>NC_091433.1:24387048-25602842 GCF_964237555.1 Oryctolagus cuniculus
AGCAGAGAGCTGGACTGGAAGAGGAGCAACCGGGACAGAATCCGGCACCCTGACCGTGACTAGAACCTGGGGTGTCGGCGCCACAGGTGGAGGATTAGCCTATTGAACCCTGGCGCCAGCCAGAGTTAATAACTCTTAATTTAGGAGTCAGAGGTTAAGTCAGTGCAAAATAACAAAGAAAAACTATCCTTTATTGTTGTTCAGGTGTACTCAGATAGTTGGGAAAATTCCAAGGTAGATGCACAAAGAAAATGGCATTGGTGTCTCCTCTTTGTAGGTCATTGCCTGAATTCTGAAAGTTCTGGTAAATTCTAGATACTTTACCCTAATGTCAGTCACATCTGCTTTAAAGGAATTTATTAATACATTAGATTCCCAGGGTCACATGAATGCTTGATAATTACAACATAATTCTCAGCAATTCCCACGTTAATGTGGTATATCTTGGTGATAAATTTAGTAAATTTTAGCTTAAAATCTATGAGATTGTAAATAAGAAGAGGTTGATTTTTAAAGGCCAGTGGCAACTTATTTTAGTGATAATATAATCATCATTGCTCTACATCTCATGTCTGTTGAGATAGTTAATCCATAGAGAATGTTTATAGAAGAGATTATACCCATGAAAAATATAATATCCAGTCTTGTGGAGGCAAGCTGAAATCACGATGGATCTACTGGCAGTCTAAATGAAGCTAAAGGCCAAGTAACAGTCTCCAGATTAAACTTGCCTGCACTTAAACCAATTTTCAACATAGATTTATCATTTATATATTGCAAATAGTTCTAAAATTAAGAGAAAAGAATACCACTCCTAAGTTTGTTTGCATCCTAAATTTTGTTATCCAAATACAGTCCATGATGTAAAGAAAAGAAACGCAAAAAAGAAGACATACCATAAAAAATTGTAAAGAATGATTGGTGTTCCAGTGACTTCAAATATTGTGAAACAGTATGATAATTTTGAAATTTTATGGATAACAAATTAGATCTTTTGCTAATAATGTACTTTGTTATATCGATTTACATTATTTATATTGTTTATGAAAAATAGTTCCAAGAAGCATCTGTGTGCTTTATAGTGTAACATAAAAAACGAAGGTAAGAAATATGCTAAATATTATTCATTGCATCTACAAAATAAATTTATTTGTCACCACTGATTGAATAGATTACACTACCTTAGGCATAATCCAACTGGAAATTCCCTAACCAGTGATGTTGATATGTGAGCATTTTAATGTGATTTCATTTTCTTTAATGTACAACATGGAGCAACAAATGAGATAGAAAGTAATGAGGTGTGGATATTTTTCCAACAGAAACCATTACATTATGAGGGAAATAAACTCTTATGGAAACAAAGACACCTGTCACTATCGGTGCAAAAAAGATAGAAGCATAGAACACTGTTCTGGTAAGATTTCATTTTTATTATTATGTTGAACAGACTATTTTTTTCCATTGCCTCATTTCATGTAGTCCCTGAGTATACTTACTACCATTTTCCTTTGTTTTCTACTCGCATTTTTTAAATTTTTTTTTCTCTCTTGAGAAAACCTTGGATTGTATAAATAGTGGCATGATTGCATGCGATGTCAAAATAAAAAAGATAGCATTGTGGAAACAAATATGTTGTGGCTAGATTACAGGTGACATCTATTTCTAGGTTTGCATAATTAATGACTCTCTTGAAATTAATTTCTGTTATCAAGTATTTCAGTTCATAGAGAATCTCTGCTTACTAATAATTTTCTCATTTGATTTTCATGGAATATACATTTCAAGAAATAAATTGCCATTTCTTGGTCTGATTGGGAAAAATTAGATGTATGACTATCTAAATAATTCATATTGCTAATTAATAGATTGATAACTAAAAATGTAGTTCCTTAACTTAAATATAAAGGTTATTATCACTTCAAATCCTTATTAAGATTGCCTGTTATCAGGACTGGTGTTTTGGCATAGTGGGTAAACCCGCCATCTGTGATGCCAGCATCCCAAACGGACATAGGTTAATGTCTAGGCTGCTCTACTTCTCATCCAGCTCCCTGCTAATAGCCTGGGAAAAGCAGCATAAAATGGCCCAATTGCTGTGCACTTGCCACCCACAAAGAAGACCCAAATGAAGCTCCTGGTTTATGCCTTGCCCAACCCTGATGGTTACAGACATGTGAGGAGTCAACCAGCATATGGAAGAACTCTCTCTCTCTCTCAATCTCCCTCCCTCTCTCTCTCTCTAACTCTGACTTCCAAATAAACAAATGAGTCATTTTTAAAACAATGCCTATTTTCACATATTAGCAATATTCAAAATCCGAAGAAACTGGAGAACTTATAGTGCCTCAAATGATTATTCTGAGATTTAATAATGTTCAAGATTATGGACATTTGAAAGTATTGTTGTCAGTTGGTGAATTAACACCAGGAAAAATCTTGGTAGTACTCCCTTTCCGTAATTTGGTGATATAAACTTAGATATTTGCCATGAGAGTTTTACTTACCACATTGAGCTGATAATGAGACAATTAACTCAGTACTATAGAAAAACATTTTATTGAAGTATAGATTATACTCATAAATGCTTATGCGTTGAAGATTTAATTTTTATACTTTATAAACAGGTCCTAATAACTTCCTGATCATAAATCCTTTGTGAAGGCTAGTAGAGATAGCAAGTCAAATTGGATATATTTTTGGAATGAGCACAACACTTATTTCAGTCATCACAGTAGAAAGTTAGGGTACAATTACAGCTTCCATGAGGTTCTAGAATGATGTCTCTCATTAATCTAGCCACATATAACGATGGGTTTTAAAAATAATTCATATTGACACACAATATTATTAACAAAACAAGTTAGGGAACAGGGATTATGCCATGATTATGTGAGTAACCATGTAAATGAGATTCTCTGTTCAAAACTGAGATTCATTTCTGTTTTCTATTGGAAGGTCTTATTGTTATCAATGTATTGTACTTACAGTGGATAATATGGAGACAAATGTATTAGGCCACTAAATTTTAAGTGAACAATAATAAAATAACAATGTTTCTCTTCCATTTTCTATGGTATTGACTGATTCTTATTGATTTCCTTCAAAAATCAATTTTGTATTTAGCTTAATATAGCAAATGTTGAAGTAACAACAATAGTATTTGAATTCTTTTTGGAAAATATTTACTTATTTATTTGAAAAGCAGATGGGGAGAGGCACAGACCAAACTGTCAAGTAGCGTTCCCTACTGGTTCACTCTTCACATGCCAGCAATGCTTGTACAGTGTTAGGTCTGAAGCTGGGAACCTGGAGCTCAGCTAGCGCTCCCAATTTTTAGCAGGAGTTCAACCACTTGAGCCATCACTGCTGTTTCCCATGGTCTGAACTGGCAAGAAGCTGCACTCATGAGATGGAAACACACCCAGGTACTACAATGTGGAACCCAGGCATCTTAACCACTAATCCAAGGGGCTGATACCAATATCACCTAATTTCATTATTCATACACATATTTCTTTAGTTACACTGAAATTTAATAGTCAAGAAAATAAAATTTCCTTAAAACCAAAACCACCTATGCCAAGGAGTTTTAAAAAATCCAGAGGACATATCGTACTTGGCTATATTCCTGAAATATACTTTTAACATTTCTTTTACTATACTCTCTCCCATCATCACATCATCCTAATGCTTCATCCTCTTTCAATATATCAGTGAAATTTAGATTCTCAACTGAGGTCAGATCAGTGGTGTAAAGTACAAATTATGTATGATTTAGCATAAGAGCCATAATCCCCCCATCCATGTAGATATAATCCCTACTCACGACTGATAAGTGCATTTGATATTAATGACTGTAAACAACTTTAGTTCTATGAACTCATGGAGAGCTCATGTGATCTTATTCAATGAAATTTTTAATCTGATCTGAATGGAAAATGTAGAATTTCTAAAAGAATTGGTTACTATTTAGACTTCAGCTTCAGATCAAGTGCAATGCTACACAAAGTAGTAACATTACTGGGCTCTTATTTACCTCTGGTAGATTATAAATACAAAACTATGTGGAGATAGGTCTGGATTAGGCTTGTGGGACTGACAGTAAGATGTATTACATACATGGTGTTTTAAACAGACTTTTTAAGTTACGGAGGCCAGAAGTGTGGGTGTCTGTGAAGTTGATTCCTTCGGTAGGCTGCGTGGAGGGAACTGTCCCATGCTTTTCTCCTAACTTCTGGTGGTTGAATTTCAGAAATATCTGTGTTCCTTTGCATGTAGGCAGATCATTCCAATATATATCTCCAGCTTATTTCAGCCTTCTTCTGTCCCCACGGTCTACACTTCGTAGAATTCAATTACAGGATTAACTGTAGTCACTAACACCATCAATTCTTTTCATTTTGAAAATATTTCTCTTTCTAACTCATCTTGGCTAGCTGATAAAATGATCCTCCTTAAGATGTGTATTGGACAATATAAACCTACATCAGCGCTGTTTTCAACGTAAGCATTTGGTTAGTAAAGAAGATACCAACGAAATAATAAAAACCTTGCATTTCAAAGTTTATACTAATTTTCATTTAAAGATATTTTATTTTCCTCAAATCAACATATTTCTCATTGATGTTCTTTTTTTTTCTCATTGATTTTCATGACAGATCTCATGTAACTTAGCTAGTAGGTTCAGATTTGTGACAGTAGTAAACATATCTATGCTGCTATATAATATTCCTACTGAAAAATAAGGTTTTAAGAATACATTTTTGTCCTACACATTCTACTTTTCCTTTTTAACTTTCAGGATTCCACACTCCCTCCCTTCACTGCCAGTGTAATTGTAAACTTTAGTCTGTTAAACCATACCTTTTTTCCTATTTTGATTTTTTTAAATTATAAAATAAAATGAGTCTATACTCCTATGTAAACTATGCAGATTAAAATTTTAAAGATTATGTATTTAATTAAAAAGTAGAATTACAGAGAGGCAGAGGCAGAGAGAGAGAGAGAGTGAGAAAAAAAATCAGAGAGATCTTCCCTTAGCTGATTCATTCCCCAAACGGCCATAGTGACTGTAGCCAGGCTTTTGAAGCCAGGAGCTTCCTGAGGTATCCCATGTAGGTGCAGGGCCCAAGGACTTGGGACATCTTTCACTGCTTTCCCTGGTGCATAAACAGGGAGCTGGATCAATACAATATAGCTGGAACTCAACCAGTGCCCATATGAGATGCAAGCACTGCAGGCAACAGCTTTGCACACTATACCACAGCACCAGCCTGGTAATTCTAAAATTTTAAGATGAAATTGACTTTGTTTTAATATTAAGCTATTCTAAGGGTTAATAAAATGTCTCAGAAGACATCCTAGTGTGGAATATGATGGAAGTTAGGAACAAATTGTCTAAGGATTTAGAAGTTTTTACTGTTTTATATATTCACTCTGAATTGTTGCCGAGTATAACTCAGCAGAAGGGGTCTAACTTCCTCATTTTTAGGATTACTTAATACTTTCTTTTTATGTTTTAGGTAATAAAGTATCTCAAAAAAGTGAATTGTGGATCAGAGGTAAGACTTTATGGAAGAGTCAATTTGTGTTTATATGCAGAAAGAACTTCTTTAGCAACTACACAAAATGCAAAATTCATAGAGGAGTTATAGTGCAGTGAGTTTGAGAGAGGCATTTAGTGTTTTGTTTCATCTGCCTGTAAAAGCACAATCCATTGGAAGTGACTCTTCAAGGACTTTTCAGACTCTTGAACTTACGGTGTTCATGCGGAATATATAACAAAAAGTTTCATTTGGAATAAAATATGTGATCAGGACAACTCATATGCCCTATAGCCTTTGTTCTTTCATCAAAATGTGTTTTAGGGCTCTGGAGGTTTTTAATCTCTCCTACAAAGTTTCCCGAGTGGTCCCAGGGTGCTGCTGGCTAGAAAAATAATTGGCAAAATGTCTACAATGCATCCTGCCATCTGGTAGGAGTTATCTGATTATCAGACTAAATCCCCAGCCAGACAGAATGCTGGGGTCGACATCACTCTGGAGATGTGCAGATGCCTAGAGACCTGCTACAGTCACTGCCTACCTGGGGATCTTGATAGCTCTTTCTCTGCAGCTGCCAGCGTTATAGCTGTGCCTGGGCTTGTCTCTGAGAAACCAAGATACCAAGAAAAACAGGGTGCAGAAAGGGCAGCGGGGCTCTCCCACTGTGAATGGTTTTTCATTTCCTATTTACTGTGATATCGTGTGATATCTTGGAAAAGGTGTTACTGAAGAACAAAAACCAGTGTTGTACTCCGCATTCTATAATGAAAGAGTTTATAAGGAAAAACAACTATACAAATTATTTGGAATACACTTGTGGCAATCAGTCACTCAACCAACAACAAAGAAAACACCAAAAGAAATTATTTAAAATGGATTTCCATGAACTTTTCGAAATAACCTCATATATATATATATATATATACACACACTCCAAATGTTCTTCAGACTTAAGAGAACTTTAATTAATTCTGAACATGCAAGATAAACTTTCTGTCCATTCAGAGTGATAGTGAGTGTCTTAGTGGTGTCAATTGTGGGTTGGCATTATGCCAAGAATTCATTTTACAAGTTCACAAATATTTTCAGTAAAATATTTAGTAAAATGAATGCTTGATGTGTTCCAATGTCTTTGACTTATAGTGAGACCAACATGCATGTTTAAGAGTCAAGTTCTGCCTATTCAGAACTAAGCGCAAACTCTAAGACACTCCTGTGACTTGTTAATTTTCCAGTCGCACAAGTCATTCAAATACATTCAGAGACAAGTACACGTGTCTGAATAAATAGTTAATTTGCTTTGTATTGATTTGTGGTATTCTAGGACTGAAGTAACAAAATACCTCAAACTGGGTAGCTTAAATAGTAAAATTGTTTCTCACTGTTCTGAGCCTGAAGTCCAAGACCCCTGTGTTGGTAAGGTTATTTTCTCATTTAACCCTCTGGGTTTTGTTTGTAGATGGATTCGTTCTCAGCGTAGCACATCCTTGTTACCCTCCTCCTCTTACAAACACCCCAGTCATATTAAATCCTTTGGACTTGACCTAATCTTAATTACAGTTCTGAAGACCTGATTTTCAAAAATAATCACATTGAGAGTCAGGACTTCTACATATGACTCTAGTGAAGTACAGATCAAGCCTTCATAGTAGATTGTGAAATATCACTGTCAATATATTTGGACTAAGACAATTTTTGGAGAACTTTCTTAATAAATTTTGCCTAACTCAATATTTGATCCACTGAATATTATAATAGAGTTCCAGATTTACAGATAATACTATCATATATACTAAACAAATAATTCTCCTGCATTTCATGGACAGCGACTCAAAGTTAAGCACTCATGGTGGAGTTGGGGTAGGGATGAAAATCACTGGTCATACTGAAAACCATATAAACTATCTGATGCTAATCCCAATCTGCCTCATCTGTTTTTATGTAACATCAGCTTGGGAAGTTTGGGGAAGAGAATTCCTTAACATTTGCAGAATAGCCTCTTATTTTATGATTGTACTGATTAGAAAACACAAGCGAGTTTCAAACTATATTTATATAATTTTTCTAGTCATACTTACTTCATTCTCTGGAGTAACTATAGAATTCATCTAATGATGATGCTCAGTAGTGATTTTTAAAATATTTTAAAATGTATCTTTACGCTTTAAGAGCTCATTTTCCACCTTCTTATTCATTAAAGACGCTCTTTGTTCTGTCAGTTTCTGATTAGAGTGCAGAAGTATAGTAACTTACCTTGCCTTCTATGTTCCTATATTTTTCCATTAGTGATATATTAATTCATATGTTATAACTACATTCAGTCAATTAACAGTCTGTGCTACACATTTGGATAATCTTGTATATAATACAAGTGAAAAAACCATGGACTGGTTATATGCAATTTCTTCAAGAAGTTCATGCAAAACATCTGTCATTTTTAATTTCATTTTGCATGAACTTTTTGAAGTCCCCTTGTGCATTCTTTGTACACAGTAACAAGAAACTCTTTTCCATGTATAAACCAAAGCCTCAAACATAGTTCTAATGTTAAGACAATAATGTCATCGAAGAATTTTTCCATCTGTTTTTCACTTATGATAATAAAACTGGCATATTCTTCCCAATATTTCCTTCTACAATTACTTTTTCCATCAGGAAATACGTATATTTTTTAAAAAGAGAATATCATTCTTTCTGTTTCATAACATCTGTTCCGTTAAAATACAAAATTGAATAACTATTTTGTGATTCAATAGACCAAAGGAGAAGTTTGTCCATTTATAACAAACAAAGACTATATTCTTTCTTCCCTTTGCACAATCAAGTATATAATTTATCTGCTAAATAGCATGATGGATCATTTCTTACTACGGTCTTTTCTGAGTTAATAAATCAGGAAATAGCCATCACCTCCAAATGTTTAATTCTGACCCTACAATTAGCTTTCCACTGACTCTGGTTCCTGATTATCAGCACAAACCTCTACTTCGAGCTATCCAGTAATTAGTCAGACAATGCAGTGTCATGTGCTAAAATATCCTGGCTGGTAGACCATTTGCTAACCACTTAACTGTCACATCTCCTGGATGAATCTTGTGCCCTTGTTTAGTTAGGAGGATCATCAGCCTTACTTCCCGTTACATGACACTAATGTGGCATCTGAAATTTGAATGCAGCAATTAAAAGTTTTTAAGACTTTCTTAAATGGCACCAGGCCAGATCCTACAAGCAAAAACTTTGACTAGTTTTCTTCAGTATGAATAAAGTTTCTCGAACATTATACAGTTCTGGAGATGGTATAACCAGAAACCATACACATGGATTTGAGTCTACTAGAAGAGGGCAGGGGGAGGAGAGAAAGAGCGAGAAGAGCAGAAAAAAAAAAAAAAAAAGCTGAATTGTTCAGATGAGTCAGAAAGTAATAGACTTTTATTTATGTTTTGTTATTATTTTCTTACTATGTTTCTTAGACGTCCATATACATAGGCTTAGTTTCTCCTTGGTTGGAAGACAGATACTTTCTATTATGTACTCACATTGCCCTTCCTCTGAGCAAGTGTGCCCTTTCTAATTTTCTATAACTCACCTTTGCAGGCATTTCCCTGAAATTTTCTAAAAGTATTTCTCAATTTGATATATCAGTATTTGCCTCCTTTTCTTAGTTTTCCAGATATTTAGTATTCTGCCTGGGTATATATAAAACTATATTCCTAATATTTAATCTCAAGTTAATATGTATGATTGAGAGATAAGTACTGGAGGTATAAGAATTTAAAAGAAGATTATCATGTCATTCATGATTAAAGTAAAGAATAACAGAAATAATTCATATACTACTGTTTCCAATATTTGATTGATGTCAGCACTGAGTAGCACTTCAAATGAAGGTGCTTAAATATTAAGAAAAAATAATTTAACCATAGTCTGTATCCAATGACCGTGGTGATTTACATGAATTTTTAACACTCATTAAACTCTGTGCATTCTATTTGTTTATATCTTATATTCTTTTTTTTCTTTTTTTTTTAACTTTTATTTAATGAATATAAATTTCCAAAGTACAGCTTATGGATTACAATGGCTTCCCCCCCATAAGGTCCCTCCCACCCGCAACCCTCCCCTTTCCCACTCCCTCTCCCCTTCCATTCACATCAAGATTCATTTTCGATTCTCTTTATATACAGAAGATCAGTTTAGCATACATTAAGTAAAGATTTCAACAGTTTGCACCCACACAGAAACATAAAGTGAAAAATACTGTTTGAGACCGGCGCCGCGGCTCACTAGGCTAATCCTCCGCCTTGCGGCGCCGGCACACCGGGTTCTAGTCCCGGTCGGGGCGCCGGATTCTGTCCCGGTTGCCCCTCTTCCAGGCCAGCTCTCTGCTGTGGCCCGGGAGTGCAGTGGAGGATGGCCCAGGTGCTTGGGCCCTGCACCCCATGGGAGACCAGGAAAAGCACCTGGTTCCTGGCTCCTGCCATCGGATCAGCGTGGTGCGCTGGCCGCAGCGCGCCGGCCGCAGCGGCCATTGGAGGGTGAACCAACAGCAAAGGAAGACCTTTCTCTCTGTCTCTCTCTCTCACTGTCCACTCTGCCTGTCAAAAACTTAAAAAAAAAGAATATTAAAAAAAAAAGAAAAATACTGTTTGAGTACTAGTTATAGCATTAAATCTCAATGTACAGCACACTAAGGACAAAGATCCTACATGAGGAGTAAGTGCACAGTGACTCCTGTTGTTGACTTAACAAATTGACACTCTTGTTTATGACATCAGTAATCACCCTAGGCTCTTGTTATGAGCTGCCAAGGCTATGGAAGCCCCCTGAGTTCACTGACTCTGATCATTTTTAGACAAGGCCATGGTCAAAGTGGAAGTTCTCTCCTCCCTCCAGAGAAAGGTACCTCCTTCTTTGATGACCCATTCTTTCCACTGGGATCTCACTCATGGAGATCTTTCATTTAGGTTTTTTTTTTTTTTTTTTTTTTTTTCCCTTCCCAGAGTGTCTTGGCTTTCCATGCCTGAAATACTCTCATGGGCTTTTCAGCCGGATCCACATGCCTTAAGGGCTGATTCTGAGGCCAGAGTGCTGTTTAGGACATCTGCCATTCTATGGGTCTGCTGTGTATCTCACTTCCCAGGTTGGATTGTTCTCTCCCCCCTTTTTTTTATTCTAAGATAAATAAAGCATTTATTATTTATTATTATATTATTATTTATTATTATTTGGTAGCCAATTGCTGTTTTTAACTAAAGAACTAAGAAAAGTATATGGCAAAAGAAAAGCCTCTTCAATAATTGATTTGGAAACAACTGAATTCTTATGGAATAATAGCAACAAAATACTACTTTAAGGACTACAAAGCACCATCACAAAAATATTGAAAATACTTCAATGACCTACTTGTGAGCATTAAATCTATAACATTTCTGTAAATCTTCATGAGTTTGGATTAATCTGAAATTTCCTAGACTGAAAAATAATTGTAAAAAAAATGTTAGAATAGAAATACATCAATACAGGAAACACTGATTTCCTAAAGTCATCATTAATAAAATGAAAATCCAAGCTACATAATGGGAGAAAAAAAAAATCACAATGTAGCCCATTGACAATGTCATTCAAAATATGTAAATACACAATTGAATGGCAAGCAAACCAGCCTTATAAAAAGTAGAAAAAATTTTAAAGATGCTCATAATAGAAGACACAAAATGATTAAGAATTAAATTAAAATATGCTTATCATCATGAATCGTACACATACACATTATAACCAAAGTGTGACAATTTTTAACCAAACTGAAAATGTAAAATTAAAGTTAATGGATATCCCACTGAGAATTTGTAACAATTAAAATTATGCTATATTGCTAATAGAGTCTTAACCTATATAAAAACTGTAGAGGTATTTATCACAGTCCTGTAAAGCTGACCCTTATTATCTAGCATTTCTGCTTTAGATGTATAACTAAATAAGCTATAACATCTGTCCACAAATAGACTTTTGTTTAAATGTTCTTAGAAGCTTTATTCATAACAGCCCCAAACTGGAAAGAATTCAAATACAAGTCCAGAAAAGAGTAAATAAATGCATTAAAATATGGTAAAAAATGAAATAATGCTCAAAAAAAGTATGCATAAATAATTAATGCAGCAGCATTACTGATTGCCAAAAACATATTGAGGGGAAAAGCCAGACATGGAAAAGCATATACTATGCAATTTTGCTTTCATGCATTCTAAACCAGGAAAAGTAAGTTATCAGAAAAGTGTTTGTACAAGAGAGAAAACTTTAACAGAGCATAGGCATAAAGAACTTTCTGATGAAGATATTTTATATTTTTACTGGGTTAGTGGTCACTTGGAGATAGACATATATGTATATATGATATATATATTTGGATATATATATGTGCCACAAATTTTGTGCTTTAGTTTTTAAACTTTTGTACAACTCCTATCATATTTACATATTATTTCAAAAATAACTTATTTTTAAGCTACCATTTTTGCATACCTGATTTGTATGGAACTGGCCCAGGCTGTCTCTTGAAAACTAGTTTCATCACTGACTACCAACGTATATGAGTAACTCCCTTTGTATAAACAAAAATCAACAAACACAAAAACTGAGGCTTGGTTGTTTACAAAAGTCATAAAGGCAGACAAGTGACAGAAATTCTTGTATTTGTAATTTTTTTCTCAGCATATTACCCAGCATGCCATCAGATTTTTCTGACGAGTGTTAATTGATGAGCTCTTTGAGGGGAATTGTTTTAAAAAGCCAGTTCCAATTGCCTGTTTATCTACACGTTGTTGATCATGGGAATATTATTAAACCCTGGTATCCCTAGTTCCCTAGTTTATAAAATATGTGTTTAACAGTGTTGCCGTGAGAATCTGTGAGATAATATATGAATCACCTAGCATAATGATTCAAACTGTAGTTTTAATTCACAGAACTAGGACCTGGTCCTTAGCATCATTTCATTAATTACTTTTAATTTAACTATAAACAGAACAAAGACTAAAGCTCATTACTATCAGTAGAAATACAATCAAAAGAAAATATTTATTTTTGGTTTTGTCTCCTAATATTTTATTTACATAATAGATAGTATTGACAAGACTATGCTGAACACTAAAAATTGAGGACAAAGGCTTACAAAATAACCCATACCTAGTTACTTAAATATTGTTATATTTCATGACTTCATTATTAAATAATGTGAATGTTTGTTAGATTTGACTTGACTTCATTAAAACAGCTTTCTTTTGAGCACGTTTTGGTACATTGACTAAGATGCCACTTGGCATACCTGACTTTCATACCATAGTGCCTGGATTAAAGTTGTAGTAACACTATGAATTCCAACTTCTTACTAATATGTACCTTGGGAAGAAGTGATGATGGTTTGAATACTTATTCTCTGCCACTCATGTGAAAGACCTAGATTGAGTTACTAGTTCCTAGGCATTTGGGAGACTGAACAAATGGATGGGAGATTCTCTTTCTTTCTCTCTCAGAGAGAAATGATATAAATATACAGATAGAGATATACCTGCCTTTCATATAAATAAAATATTTTTAGTGTTTAACAATGGTTTGCTCTTTCCCAACAGACGGAAATGTAGAAAATACCATGATGAAATATACGATCAATAATAACTATCATTTCTTGTACTGTACAAACTTTCTAGTAGATCAATCAGCAAAATAATGACACATTTGTGCAAATATTATATTATCATTATCATAAATATTAGAAGAAAAATACATTGCTGAATATTTAGTATCTTGTGATATGAGGCCATGATAGCTTTAGAATGTGGTTCATTAAAAATCATCCTTAATAGTCATTTTTTGAGAATGATATAAATTTTATTAGATTTGACCAAGGGACAGCTGAGTAAAAAGGTGTAACATCTTGACCTCACTTTCTTTCCCTGTATGTCAGTAATTATAGATATGTGTCTATATTAGACTGAACTATTTATTTAGAAAGCAAGCATTTGGTTTAGCAATTAAATGCCAGTATCTGAAATCAGAGAACCTTGGTTTTAGGTCCTAACTGTGACTCCTAATTTCAATTTCCTGCCAGTGCAGACTCTGGGATGCAGAAGGTGGTGACCCAAGTAGTGAGCTCTTGCCACCCATGGGAGAGATCTGGATTGATTTCCAGCTCCCTGCATTGGCCCCTGCCCAGCCTCAGATAGTATTTGGGAAGTGAACCAGAAGATTATAGATTCTCCCTCCCTCTCTTTCTCTCTCTCTCTCTCCGCCCTCTGATTTTAAAATAATTAAAAAAGAATTAGTTAAATAAAATATTTGATTAAATCTTTTGTTTTTTTTTCACAATAATTTCTGTTAAAAAACAATTGCTTGACTATAAAAGAGAATTGAAATTGATTGAACTCCTTATTCCTCTTCTTAAATGGTTATTTCAAAGTAAACCTTGTCTATATGCTCATGTGTAAAATTCCTTTCCTTATTCTTTAATCCTACAAGTGTGAAAGGAATGTTAAATCTTTAAATCCCATTGTAATATGGCTATATTACTAGATAAAGTTCAAAGATCATGTTAAAAAGAAGTACAAATTTGAGATATTAATATAAGACAAAAATAAACTTTTTATATAGTATGCTATGTGGTTATCATGCAATTGATTGTAAAGACATGCAAAAATTACTTGATTTTCCTTTACCCAGTCATTAGTCCTTAAGGGTGATCTGCATTGCCAATTCCTAGAGGAACACACATGTTAAGTACTCACTAAGTATGTGTGAATAAGTAAAGCAATAGCCAATTGCACTAACCCAGATCTAAATATGCCACAATAGTGTAAGGTTATGGAACTGCTGCTGTGTAATATCAGGCAAAGTTGATGCCTGCAACACCAGCGTCCTAGATGGGTGTGTTTGTGTTCTGCCTGATCCACTTCTGAACCACCTTCCTGCTACTGACATTCGCAAAAGTAGCAGAAGATGTTTCAAGTGTTTGGGACCCTGCCACTTACATGGTAGGCAGGATGAAGCTACTGGCTTCAGCCTGCCCTAGCCCTAGCCATTGCATCTGGGAAGTGTACCAGGGGATTGAAGATTTCTCTATGTCTCTTCCTCTCTGTAGCTCAGACTTCCAAATAAATAAATCTTTTTAAAATTATTAAATACATCAATCATGTAATATTTATTATAACATATCAACTCTCTTGGAGAATCTATAGTATGTATAGATTACCTCCCTTCCAGTATGCAACTATACATAAAAGTTAATATTAGAGTGGGCATTTGGCCTAAATATACAGATACTGTTTAAGATGTTGGCATCCCTTATCAGAGTGCCTAGATTTGATTTCAGTTCTGGCTCCTGCTTCTTGATGATGTTTATCTTGTGAGGCAGGAGGTGATGGCTCAAGTGACTGGATATCTTCCATAAATATGGGAGACCTGGATTCATTCCTGCTACCGCCTTGTCTCAGTCTCTCTCCCTCTTTCAGAAATGAATACATAATTAGTATTGGGCTGGGTGGTTGCTGCAGTGGTTAAAATATCTCTTGATATTCCCACATCCAGTCTCAAATTCTGACTCCTCTTGTTTCTGTTCAAGTTTCTCGCTGATGGTTAGATTGGGAGGGAGCATATGATAACTCAAGTACTTGGGTCCCTGCTTCTCAAGTAGGAGACCCTGACTGAGTTCAAGGCTCCTGGATCAGTCTGGTCGTTACAGGCATTTGGAGAGTAAAGCAGTAAAACATCCTTTGTCTGTCCATGTCTTCCTGTTTTTAAAATTAAACAAATGAAATGCTTCAAAAATTATTATCAAATGATTATCATTTAGTATATTTCTCAGTATACTACCTTTTCTTTTTTTAACTTTTATTTAGTAAATATAAATTTCCAAAGTGCAGTTTATGGATTACAATGACTTCCTCCCCCCATAGCTTCCTTCCCACTCGCACCTTCCCATCTCCCACTCCCTCTCCCATTCCATTCACATCAAGATTCATTTTCAATTATCGATTTAGTATATATTAAGTAAAGATTTCATCAGTTTGTACCCACACAGAACATAAAGTGTAAAATACTGCTTCAGTACTAGTTATAGCATTAATTCATATTGGACAACACATTAAGGACAGAGATCTCACATGAGAAGTAAGTACGCAGTGACTCCTGTTGTAGACTTAACAATTTGACACTCTTGTTTATGGCGTCAGTTAATCTCCTAGGCTCTACTCATGAGTTGCCAAGGCTATGGAAGCCTTTTGAGTTCGCCAACTTCGATCTTATTCAGACAAGGTCATAGTCAAAGTGGAAGTTCTCTACTCGCTTCAGAGAAAGGTACCTCCTTCTTTGATGGCCCCATTCTTTCTACTGGGATCTCAGTCACAGAGATCATTAATTTAGGTGTTTTTGTTGTTGTTGTTTTGTTTTGTTTTGTTTTTTTGCCAGAGTGTCTTGGCTTTCTATGCCTAAAATACTCTCATGGGCTCTTCAGCCAGATCCAAATGCCTTAAGGGCTGATTCTGAGGCCAGAGTGCTGTTTAGGACATCTGCCATTCTATGAGTCTGCTGTGTATCCCACTTCCCATGTTGGATCGTTCTCTCCCTTTTTTATTCTATCAGTTAGTATTAGCAGACACTAGTCTTGTTTATGTGATCCCTTTGACACTTAGACCTATCAGTGTCATTACACTGCTAGTATACTACATTTTCTAATCTGGGACAGTTGTTCTGTTCTGTTGATTTTCAATCACTCCATTATAACCATATCCTTAATATTTTAATTCTTCAACCAAAGGATTACTAACCCACTGCTATTATTTTTTTTCTTAACAATTCTTATGCTCACAGTCAGGATCGTTTTTTCAATGATTGTACTTTTCTGATTAGAAATTATAAGTATACCCAAGAAAAAATAACCTTTAAATAAAATTGTTTTTTTACTCAAGAACATAATATCTCTTTCCATTTATTCAACTCTCAAATCGTTTAATAAAATTATTTAGTTTGCTCTATTTTCATTTTTGCCTATTTGAAAAGATTATCCATCAATACTTTTGTGTTGTAGTGAATTACTTTCATACACTACATTTTCAAATTGATTATGACATTTTACAGAAAAAGTTCATATACATACTTGTTGTTTCTGAAAAAAAGTACAATCTAGTAATCCATAAAATTGTCCTTTATCAGAACTTCTAAATTGAATTTTTTTTTCTGTTTAGGCATTATTGGACTAGATATGATCTGTATTGCTTTTTGTTACACTCATTATGTGGTATTCAACACAGTATACAAATGAAACCTCCATTTTCTGGACTCTTTCTGATAGGCTGATTCAAACAGATATGTGTTAACTCTTCTCTGTGGTGATTTCAGAAAGCTCTTCAATGAGTTATATACTGCTGGTAGAAGCATCTTGGAAAATTTCTTTCCACATCTCAGATGCAGAAAGGATGACTGAACTACTGAGCCAGCACTAATAAAGGAAGACCCAACCCATGTTAATGATACAGAAAACTTGCTTTACCCCAGACTTCATGGGGCCCATCAGTGCCTTTAGCCTGACTTAATTTATATGCAATTACAATCCAAGTTTTCTGAGAAATCACCATTCACAAAATCACTAGCAGTATACAAGTTGTGACTGTTAGCCTTGTACATAGTATTTTTATGAGATATGATATTACTCTATATTGTATATCAACTATAATTCCCTGGCCATGTCTTGGAAACACAGCATATTATTTTATACCATAATCTTGTTGATGTTAATACTGAATTTTTAAAGTTTTATTTTAATAAAATATGAATAAAAGATAAGGAATGGCCAGCGCCACAGCTCAATAGGCTAATCCTCCACCTGTGGTGCTGGCACACTGGGTTCTAGTCCTGGTTGGGGCGCCAGATTCTGTCCCGGTTGCCCCTCTTCCAGGCCAGCTCTCTGCTGTGGCCCGGGAGTGCAGTGGAGGATGGCCCAAGTGCTTGGGCCCTGCACCCACATGGGAGACCAGAAGAAGCACCTGGCTCCTGGCTTCGCATCAGCGCAGTGCACTGGCCGCCACGTGCCGGCCACGGTGGCCATTGGAGGGTGAACCAACGGCAAAGTGAGACCTTTCTCTCTGTCTCTCTCTCTCTCACTGTCCACTCTGCCTGTAAAAATAAATAAATAAATAAATAAGGAATTATATTCTTTCTTACCAAGAGATATCACTTCCTTTTCATTCTTTTTGGATGGCACATTTATATCATTGATAGCATTAATGCCTGTTATATTATAGTATGCATTAGTAATATGGCTCTTTCTGATAAATATTCATCACATTCTAATTTATTGTTATATTGTAGGAGCTGGGTTTTATTTTGGTATGGTTGTTTTGTTTTGCTTTAACTAAATGTAGGTTTAGAATTTCCTTTTTTATTGTTATTTAAAGGATTGAAACCTTGTGTGTGACCTTGGAAAAGTTATAGAACCTCAGTAGACCCCACTACCTAATTTGGAATTTAGAAGTGAGGATTATCTACATCACAGGAGTCTTGTAAGGATTAAGTGGGCTAATTAATATAAAGCCTATAGAAAATTACCTGGCATGGAGTAAAAGCTGTAAGAGTTACTTTGATGGTGAGGATAATGAGGATGATTGACATAGCCATTTTTTCTGATGCTCTATTATCAAGCTTTCTTTTACTCCCAATTGGAAACAAATCCAAAACCAAATGGTATGGTTTGGATATTATTTATCCTGCTAAAATCCACATGTTGAGAGCTTGATCCCCAGCTGGTGGAACTGGGAGATGGTATGGGAATGTTAAGATCTGGGCCTGGTTAGAAAAAATAAGTCAATTGGCAAAATTCCCCTGAAGGGATTAAGGTATCTCTCACAGGACCCAAGTGAGTTCTTGGCAAGAGTGAATTATTGGGACCGGCATTGTGTCTTAGCAAATAACAACTCATGTTGCCAGCATCTCTTATGGGCTCTTTTAATGTCCTGTTTCACTTCTGATCCAGCTACTTGCTAATGGCTGGGGAAAGCAGAGGAAGATGGTATAAGTTTTTGGGCCCCTGCAACCCAGGTGGGATATTTGAATGAAGCTCATGGTTTCAGCCAGGGCCAGATGTGGACATTGTGGCCATTTAGGGGGTAAACCAGCCAGTGGAGGATCTCTCTTCTCCCTCTCTTTCCTTCTCTGTAACTCTGACTATCAAATAAATCAGAAGGAGAGAGAGATGTCCTGAGAGCCTTATCCTAGCTTACCTAGCTCTCTCTGGCTTCTTGTATCAACATATATTTGCTTCCTCCCACAAACAGTACTACCATCCAACATAGAAACTTCTACACTGTATGAACTTCCAGCTACCCAAATGCAAGCTACACAAACATCTTTTATTTAAGTACCCTGCCTCATATATTTTATTATAGAAAAAAAAGCTTACTAATGCATCAATAAAAGAAATTTAATTAGAGGTTGAGAACTTAATTACATTTGGGAATACAATGGTGTTTATCTAAATTTGAGATAGAAAATTTATATCAAATAAAATAAAGTGATAATACTTTATTATAATTGCTGCATGACTTTGGTACAAAGAGAGAGTTGGAAAGAAGTTGCAGAGAAAATTTCTACAGAAAGAAGAGGAATGCATAGAGAGCATGGAAGCAGCAGACACACAGCAGCAATCAGGGACACGACTCCCACCTCCAGGGCTAGTGGAGAAAATACTTCTGGGGGCAGCCTGTGCCACTGATGATACTGCACGAGAGAGAACCTTGCAGAACACACTTACTTTAAGTTCGACCCAGAGCCCTAGCAGTACCAGAGCAAAGTATCAACTGAATCCAGTGAAAGAAAAGTACATTTCAACAAACCCATCCTCAACAAGGCACACAAGAACCAGAGGTAAGAAAGCAGCATCTTGACACCAGTGGAGGCTGCTGTGCCTGACATGACCATGAGAATTTACCAGAGGGAAAAATTTGCATTTCCCACTCTCTTTGAGTCTGGCCTGGAGCATTGACAGGGGCTGGGCATCCACTTAGGAATGTGAAGTGCTGCCATCCCCCTACCCCCGACTGTATCACAGGCTCCAGAGCTCAGACTGCCAAGCTGGAGCATCCAAGGGCAGCTTGCTCTGAGGATGTCTCTGCTTTCTGTGGACAGACCAGGCTCACAGGGCTGTGAGTGGATCCTCTTCACCAGATGAGGGGGGGAAGCCTGTATTCTGTAACTGTGTGAATTCTGTAACTGCACAAAAAATTGTGGGGTATAGCTTGGCCTCTGAGCAATCACTGTGTCTGCCATCAGAGGCACATAATTCCCTGACTTCTTGGGGTGGGTCATTGCAGAGGGTTCCATGCTCATATTGAGGACAGCACAGATCCTTCATGCTGTTCATGGTCCAGCATCAGTATAGGTTGTACCCACAGTGTGCAATCCAGGCACTGATCACCCTAGGAGAGAGGAAATGAGGGTATGATTACACCAACAGGAGTTATCATACTCTACCATCTGTTGACAGTAGAGGAAATTCACCAGGCTTAATTTGGGTATCATCCTGGATTCTTGTCCCCGTCTTGAGCTCCCTGGCCCCACTCACCATACACCCCTGGATATTAACTGATGGAGTAGATATTCCACTAAGCCTTAGATGCATGATTCAAAGAGAAAAACCATTAGAGGAAAAAAATATTTCCACAAATAACTAAAACTAAATTCAGAAATATAAAAAACAAGAACAATGAAGACAACATTCCCCCAAAGAAACACAACACTTCAATGAAGACGTGAAGATGAATAAATTGATGAAATGCTTGAAAAGGAATGCAAAAGAATGTTCATAGATTCACTCAGATGCAATGAGAATTAAATTCATGAGCTGAAGTAATCCATACATGACTTGAATGAAAAAATTTTCCTGTGGGATAGAGAGTTTGGAGAGAAATTAAACTGAAGTATTAGAAATGAAGAATTCAATATGTCTAATAAGAAATGTGGTAAAAAGCCTTAACAACAGACTTGGTGAGGCAGAAAAAAAGACTAGCCAAGTCAGAAGATAAATCTCTGGAAATTTTACAGTCAGATAAAAAAGAAGAAGAAATTAGAAAAATTAAAAACAGGGTATGAGTTTTATGGGATACTATCAAACTACCCATATTTTTTAGAAATGTGTTAGAAGATATTTAAGATGTGGAAAGAGAGAATAGATTTGACTATAATAAATGTATATAATAAATGTATCTTCACCCAATGCCAAATCACCTAGCTATTTAAAACAAATTTTAATAGATCTAAAGGGAGCCATAGACTACAATATGATAATAATGGGGAACTTTGACACCTCACTTTCATCAAGGGACAAATCAGCTAGACAGAAAATCAACAAAGAAACAATATACTCTTGGCCAAATGGTCCTAACTGATAACTACGAAATCTTTCACCTAACAGTTGAAAAATACATATTATTTTTATCAGTACATGGAACTTTTTCTAGGAAAAGCAAGTATCAGAAAACTCCAAAAAACTGATATCATACAAGGTATCTTTTTTGACCACAATGGAATGAAGGTGGAAAATAAAAACTTAAGATTCACTAGAAACTATGTAAACACATGGAGCCTGAAAAACATGCTCCTGAATTTATAGTGGATGATAGAAAAAATCAAAACGAAAATCAAAAAAATCTCCTGGATGAATGAGAATGACAATACACATATGGAACCTTACAGAATAAAAAAAAAGCAATGTTAAGAGGGAAGTTTATAGCCATTGGTGGCTACATCAAGGAATTGGAAAGTCATCAAATAAATGAGCAATAAATGCATCTCAAGGACCTACTTAAACAATAGCAAACCAACCCAAAATTAATGGGTGGAAAGAATTAAGCTTATAAAAGAAATAAAATTGAAACAAAAAATACAAAAGATTAGTGAAATGAAAAGCCAGTTTAAAAAAAAAAACTTAGAAAACAATTGATACACCATTGGCCCAAATAACAAATAGAGGAAAAAAATGATAGATAGATAGGTAGATAGATAGATATATAATAGATAGATAGATAGATAGATATAAGATAGATAGATAGATAGATAGATAGATAGATAGAAAAAACAAATCAATAAACTCAGGGTTGAAAAAAGATATGTAACAATAATGGATACCTCAGAAATAAAAGAATCATCTGGAAATACTACAAATAACTATAGGCCATCAGATTAGCTCTAGACACATGCAATCTACCTAAATGAGTCATGACAACATTGAAAACCAATATAAACCAACAACCAAGATGGAGACTGAATCAGTAATAAAGATCCTCCCAACAAAAGAAAACTCATGACTGGATGAGTTCACTGTAGAATT
Source organism: Oryctolagus cuniculus (assembly GCF_964237555.1). Taxonomy (NCBI): domain Eukaryota; kingdom Metazoa; phylum Chordata; class Mammalia; order Lagomorpha; family Leporidae; genus Oryctolagus; species Oryctolagus cuniculus. Next base: position 24,408,961 of record NC_091433.1, read on the forward strand.
GTAACAGACTTTTATAGAGGAAATAAATCCAATTCTTCTCAAGATATTCAAACCAAATTGAAAGATAGGGAATCCTCTCAAAGTCCTTCTACAAGGCCAGTATCACCTTAATTACCAAACCAGAAAAATATACAACATAGAAACAGAAATATAGACTGATATCTCTGATGTACATAAATGCAAAAACCCTCCACAAAATACTAGCTAATCAAATCCAACAAGACATTAGAAAGACCATTCACTGGGATTTATCACTGGTATGTAGGGATGGTTCGACATATGCAAATCAACACATATTATGCATCATATTAACAAATTGAAGAATTAAAACAATATGATCACATCAATATATGTAATAAAGTGTTTGCTAAAATACAACAGCTATTCATGACAAAAAAAATTAAACAAATTGGGTATAGAATGAACATTCCTCAACACAATGAAGGCAATTTTTGACAAATCAACAGTCAATGTCATATTGAATGTGGAAAAGTTGGAAGCATTTCCAGTATGATCTGGAGCCAAACAAGGATGCCCACTTCTACCTTTGCTTGTCAATATAATTCCAGAAGTTTTATCCAGAGCCAATAAGCAAGGAAAAGAAATCAAAGGGATTCAAATTCGAAAGGAGGAATTCAAATTATTCTGTTTGTAGTTGTGACATTATCTAAATAAAAGAGAACTTAAAAACCACACTGAGAGTCTATGGGAACTCATAAGAGTTTGAAAAAATTGCAGGGTATAAAATCAACATGCAAAAATCAATATCCTTTGTAGTCACTACAATGCCAAAGCTGAGAAAGAACTTGTAAGATCAGTCCCATTCACAATAATTTATTAAAAATAATTTATTAAAAATGTAAATGCCTTGAAATAAATTTACCTATGGAGTTGAAAGATGTCTACACTGAAGATAACAAAACATTAAAGAACAAAAAAGAAGAAGACAGAAAAATACGAAAATCTTCCATGCTTGTGGATTGGAAGAATTAATATCAAAACGTCCTTACTATAAAAAGCAATTCATAGATTCAATGTGATTCCAATCAAAATACCATCAACACTCTTCTCATATCTAGAAAAACAATGATTATGAGAATTTATAAGGAAACCCAAGAAATCTCAAAAAGCTAAAACAATCTTAAACAACAATGACAACATAAAGCTGTGGACATCAAAATACGAGGTTTAAAGACACACATTACACGACAGTTATAATCAAAACAGCCTAGTAATGGCACAAAAATAGAAACGTGTACCAATGGTACAGAATAGAAAATCCATAAACCAATAAACGCATCAGTAAATCAACTCATCTTTGAAAATGAGTTAAAATATAGGAGAGTCTTTTCAAAAAATGGTGTTGGGAACATTGAATCTCCACTTGCAGAATTATCATATCAGATGCGAACTTTACACTTTTTGCTAAAGAAAAAAAAATCAAGGATCTAAATCTATGACATGATACCATCTAATTACTAGAAGAGAACGTTGGAGAAACTCTGAAACACATTAGAATAGTCAAATATTTCTTTGAGAAGAACCCAGAAGCATAGACAATCAAAGCAAAAAAAAGGACAAATGGAATTACATGAAGCTAATAAGCTAGTGCGGCCGGTGCTGTGGTGTAGTGTTTAAAGCCGCAGCGGCAATTCTGCTTGCAGCATCCCATATGGGCACCAGTTCGAGTCCAGCTGCTCCTCTTCCAACCCAGCTCTCTGCTCTCCAGAATCTAGTCCACTATTGGTGGGAATGCAAACTGGTCCAGGCATTGTGGAAGACAGTATGAGTATTCCTCAGAAATCTGAAAATAGATCTACCATGTGACTCAGCCTTCCCACTCCTGAGAGTTTACCCAAAGGAAGTGAAATAAGCATAAGGGTTATCTGTACTCTCATGTTTATTGCAGCTCAATTTACAATAGCTAAGCCATGGAATAAATCCAGATGCCTATCAACCAGTGACTGGATAAAAAAAATGTGGTGTACATACACTATGGAGTATCAGTCAGCTGTAAAAAATAATTTAATCCTGTCATTCACAATAAAATGGATGCAAATAGTAATAATTATACTTAATGAAATAAGCAAGTCCACAAAAGACAAATGCCATATACTTTCAATAATCTGTGTTTACTAATAGAGTACAGAAATTGTAATATACATGTGAACAAAATTGACTTTTTAAGAATTGATTATTGTTTAGAGCACTTGTCTCTACTAAATGTTTCTCTTCTTACTATTTGTTGAATTCCTTACTTAGTGGAAGGCTAATCTTATGATTATAAAATAAACTGAAAGTAAACTTTTTAAAGAAATGGATAGAAAAAGGAAGGATGAGGGAGAGTGGGTTTGTGGTGGTAGGCAGGGTAGATTGGGGAATATCACTATGTTCCTAAATTTGTATTTATGAAATAAATGAAATTTGTTCACCTTATATAGATTTTTTTAAAAAAGTAATTTTATACTAAAAGAAAAACAGAAAGAAAGGGAGAGAGAGATAGAGAGAGAAAGATAGATAACATCTCATGCTTCAGTCTACAATTTATAGAGGGGAAATAAAAACCATTCCATCCCTTCTAGGATAATAATGTGTTGACATCAATCAATGGGAAAATGAAATCAATATTGGTTTTCATTATTGATGCCAATTCAGTACTGGAATTGAAACAAATTGAACATAAGAAATCATGCAATATAATTGTCCACAGGGCCCTTGTGATGTAGCAGAGAAATCTACTGTCTGCTACACCAGCATCCCATAGGGGCACTGGTGAGAGTCCTGGCTGCTCAATTTCTAATCCATCTGCCTGTTAATGGCTGGGTAAAGCAATAGAGGTTGATCCTGGTAGTTGGGCATGCTGATGACCTGGACGGAGCTTTTGGATCTCGGATTCGGGTTGGCTCAGCTTTGGGTGTTGGGGCCACCCAGGGACTAGACCAGTGGATGGAAGATTTCTCTCTCTCTGCCTCTGCCTCTCTGTAAAATTTGACTTTAAAAATAAATAAATAATAAATCTTAAAAATAAAGAAATGATAGGATGATTGTCATATTTCAGATAAGGTTGAAATCAGAATGGTTGATAGAGTATACTTTTTATAAATTGTAAACTTATTGTAGATATTCATACTAAGATGAACCTGATGGAATGTACCTTCAGTGATAAACATGCAGTGATCATGTAGTTAGATTATTTGAGAAGTACTTAAATGTAACAGCAAAGTATACCATCAGCAGAGATTTTAGAAGGAACCAGTAACTTCAGACTGTATTTTATATTTCCAAATAAAAATAACAATGCCAATAGACTAGATATTATATTCCCAAACTTAGGTGAATTGAAAATAGTTCAGTGACCACCACACATCTTTTTATGTTTGCACCTGTAACCAGCAGAGAGCATGCTTTAAGAAGTAGTTCAGTACAATCTTCGCATTTGTGATGGGTATCTCTGAGACATCAATTCTAAAAGGGATCATTTTATCTCATACAGCCAAGAGGACAGACGCACCCTATTGCAACAGGTTTTTAATGTGTATGGTATACCAGCAGACCAATCATCCCTGTGGGAAGCTATCAATCAAATTTGTGTTTGCTTTTGCCAAAGGTTGTCAACAACAATGAGTTAAACATCCATAGTTGAAAATAGTAAGCAAATCTACTGTAGAAAATGTATCTACCTAGTGTAAAGCCTTTTATGATAGTGTGAGTGCATATTGGCTACATCTCACTTTCCCAGATAACTACACTGGGGACAAAGCATTTTATTTCAGAAAAACAAACAAACAAACAAACAAATGAACATATCAAACTTCACACCAGAGGCAGCATAACTAGGAACTTGAAGATGTAGGAGTTTTCTTTATCAATTTTAAATTTGGGAGATAAAACCATTGTAATTCTCAATCTATCTAACTAGTAGATATGTTTTGAAGTTCAGATGGCAGATCTTCTGAAATATTCTTTTTAAATTATTCAGTATGTTTTAGTTAGTATTAGGTTTGGCTGGAGGAAGATAATCAAATGTAAGAGTAGCTTAAGTAAGGCAAACATTCATTTCTGTCTATGTAAATATATGAGCACATGCCTGTCATGATTACATCATATTTTGCAGGAAACTAAGACTGTGTTACATCCTCAATCCACTATCCTTAGTATGTATTTTCCATTTGGGGTGAGCATTGTGTTGCAGTGGTTTAACCTATGCCTTGGTATACCTGCAACCTATAGAGTGTTGGCTCAAGTCCTAGATATTCCATTCCTGATCCTACTTCCTATCACCCATGTTTGACATTCAGATGGAGTTCTTAGTTCCTGGTTTCAGAGTTGCCCAGCTGGGGCTGTTATAGTTATTTCAGGAATCAAACAGAGGATTGAAATTCAATCTCTCTCTCTCTCTCTCTCTCTTTTGCTCTCTCTCTTTCACTCTCTGCCTTTCAAATCAATAAATCTTTTTAAGAAAAAGTAGAGTTGATCCATAGCCTTCAACTTCAGAGACTTGCTGGATTAGGAAAATACCAATTCTCTTTATGTATACTTGTCCAAGATTAAGTAGCAAAACACACACAAGGTAGAAGTAAATATAATTTTTATTTTAGATCACAATTTTCTTAACCAAAATTTTGAGACTTATTCTAGAAACAGAAAACAAACTCTGGGCAACACTCAGAAATCTTAGTCACAAATGTTAGAGTAAATGAAATGATATGCAATGAAGAACATCCTGTTAAGTCTCACACAGCAGGGCAATAGTAAATTCCCGAGTGATAACTCGGGGTATTAACTGACACTACAATATTGCAAGGTTTTTTTTTTTTTTTTTGTAGCACAGCCATATCTAGCAAGAGGAACACCATTACAGAATGACCCTAACACAAATATGTTGATAGGTTTCAAGGAGTCACCCTCTAACAAATACTGAAACTGTACTCTTTGCTATCTGGGAATGTGGCTGTTAATAAGAAATGTTTTTGAGGGTCATTCATAACTTCAAGCAAACATATGAGTGAACAAACCTAGTGAAGAGAAAAAAATAGGTGCCCCTTCTGTGTATAAAGCATTTTTCTGGGCTTGAGGTTATTACAAGGAACAAAATGTCCTAAATCACATGGAGCTTACCTTCTAGTGGTTCACACATTCTGATTGAAGAGTAATCTAGAGATCACTTATTTTGGTCATTATCTGACACTTGAATATTTGTGTTACCTATGTGGTGAGTGGTCATCCATGGTCTGAACATTTGCAGGGATGAAGAACTCTACCTTTTGAGTATTTTAGGAACTCTAATTACCTGCCTTATAAAATTGTAAATTTTATGTCATACTAGCCAAATCACAGGAAGATCTTAATGTGAAGCAGAACAAAACTCTACTCTTCTTTAATTTTGTTTTATAATCTGGAGCCATATATTTAATTCATCTTTCCTATTAGAGTCTTCACACTTTTGCAGATATCTGTAACATTACACACGTGACTGTGATAGGAATCTTAACTCATTATGTCTAGTCATCTATCTAATGTGTAATAAATATCTTTACAATGTAGACAACTGTTGTATTTGGTGTTTCCTGGATGAGAATGTTAGGGAATGTTTGAGAATTTTCAAAAGCAAAGGAAATACCTTTTTCTAGGACAGCCTATTTTTCTGGTGGCAAACTCTAATCAATAGAACACTCCTCATTATTTTCATTTCTCATCCCTCTGCCTGTAGATATTTTTCTAGTGTTCACTCCTACCCCAGGGGTAATACAGAACAAGAACACTTCTACATGTCACTATCAAATACAGAAAGTCAACTCAAATGTCAAGTGATTCTTCAGTAAGTTATATATTTCCCAGTTCTAGAACATTTTCCTTAATGGCACAGTGCTGATTGTCAAAACATTTTCTCTATCCTTCATGAGGAACATTAGGATGATTAGGGGCCTTTGTAAATGGTTGTGCCCCAATCTAAGCATGACATACTGTAAGGTGTAGCCCAACAGTCTTCAGATTAGGATGAAATTCAAGAATTCATTCTATTTTGCTTGAAAGGAAATCAAACATTTCTTCTCCTGACTGGCATATATTATTATGCTTGTAATCAAAAGGTACATGAATATTCTACAAGTCTGTTAGACATTGCCCCAGGTACTGAAATATCAGCTCTTCATTCAATGGTTAACCTTGAGAACATTGTATCTATTTCTGATATATCCTATTAACAGATTTCTTTTACTTCATAACCTTCACCTCACATATAGCATTGATTTGATTTTTGAATCTTTTTAAAAAACTTTACTTAAGTTATACATGTCTCATGTATTTCATTTATACAGATTTAGGAAAATAGTGGCACTTTCTCCCCTACTAACTCTCCCACCCAAGCAATAACCCTTCCTCCTCCTCCCTTTCACATTCCCACTTTAATTTTTACAAAGATATATTTTCAGTTTGCTTGATGAACATACAGTTAACCATACACTAAATTAAAGAGTTCAACAAATATTATGAAGACAAAAACAAAACAAAACAAACAAACAAACAAAAAAAACACTGTTCCTCAATGAAAGCGACAAGGGCTGTAAACTATCATCAAATCTCAAAATGTCTACTTCAATCCAATACATTACATATCAAGCACTCTATTTGTTACCTCAGATCAGGGAACACATATGATATCTATGTTTTGGGGACTAGCCCTGCGAATTCACATAAAGGACCGATCATCCCAGAATTCGGAACCAAGTCATCTCTCACTCAAGAGAGGTGACACTCTGGAGACACAGTGTGGGCATACAGCCTTGACCTAATGAATCAAGGAAGTCCCCCACTAAGCACAGGACATATGTATGATCTGATACCCCCACTGTCTATTCGTCTAACACAGGGAATCCCCTGCATAATCCCATCAGCTGCTGAGGTGCTAGGAATTTTTTTTTTGTTATGGCTGCAGTGCTGTGTGTGTCTTTCTTTTGGCTAGAGTTGGCATGGTGTGCTGCTCTTAAGCGCTTAAACATGGGAAAGATACCTCCCTCTCAGAAGCGCACACCTATTAGCAAATGAAATGAATCTGTGGGTGATAAGAGCCTGTTACTCCAGGCCTCTGCCTCACAGGCAACAGTTGATGACTTAGGGAGAGCGAGCTCCAACAGTGAAAATGACATGACAGCAGACAACATAGCAATGCCTAGTCAGCCACCCCCCAAATACCCATGGGATGAACTTAGATGACCTGGAGGTAATAACCCATGTGAGGTCATCCCATCCACACCCAGTGAAAATCCTCACATGTGTGGCAGGCCCTGGGCACCCCAGACTCTCAGGGCAGCTGCAAGACCCCATCCCACCTGTGTGTTTACCATTAATGTAGGAGTGGACACAGAATTCAAGCTCTGGACTCCAACACCTGTAAAAAGGCTTCTGTTAACCAAGAGCCGAGGATACGCTTGTGTCTTTCCAGAGGATGTGGGACAGCCAATTTGGGTACCAGCCAGAAACATCAAGCCTGCAACTGACAGTCAACCAGAACCAGCTGAACAAGACTGAGAGCCTGCCTTGTTAGCAGACACACCTGCCCTATCATCCTACCCTGAGGAACTGCCCATAGCCACATCTGCTACTGTTTTATACCCTACTAGTTCTGGTAAGCAACTCAAATGACCCACAGCCTGTGTGCGGTCATGCCATTCCTGATTACCATTGTTCCTCATTCCTACCCCCATCTGAGCAAGCACTCCTGTGGTCTCCCATTTTGAGTACTGGTTAGACAATGACAGGTAAGATCCCCTGAGGGACAACCTAAGACAGGCACAGCCACATATGGAGACCACATGGAAACTAGGTCAACAATGGTATGGCCAAGAATCACGCCTCCCATTGCTCAAAAATAAACAAAAAGGGGGAAATGTGGTGGAATAAGAAGGCCATGCCAAGATAGGCACTGGCAATGGAAACTGCCTGGCAACAGGTTGTGATTGGATGGCATCAGAAACTGCTTGGCAACAGGCTGTGATTGGTTAGGGCATAGACTGCCCCTTATCCTGATTGGCTGCCTTGGCTATATAAGCTGCTGTACCAACTGAAATAAATGAGTCTGCAGGCTGCTTGCCTCTGGCCTGCTTTCACCCATCTCCCAGGGTCTGTGTGGTGATTCCACACCTCTTGCCCCCACTATTCTCCTCCTCTCAGAATGAATCCACCTCAACAGACCAGGGTACATTTTTCCCCACATCTTTGCCAGCATTTGTCATTTGATGATATTTGTATGCCAGCCATTCTAACTGGAGAGAGGTGATTTTGATTTGCATTTCCCTGATGGCTAATGATACTGAATATTTTCCCAAGTGTCTGTTGGCCATTTGAATTTATTCTCTTGAAAAATGCCTGTTCAAGTCTTTTGCCCATTTCTCTTTTGATTTCTTGTATGACCCACTGTTCATTCAGGAACATGTTCAATCTCCATGTGTTTTCATATGCTCTAGAGATTCCTGAGTTATTTATTTCCAGCTTCATTTCAGTGTGGTCAGGGAATATGCATGATATGACTTCAGTATTTTTTTTATTTGCTGGAACTTGTTCTATGACATAGCCTGTGGTTTATCCAAGAGAAAGTTCTTTGCACTGATGCGAAGAATGTGCATTGTATAACTGTGAAATGAAAAATTCTGTAGATATCAGTCAGGTTCATTTGATCCATTGTGTTGATTATGTTTTCTGTTTCTTTATTGATTTACTCTCTAGCTTATCTGTCCATTGAAGAAAGTAGGGTGTTTAAGTCCTGTCGCTCCCCCTCTTCGTGGAGGAACGATACAGGACCCTGCGCTGTTCTTTTGTCTGCTCGGCCCTTCCCGGGTTTGCTGCTGGTCCTTCCCGGGTTGGCTGGCAACCCCTCCACCTCCGTGGAGGGGCGGTTCCCCCTGCCACTTTCCCCACTTCCGCGGTGGAGCGGCACACCGCCGGCCGGCTCTCTCGGGGGCTGCTCAGATGTTATCTGGATGTTCCCCTTAGATGTTTCTCGTGCATGTTGTCTCTCTCCTCCTTTATAGTCCTCTTCCACCAATCCCAATTCTGCTACCCACACGCCGAGCATGCTGCTCTCCTCCAATCAGGAGCAGGATCAGCTCCTGCAGCTCATCATTCAAGTTGGCGAGGCAGCTGCGTAGAAGTTGTTTACTCCCTTTCAGCACCATATTGTGGGAGAGCAGATGCATAGAATAAGTCCTAATTCCAGTAACTTAATCTAGTCAGAGTTGCTCCCCACAAAGTCCCCTGTTACTATTGTATTGGAATCTACATCTCCATTTAGATTCATTAAACTTTCTTGTAAATAGGCAATGTTATTTGGAATGTGCCACAAAGTTTAACAAACAAAATTATTAGATGGCCCCAAGGTTTTTGCATGATGGTATACATGACCCCCAGAATTCTATCGTCTTGCATTGAATCTGTGAATATGATGAAAATATTACTCCCTAGTTTAGTTTTTTTTATGTAGATAGAGTAATTGGTTAGCCACTCTCATTTCAAACTTTTGTTATATAAAATTCCATTTCAGCTTATTAAGAAGTATTTTCCTGCTGCCTCTGAGAAAGTGGGATGGCATAGACTATAGAGAAATTGAAGGCAGAACTTTGGACCAGCCTTTAGGAACCAAAAAAATTCCAAGTTCATAAGCCAGTAAGCAAGGAAGGATTTCTGTTCAGAAACCCCAAGGTATGTAATTGTGCCAAGGATGTGAATGGGTTGGGGAGAGGCCCACAAGATTAAATCCACTGACATTGTGATTTCAACCCATGAAACACTAAGAATATTCAGTCAAACTGTAGAAACAGTAAATAATAGATGTATGTTATTTGAAGATGTTACATTTACTGTAATATATTACATGACAATAGAACACACGTACCCAGAAGTAAAAACAATCCTGAGAAAGATGGATGTAGCAGAAATCCTGTGGAACTATGAAAGTGAATCACATCATAAGAAAGACAAAGGAGAAAGAACAATTAAAAGAAAGGAAAACTAAACAATTTCCTCCACCTTAGTTATATCAATTGCAAGTTTCCCTGTCGTTTCTTACAATAATTTTATGTCAAATTTTACTACTACATGGTAATTATATCCAGTGATGAATGATAAATTATTTCTACACCTAAAAATTGTCATTTCTTTTTTAAAGTATATCTGAAAGGCAGAGTGACACATACACAAGCACACACACACACACACACACACACAGATCGCACATCCAATGCTTCACTCCATCAAAGAGGATGACTTCCAAGGCTGTGCCAGGCTGAAATAGGAGCCAGGAGTTCCATCCACATCTTCCACATAGGTGTTGGGAGCCCTAGTACTTGAATTATTACCCATTGTTTCCCCAAGTGCATTAGCAGTGAACTTTAATGGAAGCACAAAAGTTCAAACTCAAACTGGCACTACAATATGGGTTTTTGACACCGAATGCAGCAGCTTACCTCACTGTGTCACAGTGACAGCACATGGAATTTGAGTTGCAGGTTTCATTAGTCACCAAAAATCTGGACAAATCATAGTCAAACAACAATGACATCATCAACAAATCATTTTGTTTTTGTTTATCATTCTCCATGCATTCCTGTTTGTCTTGAAGTTCTGTGCCATGCATATTTGATAATTCTCCCATTATACATACACTCAGTAAGAGATTAAAAAAACAGAGAAGAATGTGCATTAGCTTCATTAGCTTAGCATTAAGGCTGGAGTGCTTGTGTATGATTCCTGCCTCAGGCTCCTGACTCCATCTTCCTGCTATTGAGCACTCGTGGTGTGAGTGTTCCTGCAATCCACATGGGAAATGCATTTCATTGGCACTGATTGATTGATTCCTCTCTTTCTGTTTGTGTCACACTGTTTCCACTTCCAAAATGAATAAATACATAATTTTTAAGATAAAAAGTGAACTAAGGACATTTTTACATACAAGTAAATGTATGAATACAAAAAATAACGTGCCCTATTTTCTTAGCCCCTCCATGAAAAAAAAAAAAAAAACATAGAATAAAGCTTGTGTATTTTTAGCACACCAGTAGACAACATTGGAATAATCAATACCACAGCCAGCACTGTGGCATAGCAGGTAAAGCCATAACCTACAGTGCCGGCATCCCGTATGGGCTCCAGTTTGAGTCCCAGTTGCTCCACTTCTCATCCTGCTCTCTGCTATGGCCTGAGAAAGCAGTAGAAGATAGCCCAAGTCCTTAGGCCCCTGAACCCACATTGGAAGACCTGGAGAAAGCTCCTGACCCCTGGTTTTGGATTGGCACAGCTCTGGCCATTGCAGACAATTGGGGAGTGAACCAGAGGATGGAAGATCTCTCTCTCTCGCTCTCGCACTCTCTTCCTCACCTTCTCTCTCTGTGTGACTCTGACTTTCAAATAAATAAATAACATAAATCTTTAAAAGTGGTGATCTTTCTAATCATATACAGTATTTTCTTTATCTAATTTCTGCCATTTTTATTATGTATATAAACCCATGCATCTATGATACGATCTGTTTTCAAAGTCATTATTCTAAATCTGAGCTCTATTTCCCCCTGCAACTATTGCAGGAGTTGATTCTGTTCATGAAAATTTTCTTTAAATCTTCTCAGGTTTCATACATGTTGATGACATCTGCTACACTCAGATCAAACTTTATGCTGTCCACTGGCATATTGTGAGAACTGTCATCTAGTTATACTATATTTTTATTTCAAAATTCAGTTCTCGAGGTCTGAAATTTGCTTATTTAGGTTAATTAATTCTTCATCAACATCAAAAATAAGCAATGCCATCAGAGTGTTAGATAGCCAAGAAAGTCCGTTTACTTCAGTGTAAATTTATTCTTGGAAAGTTCCTTTTTATTTCTTATTTTTTTAGTGAATTCAATTTTTCTTCCAGTATATATTATATAAATCATCTTTTTTCTATCTGCTATAATAAATCATTTTCAAATCATTGAGATTTTTTTCAGAGAGAAAATTTTATGTATAATTTCAGAGGTAAATAAGAATTTTAATACTAATATTCCAGTTGAATAGAAAATAATGATTTTCAGGGGCCCGTGCTGTGGCATAGTAGGATGAACCTCTGCCTACAGTTCCAGTATCCTAAATGGGCACCTATTTATGTCTCCTCTGTTCCTCTTCCAATCCAGCTCCCTTCTATGGCCTGGGAAAGCAGTGGAAGATGGCCCAAGTGCTTGTGCCCCTTCACCTGCATTGGAGACCCAAGGAAGCTCTTGGCTCCTAACTTTGGAATGGCCCCACTCCTTGTGGCAATTTGAGGAGTGACCCAGAGGATGGAAGTCCTCTCTCTGTGTTTCTCCCTCTTTCTGTAAGTAAGTCTACCTCTGACACAAATAAAAATAATATCTTAAAAAAGAGAAATTTTGACTTTTAAAAGATAATTTGAAACACCATAAACCAAATGGTATCAGACTTACATTTTAATACAGAGACATTTTTAAAATTTTCAGTGTTGGTTCCCTTATAATATTTAAGTTCAATGGCAATGAATAGAAATGTTTGTAATACATGCACAAATGTTTTCCTTCCAGTCTTGACTATTGAATTTGTGCTCAAGTTCTTACTTTGACCTGTGCTTCTACAAATAGGGAAATAAAAGAACAAATATAAAAAGATGCTTAGATATTCTATATTCATACATTAACACTCATAAAAGTTTATATTAATAAGTTCTCCAAATTTATTTATGCATGTCACATATAAACATGAATAAAATAATTTTATTCTAAGAAGATAGTAAAAATATATACAGTCAAAATACTGTTAGAAAATGAAGTAAAGTATAATATTTTTATTAGATTTTGACTTTGAAGAAGTAGAATTTTTTTCAAATATCATCTTTAATATTCTTTATTTATCATAACTTTGACTTTAAGTCTATTTCAAACTACAAGACAACAGATGTGCCCTATTTCCTTTTTACCAAAAGTTGCTATTCTCTTCATGAGTAGAACACAGCTCCGTTTACTCTGAAAACCAAGGATCTCAAAGCCAGAGTATTTACAACTGTGAGTATTCTTCAGTAAATGATAAATGAAAATTTGCTGGCATAGATAGCTCAAATAACAAGGAATTCTTCCCAAGCTAAATGAGTAGATGTCCAACCACTCTGCAGATTAAGGAGCGAGCATTGTGTGCTAATGGAAGCTTTGCTGAATGGATGACCTTTTCCATGTTTTGGTTCCAGGCTTTCACTGTACCTTACCACCTAACAGTCAAATGTGGTCACAAGTTAACATTTTCAAATAAAGCCTTTTCTGATAACTCAATCCCAGGAGGTTTGAGGTAAGTGTAATTAATGTGCCAATTCATGCTTTGCCCTGTTTGTAGAGACTATCCATATGTCATCAGCTAAACCCAAATATTATGAAGTTAAAAACAAGAATCTATTTATTAAGTGAACAAAAGTTAGGTGGACAAGTCTTGCCATACTATGAATTACTTACCTTCTCTAAATTTACATTCTATTAAGTAAAATGAGTAAACTAATTGTATGATATTAATACATACTTTGTAAGGTTATACTTGTCCTGCTTTGGTAGGTCAGCATTGAATACTTACTGTTTAAAAATGTTAACCCTGTATTATTTTCAGATTTCAAACAACTATTTGATTGATTTTCAGTAGTGAATTAACACTACTGAAAAATAAAGCATTTTTATTTTATCTTGAGGCTCAGATTTACTCAAATATTCTTCTAAAACATCTCTACTATAATTAGTGGTTTTTAAAGAGTTCTAAGTTGTTTACAAAAATGTCTATGTTAAAAGAAGTTGAAAGAAAAATGGGATTGAAAGAAAATCAATTTGTAATTGAGTATACAAATGTTGCACATTATCACTCCCTAAGTGAATTTAAAAAAAAAACATTCATAATCAGCTAACTACATTGGCAATCAGATGAACAACTTATATGTAGTATCAAGAAAAAAATATATTAACACAGACATGCTTGTTATAGTACTACACAAATAAATCAAATATATAATTTGAATACTATTGAAAAAAGCAGTAAGTCAATCCATATTGAAGTCATAAAGACAGTATTGTGAAGATACTACAGGGTGAAACGCTAGCTGGAAACACTAGGAACACTAGTGATAAAATGTTTTCTTTTAAAAACAATTAAATATACATTTGATTAATGTAAATGACATGTTTCATAATTCTTTTTGAAGACTTTATTCATTTATTTGAAAGGCAGAGTGACAGAGAAAGGGAAAGACAAAGAAAATGAGATTTTCTATCTGCTGATTCACTTACCAAATGGCTGCAACTGTCAGGGCTGGACCAGACGGAAGCCAGGAGTCTAGAACTCCATCCAGGTCTCCTTTGTGGGTGGCAGAGGCCCAAGTATGTAGGCTATCAACCACCACCTTCCCAGGTGCAATAGTAGGGATGCAGTTTCAAAGTGGAGCAATGAGGACTTGAACCTGCAGACCAATATTGGGATGCAGGCCTCACAGTTTGTGAACCAACCCATTGTACCACAGCAATGGTCCCAAGTTTTAGAAATTATTTGTTGAAATATGTTCTCTTAGCATAAAGTGTTTTAGGTCATCTGTGATGATACAGTATTACCTAAAAAAAGTAGGCTCTGGAGCTGGACCACCTGAGAACAACTTGAGTCAGCCATTCTCTATCTTTGTGTGACAGCATTTAAATAAATTTCCTTTATTGGTAAGAGTAATAAAATATATTGTGTAAAAATAAATTAGCATCATTCAAACTATAATTATACCTAAAACAAAATATTAAAATCTCTTCAATTAAATGTGTACTATTTACTTTATTCCTACAGGTGATGAATTCATCAAAATTCACTAAGTTTATAAAGTATGGTAGTTGTCATTTACAACTGGTCAAAGTTGAATTTTTAAGGCATTAATTATTACGATTTATGGCATCTATCAATCAATATGCAATTTTTTCTTATTTATGTATATTTATTTTTACATGAAACATTCCATCACCATGTTTTGATGTGAGCTTTATGAATTATCTGTAATATTTGAGTAGTTCAAGATAATTAATTCATATATATGGAGCAAAGCAGAACTTCAGTAACAAAGAAACATTTTCAAGGGATAATTTTATAAATATAGCATTGTCAAATAAACAGATCAAGTTTAATTGATTTCTGAGCAGCAGTTTATAGAACATCATCCTTTACTCTTAAAGAGAATGTATCTTTTAGTATTAAGTAAAGTTCTTTAATAATTTTCTTGAAATAAGGTGGCACTTTATGGATATAATTTACCCATAAAATCAGTAAGTCAATAACCTTATTAACCTAGCACATTATTCAAATCACTGATTTACATTCCATGGGTTAAAATGGCTTTTTTTAAGGTGCTAGACAAATAAGTCATAGCAACAAATCATTTATTTGGGCTTTTTTTGTCTTTTTATTATAATACATAAGGTCTACTTCTTTATTAATTTGTTTTGAGTATTGCAGAAGACAAAAGGGCTAACAAAAGTCTTTGAGGAGTCTATCACATTTTGAAAACTGGTACTTTTGCTGCAAAAACAGAGGTGCCTCAGTTTTTATTTTCTTATAAAGGAAGGAATTATTGTTCCTTTGTGTATAAAGGACAAATGGTGACTAATATCCACTTTAGTTTGATAGCCGTCTTATCAACCACTGTAAGACAACTGCAAATACCCCCTTGCATTTATGTGATAAACAGAAAACAGTATAATAAAAGGATCTGTGATTATATCATGTATTTACTTTTTTAAAGAATTATTTACTTATTTATCTGAAAGTCAGAGTTACAGGGAGGGAGGGAAAGAGAGAGAGGGAGAAGCAGAGAGAGAGAGAGAGAGAGATTGATTCCATCTGCTGACCCAGAGCCCACATGGCCTCCACAGTCAGCCAGGGCTAGTACAAAGTACTAGTACAAAGGCAGGAGCCAGGAACTTCATCTGGGACTCTTATGCAGAAGCACAAGCACTTGGGCCATGGTCTACTGCTTTTCCTAGGCCATTAACAGGGAGCTGGATCAGAAGTGGATCAAGTGGGACACAAACTGAGATGCCCATATTGGATACCAGCGTCGCAGTTGGTGGCTGCCAAAATGCTGGACCCCCATTTCACAATTTGCTTAAAGCCTTATGAAGTTTAATAATTTTGTGACATAGTAACTTAACAAGTATTTGATCAATATGCACAAGCCCCACTACTTTCAGACAAACCTTCCCCCCCCCAAACCTAAACATATTCTGAATAAAGCAGAAAATTAATGTTTTATGAGAGGAATTGAGAGTTGAGGAGATAGTGGGTAGAAGTTGATTTCCATGAACTTACAAAAGGTTGATTCTATCCAACTGAGTAAGTTTTATTGCTATCAATTCATATATACCTCCCACAAATCTTCATATTCCTGCAATGTATATTAGCTTTCTCACTTGTGCTACCAGTGACCTTGAAGCATTGTAAATTTTGATCCAGTTTTACTTTTCCACGTTTCTGTGAAAATGGTTTGCTTAAAGTCATTGAAGGATTTTATCAAGTACCTTTTTTATTTAAAATAAAATGAAAAAATATGGATTAAAATGAGGGGAAGAACATTGCTATCAGATTTAGAAGCATCCTTTACCAATCTTTAGGTAGTTCAAAATGACAGTTTAGGGGACTGTGCTGTGGCTCACTAGGTTAATCCTCCGCCTGTGGCGCCGGCAACCCATATGGGTGCTGGGTTCCAGTCCTGGTTGCTCCTCTTCCAGTCCAACTCTCTGCTGTGGCCCGGGAAGGCAGTGGAGGATGGCCCAAGTGCTTGGGCCCCTGCACCCACATGGGAGACCAGGAGGAAGCACCTGGCTCCTGGCTTCGGATCAACGTAGCTCTGGCCGTGGCGGCCACTTGGGGGGTGAACCAAGGGAAGGAAGACCTTTCTCTCTGTCTCTCTCTCTCACTGTCAAACTCTACCTATCAAATAAATAAATTTTTAAAAAATGACAGTTTAAGTGTACTAGTAAGGGATTCATTGCTTCATGCTATCATCAGGAAAACAGTGAAAATGAAGCTTTCTCCCCTTAGTAGTTATTAGAGATATACTCATGGTTGTTCGATAACATTGTTTATATAAAGAACATACATATTGGGTAATTACTAAACTGTTTACATGGTTTTGTATTCTTTGTATCCTGTCTATACAAATACCATTTTAATCTTCACTTAACATCCTGAACTTCACCATAATACCCTATGCCTTCAGAGACACATAACAGGAAATTATGACTGCAACACAACTCAGAGTTTAAATTTTGTCTCTCCCTATTCAATAGGGAAAAAAGTCAATTTCCCCTTTTTCTGTGTATTTTGGGAAGTACTTGACTGGTCTACCCTTCAGCTCTCATAAAACTCTTACAGATGACACTACTTCTTATTGAAAAGAACGACTATTCCTTCAAATCTTCTGATTAATTTTGAGTAAAACAGAATTTACATTTGTTGACAATTCTCAGAAATGAATAAAAATTCATGAAGGTGGAATGTCTTTCCTTTGCAAACAGGAGGTTATTTAATCTACTCCTTTCTTATTTTTATTGATAAAACAATTCTTGACATTTACTTTCCCATGTCCTTACCTCTGAGAATATTCCTCAACTCAATCTTAATTTTTGTTTTTATTGACCTATACCATGAACTCAAACTCTTTTAGATATGAGGAATATAGACAGATCAAGTCAAACTCGGCTTATTTTTGTGAAAAAATATTTATTTCCTCTTAGGGAAAAGGGATAATTGCAAAACCAGTTGTCAAACAAATATAAGACACACTACATTGTTTTAAGTGCTCAAAGAATAACCGGGATGGAGGGGAGGAGAAGAGTAACTGACTGGAACATCCAGCCTATAAAATCAAGAGACTTACTCTATTCAAAATTTTCAAATATGGCAGCCCTAAGTTAAATATTTCTTCACTTTAGTATCCTGAATATTTTGTATAAATATGAGAATAGGCAAACTATTTTTATCACAGAAATAATTAGACATTAGCTAACATAAATTAAGGAACAAAACAAGCTACTAAAGGGGTAGCAAGAATTCTATTCCAACTGATCTTAGGTCAGGCATAATATGTTCATATGGCAAATCAATTGATTTTATCCTTAACTTAACTTGTTTAGTGTGGGAGATTGTATGGTTTAGTGTTTTCAACCTTACAAATTTGCTCCACAAAACTCTTGATTTTTAATGTCACGAACTTTATTTAGATAGTGAAATGTATGGTTGTTAGAGATCCCTCTTAAAGTATTTAGGAAGCTCTGTTTATGCAAACTTTGGGCCCAGCAATGTGGAGTAGGGGCTGAGCCTGTGCCTGTGACGCTGGCATCCCACATGGCTACCAGTTCATGTCTCAGCTGCTCCTTCCACCCAGCACAATGCTAATGGCCTGAGAGAGCAGCAGAAGATGACCCAAGTGCTTGGTGCCCTGTGCCTACATGGGAGACCTGGAGTAGGCTCCTGAATTCTGGCATCAGATAAGCCTAGCTCTGACCATTGTGACCATCTGTTCTGTGGAGTGAGCTAGCAAATGGAAGACCTCTCTCTCTGTTTCTTCCTTTCTGTCTATGGCTCCACCTTTCAAGTGGATAGACAAATCTTAAATATATACATATTTATATATAATATTAAAAATGTAATATAACTCTTTAAGCCACTTGAATTCAAATGTTCCAGGATGCTATGACATAAAGTATAAATAGTTATGACTTTTTGACTTTGTTTTCCATCTAATGCTTCCTACATCCCCTTAGACTCTGAAAGAATGTGGTTTAGCATAAAATACTTCAAAAGTTTGCTGCAAGTTCTATCAATAGTACCAATAATATGCTTTGATTTTCTTACAAAAAAATCTAAGCTTGTACTCCCAGACAGTTTACAAAGAGCTATTTTCTATGAAGATTCAAAAGAATACTCCAAGATGGAGGCAAGGAAAGGATCTTACCGGTTTTGACAATCTAGGTCATGAACAGAAGAAATCAAAGTGGGGTGGAGAGTATAGTATAAAGCAAAAAGAAAAGAAAAGTCAGATATTTGATGATCCAAATAATACAAACTCTACATGATAAGAAAGACTGTCTGAGGGATTTTAAGTGTATTCTTGGTAAGCTAAGTGTATATATATATATATATATATGTGTGTGTGTATATACTTTTTTGATGGTGACTATGTATGCATGCCCGTTCAGAAGTTGCTCAGGCACAAAAAAGTCTACATATTTTGATGTTTAATAAATGTTAACTAGTTCGATGACAAAGTGTCACCTATTAAAACTTACATAAATTCTTCCTCAGTAAAAGATAATAGTCTAGAATTGTGCTTCAAATTAAGTTAAATAAAACAAAATAAGACCAATTGTTCAATTCTTCATCACATTGTATGATTCTATCAGGGGTTAATCAGTCACGTATAAATGGTGACTTTTGTCTTGTACCACTCAAATTATAACATATCTCCATCAGTACAGAAATTATCATTGAGCAACAATTGCTCATGAACTAATACAAGCATAAAATTTAAAATTACAGTAGTAATAAGTACAATAGAATAGAGCTATGGGAAATTTTGGAAGTGTAGTAGCATTCTTAGGAGAATTTAATCTGTGGTGGAATATGCATGTGCAAATGATGGCTAAATAGAAAAAGCTGAGAAAATTATATTCAAGATGAAACACTAAAAGTTGTTTGTTTGTATAACATTGGAGGACTAAGGCAAAATAGAAGTTATACTTTTATACCAATGTCAGAGTAATGCAATATGTGGAATTATATAGTTTGGAACCAACAATATAATATTCATTAGTTTAATATTTATTATTAAATTTACTTAATTTTCCAGATCTTGTTGGGCAATGAAGACTGTCAATTTTTAAGTATGTTAAAACTTACTATGTTAGTATGTTAAAACTGTACTATTAATTTTATAAATATTTCAAGTAGGCTAGTGACATAAATATTGCTACAATTTTGCAGTTATCTCTTGCAGTAAAGAATAATTAGAAATGGCCAAATGCTGCACCCTAGAGAATATGTTGAAGTTAATTGCTCTGATGCATATGAAAAACAATATCCATTTGATAAATGCTGAGAGAGAATGTGGATGGAGATTTAAATTGAATGTCTAGCAATTGCTATACATTTGGGTTTGGGAGGTAAGGGAGTAAAAACATTTTCTAGTTAATCAATAGAGCCATGAGTGTTTTAAAAGACTATGTTTTAAATGCTTCATTGCACAGTAAGAATTAACTAACATAGTGACATTAACATACAGAATAATAGGTGAAAAGAAGTCTACACATACACACACAGAGAGAGACACACACACACCCCCATACACACATACACACTGAGAAGATAAAGATAATTATTTAAATACCTGGATGCTAAGTATCTATAGGCAGTGGAATGAATATGTCTTTTGAATAGTGGGAAATGAGTGCTAGAGGTTGGTAGGAAGGCTAAAATGTATGAGGGTACTTTTAAAACTTCATAGAAAATGGGTATTAACAAATAAATTTCAAAATAATGGACCAAAGTTATTTTCAGTTCGAATTTCTGTAACCTTATTGAAGCAATCCCATGTATTTTAGAGACTGAAACACCAAGGAAAAAATATTTCTTGGGGAGAATATGTAGCGTGAGAAAAGGAGCACCAAAAACATTAACATTTAGTAGATATTTGATTCTGTTCCCTGGGAGGTCAATATTTTTTTGGAAAGCAACCTTACAGGAAGGAACTGGTTCTCTTGGTAATATTCAGACACTTTACATCTTTAATCAACATAATGTGTTTCAGTGAAGAAAAGAAGACTGGAGATGTAACAAAAAAAGAAAAAGAGACCCAATTGAATTCTTCATAAAGAGACATCAATATGCATTTTTTTGCTTTTTACTTGTTAAACGTTTTATTCTGAAAAGCATTAAGCCTTTTTCCTGTAATGTAAATTTAAAATTTATTATCTAAAAATTAAAAAAAAAAGAAGCAAGGGAGAAGGAAGGAAGGTGGTAAGGAGAAAGGGACAGGGAGGAAGGGAGGGAGGGAGGGAGAGAATATCATTATGTTTTTAAGATTCTATCTACAATTCTACAATCTGTTAAAAAACAAAAGGAAAAATAAAATAAGGTGTGACCTATCCTAGTCTACTTAAAATTTATATTGATGTTGCTTTCCAAAAAAATACTAGTACTAGTGTTGACTATTTAAGCCTTTAAAACAATAAATAGCTTATAATAAAATATGCTATTCCAATTTTTCAAGGGAAGAAATCAACAGCTTTTATTACAGCTTTGAATATTTTTAATTTCTCCCTGATTTCCTTGAACTCTTTTAGCTATTAAAAATTCATTCACTGATGACTAATTTAAGAGGATGAAACCCATGATCTCTAATTTAAGTATTTATTAAGTATACCTTCACTCTGTTTTGTGAAATAGAAAATCTTAAAATTTCAGAAAGTGACACTTTCTGAGAATTACCTTACAATATAAAAACAAAACTATCAAATCTATCCATGGCACAGTAAAAAAAGAAATATTATTGTTTTTAGATATTCTTAACAATTGGAGTGATAGAAATAAGTATTATGGAAAATAAGAAATAAATTAAATGCCTGCTTTTGATTCACTTATGAAAGAAATATAATCTTGATAGCAAATTGGCCACAAAGGGGAATGCACTTTATTCTTTAAAAAAAAGTTACACTGTACTGAAGTTTCTTATAAATAACATAAAAAATTTTCAGAAACCCCACAAATGCACCAGAGTTTGTTTTAGAATGAAGTATAGTAAAAATAAAAAGTAATGAATAAATAAATCAACTTAAAATTCTAGTTCTAGTGAGTGGTGTCCAGTGCCAATTACAGAGCATCAGCTTACAAGCTGAAGGATGAGGCTGATTTTCTCTTTATCCACCTCGAAGCACAGATTGTTTTAGTCAAGAGTCTTTCTATCCAAATTTTAAATTCAGCTTAAATTCAATCTCTTCCATGATTACAAAACACAATAAAGGACTCACTCGGATAACAACTTACTGCATCATCTCCACACCTTGCAATGCCTCAGGATCCCAGTCTGTCCCAATTTGAACTATTTACAGTCTTATTCATTCATCGGGGAACTTTTATATATGTGGGCTCCAATTACAAACAATTGTTGCAAATCAGAAGCATTTCAAAAAGTGCATCTATACTAAATATATAGACTTTTTTTGTCCTTATTATGTAAACAATAATGTGTTACAAATATTTACAAGGCATTCACATTGTATTAGGTATTATAAATTATTGAGAGATAAAGTATACAGGGGGATGTGAGTGGATTATATAGAAATACAACATTTATATAATGAATTTGAGTGTCCTTGATTTTAGTATCATGGGAGTTCCTGATAGATACTATGGATACAGGGAGTTCCTGGAGTATCCTTTGGATTTTAAGGGATGATTTACCTTTATTTGACACTGCATTCCAATTTGTTTTTTCTCCAAAACCTCATTTTTAAATCTTCAGCATGTTCTTTTTATCTGGTAATAAGTATTGCTTAGTAGGTTAATATTTTAGCTAATTGGTTTATTTAGAAGATTGTCTTTGTGTATTACAAATTACAATTTAATACAATTGTGTATTAAATTACAATTCTTAGTAATAGAGTCTTTATCACTTTATTTATATGTGAATCTTCTCTTCCTGTTAATTACTTTTGTCTACTCTGGAAGTCTTTGGTCTGTGCTCTCTTTACTTTGAAATTTGATGGTGGAATACTCTGATCTGTAGGATATTTTATATATGGTTCAAGTCAATTTCTGCTTAGAATCTCTCCTAAAAATAATTGATGAAAACCAGCTAGTCTATGCCAGAATATATTGAACTGGATACGAATGTTGAAATTGGAGGCCGAAAATTTATTGTACCCACACTTTTGGAAGGGACAAGTTTTCCATAAAATATTTAGAAATAATTACTTATATAAATTATGTAGATTAATGACATTAGACATATTTCATAAGATTAAGTAAATCCAGCCATTAAATTGAATATTGGAAGTTTTAGGCAAGCAGCCAGCTATCCAATCAGTTAATTCAACTTTCAAACAAAGTATGTTTGGAAAGAAGTGTTCAGTGCTAATGTATAGCCTCTGAGGAAATGTTTATTTAAAGATTGTTAACATTCCATACAAAACGCAGTGCATGTATGAAGGAAACATGTAGATTATGGGAGTATGGCTCACAGACAGCAAAATTAAGGAAAACATTTAGCTCAAACCACTGATTGAATATATTATAGACTACCTATGGAATTATTTAGATAAAGCAATTACGTAAATTTTTCATTCTCTCTTTATGCTATAATTGTACAATTTTTTCACTGATGATCATAGAAATTGTGGAGTTGCAAATAATTTATGCCTCATAGTATTGAATAATACAATTCAAGACTAAAGACTAAAGTTGTATAAATGTATAAGTGTGGTATTATTATTTTCTTTTTTTATAAGATTTATTTATTTATTTGACAGGCAGATTTACAGAGAGGCAGAGAGAGAGAGAGGTCTTACATCCACTGGTTCATTCCCTAAATGGCTACAATGGCCAGAACTGCATCGACCCGAAGCCAGGAGCCAGGAGCCAGGAGCTTCTTTCGGGGCTCCCATGTGGGTGCAGGGGCCCAAGGACTTGGGCCATCTTCCACTGCTTTCCCAGGCCAGAGTGCTGGAATGGAAGTGGATCAGCCAGGACTCGAACTGGCACCCAAATAGGATGCTGGCACTGCAGGTTGCAGCATCACCTGCCACACCACAATGTTGGCCCTGAGACATGGTATTATTGTGAGCAAAATATTTCCTCCTCCCAACTCAACCCTTTCTCTGAAAAAAATGTTTCCAAAACCAGCAAATATGTCAAATGGCATGATAGAAGGGACTTCACAGATAAAGTTAACACTACAGACATTAAAATAGGACAATTATTTTCCCGTGTGGCATAATCTAACTCTTAAATGTCAAACGTTTTCTTTGTTTAAAATGTAGAAAAAATGTGGAAGTGAGAATTTCAGTGACATTAAGACATAAAAGGACTCACCCACTTTGGCAACACTGAGAAGACTAGAATGAATTGGGCAATCTTCAGGAGCAAAAATTTATTCATTGACAACAGCCATCTAAAAAATGTGACTGTTAGTCCAAAACCAGTGCACAACAGAATTCTTCCAAAAATCGAAATGATTTGGAAATACATTCTTTCTTAGAGCCTCTGAAATGAAACACAGGACCACACCTTGATTTCTTCCACATGAGGCTGTGTGTAGAGATCAATCTAAGCAGTGCTACACATGGACTTCTGACCTGAAAACTGGAAAATAATAATTTGGTGTTGATTTAGCCCTAGCATTTCTGATAAAATGGTATGAGAGAAGTCTAAAAATGAAGGCAATTACAAAATAACAAGGTAAGGCACTATGAGAAGTGAGGAAGGTGGGTCCACTCTGAATTTTCTAAAAGGATTCCAAACATCTGTAGTTGGCATGCAAATGGGGAAACAAGGCTCATTATGTTCTGTGGCAATGTGGGCGAACGTTTGAAAAAAGTTGCACGACCAAGTAAACTTCAAATTGTAAATAACTCTCCAATTGAACGCTGTTTTGAAATTGTTAGAGGAAAGTGTTATATAGTTGGGCTTACACATACTTTCATCCATGAAAATTTGTATGTCATAAAGATAATAATGAAGACAAAAATCAACTGTGTATTCACAAAGACATTGCAAGAATCAAGAATATAATAAAAATAAAAGCACAGTTGTAAGGAAATAGTATTTTAATTATCCATAAATGATTTAACTTCCAATAAATGGACTTGATAGTAATAGTTTTTGAAGTGTATTTTATTGCTTTATTGCTTAGTGTTGTCCTTTAATTCTGACATCTGACTTGAGATATGATTTCCATTTTTATTCTGTTGCTGCTTTGAAATAAATGAGGTGCACAGATTTCTCTAACCAAAGCGAAGTCTTTTTTAAGTACTTGATATTAAATCTACAGAAACTTGCTTAAACTTGCTTATAAACCTTCCTTATCAATTTGCTTAACATCTATACATAACAAGAAAATTTGGAAATACAACTGATAAAACTATAGATCTGTGATACAAGAAATAGTCAAACATTGTTCTGAAGATTTTCAACAAGCTGTGCCTCTCAAAAGGCACAAAAGTGTATCAGAACTAAAATAAGTATAGCTAATACCTATTAATTTCAACCTAGTTTCACAAAGTATTTAGAAGTTGTCCCAGTTAAATCCATCAAAACACACACCTACTAGGATGGTGGAGTTTTGTCCCTAGGCCCTTTTCATAATTGCACACCCATCAGATTTTTAAGTCATATGGGAAGTCTATATGAAATCTCCAGGGAAGCTAGTTCTTTTCCAACTTTTCTATTTCTCTATTACTATATTCACCTCATTTCAACTCTCATTCAAATTTTAAGAATTGCAAGAGTAGGCTTATTTCAGAGCCACTGACATAGATTTTTACCTGGTAGAAGAGCCCAATATCCTTTAGGGACAATATCAAAAATGCCCTACATAAAAAGAATTTGCTGAAGAGCATTTATGAACTCAGTCTCTATATATTCAAGAGTAGAAGTTTACAATTTTGCTCAAATGAAGCTTGGGCTTTGATCATAGCTGCACATTTATCAAATTTATATCTAATTATAAAAATGCAAAAAAAGCATCTTTGTGTAATCATTCAGCCTACAGAGATTAATGAAATGCCAATGCTACTTTCTCTATGCCGGATCTCCATTCAGAGGTGCATTATAGACATCAATAAAGATTAGTTCTCTTATTAAAAAGGAAAAATACTCCAAATAGATTCTCTAGAAAGATGCCCCAAACTTCATATTCTAATCTCTTTTTTTTTCATGCATTACAGAAAAAAAAGTAAGAAAAGTTGTGTTTGCTGGTTCTGCATTTGATTAGGAAACCCTGATCAAATGAATAAGAGGAGACCTTAAGTACTAAAGAAAGAACAAATCAATATTATTATCTTTCTGTAAAATAGATCACTAGTATGAGAAAAATTATAATCAAGAATATTTAATTTCCCATAAGTATGTCACTTTAAAATATACCAGTGAATATATCAAGAAGTGACTCTTCAAAAAGTACAAATCTCTCCTCTGAATGCTGAACTCTTGTTAATACAATATGGAGGGTTTTTTTTTCAGTTTGTAACTATTTTTATAAAAAAGAAAATTTACTAAAGGCAAGTTGAATTTCAATTATAAACACCTTTAGAAATCAAAAGTCTTATAGGTATTTGATGATGTTATATAATAAAACTGAAAACAATTACTCCAGTTAAAACCTCATAAAATCTCTAATTGCCTAAGGAATTATAAATCACAAAGATTTATAAAATTTTATCAAGTTATTTCTCTGACAAAATTATTGGAGTTACATATTTTATTTTTAAATTATCCATAGTAAACAGAATCACTATTTATTATTTCTCATTTTGTAAATTATTGTGCTGAAACCTTACTATTTATACATCCGGTATTCAGAATAGAATAATTATTATCGTGTAAGGAAATATTATTTATATTATATGAAATAGGTTAACATAAAAATAGTGATGAATGTTGCTATACTTTTTAATAAAACATTTTTTTGAAATACGGAATTACAGAGAAAGACAAATACACACACACACAAACAGAGAGAGAGAGAGAGAGAGAGAGAGAGAGAGACAGATCTTCCAACTGTTGGTTGAGTCATCTGTTGGCCATCTGCTGGTGAGGGGCCAGAGTAAACTCAAGAGCCTGGAACTCCATTCAGTCTCCCAAAAAGGAGGAAGGGGCCATGCACTTGGGCCAAAATATGCTGCTTTTTCAGGTGCATTGGTAGAGATTTGGATTGGAAGAGAAGCTGGGACTCAAACCAATGTACATATGGAATGCCAGGATCAGAAGTGGCAACAACACAACACCAGCCCATTTTATTCTTTTTACAAGATTAAACAAAACACTTCCAAGAAATTCTAAATACTGAATTCTATAGTGCCTCATACAATGTTGGAAATGTAAAATATGTGAAATATAATATTAATTATTATATTAAATAATGCAATATGACATAGTAATTGATATTTTCTAACTTCTATAAAATGTTACCTTATGTTTTTGATGTATCAAAAAATAGTCAGTTACTTCAGTAAAATTTCTTTTTGAAAGTTTTACTTACTTTTAAATATTTTATGAATTTATTTATTTATTTATTTATCCTTTTTTAAATATGTTATTTTTATTGTGTCAAATGTAGAGTTACAGAGAGGGAGAAACAGAGAAAGGTCTACCATCTCCTGGTTCATTCCTCAAATGGCTGCAGTGGCCATACCTGGGCCTCTCTGAAGCCAGGAGCCAGGAGCATGTTCCAGGTCTCCCACACTGGTGCAGGGTCCCAAGGACTTGGGCTATCTTCTACTGCTTTCCCAGGCCATAGCAGAGAGCTGGATCAGAAGAGGAGCAACTGGGACTAGAACTGGTGCCCATGTGGGATGCTGGGCTGTAGGCAGAGGCTCAGCCTACTACACCATAGTGCCTGCCCATTTATTTATTTATTCTAAAGGCAGGTACAGAACAATTTGTTCTTTCTCCCATCATATGTATGCATTCAAATTTCTCATTTTCATCTAAAAATCTGTTCTTCCATGTGCCTCTTTAACTTATGTTGACCATAAGTTAACAGCTGCAATGGGCTGGGCAGAAACCAAG
Organism: Oryctolagus cuniculus; assembly: GCF_964237555.1. Lineage (NCBI taxonomy): Eukaryota > Metazoa > Chordata > Mammalia > Lagomorpha > Leporidae > Oryctolagus > Oryctolagus cuniculus. The sequence continues at coordinate 24,436,779 of NC_091433.1, forward strand.
AGTCAGGAAGCACTTGGACAATCATCTGCTGCCTGCTAGGAGCATTAACTGGAAGATGGATTGGAAGCAGAATATTCAGAACTTGAACCAGCACACCAGTATGGTATGCTGGCCTCACAATCAGTAGCTTATGCTGCTGCACAACAGTGACCCCCTATTTATTTATATATGTGAAAGTCAGTGAGACTGAGAGACTGGGGGAGACAGACAAGAACCTCACATCCTCTGGATCACTCCCAAAATGCCCATAGTAGCTGAGGATGGACCAGGCTGAAGCCAGAAGCCAGCAACTAAATCCATGTCTTCCACATGCTTGGTAGAGACCCAACTATTTGATCCATGGCCTCAAGTAATTTCCTTCCTTCCTCTGCATTAAGCGGAAGCTGAATTGAAGACATAGCCCAGCTGCCACCTTAGCACTTAGATGTGGGATACAGGAAGTCCCAGTGAAATCTTAACCATTACTCCAAATATTCATCCGAAGTCCCTGTTTTTTTTTTTTTTTTATGAAGCATTCCCATTGTTTATTCTGTTTTTTTTATATATTTATTTTAATCTGTTGTTTACCTTTTGCAATTTCTTCTTTCTCCCATCATATGTATACATCCAAATTTGTCATTTTCATCTAAAAATCTATGCTTTCATGTCCCTCTTTACTATGTAGACACATTTGTATACTTACATAAAAATAGACATATATTTGCATATGAAAATATATTTCAAAAGCTATAACTCATATATCCCACTAGAAGCATTTCAGATTATATTGTTATTTTCACACAGTATATATCAATGAAGAGATTCAGAATTAAATTAATTAGGATAATGGAGGAACAAATAGAACAGTTCTAGATCAGCACAGCTTTATTTTATATTTATTGCATGTATTTCTTTCCTCTGTAATCTTTCTTAATTTCACTCTGAATATATGCATTGGTGTTTGGTGTGAAAAACTAGAAGTACCATGTGATCACTGAAATAACTGAGATTTAGATAGATAGGTAGATAGGTAGATATAGATATAGATAATATAGATTTGATATAGATTTGATATTGATAGATATAGATTTGATAACGACATAGATATAGATATAGATATAGATATAGATATAGATATAGATAGATACACACACATTTTTTTTCATACCGGTTAAAAATAGACTACATAAGAATGCCTTCTTGAATTGCGAGATTTTTGTTTTGAAAGTTATTTTAGGAAGATGAAAGAGAGCAAATAAAATGGTTTTGGGGAATATTGAGAGATGCAGAGTAGTGGCTGCTTAAATAAAAAATTTCCCAAATCATTATTTTAAAAGAAAAAAAGATAAACAAATGTCCTTGGTTTAATTAGGCAACAACATCAAAAACAAAACAAAGGTAACTGATAGAGGAAACTAAGGACCTTGATCAAAAAATAAACAAGCAAAAACTCACAAAATATCAAAAAGACACTATATTAATCCACAGTCTCACCACCACTTCTCATAAATAAATCTACTAGCAAAGAGACTTAGTAGGCTAAATTGACAGAGAGTGTGTTTTGTTTCCAATTATACTCACCAAAGAACTTGTAGATATGACAGAAAACTCAAAACTAAGATTAAAAAATATTAGGAACAAATATTTTCCAGGGGAATAGATATAAATAAAATTATAATAAATCGTGTTTCTAAGAGAAATACAGGACAAGAAGAAAATCAAATAAAAAATGAAGATTTGAGTAGAATGTGTCCAAATAAAATTAGATGAAAATCAAAATTGAACAAGGAATAAATGAGAAAATCAAGAAAACAACAAAAAGATTTAAATGAGAGGTACTAAGAGATCTTTTTTTAAAAACTGCTTTAAATAAACACCTCTTCAATGGAGAGGGGAAGATGACTGAAATTACACACCCACTCTATATCCTTTCCACTGTGAATGCCCATTTGCATATGCCTAGTTGCTCTGCACAAATATTTCTTTAGTGCCTTGGCTTGAGCATTTCTGTGTGAGTGAATGTCCTTTCATTATGCTTAAGGCTTGTAGCAAAGTAAGATTCAAGTATGGTTATAAACTTCTAAAATTTTGTAAATAAGATAATTAAAGTCAAGATCCTAAACTATAATAGAACCTTACTATGAAGGATGATTCTATTAATAAATCTAATGCACTATAAAATTAAAATGACATATAATAAATATTTACTTTTGTAATGATTCTGATATTCTAGCTATTGCAAATATGCAGCATTTTTCTGAGAGTAAAAAAAAAAAAATCTCCACTGTACTATTGTTAAACACTTGAGGGAATTATATGGATGGACTTAGTTTCAAGAAGCAATCCGTACAAGCGAGTTTGATCTGATTTGTCATTTTTTAATCATTGATAAATTGCCATGAAGCAAGCTTATATATTTGGAATCATTTCATGAGTAAGTACCACAGAGAAGGATAGAGCAAAGGAATCAGCTAGAGATCCTAATTTTAAAAGATGTCAGACTCGGCAATTTTTCCTTTATCCATCTATTTGCTTATCAACAACTAGGTTCACAGAAGTAAGTATGGTGTTAACGTTCGACAGTGTTTTGGGGTTTCTACTGAGTATGTATTGCTTTGGTGCCACAGAACAATAAGATCCAAAATCCCTGGGTTTATTTAGAATAAAATATATTTTTCATCTTGCTTTCATTCTAGATATTAAGATATTCAGTTTATGAGAAAATTTTGCTTAATGTTGCAGTTTAAATAAAATGGATTACATTAAAATTTGGGACTTACTTTTATCCACTACAATATCGTTTACAATTAACAACATTATAAATGTCTTACTGTTTAATATTTTATGCAGTTATCCTAATGAGTTTATGGCAATTTGAATTTTATCATTACAACTTATACTATTACCTTTCCCTAGTGACAAAGCAAAAGTACTTGTGGGCTAGACAGAGAGATGGAGGGCAGACAAATAGATTCAAAGAGATAGACACTGGATGATAGATACATAGATAATGATGGATTTATTTACAATATAAACACATAGTTCTTTTTTTTTTTTTTAAACTTTTATTTAATGCATATAATTTTCCAAAGTACAACTTATGGATTACAATGGCTTCCCCCCCATACCGTCCCTCCCACCCACAACCCTCCCCTTTCCCACTCCCTCTCCCCTTCCATTCACATCATGATTCATTTTCGATTATCTTAATATACAGAAGATCAGCTTAGTATATATTAAGTATGGATTTCAACAGTTTGCTCCCACACAGAAACATAAAGTGAAAAATAATAGATGATTTTTTTAAATGATGATGAAATCAGAGCAGACCTATTGTCATGTTTAATCTCAGTGAGAGTCAAGTTGGGAATTGATAATTTCTTTTTTTTTTTTTTTTTTTTTTTTACAGAGGATCAGTTTAGTATGCATTAAGTAAGGATTTCAACAGTTTGCACCCCCATAGAAACACAAAGTGAAATATATTGTTTGAGTACTCGTTATAGCATTAAATCTCAATGTACAGCACATTAAGGATAGAGATCCTACATGAGGAGTAAGTGCACAGTGACTCCTGTTGTTGACTTTACCAATTGACACTCCTGTCTATGGCATCAGTAATCTCCCTATGCTCCAGTCATGAGTTTCCAAGGCTATGGAAGCCCTCTGAGTTCTCCGACTCTTATCTTGTTTAGACAAGGTCATAGTCAAAGTGGAGGTTCTCTCCTCCCTTCAGAGAAAGGTACCTCCTTCTTTGATGACCTGTTCTTTCCACTGGGATCTCACTCGCAGAGATCTTTTGCCAGAGTGTCTTGGCTTTCCATGCCTGAAATACTCTCATGAGCTTTTCAGCCAGCTCCGAATGCCTTTAGGGCTGATTCTGAGGCCAGAGTGCTATTTAGGACATCTGCCATTCTATGAGTCTGCTGAGTATCTCACTTCCCATGTTGGATCACTCTCCCCTTTATTTACTCCATCGGTTAGCGTTAGCAGGTACTAGACTTGTCTATGTGTTCCCTTTGACTCCCAGTCCCTTCACCATGACCAACTGTGAACTGAAACTGATCACCTGGAACAGTGAGATGGCATTGGTACATGCCACCTCGATGGGATTGAATTGGAATCCCCTGGTATGCTTCCAACTCCACCACTTGGGGCAAGTCAGCCTGAGCATGTCCCACAATATAAACACATAGTTCTTAAAAATTAAATATTTTTCATACTGATCAAGTAAAATATGGCCGAGTTACTTTTTTCTTTAAATTACTGATTCATTTAAGGGTAAAAATATGTTGCCTTTTTTAAAATGTACTTTAATGCGAGAACTATGATTAGACAATGACAGGAGTGAGGATAAAGTGAGAAAATTAAGTCTCTGAGGGACAGAATGGCAAAGATCTTTGATAATTAGAACTAAAGCTTTTGTTGGTGACCAGTTCAAATCCAGCAGCTTTTAGTAGAAGTCAAAAGTGCTTGGTTTGATGGGTGCTAGATAAAATTTATGAAACAGAGACAAAGGAGTACAATCCCTTGGACCTTCTGTGGTAATTTCTTCAAATTTACAATAGCAATTGGCAGTTCATTACCTTGCTATAAAAAAGTTGAAAAGGATTTGCATAGAAAAGGAGGGTGACCTATGGGATAGAGCACCAAAGGAGATTGTTAAAGAAATAGTAGCAATTCTGCCCTTCCCCTCTTTTTCCTCAATACTACATTAGGCCTATCAGTTATTAAACAAAAACTGTATTCTGGGAACCACAATATATAAAGAAAAAGCTATCTCCTCCACTGCCCTAGGTATAATATTCTTATTAAATTAAGTACCACACATGCAAGCTTACATCTTAAACAATGGTTACCAATACCATCAATTTAATTTCAGTCAAAATGGTGTTGAAGTCCATGCTTAAGCCAGCCTTCACTCTGAACACATGCAATGAGACAATAAAAAAGAGAAGTCAATGGTAATAAAAATAATTTAAAGATATAGCTTTTCTTTTGAACAAGAACAAAAAGGAGGAAAAGAATAATAGAATGAAGAAAAAAGTCTTAATGTTGTCTAAAGAAATACAATGTATTGAAGCTAACTCTAGAAGTAGCCACGGAAATCAGAATTCAGCTCATTAGGGTAAGGGAATGAAAGAGATTAAAGGTGGTTGATTGATTATGGATTTGATTTGCAATCAACTCAGCCTTTATAAGGAATTCACTTTATATAATATATTGCTACAAAACATTACTGAATAAAATACTGTCTTTTGCAACAAAATGGATGCAACTGGAATCCATTTTGCTTAGTGAAATAAGCCAGACACCTATAATATACTTTCTCTGCTTTGTGGTAAAAATATACGGGGTACAAAAAATGTGTTTATTAGATAAATTTATATTTTGAGATTTGAGTATTATTTACAGTCCTTGTCTATACTCCAGGAATGGTAGTTTTCTACTTATTACTTACTGAATTCTTTATTTGTTGAAGTTAACCTTGTGATTGTAAAGTAGACTGAAAATATATAGTTGTAATAATTAAAAGAAAAAAATAAAAAAGGAAAGAGAAGAGAGATTGGGTATGGGTAGGAGGGAAGAAAGGTTAGCAAGAGTCATTATGATATTAAATCTGTGTGTATGAAATACATAAATTTTCTTCACCTTATATAAATAAAAATTCAAACAAAATAAAAAGAATTCAAACAAAAATAAAAACAAAAGCATAAAAAGCCCCTTATATTTGAAAGGAAGTATGATAGCAGAACTACAAATCATGGGCTGAGATTCAATTAGTCTGTTCATATGTGGGAAACATTGACAGGGTCAGATGAATTGGGTATTTGCCAATTGTGCATTGCTATTTTATCCCTTTACTTGTCAGTTTGATGCACTCCATATATCCCCATGGTGCACCTGTGTATCATCTGAGACCAGAAATGAGGAGATTCCATGATGATGTAATGATCACATGGAAGTTAAATTCCACATGGTGGTGCCAGGAAAATCCCAGAAAGCTTCATGCAAAGTAAGACACCAACGCATTTGTTTATTCAATTAAGGCAATACACCCTATCTTACAAAAGAGACAGAAAATGGGGAAGAGGGTATCTTTTGCCCTTGACCATGCCAGCGTCTTTCTCTCTCCCTCTCCTTGCTCTCTCTCTCTCTCTCTCTCCACATAGGCAACTCTTGTTCTACTTATGATGGGTATTTTTCTGTGTGAAGTGAGAAGCACCCATGTGTGAGTATGTGTTCACTCTGACTTTCAAATAAATCTTACTCTCATTTGTGCGTTGTAAGTAAGCCTTCACTTTTTCAATTTTTTTTTTCTAAAAAATACTTTTTTCCCCTAACAATTACTCAACAGAAATTTGGAGATGCCACTGTAACACAATAATGTTAGACAGCTTCTCATGATTTCACGTACAGGGAAACTGCCAAACTATGAAAGAGTTAGATATCCCAGAGGAAAAATAATGAAAAACAAAGCTTGAGATGGAGAATGGTGAGGAAAGGAGAAATTCTAAAACCAACAAAGAAATTTGACCCTAAGAAAAGTGTCCAAAAAATTCAAACCTATCAAATGAATTTAATGCTTTCAGCATTAGGTAATAAAATAATTTGAATATAAGTAAATATCTGAATGCAAGTATAATTATACAAGTAAAATAGGATATAGTATATAAGTATACAATACATTATAACTTGAATGTAAATGCATTTGAATAGAAGTATAATGTTATAGAACAAATCAAAGGATTATTTGTATAAAATAAATGCACTTTAAATTAAAATATACAGAAATAAATGGAAAATATTCTTACATAAGCAGGAATAATATTTAATGCAACCTCTAATTTAAAAAATATATAACTATTAAAAATAAACAATTAGAAATGCCTGCAGGGCCAGCTCAGAAACAGCATCAGACTAGAGAATAGGTGGGGTGGGAGGGACAGTGTTTTTCTGATAAGAGAAGAAAGGCAATATATGCTTTATCCTTAGGTAGTCTTTTCTCTCTAATGTATAGTAAGTCTGTTAACATAATAATCATTCACTATTGACATGGCAGGAAAAAACAAATCTCAGAAAGCAATTTTAGCTATAAAGGATATAAACACTTGGCATAATAGTAACATCAATATATACCCAAATTACTGTAGCAAGTAAAACTTAAAAGAAACCCTGTTGGCTTTATGACTTCTTTGATAAGATGAAGATTTAATAAAGATTTCAACATACACCAGAAGTGCTTGTCTGATATGAAAGATACACTGCTATTATGTATTCCAATTGAAAAACAAATGGAGAAAAGAGACACATTTGGAAATCAATGGGGTGGATATATTTGTAAATGATAAACAATGAAAATTCAAAATGAACAAAAAATAAAACTATGAGAAGAGAAAGAGAAAAGGAAATGAGAATTGCAGGGAATAATGGAAACATTCTGTTTTGAAACATTGTTTAGTGAAGTAACAATTAGTTTATCCATAAAATATTTGTAAATGTGCTAGCTTGCACTTAGGAAAAGGGAAACATATCATTGCAAGCTGATTTTTTCTTGTCATTTTGCAGAAAGAGAATAGTGCTCCTTTTAACTAGAAGCTCATTCATTTTAGTGATGACTTTAATGATAGTTAATTATGATAATGACCATGGCTGATGCTACCACCAGTGATTAGTTCAGGCTTTTTTTCTTTTTTGTATATTTAAAGTAAGAGATAGGTTTATCCAGACATTTCAATTATTTCTGCTATTTCCTCTCATAAGTAAAAACACAATGTTTTAACATAAACACACTTAAAAACACATATTCATTTGCATGTCTCTATATTAAATTATATAGCCTTTCAAGGTGTTAAACATTTTCAAGTCACAAAGACAAGATTATTAGTGAATTCTAAGGTTTCACAAAAGTTCAACTTCCAATACCAATGTATTCCCATACACTTCCAATCTTCAATCTTTTTTAAAAAAAAATTTATTTATTTGACAGAGTTAGTGAGAGAGAGAGACAGAGAGAAAGGCCTTCCTCCCCTTGGTTCACCCACCATGTGGCCGCTACGGCCAGAGCTGCACCGATCCAAAGCCAGGAGCCAGGTGTTTCCTCCTGGTCTCCCATGTGGGTGCAGGGGCCCAAGCAGTTGGGCCATCCTCCACTGCCTTCCCGGGCCACAGCAGAGAGCTGGACTGGAATAGGAACAACCAGGACTAGAACCCAGCACCCATATGGGATGCTGGTGCTGCAGTTGGAGGATTAAACAAGTGAGCCACGCAGCCAGCCTCCAATCTTCAATCTTACATGACAAATTGAAGAGAGAAAGGGGGTGGAAAAAAATCTTGGGTGGTATGAAAATTGCTGCCATTAATAATTTACATAATCTGTGTTACCTCCTTTCCTTCTTTATTTTATAATTCAAGACAAAAATAAGAGTGAATCATTAATAAACCAGCTTAAGAGGCCAGTGCTGTGGCCTCTAGCCCTAGCCTAGAGTGCTGGAATTCCACATAGGCACAGATTCCAATACTGGCAGCTCCACTTTAGATCCAGCTCCCTGCTGATCTGCCTGGGAAAACAGCGAAGGATGGCCCAGGTACCTGGGACCCTGTACCTATATGGGAGACCTAGAAGAAGCTCCTGGCTCCTGGCTTCTGATCAGCTCAGCTCCGGCCATTGAGGCCTTTGGAGAGTGAACCAGAGAATGGAAGACCTCTCTCTATCGCTACCTCTCTCTATAACTCTGTCTTTTAAATAACTAAAATTTTTTTAAAAAACTTAAAAAACAGCTTAAACATAAAGCTATAAAAATCTATAATATCTAATGAATTGAAAAAATACTAATAATCAAAAATAGCAAAAAAATTACTCATTAAAGCCATTTCCATATATGTTAAGAGGAGGTATAATTGACTGTTAAAAACTTAGACATTATTTATTATTCTGACAGTTTTAAACTGCAAGGTATGTGCATAATTACTTCTTCACAGCCAGTCTGGAGAAAAGGCATCAGAATCCTGAATATTTTATACATTATAAAATTTATCTTTCTTTGTAGATGATTTGGGTATGGTGCAGGGGAAAATGAGTATCATCCCTGTATATAAGCAGATGTATCCTATAAACATTTTCCCCCTATAGTCTTTTTTTTTTTTTTTTTTTTTTTTTTTTTTTTTTGACAGGCAGAGTGGACAGTGAGAGAGAGAGACAGAGAGAAAGGTCTTCCTTTTGCCGTTGGATCACCCTCCAATGGCCGCCGCTGCAGCCGGCGCACCGCGCTGATCCGATGGCAGGAGCCAGGAGCCAGGTGCTTTTCCTGGTCTCCCATGGGGTGCAGGGCCCAAGCACCTGGGCCATCCTCCACTGCACTCCCTGGCCATAGCAGAGAGCTGGCCTGGAAGAGGGGCAACCGGGACAGAATCCGGCGCCCCAACCGGGACTAGAACCCGGTGTGCCGGCGCCGCAAGGTGGAGGATTAGCCTATTGAGCCACGGCGCCGGCTTCCCCTATAGTCTTAATTAACATGAGGAAAATTATTTTATTCTTCTACTAGCGTTCACCTTTTAGTTTTTTTCTTCCACTCACCCACCAATGAGAATATAAATGAATAAAGTTTGTCTCCCAAGAAATATTCTAGCTAAAGTGAAAAGGATTGAGTTTGGAATAACAGTTTCATTTTACCTCTATACTAAGTTTTAGAAGCGGATCACAGGTACTTACAATTCCTGGGAATAATGCTGCTAATATGTAAGATGGAAACAACTGTTATTCCCATGGATAGAAGGAAAACAAGGTATTTTGTCTATATTGAATGACCAATTTGTTTCATGAACTTAATGAGTCACGATTTTAGACCAAGATGACATATTTAGAATTCAAAAAGTCAAGCTGGAAGGTATATCATATTTGAGAGTAGAGAGTCTATAAAGAAATGGGGCCTAAAGCTCCATTTGAAGACCTTAGTTACATGCTAATATTCAATCCTAGGAACTTTAAGAAAGCGCTAAAATTCTGAGTAAAGGCGCGCTTTGTTAAAGCTACAAGCATCGAAAAGAGTTTAGATGTAGAATAGAGAACACATTAGATTGGTGGCATTTGAATTGAGCCAGTGAGATTCAGGATTTAACAGTGAAAATAAAATGGATAAGTTAGACTAAAAATCAGGACTTTTTTTTTTGCTTTCAAACTTTTATTTAATGAATATAAATTTCCAAAGTACAGCTTATGGATTACAATGGCTTACCCCCCATAACGTCCCTCCCACTCGCAACCCTCCCCTTTACCACTCCCTTTATATTGAATTTTTTATATTTAAAAAAATATGAAATCCTAGGTACACTAAAGGACGAAGAATGTCAGAATTGAAGTTGGGTAGGATATACATTTAGTGCAGTAATTACTTCATGACTTGAGATACTTACATAGTATACAAGGATTACAAGGTTGAGTGCTCACTGCTCCACTTCTGATCCTACCCCTGCTAAAGTACATCCTGGTAGATGGTAGATGATGATTCAAGTACCTGGGTCCCTGCCGGCCATATGGGAGACCTGGGTTGAATTTCCGATTCCTTGCTTTGTTGCAGGCATTTGTGGAGTGAACCAGAGGAAAATGGTTCTGAAGGATTTGGTGGTGTAGTAGATGTGTGGTATCAGGAGGATTCACCTGGTGAACGTTTTTCACTAAGCGAGTCCTCGAATGTCATAATATTGAGAGCCTATTAGGAACTCTGGTGTTCTCTTTGCCCTTCTTCCACCTTCAATATCATACCATCCAAAACTCAATCTCAGAAGGGAAATTTATGTTTGTAGCATATGAAAATGATTGTATAGTGATCCTTAAACCATTCAACCTACTAGAAAGATGTTCTACATGGCACATGTCCAAAACATAAAGAAACAGACTTTAATGAATCAATCTGCAATGCAATTGAATGGACACTATGGGATAAAAATTATAGAGGACATGGCACTGGCACTAAATTGGAGGACGAAGGAATTTTTAGTTAACATAGAATGCAAGAAAGAACATGAAATTAAGTGGTTAACACTCAGCTAAACACCAAGTGTTTGGGGCAGTAGGGAAAGTAAAGATTTTAAGTTGAATCATTCTTGTTAGAATAGGTGCCCTATATATCATGTATTCTCATAAGAGTTCAGAATCTATCATAAACACAAAACATGCATAATATATAATGAAATATTTTAAAATCATTTGATGCTCTTTAGATTTCTACAAGATATGAGAACATGACAAGGAACCATTCCTCACAGAGGAAGTTATGATTATTTGAAATATTAACTATCCTAGCCAAAACCAAAAAGTTCATATATAAATAAATGTATTTTATTTTGTTATTTTATTTTCCCCAAAGAAACCTTTTATTGAATGAGTATAAATTTCATAAGTACAATTTTAGGAATACAGTGATTATTCCCACTATACTTGCCCCCCCAACCCCATTCCCACCACATCTCCTCCTCCCTCTCCCATTCCCAGTTTCACTCTCCATTAAAATTCATTTTCAATTAACTTTACACATAGAAGACCAACTCTATGCTAAGTAAGGTTTCAACAGTTTGCACACACACATACACAAAAACTGACGACAATTTTACAGTTAATTCTCATAGGGCAATTCATTGAGGACAGAGATCTGCAGAGGAAGGAAGTACATGGCGACTACTGTTGTTCGTTTAATGATTAACACTCTTATATATGAAGTCATTGATCACCCAAAGCTCTTGACATGAGCTGTAAGGCTATGGGAGCCTTTTGAATCGACAATCTCCATCAGCAATAAATGTCTTGTAATATATTTTACTAGCAAGTCAAATGATCATAATAGCTGTTTTTAATATATATTTCCTTAGGGCAGGTGCTGTGTCACAGTGGGCTAAGCCTCTGCCTGAGGTGCAAGCATTTCATATGGGAGCTGGTTCTAATCCTGGCTGCTCCTCTTCTGATCCAGGTCTGTGCAATGGCCTGAGAAAGCAGTAGATGGTCCAAGTGCTTAGGTCCCTGCACACATGTGGGAGACCTGGAAGAAACTGCTGGCTGATCAGCCCAGTTCAGGCCTTGGAACCATTTGGGGAGTGAACCAGATTATATTATATTTATATTTTAACTTATTTATAATTATATATTATACATACATATATTTATATAAATGCATTAATATAGTTATTAATATATAATATATTTATTAATGCATTAACAGTTAATGTATATTTAATATATAAAATATATTACAATTATTTATATTTATAATTATAATTATATTAAAGATTAAAATTATTTATATTAAAGAAGGTAATTTTGTATATGTTCTTTGCTCTTTAGCTAATACAGATCCATATGTTCAAGTTAAAGAATCTGAAACTTTTCTTAGTATGAAATTATACTAATCACTTCAAATATACATATTATTACAAGGTATATAAAATAAATTTAATTTGACATAAATTTCTAAGTTTTAAGATAATTTTCTTGAATAAATTTAAATTATTATTCTTTGTTGCATCATTGTTGTTCTGTAGGGGAAATTTCATTAAGTTTGCTTATAATTCCATGCTGTTCTGCTTCTTTATTGGCTTTTTGAGATTTCCTTTCTTCCTTGATTACCAATATTTCATTATTAAATATATAGTTATGCACTTATGTTATTCATTTGACAAAGGACATTTGTGATAAGATTAATCATCTTTCTTTGATTATGAGAAATTTATCACAATAATTTCTTCAAATATTCCTTCCCTGTCAGGCACAAATAGAATATTTTTAAAAACGAAAATATATTAGACTGCAATAATTATTTCACCAAATGTCAGAAGGAGTATCCTATAAAAAAGGCTACCTACCAAAAACACTTTTATTTTAAGCATTGAGGACAAAGTATACTAATAAACACACTACTTGTAATAATTCATATATCAAGGAAGAAAACAATTTGGCTAAAAACACAATAAAACAATGAAAAGGAAAATTTGAGAAATAAGGTAATGTTTAAATTATCTGTTATAAGAAAAACTGATGAACTTAGAATTAAATTTAAGAAGTCTAAAAAAAATAAGTCCAAATATTTAAGAAAGAAGGACATAATGAAGATTATAATCAATGAAACAGATAACAAAATCAGAATAAAAATAAATTGGAGTGTTGTGGCAAGGTGTTTAGTGAAAGGAAAACTCCACTTGCACACAGTACATAACTATATAAAAGGAAAGTATAAAAGTAAGAGAACTAGTTAATCAAATAAATGTCAAACTATATATATATATATAAATAAAACATGCAGTGTATATGTGTGGGTGTGGTAATATGTATATACATATATATAAACATACATACTTAAACACAGAGACACACAAGCTTACTTCAAAAAGATAATTCTATTCGGTGCAAACATTTTTGAAATCCATTCATAGGTGTTTCATAAGTTGTAAGGTTTACAAGTTACTTTTTCTGTTTAAAGATTTTTTTTTATTTATTTGAAAGTCAGAGTTACACAGAGAGAGGAGAGACAGAGACAGAGAGAGAGCGAGAGAGAGAGGACTTCCATCCTCTGGTTCGTTCTCCAGTTGGCCACAATGGCAGGAGCCGGGTCTATCCAAGGCAGGAACCAGGAGCTTCTTCCAGGTCTCCCATGTGGGTGCAGGGGCCCAAGGACTTGGGCCATCTTCTACTGTTTTCCCAGGCCATAGCAGATAGCTGGATTGGAAGTGACACAGTTGGGTCTTGAACTGGTGCCCATATGGGATGCCGGCTCTTCAGGCCAGGGTGTTAACCTGCTGCAACACAGCATTGACCCATACAAGGTATTTAATTTCAACTAGTACATAAAAGATGAAAATCTATAATAGTTGCAATTATTATTCTTTCAATATTTTAATAACATGCTACCATTGCTGCAAATTCTTAGAAACTAGGACCATATCAATGTATACAGTACAGTAAAAATCATGATCATTAGACACTAAAATTGTTCTTTAAACATTTAGAGGATTAACATAGGATTTAAAATTGCTATGATATGGGGAATTACTGTTCATTATACTATTACATTTCATCAACTCCAAGACACACACTTTCCCACTTTTTAATAAAGAAGCATATTCCAATTAATAATGTCTTAATTTGATTGACAGCAGTTTTATTACATAAATTAATGCTCTATCTTACAACGAATATCTTAGAGTCAGTGAAATACAACAGGAGTTGGGATAACATTACAGATGTTGGACAAAAGAAATACAGCTGTTTTGCAAAGAATCCTGAAGTATGTTTTTGTAATTTAGATGCATTTCCTGAGCAAATGAGACTCCATTCATTTTGATGAGCCTGTTGTTTAAACATGCGCCTAAAATTTGAAATAAACAATAGAGGATTAGACTGCTAGGCTAGGTGGATTTCACCTGGCAGATCTCAAAGATTATTTAGAAGATATTTTGCCAATGTCAAGTGAATTCTAGATGGGAGATCCTGCTGGTTTCTAGCTAGCAAAGGCTTCTTTAGTTTTATTTTTATTTAAATTTTACTTAGATTTTCTTAAATCAGAAGCTATTGCACAGTTGGATATATGAGGGAGAAACCCCACACTGTGACAACTGAAATCTCTAAAAAACTCCCCTCGCTTTTCTTACCTAGCTGATTAAACCAGATATATTTTAAATAAGCTATCTTCTACAAATTAGTTAAATTTCATATATGGGATATTATACTCAGTAGCCATGACTATGGTTTTGTTCAACATATGGTTATGATGTAAGATGTTCCTGCTCTGTCAGTCACTGGATTGTCCATGATATTCCTCCTGAACATCATCAGTTAGAATATCTCAGCCCAACGACTTGTACAATGTTCTACTGCTTTCCCAGGCCACAGCAGAGAACTGGATCGGAAATGCAGCAGCCGAGACTTGAACTGGGATGCTGGCACTGCTGGCAGTGGCTTCAGTCATTATGCCACAGTGCCAGCCCTATAACCCCATATGTTTTATATGTACAATATTTATATGTCTGTTAAAATTTGTAAATAAATAAACGATTAAAATAAACTTAAAAATATAATTAAAATAGACCCTTCAGTAATAATTAAGCTAAAGTGGTACTTCTAGTGAAACAAGCTTAGACATATACATCAATAATTAGTGCCTACTGTTGCCCTTGTCTCCCTTGTGGCCCTACACCTTTGGTGCACCTGGTCTTTGGGCTAGCTGCATCCTGCTGTCATGCCTGCAAGTTGTTCCATGTGGCTTGCTCCTGGCCTGCTCTCTGCTTGGTATGGACCCTACTTAGCTTCTAGACTTCCCTTTCTCCCCTAAATAAAGCCCTCACTCTCCTGCACATGTCTGTCACTGAATAAAAAGCTTAAAAACTTAAAAAAAGATTAGTATTTCCTGAAGGAGTTCCAAGTCTCTATATTTTTGAAACAATGAAAATGTCTGTCTGATAGATGTACTTTTACCTTATTGCATTTTGATTCTACGGTTTCTCAGTATAGATGTTCATTAGATATCACCCAAAGATCAATCAAAATAAGACTCAGGGGACTGCCCCTGTGGCTAGTGAGTTAAACGGTCGTTGTGATGCCACATCCCATTTTCTGGATGGTAGTTTGAGTCTCAGCTGCTCTTCTTCCCATCTACCACCCTGCTAAAGTACCTGGGAAAGCAGTGGATAATGGTCCAAGTACTTGGACCCCCGATTTAGCTTATGGTTTATGACTTAGACCTGGCCCAGACCTGGCTGATACAGCCGTTCAGGGAGAGAATCACTGGCTGTCTGTGTGTGTGCATTTGTGTGTTGCTCTGTCTTTCAAATGTATAGGTAAATAAATCTTCCAAAAATCCAGACTTAAAATATATATTTTTGTCTCTTCCTAACATTCTTAGCCTCTTTTTCTTCTTAAAAGAAAAAAAATTAAAGTGACACAGTGTATTTTGGAGAATATGTCTAAGCTAGTGTAAGTAATGATCCAGTTTTACAGGGTTAGCATTATATTGCTCATTTATGCCTTATTGATGTATAACAAACCACAAATATGAATCTGTTTCTATTGAGATATTAACTCATAATACAGAAAATAATGCTACAGAAATTAGGAAATGTTTAAAATCAAAAAGATCAAGCCTATTCTTCAATTTTAACTATCCTTTCAAGATTCATTTAACTTTATTAATTAAACATACTGCCAAGATAAAACATAAATGGTCCCCAACAAATGCAGAATCAAATGTCTTTCTCCATTTAGAAAAACCAATAAATGGCTTTTTTAAAAAAGAGTATAAAAAGTGATCTTTATGCTAATACATGCCATCATCACTATACTCTATAAATCATATTAAATAACTTATCACACTTAAGAGCTATGTGAACTTGATTTATAATCTAGAAGCCATTGATTGGAATAATTTTACTTTAAAAAATTAGATACAGATCACCCAAAATGATAAATGTGTGAATTTAAGAGCAATCAACAAGAATAGCCCTCCTCCACCCTTTTTTGCTACCAATTAGGCTGTATTTAAGCAGACTTGGAAGGAGTCACACAGTATGACTTTAGCAAATATACTTTTCCTTTTTTTATAGAAGTAGATTATCCTATATCTTGGATGACAAATACAGTAGCTGTCTTTTTAAAAATAGATTTTCCTGAATTGTAGTTCAGTCACTTCTGACAGGATGTTAATGCAAGTTTCTGTCTACAGAGGGATCATAGCCCTTTTTTATTCTACATTTCTAAGTTTTTGTACACAGACTTAAATGTAGATAGTATTTCAAAACCTAAACAGGATTGGAAATGAATTGGCTTTTTTTTTCTTTCTCCATGATCAATCTATTATGATTCTTAACATTCTATTTCTTCTGTTCTATCATTTATCTACCATTAGCTAAAAAAACCTCTGACCTCACTTTCCTCCCTGTGTGATATTTTTATAACCTCAGGGAAATTGGAAAATTTAGTTTGCAGGAAGCAACTTGGAGCCAACCTTACTCTTCAAATGGTTGCTCTGTGAAAAACACAGTGAAAAATTGTATTTGGTGTTTACATACATACCCTCGAACAACATTTGCCAAATACTTCTATGTTTATTAGTTTATCTGTTTAATAGAAATGAGTAGTACTGATAATTTGTGGGATTGTTATTTGAAAGATCAAATAAATGAATATCATGGAAACAGAAAAACTCGTCCAAGCCACCAAAAACTGTAACCACATCAGGATAAGAATTCAGTTTTCTAGTTATAAATCCTACCCCAACACAATTAATTCTATTAAACAGCATCCCAGCACAACAAGAAGCATTAAGGGGGCTCTTTCCCCTCTCATCAGTCTTTCCTAGTGGTCAACCTTGCATCTCTAGTGCTGTTTCCTCCCTACCTCCTCTGACTCCTGTCCCTTTTTATCTCCTGCTGGGAGCTCCGCACTAAATGTCTAGTCTATCTAATATTGTTTAGTGAGCTTTCCTTCAGATAATTCACACTAACACAAACTCCTTTAAAGTACTCTAGACAAAAATCAATCCCACTTTTCTTTTTGATAGTTAAGTAAGGGATACAATATGCACAAATCATGCATATCAATGGCCAACAAAATGCAGATAAACACAGGTTAAATATATTGTGATTATCTTCTATTTTTAAATATTGGAATCATATAATTCTTTTTTTATGTGACAGATAGAGTTAGACAGTGAGAGAAACTGGGATTAAGGACTTCCTTCCTTTGGTTCACCCCGCAAATGGCCGCTATGGCTGGAACTAGGCCGATCCGAAGCCAGAAGCCATGTGCTTCTTCCTGGTCTCCCACGTGGGTGCAGGGGCCCAAGCATTTGGGCCATCCTGCACTGCTGTCCCAGGCCACAGCAGAGAGCTGGACTGGAAGAGGAGCAATCGAGACTAGAACCTGGTGCCCATATGGGATGCTGGCACCGCAGGTGGAGGATTAACCAAGTAAGCCACGGTGCCGGCCCCAATCATATAATTCTTAACAGCAATACAATTTGTATAAATGTACTACTGTGCGTAAGAAATATATCAACCTATATTTTTCAATTCTTGAACACTTTGATTTCACTTTTCTGATTTCATTTTATTAAAACAACTACAGAATTATTCCAAAATAGAATTATGAAGATGACCATGTGGTTATTTTTAGTGTGAAAACATTACTTGCATTGCAAATGGCTCATATGTTCTTGCAGAATATTTAAAACAATAGGAAAAAACTAGTCAAATCCTGGTAAGTGAAAACATCTACTTGTAATATTTTTTATTCATGAGAAAAATGTAAGCATGTGTGTATATAAAATGAAATAAACAATGTAAAATCAGAATCTGATCTAGATTTTGTTTCTCTCCTTTGGAAAATTATGGGTGGACTTACCCTTTACTTTCTCCTTTTCTGTAGTGTTCATAGTTTCTATAAATAAATACACATTAGTTTTACAGTTAAAGAAGTTATATGTGGTATGGAATTATACTCACATCTTGTGACCATATGAAACAATTGAAAAAATATGAGCTATTCATCACCAAGCCTCCTTCTATTTATCAGAGTGGAAATGTATTAATAATGTTATGAATGATAATATTTTGTGCTGTAAATTACCATTACATATATATTGTCTACTACTTTGGAAACTGAAAAATTGATATTCATTATCCATGAAATAATTCAAGTTATGGTTCTGAAATAGCTACAATCACAAAAATGAATGAGTTTTCATCCATGAAGTCTATGGATCTCAGCACCAAACTAATGTGGAATACACATACTGCATGTTTCCATGAAGGCTTCAAATGAACTAGAAAATCAATCAAAAAAGTAAAGTTAACCCTTTAAAAATATTCAAACATTCATTGTTCTCTCAATTTATTTAATGCAAATATACCTTGGATATGTGACTCCTTTGTAATATACACATAAGTGCTTTGAATCATTAGCTTCTTTATTTACTTAACAATAGGTAGTGCGTGTACTCATTTTGTTGGTTACTGAGGTAGTTCCGATATATGAATAAAGTTACTAAACTGAGTTATAATATATTATTATAAATAAATCAATTTCTTTTTAGTGTTATGATTACTTATTTGAAAGGCAGAGTGACAGGAAAAGCTTGCATGTATTGGTTTGTTCCCCAAATACCCACAACAGCCAGGGCTGTGCCAGGCTGAAGTCAGGAGGCCAGTACTTCATCAGGGTCTCCTACATCATACAATAATACATATTTATTAGAATTTTATTATGTTCCAAAAATCCTTGCTGAATGCTCAGGGTAAAGTAGCATAAAAAGAAGAAAACAGGCTTGTTCCTATGGAGGAGAGATAAAAATGTGTAACTTTTACCACTGAAAGTCTAATAAGACAACAGGAAATTCAAATTTACAAGAGAAGTGCTTAGAAGGCAAGGAGGTTGCCTTATGTCATAAATAACAGTTAAGTCTGCCTAAGACACCATTTTTGCTACTCTCCAGGGAATCATACTCCTTCTTCTTCAGAGCACTCAACATACTATGATGTAATTATCCATTAATTTTCCAAATGGACGTTGTAGCTCTAGTCATTCCCACGTGTATTGATTAGCACTCATTTCTGCATTCCTCTATAGATTGTCCATTGCTGTCTCTAACATTCTAAATATCGATAGCACACTCCTATGGGTCATTTGGATTTCCTCTGAATATCACTCTCATGGCACGCAGACTTGGATTTTGATGCTCAGATGTCAGATAAAAAGTAAACCTTCTCATCACAAACAGTATACTTCAATACTCAAAGCTGATGTTAATGTTCTGGTTAATATCCCTTTTTTGTTTCAAAATATTTACCGACTCTCTTTCTTTGAACATCTTGCAGAACTCAGAAGTCTTGAAGTCTACCAATCACGTGGAACCTGCAAGGATATCATTAGTAGACCTCATGGAACACTCTAAGCTTGTAGTTCTTTCTCGTTCTTTTTATTTTAAAGATTTATTGTGTTTATTTTACAGGCAGAATTACAAAGAGGGGGGAAGTCTTCCGTCAGATAGCTCACTCCTCAAATGGCCGCATGGTCGTCCACCCCGGACAAGCCAGGACCAGGAGCCAGGAGCTTGTCGAGGTTTCCCATGTGGATGCAGGGGCCCAAGCACCTGGGTTATCTTTGGCTTCTTTTCCAGGTGCATTAGGAGGGAGCTGGATCAGAAGAGGAGCAGCTGAGACTCCAATGGGTGCCCATATAGAATGCCAGTGTTACAGGTGGCACCTTTACCAGCTATGCCACAAAGCTAGCACCTCTTTCTTTGTATCAGTTTCTTCTAGACTTCACTTCCTTATCATCCCAGCTGGGATCCTTCTAACATAATCAGTTTCTTACTAAAGCTTTTAACATCTTTTGGTCCTTTGCTTCATTCTAACTCTCTCTCTCTCTCTCACTCTCACTCACTCTCTCTCTCTCTCTGTGTATGTGTGTGTGTGTGTTTTGAGGAAGGGGTGGGTGGGGTGGCATCTTAATATGGAGGACTGATCATGTCCAATTGTTAAAAGAAAATCAAACTAACTAGTAAATCTAACTAGAAAATCAAATTAACTAGTATCCATGTTGTTCAATTGTATATAAACTTTTTCCAGTTCCTACAAATCATAACAGGTTTCCTGAGCTCTTTTTTCCATACTATATTCTTTCCCCTACATTCCTCAAATCTTTTACTTCCTCTGCCTTCTATTTTTTGGCACTAGAACATGCTATTCAGTAAGGTATGGAAAGAAATGAAAAGTATGTTCTTGCATCTTCTCCCCGCGACTGATAGAACAAGTTATTATTTTGATTGTTTATGGATCTAGTAACAGAAGTTTGTATTCATCAATTATTTTTATTCCTTCCTCCCTTTAACTTCAATTGTTTTGTTTTTTCTCTTCCTTTTCTTTCTTGTGTAATTAACTCACATTATTGATTTTTCAAACTTTATTTTAACCATCTTTTTTTGAAATTTCCAATTTGTCCCACTGCTTTTATATATCTTCTTTTTTTCCCTTTTTTAATTTAATTACTTGGACTATAATTATTTGATTTTTCTGTTTTCTGCTTTTTACTGTATCATCATTTACTTTGCTGTCCATAATTTCTTTATTTTTATTTTATTTGAAAAACAGAGAGATGGAGGAAAAGATGGAGACCTATCTTTCACTCCCTGATTTACTTCCCAGATACCTCCAATAACCAGTGCTGAGCCAAGCCAATGACAGGAGAAGAGAACTCAGTCTTGGTCTTCAAGCTAGGTTGCAGGGTTTCAGGTACTTACACCATAACCTGCTCCCTCCCAGGATGCACATTAAGAGGAAGGATAAGACTTAAATCAGGCACTCTTATATAAATAAAGTCTTCCCAGTTGACAACTTAATCACTTCATTGAACATGTACCATTTTATTGGGTCTGTATATAATAATTTGTATCATTGAACAACAGTTTAAAACAGAAGTTAGTGATTTAACATTCATTATCCTTGTTTCAATATTTTCTTAAATATACTTATATTTCTCTTACATGTAATTTTTTTTATTCCTTTGTATTATTTGCATATTTTCTCTTGAGTTGCTTTCTTTGTCTGTTTCTGGCTTCATGTAATCTGCTGCTGAAATCCCTGTGTTGATGATAAGTGGCCATATAATAGGAGGAGCTTGAAGACTGAGCAGGCAAATACCGCTGATGAATTGGAAGTGTAATTTGAGAAAAAGAGTATCTCCAATGTTGTTAGTACTGAACATCAAATATTCTTTTTGC
The DNA here is from genome assembly GCF_964237555.1 of Oryctolagus cuniculus. NCBI lineage: Eukaryota > Metazoa > Chordata > Mammalia > Lagomorpha > Leporidae > Oryctolagus > Oryctolagus cuniculus. Next base: position 24,458,510 of record NC_091433.1, read on the forward strand.
CACTAGCTAGATATTTGCCCAAGAAATCTTCTTAATAGATGATTCTTGAGAAAGTCTTAGACCCCTTATTTACTTTTATACACGGTACAAACACAGTGGTGTCTTTATATCCTGAGATGTTTCAAATCACTATTATCTCAAGCAATTTAAATTTTAAGCCTCAGTGAGCAAGAGTGTGCCACTGAAGACCAATGTCTTTAGGCTTGAATTGTATCTAATAATGCCTGTTATTCTATCTCAAGTATAAGGTTGCTAAAATTAGCAATGCTTCAACATAAATTCATATTCTGGTTTTTGATCCCTTTTTTCCTGAATAATTATAAACCATAGATCCATCTTCTAAAGTACAACAAATGACAACTGTATCAGAAGATTTTGAATGACATAAACTATCACCAGCTTTCCAGATACTTTACTTTGAGGTACTCAACTTCAGTTAGCAGTTTCATTATTACATGAGACAAACTGATTTTTTTAGGAAAGACACATGTTTATTTATTTATTTGAATGGGAGAGTGGCAAAGAGAGAGAGGTAGAGACACAGCGATGACAGGTGGCTGCCATGGAGAGGCGGTTTCCATCTGCTGGCTCACTTCCCAAATGGCCACAACATCCAGGGCTTGGCGAGGCTGAAGCTAGGATTCAGGCACTCCAACCAAGTCCACCGCGTGAGTGGCAAGTGCCCAAGTACTTGGGCCATCATCCGCTACATTCTCAGGCACATTAACAGAAAACTGGATTAGAAGATGAATAGCCAGGGCTCAAACTGGTACTCTGATATGGGGTGCCGGTATTCCAAGTGGAAGCTTAATCCATGGCTCCACAATGCTTGTTCCATTGCTATAATTTTATATAAAACTGTACCACATAATATAAGGATTGAATATAAATTGAAGTTTATTTTTCTCTCACATAACATGCTGGTGTAACTGCACGGATGTATATTTTTCCATAAAATTACCTAGGATACAATTTCATTCTATATTACTATATTTGTCAATGTAATTAAATAAGGGTCATAACATTTTCTAAATCTTAGCGTTCTCTAATTAAGAAAAATAGAGTGTGATCAGTAAATTATGTGCTTTAAAAAGTCATGAAAACTGTGTACATCACTTCTGTTCATATTCTGATAGTAAGGAGTTTGTAGCATTGCTGTTCCAAGATCAAATAATGATGGAAGATATAATCTTTAGCTGTATAGTCATATGTTCTGCTAAAAATTAATATGTTTTATTAACTAAAAAAACTGATAAATGCTGGGTGTTTGATAGGGATTAGGATGCCTAAGACACAAACCAGAGTGCCAGGATTAGATTCTCTGCTCTGACTTCTGACTTCAATTTCTCATAAATGCAGAACTCAGCAGACAGTGGTTGAAAGTTCAAATAATTGGGCTGAAGACATCATGCAGAATACCTGGAATGAGGTCCTGAATCCTGACTCTGGCCTTAGCCCAGCCCCAACAATGCAGCATTTTTGGATTGAGCCAGTACAAGGCAAATCTGTCCATCTGCATCCCTTCAACTGACATTGTGTTTTTTTTTTTTTTTTAATAAGTCAAATTACAATATGTGAAAATGGAGGAGTGATACTATTTTTCTATAATTAATTTGAAAGATAGAAGGTAGTTTAAAAATACTGAAAATAAAGCCAAGAATACATTGAAGAAGGAAGAAGAAAAAAAAATTTAATGGAAATCACAAGAAGGGTTTCTATAATGCCAGATACTGGTGGAGATATAGGTAAATCTTTATAGAAAAACAAACCAATTACAGGTTGTACAACACTGAGTTAGGTTCTAAAAAATTATGAGGCATACAAAAAAGCATAGCTGGAGTAATCATATTTGTACAAAAGGATTTCAAAGATATATTTTGGTGCAAGGAATTTTGGAAATCCACTCATAGGTTTTTTTTTTTTTTTTTGAAAATATGCATTTACATGAAAACTTCTTAAGAAAGTTCCAAATACATATTAAAATATATAATTATTGTACAGTAATAAAACAAATGCATAATATAATTAGGAATTTGACCACTGAACATCAAATACAAAAACTTACTTAAATTGTTGATGTTTGATTCTGCAACTGATTTTCTATGAGATTTGATGAATTCATAACATGGAGTATGCACTATTTCCTTTTGTTACAATCAGTAAATGCTGTTGACTCATACAACTAAAAGTTTGCTAGATGATAAATATCAATACATATCATTATTGTTGAAACTATAATTTTTATCCCCAATTAAACTTAATATGGCAGAAGATTTTTAATTACTCATAATAATTTATAGTACTTCAAGTATTTTATTCCAACTTCGTAAAATACCACATTTGTCAATTTCTAAAAAATTCACAATTACAATGGCAAGTTACATGAATCTTATAAATGCTTGATAATTTCATAAGTCAAGGTGACCTGAAAAAGTTATATTTTTAAAAAACTATTATAATTTGAGAATGATATTTCTGAAAATGTGTTCTTACATTCAAAAACTTTTCAGGCTCTTTTCTTAATTCCAGGAAGAGATCTCCTCCCTTTCCCTTTTCCTCCTGAAAAGTAGAGTTGTTTACTTTGATAGAAAACAAAATATGAGGAGATCTTTGCCCTAATTTGTATTTTGAAATGTAGAAAAAATGTAGTGTTCAATGAGATTTTGCAACAAAACCTTAATAACCTAGCCAACATTTATATGGTTATGTATGTTAGAAATCCAATTCAATCCCATCAAGGTGCCATGTACCAATGCCATCTCACTAGTCCCAGTGATCAATTTCTGTTCACAACTGATCATAATGATAGGACTAAGAACCAAAGGGATCACATAAACAAGAATAGTGTCTGCAAATGCTAGCTGATAGAATCAAAAAGGGAGAGAACTATCCAACATGGGAAGTGAGATACACAGCAGACCCATAGAATGGCAGATGTCCTAAACAGCACTCTGGCCTCAGAATTAGCCCTTAAGGCATGCGGATCTGGCTGAAAAGCCCATGAGAGTATTTCAGGCATGGAAAGCCAAGACACTCTGGCAAAAAAAAAAAAAAAAAAAAAAAAAAACACCTAAATGAAAGATCTCCACGAGTAAGATCCCAGTGGAAAGAACGGGTCATCAAAGAAGGAGGTACCTATCTCTGAAGGGAGGAGAGAACTTCCACTTTGACCATGGCCTTGTCTAAATATGATCAGAGTCAGTGAACTCAGGGGGCTTCCATAGCCTTGGCAGCTCATGACAAGAGCCTAGGGTGATTACTGAGGCCATAAACAAGAGTGTCAATTTGTTAAGTCAACAACAGGAGTCACTGTGCACTTACTCCTCATGTAGGATCTCTGTCCTTAGTGTGCTGTACATTGAGATTCAATGCTATAACTAGTACCCAAACAGTATTTTTCACTTTATGTTTCTGTGTGGGAGCAAACTGTTGAAATCTTTACTTAATGTATGCTAAACCGATCTTCTGTATATAAAGAGCATCGAAAATGAATCTTGATGTGAATGGAAGGGGAGAGGGAGTGGATAAGGGGAGGGTTGCGGGTGGGAGGGACGTTATGGGGGGGCAAGCCATTGTAATCCATAAGCTGTACTTTGGAAATTTATATTCATTAAATAAAAGTTAAAAATAAAAAAAAAGAAATTAGAGAAAGGGTCGTCTATCCTGGGACAGCCTTAGCTAAAATGAAATGAAGGTCTTTCCTGAATTTATGGTCAACTGTAAGAACCACTGAGGCCATCAGCTACATGATTGTGTTTGATTCCACATGGTCTTTCAAACACCAGCAGTCACCTCAGATTTGAATATGCGGTCTGAGATATCCAAGCTCAATGAAAGATGGCACAAGCCAGTGAAAATGGTGCTTGATGCCTCTGCTGCATTTTGGATTTGTAAAGATCTCATTTTGGTCACAATTGTCACCTGAAAAATCCATGTACTATTGGTGGGGAATTTATGCTTTTTAAAAATGGCTAGGAAATTCAGATTGGAAGAATGTGGGTGATGGAGAGGAAATCAATATTTCTTGTTTTATAATCTGAGGCATAGAATCAGTATTTCTTATTGAACAAATTTTATCTAGAAATATCTTGTTTTTTGTTTTCATTTAACAATTATTTATTTACTTGAAAGGTAGGATAATACAGAGAAAGCCACACAGAGAGAGAGAGAGAGAGCGCGCGCACACGAGGGTGGTATCTTGCAACCAGTGTTTCATTCCCTAAATGATCACAACTGCCCTGGCTGGGCCAGGCTGAAGTCGATAGCCAGGCACTCCATCTGCGTCTTTTATCTGAGTGGCAGTGAACCAAGTACTTGGATCATCATCTACTGGCTTTCAAGATGAATTATCAGGTAACTGGAGGGAAGTGACATAGCCAAGACTCAAACATGTACTCTGATTGATGATGGACATCAGTGTCACTGTGGCTTAACTTTTACTTTCCTAAAGGAACCATGATTTTAATATATTGAAAATAACCACTTTCAATGATTTATACTAATGCAATATTAATTGAAGTTATAAGCATCACATTAATAATTTTGTTGTGAAAATATATAATAGTAATGAAATTAAAAAATACATCATTACATATGTTATGTTGGTTTTCTAATACACCAGATTTTTAAGTATTTTAGAAACATTAGACATACAGTAACCAGTTTGAATTACTGCTTGATTCAATAATTATATATGTTACATCTAAATATTTTTTGTACACTTTGAATTATTTGTATGAATTTTATGTAAATTACATGCAAATTTCTATTATTAACATGATTATTTACTATAGTTATATACTCCTTTTTAAATTGAATCTTGAAAATATATATTCTCATGGCCTTCACAATCTAATTCATACCCAATAAAAACAGTAAATATTAACAAAATTAACACAAATACTGTTATTTCATTAGGCTCAAAGAAATCTAGAGATGTTAAACAGTTATGTTTTAAACTATGTATTTATCTTTAAACAATTTAAACTATTGATAAAGGTTCTATCATAGTCTCTGCCTTTTCGTTAAAAAACCTTTCCAAAATATAAAGCTAAGATGTTCACCACCTAGAGAAAATGAACATGTTGATTTTGGGGAAGACTTGATCTTGTTTGCCATCTGGTTACCTTGGAAACTATACTCTTGGATGAAATGCATTGCTGAGTTTGAATATGTACCATGGAAACCAGGAAGGAGAAATTCACCTGTATAACAGCAGACTACTGAAATGTATGAGATGGGGGTGGGAGACAATAAGAATATATATGACTTGTTCACTTACAATTTCTATTTTTCATTATAATATGTTGAGTTACATAATATATAATAATAATATAATTAAAATTGAAGGAGAACTGATAACTTCCATGACATATGACACATTTCCCACACAAATAGAATTACAATATATTTATTATGATGATTAAAATACTGCAGCACCAACAGAAGTCTTGGTCTTCAGCAAGCTGTAATCAAAAGTTCACATTATTTTTGCATTATCTCAAACTATAATCATTATGGAAATGAAAAACGTGCAAACAAAATGTGAGTTTTTAAAGAAATTCAGTTACCTTTTAAAATTTTATTTGGATATGTAATACAAGGCTTTATTCAGCTACACTGAATAATCACAGGTTTTGATAAACATAAAAGTGCTTAATGGTGTCCAACAAAGTCCACAGATGTATGCTTTCTGGAATGAGCTTTGGGTTCAGTGATTAAGATGCGTTTTGGGATGCCCACTTCCAATATTTTCATGTCGAGGTTTGAGTCTGGCAACACTTCCAATTCTACTGCTCACCCTGGAAGAAGTAGGTGGTGGTTCAAGTGTTTGGGCAGCTGTCACTCACATGGGAGACGCAGACTGAGTTCCTGGATCCTGGCTTCAGTTTAGCCAAGCCCCATCTGTTGCAGGGCTTTGGAAAGTGAATTGAAGGATGGGAGGTCTCTCTCTCTCTCCCCACCTCTGTTCTCTCTCTGCATTAACAAAAACAACAAAATAAACAAGTAAAAAAAAGTATCTCCCTTTCCCTAGATTTTTTAAAATAGAATATCAATGTAAATAGTCCCACAAAGGGAGTTATGGATGTTATTATGTTTGTTAAATAGTGGAATTTAAAATATGGATATTATCCTGAGTTATTCAGGCAGACTCAAAGTAATCACATTGGCCATTAATAGCAGAAGAGAAAGGCAAAGTAGTTACTCAGAAATGCTGTGGAAGAAGGTAGCAGTAAGAGGTGGTCAGGGACATTGAACATGAGAAGGCATTGATGGTGGCCTTGAAGATAAAGAACAATCCACCATGCTTTGTAACACTAGGAACTTGTTTCCACAATCTAATTCAGATTTGGTTCCCATTTTCTAGGTTCCCATTTTCCCTCCTCACCCCTTCACCCTATACTAACCACAATTTCCTGTGCAGACTGTTTTTTAAAACTTTCCCAAATGAGAGACATTTGTCTTTCTACGTCTTATTTTTCTGCATAGGGAAATTTAGAATGACCAGCAAACAGTAGCCAAGAGGACAACAGTAAGCTCGGTTCTACATGGTATGGAACTGACTTCTGACAGCAACGTTGAGTGAACAATAGACAGATTGTCCAGAACCTTCAGAACACATTTGATTTCAGCCTTGTAATGCCCAGCATAATCTACTCAATTGCTGTCATACACAATTGTGAGATAATACATTTGTGTTGTTTAAAATTTATGGTAGTTTGCTGTGGCATCAATAGAATAATTGGATTATTATATAGGAATTTAGTATACATTGATAATCCTTTATTACAATTTTATTAATTCATTTGATCCCATCCCATGCATTATTGTATTTTTTTAATTCAGATAGATGTGGGAGGAGGAAATAGAGAGAGAAAGAGATAAATTGTCTGGCAGTTAAAACAGTGATAACTATGTATCTGTGCGCTATTTTATTTTATGCCCATGGCACTTGCTATAAAGAATATGCCATAATTATAGGGACTATGAATTTGTTGTTCACCCCTTGATATCAAGCATCCATCAGGATTTGAAACTGAGTAAATAGGGATTGAGTTTATGGAATTAATGAATGGCTTGAGAAAATTATTATTATAAAGTTATTATTCTCTGTATCCAAGAATCATATCATTCTGTTAAGTTAGACACTGAACCTACAAGTAAATAGGGTAAAAAATAAAGTTCTGTGATGATAGAGGTAAGAGCAAAGTTCACAGGATTTCAGAGATGTAGTGAACATGCTATCTCTGATTAGGAAAGATACTTTGAGTAACAGAAGATTTGCTCCAAATGAAACTTATACATAAAACAAGAATATTCAGAGTTGGTATGCACAAAATTCAAATCAACGGAAACTCAGTAATGTTTTTAAAAGGTTATTTGTAATTGACATTGGGAGCCTGATTAGATTTGCATTGTAGAGATCTGGATGCTATATTCCTTCATTTATACCAAGAAAGATTCAGTTAAAATGGAAAATATTAAGATTTGCTGTTTAAAGATGAGTAATATCAATTTTGGAAATATTTCTGATGTTTTTATCTTACTTTTAAGTATAATATTTTGGAATTATTACCTCCATTTTTTCTTAATAGGAAAAATTGTTTTATAAAAACATACTGTATTAACTGGGTGGCTGGTATCAAAATTTTACAAATTTTCTTTTAGAAGCATCAGAATATTTAATTCAGAGTTAAGTTGCACATTTCTCTGACTTTAGACTGAAAGGAATATTTTATATTTTCACTGCAAAACAATATCTAATTAGTATCTTTTTCTGATGGGGAGTGAAAGTAATTAGACTAATCATCTATAAAGCATCCTAATAAATAAATTTATTCTGAAAAATCTCACATTTACCAATAATTTAAAAACCCTGAAATTATTGAAAATGTGTACAAATTTTAAACAGAATAAAATAGTTGTTTACATAATCAAAATGGTATCTACATAGCTACATTAAGTGTTTTACCATTTTTTAGAATGTTGGCTAGTTACATAAACATGCACACTCACTAGATGTCTTTATTTTCCTCACAATTGGGTGTACAGCATGTACTTTGAGCAAGTATTTCATTGGGGGCAGGCATTGTGGCACATTGAGTTTAGCAATCATTTATGGTGCTATTCACCTTATCTGAGTCCTGCTTGGAGTCTCAGGTACTCCATTTCCAATCAACTTCCTCCTAATGCAACCTAGGAGGTAGCTGATAATGGTTCAAATGCGTGGGTCCCTGCTACCCATGTGGGTGATCCAGTGGGTGTGCCTGGCTCCTGAATTCATCCTAGCCCAGTCTTGGTTACAATGGGAACATGGAGTTTGAACCTGTAGGTGAAAGAAGCTCACTACCTTTCAAGTAGATTACATAAATGAAGAAACATTTTAGAATGCTTAATCACGAAATTCTCAGGGGGTACCATGTGATGTTTCCACAAAATTATTTATTTTATCCAATACTTAGGTCTTCAGAAATTTAACTGTTTTTAATGTCAAAAACATGCAAAAATCTATGATTTTATTCTTTGTATAAATATATCTCATGATCCAGCAATCCCACTATAAATTACATACCCATTATTATACCCACATGTTATATATTATATAGTTCAAGGGAATGAAGTCTGATATGAACTTTTACATCAGGGCTCATCCAAAAATCTTAGAGTCTATCATTTAAGATATTTGAATTTGGATCAGAGGAGAATGAAACTATTAAACAACATCTAAGTCAATGACTGGACATGAGCAAGTATTTTTTTTTTTTTTTTGACAGGCAGAGTGGACAGTGAGAGAGAGAGACAGAGAGAAAGGTCTTCCTTTGCCGTTGGTTCACTCTCCAATGGCCGGCGCGGCCGGCGCGCTGCGGCCGGCGCACCGCGCTGATCCGATGGCAGGAGCCAAGAGCCAGGTGCTTTTTCCTGGTCTCCCATGGGGTGCAGGGCCCAAGCACTTGGGCCATGCTCCACTGCATTCCCTGGCCACAGCAGAGAGCTGGCCTGGAAGAGGGGCAACCGGGACAGAATCCAGCGCCCCGACTTGGACTAGAACCCGGTGTGCCGGCGCCGCTAGGCGGAGGATTAGCCTAGGCCCATTAGCAAGTATTTTGACAACCAGTGTCTTAAAAATCATGTATCCCATAAATATATCAGTTGTGAATATTGGATCAAACTATTTCATGAAACTTTCCAACATTCTTCTGAAAGTAGATACACCAGTAAGTTATGCACAATTATCAGTAGTTATCAACTAGGATTGAATTGGGCTTCAATGGAAGGTAGAAATGAGTTAGATATTAATGCATCCATCATACATCAAATTTTTAAGAGTCTGTAAAATGACAATTTACTATTTTTGTAACCTACTGCATTTGATTTTCCTCTTTGATTTTTTTAAGCAGAAAGCAATACACCAGGTAAACAGGATAACTACCTCACTCAGACTATTTATGTCTTGAGCTCTTGTAAATGCTCCTGGATATTTCAGTGTTGTGAAGCCATTTTGCTTTCTGAGTCTCAAATTAGCCTCTTGTAAGTCCAGTTACTCTGAGCACAGGTTGGAGCTGTCTGCTTATTCCAAGTTGTTTAGAAGTAATGGCAAGAGAACACCATCATATGATGTGTTCCTGTCATAATATAGAATTCAGAATATAAGTGATTCAATATAACATAGCAAAATGCAATGTGAAATAAGAGACTTTAATTTACCCATAAAATTACCTTGTGTTTATGTGTATAAATGATTTATTATGCTTCACTGGCTGATTTTATTTTTTAAATAATATAAACTTTGAATTAGTGCAATGAATGACTCATACCTAACTTATCCTTACAAAACTGTTAAATATAAATGTTATGCTCTGCCTATTCACAAAAATAAAAAGAAAAAAGAGAGATAATAAGAAAAACTATTTTTAAACACGTAGATAGAATATCAATTTAATGGTGACGTTTTATAATGGACTATGGGAAATTTGGTCATGTAGATATAATTCAAATTAGAGAGTGCACAGTACAACAAATGGTATGAAAGTATGTATTTTTCTTTGTGCTAATAATTGTAGCTACTGTTTATAGAATGCACATTTCTATATTTCACGGCCTGCAGAGTAGAAAGCACTTTAAATTTTCTCACAATTCTCTTCAAATGTGCATGTATCACTATGTTAACAATTGTAGCCCTCAAATTGGAAGCCTAAAGCTCATAGAATTACATAATGCCATGAATCAATTAACGCTAGACCCTAGACTTTATATTTTGGGATGCATGATGATATTGACTGTGAAATGTACACACATGATTGCCTCTGCTGTTTTTTATTAAAGGTTTATTTATTTATTTGAAAGGCAGAGTTACAGAGAGGCAGAGATGGAGAGAGAGGTCTTCCAACCACTGATTCACTCGCTAGATGGCTGCAACAGCCAGAGCTGTGCCAATCTGAAGCCAGGAGCCAGAAGCTTCTTCCAGCCATCCTCCACTGTTTTCCCAGGCCATAGCAGAGAGCAGGATTGGAAGTGGAGCAGCTGGGACTTGAACTGGTGCCCATATGGGATGCCGGCACTGCAGGTGGTGGCTTTACCTGCTCTGCCACAATGCTGGCCCTGATTGCCCCTTACAGTAAATAATGTACAGTATTTGGCCAGATTCTGAGGTCCATTACCTATTTTATCGCATGTTCCAGCCCAAATTGACTATTTGTGATTTCCCCTTTCCAGGTCATCATTTTGAAAAATATCTGTTCCCTCTCAAATATCATATGCTAAATATCTCATAAGACAAACTATTTATAAAGACTTACCTGACATTTTAAGGCATTTTAGCATACTCTTACCTAATTTCAAGAGCTTGGGTTGTTTTTTAATCTTTTTGAGAGGCAGAGAGACACAGAACAAGAAATACACAGATAGACAAACACACACATGCACACACTTACACAAACACTCACAAACACAGATCCCAACTGCCATTTTTCTCCCCAAATAGTGTCCATGGCAATGACAGGATCTGGGCTGGCCCAAATTCAGCAGACAAGAAGTCAATCCAGGTGGCTCACGAGTGGCAGAAAATGATTATTTAAGCTTTCACAGATGTCTCCAAGGCCTGCATGATGAGGCAGCTGGAGTCAGATGCCAGAGTTGGGTACCAAATACAGGCATTCTGATAAAGGATATAGGTGTCTTAACCGCTAGGCCAGATGTCCATCCCAGCATGTAAAGTATACGGCTCTGTTGCACATCTTAGTTCCTATTGTATCTTTTGTGCTCTTCGTTTATCCTTGGCTTCTTAAAGTTTGTTGAAGGAGCTTCTGCTACATTAACCACTTTTTAAAGGAATTATTAATTTTTTGTTTTGTTATGTTTTGTTTTATATATAGAGAGATCTCACCTCTGATTTTCATTTCCTCAAATGTCTACCATGGCTAGGGCTATGCCATGCCTAAGACAAGAACTAGAAATATTACAGGTTTACATCATGTTCTCAACGACTTGATCCAATTACTTGCTGCTCCCCAACGTGGCATTAGCAAGGAAATGGAACCAGACAGAGCTGGAACAAAAACAACACAATAATATGGGATGTGGGCATTCCAAGCTGTGTCTTAATCTCTAGGCCAAAGCTTGCTTCAATCGTCCTTTTAAAGCAAAAAAGTTATATTTCTGACCACTTTATCTTTGTGTGTATGTTTATGTGTGTGTGTATTTAACATATTTTACATAATTCTATAATACACTATTACATTTCAGTGCATGATCAGATTAAAGTAAGTAGCATATCCATCACCTCAAATAGTTTTCATGTTCTGGGGGGGAGCTTTCAAAATCTCTCTACTGCCTACTGTGAAATTAGTTGTCATCTGCAGTTATCCTACTGTGGCATGCAACATTAGAAACTATTCCTGTTACCCACCTGCATCAGTGTATCAGTTAAACATCCTTAAACCATACCCTACTCCCTAACCCTTCTCACCCTCTGGAAGTGAAACCAAGCGTTTTATTTGCTGGTAGTGGACTATGCAGTAAGGAAAATTGCTGTGGTGTCAGTCCATAGCATCATTTACCCAAGAGTTCCAACCCTCAGTTTCTTGCATATGGCAAGATTGTAAACACGTTTCTTGAAGCCAGATGGACACTGAGAATTGATGAAAGTGAGGATTGTAAGAAGAGACAGGTCACTGTTTAAGAAAGGCTAGTTCACATCTGATCATCCCCACTTTTGTCCATCACGACACCAGGTTTTAGTCCTTGATTCAGGTAAGAAGAAAATCAATAATATATAAAAAAAAAACTTGTTCAAATAGACAACTTTCATACATTTTCAGATATTAAAGTAACTGCAATCAGATGTAATTTTATCTATGTGTCTTTTGACAAGATAACACTTGGTTGCCTTGTCTGAATGCTCTGTGGCAAGTACAAATATTTTAATGAACATGGGCTTCAAATTTTAAACTAGATATCAACTTATGAGGTAATATGGAGTCAAACATCCCAGATATATCTTTTCTTCCTTTTTATTCATAGTTTAATTTACTTACAACCTTCATATTCTATTTTTTCTTGGCCTTAGTGGCAAAATTTAAAACATTTTTTTTTGCAACTAGGATTTGTTATGACAAATGATGTGTTTAAATATGCAATTGTTTTAGTAGCTCACTTATTTTTTCAAGGCTCAGTTTGATCTTGTCAGACATAATGTAGATAATTATAGCAGCAACAACACAAATTAATTGCATGTGCTTTTTTTGATGTTGATTGTGATGTTGCACTATCCTGCAATCCAATAAGGGTTTACTTTTACACTTAAAATGCTTATTGAATAATCTTCAACACCCTTTACACAGGCTAAAGATTTAAAATGAAGTTTTGTTATCTTTTAAGTATTTAATTCTAAAGAAAATTATGATTAAATATTAAACTTCTCTCACCAAAAATCTCACAGACTTGGTGTGTAAACATAACAGGTATTCAATACATGAAAGCACTTCAAAAAGTTCATGGAAATTGGAATTAACAAGTTTATTTTGATGCCAAAGACACTTGAAATCCCTACACAGAGATTCATCAGGAAAATCATGTAAAATATGTCTTATTAAAAACTATGTATTATGGATTTCAAATGTTTTACCAACATGAACTTATCTTTTTTGTTACATTTTCCTAAATTTTGAAGTCCTTTTTTATACCAAATTAATCATCCCACTGTAGCATTTTGGAATATACCATCCTGATGGATTTCAATTGAAGTGAGCTTTTTATTAAAAAAAAGATTTAGTTATTTATTTGAAATGCAGAACAACAGAGATGTATCAAGTCACACACAAACACACACATGCACACACACACACAAATCCTCATTTCACTGGTTCACTCCCCAAATGGCTACAACATCCAGGCCAGTTCGCCTTATGACAGTTATCAGAAAACTCCATCCAGGTCCCAGGAGGGTGACCCGACACCAGGAACTTGGGCCACCATCTGTTGCCCTGTCAGATACAGTAGCAGGGAGTTTGCTTGACTCACTGAAGTGGAATTTAAAAATAATGTGATGTATTTGTCAGTTAATTAACTGCTACTATAATTGAGAATATAAAACTTCTGAATGACCTAGTTTTAAACACTTGGGCAAGACTGGTAGAATGGAATTCAAGTGCAGTTTCTCAGAGGAAAGGTACTTTGGTACCCAGGTCAAACTGGTGTTGGGGTCTCAAGCCAAATGCTAGCCCCTGACTGCAGGGGCAGCGCAAGCACTCCCCAACAAGGTGGACAGGAAGGGTGAGGTCAACGGGTGACATGATGAACACACCACAAGCACCCGTGAGTTCTGTCAAAGCAGGAACCGCTTTATTGAGGAAGTGTGCAGGCTTATAAAGCTTATGAAGGACATGCGCAGTAGGGAGCCAATCAGCAAAAAGGTCATGCAGGCATGGGTGGGCCACACACAAGGGCACCTTAAGTAAAGTATAGGGATCACGCACTGTCCATGTGTCTGGAACTAAAGCAGACCTATCCCTGCCGGTGGTCTGATCTTAAATAGCTTAAACATGGTAGCCGCAAACAAGCCCCTGGAACATCTGCCAGGTACCATATTGTAATGGAGATTTTAGGCAATGCCCAACAAACTGATTATATGTTTTTTAGAATGTTTTAAAAACACAGTCATGGCTATTAATTTAAATACAACCCATACCTACTTTTATGTGACATGATCAGAGTAGAGTAGTTATGACAGAGTTTTGTCCAAAGTATGTAATATATTTACTTCCTGCTCACTTATTTTTGTACAAAAATGTTTGCTATTCTCACATTGGTAACTGGCACTATATTTTCTGATTATGCTTTAGTTTATGTGCTTGGCCAACTTGTATAGCACTTCTTTAGGTTGATTTATTCATTTTCATTTAGTTATGAAGAGTATAATATTTGTATCACAGTTTCATCTGATGTTTAAATTAAGTAAGGTATATAAATTGCCCAGTATAGTATCCAAAAGTGATAAATTGTTTAATAAATATATCCTTATTATTGCTACTACTTTTAATCAGGTTATTTGCATACTTTTCTCTTCAGACTGCCTGAAGTGTTCTTAGTACAATCAAAAAGTATTTTAGAGAAAAGCAAAAATGCAGGCACAAAAAAGCAGACTGCCTGAATAGCGTTTAAGCATTCAGAGAGATGTAAATTATTGCTAATGTTACATGAATAAATGACTGCATCATTAAGTTAGTTCTTACTTGGGTAAAGAGACTATCTTTGCGTGCTATTATATGCATTAGAGTATCATAAAAGTGAATCTTTTAAAGACGCATATTTCCAAAATTTATTATATTCACAAGTGATTGGCCATTCTTGAAGCTGATATATCAGTATACATAAAATGTGGGTGTATAGGTTGTGACTTTAAAGATATAAAGGTAAACTTGGATTTACTTAATAAATACATTTAAAATGCTGTTATTTTAGGATGTAATTAACACTTCATTATTGGCTAGCAGTGTAGTTTGCTTTTACATAAAATTTGCATATACTAAACTCCTAGAGAAAAGATTATATAAATGATTGACTTCCCTAATAAATGTTGATCTCCCCTTCCACCCTATATAGTATAATCCAAATACAAACTAAAGAAATAATATGAGAAATGCAATCATAAGCGTATCCAATTAAGCTTTTAAAATAATCTTAAGGCTCCACAAAAGGACCTATTCATCATTCCCTGCACATATGACTGTCTGCTCTTGCTGGCATTGCTGCAATGCAGTGCTCAGACTATGAGTGAGCAGTATAAATAGGAGTCTCATGTAGTGCCAGGATGCTGAAGATTCAGCTTACACAGGAGAAATTGACACACCAGGGGAAGAGCAGGGTGCAGCATTGATAGTGCCTAATGCAATTATGGAAATTTTCCATATTTCTAAATCTTGAAGCTCACAGCCAAACCTAGATAATGTTCAGACAATAGACCTTGAGGTTTTCCAAACCTGGAATACCCTGTCTCCACATTGCCATATCTTTATCTTTGTAATAACAACCATTCTAGTTCTTATTTTTTATTTTATTTATATTTTTTATTTTTTATTTATTTGAAAGAATTACACAAAGTAGAGGAGAGACAGAGAGAGCGAGAGCGAGAGAGATTGTACATCCACTATTTCCTCTCCCAATGGCCACAATGACAATGGATGGGCCAGGCAGGAGGCAGGAACGCCCTCCAGGTCTCCCCACATGGGTGCAGGGGCTGAAGCACTTGGGCCACCTTCCACTACTTTCCCTGGTGTATTATTAGGAAACTGGACCAGAAGTGGAGCTACTGAGTCTCAACCTGGTGCCCAAATAGGATGGTGATGTGGCAGGCTTAATGTGCTATGCCACAACAACCATTCTGACTATGATAAAATGATATCTCATTGTGGTTTTGATTTATATTCAGTGAGAGCTAATAACATTGAATGTATTTTTTTTTTGTTTTTAAGAGATGCTTATTCAATTAATTTGCCCAACTAAGTTGGAGTATTTGGCCTTCCTATCGCTGAGTTTGAGTTTCTTATGTATTTTGTTTATCAATCGTTTGTCAAATGAATATTTTGCAAGTATTTTCTCGCATTCTCCAGGTTAACTTTTCATTCTGTGGACTATGTCCTTTGCTGTGCAAAAGCAATTCTTTTATACTGTTGGTGGGAATATGAATCAGTACACACATTTTGAAGGACAGGATCTGCCATGTGATCCCGCATTCCACTTCTGAGCATTGATGCACAGGGAGTAATTTCAGCATATCAAAGAAACACCTGCACTCCCATGTGTGTTGCGGCACTATTCAGAAGAGTCAAGATATAGAATCAAATTAAGTGCTCACTGATGATTGGATAAAGAAAATATGGTATATTTATCAAATGGAATATTATTCAGACATAAAGAAGTATGTAATCCCGCTACATCTAGCAAAATGGATGAAACTGGAACACCTTATAGTAAGTGAAATAATTGAAGCGCTAGAAGACAAACATTGCATTTTCCCTCTCATATACAGAAGCCAAAAATGTTGAAAAGAATGTAGAATAGTGATTACCAGAGGCTGAGAAGGAACAGAGATAGAGTGAGGTTGGATAAGGGGTACCAAAACAGATACGAGGAATATGTTCTAGAATTCCACTGCACAGTGGAGTGATTGCAGTTCACAATAACCTACTATATGTTTTACTAAGAAATAGATTAGAGGTGCTCAAAGTCTCCAAACATAAAGCAATGTTAAGAAGATATGAAAGCTGGGAGCCCTGATTTTATCAGTACACATTGCATATATGTGTTGAAATGTCATACCTTATCCTGTAAGTGTGTACAATTATTGTACTTTCATCAAAATTAATTTATGACAAGAAAAAGTAAAAACAATCTGCTGAGACAAAACAAATGCTTTCAACCTTCCATCTTGATGTTCTTTGCATGTAAGTAACTTCTTCAATGTATGAAAGAGCCTAGATTTTTTCTTTCATCTGAAAAAAAAAATCAATTACCCAGGTATGAAATAATAGTTTGTCCCTAGTCTATTAAGGTTGCCACTGAATTAATTCTCTAGCCTCCTTTGAAAATGCAGCAACCTAGAATCTTTTCTGTCATGAAATTTGTCTTTGTGTTTGTTGAGATTATTAGTTGCATAATCTAGAATTATTTTAAAATGTGTGAGAATGCAGAAGCATTAGTGGGTTGTGAACTTCATTGTAGGATTTTACAAAGTGATTTTTTTCTGTGTGCTGTGCACATTTTTCTAGGTCTAAGTACTCAATCGAGCTGGATGTTCAGCTGAATTCCTCAACCATTATTAAAAAACACATGGGAAAATCAAGTGTTCCCAGGACCCTTTTTAAATTCAGAGTGTTCTGTATTTATTTAACTTTCCATAAATCAATAATCACCTTACATGATTATTAACACATCTGGGTGCTGACTATTAGAATTTTAAAGAACTCTGGAAACAGCTCTGCTTAGCATTCATGTTTGGTGTTCAAACATAGCACTGGGTATTTTCAAACAATTTACAAGCTGTCAGGGATCTGTGAGTCACTGATCAAACTTTATTGAACACTGAAGAATAAGAGAAGGTAACCGAGCAAGAGGCAAGGGAGAAATCTGGTATATAGCCAACAAAGTCTCTCTTGTGATATTTGCGGCTCATGGGCTATAGAAAACTAAGCAGAATGTAGATTATTGAATGAATTTTCAAACAACTATAATAATAAATTAGCTAAAGGGATATTAATTTATGGTGAGGCTCAGAGGGCATTATCACCTGGTTACCCCATCCTTACCTTTATGTCCTTAAGTCAAAAACCACTATTTAAGAGAGTCGAAAAGGAAAAACAACAGAGTGAAGACACCAGAAGGATACCATTGAATTAGTAAAGGCAGAGATGATACTGGAAGAAATAAGAATTAAACACAAATGTACACACATGCGTGCAAGCACAAACAAGTACACCCCTACATATATGCTTACCTCTACACTTTACTGAATATACAGAAACGTGGACATGTGCCTTTAAAACTTTCATAGAAATTACATATTATGGAAAAAAAAAAGATTTCAAAAACATTTTTGTACCAAAATAAACTTATCCTTTTAGTCTATTTTTCCTTAAACAATCGATATACTTCTGTACATTGGACCATAGAGCTGGAAAGCTTGGGTTATTATTGTCTAAGAACATTGAGGATAAACTTAGGCATACTCTAGGCATCTGAAAAGAATGATCACAGTATATAAAATACACCAAGTTCTGCATGCTTCTAATAGCACAAATATAATCTACTGTACAGTTCTCAGTTTTTGCATTCTCTACTTCTCTTAAAGAAATGTTTCTTTAAAGGTAAAACTTTGCAAAGATTTGTTATAAATAAGTTTTTTGTTTCCAATCAAACACAGCTCTTTAGAATCATACCTCAGTGTTAACATGGAATTCAGAGAGTTCCCTTTGTGTCCCCTAAGTGTTCTTGTCCTTCCTTTTGCCTCTGTTCTGGTGTAGTTTAATTTGTGCCATGGGAAAGACATGTTCTGATTTGCAATGACTTTAATAACCTATCTGTAGGCAAATTTAAAAACGGAAATACCTTCAGACACCTGCCAGGAGGTGCATTTGCAGTGGCATTCATTTGACATTACTCTTCTGCAGGTTACATTTCCAGTTGATGGCTTTAGATTATTTTTTCAGATATATTAGTCTTTACTTTTCAAAACTAAATAACAAGTCTGTGTTTTTGGACCAGATGCCTGGCCTTATAAGTTGACATACATTTTTGTTTCCATTTCACCACTATTTTTTCATAAATCTATTATAGGCGATTTTATAACTCTCTTGTGATGTTCCTTCTAATTCACGCAAAATGAGCTCTTCAAGAAACAATAAATATTAGTCCTAAAAGATTTTCATATACATCTTTCAATTTATAGTTTTCATAAAATTAGTTGCAAAACTCCACTTATGCCAAAACATGAAATAGCTTTCAAATCAGGGAACAGATTTTCTATCTATCTATCTGATTATCTATCTATCTATCTATCTATCCATCATCTATTGAGAGAGAGAGAGAGAGAATGTTAGTAATCATATCCATGTAAATAACAATGACATAGTATGTTGCTACCCACTTTGTCTGCTTTAAGCAGGCTAAAGTAAATGATAAAGAAACTGGCATTGTGTCTTAAGCATACTCTGAGACACCAAGGATGCTGTTTCCACCATTACAAATGCTTTCCGGTTAGGTGAAGTGCTGATCCTAAAAGTTTAGGTGAAAGAACAGTGTTTAGGGGCAATGCAAACCGTGTGTTCCATGTTGCCATCCCGAGTGTGTCCACATCACCTTGTGCCTCTCCTATACCAATGTGTGCTGCTTTCTCAACTTCATTAAGTTCTCACCATCCTTACAACTCAACCTAGATAGTATTTGAGTTTGCTCAAACCTACTTCAATACTTTCTTCTATTTGGAGGAAGGATCTACTTTATTTTTTTTTTCTTGAACCCCATATGGAGAACTTCTTCAGGATACAAAAGTTCAACCTTTTGGGCAATGACCCTAGCCCTTACCCCAAGAAATAAAACAGAATTTTCTCTGCAGTCCTTACTCTACAATCTCCCCAGAGCATCTTCTGACCTCAGGAAAGTGGTCCCTATTAAGTGCTGATCTGTGACTATACTTTTAACACTTTGTTGCACACATTAATCTATACAGAACAAAGTTTCATATCAAAAATGATGTTTCTTTTTCTGAAGTCAGAGAATAAATGATATACCAAAATGTTTTCCCATATATTTCTTATCGTCCTTAATTATGCATGTAAATATATGTATGTTTTAATATCTTATTCTTTATCTTTCACTTAGTAGTTGATTATATACATATTATAAGTGCTTCCTAATTACCATAGACAAAATTTATTTTCTTTCTAATAATTAATAGCCTACTGGAAAAATAGTTTGTAGCTAATACTGAGGCCTCTTTTAATCTGCCTCGATTTGCCTTCTGTGACTTTAGAAAGATTGAAGTTCTAAGAAAATTGAAGGGCCATTGTAAACATCATCTGGGAATTAAACAAGTTGACCAATGTGTGAGAACTGGTCATGTTCTGTTTACCGGATTTGTCTCCTGGCAATAATGGAATGATATGGTAAGGTGATGATGCTACTATAATAAACCCTTGGGAGAATCTAAGTGAATAAAAGCAACTCATTTTGTAAAACACTCAGACAGGTGGGGTAATTAGTTTAATCCAAATACCAATTAGAGTTAAAGAAGGAATAATCTATGCAGTGGCACCTGGTAGTCAGTCTGAATATATTTAACTCAAACAAGTAACTATTTTAACCCCAAGCCATTTCTGTCCAGTCAAGTGGGAGGGTTGTGACTGAAATTGGTTTAGCTAACTCAAGTCCATATTGGCCATATCATCTGCAAATGAACATGTAAACTTTAGTCAAGTGATTTTTAAATAATGCAGTAGAAAAGAGCAGCTTCAGCACAACTACACAAAATACTTCCTTAGACAAAGAGAGTGAAATTAATTGTACACTTAGTGAACTGTAACAAGTTGTTAGAAGCTGAGTTATTTATAGATTCTCACACAAAGACAATGTATGTGTTATTATTATTTCCATTTAATAGTTCAGGAAACTAAAACATAGAGAGTCTAGGTAATTTGCCTAGGGGCTATTGGCAAAAGCAGTTTGTGCCATAGGTGATATAGCTAAAAATGGCACACTATAGATACAGAGAGAGAACTGAGCCCCTTTTTCCATAACTGGACAACAATTCCCTTCCACTCTAAACTTTCATATTTATGGGAGAATTTTTTTGACAGGACGGTTAAAGGAAAAGTATAAGGATGGCTGTTGTGCTTCACTAGTTTTCAATGATGTAAGAAAGATTAAACATTAATATTTTATCTTTCAACTACCACTAACTTGTATTTTTATAGAAGCATTTCCTCATCAGAACTAAGAAAGCTGGGGCTACATTAGGAATTTGGATATCTCCCATTAAGTTAAATTTCTCATACTTTAAATAAATCCCAACCGGTGCCGCGGCTCACTAGGCTAATCCTCCGCCTTGTGGCGCCGGCACACCGGGTTCTAGTCCCGGTTGGGGCGCCGGATTCTGTCCCGGTTGCCCCTCTTCCAGGCCATCTCTCTGCTGTGGCCAGGGAGTGCAGTGGAGGGTGGCCCAAGTGCTTGGGTCCTGCACCCACATGGGAGACCAGGAGAAGCACCTGGCTCCTGGTTTCGGATCAGCGCGGTGGGCCGGCCGCAGCATGCTGGCCACAGCGGCCATTGGAGGGTGACCCAATGGCAAAGGAAGACCTTTCTCTCTGTCTCTCTCTCTCACTGTCCACTCTGCCTGTCAAAAAAAAAAAAAAAAAATCCCAATTTCTAGCCTCATAAATTCCTCTCAAAAAGAACATGGTTAATAATATTAAGGGTGAATGAAGCATTTGATGAAACTGACACATAAGGGTTATTTTTTCATAATTAGTTATTTTGCCTATGATTGCTGGACTAGAAGGAAAAGATAAAGAATATAATATAAATGTAAGTGAGTATGTTTCTAAAATGTCTTAATATCAAGGTAATCTCAGTGATATTGATAATGTACCAATAGAAAGACACCTACGATGTTTACATTACAAAAATGTCACACTAAATGAGTTGGTCTAGGTTATTCTATATAGATACAGTTCCTTTACTTAAAATTAAACCAGAAGTTTCTGAAGTTGGCGCCTCAACTTTTACTGATTCAATGTAACAAAAAGTATGAAATCGTGAACAAAAATCATATATTTTTAAAATAAGAATTACTTTGAAAGTCACTTAAACAATACTTGATTTCTATATGTGTTAAGAATGACAGTGAATAAAAACTGGGTGAACAAGACGGGAACAGTGGCATTTGGAAACCTTTTCCAACTTTCTTGAACGTTTGTTAAGCCACATTAGTTTATATCTTTCCATTATAAAAATATTCCATAATAACAAACTGATCTTTATCCATTAGATGAATTTGGGAATGTCAGTTTTATGTGTCCTTACATTTTATTCAGAGTTATTGGTATCATTTCAAAACACATTGTTTATTTTAAGAGGTACTTTGTATATCACCCTAGGTCTCATGAAGGGAAGATACCATATAAATCTTACATATGTGTCTTTTTATAATTGGGGTTTCCAGGGAGCAGAAAAATTCAAGGTTGAATTCTCATTGAACTTCTTTCCTACACTCCCTATGATTCACTATACCTGTACAGCTGGAAATAAAACTTATCAGGTTCCCAATAAAACTTGATGAGTTTTAGAACACATTCTACGACTGCTCATTTAAGATATGCATTACACTGAGGTTATTACAACACTCACTAAAAGCTGACTAAATCCATTTTAACAAAGCTCAAGCTTTTAAGACTTGTCAGTGTTTTGATGTATGCCATGGTTACTGCCATCTATTGGTTAACATTATAAGTGTTACTTTTTCTGTATGTTTAGGTAAAATTTTTCTTTTTAATTTATTTAAATTATAAGAGTTTCATGTATTTCATGTATGCAGATTTATCACCTACATTTGTGCAAAGTAGAAGACATAAAAACAATGACCAATCTAAGTAATAATAAATAAAATTATATGATGGCCAAGATTATTTGCAGATGCATCTATGTGTTTGAACACACATATATATTGTTTTTAAAATTATTCTCTTCTCATATTTTAATGGAAATTTTAAAGCTTTAGATTATATTAGAAAATATTTCTATTTAGTAAGTTTTAATAAGAAAATAAATATCTTGCATTGAATGAAAATGTATTAAATAGTTCTGAAGGTTTATATTGAGATTTCCTCATTTTTTTTCTTTTCCTAATATAGAAATGTATCTACTTAGCACCATTAGAAATGATCAGATAGAAATTTCTGTGGCAACCTAACTCTAAAAGTAAATAATTTATTCAAAATTATTTATAATCCATATCATTCATATAATAAGATGATTACTGGCAAAATATTTCACAATCATCATACAATCTCTACTAATTATTTCCAGTAAATATTTATTTAAGTATTAAACTCCTATTTTACTGGAGTAATAGAGCATATATGATCCTTACCTAGACACAACCAGACACAAACACAGAAAAACAATCAGGAGATAGGGAACACAGAATCAGGAGGGGATGTGAAATTGAGAGAGGAGGAGTGAGAGAGATAAATTATAAATAGGAGAAGTAGTGTAATAAAAAGTGATGAGGACAAAAATCCACCTGACATCCTTGGCTGTAAATACAAGAGTCTTTTCCATCTTTGACATTTCGGGACACATCTACCCTGATTCTGTTCCAATTACTGAAAGTCAATGCTAATTTGAGAGATGAGCTTCATAATGGTTATCTGCTATTATGCCATTACTATTAGGTTCCCTTACACCTAAAACAACAATGAGACTTGATACTCTGGCCATGAAGAAATTCTTAACTTAACTCATTTTCTGATTTGCGGCTGGAAAACTCTTTTAAGAACTTTGGACCATGATTTATTAATATGCTACTCTAAAGTATTCATATTCATGTTTACATATTTTCATATACATATACTGTATAAAACAACTAAAAACAACTTTATAATTTATTCAGGTCTGTTGGTTCTGATAGCATTTTGGGACCAAAACCTATATAGAATCATAAAAAGGGTATTACATGAACAAAAGTGACTTTGCTACAGTAAATAGATTAGAGCAATACTGAAGAACAACTGAAAAGGACTTGTCAGAAGTCTTCAGTGTAAATAATTTCTTTGATCTTCTTAGCTATGTGAAGTAAGTTTTGGAAATAATTTCCTAATACTGAGCGGCATAATACAAAGAAAAAGTAATCAACAAAGAAAGGCATCTTCATAATTATAGAAATGTATATTTGCATATGTTAGCATACCTATATATATTTGATATAAGAAGGAATAATAAATATTTTTACAACTTTGTAAGTCTAGTATAAAAACATCCCAATAGGAAACATCCTTGCAAAAATATCAAAAGCTACTACAGATCAAATCAAAAGTTCATCTTTAAAAATGATAAAATTCACCTCCTTCAACAGGATGGCATAGACTGTTTAATCATTAGAAGACCTGGCTACTTTAGTACCCTTGTTTCACTAAAAGACATGACAATCTTATCAATAATCATATTTCAACTTCAGGTTTTATTTACCATCTGTTATACCAAGGAGTGATAATTGCAATGGACAAAATCAATAATCTAATGTGTTTGCTTTGCAGACACCATACATATGGAGTACCGTGTTTGAAAAACACAGATGTTACAACAAATTAATACATTTCACCAGACCATCTCAGCTGGTGGTGCTCTCTTCTGACCTTCACATGTATATATTTCCCTGCCTAAGTGATTACAGCAAAGTTCTTAAAACACTGAATATTTTCACATCAGTATACACATTTTTCCAATTATGTGCAGCATTTTTACAACACAATGTATGTGCTTTTTATTTATATGTATGCTATATTTAATCTTAGTAATGAAGAACAAAATAACACTTTTTATTTTTGCTAAAAAATCCTATTAAAAAAAAAGAAGGCATATGGATCCTTGTGCACAAGGCACATTCATTTTGAGGGAGGAGAGAGAGAGAAAAATGAAAAAATAAAATATGTAAGGTACAATGCCCACATTTTTCTCTCACGTGTCTTAATATGAGAATATGGAGGAGAGAAAAATCATATTTTTCTAGAATATCTAGCAGAATATACCTTTAAAAAGACATTTTGTAAATATGACAGCAAATATAATCATATACTATGTGTTCAGACAAGTTCAAAACCAGTACAAAATGTCTTACTTTGACATTAATATTGTAAAATTTGAAAATGAATATAAATACAAATACTTTATTCAGGTAAAAGTGAACATGCCTGAAATACACACTTAGTCTCATTAATGTCAAATATAGCAGAATCTGCATTTCTTCTGATATCATTATTAATAACTTTTGTGGTTAAGTAATTCATGGAAGCTACATATTAGAAATACATAATTATTTCATGTTGACTTTTATTTATTTCATATGATCAAATCACCTTGCTTTTTATGTATGCATTGTGTCATTGAACCAAATACAGTCATGTGCTGCATGACATTTTGGTCAGCAATGGGCCACAGAAAAGGGGTAGTTCCCCTGACTGCAGTCATCTAGAGATGTGGTAACTATTGTAGTTTGTGAGTTCCCCATGACTTGCACACAGCCATTAACACAATGAGTTCGCACACAAACTCATTAACAATGAGTTTCTTACAACACGTCCTCATGCTGAGCAAACATGACTGCGCATGACAAATCTCAGCTGACATTAGTGCTCTATGGCCTCTTGAGGCAACTCCAAACTCTAAGTAATAATAGGTTAGTTAATGTGTCCATAATGCAATGTTTTCCAGAGTACTGTTCTTTTCCTCTACCCATCTTCTATATTCTGTTCTCACACTGCTAATTCAAATAATTCTTTAGATTTTGAATAGCTGTTTTCCACAGACATAATTATCTACCTTTCTGATTACTTTATAGGTCTAAATGTGACAAATTTATGATACTAGTCACTGAAGTTGTAGTAGACTTTATTTTTAAGACAGCTATATTTTATAAACTCTAAAAGTAAACATAATTGCAATCACAGTTAAAATGATTTGAACAGTTATCATTTGCTAGATTCTGTTCTCACTGTTCATATACATTGTGTTCAAATCCTTACCATAGATCTATGATTAGGAGGCTGTTGTGATTCAAACTGAAGAAACTATACTTTATTGAAATTAAGCTCATATAATTTAAGTAATAGACACAAACATCAGATTAAAAATCATCCAGATTTGCATTGGGAATATTCTTGTTTTATGATTTCACTGGACACATTTCATGTCACACATTGAGAGAAGCCTTATTTTCTATGTTAACTAGCAATACCTTTCTCTTATCATTTTTTTACAAGGGGTGAAGGATGTGGCAACTTCTCCCAAAGAAAAAGCCTGAACATTTACTGTCAGATAAGAGTAAGGATTCTGCCACCATAATTGCTTGCTCTGAGTAATGTTAATTAAATTCATTTAGCTATGGTCTCTGCCCTGAAAAATGAGATTTTTTAAAATGCCAACTTTGTAGACTTTGGAAAATTATCTATGTTTTGGTTGCTGTGTGAGATGCACTATAAGTGCAACAGATCCCACTTTTATAAAAATTCAACGTCATATCTACATGGCACACACCCTCCAGAACAGATTTCCACTCCACTAGACTCCCTTCTACATTTTTCAACGGCTGGTCCAATAATTAGAATGGAAAAGAATGCATTCTCAGAGAAGAAATTTGGGCGTTATCTGACAATGATTGGGAAGTTTATGCACTATGGCATGTGGGATTAAAAACTCTGGCAGAAACTTAAGCAGAGAAACATCATGCAGGACTCATGCGACTGAGGTTATTGAGGAAGTAAATGTGAAAGGGTGTGCATCTGCTTGTTGTTTGACATGGTTGAGACAAAGCCTGGGCAGTATGCACTGGTTACTTTTCCTTCAGCATTTGAGATCATTGACCTTCCTTCAAACTAAATAATTAATTCCAGAAATTAAAGTCTAACTTTAAGAACATAGTTTGCTTAACTAACTCATGACTGAAAACATCATGTGTGCATGTTTCATGATAAGACATTTACTATGTAATTACAGATGGCTACGGGCTCTGCTGTGGTTTAAATGTGTCCCCTCCAGAATTCAGGAGTTGCTAATGGGATGGTTTTGGGCCAATGAATGAATGAAATTAAAGCTCTTATCTATTTAACGTTTTTGTTTTATTTGTATTTGAAAGATAGAGAGAGATGAGATCATTCACCTACTGATTTTCTTCAACAATGTGCAAAATGCCTATCGAAGCTGGGCTGAGCTAGGTTGAAGTCAGGAGACAGGAATTACATTTGAGTCATCCACATGGGTGGCAAAAACCCAAACACATGGACCATCATATTTTGACTCATAGAATTCACATTAACAGGAAACTGGTTCAGAAGTGGATGAGCCAGGACTCGAACCAGGCACTTCAATATAGGATGGGGCCACTCCAACTGCTGATTCAGCTGCCTAAAGCCCTTTTAAAAGAAACTTCAGACCGCACCTGGCTCTCTTGCCCTTCTGCCTTCCACGGTAATAGGACAGAGCTTCTTGCCTGCCTCTAATTGGAGGACGCAGAATCGCTCACCATCTTTGAACCAGAGACCAGCCATCCGCAGAGAACCTCCCTGTCATTTCCTTGAGTTTTGATTTTCAGCCCCCAGAACTATGAAAAAAAAGAATTTGTTTTCCTTTATAAATACACAGTCTCAGATGTTTGTTGTAACAGACAAACAGAACTAAGATGGGCTTGAGTCTTTAATCTTGTTTTGCCCTTCTCTACAAGAGAAGACAATGGAAAGGTTTTTCTTCATCTTTGCCTTGCAGAATGCAACAATCCACTCTTTAAAGCTAAAGTAGATAAAACAGAATGTCCTGAAATAGCCATCATGCATAAATTATTAGCAAGATGCAGAGTTTCCTGATAGGTTCTATCACACCACAACTTGCTGAGTGAATCACAGTCACAGTGAGTCTTAAATGATGTCATAGTCTATAATTTTTAGCTTGTTGGAATGCAACGGAGTTGGCCCTTTTTCTGTGGCAATTGATAGTTCAATAGGCTTCTTTTCATTTTTCACATTCACATGAGGAAAACAATGAAATCCATGTCATTGTTTCATATCTCTTGATTTCTGAGGGAGTTTCTTTTTCATTAATGATGATAGTTTGAAGCATGATATGGCAACAACCCCAGAGAAAACTATTCATGTGTGATGTTTCTCTGGCTTTTTCTTTTGACTTACTTTTTTCAAAAGATTGTCTTCAAGAAGAGTGTTCTACATGTCCATGTGCGTGTCTTCATGTAAGGTATATTACTGTTACATCTTCATGTAAGATATATTACTGTTACGTCTTCATGTAAGCTATATTACTGTTACTTTTCTAGTCTTATAGTTCAAGGGAGGCATCTGTAAGAAAAGGAAACAAATGGTATCACAACTGCTAAATATAATCTAATAAAGTTTTCATATGTTTTACCAAATTTATGCGAGTTATTATCCACATAATAGTACTTATAAAATGTTCCCATATACGTAATTGTTCATGATTTTCTGAAGATTAAGCTATATGGTACCCTGTTAGCCTGCATATTATAAAATTTTCTATATAATTGTTGTTCCTGCTGTATCTCAAAACATATAAAATAAGAATTAATAATTTAATTATTCTGCGTCAAATAACTGAGAAGCAGATAAGAAGAGATTTTCTTTTCTTTAGATCTTTAACTTGGAAATCAAGGCCTGTCACATTTATTGTTACATGATAAAGGTAGTCAGTTAATGTATCTCCACCTGTGTTTTTTTCCATTGCTTAGGAAATCTCAACTACTAATTATCAAACTTCACAAAAGATGCTCTGGAATTATTTCAATGATACTATTTTACTCTGGCATATTAAATAAAGAATTAACAGTTCAGAAAATTAAAGCAAAAATAGTCAAGCTGTTATATGTCTAACTGATTTATGAGCATGAGTCATCTTTTGAAAACTTTGTACTTACATTTTAGTTTATGTGCATGGGCTCTGGTTTTATATGCATAGGGGATATTAAAATTATTTAAATTATTCAATAAATGTGGTTTTTATTAACAATGCAGTTTATATGTGTGAATGGATGGCTGCCTGGACAAAGTCAAGGAAAATTAACACTGATCATGACTTCATGTGTGAAACTCTAAAATGCAAGGCATATGAGTTGTAGACTGCAGTAAATTCTACCAGACAGGAGCCAAGTGATTGGCGAGGGATACTGCAGAACAAAATACTTGAATGACTGTTTTCCCTAGAGAATTGACAGGTACACTGCATGCTGATTTATGACAACACAATGTCCATAAAGATAATAATGAAGATTTTTTGTGACAAAGCACAACTTGAAATCATATTCTCTGCTCACTGTCCTGACGCATGCATGTGCAGCTAGTGACACTGAAGTCCAGCATGTTTAATAAGAGTATATTCTTGACACAGAGTACACCAGAGCTGATTCATTTCTGAAGTGCTCCATTACCAAGTCTGACAGCCTTACAGCTCTGTTGGGAAATGAAGTTTAGCATAGGGTTACCAAGCAACTCTATAACTTTTTAAAAGTATGTCTTGGAACTCACTTTGTTTCTCCTAATTGATTCTATCCACATAATTTTGAACATAAATGGGACATCATGTTTAGAATATGCTGGATTGCTACTTTCAACTATAATATCTTGCTACCTCTGCATATCTAAATCAAGAGTTGGCATATAAATGTCATATCGAAAGAAAATTTTTATCTTCTTCCTGGATTGCATCATATATATATATATATATATATATATGCATATATACATATATATAGTTATTTTGACAGTTCAAGCTAGTATGTGAAGTTATCGGCACACTGTCAGAAAATAACATAAAAACTAAAAAGGGATCCTAACTTTTTGCTTTTACACCGAATAAAGTTTTAATTAGCATATCTGACTTACCTCAGAGTATATCCTCACTATATAATATATCAGAATTAGTAGCAAATCTGTCTCACAGCACTGCAGCCCTGTTGACATTTCTGCAGTCACGAAACCATTGTGCAAGATAATACCTCATCCAATCCTGAAATATTAGTGGCAAAGCATTCATATATCATGTTTTATGAGGCAAAAAGTAGGCTTTTATCAACTTTGACTCCTCTTTTCATTATATCAAAGGTGAAGAGAAAACAATGAAATGTTATACACATTTGATATTCACAGTACTTTCTCAAGGACTTGTTTGTTATTCTGCTTACATTTTAGAGAGGTGCATACTCTAGTTGCTAAATCTGTATAAATGGAGACTTTTGCAAGTTGAGGGAGTGCAGAATCATTGGGAGGATTGAAAGATCAGGAAAAGATGGTTTCTTAAATTGAAGATCTACTTTGAAATTGTTGAATCATTATCTCTTTATTTACAAAATGAGCATCATGGAATCCTTCACAAGGCAGACACTTTAAACATCTGATGAATTTAATGGTATGTTTAGTTATTAAAATAATTGAAAGAATCACAGTGATATGTTTTCCTATTTTATTATAACATTTTTACATTAAAGAGTTTTTAACTGGATGTGAAATAATACCAAGAGCTTGGGTTCTAATCAGTCGTTCTGTTCATCCCACCACTGTTTACAAATAAATGCGGTATCATAATATGAAGTTAGAACTAAAAGCAAAAGGAAAAACTACTTCTAGGATTCCATGTTGACATGTAAATAAATATCCCTGTATAAGACTAAAGATAAAGGCTGATTTCACTTACTGTATCAGAATCATGTGTCAATATCAGCTGACCTTAGCGGTCGGATCAAAGTGAGAATGAAAATCTAACAGTAGAATCACAGTGAGGATGAGCACAGACAGGTTATTTACCATAGCAGTATCAGCATAGTCAATGTGGAATAAATGAAATTGCAACTGTGTATATGAAATATGATACTAACATACCCTGTTATGTAGCATACACTATGATATGTATTATATCTAAAAAATGTTAGCATTCATTTTGGAAAAAATATGCATTCTTCTCAGTAGAGGAAAATTCATACAATGTCAAGTTGCACAAAAGGCCAAACAATAATGACACATAAAGTTTAAAATAAGATTTGCAAAAGAATGTGTGTTAACTTAAATTATATGCTTAACTGATAAATAGTTTTAGTCAAATATTTTGATATTAAAGAAACTAAACTAAGTGTGGTGGAAATTATTGTGATTTGTTGCTCTTTAGAGAGAACTGAAAGGAAACATCTACCCCTATAGCTGATATTTTGAAAGGAGGCTATGAAAATTGAAGTTTAAAAAATACTGCCAAAATCACCCAAAAAAAGCACAAAATGAATACTTCTTTTATCAGTTCCATCAATAGATGACATCCATTAGTAGATTTTACAATATTTGCTTTGAGCAAAGAAGAGAAAACAGAAATTACTTGTCAAAACTGCTTTTCACCATCTGAACCAAGATTCCACCTTTCCAATATGATTTTTCCTCAAACATTTGGAGCATATAGCTTTTAGGAGCTTCAAGCAAAATCAATCAATGAAAAGACTGCCATACCACTACATCAAATTACAGTCATAGACTGAAGCAGCCTGAGGTGAATTCTAATTCAACACTGTTACAAGTTTTTTTTTTTTTTTTAATGTCTATTCAATGCAAAAGCAGAAAAACTTCAGATTCCCCGAATAGTTTGCTAACCAGATTAGCCTTGAAAAATTAGCTTTCTTTTATATGCATTTCCTAAAAAACACAGCTCAAATTATGTCACTTAATATAATATTTTCAAAGGCATGAGCAGGAGCCAAAGACAGAGGCAATCATTTAAAATATAAAAAACTGTTATTTTAGGAATTAAAGTAAAAAGTTACCATGAATATGGGATTTTAAGAATTGCATATAATTATAACTGAAATTGAACAACACTTCATTTGATTACTGTTTATAGGCCTTGCTTATATGAACTTCAGTCTTGTACATTTTCTTTCTTGAACTTCTTAGTAGAGCATTAAATCTTTGACAATAATGTAAATTAAAGAATATGTCATCTGAGAAATTATAAAAGAAGAAAAAAGACATTCACAAAATAATTGCATGTCAATGAAGTTACTTTTTAACTTTTTTTATTGTGGCATATGATATTTGACAGCAAGGTGGGTACTTACTATTTTATTATCATAAAGCCACTACATTTGAAAAACTCAGGAAAAACTAACAGTGGCAAAAGGAAATAAAAATTCAAATAGGTACCCCCTACCTAACCATTGTTGATGCTTTTCATTGCTTCTGAGCTTCACGTGTTTTTCTGTTCTTAAATTTCTCCTAAGGCCACAGTAAATATTATCTTCTTTTTGGGTAATTGTTTTCTTCTCTTAATAACTAGTTAAATATAATTTCCTAAGCTATTACATGTGCTTCTGGGGCAGCATATTAAGTAATCATTTTATATGTATTTAAAGAAAAATAGATTAAAAGATATAGGGATATTAGCAATTCCCATAGAATTGTACTATTTCTGCCTTTAATAATCTACAAAAATGTTCACACATGTAATAGTCAATATTTTCCATAACGGAGTTTCCTTAATGTAATTAATTAAATGAGATTCACTTATGTAGGTATTAATTAATTTCACTTTTTTGATCCAGTAAAGAAAATATTTACCTGCAAGGTCTATTTATATCTGGAGAATTTTAAAAAGATTAAAATTTCATAGAGTCTCTTTGTTTTTTCTGTACTAAAAAATTGAACCTTATCAGAGTAAAATCATATCTTTGGCACAACATCATTTTTGAAACAAATCTGGACTCAGACTTCTAAAGAGAACGTCAAAAGGCAGCTCTCATCCACTTGTCAGTAGGAAACAGAGTTCTCTCAAAATACCTTGCAAGTAGAAGCACTAACATTGGCAAAGAAAACTTCTAGAAAGCTTAAAAAGAGAAGAATGAATGAAGATAATGCTTGTTTATCAAATATATAACTCATTGTAATTATTATTGATGGAACATGCGTTAAGTGCTTATAGTGAATAAAACAGCATCAGAGAAGTCAAACTCAAATTACGTATTTCATTTACAGTGCTATATGTGACAGACAAAATGTGGTAACTGTGAAAGTGGGAGTCTAAAAACCTGATACAAATGTAAGCACTTATTGAAGTTGGAGTACAAAGTGAGGCGTATTAATCAGAGTTGACAGTGATAACTGGGAAATACAAGACAGAATCCAAATGAGATGGTGAAAGAAGCTGAATTCAGATGCCATTTAGGTTTATTTATACACACGGAATTTAATGACCTTACTGTGAGTTCTCGCTTTGCTTTGTTCTTCTGAATCACAAAATACAAATAATATAAAAGAGAAGAAAAAAGAAAAATAGATTAAAAGATATAGGGATGTTAGCAATTCCCATAGAATTGTACTACTTCTGCCTTTAATAATCTACAAAAATGTTCACACATGTAATAGTCAACTTTTTCCATAACGGAGTTTCCTTAATAAAAATACCTGAAAGAGAGAAACATCAGGCATTATAATTTAATGAATTTATTTGTAGAGATGGTAAAACAAAATCTTGAAACATCAATGGTAGACACCAGAAGGTATAAGCACTAGGGTCATTTTCCCAAGCTTACGAAAGACAGTGTAGTGAATCACAAATCAAAGACACATTTTGAAAGCTTGAGAGTATAATTTACAGACAAGATTGTAAAGTTCTCTTTTGATAAGTGTGCCATTAACAATTTGTTATGTTCACTGGATTTTTATTTCCCTCCTTGTTACTTAATGAAAGCTGAATTGTCCTTTTCCACAATGTGTCTATGCATGGCAGTGACACTATATGTACTTCCACTGAAAGGGGAGGCTGATGCCCCTTGTGAATTAGCATAAATATTGAAGTTAATAAAATAATTGATACATTACTTTGTAACCTTGATGTTGAAATACCTTCACAGCAGCCCTTTTATCAGTAAGTAACAATTTCATAAAATGACTAGTAATCATCTGTAGGCATAGAAAAAAGGAAATCCTGAGAAAACTGGAAGAGCGTATTTTTCATCCTGTGCAACAGGTGTAAAACTGGAAATATTCCACAATTCACAGGAGGTGATGACTGATAGGTACCTCACAAAACCATGAAGCGGTATCCCAACTGTAATTAAGTCTGTTTTGATCATTGACATCTATTTCATAGGATTTTAAGTAACAAAGTTTGATAGAGCCTTTTGCCATGGGGAAAACCATCAGTATATGAATAATTTCTTCTATTTTCTTAATGATTCTGGAGGATAATATCAATTCAGAATGACAGAATGCGGATGTAACAAAGTTGCAAATCATAATATTTGTATCAGTGTCATTTTTTACATGTGTCTAGAGGAAAGATTCCCAGTGTTCACTCAATACCTCAGCAATAATGGTCACGGTGTATATGCTTCTGTCCTTATATTCTGTCATTTTCGGCAAGTTGATCACTCTCATGTTGACAATGTTGCAGATGTACTTTAGTCAGTAATATAGATCAAAAATATGAAGAGCTTTCCCTTTTTGAAATAATTGTGTGTATGTGTGTTTGTACACACGTGTGCACATGAGGTATCAGACATCAGAGTCCTTCCAAAAACAATTTCCTATAAATTGTACTAGTCCTTGTCACATGCCAGGAAAATACGCCAATCATTAATTAATACTTTTCACTAGGGTAGAGATTGTGCCCTCCTTACAATGACGGGGTGGTCTCCTGCTTACGTAGCCCATTTTACTAAGTAGGCCTTTGTTTCTCAAGCAGTGGACAGCTCTAAATTTTTCTTTATGTACAAATGCATGGTCTAATTTTTCCTTTCAATGTCATTCTAGGTGCCTGTTGGAAAATGAATTGTCAAAGATGCACAAAGAGGGTAACAGTCAGGAAAACTTTGAGTTAGTGTGGATAAAAACAGAAACACTCAGGCTTAATAGGTTGTCATCACCATAGTGGTACTATATACCACCAAGGTGGAATGAAGACAGTTGATTACAATGTTAAATTTCCATAATCAAATTCGGTGCTACGCTCACCAATCTGTAGGGGATCTACAGCACATTTGCCCACTCCTGGGACACACTGTTCCCAAATCCAGGACATCACATTTTAAGTTAACTGGGATTTTTCTTAAACTTCATAACCTCTTAAGCATCTCTGAGCCAATGATTGAAGTCTTTTGAACAGGATGTTCTCTCAAAGCTCCTACTCCTTAGATGAAATTCCCCTCAATATCCCTGTAATCAGAGCCTCAATGTAAGCTTCATGCCAGAAGCAAAAAGTTCTATGAATGAAAAACTCTGCTGCAAACTTTAGCTACTATTTTCTCTGTTCTGACTCCATTGACAAAATCCTTTTTGCCAACACAGCATGAAGAGCACTCTTGCTGGAAACCTCTATTATGCTACTGGTGAAAAGATGCTGTCACATCAAAGGGCCTCTACATAAACGGAACCCTAACAACTATAATAGTTGCTCAATAGACACTATTTGAAGGTATCTTTTAAAGATAATATTATGAAAACACTTGGAAAATTCCCCGAAATGACCCAACCAATGTTAAAATTTGGAAAACTCAGGGCTCTTCTTCACTTTTTCTCCTTTTAGCTTCAGAACTCTCCACAATCCATCAAGTTTTACCTTGTGTCTATGGTCAGCAAACTAGTTGATCTAATGTTCTATGACAGTGTCATTACTCTCTTTGATAAAATGAATCTGATTATATTTGATAGCTTATCAAAACATATGTTCTCTCTCTTCTCTCTCCCTCTCTCTCTTCTCCCTCCCTCTCCATCCCCGTGTCCCTTTCCCTGTCTCCCTCCCCCTCTCTCTCCCTTTCTCTAGCCCTCTCCCTCTTTCATGTTTTAGTGGATAAGGCCTTGCATTAAATACAAAGGAAATTCTACATCTTAAGACTGGTCTCATATAAAGCAGACATCTTTCTTATTTTACATATTTGGGTCTTACTGCTGAAACTAAGATGACACAGATGACAAGAATTATAATATCTTTTGGAAGAATTACCTAACTCAGATTTCAATGTGTTGCCATGAATCTTTAAAGATTGGCTATGTCTTTGTTTTTCATTGTCAATTTGCGCTTCTCTTTGCGAAAAATATTTTAATGATTGACTTCATGATGTTAATACATTTCATCCTCATTAGGTACTTCTCTTTTTGACCTAGAATTGTTCCTTGCTTTTCATGTGGGATTGCCCCTACATTTCCTTCAGACACAGTTTGTATACTTTTTTAACTCCAAATTATCACTCACTCTAAAAACTCGCATGATTACCTATCAGAATGCCTTAGAAAATCTAAAATTAATCACAGTGAACAGCACATATAGGATGCCATCATCGTGGGTGGCAGCTTAACCTATTATGCCTCAATATCAGCCCCCAAAAACATTTCTAGACCAGCAGCTACATGGTTTAAATGTCAAAGTATCTCAAGGTAGTTTTCATCTACTGAAAGACAAGAAGAACAAATGAAAATCAAACACCATTTTCTTCAGGCGTATGTAATGCATCTGCAGGATTAATCAGACAGTAGCATACCAAAGATTCATGTCATTCTCCAGTTGGAATTTCATGAATGCTTTACAAAAATTTAATATTAATGTTTAATTATTTATTTGAAAGGTAGAATGATGGGGAGGGGTAGTGAGAGAGAGAGAAAAAGGGAGAATTCTTTTTATCTTCTGGTTCAATCCCCAAATGGCCAGATCTCCCACGTCGTTGACAACAGGTCAACTAATTGGGCCATCATTCTCTGCTCTCCCAAGTACATTAGAAGGGATCTGGATCAGAAACAGAGTGACTGGAACTTTAACTGTTATTATGATATCAGATGGTGGTGTAACAAATGGCAGTTTAACCTGCTGTGCCACTACACTGACCCCTCATCACTCATAATTTGAGAATACTCAGAAATATGCACATAATAAAACACCTAACAATAAGACAATAAAAGAAATTCCCTGTAGAGCAAATGCTATACTCAATAGTAAAATATTTCATACCCAAAATCGGAGGCAGCAAAGAATTTAAATTAGGTTATGAAGATATTGCATGCATTTTTACGTGTCTTTAGGAATCTTAATACCAGTTCTATAGTGATTACACTTGTTATTAATGAAGTTAACTCCCTCTAAAAAGTCATGTATTGAAGCCTCAACCCCAGCACCCTAGAATGTTATTTTATGAGTATTTAAAGAGGCAAGGTTAAACAAATTCATAGGGTAGAACTCTTATTCAATAGGACTGATGCCCTCAGGTTAAGAACAAAGGAAATCACAAAGAGTGCACAAGTACACACAGACAAAAGCCATGCGAAGATAGAGTGAGAAAATAGACATCTATAAACCATACAGAGCCTTAGGGGAAGACAACTGTGTCAATGTCTTGATCTAGAGTCTCAACTTCAAAACTATAAGAAAATAAATTTCTGTTGTCTAAATAATCCGATTTATGGTCTGTTGTTATAAAATCGCTACCAAGCTGTTATGGTACCTCTGTTTTTAAAATATGCAGCATTCTTCTCCATAGACGATTCATATCTTTATTTCTCACTATTTCAATTATGAAATTTCTCTCAGTAAGGTCTTACAATTTGATAAAATGTCCCATTCTGTCTTTCTTGACAACTGAATTCAAAAACCTTATAAGTTTCTAAACTGTGAGATTAACTAGAAATTTACTCTCTCTCTCTCTCTTTTTTTTTCTCCTTTATTTCTTTCTTGTTTAAATTTTGATATAATATACTTTGATATATTCAATGGCTTAATGCCTCCCTAAACAAAGATTTAAACAGGTAAAAAGACTACAAATAATAATTAAATGGAAAGATGTCAAGTTCACTCATATATAGTAACTTTTATAAATAATAACACAATTAAAACTATAGTAGTATATCATTTTTTTTTTTTTTTGACAGGCAGAGTGGACAGTGAGAGAGAGAGACAGAGAGAAAGGTCTTCCTTTACCTTTGGTTCACCCTCCAATGGCCGCTGTGGCTGGCGCGCTGCGGCCAGCACACCACGCTGATCCGAAGCCAAGAGCCAGGTGTTTCCTCCTGGTCTCCCATGCGGGCACAGGGCCCAAGTCCTCCACTGCCTTCCCGGGCCACAGCAGAGAGCTGGACTGGAAGAGGGGCAACTGGGACAGAATCCAGCGCCCCAACCGGGACTAGAACCCGGTGTGTCGGCGCCACAGGTGGACGATTAGCCTATTGAGGCATGGTGCCCGCCAGTGTATCATTCTTAACCATTTGTTTGACAAAGATATAAAACGGACAAATGCCCTAAGTATAGAGTAGAGAAATGACATTGTTTATAATAAATGGTGCTGGTAAAGCTGGATATACATATGTAGAAAAATGAAATTAAATCACTACCTCAATCCATATATAGAAGCAAACTCAAGGTGGTCCTAAATGTAGGACTAAGACAAAGGTACTGTTGGAAGGAATCATGAGGGAAACACTTCAGGACATTGACAGGTAATATTGCTTTCTAGATAAAACCTCAAGGCCAGAAAACACAAGAAAAACTAGACAAATGGAATTACATCAAACAAAGCTTCCATATAGCAAAGAAAACAATAAACAGAGCGAACAGATGAGTTACTGAATGGAAGAAAATGTTTGCAAGCTGCTTATCTGACAAAGGATTAATATAGAAAATACACAAGGAGCTAAAAAAATAACAAGACTAGTAGATTTAGTTAAGGGCAAAGGATTTGTGAATATAAATTTCTCAAAGAGAAATATAAATATACATCAAGTATATCAATGCTCAATATCACCATTCATCAAAGAAATACAAATTAAAAAGTTCAATAAAAATAGTCCCCCACCAAAGTTACTCTGGTTATTAAATTTGTTTACTTATTTATTTACTTATTTGACAGGCAGAGTTAGCCAGTGAGAGAGAGAG
The DNA here is from genome assembly GCF_964237555.1 of Oryctolagus cuniculus. Taxonomy (NCBI): domain Eukaryota; kingdom Metazoa; phylum Chordata; class Mammalia; order Lagomorpha; family Leporidae; genus Oryctolagus; species Oryctolagus cuniculus. Next base: position 24,497,177 of record NC_091433.1, read on the forward strand.
ACAGAGAAAAAGGTCTTCCTTCCATTGGTTCACCCCCGAAATGGCCCCTAAGGCCGGCGCGCTGGGGTTGGTGCACTGCGCTGATCTGAAGCCAGGAGCCAGGTGCTTCCTCCTGGTCTCCCACGTGGGTGCAGGGCCCAAGGACTTGGGCCAACCTCCACTGCCTTCCTGGGCCACAGCAGAGAGCTGGACTAGAAGAGGAGCAACCAGGACAGAATCCAGCACCCCAACTGGGAATAGAACCTGGGGTGCCGGTGCCTCAGTCGGAGAATTAGCCAAGTGAGCCACTGCGCCGGCCACTGGTTATTATATTTTTTAAGAAAAGACAAAAACAAAAAGTTACAAATGCTGACTAGAATATGAGAAAGAGAAGCACTTATACACTGTTGGTGGGACTGTAAATTAATGTGGTCACTGTGGAAAGGAGTATGGAGATTCCTTAATAAAAAAAAAGCCTAGAGATAGAAGTCATATTGTCTGACAATCACACTACTGTAAATATATACAATGGTAATGAAATAATCTTACCAAGAGATATTGGACCTTCATGTTCACTGCAACACTATTCACAATAGCAAGAAATAGAATCAGTCAAATGTATAGATAAAGTAAATATATGGTTTACCATGCAACATTACTCAATCATACAAAAGTATTAAATCCTGTCATTTACAGACAATGGATGCAAATAAAGGACATCATGTTAAGTGAAATAAACCAGACACAGAAAGACAAATACTACATGTTCTGCCATAAGTGTGGAAGATAAAAAAATAATAATTAAAAAAACCCTGAATATTGAATGGTAATTACCAGAGACTGGGAAGAGAATGGAGTTTTGGAGGGGGATTAGCTAGTGAGTGTTGGTCTGGGGTTAAATAGAAGGAATAAGTACCTACTGTTAAGTAATTCAGCGGAATGACTAAAGCTCCCAATTACATACCCTATATTTTAGGAGCAAATAGAGTGGAACTCCAAGGGTCTAGTCATACAGCAATGTTAAATTCAGGGAAATGCTGATTACCCTATTCAATTAGCACACATTATACATATATTGAAATGTCATAATGTACCGATACGTAAGTACAAATATTATTATTTTAAAAATTAAAAAAATACGGAAGGTAATAATGAAGATTGCACACTAATTTGAAAAAGCAACCTGAATTTAAAAAGATAAGTAAAAGTTAATTATGTGAAAACTTTTGGTCTTCCCATATATTTCCAGATTTATGATGTTAGGTAATCAAGGAAAGAATTTTGTATCTATCAAAAAGCTCTTGGATTTGGCTTTTACTAGACAAAGTTTTTTGAAAAGAAATGTGCATACATACAATTTAGCACTGCATTTGATATGAAATTGGAATAGGGGCCAGGGTTATGGCACAGCAGGTGAAGCTGCTGCCTGCAAAGCCAACATTCCATGAGTTCCAGCTGCTCCTTTTCTCATACAGTCCCCTGCTAACGCTCCTGGGAATGTGCAGGGGGATGGCTCAGGTGCTGGGGCCCTGCTCCCATATGGGAGACCCAGATGGAATTCCAGGTTCCTGTCTTCATTTTGACCCAGCCCCACTGTTGTGGCCATTGGATAGTGAACCAATGGGTGGAAGATATCCATTTCTCTCCCTGTATCTCCTTTCCTATATCTTTCTTTCAAATAATAAACAAATCTTTAAAAACATAAAGGAAATTAGAATAGTCTAATATTATATCATTCCTGCCATTAAGGTGTGTGTAGTCTAGGAGGAAATAGGGCTATGCATAAACAATAAAAATATAATCAGCTTTGTTCAACAACAGAATTATTAAAATGCTCTGGTAGCACAGAAAATAACCAATGTATTCATATTCACCAAGTTATTCAATTTGTTTAAAATTTTATTATCCTGTGGATCATTTGAAAACCACATTCTGATAAACCTAGAGTGATTGATCAGGTAAGTCATTATGCTTGCTTTTTCTCTATGGAAAATCTTACTTTTAGTAGATACTGAATCACTATAATTAAATAGCATTTACCCATAATGAACTACATTATGTTCTATTAAGTAACTTTCTAACTCAAAATGAATTTATGAGAGGAAGCACTCATTTGAAATATAATAATAGCATCTTTCAAGTATTGTGAATTTATTCTTTTTAGTTTATTATGAGAGTAGTTTTCTTAAAAAATGTGTCTTTGGGGAAATTCAATAAATCAATACTTTTTATTATAAATTCTGCTTAGATTTATACATGTTAAATCAACAATAATGGAATATTACTTTTATCAGACTAATGTAATATAACTTCTGGCAGTCTTTAATTTGGAGTATTTGACTCCTGATCTCTTGTAAAGTCTAACTTTTTACTTCTTTTTGTTCTTGATTTCTTTGGGATAGTAGTTTTACTGGTTTTTCTACTTTGTGTTTCCACTGTAACAAAGCATAGTTTGTGAAGGCTACTTGCTCACTGGTCCATCACCCCAGAACTGAAAAATTCTTACCTACATCTAAAATATTGTGCAAATAATATTCCTAAATTTAATTAAAAGAATATGGAAAGTTTTGACTTTTATTCAACCTTCATTTTCAGAAATATAAAATAATGTCTATAGATTATTATTATTATTAAATGACAAATGTTATAAATTATAGAAAAGAAAATGATAAAAAGCTGTACTTCATAAATTAAAATTCAATATACTTATATGAAACAGTCTCAGTATGCAAGGCCCATGAAATTTTCATCTTCTTTTATTCTCAAGTTATTGTCTGAGGTCTATATTTTGTACAGTTTATTTTCTTTTTTTTAATTATTTTTATTTATTTATTTTTTAATTTATTTAATGAGCATAAATTTCCAAAGTACAGCTTATGGACCACAATAGCCTCCTCCCCCACCGTGTCTTCCCTCCCATCCACAACGCTCCCCTCTCCCACTCCTTCTCCCCTTCCCCTTCACATCACAATTAATTTTCAATTATCTTTATATACAGAAGATCAATTTAGCGTATGTTAAGTAAAGATTACCACATTTTGCTCCCACACAGAAACATAAAGTGTAAAATACTATTTGAGTACTAGTTATAGCATTAATTAAACACCTAAGAGTAATTGTGTATTAATTACAGAGCTCAACCAATAGTTTTAAGTAGAATATAAAATGCATCTTTTGCATTGTTGTGGCTTCCCCCCCCCCCGACCTCCCTCCCTCCCGTGGCCCTCCCCTCACCCACTTCCTCTCCCCTCCCCCCCCCTTCATCACGTTTCATTTTCGGTTACCTTCATATACCAAAGATCAATTTAGTATATACTAAGCAGGGATTTCAACAGGTTGCACTCACACAACCGAACCAGGTATAGGGTATTGTTCGACTAGTAGTGTTGTTTTTGAGTTTCATAGATAAACATATTAAGGACAGAGATCCTGCGAGGGGAGCATGAACCCAGTGACTCCCGTTGTTGATTTAACAATTGGCACTCTTATTTATGACGTCAGCAATCACCCGAGACTCTTGCTATGAGCTGTCTGGGCTATGGAAGCCCCTTGAGTTCACCAACTCTGAATTTGTTTAGTCAAGGCCATATCACAGTGGAGGTTCCTTCCTCCCTTCAGAGAAAGGCGCCTCTCTCCTTGATGGCCTGATCCTTCTGCTGGAGTGTTGTTCACCAGGATCCTTCATTTAGATTGTTTTTTGCCACCATGTCATGGCTTTCCATGCCTGAGAGACTCTCATGGACCTTTTAGTCAGATCCGAATGTCCCAAGGGTTGATTCTGAGACAGGAGTGCTGTTTTGGGCATTTGCCATTCTATGAGTCTGCTGTGTGACCTGCTACCCCCGCAGGATCATTCTCAACCCTTTTGATTCTATCTTTCATTATTTGCTTACACTGGTCTTATTTGTGTAATCTCTTCGACACTTACCCTATCTTTTGGATCAGTTGTGTATTTATATTTGTCTCTTTACCAAGTGTGCTGGCATTGGTACCTGCCTCCTTGGTAAGATTGAGTTGAAATCCCCTGGCACATTTCCAGTTCCACCATTGGAGGTAGGTCTGAGTGAGTATGTGCCGTCCTATATATCTCCTCCCTCTCTTATTCCCACTCCCATGTTCACAGAGATCAATTTCCTATTAATTTTTAAACGCTTAAGAATGGTTGTGCATTGATTGCAGAGTTCAACCAGTGGTCTTGTGTAGAGCATACCGAGCAACAACAACAACAACAAAAATACTAAAGGAACAAAATAGTAAGTTTTTCCTCAACAGTCTAGACAAGGGCTGCTCATGTCATTGTCTCTCATAGTGTCCATTTCACTTCAATGGGTATCATTTTAGGTGCTCGTTTAGTTGCCATCGATCAGGGAGAACATGTGATATTTATCCCTTTTGGACTGGCCTATTTCACTCAGCATGATGTTTTCCAGCTTCCTCCATTTTGTTGTGAATGCCCGGATTTCGTTGTTTTTTACTGCTGTATAGTGTTCCATAGAGTACATATCCCATAGTTTCTTTATCCAGTCATCCGTTGATGGACATTTAGGTTGATTCCATGTCTTAGCTATTGTGAATTGAGCTGCAACAAATATTGAGGTGCAAATGGCTTTTTTCACCCCTTTAATTCCATTTGGGTATATTCCAAGGAGTGGGATGGCTGGGTCCTGTGGTAGTGCTATGTTCAGGTTTCTGAGGACTCTCCAGACTGTCTTCCATAGTGGCTTTACCAGCTTGCATTCCCACCAACAGTGGATTAGTGTCCCCTTTTCTCCACATCCTCGCCAGCATCTGTTGTTGGTTGATTTCTGTATGTAAGCCAATCTAACCGGAGTGAGGTGGTATCTCATTGTGGTTTTGATCTGCATTTCCCTGATGGCTAGGGATCCTGAGCATTTTTTCATGTGCCTGTTGGCCATTTGGATTTCCTCTTTTGAAAAATGCCTGTTAAGGTCCTTGGCCCATTTTTTTATTGGGTTGTTTGTTTTGATTCTGTGGTGTTTTTTGATCATTGTGTAGATTCTAGTTGTTAATCCTTTATCTGTTGTGTAGTTTGCGAATAACGTCTCCCATTCTGTTGGTTGCCTCTTCGCTTTCCTGACTGTTTCCTTTGCTGTTAAGAAACTCTTCAATTTTAGGTAATCCCATTTGTTTATTTTATCTTTGATTACCCGTGCCTGTGGGGTCTTCTCCAGGAATTCTTCGCCTGTTCCAATATCTTGGAGGGTTTCCCCTATGCTCTCAATTAGTTTCATGGTGTCGTGGCGCAACTCTAGTTCTTTGATCCATGTTGAGTGGATTTTTGTATAAGGTGTAAGGTAGGGGTCTTGCTTCATACTGCGGCATGTGGACATCCAGTTTTCCCAGCACCATTTGTTGAAGAGGCTGTCCTTGTTCCAGGGGTTGGTTTTAGGTCCTTTGTCAAATATGAGTTGGTTATAGATGTTTGGATTGATCTCCGGTGTTTCTGTTCTGTTCCATTGGTCTATCCATCTGTTTTTGTACCAGTACCAGGCTGTTTTGATTATAACTGCCCTGTAGTATGCTTTGAAGTCTGGAATTGTGATGCCTCCGGCCTTGTTTTTATTGTAAAGGATTGTTTTAGCTATTCTGGGTCTCCTGTTTCTCCATATGAATTTCAGCATCGTTTTTTCTAGGTCTTTGAAGAATGACTTTGGTATTTTGATTGGTATTGCATTGAACTTGTAAATTGCTTTTGGGAGAATGGACATTTTGATGATATTGATTCTTCCAATCCATGAGCATGGCAGGTTTTTCCATTTTTTGTGTCATCTTCTATTTCTTTCTTTAGTGTTTTGTAATTTTCATCATAGAGGTCTTTGACCTCCTTGGTTAAATTTATTCCAAGGTACTTTATTGTTTTTGTGGCTATCGTGAATGGGATTGATCTTAGTAGTTCTTCCTCGGCCCTGGCATTGTCTGTGTATACAAAGGCTGTTGATTTCTGAGCGCTGACTTTGTATCCTGCTACTTTACCAAACTCTTCTATGAGTTTCAGTAGCCTCTTATAGGAGTTTATTGGGTCCTCTCTATATAGTATCATGTCATCTGCAAACAGGGATAGTTTGACTTCCTCCTTTCCCATTTGTATCCCTTTAATTTCTTTTTCTTGCCTGATGGCTCTGGCTAAGACTTCTAGGACTATATTGAATAGCAATGGTGAGAGTGGGCATCCCCGTCTGGTGCCAGTTCTCAATGGAAATGCCTCCAACTTTTCCCCATTCAATATGATGCTGGCCTTTGGTTTATCATAGATTGCCTTAATTGTGTTGAGGAATGTTCCTTCTAACCCCAATTTGCTTAGGGTTTTCATCATGAAGGGGTGTTGTATTTTGTCAAATGCTTTCTCTGCATCTATTGAGATAACCATATGATTTTTGTTTCTCAATTTGTTAATGTGCTGGATTACGTTGATTGACTTTCGAATATTGAACCATCCCTGCATACCAGGAATAAATCCCACTTGGTCCGGGTGAATGATCTTTCTGATGTGTAGTTAGATTCGGTTTGCCAGAATTTTATTGAGTATTTTTGCATCTATGTTCATCAGGGAGATAGGTCTGTAGTTTTCTTTCTCTGCTGTGTCTTTTCCAGGCTTAGGAATTAAGGTGATATTGGCTTCGTAGAAGGAATTTGGGAGGATTCCCTCTCTTTCAATCGTTTGGAATAATTTGAGAAGAACTGGGGTTAGTTGTTCTCTAAATCCTGGTAAAATTCGGCAATGAAGCCATCCGGTCCTGGGCTCTTCTTTTTCGGTAGTGCGTTTATTACTGATTCAATTTCTTCCATGGTTATGGGTCTGTTTAGATTTTCTATATCTTCACGGCTCAGTTTAGGAAGGTTGCATTTGTCCAGGAATCTATCCATTTCTTCCAGGTTCCCCAATTTGTTAGCATACATCTCTTTGTAGTAGTTTCTGATGATTCTTTTTATTTCTATTGTGTCAGTTGTTACATTTCCATTACTATCTTTGATTTTACAGATTTGGGTCTTTTCTCTCCTTTTTTTGGTTAGTTGGGCCAATGGTGTGTCAATTTTGTTTATTTTTTCAAAGAACCAGCTCCTGGTTTTGTTGATCTTTTGTATTGTTTTTTTTTTTTTTTTTGGTTTCAATTCTGTTTATTTCTTCTCTGATCTTTAGTATTTCTTTCCTCCTTTTGGATTTGGGCTTGATTTGCTGCTGTTTTTCTAGTTCCTTGAGGTGCATGGAGAGTTCATTTGTTTGGTTCCTTTCCAGCTTCTTGATGTAGGCACTAATTGCTATAAACTTTCCTCTTAGCACTGCTTTTGCTCTGTCCCACAGGTTTTGATAGGTTGTGTTATCATTTTCATTTGTTTCTAGAAATCTTTTGATTTCTCTTTTAATTTCTTCGATGACCCACTGTTCATTTAGGATCATGTTGTACATTCTCCATATATTTGCATATGGTGTAGAGATTCTTGGGTTGTTGATTTCAAGTTTCACTGCACTATGGTCTGAGAAGCTGCATGGTATAGTTTCAATTTTTTTGAACTTGTTGAGGCTCCCTTTATGGCCTAGTATATGGTCAATCCTAGAGAATGTTCCATGTACTGGGGAGAAATACGTGAACTCTGTGTCTGTGGGGTGGAGGGTTCTGAAGATATCTATTAGGTCTATTTGGTCTATGGCGTCAATTAGCTCAGTTGTTTCCTTGTTGAATTTCTGTCTGGTTGATCTGTCCATTGGTGAGAGTGGGGTGTTGAAGTCCTCTGCTACTATTGTATTTGAGTCTATATCTCCCTTTAAATCCTTTAGTAATTCTTTCAGGTAGCCAGGCGCCCTGTAATTAGGTGCGTATACATTTATAATAGTAATGTCTTCCTGTTGGATAGATCCTTTAATCATTATATAGTGCCCTTCTCTGTCTCTTTTAATAGTTTTTATGTTAAAGTCTATTTTGTCTGATATTAGGATGGCCACACCAGCTCTTTTTTGATTTCCATTAGCTTGGAGTATCTTTTTCCATCCTTTCACTTTCAGTCTGCGTGCATCTTTGCTGATGAGGTGTGTCTCCTGACGGCAGGTACAATTTATTTTCACAAATTTTTATCTAAGAATCTTCAGTTTCTAATTTTTCACCAAAATTCCAAAAGCTATTATTTTCCTGAAAGCCCACTTCTGGAATATTAGGCTATTTCTCCTGTGTCTCGATTAAACTGACAAGTAGCTATTATAAAAGTCCCATAAAATGCTATTGTTAAGTCAGATATCATTACAGAAATGCAAGGAAAAGAAGCACAAGGACTATGTATTGACTTATCAACAAACAAATAATGGGAATAAAGTAGGAAAAACATGTTCAAGGCATTTTTATACTATGCTTACTATCATTGAAGCATTTCTAGTGCTTTCTTATTCCATTGAGCAAACCAACAACTTTGTAAAAACTGAATGAGAAAAGTTTCATGTTGTTATATTACAATTGAAATCAGCTTTATACATTGTGATATTAGCAATATCCACTCATTATATAATATTTAGACAGAATAACAAGTTCTCTTAAAATTCTAGATTACTTTTTTAGGATAGTTGAAATTCTTACAGTTGTAGATAAAAATTTAAAGAAAAAATAAATACCAAAATGGTAAGATACAGGGATAATGTTCAACAGTAGAGAAACAGCACCAAAGAATAGTTTCAAAAATAGGACTTTACTTTAAGGGTTAACAAACAAAAATATGTTAACAAAATATTCTTTGCCAGTCATTAACATGAATTGTAATTATCACTGAGGTATCTACAACCAGACATAAAGTGACAAGGATAGAATCAAAGTCCTTTGACTTCAGTACTCAGATTTTTTATATTAAATTACAATTTATCCTACTACACAAAGGATAAAGGATAGGGCATTGCCTTTTGTCTTGTGCCACCATTAACTCACTTCAGATTCACCTCTTTAAGAAAAACTTAACTGTGCAATACAGCTCCTTCCCCCTCTCTGTCTTCCTTTTTGTTTCATGGCATTTTGTATTGATATGTTTTATTTCTCTTTCTACTCTCATTTTTGGATGGGTTCATTTAGTTAGTTGAAAAGTTGGTGACTGAAGGAGATGGAATAGATCTAGAGATATCTTCCATCTGCTTGTTCACTCCCCAAATGCCCATTACTGATGCTGGGCTAGGCAGAATCTTGGAGCCATAAACTTTATTGGGGTGGTCAGTCAAGTGGGTGGCAGGGATCTAGGTATTGGTTTCTCATACTCTGATTGATCAGTAGGAAGCTGGATTTGCCAGTTAAGCAGCCAGGACTTGACCCTATACTTTGATATGGGATGCAGACATCGAAAGTAGTGGTTTGGCAGGTGCCATGGCTCACTAGGCTAATCATCCACCTGCGGTGCTGGCATCCCAGGTTCTAGTCCCGGTTGGGGCGCCGGTTCTGTCCCAGTTGCTCCTCTTCCAGTCCAGCTCTCTGCTCTGGTTCGGGAAGGCAGTGGAGGATGGCCCAAGTGCTTGGGCCCTGCACCCGCAAGGGAGATCAGGAGGAAGCACCTGGCTCCCGGCCACTTGGAGGGTGAATCAAAGGAAAAGGGAAAACCTTTCTCTCTATCTCTCTCTTTCTCACTAACTCTGCCTGACCAAAAAAAAAAAAAAAAAAAAAAAAAAGTAGTGTCTCAACCTCTGTGCCACAAGTCCCTCCCTTATCTTTTTCTTATTTATACCTATGATATGTGTTTAATTTAATTTTATAATTATCATTTCCTATGTTTCTATATTATCTGTAAGATATTTTATCATTATAACAGCCTATTTTAAGCTGAGAACAACTTAAACTCAATTGCATAAAAAATACAATAGTAACTTTCATGCTGCTGACTGTGGAAGTTGTTGATATCAAAACATATTTTACATTGACTGCAGATGAACAAATTTAGTTGTGATTATTTTTTTAATTTATTTATTTTTTTGACAGGCAGAGTGGACAGTGAGAGAGTGAGACAGAGAGAAAGGTCTTCCTTTGCCATTGATTCACCCTCCAATGGCTGCTGCGGCCAGCGCACTGTGCTGATCCGAAGGCAGGAGCCAGGTGCTTATCCTGGTCTCCCATGTGGATGCAGGACCCAAGCACTTGGGCCATCCTCCACTGCACTCCCGGGCCACAGCAGAGAGCTGCCCTGGAAGAGGAGCAACCGGGACAGAGTCTGGCACCTGACCGGGACTAGAACCTGGTGTACTGGCGCCACAGGCGGAGGATTAGCCTATTGAGCCATGGCGCTGGCCAGTTGTGATTATTCTTAATACTTGGTAACTTAGCTTCTATATTAGAGCTTAAAATGATTTACATGGTATCATTGCAAAATTATAGTATTGTTATTTCTCTATATGCTTACTTTTACATGTTTTCAACGCATTGGTGAGAATACTTTTATTTCGGACTTGGTGAATCTGCTTTGTATTTTTTTGTACGTGCATCTAAATGGTGATAAACTACATCGGTTTTTGTTTCTTTGGAAAAATCTCAGTCACTTGTGGACAGATTGCAAATATTGGTATTACTTGGTATTTTTGTATGTTTTTCTTTCTGTATATGTATATGTACATGTATATGTATATGATGTATATGTATATGTACATGTATATATCACCTTATTCACTTCTAGCCTGTTACAGGTCCTGGCAGGGAGGGAAGTTAGAGGAGCATGTTTCGTCAGTTCTTTTCCTTGGCTTAGTATAGAAATAAAAAGCCAGGAACCAATTTGCAAAAAAAGAAGCAAAAACTTTAGTTTGGTTTCTAAAGCATCTGATCTGAGAAGAGACCAGACAGAATGTCCAAAACAAACACTGGCTTTCAGGAAGTGCCCAAGGCTATTAAGGCATTACTGTCTTTTCATTGGGTTATTGCATGGGTTTGCCCTGTGGACAGGAATTTCACATACTGTAAGTTGGTTGGCTTGGGGCTGCCCATGGAGATAGTGGGAATCTCTTGGAGACAGCCTGATTCCCTTAAAGAGATCAGCCCCTCCTCTGCTAGGTCTGAGTGGAAGATTGCAGCTTACTTGAAGCTGTCATAAAAATACAGGTTCACAAACACTGAACAGTAGGCTATTGTGAGGGAGATGACTGCAAATGGAAAGAAGCCCCTAGAGTCTGGCTCCTTTGACTATACCAATTCCATCTGCGCTCACTGTACAACCAAACAGAAATGGGCCCGATAGGGTGTGCACCAAGTATTCATATACAAAAGACAAGCATCCTCTTCTCCTCTGTCGCTCCCCCTCTTCGCGGAGGAACGACACAGGACCCTGCGCTGTTCTTTTGTCTGCTCGGCCCTCCCTAGGTTTGCTGCTGGTTCTTCCCGGGTTGGCTACCGTCCTTCCACCTCCGTGGAAGGGCGGTTCCCCCTGCCACTTTCCCCACTTCTGCGGGGGAGCGGCATACTGCCGGCCGGCTCTCTGGGGGGCTGGACAGGTGTTCCTTCAGATAGATGTTCCTGGTGCATGTTGTCTCTCTCCTCCTTTATAGTCCTCTTCCACCAATCCCAACTCTGCTACCCACACGCTGAGTACGCTGCTCTCCTCCAATCAGGAGCAGGATCAGCTCCTGCAGGTCATCACTCAAGTTGGCGAGAGGCAGCTGAGTAGAAGTTGTTACTCCCTTCTCAGCGCCATATTGTGGGAGAGCAGATGCATAGAATAAGTCTTAATTCCAGTAACAGTCTAGTCCGAGTTGCTCCCCACATCCTTCCCTCTCATTACCCCATGGGAGTAGTTTTGTGCCTTTTCCCAGTCTTACAGGTCTGTGACAACTGCAGAAATCACCTGCCCCTTCCTGTCATTTATACTACCCCAGATGTGCATTCAATGCTGTCTTTTTCAGTGTTCACTGTTTCATGAGAAAGAAAGTGGTCTTTCCAGAAGTGCTTGCAGAGACTGGGAAGCTGGAAGCCTGCTTCAGTCTTTAACCCCACAGTGGGAAGAGTCATAGGCTAAAGCAATCTGTCACAGCCCTGATCTGTCCCAGTTTGGGGAAGAACTGACAAAGTTCAGTGAAATTGCTTTTCCTACTTATTTCAATGCCAGTCTTCTTGATTTTGTGCCCTTCCCGGGGTGCTATAAGGGTTTACCTGGATTCCAAACCTCTCATTATGGAATATTATGCCATTATCATTTCCATATTGGTGTTTCTGTATGGAATTAAGGTTGGGCTCTGTATTCCTCTTTTTGACTTCACGTTACACAAATCCTATTTTCTGAACTGCTATTTACTTAGCCACATTTTTAATAAAAGTCTGCATGCATTATAATTATTAGCACAGAATTTCTATTTGCTATTGCATTTAGAATTTTATTTAAATGTGATGTTATTCATCAATGTTATGCTGGTTGGTAGAATATTGGCAAAACAGTGAAATGACTTTATATATCCTATTTTTAAGAAACATTGCATATTTGGTAAAATAAATTGATAGGTGGGTACATCGATAGGCAGAAAACTAAAAACTGAGTAAATGAAAAGAAGAAACCAGAAAAAAAAGAGTGGGTGAAATATTTTAAAATTTAAAAAATTACAGAATTTAAGTGATTCAAAGTTGTGTCATTCATTACCATACTTTTAAACTTATTGATATACTTTATAATGTTATTTCAGGAGTGTCTGCCTCTCACAAAGTGAGTATTTGAATTTTTAACAAATAAGCATTAAAATTTATTTTTCCGATTTTTTTGGTTTGATCGAACTTTAAAATTATAAATGCTAGAAATCTAACTTCTTTTAAGAACAAACGGATACTAACTGCTTCATATAGCCGAATAGTAACATGGGAACTAGTGCTGGATTTGAGGCCGGCGATTCACTTTATGTCATTGAGAGTTGTGTCATTTACCTCCATCTTAATTTTTCTCTGAGTTGAATGGAACTTCAGGCAGATTCTCCCTGTGAAGCATCAGGCCTACTCTCAGGTTTTCTGTGAATGCATTGTATCTATCTAAATTGAAGACCAATAGAAAGAAAATAGCCAACTTACCTTGAACTGATTTAGGTTCCTTATCCATCCCTGAGAAAATTACACATTTGCCCATCTGTTTGTTTAAATTAATTTACATAGCTCCACATCCTCTTTTATTGGATATTCCTTATCCCCTGCACTGATTCATTATTCCTTTTGGTTCTTACCGTTATATACCATGTACATAATTTCTGTATACATTTCTTAAATTCTATCTATATATGTTATATTATTTACATATTCATGAGTAAATTCATATATATATATTCATTTATTTTATATTTCACCAGAAAGTTAACGAAGTTGATGAAGGAAGTATATTTTGTCTATTTTATTTGTTTATTGTTTTTTCTCCAATATACATAATAAGTGAATGACTAAATGAATTTATTATGCTGTCCTCATGGAGTACATATTTGACTAAAGGAAACAGAAGATAGATAGATGATAGACACATAAAATATACACATTATATGAACAAATTATAAATACTAAGAGAAAATAATGCTGTTGCTGTAGGTCAGGAGACAAATTCAACAATGGGTGTGGCTTACGTCATGCATTATTCAGAATATGAGGAGAGACTTTCCAAATGACTATACGTATTTTCCAGGAGATATTGAAGTTGATGTTGAGTAAACAACAATAAAAATCCCTTCTCGTATCATTTCTGACTGATACTAGGTGGTTATTTCCTGAGAGCCTAGTAAACCTCTTGCCCTTTCTAGAGTTATGACCAAATAGTTAGATTTCCAGATATCAGAAATTGATTCAAGATTTAATAACATTTTAGGAAATACAGTCTCTGAGAACAGAGATAAAGAGGAGAAAGTAAGGAAAGTCAATGTGAGGCTGACTCACACCTTGTAATATAGGTTTGAAAAACCAGGCAACTGCTTCCCATTGCTTCCCTCCTGGGTTAGAAAGAGTGAGGAATTTATCCATAGGATCCCATTAACCCCCAATTCCAGACTCTAACCCTCCATGTCACCACCACACCAACTAGTCAAACCCACCACCTATAGTCTTACAATTAAGGCAAACATTCAGGAAAACCTAGCAGTGGAAAAGCTGTAGGGTAGGACATGAGGCAGCAAAGCGTGGATTTGTACAAGGGCCAGAGATCAATCGAAATAGGTTAGAACTGTCACTGTGTCAAGTCACCAGAAATTTGAACAGATGATGCAAACAAGATTTGAAGTGTGGCTGTAGAGGAAGATACATCCCTACTTACATGGTGCTTTCAGTCCTGAGGGTGCCCCATATATAATAAACTTTAAAAAATTCAAAATATAATATAAGCTATATATGTATGATTGAATAAAATACATTTTAATTGGTCATGATTTGTATTTATGTTTCAAAACAGGAAATATCTGATGTAATGTTTATGTATGACTTTTGCTGTCAGGAAATTTGATGGTAATTGTTGTCTTTGCAGTAAGCCTTTTCAAGATTGGACTTAATTCTTCTTGCCCCAGGCATGCTATGCTAAATACAGAGGTCTCCCCATGTTTGCACTCTACCTTTTCAACACTCTACACCTAATAATTTTATGCAATTTGTCTCCTGATGTTCACTGTCATCTGTCTTTTTTAATGTTTTGGATGAAAACAAATTTAATGAAACCTCTAGTTGTGTGAAGAAAACAAATTTCTTTTCATTAGTAGCAATTATAAGTGAAAACCTATGATTCTTATGTAACAAAAATTGATATAACTTTTAGTCTGCAACACACTGTTTTGTGTTTATATCTTGTTGATAACTACCTTGCACTTATGAAGTTGAAAATTTATCACTCAGCTATGCTACAAATTGTTCCAAAAGTACAATTTAACCTCAATGTATCTTAATAATTATTAAATAACAATTGGAAAGTTGTACATGATGGGGTATCTTTGTAATGAATTAGCTACACATAATAAAACAAATTTTAGGAGGATTATGCTTATTTCTCATTGCACTATTAATACTGAATGAAAATTTTTAACTTTGTTCATAATATCAAGTAAATGCAAAATGTTGTAGAAAAAATTTTAATTTTTTCTCCCTTTGCTATGAAAAATATTTCTGAAAATAAAATTTTAAGAATACTTTAATATCAAACTTGATCATTTCAATATTATAATGACCACTAAATATTACACCATAGTTAGTCTAATATTGACACAATAATGCTGAAAATACTTCAAAATTTAACACTTGTTCATTTTTCTAAACTTTAACATTCCATTTTAAATACACGAAGTATATTTTAGTTTTCTGCTAAAAGGATTAGGTATTATTACATCTACTCTGCAAAATCAGGCAAAATTTTGAGTGTTTTTTTTTAATTATTAAAACCAAGTTTACTTATTGTGAAAACTGAATAACAATCTCTCAATTTTATTTCTATAAGGAATATGGTATTTCTCCTGTGAGTGAAAGGGGATATAAGGGATATTTTCCATAATTTTAGGGAAAAAAAATCGATGGGGTTGGCACTGTGGCTTAGAGGGTAAAAACTACCACCTATAGTGCTGGAACCACATATGTGTGCTGGTTTGAGCCTCGGTTGCTCCACTTCTGATCTATCTCTCTGCTATGGCCTGGGAAAGCATTAGAAGATGGCTCAGGTCCTTGGGCTCCTGTACCCGCTTGAGACCAGAAAAAAATTCCTTGCTCCTGGGTTCCAATCAGCGCAGCTTCGGAAAGACGCCATTTGGGAATCTCTCTCTCTTTCTCTCTCTCTCTCTGCCTCTGCCTCTCTGTAACTACCTTTCAGATAAATAAATAAATATTTAAAAAGATTGGTAAAGCAAAAGACATTCAGGAAAACATGGTAATAAAATAATTAAAAATACAGAGATTAAATTTCCCTGAAAAATAGCTTCCCCAATTATTAATAGCCTAAAATTTCCCAAATACATATTGTTACTACTGTGTTTTTATGAATATCCAACAATTACTGGAATTTCTAGTTTATTTCATAGGCATGTTTATATTTGTAAACTTTATTTTTTTTTAGATTTATTTATTTATTTGAAAGGCAGAGTTATGGAGAGGAAGAGGCAGAGGTGGAGAAAGAGAGAAATTTTCCATCCACTTGCTCGCTTCCCGAGTGGGTGCAAAAGCCAGGGCTTGGCCAGGCCAAAGCCAGGGGCCAGGACCTTCATCTGGGTCTCCCATGTGGGTACAGGAGCAAGTACTTGGGCCATAATCTTCAGCTTTCCAGGTGTATTAGTAGGGAGCTGGATCAGAAGTGGAGCAGCCACACCTGGAACTATCTCCCATCTGAGATTTCAGCACAACTAAAAAGGTTGCCAGGAATACTAGATACCTTATTATGGACAATTTTACAGTCCATGAACTTACAGAGATAGTGATTTAAAAAGGAAAATATCAGTTGGCAATTCACAAATATCTTCACCAAAGTAACTGAATTTCTAGGTCTAATCTCATCTTATTCAATTGTCTTTCAGATAAATTCTAAACTAAGTATGTGAGTAGTGAATTTATACATAACAGAAATAATATATTTAAAAATCTCAAACACAAATAACTTACTTTACTGCAATCTCCTATATTATAAAATAATTCCCTCTATACATCTGGCCTTAGTAATAATTAGAGTACATGTAGATTTGAGGTCTTCCCCCTTCTTCATCTTTACTTTCTATTACTATCCCTATTCTCCTCTAACATGCTTAGACCCCGTAATTCATCACTTCTGAAGCTTAATGTTTTCAATAATTAAATCTTTTGTTTTTGTTAGGTACATAAGTCAAGTATAGCTACAACTCTAGCAAAATTGGACCACAAAATTCTTTGCATTAATCCATAAAAGTACTATAAGCCCTCAATTCAGACATCTTATTCATCTGTATTTACTTGTCATTATTTTAAATCATTTATATTTCTATCAAAGTGAGTGATTTACATACCAATCTGAGCCAGTAGTCTTGATTTTAGCTTTAAAGAGAACGTAGAAGCTATCTGAAAATAATCTCTTACCTTCTACTCATTCTCCTCTGATATGTGAATGTGTGCATTCAGGTATTCCCTACCCTCTGTGTGAAGGATATCTTGTTAGTGCTAACCCCTCATTTTACCAGGCTCTGGATCTTATGCTTCTGGAAACTTTCCTATCCATTCACCTTGTCTTCAGTTCTCCACTAACGTCCCCTTCGTAGAAGCATTTAAACATGCATGAGCTTTTCTTTTAATGTAAGATAAAAATAACAACAAACAAGTTTTCCTTCATGACCTAAACTCATTCCACGCGACTCTATCCCTGGCCTGTTTAACAATCAAGCCTCTTGAAAGTGTTGCTCAGCACCTCCTGTTTCAGCTTTCTAATCTTCCCTTTTACATACTCAATAAATCATTTATTATCATCAACCTATTAAAAAATACTTCCTCTAAGAATACCTATGATCTCCATATAAGTGAACAAAAATGCTGTCTCCTATTGCATTTTTGTCCCCTAGCATCATTTGTGTTTATCCATCTCCACTGCTTTTCTGAAATACTCTTACAATTCTTTTCCTTGGTACAGCTTCTTATGTACTTTTTTTTTCCTTACAATGAGTTCTTCTCCTTGGCTTACATATAATTATTTTTTCCTGGCTATCTTTTAATACAGGTGTTCTTCAGAGCACGCCCTTGACTTTTCATCACCTCCTGCATATTTTGACAAAACCAACAATTCTGTCTTAATTACCATGGTCAAATCAATGCCTGTCTGCTATATGTTCCCAGCAGTTGTCACTATTAAACTTTGCGGTTTTAGATCCAATTTTACATTAAATATTCCCATTTGGATGCCTAAAATTAAAGTTCACAAATCACAAACATATCCTTTTTGCCTCCAAAATGTCCTATTTTTGTTACAGACAGTTTCAACATACACCTGCTACTCAATAACGAATTTAGATATTATATTTGGTTCCATCTTTTCTCCTCCACATCCAACAGATTATTTCATTTTACAGAATTTTATATCTTAGATAACTACACTTTTGTTTATGCAGCCATTATTTTAATGGGTCACTCTATCTCTGGTTTCTCTATTATAACATCCTCCACCTGTGTTCTGCTTTTGTTTTTTCTTTGCCTCCTTCCTACCCCATTTCAAATGAGGATATTGTAACAAATAACAATGAAATCTTTCTAATATAAATCAACAAAATCGTATTTCCCATGAATTCTTTCTGTACTTCTTCTGATTGAGAGACAGCCTTATCTCTACAACCCTCATTTAGGAACGCAAATGAAAAAAGGTTTCAATACCTGGTATATCACCACACTGGAAAAAGAAGGAGGAAATATAGAAAATTATTCTCTGACTCTTATAGGCTTATAGCCGGCAATAACATACATCCTGCTTGTTCATATTTTTCTTTGCCCTAGGTAAGTCATGTGACCATATCGAAATTTTGTTAAAGGGAGCATAGCCCTGTACTTTATATCTTATGTCCAAAAATTATGTAGTTTCTACTACTAATTCAAAAGAAAATAAATTTTCAGCAAATTCGGGAGCAATAATCCAAATAGTTCCTTGTCAGATAACCCAGTTTAAGGATCAACATTTCTATGTGATATAAAAAAACCCATACCATGTAAATGACAATATATTCTTGTTTCACCAATTGAAAAATAAATGGGGGGATAGTGAAGAATCTTGGAGTACTAGTAATGCTTAGTTCTTAATTTGGGTGTTGGTTATGAGTGTGATCAGATGATAGAAATGCTCATTTATCTGTATACTTATGTGCATAAATTGCACCTTCTATCTCTAAAACTCTTTTATCTTTTACTTCTTTTTAGTTTTTACTTCTTGGAGCAAGAATCAAAAATCCCTTTTGAACTGTAACAACACCTAAATTCATGGAATCTCCCTTTTCCTTTTTGTACCAGAGTGCTTGTGTGATAATAATTTTCTGTAACTACTTTATACTTGAACTACTTGCTGATTACAGCTAACAAAGCCACAAATAGCTTTAAATAATGGTTTCTGAATTCATCCTATAGTTCTCCAAATGTGTTTCTTCGGATAACCACAATTTTCTATATATTAGTTATAGAGGGGTTAGTACTAAGAGCATGTTTTGTCTTTTTTCTTATCTTGAACTTTTGTTTATACTCTAACATACAGTCCTCTAATTTCTGCCTCACATATTGTTTACTTCAGATTCACACTCAAAGAAACAGGAGTAGTGCAGGCAATGACAAAACACAGAAAATTGGTCACTTGAGTCTTGATTCCTTCGCGAGAATCTGCTGACAACATTCTACTCATATTTCATGATCATGAATGTGCAGCCCTGTGGAATACACACAAGGAGAACACAAAATATGAATGAACAACACTAACAATAGTAAACTGTCTTTAGCATGGTTCTTCACTCTATTTTTGAATATTTTAAATACATATTTCCTCTTTTGGTTAACTCATGCAATCAGGCTTCAAATAACAACAGGCTTCAGAGAACAACTTGGTTGTCATTTCATGGTTAAACTCTCAAGTAATCAACACTGTGTCATCAATACTGTGTGTAAGAATCTTTGCTTCTCCTACATGAATCTATTATGAACCAAACCCTATGCTAAGTATTGGCCATGAACATGTTAGAGAGAGATTAATATTTCCCTCAGAAAGATTTGGAAGTGATACGTGCATAAATGCCACATAAAGGTTTTCAGATATAAAGTTTAAAGTAGCAGACAGAAATATATCTTTATATGTCAGGTATATGAAAACATTTCTCACTACAGAATCATCTAACACAAAGCCTACTTTATGAAAAAAAAAAAGTGTTGGCTAGCTCACGCTATTATATATTATTATATTTTACCAAAAGTGAAAGCAGGATGGCCATATTAATATATTTCTACCTAATCACACTGTTGTAAAACCAGAATTCAGCCATCCCAAGTTGGGAACTATGTGAATATTACTTATATGAATGCAAAACTCATATGTAATTTTTATTTTATAATGCTCTAAATTTCTCCTGAAATTTTATTTAGAGGTTCTGAGGACAACTATAAAGAAAGAATTTTCTTCCCAATCAATAATTTTCTAAACCTGTCAGTTCCAAGATAAAAATGTTCTTAATGTAATGGAGTTTCATTGTGCTTCACTCTATGGTGAGTCCTATTACATTATAATTAAATAAATTATTTCATCTGTTCTAAATCCTAGAACACATTGTAGAAGGAATATTGAAGTAATCAATTTTAGAGAGACATTGAATCATCTTTCAAGCAATATATGATGACATTTTAAGCACAAATATCAAGATTATTATTTTTAATATTAAATATTACCTGAGTGTTTAAAGTGGCTGAGGAGCATATTAATATTAAATATTATTTCTGACATTTAAAAAAGGTCAAATATGCTGCTGTTGTACAAAAACTATTAGCAGAAACATCAAATTATTATAATCATTCTAAACACTAATTTGGTTCAAAAGTTAACATTTAAGGAAGTTGGACTCAATATTTCTTCTCAATGAAGGTCAACATAATTTCACAGCTCAAGTTTCAGCCAACAAGAGAAAAATCACTCAACGTGAAAACACCAATGTAGTATCAACATGGACTTTCTAATTCACAGCGAACGTTTTAATTTTTCCTGGCTAATTAAATGGGTAGAAAAAAATAACTTTTCCAATTTCTAGATAACTTTTCTATAAAGTATAAATTATCATTGAGCACAGAATGTAACGTAGAAACTATAGGACTGAGAAAAATGTATGCTTCTTTGTAACTGAAAGAACAAATTCCACTCTGCTATTCACAAGTGACTGAATAGAGGGCTGGACCTTGAGCAAAAACTTGGCTCTAGCTTCCGAGAATTGGCTTCCTTTACAAGATTTCAAATTTACTCTAATTATGGACTTCAATTGAATAAAATATCTTTCATGTTATTGCAATTATCCCTGACAAGGTGATTTGCAATTGACTTTCCTTATCTTTCTAATTTCTCTTAATTATAAACTTTGAGTCAATATTTGCCTACTTCTTATTCATCTCTCATTTCATTCTCTTCTCTTTTTAATTTCTTTTTTATCAATTTTTGTTTTCATAAAAATATTTAAATGTTTCTTAATTTATTTGTCAATAGAGTTGCACAGAGGGAGGGAATGACAGAGAGGCAGAGATATTCCAACCATGGGTTCACTCCCTTAAGTAGCTGGAATGGCCTGAGCCAGGGCAGACCAAACACAGGAGCCTGGAATTCTATTTATGTCCCCCCATACAGGTGGCAGAGGCCTGCAGCCATCTTCCTGTGCCTTCTTGGGCACAATAGCATCTATGCACTAAAATGTTCAAAAGTCTGTAACTTGCTATGTATCATTTTCTAAAATGGACCTCCAAGATATCACCTTATCTTGTTCAAATTCAAATACCTGACAGTATCTTCACTGGAACTGAGACAGAAAACTAAAACAATGGCTTTTTAAATGTACTTTAGAAATAGTTATTTGGAAATTCACATAAAATCCTATTTATAGTCCCCCAAGATGCAAGTACAATTAAGCTACACAACTACTCAGAATCTTTCCACACTTCATACAATATTTTGAGGAGAATTGCAGATGGTGGGATCTTTCTGCTGCTATAGTAAATTAGCCAAAGAGCTTTCTTGTTGTTGACTTTAAACATATAAGGGACAGTGGTTCTGACTCCCACATGTCATTGCAATTCATTTTCACTATAACGAAAGTAATACAAATTAAATAAACAGAGTTAAAATGACTCTGATGAACATTTTACCTAAGCATATATAGCTTTGTATCATCTATCTTTGTGCATGTTTAACCTTACATAGGTATAAAATATTTTAATAGTGATATATAGAAAAGTATGTCAGCAAAGAGAATAACTATTTAACTGAACATCTCTTTTTACTATCTTTTTCGGTTTATCTGATTGTTGGCCTTCTAAGCTCCTACATTCTGTTTTCAGAATTATTGTCAATGCACCACATTTTCCGTTATTCATTGGGATATAATTTACTGATTTTAGAATCTATTTTCTCTCTTCAGGATGGTTCATGCTTGGTCTCTGTAATCATCACAAATTGTATGTATAATCTCCAGCAATTTAAGCCTCCAGTTATTTATCTATAAGATGGGGAGAATAATGATAGCAACCCAAACTATTCACAACACCTGGCATCTATCAATGCTTTATGAATAGTTTAGATATTTTTGTTGTTAGACATGGGTTTTGATTTTTTTTTTAATTTTGAAATATCTTATATAACATTATTTATCATTCTTTGACTTTATGAACTAAAATGCATTTCAACAGCCCTGAAGGTTTGCCTTAGGACAACCAGCATCATGTTT
Source organism: Oryctolagus cuniculus (assembly GCF_964237555.1). Taxonomy (NCBI): domain Eukaryota; kingdom Metazoa; phylum Chordata; class Mammalia; order Lagomorpha; family Leporidae; genus Oryctolagus; species Oryctolagus cuniculus. Next base: position 24,519,489 of record NC_091433.1, read on the forward strand.
TCCCCATGGCTCAATCTGAAAGGAGGGCAGACAAGGGAGAAAAATAAAATCCAATTCTTCATTCATGGGTAATGGACTCAACTAGTTTTGGGTTTTGCGACTACCTGGGAAGCGTTTTGAAATATTACCCTTAAAATTCCAATCCTCGTGAAAAGCAGATATTTCAGATATTCCATCTGTGGTTCATCCACATGTATATTTCTCCCCCAGCTTCCCTATAACCAAGACTGAGTCTCCTGAAAATAAACACAATTTGTTTTTCTGAGGGTGCCTGCAGGAGTCATTTTTCAGCATGAATTCTGTATTCAGTTTCCTGCTGCTTTCAATCCATCAAGGATTAATCAAAATTTACCTGTTTACAATAAACAGAATGGATATTGGTTATTTGATCAAGGACAGTCCTCAGGCCTTATAGTTTCTCTTATTTGTTGAAATTTAATGTCATTTAACCTCTGGGAGTGGAGCACAAGCTTTTCTCAAAACTAGATTGCTCTAATTTATAGGGGAAGCTTTTTGAATGAAATGGAGCTGCAAGGCTGATTCTTATTTGTTTTGTATCAAAATGTTTACATTTTTATATCGCTTGCTTGCTCCAAGGGCTCCAAAAAGGGTGATTTTTTTGTTTGTTTTTACAGATCTGAAAAATAAATCAATCGATATGAGAATTTGTTGGTCTATAAAGACTATTACTATTACAATCTTATCTCTCCTGGACATCTTCTACAAACTCAGTTAATAAAAGAGAAGCCCTTACAGGGTTTTAAATCATGGTTATACTACAGATAAATAAATGAAACCAAACATCTTCCCTCAGTCTTATTTTAATACAGCCGGAAAATTTAGTGTTTGGAGATTAAAGAGTTACTAGTGAGGCCCAGGCATTAGCTTTTTAAAACAGTTTTATGGCTGTTTGTAAGCTAATCATGGTGATAAGTTTTTCTTGATCTCTCCTATCTCTGAATTAATGGAGGAGTACGGAGGATATGTTACATATAGAGAACAGTGTAGACAAAAATGAATAGGAAGATGGACAACAGGGCTTGATGCATACAGTATCAATGCAAGTTTTCAGATACGGAGTACATGACATAATAGAAGTTTCCTATATTACATACAATATAGTCCCAAAGTAAACTTTGAAAAAAAACCTGAGGTCAAGAATAAAACATAGTGTGTAGGCATTAAGGCTTAGATGGTTAAGCTACCACTTGGAAAGCCCATATCCCATATGGGAGTGCTAGGATTGAGTTTGAAATCCACTTCAAATCCAATTTCCTGCAAATGTGTATGGGAAGCAGCAAATGAGGCCCCAAGTGTTTGGGTCCAGCCTGACATGAGGAAGACCTTGATGGAGTCCCTGGCTTCTGGCTTTGGTCCAGCCCTGCCCTGGATGTTACAGGTATGTGTGGAGTGAACCAGAGGATGGAAGGTGTTTCCAACCCACTCTTCCTCTCTCTCTGTCACTCTGCCTTTCAAATTTTATATATGTATATATGATTTATATATTAATAATACCTAAATATAAACATCATGAAGACTTTCTGAGATTAATGTTAGGTAATGAAAGTGAATATAAGTAATGATGAGACTGGCACATAGTACATCTGTAAAAATTATATCATGAAAATATGAGTGGTAAAGAATTAAGATATTTTATGAAAAAAAAAAAACAGAAAAAAATAATGGTTTTGTTTGTGATTTTTAACCCATTTTACTTAACACAGGCTTACAATTTCATGGTCCCCAGCTTATTAACCTAAATGAATTCGCCTATTAATATGCCTTGGAAATCCTACAAAGTTTTGTACCAATAAAATTAAGTACTAATTTATGAATAAATTCACACTTTGTTTTTTTCAACTTTTATTTAATAAATATAAATTTCAAAAGTACAGCTTCTGCATTATAGCATCTTTTCCCCACATAACCTCCCTACCATCCACAACCATCACATCTCCCGCTCCCTCTCCATCCCATTTTTCATCAAGATTCATTTTCAATTATCTTTATATATGGAAGATCAATTTAGTATATACCAGGTAAAGATTTCAATACATTGTACACACAGAGACACACAATGTATAGAGTACTGTTTGAGTAGTAGTTTTACCATTAATTCGCATAGTACAACACATTAAGGACAGAGATCCTACATTAGGAGTAAGTGCACAGTGACTTGTATTGTTGATTTAACAATTGACACTCTTCTTTATGACCTCAGTAATCACCTGAGGCTCTTGTCATGAGCTGCCAAGGCTATGGAAGCCTTTTGAGTACACAAACTCCAATCTTATTTAGACAAGGCCATAGTTGGCTTTCCATGCCTGTGAAACTCTCTTGAGCTTTTCAGCCAGATCCCAATGCCTTTAGGGCTGATTCTGAGGCCAGAGTGCTGTTTAAGCTATCTGTCATTCTATGAGCCTGCTGTGTATCCCGCTTCCCATGTTGGATCGTTCTCTCCTTTTTAATTATCAGTTAGTATTAGCAGACACTTGTCTTGTTTATGTGATCCCTTAGACACATAATCATATCATTATCAATAATTATGAACTGAAACTGATCACTTTGACTAGTGAGATGGCATTGGTACATGCCACCTTGATGGGATTGAGTTGGAATCCCTGAGCACGTTTCTAGTTCTACCATTAGGGGTAAGTCCGCGTGAGCATGTGCCGAACTGTACTATCCTCCCTCTCTTATTCCCACTCTTATATTTGACAGGTATCACTTTTCAGTTAATTTTAAACACCTAAGAATAATTATGTGTTAATTAAAGAGTTCAACCAATGGTATTAAGTAGAACAAAAAAATACGAAACGGAATAAAATAGTAAGAAGTTCCTCGACAATCAAGACAAGGGCTGATCAAGTCACTGTTTCTCCTAGTGTCCATTTCACTTGCACAGGTTTACGTTTTGGTGCTTGGTTAGCTGTTACAGATCCGGGAGAACGTATGATATTTGTCCTTTGGGACTGGCTTATTTCACTCAGTATGATGTTTTCCAGATAAATTCACTCTTTGAAAACTCTGTGTTAGGAATGTACATATTTTATTTTAGCTATAAACTAGTAACTTTTAAGATAAATTCATGCTCTCAAAGAGAAGGGTGATGTTGACTGGAGAGAAACAATAAATACAGTTAATGACCAATACATGTATGAAAAATGAAACTTTCACCCATCACCTCTCCAAGAAACAGTCTAGGAAACCTAACCACAGCTTCTGTAGCAATTTGCCTCCAATGATCAAGACCTGATGAATGGTAGCCAGCTTCCCTAAATTCTGTGGCCAGGTTGAATATAGTACCAACCAGAGAAATCCAGTTATGGTCCCCAAGCAATCATAAATGGCAGGACCTTTGGCTTCTTGTAAGTCCACCTTCAGCTTTCCTATACCACCAAAGTCCAATCAGCACTTAGCTGATGCATGCCTTCTGTTTATAACAATGAATCTTTCACACTACTCCATCTACCAAATTTAGAAGAGAGGGACTGCGTCCCCTCAAATCTGAATAAATAGCCTCTGCTTCTGAATGGAGAAGTCTTTGTTTATTTTTTATGTTACATAAAGAGGCACATCTTATATCAGCAACTGAGAACTGCACTACATGTTGTTAAGAGGTAATGTGTTGCTATGAATTTTATGGAAGGCCATATCAGAGAATGACTTTTATTAGGGACTGAAGATGGTTAAATGGCAAGATAATATTTCCAATTTCGATTCTAACATAAAAAGACTTAGTAATTGTCACTCTAGCTCTTATAAAAAGAAAAAAAAATAATAGAGCAACTGAAAATGAATGACTTTTCTTGGAGCATTCAGAACTTTTAGATGCAAGAAACTCAGCTCACAAAAACTGGAAAATAGGGACAAACTATCCAAGATCTTCTTACCTGGATATCGCAGTGCATGCTATCAATACAGGTAGGAACACTTGAATGGCGATTTTGACAAATGCTGAAAGTAATGTGTGGACAAATAGAGAGGTAGAAACTCTTGAGGGATCATAGCTTAAGTTTTCTCTGGTGCTCTGTGGGATTTGAGAAAGAAATTCTTCTGATTGTGGATGGAGATAAGGAAACAATACCATTAAAAACATGTTCATGGGGCCTGCGCTGTGGCACAGCTGGTTAAAGCCCTGGCCTGGAGCACCAGCATCTCATATAGGTATGGTTCGAGTCCCAGCTGCTCCACTTCTCATCCAGCTCTCTGCTATGGCCTGGGAAAGCAGTAGAAGATGGCCCAAGTCTCTGGACTCCTGCACCTGTGTGGGAGACCCAGAGGAAGCACCTGGCTCCTGACTTCAGATAAGTGAGCACTGGCTGTTTTCCCGTCTGGGGAGTGAACCAGCAGAAAGACCTCTCTCTTTCTCTCTCTCCCTCTCTCTCTCTCTCTCTCCATACATCTCTCTGTAACTCTGTCTTTCAAGTAAATAAAATTAATCTTTAAAAAATGCTCAGAATCCTCTTCAAACACATGCCTCTTCTCCGATGCAAAGAACTTTGGCAAAGCACTAAAGGATAAGAACGTTTTATTCCTAATGGTGGCAGGGGCTGTTCCACTCAGTGAGCACAACCCAGCCTCTGGTCTCAACCAGAAAGAGAACACAAAGTGGATGAAAAGCAGGGCCTCTAGAGAACAGAAGGATATGACTTCCAAGGAGCAGGTGGAAAAGAAAAACTTTAACTCACCTTTAAACAAGTTATAATTTAGTGACTCATATATTATATATATAAACACAAACCCAGCATATAATATTAGAATGAAAAGAAATTCATAATAAATATTTTAATAATGTTTTACCAAACAGTCATCATGTACCAAGGAATTGGTTAAATGACAGAGCTTGTGGAAAGTGAAAGCTGTTCTCTACTAGACAGCTTATGTTCACCCAAAGCTCCAATCTCTGCATAAGGAAACACTCAGAAAAGTGATAGAAACCACAATTTCAAGAGAGTTGACGAACTTTCCTCAATTTAATCGTTTTTGTTATTGGGCAAAAGATTAAAGACTGCAATTTCTATATTAGTTTGTGAGGGTATTAAATTAAATGATCTTTTATTAGTTTTTCTCCATCTTATTGAAGGGTTAGTGAGGACACTACTGAGCAGCCTTTGCTGTTTGTGATGCAATTTAGTGGTAAGTTACTTGAATCCTTCTTGTTTCCCTCTCTTAAATTCATTCAGGATAGAAGCCAATAAGATTGTTTGAAGTTCAATATTCTACAATGGTTCTAACTAGAGTACATACTGTTCATAATAATGAATCTCAGTTAATAGTGTTCAGTCTTTACCTCTAATTTGTATATGGGTCTTAAACTTGAGGACCAGGGCTGGTGCCATGGCTCACTTGGCTAATCCTCTGCCTGAGGTGCCAGCATCCCATATGGGCGCCAGGTTCTAGTCCTGGCTGCTCCTCTTCCAGTCCAGCTCTCTCCTGTGGCCCGGGAAGGCAGTGGAGGATGGCCCAAGTGCTCGGGCGCCTGCACCTGCATGGGAGACCAGGAGGAAGCTCCTGGCTCCTGGCTTTGGATCGGCACAGCGCTGGCTGTAGCGGCCATTTAGGGGGTGAACCAACGGAAGGAAGACCTTATTCTCTGTCTCTCTCTCACTGTCTAACTCTGTCAAATAAAACAAACAAACAAAAACCTTGAGGACCGACCTTGAAGAGTGACACTGAGAGCTCAGGAGAAATGTGGATACATTTACTACTTTGGTCCAAGCTTCCTCATAGATTAACAAGCAAAAAAAAAAAAAAAAAAAAAAAAAAAGACAATAAAATAAATAAGTAAATAAATAAGTAGGATTTTTTACTTTATTAACAACACATAAATATTGGATAATTGGTCAAGTTCAAGAGAATATAGATGTATTTAAAATTGGAAAAATGAACTGCCAGGATTTTTACTTACTACATATTCATTTTTTCCTATTTTAAATAATTGCAGCTATTGCGATTAGTGGAGTATCCTTGTCTCTCCTATTGTCCCATAAAGACAAGAACTCTATTTATTCTGCTTCCCTTATCTCCAATATCTACTACATCACTTGTACTCAATAGATCACCAGTGAAACTAATTTGAAACAAAATGAATTAATGAGCAGATAGAAATAAAACAATGAATTTTCCATGATTAAACCCTATCTTTCCTACTTTCTATGAATTTCAATTTAATGAGCTTGAAATGAGAATGAGAATATTTGGGTTACAATAGAGTAGATAATTTTTGAAACAATTACCCTTATAGATTATGTGTTAATTGATCTATTGCCTATGAGCTTGCATATATGTCTGTGTTATAACTTACCTGGAAGTCCATGAACCAGCTTCTTCATTTTCCCACTTTTCATATTCTGATACTTTTAATTGTTATGATATTTAAATTTTGATCTAGGCTTGTTATTGAATACTTGTAATTACTTTGAAAACCAATTTTTAAAATATATTTTCAAATGAAAATGAATGCATCTGTGAAATATGGCAGCTTATAAATTATGCCAATTCAAAAGACAGTATATTAAACTCTAGGAGATATTTCAAGAAGAAAATTAACAACCAGTATTCATTCCATTAAAAAAACATATCCTCCGCTTTTCCTTCCAACTTCTACTTTCTAATTATTTAATTGATATCTGTATGTATTTCATAGTTTTTTTCAGGAAATGTTTTTCTCAAGATTTGGTTAATATAGATTTTTTGAATAAGTTTCAATTTTTCCCTTCTAATAGATTCTCTTTACTGCCTTCCTGTCTCAGATAAATGTTGACAGATTCTCACTCTTACTAAACCACCCATGGTCCTGGAGCCTGGGGTAGCAACCACAGACATGTTCTGCTCCAAAGATAGAAAACAAGGTCTAACTGTTTCTTGTATGTGACAAAGAGAGAAAAGTTTCCTTTCATTTGCAGTCCTCAGAATCATCTGACACCTTCCCATAGATTTACAGCAGGAAAGTGGTTTGGAGCTTTCACCCATGTATTCCCTCGGGCTCCTTGTAGGAACAATAAAGAGTTCTGAGGGTGTGAGATCACTTCCCACATCTTTTTTAACTTACCTACTTTCCCCCAGTAGATTCATCATTCTTATCTAAGAAGAAAGGAAGACTCTCATTTTCCATGCTTTTACTCTACCACATTTCCTCCAGGGAATAATTTGTGGGAATGTGGGCTCCAGAGTGCCTTTAAATTTGTTAGCAAGTGCAATCAGCCCACTCTCGGAAGACATACCCTCTTCTGCTGCAACAGGGGTTAGGCAGTTGGCAGTGGGCCATTTGCTTAACATGCCTGTCAGAACAAAGTAATCTACATTTTGTCATTTGATATTCTTAGGTAATATGCTTGTACCACCTGCCTTCTCTTGAAAGACAATATTATGTTTCAATCTTGGATTCTGTACACTTGAACATTACCAAATTTCAAATAACTTTTTATTTCTAGATACCTACTTCTAAGCTTATGATTTAATAATAGTGTCATATCCCTTAGCATGACATCACTACAAAGTCATAGTAAAGAATTATTATTTAAATAATATCCATTTTTTAATTAGTGTCATAGGTCAAGGGTCTCACCAGAAAGAACTCTTGACAATATACAAACAACAAACAAAGATTAAATTGTCATAATCAACCAAGTTTCTATAACATGTGTAATTATAAGAAATAAGAGATAACATTTATATTTTATTTAGCATAAAAGGGAATAAATGACCCCTACTAATCTCAAAGGTTCATATCCCAAAAACCCCTTTTTTCAAGTTATTTTTAAATACTTATTATTTATTTGAGAGGCTGAGACAGAACAAGAGAGAGATCTCCCATCTACACACAATATCTGGGGATGGAATGGATCTGAAGAAGAGTACTGAATCCAGCTATCTCACATAGGCTGAAGGATCACAATTACTTAAACTGTCACTATTGCTTCTCAGGATCTGGCTTGGCAGGAAACTTGAATGAAGAACTGGAACTGAGAATTGAACCCATCTATACCAGAATGGGATTCAACAACCTATTTGTTAGGCCAAACACCTGCTCATGCTTATCCTTAAAATAAGGAAGTTTATAATATATACAAGGATACTGAATGTACACAAATTACTCTACTTCAAGTTATTTATACTTAGGCTATATCCTAGCTAACATCATAATTTACACCAAAAATTTATATGGAGAGGATTAAGAAAGAAAAACTAGTTTATGAAGGGTGTCCATGAACAGCATATTATTAATTAAATTCAGGAAAAAGTGATTTAAGAAGTACAAAGCACATCACTCAGTGTTAAATATTTAAGAAGTTAAAACCTAAAAATGACAATAATATTTGGCAATCGATTCTAGGTGTCCTATACAATAAGTCATGAGACTCAACAAAATACTTTAGGACTTTAACTGGTTTAGTAGTAAGTGGAAACTCATTTTGACTTGCAGTGAGTGGAACATGAGAAATGTCCAAGGGGAAACAAAGACAGGAAAAAAATGTACACAAGTGTCCATTATCCCCTCCTTCCATTTGATTATAGATTCTCCCATGAGATTTAGCTGGCCATCTGGCTGCCCAGCTAGAAAAATGTTTCCTGTATTCCTTTACAACCTAGTGCAGTGGTGTGCTGGCTTGAGCAGTTTTAGTGAAAATGAACCATACAGTTTTCAGATGATCTTCTACTTCAAATCTCTTCTTCTTGACAGCTGCTCCAGCTACTTAGAAGCAGCTGCTTTGGACACAGACATGTAAATCATGTGCCCAGGAATCATGCCATCTCTACTATCATTGGCCAGCTTATTTCTAGGTTATTTCTTCCCAGAGAAATGATTTTAATGCCATGGAAGTCACTGTTATATGACTTTTCTTTGTAAAAGCAAAAAGTACTTTTTAACAACTAACTTATTTAATGAGGAAAAAAGTTCATTATAAATTAAGAATGAAGAGTAAGTAAGTGCAGTGAAAAGTTACAAAATACATTTTTATATAATAGAATTCCAGGTCTTGGTGGCAGAGTAGAAAAGAAACTTAACACATTTAAATTGCTAAACAGTTAAAGTGTTATTTATAACATTTTTTTCTTTAAAAGCAAACATTTTAATTAAGAAATTGGTCTAGAGAGATCAAAATATTTCCTGAATATTAAGTAACAAGCTGGTGTCAGTTCTTGAACAAGATATTAGGTTTAATTCTGTTTCTAAAATTTTACCTTCAAGAGCAGGGACTATAAAGATCTCTAAGGAAAAATTTGTGTGGTTCTAAGAATGTCTGTATGCAGTGTGTATGACTAAGGATTGAATGCAGAGATGACATAAACTCAATATAAGTGCTATCATGGGAGTTAATTATATTTCTACTTCCTTCTCTAATATGTGATTTTCATTATTTCCTTATATGAACTACCATCAGCTCTGTAATAATTCTATAATTTACCTACCTCTCTAAACATACGGCAAAAATGAACACTTTCTGCTCTCAGTATAGGCAGCAGGATTTATTTTAGTGCAGCTGGCAGCTAATCAGCGTTTTTTTCCTTCCAACACAGAAATGTTACATGGCTTGTCAATGAGTTTCTTTTCTCAGTCACAGCCATCTATAAAGAAGCAGGGAACAACACTGTGGAAGATCCCTACCTTGCCTTTCCCACTAAGTTTCCTATTTTTTCCCAATTTTCCTCTTTCCCCTCCTTGTCTCTCACTTTCTCTTCTTTCTCCTCTTTTTGCCTCTCCTCCTCTTTCCCTTTCTTCCCTCCTTCTTGACTACCTTCTTTCTTGTGTTACACAGCAAACATGAACACCTCCAAGCCACTGGGAACACCACAAAGTAATAAAGATAAAATGCTCTGTTTTGTGGTAGAACTTTCCAAGAGCGTGAACGGAAGACCTCCAAAGACATCCTGCCCAATTCAGAGGTCAGCAGAGACCCAAAGGGAAAAACAATGCACCATATAGAGATGAAACTGCCAACCAAGGGAGCTTTGGGAGTATTTGAAAGTCAACAGTAAAATATTCCTCTCTATCATTCAAAATAAAATATTTTTACAGTGAGCACCAAGATTGCAAATTCTTCTGTCTGATTAACTTACCAGTTTCCTAAGAGAGAGACAAAATGATTTAGGTATAAGATTCCTCAACAAAGAAATCAAGTAAAGTTCCAAACTATCAAAACTATCTTGCTGAAAGAGTAGGAAATCAGATGGCAGCTCACTGAATGCTTCCATGGACTAGGACATCACATATTTACAGTCAGTGTGTTAAGACTACCACTCGTTAGAGCTCTCTTCCATGAAGATGGGCACTAAATTGTTTCAGCTGACCAGCATCTCCAATGTGGGGTTCATGAGTGATGTAACTGTAGCAGTTCATTTAAAGTAATGTCCAAATATGGAAATGATTATAGGTTGACATTATGTATACTATTAATACTCACTAGAAACAATGTGATCTCATTTTGTTCCACTTCATATGCTTAAGTGTTCCCTATTGTATTTCTCTGTGCGCATTCACATCTGAAATATTAGGAGGTCCTTTAGGCACTTAAGTACCACATGGAAAGCACATCTTCCGAACAAGGGTTTGTGCACTTCAGTAGCTCAGCAGGAAACAGGTTTTTCAATAAATACCATTCCTGAATAGTCTAGCTCATTAATGATTTTTATTGCATTCTGAAAATGTGCCAAATCCCTCATGGAACTCAATTACATTTTGAGAATGAAAAGCACAATATATGGAAACACTGAAATCTTATAAAAACCAGCCTTTTTTTCTCCTCTTTCTTTTATCCCTCCCACAGAGACACTTTAGAATATAGGACTATAACATCTCCTGTTCTGTGGATCAACACATGATGTAATATAAAATAAAATGATTGAAAGCAGGTGAATTGCAACTGCTAGGTCACAAAAAATGTTCTAGGAAAACACACACACACACACACACAAAAATGTCTCAAAGTAGAATTACAATCTCTGAACTTAACTCTTTGTTTGTATATGAAACAAGGAAAGGATTCTTGTAAAATAGTTTTTTATTTCCCCTGGAGAGAACAAAGTTATTGGGTAATAGGTTATCTTTCACTCAGCGTCAGCACAACTACAAATCTACAAAGTCCCAAATCAAGAGAATTCATTACTTGCCATGGGATATGAGGCTTAGAAATCTATGTGGAGAAAAATATCTTACTATATATGCCTGGTTTTACTCTCTGCTTGTTCTATATGACATTCATTTTCCTATTTTCTAAGCACTTCAGGAACACTGATTATGTCTATTATTTATTTATCTTTATAAAAAAATGTTAAGAAGTTGAATAAATATTACATAACAATAGTTAAGAGCCTAAAAGAAAAATCTAGCTTTAGTTTGAAAGCCAGAATTCTCAAAAATAAGCAATATGTGTATTAAGATACAATGTAAATCAATTGATACCTTTAAATTATAATGCATCTTGCCATGAGAATTTGTATGTTCTTTGTTCTTTGCTCTTAGATTTTTTTTTTCATTTTTATTCTTAAAAATCAAAATAGGTCTGCGTCTTTTAATTGCAGGAGCTATACTTGTTTTATGAAAAAATATAAACTGCTCTTGAGAAAAATTATATTTACAGAACTTGGTCTTAATGGTGGATATGATTCTACTCTTTAAAAATTCTTTTTAAAACATGCCATGTAAATCTCGCATAATCTTTATAGATAAACATCACAGTAATAATGAGAACAGGCTAAAAATCAAGATCAAATTAATCTGCTTCAAATAAAATCAAGGACATTCCATGAAAAAAAACTACAAATATTATTTGAACTTTTATTATGTCCAACATATTTTGATCACAAATGTTAAATCCTTAGCAACATAACTCACTAAATATGCAAGTACCTAACAAATTACTTATAAATTATAATACTAAAGGTGAGAACTCACAAATAATTGCAACATGTGTGAAAATATATGTATATATACATATAATTGCAGAAGATAAAGACGATGGCTATAATGATGTTCTTGTTGATGGCTCACAAATAAGGACACTAACAATTTTAGAACCAGAAAGAAACACTGAATTGCTTTTAGAGTAGCAAATACGAAAAAGTTAATTGGATGTTGACTTTCAAGCATCATTTCAAATAAAGGAACACATTTTTATACAAATTAAGTGGTACAAATGGCTTGAATCACTGCTGTGGTGATAACCATGACAGCTGTGGGAAGCATGTGATCCATGTTCTGTGTTGATTGTATGGAGAAGAAATCATCCCTAATAATTATCCATTGGCCCAATGTATGCCATCAAGGAATGTGGAGGATGGCCCAAGTGCTTGGGCCCTGCACCTGCATGGGAGACCAGGAGGAAGCACCTTGCTCCTGGCTTCAGATCGGCGCAGCACGCCAGCCGCAGCGGCCATTTCTGGGGTGAACCAACTGAAGGAAGGCCTTTCTCTCTCTCTGCCTAACTCTGCCTGTCAGTAAAAAAAAAAAAAAAAAAAAAAAAAAAAAGGAATATGGAGTTCTGAAATGGAAAAGACCAGAAAGCAACATTTAAACCTCTGACAAAAAGGAAAAATCTGAAAATTTCATAAACGTACATTGATCTTTGGGGCTCTATGGCTAATGAATTACACTATTATAGTGATCAGCTATTTCAGAAGTACAGTACCAATTCCATATTTAAAAAATTTGGATGAAATTCATCTGAAATTTGGGTTTGCAAGATGGAGTAGCTACTTCAGCTTCTTCAACAAAATTGAGTTCCAGTCCCCTGGCTTCAGGCTGGCTCAACTATAGAAGGTATTTCTGAGTGAACCAATGGACAGGAGATTTCTGTCTATCTCTCTGACTTTGAAATAAAATGAAAACCTTAGATGGTACTTCTAGTATTACTCTTGATTTTGTGACATTTTATATCAGTTATCTAAGTAATAATAAAACAGTCCACAGCCCATACATATCAGCTAGGTAAATTAGAAAAGACATTTCATATCTTTCATTACTTCATTCTGAAACACACACATCCCTAGGCACTAGATAAGGTTTTCTGTTTGCTAGTCATCACAAACACTGGAGTATTAACTTATTTGATTGGCAGTCCAAGCTTTAGTTTCCTTACTCAAGTTATATTTCAATTTCATATCTATCTATCTAAAAACTATTAATATACAAGTGCATATATTTTTAATCTGCCTCATTATCCAATCCTTCAAGCTCTCACATTGACTTCACATTTCCTTCCTTGATGGTCTATTTAAAATTGTGTTCTTGGTTATTGCTCTCAACTGAATAGCTCAAATACTTTTCTTTTTCTATGTAAATCCTGTTATCAAGTCAGTGATGTGGTTTTATAGCTGTGCAAAAATCTACTGAGTAATTTTCCTCATGGGGTCGTAAGAAGATTAGACTCCATGAATATCTCCTCTCTTGGAGAAGGTAACTATTTTTTAAAGTTTATTACTTTTTTATCATATTCTAGACACTGTGATTAATTCAGGTGGAGACTCTATATTCTATCTTCAGACATCTATTATTCTTTGAGGGCAGGTGTCATGGTGCAGTAAATCAAGCTGTTTCTTGGAACATACACATCTTATATTCGAGTGCAAGTTTGAGTTCCTAGCTATCCTGGCTACACTGCATCCCATCTACTTCTCTGATAATTTGCCTGGAATGCAGTGAATAATTGTCTAAATGTTTGGACCCTTGCCACTGATATGGAAGACATGCATGGAGATCCAGGCTTCTAGCTTTGTCGAACCTCAACAGTTGTAGATATTTGGAGCATGAACAAGCAGATGTTGTTCTGTATATGTATATAATTCTATGTGTGTGTATACATGTGTTTTTTCTTTCTCTCTCTTTCACTCTGTCTTTTTTTCTCTCGTATACCATTTCTTCCTCTCTCTTTCTCCATCTGCCCACTGTGCCCCTCCCTTTTTGTCCCTCTCCCCTACTCTCCTTGTCATTCTTCCTCTTACTCTCATATTCTACCTTTCACATAAGTAAATTAATTCATCTATAAAAAAATGGTTGCTCTTTGTTTATAGTTTAAGTAAGGGATTAACTCAATTGGACTTACTATTAGGTAGCAGCTTGAATCTCCGTTTTGTTCTTTTATTCTTAACTAGGAAGTCTAGTATTTCTTATTATTTACAATCTTGAGCTTCAGGCAGAGAATTGGGCAGTGTTTATGCACAAATCATTGGATTCCTAGTAAGTATCTATTTTATGTTCAGATTTTTACTTATATTTCAAATTTTAAAATATTTTATTTATGTAAAGGGTAAAATACTTCATGTATTTTATATGTACAAGTTTTAGAGCACAATGATACATCCATCCTACTATCCCACCATCCCTCACTTCCACTCTTTTTTCCTCCTTCCTTTCTTATTTTTGTTTTAATTTTTACAATGACTTACTTTCAGTTCATTTTTTAATCACAAGCTTAACCCTCCATTATATAAATAATCCAATTAGTAGGTAGAAAACCAGTTTTCCTCAAGAGTATAGACAAAGATGATAAACAATAATCAAATTTGAAAACATCAATTTGTTACTCTTTTGCACTCTGTATATTGGTTACCACAAATCAGGGAAATAAATAATATTTATATATTTGGGACTGGTTTATTTCACTGAGCATAATGGTCTTCAATTACATTCATTTTGTTGCAAGAGTCAGGATTTCATTCTTTTTGTTTTGTTTTGTTTTGTTTTGGTTGAACAGTATTCCACATTGTAATCATACTATGTTTTCTTTATTCAGTCATTAGTTGATGGACATCTGGGTTGATTCAATAGCTAAGGTGTTGTGAATTGAACTGCTATAAAGTGTATAGATAATTATTTCATATTCTGGTTTCATTTCCTTTGGGTAAATTTCAAGGAGGGGATGGCTGGCTGATAAAATAGTCTATTTTCAGATTTCTAAGGAATCACCATGCTGTTTTCCATACTGGCTATACTATATTACATTCCCACCAACAGTGGATTAGTGTACCTTTTTTCATGGCATCCTCACCACCATTTGTTATTTCTCTTTTTGGTTTTTGGATGATAACCATTCTAATTTGGATGAGGGGACCTCATTGTGCTTTTTGTTTGCATTTGCCTGATGGTTAGTGATCTTGAACATTTTTCATGTATTTGTTGGTCATTTTTATTTCATCTTTTGAAAAATGCCCATTCATATCCTTAGGTCATTTATTAACTGGATTATTTGTTGCACTGCTGTTGAGTTTCTCTAGCTTCTTATGTATCCTGGATACTAATCCTTTATCAGATATATACTTTGCAAGTATTTCCTCCCATTGTTTACCTCATTACTTTGTTGTGTTTCCTTTGCTGTGCAGAAGCTTCTTAGCTGGTGTAATCCAATTTGTCTTTGCCTGTGGTTCTAGAGTCTTATCAAGTCTTTGCCCATGTCAATGTCTTGCAGTGTTTCCCCTATATTTTCCTCTAGTAATTTGATTTTTTGTTTTCACTCTTATTCTCTTTTAGCTGTCAAACCAGAAAGCCCCATATTTATCTGTAAAGTTATCCAAAAGCAAAGTTAGTGTCACTGTATTAGTATGAGATATTATACTGACTAGGAAAAGTGCATTTTTGTTGCTGGGAATGACAACTCCACACCAATTTAATTCTGAATTACCTCATATTAAGAAAATATTCAGAGATAAAAAAAATGTAAACATTAGAAAAATTCCTGCAAAAGTGATAGATCAATGGTGGGAAGACAGCAAGAAGAATTCCAGATTACCTGAATGGGGGAACTTTTTACTGATGAATCAACCTATTGACCATATTCATCATGCTTGTTTTAATGGTAAGCCCACGCATGTTAAAGTGATAGAGTAGTGTGGTTCATCACTTCTTCTCTTCTTTACTCTCTTCTTGAAACCGTAAGTCACTTGGGTTCATTCTTCAAACGCATACAACATCCAGGGCTGGGCCAAGGCACAGCCAGGGGCCCAGATCTCAATTTTGATCTCCATAGTAGGTAGCAGGAACCTTAATACTTAAGCTATCATCTGCTAGCTTCCTGGCACACTGCTAGGAAGTTGGATAGGAAATGGAGTAGTGGGGGCTTCAGCTAGGTAATGCAACATGAGATGTATGTATCCCAAGAGATGACTTAACCTCTCTTCCACAATTACAGCCCCTAATGAGTATTTTTACTGGAAAATAGTATAATAAGCATTCAAATTAATTTAATTGAAATTTTATAATAAATAATATAATGGCAAACATTTAGCTTATCAATAAAGATGACATTTGGGAAGCTGCATCCCATGTCAGAGTAGCTAGATTCCAGCTTTCTGCTAATGTACAGTAAGGAAAATGATACATGGTAGATGATAGCTAAAATACTTGGATCACTTCCATTTGTGTGGGTGACCTGGACTGAGTTTAATCCTCCAGGCTTTGGCATCCTAAAACCCTGGATTTGTGAGCACATGTGCCATGGACTATTGGATGGATGATTTCTGTCCATGTTTGTCTTTAAAATAAATTTTAAAAATTGTTTTTAAAAATCTAATACCTAGTGGAATGGAGTTGCATATTCTCAGCTAATGAATAATTCATTTTCTACCCTGAGACTTACATTGAATCCTGACTTCTGATACTTCATTTGGGGTATAAGAGAGTCAGTTTTCCCCATTCTTAGTCTTAATTTTAGATTTCTGGCTCAATTACAAATGCTTCTTTTTTTTCCTCTTGCAGCTAAAATTACTTTCTTTAGTTTTGATGAGTTGTTCCCTCTCTGAAACTATGTCAAGCATGATTTCCTGTTTCCTCTCTTAGAATACTGAACAATGTATCCAATACTGACTCCCTTCCTAGGGCAGGAGCAGGCCCAGAGTTTCATTAAATCATGCAAGTTATAATAATGAGAAAGTGCAGGCAGCCAATAAACTTGTTAAATCTGCTTAACTGCTTAACTGTGGAACACAATGGGTCAAATCATGAAAGTCAAGCCTCAAGAAAGATGGTCCATTTTGTATTTTTTGAAATTTTATCTCAGAAATAATAGCAATCTAAATTCCTTGTTAGGAAAAATATAAATTTTATCAAGAAAATCAAGTCCTTAAGTGAATATAAAAATAGAAAAAAATAGAGAAGGGTTTTTAGTTTCTATTTAGAAAGCAGTCATGCAAAACCACACACACACATAAAAACACACACCATACCACACCCATATTGCCTTAGAGTTTCAAATTATCATTTGGTCTTAGACTTTTTACTTTTTGTATGTCACTTGACTTTCTTATTCTCTATTATTCTTCAGGAAATATC
Source organism: Oryctolagus cuniculus (assembly GCF_964237555.1). Taxonomy (NCBI): domain Eukaryota; kingdom Metazoa; phylum Chordata; class Mammalia; order Lagomorpha; family Leporidae; genus Oryctolagus; species Oryctolagus cuniculus. The sequence continues at coordinate 24,536,755 of NC_091433.1, forward strand.
TAATGATATAAACTAGTAAGTTCATCATCTCATAAAAATTTTAGGAATATAGAGATAGAAACAATATGACCACAGAAGGTGAATGTTATTTTATTTAATTTCATTTTTTTAAATAAAGAGAGTAGATTTCATATATTTCACATATACAATTTTACACATAAATGGTATCTCCCTTGATCCCTCTTCTCTTCTTTCTTCCTTTTATTCTTTTAATTTTTGTGACAACACATTATCAATTTACTTAATAATTACAGGCTTATTCCTTGATTAAATAAAGAATTCAACAATTAGACCACTATTCTTCAGGAGTATAGATAAGGGATATAAATGATAATCAAATCTCAACACATCAATTTTACTAGCATGCATTACATTTTTGTACTCTATATATTAGCTACCATAATTCAGAGAAAACATGACATTTATTTTTTAGGGTCTGGCTTATTTCACTAAGCATAATGGCCTCCAATTGCACCCATGTTGCAAAAGAAAAGATTTCATTCTCTTTTTTGGTTGAGTAGTATTTCATCATGTGTATGCACCATTTTTTCCTTGTCCACTTATCATCAACTGATGTATATCTGGATTGATTGCTTAGCTATTGTGAATTGAGGTGCTAGAAATATGGGGGATACACATAACTCTTTCATATGCTGATTTTATTTCCTTTTGGTAAATCCCATGAATGCAATGGCTGGGTCATATGTTAGATCTATGTTCAGATTTCTAAGAAAACAACATACTATTTGCCATAATGGTTATACTAGTTCATATTCCCAGCAAAAGTGCATTAGGGTATCTTTTTCTCTACATCCTCACCAACATTTATTATGTTTTGATTTTTCATGATAGCCATTCTAACTGGGGTGAAGAGAAAACACATTATGGTTTTTATTTGCATTTTCTTTATGGCTAATGGTGCTGAGCATTCTTTTCATGTGTTTATTGGCCATTTTTATTTAATTCCTTGTAAAATGCCTGTTCATGTCCTTTGCCCATTTCTTAAATACATTGTTTTGCTCTTGTTGAGTTTCTTGAGCTCCTTATATATTTTGAATATTAGTCCTTTATCAGATGTGCAGTTTGCAAATATTTTTCCTTCTTTCACTTACCTCTTGATTTCGTTGAGTGTTTCATTTGTGGTACAAAAGCTTCTTAGCTTGATGTAATCCCATTTGTCTATTTTTGCTTTTATTGCATGTATTTCTGGAGTCTTATCCAAGAAGTTCTTGCTTATGCCACTGTCTTGCATTATTCCAATTATGTTTTCTACAAGTAATTTGATGGTTTCAGGTCTTAGGTGTAGTTCATTGATCGATTGTTAGTTGATTTTTGTATAATGGGTAACACAGGGTCTTTTTTTTTCATAATTTTGCCTGTGAGCATTCAATTATCCGAACACCATTTGTTGAAGAAATTGTCTTTTCTCCAGGAAATTATTTTAGCTTATTTTTCACAGATCATTTGGTTGTAAATGTGTGAGTTAATTTCGTAGGATTCTACTCCATTCAAATGTCTGTTTTCTGTGCCAGTACCAGGCTGTTTTGACTGTAACTGCCCTGTAATATGTCTTGAAATCTGGCACCAAAATTGGATAACTGAAGACAGCGTTTAGTTTCATTGGGTCTGGCTTAATATGTGTTTTGAAAAGTAAATTAAATAAAGGAAAATAAGCAAAATAATCAGCAGAAGCATTCAGGGAGATGGAACTGAAATTTTATTAAATGAACCTGCTTCAGAGTCTTTTGATAAGTAGTCCTGAATAGTTAGAATTAAATGTTCAGCTGAGGAATGTAAAGTTCTAAACTATTGTTCCTAATGGAGGTAGGTTGTCTTGACTATGAAAGCATGTGTTTTACATTACATATTCTTTCTCAGAGAATGTCATGTTACTTTGCATTTATACTACATCAAAGAGAAATTTGCATTTTTATTGGTTAAAAAAAGGATACATGACTCCTATGCAGTTATATATATATATATACATTTATACATATATATATACACAAGTTTTACACTAGAAGGCATAGTGAACCTGAATAAGAAATACAAAGCAATTTTCATGATTTCCCATGAAAATGAGATTCTTCTAGTAGTCAATCAAGAGTTGATATAATATTCAGGGGACTCTAGACACATTCTTGTTTTCCATGATGTTATGACAAACTTATGTTTATCAGGGGACATGGTGATCATTAAAGACTCATTTCAATATCATTGCCTATTTCATCAAATTGTATATCTGTTGCAATCAAAATTCCATTGCACATAGTAGGAGTTCGATTGTAGGAGGGATACTATTTGGAGAGATTAAGAAATAATAGTGCTAAAATAAGTTTATTAATCACTGTTAAATATTGTTTCCTTTCACTGATTTGACAGACATTCTGGTTAAAGAAGAGCTGTAACTATTTGATGACAAAGTAAGATGTATTTGGAAATCCATTTCTTTCTTTTTGCTTTTTTTGATTCTAAGAGCTCCCAATAGGAAAATAATTCTGCTTGTTCTTTTCCAAGCACCGTGTTGCTTGAGGACTTTGACAAACTGTGTAATGAAAGGTTTAGTTCCTAGTAATGAATGTCATGGTCCTAACAATAAGATCCAACAAACAATTTGAAGTGATGTAGTGTATGCTGACTTTGTGCAGAATACACACAGAGTCTGATGGTCTAGATAATCACCAGAGTTTGGCAGAGATACAGTATGCTCAGCCCACTACACTGGCACCTGCTGACTCTCAGCATTATTTTGAAAAATAATAGGTTCTTCCAAAAGAACGAAATTTTCATAGTACAGTAATTGAATGCATGCATCAATACACTTGCTTTCTTTGTGTTCCTGAGAATCTCTTTATTTAGGGGTTTTTGTTTTGTCAGCCATGTTATATTTTAAGGATTGTCCATTGGTCTCAGCATTATGGTTTTTTGAATCCCATCAAAGCATAAGTAGTAGACATTTTTGGGAGAAACATTTTGCAAAGGTTAAAATAAGGATTGTGATTATCTCCTTAATGCTTATTTACATATTGTTATAGTTATGTTTATATAATTTATTAATAGTTTATATAATAGATATTTATACAATGTCAATAGAAATGGCAGAAACACTTTTATGGAACACATTGATTGGGGGAAATCTATAATGTTCTCTTTATATGGTTTTGATAATCTACATCTTTTGCTTTTTTTTTGTCCTTTCTGTAATGTTGCACTGAATAAATGTGCAATGGGGCCATACTTAGACTTTTGGAAGAAATTAAATATTTTCTTTTCTCTGGTGTATTGAAGGATTAATAAGGCCACAAAATAATTTCCATAGCTTCTTTTATTTTTAGCAGATGATTTGAGAGACAGAAACTTTATAAAAGGACCTAAGACACCGTCCCTGATGGGTTACTCTTGGACATTTGAATAAATTAGAGCACTGGAATTTACCAGAAATAGCACTGTATCTGAATTTCAAGAAAAGGTGTCTTTCTGTGTTTCCCAAAGTGTGACTCATTTTTAATTACATAGCCTGATCTGAATTGAGAGGACACAAATTTGGCATGTTTTACTATTCACATGGTGAGGACTAGGTCATGTCTAGGACTTCTATGAAGTTTCAGGATGATCTTTATAATTGGAGAAACTTCTTATCAGATGGCACAGCACAGGCATAATTAATTTGGATCTATCCTTAAAGAACCATTGAATTCAGATGTCTCTGACTTTTCTTTAAAAATACTTTTTATATCAAGCATAATTTTGCCTTAACAATTATCTTTAATATGGTAGAAATTTTGAAGCTTTGGAATATTCTATTTTACTCTCTATATTTATAAAGAGATTTGTTTATTTGAAAAATTAAACTTAAGTGGGGGAAGAGAGGGACAGAGAGGGGGGTAGAAAAAGGGAGAGAGAGAGAGAGTGAGAGAGAGAGAGAAAGGGAGAGAGAGAAAGAGAGAGAACTCTTCCATTCACTCGTTTCCTCCTCAAGTGGCCGCAATAGCCAAAGCTGAGCCATGCTCAAGTCAGGAGCCAGGAGCTTCATTTGGATTTCTCTCCTGGGTGCAGAGGCTGGAGCACTCGGGCCATCTTCCACTGTTTCACAGGCGATTACCAGGGAGCTGGATTGGAAGGAGAGCAGCCAGTACATGAACCTGCACCCATATGGGATGCTGGCATCACTGCTGGCAGCGCTACCTGCTGTGTCACAAGGCAGGCTTCTAATGCCTACATTTATATAAAGTGGAACTAGTTATCAGAATTGGGAGTGCAAAGTAGTCAGAGGCATTTTTCCCCTTTATTGAATATGAAACTAAAGCAATTCACCTCTGAAGTATTGCCATTATTTACACCAAAGCAATACAGTGCAAATTAGCAGCTGGAAATCTCTCCTAATGCAACTGTTATGCTTTTCTTTAAGGACAAAAATCGGCCTAAAATACTTGCAAAATAGGTGCATGCTTTAATTAACCACTAGCTATTCATTTCTATACCACTCAAGAAAATGTAGACTCTGTTAAATAGGGATAAAAATATCTATTGTTTTATTTAGTTACAATAGTTACACATCACCACTAATGAAACTTCCCTTTGACCAAATAGATTTATTAGAAAACAAACTTATAGATTGATGAAACAAAAGTTAGGTTCACTTAGAGAACAATAAATCTTTAAAGGTTAGGTATTTAAATGAAAATACTAAGCTTTTAATAATCCAATAAAGACCACCTCGTACTTAAGATGTTAAGAAAGGGTAGAATGTAAACACAAATAGAAAATCAATGTATTTCTAAGGAATATCTATAATAAAAAAGAAAAATACATATCCTGGGAAATTTTGGATAATATAGTTAATTCATGTAAACATATAACATGTATATAAGGATTCCTGTATGTGAGGAATCATCTCTATATACATATAGTTATATAAATTTGTAGTATTTAATATATTTAAATTCAATCCACTTTTCTTAAACTCATGTTATAACTAGAGAAAATGAAGTTTACAGCAAAAAGTAAATGGACCAAGGTCATATAACTGGACAGTGACCAGGCAGGAATTAACAAGAAAAAGTATCTGGAAATTACTGCTCATTCTATTAACGTGTACATCAGAATGTCTTTCATCAGAAATGTAAAATTTCAACAGGGATACTAAAATATTTTGATCTCATTAATTCTCAAAATTATCTAAATAAAGTTATTCAATGATTAAAGCAATTATATGTCTGATCTATATTTTAATTGACAATTGCCAATGATAAAACCTTTAGGGGTAACTTTCATATATTAAAGTGAATAGAATATGTTCAAATTTTTGAAGTGTGATTTAGCAATGTATAGAAATACGTTTTATAAATATTTTATTTTTGAATAGAAGTATTTTTAAATAATTTTTCAACAAAATATTCTTGTGGGCACTTTGTAAAATACATTTCCTATATTATCGTACTGTAGGTCTTTATTTATTTGAGTAGTATTTAATGTATGCTTATTGTTTGAAATAAATGCCTAGTTATTGATATTCCTTATGTATTATATATAACATTAAGGGTTGATAATTTACATGTTACCAAATAGGAAATTAATTACAAAAATGATACTTTATCTATAAAAGTATAGATGCAGAGGAGCAACTGAAGACAAGGCAGAAGTAAATATGTAGGAATACTTTACAAAATACAAGCATTAATATGGGAAGTTATGTTACAAAGAATAATATATACTATGATTATATTTTGTAATATTTGTGATATATGTTATTATTAAAATCTTCAAAGCTTCAAGAAAGTATATTTTATGAAAATACTATGTATGAATTTCAATTTATTTTATAGCAAAGTAAATAAATACTAACTTGTTATAACATGTCTGAAAAGGATGTAGTTTGAGACAATAAGAATAAGGCATTAGCTTAAAAAGATCCCCTAGCAGAGCAACATGAACTTTAATAAAATGAAGCCAGAGAAAGCCTAAAATTACATTAAGTTTAAGTGGAAGAATAGTGGAATCACTGATACTTCGTGAAAAGTTTACATGACAGTGTAAAAGAAATGCAAAATGATCAGCAGTTGACAAATAGATAACTCATTCTAAGAAGGAAAGAGACAATGTGACAGATTATGCTCATCAATTTGTAAGAGGAAAAATAGTCCTTTAACAGCCTAGTTGAAAAAATGCCGATAATGAAGAGCAGAAACAATATTCAATACCATATGCGTTGTAATTTAGCCAACACCATAGACATCAGTTGGTTCAGCTTATACAATTCTGAGTAAAAATCAAAGTGGAGGAAATTTCTGCTCAGTAGATGCAAAACTGTTGTGCCCAGATCTGCTGCAAACAAGAAAAGAGATTTCAGTGGAGGATGTAAACAAATGGGCTCAAGATGTTAAAGTATTTCTTCAAGGAATTGTAACAGAGATGAGATATTTATTCCCCAGTATGATCCTAAAGACAAAGTGCAAGCAAAGCAATGGCTATCAAAAAGTAGAAGTGGTCCAGCCCACGAAAAAAAAAGCATACTAATCAAGCACCAAAGTCGTGGCTTCCTAGTGTGCCTGGCAAGACAGTGCATCATCCTCCAAGTACTTGGGCTACTGCCTCTCATGTGAGTGACCCGAATGGAATTTCTGGCCCCTGGCTTTTGTCTGGCCCAGCCACTGCTGTTGCAGCCATCAGGAGAGTGAACCAGGGATCAGAGAACTGTCTTTGGCTCTCTTTCTGCCACTTTGCCTTTCAAATAAATAAACAAAATTTTTAACAAAAAAAATCAAAAATGAATTTTATGATAAAAGCATTTACCTCTACATACGTAAACATATGCCTCTGAATATGTATCACTGTGTGAATTAACTCAGTTATATATATATATATATATACATATATATATCATGTATCTATATCAATGGTTAGCATATAAATACATGTATATATCTATATATATATATGTGTATTCATATGAGACTGATATTGGACATTATATATTTATATATCACCTTTTTAAGAGGATAAATTTGTTTTTTTTTAAGATTTTATATTTATTTATTATAGAGTTACACAGAGAGAAACGGATAGGCAGAGAGAGTGAGGTCTTCCATCCACTGATTCACTCCCCAAATGGCCACAATGGCAGGAGCTGGGCTGATCTAAAGCCAGGAAGCAGGAGCTTCTTCTGGGTCTCCCACGTGGGTGCAGGGGCCCAAGTACTTGGGTCATCTTTCACTGCTTCCTCAGGCCATAGTAGAGAGCTGGATTGGAAGAGGAGCAGCCAAGACTTGAACTGGTGTCCACATAGGATGCTGGCATTGCAGGCTGAAGCTTAGCCACTACACAGCAACAGCCCCTATGCTCCACTTTAAAATCTTGAAAATCTATTCCTGTGTGTAAGCAGCAAATATATTCTTTATCATCAAAACCTAGACTTTACAAACATTTTTCTTATTGTTTCTAGAGAATTATTTTATTGACAATTAAATTCATGGATCCGTTTCATTTACATTGGTAGTGTTTAATTTTCTAATGTATAATAAATGTACATTATTTGTGAAAATAACAACACAAAATTTATAGCTTAAGATATGTTTGATAAATGGTACAATTTATAATGCAAATTTATATATATAAATATTATTTATAACACTGAAAGATAGAATGAAAGAGGGGCCGACACTGCGGTGTATAGGGTAAAGCTGCTGCCTGCAGTGCCGGCATCCCCCATGGGGATCTGTTTGAGTCCTGGCTGCTCTACTTCTGATCCAGCTCTCTGCTGTGGCCTGGGAAAGCAGTAGAAGATGGCCCAAGTTCTTAAGTCCCTGACCCACGTGGGAGACCCAGAAGAAGCTCCTGGCTCCTGGCTTCGGATCTGCGCAGCTCCGGCTGTTGTGGCCAACTGGGGAGTGAACCATTGCATGGAAGACCTCTCTCTCTCACTCTCTCTCTCTGCCTCTCCTCTCTGTGTAACTCTGACTTGCAAATAAATAAATCAATATTTAAAAAAAAAGATAGAATGGTAGAGAGAAACAGGGTGAGATCTTCATTTCACTGGTATATTGCCCATATGTCTGCAACAACCAAGGTAAATCCAGGAGCCTGAAACACAATCCAGTTGTTGCATGCGAGTTTCAGGGATCCAAATATTTGAGCATCACCTGCTGCCTTCCAATGTGTACCTTAGAGACTGGAATGATAAGCAGAGCTCTGTCTCAAAAATAGAAAACAAACAAACAAAACAGGTACTTTGATAGGGGATGTAGGTGTCCCAGGAGGCATTCTAACTACTGTGCCAAATGCAGACCCCTGCTAGTACAAATTTTTACTTGAACTAGGAATTTTTAAATGTTTTCTAGGTAAAAATGGATCTTTGAGCAACCGTTTAACATGGATGGATAAATAAATGGGATACTGTAGACATTATAGGACCTTGAAGGTGTACCAAATGGAAAATGATAAACTTGTTAAAAATAATATTTACTATTTTCTTTCTAATACTGTCAGCTGTATCCATAAATATATAAATCAAATGTGCTAACTTGTACAATGCAATTTTCTTTAGTCGCCTCCTATTGAATTTAATACTTTTTTAAAATTCCTAGTGGCTTTGTGTTTACTTAACACCAAAGTGTCAGTGAGGAGTGGAATTTTGTCTGAGAATCCACTTAAGCATCTGAGTTCCACACAAACCCTGTGCATCTTCCTCTTCCATGTTGCTCTGGATTTAGCAGTCCTACCCCCACTGATTCACTACTTTTCTTTAAGGCAATAAGTGGGGACCAGGAAAATATTCAGGCGTTATTCCCAGTGCACAGTCCTTGGAAAACGTAAAGGAATGTTGACAGGCACTGTCAGATTGTCTGTACACACCACACCCTCACTCCTGGAGAACTTCTGCCATTGTGGGTAAGCACAGGGAGCCGTGTGAGTCATGCTGCCTCCAGGGGTGATGATGGGAAGAGGTGGAAAATGCATCATAATTCCGTAACTCAGGGGGCGTTACCACTTCTTTCAGCTACATCCAAAACTCAATCTTAGAAAGCAGAAACAGATTTTCTCAGATGAATTGAACTTTTCTCTCTAGTGTTTCATGCCCTATTGCCTTCCTCTGACTCAGGCATAATCTTAAAGCCAGATACTAATTTAAAAGTTTGCAAAGAATTGCTAAAAATGTTGTCAAATATCTACAGTACATCTTTTATTTCCTAATCAAAGGTTGATGCGATTGAATGTGATATTTACAGCTATTTTGTTAAACAGATTTTGGAGCTAACATTCATAGAATATTTCACAGAAAACTTTAGTCTGCTTCTGTGGTATGTAAAGCAGACATAACAGAAATCACATAAGAGAAAAGAGGTCGATAAATTTTAGATATAAAATAATCTGGATTCAGTATCTATAACAGAAAAGCAAATTACCTTTCGCTAGCATCTTTACAAAATAATACATATAAATCTTATTTGTATGTATTTATTAATTTCTGTGTGAATACTCTGTTGAGATTATTGAACTGGGTAAATTTTGGCACTAGTGAAATTATAATAAATGTATATAATCAATAAATTTTCAGCACTGTTCTTATTGACTTATAAATATATATATTTGATATATGTTGCTTTCATCTTGATATATTAAGTATTTCAACTTCTGTATTGTAACTATAACAGCATAATTGTGTTTTCTGGTTTTTAATTTCATTCATCAGATTTTCAAGGTCTTTGACTCCTTTAATGTTATTTTACATTATTCAAACTTTCTAAATGCATTCCACTCTCTGTTCCATTAATACCAGCTTCTATCTCTGGGTGTCTTGGCTTTTCACTTTATCATTTATTTTATTTCATAGATTTATGGTAATGATATTGATAAATATTTTATTCAACTCTATGCTATTTATATTTTAAAAATTATTTGCATACATATCTAAGATTTTGAAGCTTATTTTTTGAGATTTCCTGCTTTTCTTGTTTTTACCACTTTTCTTAAAAATCATAAAATTGTAACAACTGTGATAGTATGTGAGATGATAATTAGGACTGTCAGGTTTAGCAAATAAAATATAGGACACATCATAAAATTAGACTTTTGGTAAAAAGATAATATTTTTATAACATGTTCTACAGTTTTATATCAGATAATTATGCTAAAATTCCTTATATGAAATTCAAATTAATTCAAATTTAACTAGTCCAATATTTTATAGGGCAATATCATTAACGATATTTTTATAATAAATTATGGATTGACTTTTTTCTAAATTTATTAAAACATACAAAATGAATATCACTAAAATTGTTAAGGAGGCACAATAAGTAGCATCCTTGTTGAATACCAAATTAATGAATAAGTTGAAAAATCAGAAGAGTCAGCCAACAGATAGAAAATCAATTTCACCGCAGATAAAAGCTTGAATAGAGAGCATGAGTTCATGAAAGCTAAAATATGCTGACTCCCTAGCCCTACTGTCTAGTCTGGAGAATTGATCATTTAATATTAGAGTTCTCAGGTCCATTTACCCAAATTATGTCCTAATGATATGGTTGCAAACAGAAGGAGGAAAATGCACAGTTTATCATACTCCTAATATCTGATGTGCAAGCAACCTTGAGATTTGAGTCATCACTAGGTAGTCTACCTTGGTGCAAAAAGTAAATGGCAATTCAACAAGTAAAAAATATTTAAAGAATACAATCACCTCATGGAAGCCATAGGTGTAACTATCTTAAAGATACAAAGAAATAGTCTTCCAAAGTATTTACTTTTCCAATAAATCTTGTCAAATTTCATCTTCTTCATTTAGGAAAAAAATCTACAGCTGTAATTTCTATATATACTGAAGTTGTTCTATTGTTATTATTAATATGTATATTCACAAAAATAAGGAGATCCCAAAACTCTAAAGAGAGAAAACTACTTGAACAGCTTCTGTGTGTGTGTGTATGTGTGACAGAATTTCAGTGATGTTTATCGATTTCCTAAATAATTCTGACCAATTTACTACTGCGATGAAATTAGTGAATCATAGCTCTTGTTTTGTGTAATAGAGTCTACAGGTTTTAAGGTTTCTTAAGAAACTACAAATCAGTGTTAAATGTTTATAATACTAATGTTTATTAAATGTGTATAGTATCAATATTCACAGTACTCCAGTTTATTATTTTGATTTCACATGATAGGACAATCAAAAAGTTTGATAGAATTTATTGTAATTTTAGTCAAAGGAAAAAGTGATATATATCATGGATTGCTTGTAATTGTCAATGCATTTTAGTTACTACTAAATGTAAAGAAATGTGGAGTTGTAAATTAATTTAAACTAGGGAAAAGTATAGTTTATAAATAAGACTAGCTTCTAACTCAAAAAATTAAAAGTACTACACAAGATGTCTGTGTATATAATCATTACTTACAAATCAATAGGTACTAGTGAGAAATAAATGAATAAAGAAAGCACAGTACAGTTTTTTGATGAAAATACGTAGGTAGAAACGTGTGTTTAAATTCCTTATGTTTTTGTGTCCAAAATTGTAATAATATTCAAAACTGATCCATCATAACTTGTTGCCTTTAATAATTCATTTTACCTACTGATATTTATTTATTTATAGTTAAATGTATGTTTGATAAATAAGATTTGTATGTATTATTTTGTGAAGATGCTAGCAAAAGGTAATTCTAATAGGGAATTTGTCAAATTTTGAACTTATTTGAGTTAAGAATTAAGCTTTAAAAAAACTGAAACTCTTCAGGGTGGAGGATGCAGCTGAAAGACATAAAATCTCTGCCATATAGTTATTAGGCATAAAATATTTCTAGGAGCAATCAGCAACAACTACTCATGACACACAATCATATTTTGAAGATAAATTGATTAATATGCAAGTAATAATTAGTTAAAAATTTGAAGCAGATCCACTGACTTTTTGGATGTTACCATTGGAAGAGAGGGCTTTGAAATAATCATAAACATGATAAACAAAATATAGACCATGACACCAGTGTCAGGAATTTAAGAATTTATTAGACATTGTAATTTAAAAATATAAACTAAGAAAGTAAACACTGAGGAGCAGAAAATCTGCAAATTTTAATGAAAAATTTCTTTTTTTTTTTTTTTTTTTTTACAGGCAGAGTGGACAGTGAGAGAGAGAGACAGAGAGAAAGGTCTTCCTGTGCCGTTGGTTCACCCTCCAATGATCCGATGGCAGGAGCCAGGTGCTTCTCCTGGTCTCCCATGGGGTGCAGGGCCCAAGCACTTGGGCCATCCTCCACTGCACTCCCTGGCCATAGCAGAGAGCTGGCCTGGAAGAGGGGCAACCGGGAAAGAATCCGGCTCCCTGACCAGGACTAGAACCCGCTGTGCTGGCGCCGCAGGCGGAGGATTAGCCTAGTGAGCCGCGGCGCCGGCCTGAAAAATTTCTTAAACAGGTGCAATAACAGATCAGATATAGTGCAGCACCGAGTTGTGAATGCCACATGACAATTGAAAACGCTCAGCCAGAGTAGAAAATACTTCAACACAGAGAAGAAAACATGAAGAAAAGACCAGAGAAGAGGATGAAGATATGTGGCATCGCATTTTCTACTATAACAGCCACAATTTTGCAGTAGAAGAGAAGAAAGAGAATCTGACATGAAGAACGGGACCTGAGTGGTGGCCATTTGGTGCAGTGGCAAATATGCCTCCATTCCGTTTCTGAGTTCCTGGGTTCAAGTCCCTGCTCCACTTCTAATTTCAGATTCTAACTAAAGCAGTAGAGGCCAGTAGGAATTTGTAGTCAAGAAGCAGGATGGAGGTCAGTAGATATGAAACTATTACAAGGAAACATCAAGGGTGATTCTGACTAATCTGACTTAACAGACATCACCTTTGGAATTGTGGAGAGTAAGGGGCTCTATCAGATTTCCAGTGCAATCAGGTATCAGAGGAGCTAAACTGAAACTGAGCACTGCAGACACAAATCCAAAAACCAGAAGCCAGGTCTAGTTTAATAAGAGTTCAAGAAAACCTCAAGAGAGTATAGTCAATAAAAGTATCTCCCACAGAAAAGGAAGGAAATTTTAACAGAAAGTGTAATATTGCAAATATTTGATTAAAAAATTTTCTGAGGATTTCTTTTTGTCTTTCTTATACACATGGTTGGATGCGATCCAAATTCTAAATTTCATTTACTAACAGATTTAAAATATCTCACTATTTTCCTTCTGTTCATAATCTTATAATTAATTTATCCAGTAAATAAGTTTCCACAGTTTTTTGTGTTTACCCCTTTGCTTCTTAAAGATTCTATTTTCAGAACCATTGCAGTAATCAGATGAAAAGGTCTGCTTCAAGATAATAATAAATGAGAAAGTATCATTAACAATATTTTCGTATTAACAATATCAGGATTTACATACATGTAAAAAATGGAAAAGTAGCCTTGCATTTGTGAACTTAAAACACAATGTAAGTGAAAGATGGCCCAAGTCCTTGGGCCCCTGCACCCATGTGAGAGACCAGGAAGATGCTCCTGGCTTCTGGTTTTGAATTGGCTCAGCTCAAGCTGTTACTGCCATTTGGGGAGTGAGCCAGCAGTTGGAAGACCTCTCTCTCTCTCTCTCTGTCTCTATGTTATCTCTAACTGTCTTAAAAATAAAGTTAAAAATAACATAATGACAGCATTTTGTTCATCAGCTGATTTCTGAACTGCCATCCAATCTAGTTCTTAGAGTGTCCTGATAGTAGGCACTGATGCTAGTGTTTAAACAAAGATATTCAGGGGATGATAAACTATTATATAACTGAGAGCTTAAAACACAGATTTGACCACATTATTTTCTGTTGCATTCATCATTCATAATGTACATATCCATTCCTTCTTAGTGTTTGCCCAGCAGGAAACCTAAGCGCTAATGGTAGAAAAAACCACTATTTTGGAATATCTATTTCAAAATTATTGTTTTTGTTTATGCAGAATACTTTGCTTAATATTTTAGCATAGTATTATGAATCTTCAGGAGAAAAATCCTAAATAATGGCACTCAATATTGAAATTGCATTTCAATATCATTTAAAGGTCAACTCCAATTCTGAAATCCTTTCTCATATTTACTGTGAGATTCTTAAGCATAATGATATTAAATTATAAACCTCATGAGAACAGGAGCTGACTTTATTGTGGTTAAGACTATTTTCAAGTACCTGGCATGGTGCCTAGATATAAATATCTGATAAAATTTTGCTGAATGTGTGAGGGACTACATGAATAACTGAATAAAGATAATAAAACATATGAGTTAAGTTTGAGATTGTTAATAAGATATTTACTTTAATTAGCCTTCTGAAATTAATGAAAAGAATATTATATTAGTAAAAGCAATGCAGGCTAAAATTTATATGCCTGGTCTTCTAATACTTTATAGTTGAAACTTGAAATTAAAGAGAGAAATACTCTATTTATTAAAGAAGGAAGAGAAAACAATTCTGTTCATGTTGACACAGGAGAAGAAACTTAATAAAGGCAAGACATACATTCCCTGAATAAAAGAGGCTTTCTTTATTTTTTTTTTCTAGGAATGAACATCGATGGCCAGCTATTCTGTTTAAACATTAGAGCAGATCTCAAGGGACCCAAGCATAAGAAAAATATGAAGTAGACGAAGTTTATATAATGCCAGGGCTACAAAAATCCTCACAGTCTGCTTCAACCCCAAATTCTTTGGGTAGCAATTTCTGGTAGTTGCTATCATTTACAAAGCTCTGGATTGTTACCTCTATCTCCACCTCTTCCTTTGAAGAAGAGATGAAGACTGAGATATTACAGTGAATTAGAAGTCCACCATTACACTTTTTTTTTAAGATCTTATTTATTTGAGTGGTAGAGTTACAGACAGTGAGAGGGAGAGACAGAGAGAAAGATCTTCTTTCCGTTGGTTCACTCCCCAGATGGCCGCAACGGCTTGAGTTGCGCCGATCCGAAGCCAGGAGCTTCTTCCCAGTATTCCATGCGGGTGCAGGGGCCCAAGGGCTTGGGCCATCTTTACTGCTTTCCCAGGCCAAAGTGGAGACCTGGATTGGAAGAGGAGAAGCTGAGACTAGAGCCAGTGCCCATATGGGATGCCAGCAATGCAGAAGGAGGATTAACCTATTGTGTCAAGCGGTGGCCCCACCATTATAATTTAACACAATTTTTTCAGTAAAGGGGATATTTCAGAGATGACAAAAGTCAGTTCCAGATACATGTTGACATAAACTGATCAGCAATTTTCCAGACAAAAAATGGTGCACAGATATTTTCACATTTGTATCTAGTGCATTCACAAGCTATTTAAAGTACAATACTGCTGGGGCCGGCATGGTGGCTCACTTGGTTAATCCTCCTCCTGTGGCGCTGGCATCCCATATGGGTGCCAGGTTCTAGTCCCGGTTGCTCCTCTTCCAGTCCAGTTCTCTGCTGTGGCCCAGGAAGGCAGTGGAGGATGGCCCAAGTGCTTGGGCCCTGCACCCGAGTGGGAGACCAGGAGGAAGCACCTGGCTCCTGCTTCGGACAGGCCCAGTGCGCCAGCCATAGCGGCCATTTGGGGGGTGAACCAATGGACAGAAGACCTTTCTCTCTGTCTCTCTCTTTCACTAACTCTGCCTGTATAATAAAATAAAAAAAAGAAAAAGTACAGTACTGCTAAATTTGAATTACTATACAATATTTTAATTATAAACATCAACTTACTATAATTTCCTAAGTTGTTTAGAAATGTGCATTTCATAGGCCTAATGTACATATTCCACTTTGTATTACATACTTTTCATACTTATTTTTGTCCTGCTTTATTTACATCCTAATTATATTAAAGTCATCATGTACCTTTCTTCAATTCCCATTCCCAGCCATTTCTATTATATCACTATTATTTGGTGATACATTTCATCTGTACCTGGAAATCGTACATGTAGGCACACCTGACAACACCTTATGTCCTGGCTTTTATGTTGAGGTTTTGCTTCATCTTGGGACTTTATTTTTTGGGTCTCTGTAGTGTCCACTTCAGTGTCCAAGAATTTACAGTGGTGAAATTTGAACCATTTTTCTATAAATTCCTCCTAGGCAAAGATCATATGGAAAATACCTATAATCAAATTTACATATATTAAACCAATAGCAAAGGAGACAGAGAATACAGCTTGGACTATAATTGAACAGGCAGCTGCAAGAAGCATTATGATTTTGTACTTGCAAAATACATTTGGCTTTTTCTTCCGCACTCTTTAGGTATTATTTTGGATTTTTTTTCCTTGTTCAATTTTATTCAGGTAATGTTCTTGTCTTATGTTAAATTTATGGGAAGGGAATGTGTTCAACAAGAAGCAATAGGGCTTGGTGGAAAACATCTAGCAGATATTATGGCTGCTCTTTAAATCCCCTTTCACCAATCAATGAGATAAGATGAAATAAATATATGCTTTGTGGGGAGCAGTTCTGAGACATAGTTTTAATAGCTTCTTTCTGGACAATCCAAAACCATCAAGCAATAATTCCCAACCTCTGATGACTGTGTTGCTGCTGAATCTTTCTATTGGTTCTTCCTAGTTACTGTCCTTGCCCTTCCCTTGCAAGCTTTGAAGTGCGTTTCATCACACTTCATTGCTATCAGGCTAGTTTTTGAAAGATCCATGCATGACAGCTATACCAGGAATGGTAATGGGTTTTAGGTGTTCAAGATGATTTTTGGACCTAGAGTCTTCCTCAGTCCAATATCTAGAGGACTGCATCACTACAGGTAGCTAGAGTTGTGATTACTCCTGCTTTCAGTGTACCGTATTTTTTAAGCTTTACCTGTGATTGAAAGGAAATTCAGTGAATCACAAATGACCAGAATATACTTTTATTTGCTTTTTTGTAGAGAATGGTGTTGAGAAAAATTATAGCAATCCTGGAGTACTCTGGCTTTTTCAAACTGCATTTAAAGATTTGTAACAAGAAGGTTATTTTCTCTGGGAATACACTTTTAACTTATGACAACCTATGAAAGCTGGAGGGTCTCTAGGGCAGGGTCTTAAGGAAACTCACACCTACAGCTGCAGTAAATCAGACTTATGACCTAGAGCAATGATGCTATTGCTTCCAAGTATATTGTGAGCCCATCCTAGAAAGGAAAGGAGGATATTTGGAGGGTAAAACCTAATATATGAACATCTATATAAATGAACCTGAGGGTTTTGAATTCTAATTCTTCTGACTCTTTTATGGTAAGGACGATAGTTCTCTTTCCTAAAGATAAAATCAATTCTTTTTCTTGGAAGCTGTGAAAAGAGCTCATGTAAGGTCATTTTATTGAGGATGTTTCTCGTTATTTCAGAGTAATCAACTGCAATCTTCATTGTTTTGTGTTAAAAATAATGGCCAGATCATGACATAACCCATGTTAGGAAGTGCAGTACCTAGTCTGAGAGATAATTTATATGTTGAAAGATTTGCATAAACTAACTAATATAGTGGGTTTACCAGTTTTGGCTATATATTAGGACAGGTTAAATAACAAGAAGTAGTAGTTAAAAGAATATAACTACTAGTTAAGAGAATATATGTGGATTGGCTAGTGACATTATTGGGTTATTTTTGAGGGAGCAGGAGATATAAAGATGGGTTGTGAAACATTAATGGACACAGGGCTACTCAATGTCTCTAGATACAGGTTTTTTCAATTCCAGTACACATGACCTATATTTTTCTGCTATTTTTTAAGGTAACAATAGGTGGCAGCTTTACCCACTACACCATAGTGGTAGCTCCAAAATATAAATCTTGATTATCATAAAATATTGGTAGAGATACCAAAAATTCCTTGGTAAAAAGTTAGGTAAAATCTGTAAGAGTCAACCAGGTGAGAACTTTAGAATAGTTTTATCTTATGTGTTCTGGAAACCCACTACATGAATTTGTTGCCTCTAATGTGGCTATTGACGGAAGATCCCAGGGATTTCAAGTTTACAACAGGAAAAAGAAACGCAAGCATACAAATGACGGGAGACAGGGTACCCATTGTTAATTTTCAAAAGCCCCTTGTCCATTGTTATGGATTAAATGATGTCTTCACAATTCGTGTTTTGGAGGCCTAACGTCTAATATGGCTGTATTCAGAGAAAGGGAGTTTAAAGTTAAAATTAAGTTTATATGAGATCATAAGAGTGACATATTCATCCTGTAGAAAGAGAAAATAATATTAGAAACCAACCATTGCCTGTGACTTCTAGGCTCTTGACCTGTAAGAAAATACGTTTCTGCTGTTTAAGTCACACACTTAGTGATGTGTTGCTATGGCAGCTCTAGCTGACTCAGGTATCCATGTAGACTCGAGTTAGTGGTTGAAGATGAGGCTATACAACAGGGAACCCTGAGATGTGTATGACCAGAAATCCAATGAAATCACTCATCAGTTAGATACAAGGCCTGGGTGAAGAGTATGATGCACTGGTCCACAAGAATCTGTTTCAATGGCTAATTGAGTTTAGCATATTTGAGGCAAGATTAATAAATGACAAAATATCTGTATATTAGCTTGAGCAACAATGTTCAATAATTGCATTAATGACAGTCTTCAAAATATTGATTTATTGCAAGCAGAAATTGATGTTACCTTCAGCGGAGGAAAAACCACAATTGTTCCAACTGATTCCAGTCCAAAGTCATTACATGGATCAAAAGCTCAATAGAAAGGGAGAATAAGGAGAGTACAGGGTAGACCTCAATTATGAGGAGTCAGCAATATCAACTGAACTATGCTCAAATATATATATATATATAATTTATTTATTTGAGAGGTAGAGTTACAGACAGTGAGAGAGAGAGAGAGAGAGAGAGAGAGAGTAAGGTCTTCCATCTGTTGGCTCACTCCCAAATGGCCGCAACAGCCGGAGCTGCACTTATTCGAAGCCAGGAACCAGGGGATTCTTCCCAGTCTCCCATGTGGGTTCAGGGGTCCAAGCACTTGAGCCATTGTGCACTGCTCTCCCAGGCCACAGCAGAGAGCTAGATTGGAAGAGGAGCAGCCGGGACTAGAACCGGTGCCCGTATGGGATGCTGGCACTGCAGGCAGAGGATTAACTCACTGCACCACGGCGCCAGCCCCCTAAGCTCATATATTTTTGTATAATGTTTTCCACTCCTTCAGAAGATGTCTGTGAATGTTTTCCAGTCAACTACATATTAGTGAAGAGGTAAATACCTTTTTTTTAATTTTTAAAGATTTATTAATTTATTTGTCGGAAGGCAGTTGGAACTGGCCTTGTGACGCAGTGCATTAAGCTGCTGCCTGCTACCCCAGCATTGATATGAGCACTGAACTCAGTTGACATTCCGATATGGGATGCCAGCATCACAGGTGGCTACCTAATATGCTGAGTCACTATGCTGATCTCCTAACTAAACACTTTCATTCCATTCAAAACTGTTGAGAAAATAATGCATAACATGTAAGCCTCAGTTCCACTCTTTGTTTTGTAAAGTACTTTAAAAATTCATTTAATACCAATAACTGACTTGGAAGAATGTTAGTGGGGATTTTCTGTTTGAGTTTCTTTCATAATGTGGTTTTTAAAAAGAAATAATGCAAATTACCACTTAAGAGCTTCATTTGACTCATAAATCATTTACCCTTACCCTCCTGCCACTTTCAGGCTTTAAGTTGTGATCATCTGGGAATTATTCATTCATCTTTTCTTTTTTTTTTTTTTTTTTTTTTTGACAGGCAGAGTTAGACAGTGAGAGAGAGAGACAGAGAGAAAGGCCTTCCTTCCATTGGTTCACCTCCCCCCTCAAAAGGCTGCCACAGCCAGCGCACTGTGCCGATCGGAAGCCAGGAGCCAGGTGCTTCCTCCTGGTCTCCCTCAAGGGTGCAGGGCCCAAGCCCTTGGGCCATCCTCCACTGCCTTCCCGCGCCACAGCAGAGAGCTGGACAGGAAGAGGGGCCACCGGGACAGAATCCAGTGCCCCAACCGGGACTAGAACCCGGAGTGCCAGCACAGCAGGCTGAGGATTGACCAAGTGAGCCTCGGCGCCAGCCATTATTCATCTTTTCATTCATTCATTCATTCATTCATTCAATTTATTCATTTAACATTCTACCAGGATGTACTCAAATGACAATCTACCTCAAAGAGTGTATATTCACCTAAAGTAAATTTTTATCAGTGTTAGTGTCAAGAAACTGAAAAGTAGGTAGGCATTGTGGCATAGCAAGTTAATCCTCTGTTTAAGTACCACTATCCCAAATCAGAGTGCTGATTGAATCCTTACTACTCTTAGATTTCAACTTGGCTTCCTGCTAATATGCTTGAGAAGGCAGAGGATGATGGTCCAAGAACTGGGTGCCCTGCCCCACACGTCGGCGACTTGGATGACGTTCCTAGCTCCTGCATGTGATCTGGTCCATCCCTGGTCTCTCCCTCTCTCTGTCTCACCCTCTCTCTTTTTCTCTTCTTTGTTCTCTGTCACTCACCTGTTCACTAAATAAATTTATGAAAAAAAAATCACTAAAAAAGTGACTTTGCTAAGTTCATCCTATTTAAAACCACAATTACCTTACCTTTGCTTGTTCCAGATCACAATAGGAGATTTTGAGGATAGCAGTCTTCATCCACATGGTTGGCTGTGAGATGCAGAAAACATACTGGACCTTGTTCTTGCACCCTTTGAATTTATTGGAATGATAAAGCTATGATTTTATGAAGTTTAAAGAGTTCTTACTAGTATTTTTTTGTTTCTGTGAATTAAATATCTTACAAATTTATTTTGTCCTCCAAATACAAAATCTCTTACACCTTTCAGCACCCTAGACCTCCTGTTTTGTGACACTCTGTCATTAAATCACTCGGGACACACTCATTGTGACCTACTTCCTAGTCACGGAATAGTGAAATGGATAATAATTTAAACTTACAATTTAGGTACTTGTGCCAGCGCTTGCTCATGTATTTTACACAAATCACCGTAACTTCCAACCCGAGAAAAAGATTACTATTTAGAGTCATCCTCTAGTCAGGCCAGGAAAATGACAGAGTGATTGCACAAGTCATCAAGCATTACAGAGCATGAAAATGAAGAAGGAATTAATCAGGCATTTAGGGTCCTGACTGTATGTATTTTATTGTGACACTATACTGCATTTTCTGATTATGTCACAATTTCGTTTTACCAATATTAAAATTATTTAATTGCAATTGCTATAAATTGTATTAAGGATAAATGTGTATGATATAATAATGATATTTGATGCTTACACATTAGTAAGAATATCTCCTACATTACATGAAGCAACTTCTGCCTTGTTTATTATGTTATCACATTTTATGCACATTATTTTATTTATTTATATAAAGGCGATTATTTTATGTTTTCATATATACAGTTTAAGAACATAATGATACTTCCCACGCTTTCTCCCTCATTTTCTCCCTGCATCCCTCACCTTTCCATTCTTACTTTTTTTTTAATTTTTGTGATGACATACTTTTAATTTACTTAATAACCACAAACTTAACCCCCCAGTATATAAGGAATTAAATAATGAATGAGTAGAAAGATTATTGTTCCTGAGGAGTATAGTCGAGGGCTATAAAAATATCAAATCTCAAAATGTCAATTTCACTCATATACATTATTTTTGGTACTCATATTTGTTACCACAAAGCATTAAAATCACGTTTGTCTTTCTTGGGACTGGCTTATTTTACTAAATATAATGGTTTCCAATTGCATTCCTTTTGTTTTGGAAGATAAGATTTCATTATTTTTCATGTATATATAACACATTTTCTGCATCCAGTCCCCAGTTGATATACATCTGGATTGATTTCATATCTTAACTCTGGCAAGTTGAAATACTTTATTTACCCAAAGGAAATGAAATCAGAATACAAAAAAGTTATCTGTACCCCCATATTTAGACATTATTTTTTAAGCTAATGTATGGTTTACATCAATTTTTTAAAAGATTTATTTTATTTATTTGAAAGACAAAGTTACAGGGAGAGGTAGAGACAGAAAGAGAGATCTTCCATTCGCTGGCTCACTGCCCAGATGGCCACAACTGCCGGAGCCACACTGATCCAAAGCCAGGAGCCAGGAGCTTCTTCCGATTCTCTCACGTGGGTGCAGGAGCCCAAGGACTTGGGCCATCTTCCACTGCTATCCCAGATAGCAGAGAGCTGGATCAGCAGAGGAACAGCCAGGACTAAAACCAGCACCCATATGGGAAGCCAGCGCTTCAGGCCAGGGCTTTAACCCACTGCGCCACAGCACTGCCCCCCGTTTATATCAATATTGAACAGAAGTTACAGAAACTTGAAATATATCCATTCTCTCTACACAGCCATTGTCTCATCCCCTATGAGACTAGTACATTTTTCCAGCTGATGAATCTACACAGATACGGCATTATTACCCAGGGTTAATAGTAGGAAAATCTTGATGTTACAGCTTCTATGTGTATGAACAAATATATAATGAAATATATAGATCATTATGGTATCATGCATGGTAGTTTTATTGCACAAGACTCCCATGTCCTACCTATCAACACTTCTTATCTGCCCATCTATGCCTCTCCTGTCATCAACTCTTATTACTATCTTTATTATTTAAACAACATTTGTTATTTTGGATAACTGTGCTTTATCAGCTTTGTCCCTTGTAAAAATTTCTCCCAGTCTACATCTTGTGTTTTGATTCACCGGACATTGGCTTTCACACAGAAAATATTTTAATCTTAATGAAAGCTAGCTTCCCAGTTATTCCTGTAATAGATCATACACTTGATGTCCATCTAAAAATAAAGACTTCCTGGCACTGTGGCTCACTAGGCTAATTCTCCACCTGCAGCGCGGGCACTCCGGGTTCTAGTCCCAGTTGGGGTACCGGTTGTGTTCCGGTTGCTCCTCTTCCAGTCCAGCTCTCTGCTGTGGCCCGGGAGGGCAGTGGAGGATGGCCCAAGTGCTTGGGCCCTGCACCCGCATGGGAGACCAGGAGGAAGCACCTGGCTCCTGGCTTCAGATTGCCAGCCGAAGCAGCCATTTGGGGGGGTGAACCAACGGAAGGAAGACCTTTCTCTCTGTCTCTCTCTCTTACTGTCTAACTCCACCTTTCAAAAAAAAAAAAAAAAAAAAAAAAAAAAAAAAAAAGAAGAAGAAGAAGAAGAAGAAAGAAAAAGAAAAGAAAAAAAAAGAAATGGACAGGTAAATATTCCATGTTCATGAATAGGAGAGTCTTTATTTTTAGTTTTTTGTAGACTCCATCATTGAGTATATTTTATTTTTGAGCCACCTTTATTCTTCTATAAACACAACTTCTGAGACCTTGATATTCCTTCAAACGAAAGGCACATAAGTTAACATCTTCCCAAATCAACATATCAAGTATATTCCGTAATCCAAAATGCTATTGGAATATTGTAAGATATGATTTCATAATATAAAACCTAAATTTATTTTACAATTGTCTCTTTTTCATTCATGTTTATAATATAACATACTTTTTTTCAAAGTCTGTCAATTAATGTTTATTTTAAAATTTTGTCCTATTTATTCTGTTAACTGTTATGCTGTTATAGGGTTTCTTTTTCTTTTTTGTTTAGATCTATGTGATATTTCATGTAACATGCATTAGACGCTACTTTTTTCTCTCCCCAGGATACAAACATAGTAAGGAGTAGTTCATCTTGCAAGTAACAAGATATTGGTTACACACTCAGGTGATAGTTTTTATTTAATTTCTTCTTTGTTACAGTCTAAATCCCTATGTTTTCTGCCCCAAATCCTCAGCCTAATCATTTTTCAGACAGACTTTAGAGACATTAAAGAAACTTGTTTCTAGTCCAGTCTGGGCATTTGTTATCTAAGCTGTGGGTAAGCCCTGTATTTAACCAGGCCCTCTCAACAGTGGCCATAATTGGTTCTCTCTCACACAGGCTCATGTTTTGCCCTTATACAAAATAAATAAATAAATAATCACTTTCATTACCTCCAAGATTCCTCAAATTCTCATTAAAATTGCTGATCTGTATTTCTCAGTGTATCCTAGCAAACTCCTGGGCTTGAAGCCCAAATATGTCCTATGGAAGTCTATACTGCGCTGAGATTGGTCCCTGTGTATTGCAAATATATAGAAGTTTGTTTTTTTTTTAATTTCAGTAACAATGAAACATTCTCACTTTGCTAAATTGAATATATCCTAGTTTGAATATAATACCATGCATGGCATTATACCATGACACGTTAAACAAAGTACTCTATGGAGAAAAAAAATAAAATGATTCACTTTTTTCTTTAAAAGGAAAAATCAAAATTCTGTTTTGTTCCCTTAATTTCCTAAATCATCTAAGTTAATGAAAATAGCATTATATCATAGTCTCTCTAATAAAATAATATTCATCAAGAGTTTTCATTTTCATCAAATATGAATATGTTTTCAATGCAAAAATTACATTATGAAAATCTGGAAGCGTAAATTTTTTTAGATAAGCTGTTATGATTAATGTTTTTTCTCTTACTTCTATGCTTAGTCGTCTCTTCTATCTATGGACTTAAGATTTCCTGTCTTCCATTATAAGAGTTGCACTTTGAGAAAACATATGATTTCAAATGTTTTAATCTACCTACATACTAGTCATAATTAAAGTATATATCCTTCCTCTTTATAAAGCGTAAGGTCACAGTGAAAGAATTCACACTCTGATTTTGGAGAAGAAAAAGTATTTGAGAGACAGCAGTACAAACCAAAAACATCTGTTATAATTTCATTATCATAAATGAATATGGCAGGAAAAGAGTAGTGCCAACTGATAACACTGTATTTAAATATGCAAATGATGCTTCTGGCTATGGGTAGGTCACATGCTTGTGGCAGGTCCACTGTTCTAAGATAGTAATCCCTTTACAGGAGTTCCAACTGCACTACCTAAAAGATAACCTTCATGTCTAATTCATCCCCAATCTACACTCAAGTGTTCTGGTTCATCTTCTTTGAAAGGAATTAACAGTGCACTACTTTCCAGGGACTGCAGATGGAAGGCAATTCTTATCCAGGATGCTTTTGGGGGGTTTGAAATGCAGAAAAGGGAAGGCCTGGATTTGAATCTAGAGGTAAAACGCTGAATGGTGCTGCTGAGAATCAGACATCTGAAAGGTCAAGGAGATGGCTGACGGAAAGAGAAATAATACAAATGTACTCCTCTATGTTCATGCTGCATCTTACCATTTGTGTGATTCTGAGGCACGGACAAACATCTGGGGTGTGCGTAAGTACCTGCTTACTATATTTAGTATCATAGGATATTTTCTTTATTCTTCCTCTTTTTCTTTCTCCCTTACTTTCATTAACTTTCAAAATTTAAATTCATATCCACTATGCAATATTGGTTCTATATCTTTAGATACAATACTAAAGGTACCAGTCTCTCAAGTTTCAAAATGTTATGTTGAAATGTGAAAATGAACAAAGGAGTTCTTGTCATTGTTGTAAAGTTTAATATAATGTTTGAGCAATCCACAAGTTTGTGACTACTCTGAATTCAGCAGATCCTAATTCTTAGTGACATTTTATATTTTAAATCATTAAATCAATCGGGGCATAAGGGCGGCCATAGCATGGCCAGGCCAGGCCCGGGGGCTCCGCATGCTGCAGCTGCCCCTGGGCGCCTCTGCTGATGCCCAAGCCGCGCGGAGCCATGCGGAGCCAAGCCTGGAAGCTAACCGAGCCAGTGGCCCAGAGCCAGCAGGCGGGCATCCCGGAGGTGGTGCAGGGAGGGGCCTGGCGTGCGTGCACACAGCCCTGGCCGCCATGGTGGACAGCAGCCCCGCGGGGGGCACGGAGGTAGTGGCTCCCCGGACCGGGCAGCGGTGGCCCAGGGCCCCATGTCTACTTCCAGAGGCCCCCTGGGGCTGCCAGCGAGGGCTCAGGTGGTGCGGACAATGGGGGCCCAGTGCGGGGCCGAGGAGAGGTCACCGTGTAGTGTGACCGCAAGGAGCTCCACAGACACCTCAACCTGGAGGAATGGATCCTGGAGCAGCTTGTTGTGCCCAGATCATTAGATCCCTGCAGAGACCCCCAGAGAGTCGATCACACCGCACTGCAAAAGCAAGGTTTATTTGGGAGTACAAGCCGTGACAGGCACCCCATCCAACCAACCGGCACAGGGGAGGAAGGAGTGAGGCCCCGGTCTTTGTTCGGGAGAGTTTTTAAAGCAAAAAAGGTCTATATCAGCAGGAAAAAAGAGTTACATACAGCATGAAAGCTTGGGTACAGGGAGTTACAGCGGGGGCTTACAGCACAGAAGCTTTGGGTACTGGGAGTTACTTTGTTCAGCAATCTCTACTGTGCTGCCCTTGGTCTACTGAGCTAGCTGTCCCTAGTAAGCTTTGACATCTCCGGAATGCCTGAATGCCTGCTTTTACAAGGACTCGGGTCTGCTATGGGAAGTGGAGGCTGTTTTTATTATTATTTTAAAATGGAATCACTTTGGTTCTTCAAGCCCACGTGGGCACCACAACCCCCCTGGCAAGAGGACCATTGGGGACCAGATGACGAGGAACCAGGCTGCTGACGATGATGCTGGCAGCCTCTTTGACAGTGGGCCCTACGAGAGGGACGATGAGGAGGCAGACGCCATGTGCGCAGCGTTGGACAAGAAGATGCACCGAGAGGAAGTTAGATGGGTGGAGCCTGAGTTGTTTACAAGGAAGCTTGATTGGACACAAGCATCAGGAGAGATGACCTCAGCACTGGACTCTATGGAAACCGAGCACATGATAGGGTATCCTTTAAAACCATTAGCTGGCTTCTCTTCCCCTCCCCTATAGCATTGCAGTTTTTTGCTTTAAAAGAGACTTACTGCGCAATAATAAATGAATTTCTGCTTGACTTGACTCCCCACTGCGTCTGATTGACTCCGAGATCAAGGGAAGCTGGGGAATGGGCGAGCAGCACACCTACCTTTCTCGGCCCCAGTCCATCCTCGTTCAGGTGGACTAAGACCCTGAAAATCAACACCAATGGGATCACACATTGCAAAGAATTGTTTCTAAATAGGACATATGGGACATTTCTTATCTACTTTGGTGAGAGTGACAATGTATGATAGGCCACATTTGGCATGAGGTGTCCTAAAATGCTTCATGGAATATGCACATTATGAAAAAAAAAATGTGTGGGATTTCAAAATTGTTTTCAACCAAATATACTTATCTTTCAATTTTATTTTTCATGAATTCTTTAAGTAGCTTGGTACAAGAGTCATATTTGGCAAAGCTCTTAGCAACGGTAGAAATCTTTCAAAGTATAATTTCCTAGAATGTCTCAGGTTTGATAATTGCTGAAAGTTCCATAGCAATGCTTTAATCACTCTACATTCTTGAATTGGTTAGGGACATCTAGGTCATTTGTTCTGCCTTTTCTTCCATAAGTTTGTGTAAAAATGTGTAAGGTTTTCCTTGACTACTATGTAAAGTTATTCCTTAATGTCACACATTAGGAAACAGGAGAGCCAGGCCACATCTTTTCTATTTTCCAGGGACACATGCACGAGGTGGCTTTCTCAGTGACAAAAGTTTTATATACAATCAGACAGACTGCAAAAAGGAGATAATATGCATGAAATAACAGCCTGGGTTTCTGTGAAGCATTGATGCCATACTAATATCAACCTTTCACTTGTAAGAGTCAAATGATGCACTAGTTTCAAAGCATATTTTAAATTCAGAGAACAAAATACATGTCATCCTCACTCAATCTAATCACTGGAGATGATTTTTAAATGATGCACAAGTGTGCCTAATGATGTTGTAAATTCTAATATTCTATTGACAGGAATTTATGAAAGTGTCATAAACATTAAATGAATACCCATTTTCCTTATTTTATTTTTATTGTAGAATCTCCCCAAATAGTTTAAGCCTGTCATTATTAGGCAAGGGAGTGTGGGAAGGAATTAAAACGAGATAAATATGAACCATAATTCTCATTTAATAAAAAATATTTTAATTTGTTACTCATATAGGTATACCTAATAAAAGGACAGATATCCACACAGCTACACCTATTATATAGATAAACACTGGAGTAGAAACCAACCTGCATGTTAGGGAAATGTGTTTCAATTGGTGGGGTGCTTATTTCCACAACCCGCCTTCCCATAGAGGGAGTTAATGACACTGCTTAAACAATAGAAAGAAGCATACCTCACTAACTGTAATTTCAGCCTCCCTAACCATTATCCATTGCACCTGGTTCATTGTCTGCATTTACTCAAGCAAATTCCACAAGATAGAGTTACAGCCTTAACTGGCTACTGGCCAAAAATAGGCAGAAGAATGAATTACTGCATCCATTGCTGCCCAATATAACAACCCATAGAAAAATACTTTCAAACACTAGTTTTTCTTTCAGTAAAATATACTATTTTTCAATATATTATCTTCTAAATATTTTAATTCCCATTTCAGATTAATATCTTTAATGTCTGGTTTATTTTGTTTCAAAGGAAGTGTAACAGAGAGATGGGAGGGGAGAAAGAGAGAGATAAAGACGGGGAGGGGGGAGAGAATCTTCCATTGGATAGTTCACTCTCTAAGTGCTCACAATAGCAAGCCTGGGCCAGATAAAAGCCATGATCCCAGAACTCTATCCAGGTTTCCTGCTAGAGTGACACGTTTCCATGTCCATGAGCTATTGTTTGCTGTCATCCAATATACATTGGCATGAAGCTGGATCTGAAGCAGAGAAGCAAGAACCTGAATTAGGTAGTGAGATATAACATCCAAATATAAGATGTGGGCATCACAAGAAGCTGGTTAATCTATTGTGTCACACTGAGAATAGTTTTTAAAAGAGTTACCTTTTAAATACTATTGAGATACCTAACATGCACCAGTTTTAATTGATTACATAAATTCTGCATTTTCTAACTCTTGAATCTGTGTGTTTGGGTTTTGCTAAAGTAATCATTCTTGCTTTAGTGTTCTTAGTACATGATACAATTTTTATACATATTTTAAATGATGATTTTGTGGAAATTTATGATATAAAGTAGTATTATAGAACATATGCAAATTTGTTTATAAAATATGCAAATTTCTTCTCATTAATACTTACACCTGTCCAAACCATGTGTTGTTATTCATAGGGAAAATGTATGTATTTGTTGCAATAGACAGTTTGTGAAATTAAATTTCTCCACAATTCTTTTTTTTTTTTTACATTTTTCTCCAAGTTTCAGTTTTAGCTACCAATGTGAGAGAATAAAATGGAATTGTACCATGGTTTTATTATTATATTCTAAACAAGCTGGTTTGACAAATATAGGAAAGTAAACAAGAACAAATAAGATATGTGTGTGTAAAAGTAACTTCGGATTTTTAAAGATTATCTTTTTTTTTTTTTTTTTGACAGGCAGAGTAGACTGTGAGAGAAAGAGACAGAGAGAAAGGTCTACCTTTACCCTTGGTTCACCCTCCATTGTCAGCTGCAGCCGGCGTGCTGCGGCTGGCGAACCACACTGATCTGAAGCCAGGATCCAGGTGCTTCCCCTGGTCTCCCATGCAGGTATAGGGCCCAAGGACTTGGGCCATCCTCCACTGCCCTCCCAGGCCACAGCAGAGAGCTGTACTGGAAGAGGAGCAACAGGGACAGAATCCGGAGCCCCAGCCGGGACGAGAACTCAGTGTTCCAGCGCCGCAGGTGGAGGATTAGCCTATTGAACTGCAGCACCAGCAAAGATTATCTTTAAACTATTGAACCATTATTAAGATCATTTTGGGTGTTCAACTCACTATAGTTTTTTAAACACTTTCCTGATGGGTGGGGAGAAACCCTATATTTAGAGAATAATTGCACACCTTCATAAGAAAATTAAATAGTTAAATGATGGATATGATTATAAACAATAGAGGGTGAAAAGATTTCTACTGAGTTGATTCAGAAAACTCAAATACCAGAAGACAAAATGGCCAAATATTAAAATAAAGGCAGATATATTCAACACAGGAAAACATGCCAAACTACTATGTATTTATGGAAACACTTAGGCTATAGTTGTGGTTTATCAGGCTATCAGAATAGTTTACTTTTTTTCATTAAGTCTCATTAGTATTTATCAGGATACATATTATTGTGAATAAAATGGGTCAAGAAAATCAGTAGAAGTAAAACATAAATTTTAACAATCCATGATGGGAACTGCTTTTAAGTGTGTTGTAGTGAAATAGTTGTGTGCAACAAATTTATGACCACTGACTTCAAGGTATGAGCTATCCAAAATTATTGTTACTGTAATCACTTGCATAGGACAGAAGATTGGCAGGTACTTCCTGGTTCTTACAGTAAGGCAGAGCCAAGCCCTGAGATTCAGCATCACAGTTACAGGTTGAATATTATTTCCTAGTTTGTAGTCTTAGCTCCTTTCAAAAAATACACAAAGAGGCAAATTACTTAACCTGTGTAAACTTCATCTTCCTTGGATTTAAAATGAGGTTAATTGAGAAGGCTGCCTATCGTACTATGAAAATTAAATGAAGATATACATACCCAGTATTTTGTAAGGGTGTCCCTCCCAGAAATCTACAAATAGATCTTCCACATGACCCAGCCATGCTGCTCCTGGGGATATACAAACAGGAAATGAAAGCTGAAACAGTTAGTTTTGGTGGCAGAAATTTGATCCTAATCATTTTCATTGATGAAGTCTAGGCTTTGTTGTCAAGAATCTGGATACCAAAGCTAGTTCCCAGCTTTCCTTTTTGCATAGCTTCAAGACCTTTGTGAGTATGGTATATAAATACTTCAATAAATTATTTGGAACAATAAGCTCTTAACAAAGATTGGGGAATTGGATCATTGTGAATTAAGTTCTCTGATAATTAATTTACATTTTAGAAAAACCATGATAATAGCAATACCATATTTCAAGACATACTATCGAATAGTAATAACCAAAGCAGCCTGGTACTGGCACAATAATAGACATGTAAAGCAATGAAACAGAATAAAAACCCCAGAAATTAACCAAAACATCTGTAACTAATTAAGTTTTGATAAATAAACTAAAATAACTCCCTGGAGAAAGGACAGTATCTTCAACAAATGGTGTTGGAAAATTGGATCTCTGCATGCAGAAGTATAAAACAAGACCCTTACCCTTGCACCCATAAAAAAATCAACTCACAATGGATCAAGTATCTAAATCTATGACCTGATACCATCAAATTACTACAGGAAATCATTGGGGAAATTCTGCATGACATTGGAATAGGCAAAGATTTATTGGATAAAACTCAGGAACCACAGGCAATACAAGGAAAAACAGAAAAATGGGATTATAACAACCTAAGAAGATTCAGCACAGGAAAGGAAATACTCAATAAAGTTAATTGGCAACTGACAGAATGGTGAAAAATATTTGCAAAACATGCATCTGATGAAAAATGACTATGCAGGATTCCTAAAAAGCTCACGAAATTCAACAGAAAACAATAAAACTAATAATCTGGGGCTGGAGCAGTGGCATAGAGAAGGATAAACCAGCTGCCTACAATACTGACACCCTATATGGGCACTGGTTTGAGTCCTGGCTGCTCCACTTCAGATCCAGCTCTCTGCTATGGCCTGGGAAAGAAATAGAGAATTGCCTAAGTGTGTGGGCCCATCCATCTTCATGGGAGACCCAGAGGAAGCTCCTGGCTCCTGGCTCCTGGCTCCTGGCTTCGGATCAGTTCAGCTCGAGCCTTTGCCCCTATTTGGGAAGTAAACCAGCAAATAAAAGATTTCTCTCTCTCTCACTCTCTCTCTCTCCCCCATATATGCCTCTCTGTTTTACTTCCTTTCAAATAAAATAAAGAAATCTTTAAAAAAAATCTAATAATCCAGTTAAGAAATAGGCAAAGAACATTAATAGGCATTTTTCAAAGGAGGAAATAACAAATGGTCAACGGACATAGGAAAAAATGTTCAGGATTACTAGCAATCAAGGGAAAGCGAAAGAAAATCACAACATGGTCTTGCCTCACTCCAATTAGAAAAAAAAAAATTGCTGGCAAGCATGTGGGAAACAAGGTACCCTAATCCATTGTTGGTGGGAATGTGAACTAGTTACAACCATTATGGACAACAATATGGAGATTCCTCAGAAATCTACAAATAGATCTTCCACATGACCCAGCCATGCTGCTCCTGGGGATATACCAACAGGAAATGAAATCAGCATATGAAAAATTATTTGTGGGGGCAGGCACTGTGGCATAGCTTTCTGTAGTGCTGGCAATTCATATGAGCACCAGTTTAAGTCCCAGCTGTTCCACTTCAGACCCAGCTCTCTGCTATGGACTGGGAAAGCAGTAAAAGATGGCTCAAGTCTCCATGTGGAGACCTGGAAGAATCTCCTGACTCCTGGCTTCAGATTGGTACAGCTGCAGTTATTGCGACCCATTGGGGAGAGAACCAGTGGATGGAAGACCTATCTCTTCTCTCTGTCTCTCTCTCTCTCTCTCTCCCTTTCTGACTCTCCTTCTCTCTGTCTGTAACTCTAATTTTCAAGTAAATAAATAATCTCAAAAAAAGAAAAATTATATGTAACATCACGATCAGTGAAGGTCAATTTACAATAGCTTAGACACAGAGTCAACCTAGGAATCCATCAACTGATGCCTGGTTAAAGAAAATGTGGTAAAAATGCACAATGTAATATTACTTTGCCATAAAAATAAGGAAATCCTGTCATTTGCAACAAAATGGATGCAATTGGAAACCACTGTGCTTAGCAAAGTAAGAAAGTCCCAAAAACACAAATATATGCTGTCTCTGATATATGGTAGTTAATATAAAATTCATAAGAAATGTGTAGTAATTAAACTGATAGTTTAATATTTCATTTTCTTTAAAATTTTGTGTATACTCCTGTGGAACAGTGCTTTTTTCTACTTTTTCTTGTTGAGCATTATGGTGAGTGGTGGATTAAACCTGTGATTACAAGGAAATTGTAATTATACTATTGCCAAAATTAAAAGAAAAAAAGGAATAGAAGGAAAAAGCTGTGATTGAGGGACAGAGAGATGGATGAAAGTATAGCTATCTTTTAAGAATTTTTATCTATGAAATTTAAAATCTGTTCCCTTTATATTAATCCAAATTTTAAAAACCATAATAGTATCTGTCTTTAGCATATGAAATCAGATTATGTATTTGTTTCCCTAGACTATTATAAGGAATGACCAAATTGGAATCATTATTTCATATTAAGAAACATTTTCATTGTAAAACTTGTCACCTTCTTGTGCTCATCACATTGCAAAACTATTCAGTTGAGCAAAACAAAGTGTTGTATTTTTGCTTGTTTTGTTTGTTTTTATTTAGTGAACTGGTTCCTCTGTGCAAATGAAAGTTACTTTAGAAGTTTATTATTAAAAAAAATGAAGGCAAAGCAGAGCTCCTGTATTTGAAGCATCAGGTGCTGAAGGATTCCTCTTGCTGAACTCATTCTTGCTGAATTAAATTTCCTTGGAGAGTCTCTGTGGAAAACAGCTGGAAAACTGATGATCTAGCTCTCTCATTTCACATAGGGAGGTTGAAAAGTAAGTTATCTTTATCAAAGTTGTAGAAAAAGTTAAACCATTACAGGAATAAAACACCAAGTGTACTGTTTTGTTTTTTTTTAATACTTCCTACTTCATACATTTCATAAGCATGATGCTGGCTTTTACAGTGACATCATAAGGTATGTGGTTATATCACAGATTTGAAGAGCTCAGGACAACACGATTTATTTACCCATTTCAATATATCAGATACTATTTCCTAATAATGGAAATATTCTTGAATATTATTTAAGACATAATCCATTTTTTTAATTTTCATTTAATGAATATAAATATCCAAAGTACAGCTTATGGATTACAATGGCTTTTCCCCCCCCATAACTTCCCTCCCACCCGCAACCCTCCCATCTCCCACTCCCTCTCTCCTTCCATTCACATCGGTTCATTTTCAATTATCTTTATATACAGAAGATCAATTTAGCATATATTAAGTAAAGCTTTCAACAGTTTGCACCCACATAGAAACACAAAGTGTAAAATACTGTTTG
This sequence comes from Oryctolagus cuniculus, assembly GCF_964237555.1. Classification (NCBI taxonomy): domain Eukaryota; kingdom Metazoa; phylum Chordata; class Mammalia; order Lagomorpha; family Leporidae; genus Oryctolagus; species Oryctolagus cuniculus. Next base: position 24,570,838 of record NC_091433.1, read on the forward strand.
AGTACTAGTTATAGCATTAAATCACAATGTACAGCACATTTAGGACAGAGATCCTACCTGAGGAGTAAGTGCACAGTGACTCCTGTTGTTGACTTAACAAATTGCACTCTTGTTTATAGTGTCAGTAATCACCCTAGACTCTTCTCATAAGTTGCCAAGGCTATGGAGGCCTTTTGAGTTCACAAACTCCAATCTTATTTAGACAAGGTCGTAGTCAAAGTGGAAGTTCTCTCCTCCCTTCAGAGAAAGGTACCTCCTTCTTTGATGGCCCGTTCTTTCCACTGGGATCTCACTTGCAGAGATCTTTCATTTAAGCCATTTTTTTTTTTTTTTTTTTTTTTTTTTTTTTTGCCAGAGCGTCTTGGCTTTCCATGCCTGAAATACTCTCATGGGCTCTTCAGCCAGATCCAAATGCCTTAAAGGCTGATTCTGAGGCCAGAGTGCTGTTTAGGACATCTGCCATTCTATGAGTCTGCTGTGTATCCCGCTTCCCATGTTGGATCGTTCTCTCCCTTTTTTATTCTATCAGTTGGTATTTGCAGACACTAGCCTTTTTTATGTGAGCCCTTTGACTATTAGTCCTATCATTATGATCAATTGTGAACAGAAAATGATCACTTGGACTAGTGAGATGGCATTGGTTCATGCCACCTTGATGGGATTGAAATGGAATCCCCTGGCATGTTTCTAACTACCATTTGGGGCAATTCAGCTTGAGTATGTCCCGAATTGCACATCTTTTCCCTCTCTTATTCCCACTCTTATATTTAATAGGGATCACTTTTCAGTTGAGCTTCAACACTTAAAAAATACTAAAAGGTCTAAAGTATTAAGTTGTTCATCAACATTCAGGGCAAGGGCTGATCAAGTCACATTAAAAGTATTCTTTGGCATTGTGACTGAGTAACCAACCTTTATGTAACTGATAAACGCAAATGGTCATGCTCTCCCTAATTAGGATTATTTGACATTTATTAATACATTGGATTTTCTCCAGAAACTTCTTAAAAAAGAGATCATTTTTTAATTGTCAATGTTTAGCTAAAATGTAGAAAAAATCATTTCTGATTTGTGGTAGCTAATAATAGAGCATAAAAAACAATATAATTGAGTGAAATTGACATCTTGGGTGGTTTTTTAAAAAGATTTATTTATTCATTCATTTACTCATTCATTTGAAAGTCACTCTTAACAGTGACAGAGGGAAAGACAGAAAGAGAAGCATCTATCCTCTGGTTCACTCCCCAGATGGCCACAATTGCCAGGGGTGGGCCAGGCCAAAGTCAGGAGCCAGGGTCTTCATCTGGATCTCCCATGTGGGTGGCAAGGGCCCAAGCACTTGAGACATCCTCAGCTTTTTTCCTATGCCATTAGCAGGGAGCTGGATTAGTAGTGGAAAAGCTGGGACAGTGCCCATATGCATACCAGCAACTTAGGTGAGGCTATACCCACTATGCCACAATGTCAGCAGCATCTTGAGTTTCAATTATTTTTTATATTCCTTGTGTATATTCCTGTTAAACTGTTTATTTGTAGAACTCTGTATTTAGCAGGTCACTAATTCTGTGAGTATAAATAAAGTAAAAATATGTTAGCACAAAAATTAAAAATATAAAATAAAGGGAGGCAGGTGGAAGGAGGGAAAGATCATTATATTCTTAAAATTGTATCTGTGAGCTACATGAAATCTGTTATGCTTTTAATACAAATAATTTTAATAGTTTCTCAAAAATTTTACTGATTAAATTGAGAGACAAAGGGAAAAGAGAAAGAGAGAAATGGCATTCTCATCTACTGATTAACAACCTCTCAAATCCCTCAAATAACTGGATCTGTACTGGGGCCAAAATTGGAGATGGTTAAGTCAATCTAGGACTCCCATGTGAAAGATAGGGATTCCAGCACTTGACTAAGCACTGCTGTCCCTCGAGCTATGCAATAACACAAAGCTGAAGTCAGGAGTCAGTGCCAGGTCTGAAACCTAGGTACTCTCAAGTGAGACAAAAGCATCTTAATCACAGTTGTGCACCATGCCAAGCACCTGCCTTCAAAGTAATCTTGATTATATATGCATATTATTATTGTGACTCATAAAAATAAAACATATAATCATGTATTTTTAAATATGTTGATTAATAAAAGTTGTAAGCAAAAAAGTCAACATAAGTAGAGTCCAATGTGGACTTCAAAAATAATCATATTAGTTTAGGATTCATAGATAAAGTAAGATGAGGAATTTGAGGAAGGCATGCAATGTTGGGGGGTGCAAACTCCGTGATACAATCTGCTGAAGAACTGATGGACTTTGCAGTAATTATCAAATTAAATAATACCACTAGTTGTTGATTTTATTTTTCTGGGAAATAATCTGTCAGAATAATGAAGATATGATGAACAAGAAAGTAAAATACAAAATTCTCATTAAGGATGATAGTATACCATAAAGTTTTACATTATTTTACTTTTTTCTGTTTTCTTAGGAATAGCATGTGAAAGCATTAAGTTTGAAAACACTAAAATATGAAATTACATTGAATACAAATCAACTTCAACTCATATCTACATATCTATCTTTTCATAAAATTCCCCACATCTATTCCAATCCTATTGAGTTGTTTGAAATTGTGCTCTGGAAGCTCACGATAACTTCAATGGCTTTCTCACTGCCTCAAAGAGTTAATGATAATTTCACACACAATTTACACCTTGTTCTTTGAGTTACTCCAAGGTCTCTTTGCTTGCAGCTGAAGGTACCAGATAAAGAATCCATAGAGTAATGCACCCTTAACCTCAGTAGCTGCTCCATTGCCTGCATTTATTCTATATCTAATTTTTTTCTTTCTTCAATTCACTCGACAAATAATTACCAGTGTGGGGAGCAACTCAGACTAGACTAAGTTACTGGAATTAAGACTTATTCTATGCATCTGCTCTCCCACAATATGGCGCTGAGAAGGGAGTAAACAACTTCTACGCAGCTGCCTCTCGCCAACTTGAGTGATGACCTGCAGGAGCTGATCCTGCTCCTGATTGGAGGAGAGCAGCGTACTCGGCGTGTGGATAGCAGAGTTGGGATTGGTGGAAGAGGACTATAAAGGAGGAGAGAGACAACATGCACCAGGAACATCTAAAGGGAACATCCGGATAACATCTGAGCAGCCCCCAAGAGAGCCGGCCGGTGGTGTGCCGCTCCCCCGAGGAAGTGGGGAAAGTGGCAGGGGGCGCCGCCCTTCCACGGAGGTGGAAGGGTCGGCAGCCAACCCGGGAAGGACCAGCAGCAAACCTGGGAAGGGCCGAGCAGACAAAAGAACAGCGCAGGGTCCTGTGTCGTTCCTCCGCGAAGAGGGGGAGCGACATACCAGGTTTTTTAGTGTGGACAAACTGTACAGCTACACAAGGGACCAAGACCAGAATGAGGAAAATGTAGTCCATGAAACCAAGCATACATCTGATTGGAAAGAAAACAATGAACAACTGACATTGCAAACATAGTAAGTGAGCTGAAGGAAAACAGTGGCTGGGGTCCAAAGCACCATGTAACAAGGAAAGCTAACTTACTGTGGGCAATAGTGATTTAGGAAAAGATTTTCAGACGAAATGCAATCTAAGCATAGAATTGGATGATAAGTAGGATTTAGTCAGGCAAAACCACAAAGGGAATGAAAAAACAGAGAACATCAGGCATAGAAATGCATTCATTTACACAATAATTTAACACATCTACTTCAACTATATTCTGTGCTGCACACTTTTCCAGGCACTATGAATTTGGTAGTAAAAGAAAGGGAAATGATGAAAAAGAATGTGCCTTCTATTACCAAATGTGACATAGTTGTACCAGGTGTTAATTTTCTAGACAGAAAATAACATATGCAGTCAGAGCTTGGAAAGACAAGTGTGGCTTGAGTTAAGAAAACAATACAAGGAATAGTTGCCCATAAGACTGAAGAGATAGGGGCCGGCCCTTTGGTGCAGCGGGTTAATGCCCTGGCCTGAAGCACTGGCAGCCCATATGGGCACCGGTTCTAGTCCCATCTGCTCCTCTTTCGATCCAGCTTTCTGCTGTGGCCTGGGAAAGCAGTCCTTGGGCCCCTGCACCCAAGTGGGAGACCTGGAGGAAGCTCTTGGCTCTTGACTTTGGATCAGTGCAGCTCTGTCCACTGCGTCTATCTGGGGAGTGAACCAGCAAATGGAAGACCTCTCTCTCTCTCTCTCTCTCTCTCTCTGCCTCTGCTGTCTCTGTGTAACTCTGACTTTCAAATGGATAAATAAATCTTTAAAAAAAAACTGAAGAGATAGACAATGTAAGATTAGCTAGGGCATTTTTCAAAGATGTGGTAAGGAATTCAGACTTTTCTTAAAAGTTACAGGAAGCCACAGAATTGCAGAATTTTAAGTAAACATAGAGTTGCATGCTGTGCTAATTTGTATTCCTGCCAACAGTATACATGGAGAAAATCTGTATGATATTGATCAGGGCAAATATGTTTTGGATATGACCCCAAAAGTACTAGCAACAAAAGCAAATATAGACAAGTTGAATTACATCACTTTTAGCTACTGCACAACCAAGAAACCAATAAAGAGATAGCCTACAGAATGGGAGAATGTATTTTAATTTCCAAAATATATAAGGAAATGAAACAACTCAATAGTAAGAGAACTATAACACAATATAATAATGAGCAATGGACCAGGAAAGACATTTCTCAAAAGAAGACATACAAATGGCCCAAACTGCTCAACATCAGTATTAATTAGGACATATAAATTAAAACCACAATAAGACATCATCTTACCCCAGCGAAAGACTGAAAAGTGTTGGTAAGATTGTATAGAAAAAAAATTTGCACATTGTTGATAGAAAACTAAATTGTTGTAGTTATTTAAAAAACATTATGGACATTTGTCAGGACATTTGTCAGAAATTAGAAATAGGAGAATCATGATGCAGAAATTTCACCATTGTGTAGACATACAAAGGATATGAAATCAGTACACTGAAGATGTATCTACACTCCCGTGTTCATTGTAGAATTATTTCATATAGTGTGTAGTAACAAAGTTAAGGAATGGCTAATGAGAATATGATCTATAAAAATTGAAACCCTATTAAACTTTTAAAAAGAAAACAGAACCAGCACTGTGGGGTACCATGTTAAGCCACTGCCTACTGTGCAGGCACTCAATATGGGTAATATCTTTAAGACCCGGCTACTCCACTTCTGATCCAGCTCCCTGCTAATGCACCTGAAAAAGCAGTGGATGATGGCCTGGGTACTAGACCTCTTTACCCATTTGGGAAACTCAAATGAAGCTCCTGGCTTCAGGCTGGTCCAACACTGGCTGTTGTAGCCATTTGGGGAATGAACCTGCAGATGGATGATATTTCTCTTTCTCTCTCTGTCTCTCCTTTTCTCTCTGTGACTCTGCCTTTCAATTAAATAATCAATAAATATTTAAAAATACTATTAAAAAGGAGTAATCTAGTCATTTTGCAATATATTGGAAGAATATTTTTTTACATAGCATCAAGCTGAACAGAACAATACTCAATCTCATTTATATGCTGAACCTAATGAAGCTAAACGCATAAAAGCAGAGAGCAGAATGAAAATATCAGAGGGGGGGGGATTAGGGAGAAATTGATCAAAGGATAGCATTTTGATTCGGCATGAAGAATAAGTTCAAGAGATCCATTGTGTGTCACAGTGACCTGAATGAATAACAACCCACTTCACGTTTTTTAAAAAGTTAAAAAACAATGGGGTGACAAAAATCTTGGAACTAGATAGTAGTGATAACTACAAATGTAATCCCTGCCATGGAATTGTATACAGAGCATGATTAAAATGATACATTATATATTACATATTTGACATTAAAAAAGTTAAAGGGATATATAAGTCAATGTTCTCAAGGCCAAAATTTTTAGAAATATTAAACAAAAACTAAAAATTGGTGCTGATCAAATCATTTTTCTCATAGTGTCCATTTCACTTCAACAGGTTTCCTTTTAGGTTCTCAGTTAGTTGTCACTGATCAGAAAGAACATATGACATTTTTCCCTTTGGGACTGGCTTATTTCACTCAGCATGATGTGTTCCAGATTCCTCCATTTTGTTGCAAATGACCGGATTTCATTTTTTACTGCTGTATACTATTCTATAGAGTACGTGTCCCATAATTTCTTTATCCAGTCTTCTGTTGATGGGCATTTGGGTTGATTCCAGGTCTTAGCTATTGTGAATTGAGCTGCAATAAACATAGAGGTGCAGACAACTCTTTCATTTGCCAATTTAATTTCCTTTGGGTAAATTCCAAGGAGTGGGAAGGCTGGGTTGTATAGTAGGGTTCTATTCAGGTTTCTGAGGAATCTCCAGACTGACTTCCATAGTGGCTTGACCAGTTTGCATTCCCACCAACAGTGGGTTAGTGTCCCTTTTTCCCCACATCCTCACCAGCATCTGTTATTGGTAGATTTCTGTATGTGAGCCATTCTAACCGGGGTGAGTTGGAACCTCATTGTGGTTTTGATTTGCATTTCCCTGATGGCTATTGATCTTGAACATTTTTTCATGTGTCTGTTGGCCATTTGGATTTCCTCTTTTGAAAAATGTCTATTGAAATCCTTGGCCCATCTATTAAGTGGGTTGTTTGTTTTATTGTTGTGGAGTTTCTTGAGCTCTTTGTAGATTCTGGTTATTAATCCTTTATCTGTTGCATAGTTTGCAAATATTTTTTCCCATTCTGTCGGTTGTCTTTTCACATTCCTTACTGTTTCTTTTCCAATACAGAAACTTCTCAATTTGATCTAATCCCAATTGTTAATTTTGGTTTCAACTGCCTGTGCCTCCGGGGCCTTTTCCAATAAGTCTTTGCCTGTGCCTATATTTTGTAGGGTTTCTCCAATGATCTCTAATTTGATGGTGTTGGTTCATAGATTTAGATCTTTAATCCATGTTGAGTGGATTTTTGTGTAAGGTGAAAGGTAGGGGTCTTGCTTCATGTTTCTGCATGTGGAAATCCAGTTTTCCCAGCACCATTTGTTGAATAGACTGTCCTTGCTCCAGGAATTCGTTTTAGATCCTTGATCAAATATAAGTTGGCTGTAGATGTTTGGATGTATTTCTGGTGTTTCTATTGTTAATGGGATTGATCTTACCAGTTCTTTCTCAGCCAAGGAACTGCCTGTGTTTATAAATCTGGTCATTTGCAACAAAATGGAGGAATCTAGAAAACATGCTGCAGAGTGAAATAAGCCAGTCCGAAAGGGAAAAATATAATATGTTCTCCTGGCAATTAACCTAGCACCAAAAAGGAAACCTGTTGAAGTGAAATGGACATTATGAGAAACAATGACTTGATTAGCCACTGTCCTTTCGAGGAACAGCTTACTACTTTATTCCTTTTAGTACTTTTTTTGTTCTACTTAATACCATTGGTTGAACCCTAGAATCAACACAAAATTATTTTTAGGTGTTTAAACTTAACTGAAAAGTGATCCCTGTTAATTTTAAGAGTGGGAATAAGAGAGTGAGGAGATGTACAGTTCAGCACATGCTCAATCAGACTTGCCCCTAATGGTATAATTAGAAATGTGCCAGGGGATTCCAATTCAATCCCATCAAGGTGGCATGAACCAATGCCATCTCACTAGTAAAAGTGATCAGTTTCAGTTCACAATTCATCATAATGATAGGATTAAGAGTCAAAGGGCTCACATAAACAAGGCTAGTGTCTGCTAATACTAACTGATAGAATTAAAATGGAGAGAATAGTCCAACATGGGAAACAGGATACATAGCAGACTCATAGAATGGCAGATGTCCTAAACAGCACTCTGGCCTCAGAATCAGCCCTTAAGGAATTCATTCTGGCTAAAAGGCCCATAAGAGTATTTCAGGCATGGAAAGCCAAGACACTCTGGCAAAAAAAAAAAAAAAAAAAAAAAAAAAAAAAAAAAAAAAAAGGCCTAAATGAAAGATCTTGGTGAGTGAAATCCCAGCGGAAAGAACAGACCATCAAAGAAGGGGTACTTTTTTTCTGAAGGGAGGAGAGAACTTCCACTTTGAATATGGCCTTGTCTAAATAAGATCGGAGTTGGCAAAATCAAAAGGCTTCCATAGCCTTGGCAGCTCATGACAAGAGCCTCGGGTGATTACTGACGTCATAAATAAGACTGTCAATTATTAAATCAACATCAGGAGTCACTGTACAGTTGCTCCCCATGTGGGATCTCTGTCCTTAATGTATTGTACTATGCAAATTAATGGTAAAACTAGTACTCAAACAGTACCTTATACTTTGCGTATCTGTGTAGGTGTTATCTGTTGAAATCTCACTTAGTGTATACTACATTGATCTTCTGTATATAATGATAATTGAAAATAAATCTTGATGGAGAATGGGATTGGAGAGACGGTGGGAGATGGAATGGTTGCAGGTGGGAGCGAGGTTATAGTGGGAAAAGCCGCTATAATCCAAAAGTTGTATTTCAAAATTTATACTTATTAAATAAAAGTTAAAAAAGTAAATAAAAATTAGTACAAATTTAAAAAAACTATAAATAATATTGGATTGTAACCCAACAAACAAATAATATCTCACAAACACATATCACAACAAAAGTCAATATTTTTTAACTTTTAATTAATAAATATAAATTTCCAAAGTACAGTTTATGGATTTCAGTGGCTTTTTCTCCCCCCATAACCTCCCTCCCACCCGCAACCCTCCCATCTCCTGCTCCTTCTCCCATTCCATTCGCATCAAGATTCATTTTCAATTATCTTTATACACAGAAGATCAATTTAGTATATTCTAAGTAAAGATTTCAATAGCTTACACCCACACAGAAACACAAAGTGTAAAATACTGTTTGAGTACTAGTTATAGCATTAATTCACATTGTACAACCCATTAAGGACAGAGATCCCACCTGAGGAGTAAGTGCACAGTGATCCCTGTTATTGATTTAATAATTGACACTCTTGTTTGACGTCAGTAATCACCTGAGGCTCTTGTCATGAGTTACCAAGGCTATGGAAGCCTCTTGAGTTCACCAACTCTGATCTTATTTAGACAAGGTCATAGTCAAAGTGGAAGTTCTCTCCTTCCTTCAGAGAAAGGTACCTCCTTCTTTGATGGCCAGTTCTTTCCACTGGGATCTCACTCACAGAGATCTTTCATTTAGGGTTTTTTGTTTGTTTGTTTGTTTGTGTTTTTTTTTTTTTTTTTTGACAGACTGTCTTGGCTTTCCATGCTTGAAATACTCTCGTGGACTCTTTTGCCAGATCTGAATGGCAACCAAATAATTGGAAAAGAGTCTGATTTTCTTACACAAGCAGTCCCAAAATGAGTACTGTGTATGTAACTAAATCCATCCTAGAAAGGGAATTTATTCTTCTTCTGGTACACCCTTCACCTTGAGCACACACTAGCTTTCAAAGCACAGAAAAAAAGGCAAATCATTAAACTTATTGCATGGAAATCTGGCAGGTATGACCCAAAATATGTGACAGAGGGTGCATCACCAGAGATATCAATAAGACACCATGTGTATCCCAATGTGACAAAATGAGAAAGCAGTTACATTTTGACATTCTTTTCAAACCTTCATGAACCTAGACCAATAAAAACAGTATCAAACAAAAACACTGACAAACCCCGACAGAGAGTTATTCTAAGTAGATGCTAAGAGGATGTCAAAATCTTGAGAAACAAAGGACTGAGAAACAGTCACAGACCAGAAGGGAGAAATGATTCCTAATGAGACACAATCCTCTGGATACCATTAAGGAATATTATACCAACTATTCATGGAAAAAGTGGTGAAACTGATGTAGTGTCTAGTTTTAATTAATCATTACCCATGCAAGTCTTTTAGTTTTAACAAATATACCAAGGTAATGTAAGATGCCAACAACAGGGAGAAATGACTATGAAATGCTCAAAAACTCTGTAGTATCTTTTCAACTTTCTGTAAACCTAAACTTACTCTAAAATGAAAATTTTAAATATAATAAATAACACACATCCTCACACCTGCCAAGGCCTGCTGGACCTATTCTCAGCCAGGGTCATCTCTTGCCTTCACTACCTCCCTTGACTACTGAAGAAGTCTTCAAACACTACAAGTTAATTATATTTTAACAGATATAGGATCTGAAAATGGTACTGGGATATTTTTTCTCCAATAGGCCATGGAACACTTCAAACATTTTCATGATGTGTGATGACTTTTTCTCATTCATTTAGAATACCACAGCAAAATAATAATCAAGATATAAATGAGCACAAACATGTTCTCAGGAAAAAAAAATTAAGACAAAGAAATGCTATATTTGACAAGTAAACATTAAACATCTTATTTTTTGTAAATCTCTACAGATATCAAAGACAAACATTATTAAACAGTATAAAAATTAATTTCAGCTATGAAAAGCATTCAGCACTGTTTGTTCCTTGGTGAGTTTTCAGATGCAGTTATTTTAGGGATTTTTTAACAATACAGCCATAACTACACAGAATGACTATGTGTAACTGTATTCTGACTAGTTCCTAATGGATTTTTCTTTTTCACTGAGACCTACATGACACTGCTTCCATGGCTCAGTAATGAGCCAAGAGTTTGCTCTATTTCAAAGAAAAGTGGTTTCCAAAAATCACTCCTGATTGGTCGTAAGCAACAGGAGAAAAATAATATGCTGTCAAGCTCTTTGCATCTGTTTATTAAACACTTCCTGAGTACAAGATAACCACAAGTCTACTCCACTTTAGAGTACTGTATTATTTTCTGCTCATTATGACCAAATGTTATTCCCCAAAACTGCTTTACTTTATAATTTCCCTGTGAATTTACAGAGCAACAAAATTTCAAACCTTAGAAACTGTGGCCTATTACCCTTACATTTATTTTAGTCCATCAATTTAATCATCTATGTAATTCTCAGTGATTCAAAGTTGGAGTAACTTCACATTCCACAGTACATCATAAGCATGCCTGAGCAACACTAGGTTTTCCATGTGATCTCATGTCTGGAAAACTCATCTCATAAGCCCTGGAGAAGTTTCACTAACTCTTGCTCTTATCTTTCTAACAGAGCCTAATCAGATGCTAATTCTCTTTTATATTCTATCAAAGACAGAAACATTCATTTCCTATTGTCGCTCCCTTGCCCGCAAAGGAACGACGTTGCTTGCAGCTTATCGGTCTTCAGTAGACTTTTATTGAGAAAATAACAGCGAGAGAGAAAGAATGGAGGGATTAAGAGAGGAGATGGAAAAAAAAAACCCCTCCTTCCTCAGCACACGGCTTATATACAAAATCTAGCCAATTACAAGCAAACTCAAGTCCATGCACGGAACACTCCAATCAGCTGCTTGATCATGCAGTGTGCACGAGTCCTCGGGCCAATCAGATGAGGTGTCACGCAGCAGGCAGGCTCACCGCGCGGTCCTCGGCGCCATCTTGTTCTTTACGAGACAGGCTCAGTTCCTCTGGAAAGTCCCGACCGTTGGAAAGCGTCGCCCTAACCGAAACTAGCAACATCCGCCTTGTGATAAAGACACAGCAGCAGCTATCAGACCGACCTTGACATGGGGGCTCCATGGCTGGCCAGCCCATGGAGCCCCACAATCAAAGACAGAAACATTCATTTCCTATGAGGTGGGTGCTTCACTCTGCACAAATCACTTGATCACTGTTCACATCTTAATAGTTTTCAACTTATTGGAAGAAAAATTGATGTCTTAATTAGTTTGCATTTTGTGCACTTCACAGTACAGTGTCTACCACACATTGAATCAGAAGTTCTGTTTTCTTTGAGATTTTTGTAAAATGATGGGCTTCATAAAATAGAAATCTGTTTAAACTAAATTGAATTTACAGGAAAAATTAAATATAAATACACTCATTTCTACTGCTGTACACTTATTTCTACTGATATACACTTATTTCTACTCTATTTGTCTTGAGCTTGTCAGTCTTCCCCTACTTGTTATACTTTGCAAGAGTCCACTTTTAGACTTTTCCATAACTAATCAAATGTCTTCAGTGTTTCATTTTCAGATATTTCATTACTCTTTTTAGCAACTGTATTAGTCAAAGTTCTCCAGAGAAAATAGAATAGAGAGGATGTATCACAAACAAGTATACTTGTAAAAGTTCATGGGAATGAGTTTTATATTTTTAAAAGATTCATTTATTTATTTGAAAGGCAGAGTTTACACATACACGCACACAAACACACACACACAGACGGGGGAGGTGAGAGAGAGAAAGATATCTTCCATATGCTGGTTTACTCCCTAAATGGCTGCAACAGCTGGAGCTCAGCTGGTCCCACGTCAGGAGCCAGGAGCTTCTTCCAGGTCTCCTGCAGGGTGTGGGTGCCCAGAGACTTGGACCATATTCCACTGCTTTCCCAGGTGCATTAACAGGGAGCTATACTGGAAGTAAAACACCTGAAACTCAAACCAGAGCCCATATGGGATGCCAGCTCTGAAGGCAGCAGCTTTACCTACAATGCCAGAGTGCCAGACCCACATTTTAACTTTCATTTCAATTTTTCCATGATGATTTTGAAATATCCTCATATGTTTTTGTGAATGTATAAATGAAGGTTTATTATATGAATCAGTTCATGCAAGTGTAGATGCTGACAAGACACATAATCAGCCTTCTCCAGGAAGGATAGCTTGTATTTTAATTCAGTCATAGTCTAAAGACCTTAGGACCAGGAGAGCAAGTGGTGCAAGTCACACTCCAAGTCTGAAAACCCAAGACCAAGTAGCATTGATAGGAGGGAAGGAGATAGATGTCTCAGATCAAGCAGGGAGCAAACTTACCCTTTTTCTGTGTTTTGTTCTACACTGACCCTCAACAGGCTGGATGATGCCCACCACATGAGAATGAACTGCTTTATACAGTCTGTTGATTCGGATGTAAATCTTTCACAGAAACACCGTTGCAGACACACCCAGAAATGACCTCTTACTAGCTATCTGGCTATCCCTTAGCCAGGTCAAGGAATGCCATATAGAATTAATTATCCAGCCTTAGAGTGTTACCCTTTTATTTTGTGTTCCTTCAACTCTTCTGCAATATAAAGAAAAGTTTTGAATATTAATGTCAACTTAACTCATTGTCTAGCAGGGTTCATTCAGTGAACATAGGTAAAAAGACAGACACTTCAATTGTGTGAAACTCAGCAGGATAATTATACGTTTGTTGCCTGTGACTTTATGTGCATGTCCACTGTATTATAGAAATTTGAAAATGTGATCATTGCTTTCAGTTATATATAACATCTACATCTACATAACTATTCATTACTGTAATATGAACCAGCACAATTAACAGAAAAATATAACTATTCCATTCTCTATAATCTTATCTTTCAAAAGACAAATTTAAACTCACAAATACATAAATATGGGATTCTATTTTTCCACAGTCATGATTGTTGATAAATTAGAATGTTTCCCCATAGAATTAAATAGCTTTTGAAAAACATGTTTTGAAATATTTTGCTGGAGCTGGCATTGCCGTTATGCGACCACCTGCAGATCCAGCATCCCATATGGCCACAGGTTCTAGTGCCAGCTGCTCCGTTTCCAATCCAGCTCCCTGCAAATAGCCTGAGAACGCCAGCAGAAGATTGCCCATGTACTTTGGCCCCTGAACAATGGGAAACCTAAACGAAGCTCCTGGCTCGCGGCTTCAAGCCTGGCTCAAACTAAGCCATTTTTAGCCATCTGGGAAGTGATACAGTGGATGGAAGGTGTGAGTGTGTGTGTGTGTGAGTGTGTGCGTGCCTATGCAATGTGTGTGTCCCCTTGTTCTCTCTGTAACTCTGCCTTTCAAAAAATAAATCTTTCAAAAATTAAATAAATCTTAAAAAATTGTGAAACCTCATTTACTATACCACTATTATCTGTAATTTATTTTACATGTGTAATTATGTTCAATTCTGATAACCCTTTGAGTAAAACATACTAAAGTATAATTTAAGAGTAATAGTATATTTTGAAAAATTAAACTTAAAGAAGTTGCCGTATGTTGTATTTGTACTAAAACTATAAGATGGCTTGTTTTTTGAAATACACTAATTTGTACTGAGGTAGAATATTTGTTTTGTAAAAAATTATGATGTGTTCTTTATGCATTCTTCTTTTACATTAGAAATTCCCAGGGACCATAGCTTCTTACTAAGAAATTAACTAGACAATACTTTAGAAATATCTAACATTTATCCATAAGTGTTTAGCAAATTATTATAGCAGCTTTTATTTATTCACTTTCTTGTTTATATTTTAATCTCTTTTATAATGACATATAAGGCATAATTTAGGTTTTGTTTAATGAAAAAATTGATCAAAATTTCTAAATAAGCATTTTCAATTTCATTCTTCAGATAGATAACTAGATAGATGGGTATTTCAGTCCTTATATTTATACATACATATACATTTTTCTTTCTTTTTAAATATTTATTTATATATAAGGTGAAGAAATTTCATATATTTGATATATAAAAATTTAGTAGTGTATTGATATTTCCTACTCTAACTGCCCTCTTGCTCATGGTCCCACCCTCCTTCCTCCTTCCTTTCTTATTCTTTCTTTTAATGTTTACAGTGTTACAGGTTAAATTTATTTTATAATCATAAGCTTAACTTGCCATTAAGTAAAGATTTTAACAAATAATTAACAGTAAAACCAGCAAAAAGTTAAAAAAAAGTTTCTCAACAGAACAGACAGTGCTGTAAAAAATAAATCTCAAAATATCAGTTTCATTCATATACATTAAATTTTTTGTACTCTATTAGTTACCACAGATCAGGGAAAACATATGATATTTGCCTTTTGGGACTATGTTGCTTCACTAAGTTTAATGCTTTCAAGTTCCATCCAACTTTTTTCAAAAGACAAGAGTCAATTCTATTTTTATGCCTGAGTAGTACTCCATTATGTATATATATTACATTTTCTTTTTTCAGTTACCAGTTGATGGGCATCTAGGTTGATTCCATATCTTAGCTATTGTGAATTGAGCTGCAAGAAATATGGGGGTACAGATAACCCTTTCATATGTTGATTTCATTTTCTTTGGGTGAATTCCCTTGAGTGGGATAGCTGAGTCATACGATAGGTCTATTTTAAGCTTTCTGAGGTCTCTCTATACTCTCTTTCACAATGGCTGTACTAATTTACATCACAGTAATAATGCATTAGGTTACATTTTCACCACATTCTCACTAGCATTTATTGTTTTTTATTTCTATACAAAGATCATTATAACTGGAGTGATGAGAAAGCTCATTATAGTTTTGATTTTCATTTTCCTGATGGCTGGCTAGTAATCCTGAGCATTTCTTGAGTGTTGGCTATTTCAATTTCATTCTTTGAAAAATGCCTGTTCAGATTTTTCCTATTTTTAACTGGATTGTTTTGTTGTTGAGTTTCTCAAATGTTTTAGAGATTCTGGATATTAATCACATCAGTTGCCTTGTATGCAAACATTTTCCCCATCTGTTGGTTTCCTCTTCATTCACTTTGTTGACTGTTTCTTTTGTGGTGCAGAATCTTCTTAAGTTGATGTAATCACATTCGTCTATTTTTTTGCTTTGATTACCTGTGCTTCTGGGGTCTTTTCCAAAAAGTCTTTGCCTACACCAATACCATGCAGAGTGTCCCATATATTCTCCTCTATAAATTTGAGAGTATCAGGTCATAGATTTAGATTCTTGATCAATTTTGGTTTGACTATTGGATAACATGTAAGGTAGGTCTCATGTAAGGAACTTCTGCAGGTGGTGATCCAATTTTCCCAGCACCATTTGTTGAAGAGACTGTCCTTTATCCAGGAATTGATTTTAGCTACTTTGTCAAAGATTAGTTAGCTGTAGATGTGTGGATTGATTTCTGGGGTTCCTACCCTGTTCCATAAATTATCACATCTATTTTTGTGCCAATATGAGCTCTTTTGATTGTAATAGCTCTGTTGTAGACTTGAAATCTGGTGTAATGATGCAGCCAGATTTAATTTAATTTGATTTTTTAATATTGCTTTAGATATTTGAGACTAGTGTTTCCACATGAATTTTAGCATCATTTTTCCTAGATTGGAGAAGAATTTATTGGTATTTTGATAGGGATCACATCATATATGTAAATTACTTTGAATAGTTTTTTTTCATTTTGATGATATTAATTTTTCCAATCCACAAACATGGAAGATTTCTCCATTTTTTGTGTCTTCTATTTCTTTCATTTAATGTTTTATAATTTTAGTTGTAGAGATTTTTCATCTCCTTCTTTAAATTTATTCCATGGAATTTCAACTTTTGTAGCTATTGTGAATGGTACTGATCTTGCAAGTTCTACTTCAATGTGGAATTGTCTATGAATACAATGCTATTGATTTTTGTGTGTTGATTTTATATCATGCAACTTTACCAAACTCTCATGAGTTCCAGCAATCTCTTAGTGGAGTATTTTGGTTTCATGTCATCTGCAAACAGAGATTTTTGTACTTATTTTTTTTCCGATTTAAATTCCTTCTATTTATTTATTTATTTAGTTAGTTATTTTGCCTGATAGCTCTGCCTAAAACTTTGAGAACTATATTGAATAGCAATGGGGAAAGTGGATATCCTTGTCTGGTTCTGGATCCTAGTGGAATGCTTCTCAGTTTTCCCCATTCAATATGGTGCTGGCTGTGAATTTGTTACAAATTGCTTTAGTTGTGTTGAGGAATTTTCCTTCTATACTCAATTTGCTTAAGGTTTTTATCATGAAAGGATGTTCCATTTTATCAAATGCTATCTCTGCACCTATTGAGATAAGCACATAGTTTTTATTCTTCTATTTGTTATTGTGATGTTTCACATTTATTATTTTGATAATATTGAACTATCACCGCATACCAGGGATAAATCCCACTTGGTCTTGGTGAATTATCTTTCTGATGTGTTGTTAGATTATATTAATATTTTGTGTTCATCAGTGATATTGGTCTATAATTTTCTTTGTTGAATCTTTTTTCAGTTTTGGAATTGAGATGATGCTGGCCTCGTAGTAGGAGTATGGGATAAATTAAATTGTTTTGAATTGTTTAATAAGAATTGGAATTAATTCTTCTTTAAACTTTTGGAAGAATTCAGATGTGAAGCCGTCTGGTTGTGGACTTTTATTTGTTGGGAGGGTCTTTATTACTGATTCAATCTCTTGATTATTGGCCCATTGAGGTTTTTTTTATGTCTTCATGATACAATTTTAGAAGATAGTATGTGTTTGAAAATCTATAGATTTCTTCTAGATTTGCTAAATTTTCAGCATGTAGCTATTTATAGTAATCTAGGATTTTTTTTTTGTCTCTTTGGAAACTATTGTAAGATCTCCTTTTTCACCTCTGATTTTATTAATTTCAGTTTTCTCCTTGTTTTGGTTAGTTGGGCCAGTTGTATCATTTTTTTTTTTCAAGAAACCAGCTCTTCATTTCACTGATCTTTTGTATTTTTTTTGTCTCAATTTCTTTGTCTCAATTTTTGTCTCAATTTTTCTCTTCTCCAATTTCAATTCATTCTTTCTCCCTACTAATTTTGGGTTTGTTTGTTCTTATTTTTCCATGTGCTTAAGATATATTGTTAGATCATGATTTGATGTCTTTCCAATTTCTTGATGTAGGCACCAGTTGCTATAGACTTCTTTCTTAACACTCTTTTTGCTGGATCCCTTAAGTTTTGTTTTTGTGTGTTTTTTTTTTTTTTTTTTTTTTTTTTTTTTTTTTTTTTTTTTACAGGCAGAGTGGACAGTGAGGGAGAGAGACTTAGAGAAAGGTCTTACTTTACCATTGGTTCACCCTCCAATGGCTGCTGCATCCAGCGCACCATGCTGATCCGTAGCCAGGAGCCAGGTTCTTCTCCTGGTCTCCTATGCAGGTGCAGGGCCCAAGGACTTGGGCCATCCTCCACTGCAATCCCAGCCACAGCAGAGAGCTGGACAGGAAGAGGATTGACTGGGACAGAATCCGGCACCATGATGGGGACTAGAACCTGGTGTGCTGGCGCTGCATGTGGAGGATTAGCCTATTGAGCCACGGCGCAGGCGATCCCTTAAGTTTGGATATGTTTATTGTCATCTTTGTTCATCCAGCAATGTTTTGATTTCCTTTTTCTTTCTTCTGTGATTCACTGTACATTGAGGAGCATGTTGTTCAATCTCAGTATTTTCTAGAGATCCTTAAATGGTTAATTTCCTGTTTCATTTTATTGCAGTCAGGAAAAATCCATGTGATGATTTCAAATTTTTTGAATTTGCTGAGTTTTCTTTATGGGCTAGCATGTTGTCTATCCTAGCAAAAGTTCCATATACTGATACAAAGAATGTTCATTCTTTAGATGTGGGATGAATATTCTATGGGTAACAATTAGGACCATTTGGTTTATAATATAGACTACGTCTGATGTTTCTTCATTAAAATTTTTTGTCTAGTTGTTCTGTCCATTGGTGAAGTGGGGTGTTGAAGTTCCCCCATTATTATTGTATTTCCATCTGTGTATCCCTTTAGATCCATTAACATTGCCTTTAAATAACTATGTGCCCTGGTATTGAGGGCATATGCATTTATTACAGTCACATTTTCCTGTTGAATTAACCCCTTAATCATTACATAATATTCTTCTTTGTGTCTCTTAACAGTTTTTAAGTTGAATTCTGATTTGTCTGAAATTGGGATGATACTATGCTTTTTTTTTCTTTTGTTCTTTTTTGCTTTCCTTTAGCATGGAATACGTTTTTACATTCTTTCACTGTAAGTGTGTATGTCTCATTGATATGGTGTGTTTCTTGTAAACAGCAAATAGTTGGATCTTGTTGTTTAATCCATTCAGCTAGTCTGTATCTTTTTTAAAAAAGATTTATTTATTTATTGAAAGCAGAGTTACAGAGAGAGAGAGAGAGAGAGAGAGAAGAGACAAAGAGCATCCTCCATCCACTGCTTCACTCCCCAGTTGACTGCAATGGCTTCAGTTGAGCTAATCCCTGATTCTAAGCCAGGTGCCAAGAGATTCTTCCATGTCTTCCAATTGGACGCAGGGCCCCAAGACTTGAGCTATATTCTGCTGCTTTCCCAGGCACATTAGCAAAGAGCAGATCACTAATGGAGCAGCCAGCACTGCAACCAGCATTCATATAGGATGTTGGCCCAGGAGCCAGTGATTTACCCACTATGACAGAGCACCAGCCCCAGTCTATATCTTTTAATTAGAACATTTAGGCTATTTACATTCAAGGTTACTATTGATAAGTAATGGCTTGGCCTTGCCATTTTTCCATAAATGTTCTTATTGTTAGCTTTGGATTTCATTTGTACTTTTACTTGATTTTCCACCTTCATATTCTTTCATAATGATGATTGTCTTTCTGTGCTTTTGTGTGTAGAACATACTTAAGAATTTTTATAAGGCCTGATGAGTCATGATAATTTCTTTAAATTTCTGCTTGTTATGGAAGGTCATTTCACCTTCATTCATAAATGAGAGTTTTCCAGGGTATAGTATCCTAGGTTTACAGGTTCTTTTTTTTTCCTTTTAATAATTGAAATATGTCTTCATTCTCTGTAGGATTAATGATGAGAAATCAGCTGTTGGTCTAATTGGAGATCCTGTGAAGGTAATCTTGGATTTCTCTTGTGCACATTTTAAAATTTTTATGTTTTACTATTGAAAGTTTGACTACAATGTGTCATGGTTAATATCTTTTTTGGTCATGTCTGCTAAAAGTTCTATGTTGCTTCCTGTACTTCAATGTCCCTTTCTTTCTCCAAATTAGGCGATTTTTCTATTATTTCATTGACTAGGCCATCTCATCCATTTTGTATTTCCACAACTTCAGGATCTCCTAAGACCTGTAAATTGGGTTGTTTGAGAGTATTCCATAAATCTAGAACACTGTTTTACATTTTTCTGGTTTCTTCTTTTTCTTCCTCATCCTTCTCATCCTTCTCCTCCTCCTTTTTCTCTCTCCTCCTCCTCCTCTTGATCTTCATCTTCACCTTCTTCTTTGTCTTCTTCTTTTCATCTGACAGATATTTCCAATGATATTGCTTCTAGCTCAGATATTCTTTCATCTGCCTCGCCGAGCATGTTGTTAAAACTTCCCACTGTATTTTTATTTGTCATATTGAATTCAGCATTTCTAATATTTCAGTGTGCTTTCTCTTCACAATCTTTCACAGAAAAATTTTTCATCTGTGTCATTATGGATTTCTTTAGCTCATGAAAATGCCTCTCATTGCTTTTGATTAATCCTATGATCATTCCTTTGTATTCCTTTTCAGGCATTTCATCAACCTCTTCATCTTCACCTTCTAATATTGAAATGCGATTATGTTTCTTTGGAAGAGTCGTATTGTCTTCCTTTGTTAGATTTTTCAGATTTCTACATTTATTTTTAGACAGTTGTGAGATGACTTGCTGTTTTTTCCTCTGATTCCTTTGAAATATGCGTATGTGGCTTAGTGGAGTGTCTGATCCTTTAGTGGATATTCTGAGGCTTGTGCTTGGTGGGGCCAGGGAGCTCCAGGCAATGCTTGGTCACAGTACAAGAGTCCAGACTGACACCACATTGGGTGTGATAGACTCTTCTGTTATCAACAGAGGGGAGGATATTATACCGTTTGTTGGCCCCTGTGATCAGTGTCCAGGGAGAGCCCACAGTGGCTACATATCCCTCCAAAGGATCTGTGTTATCTTCAGCGTGAGTACAGTGCCCTCTGTAATGACCCACCCAGGGAACTCAGGAAAACTGAGCGCCTGAAGCCAGAAACAGTGATTGCCCAAAACCCAGCTACACTCCATGCTGCATGGTGCAGTCACATGGTATAGGATGCAGGGCCCCCACAGTCACAAAGTAGCAAGGGATCCACTCTCAGCCACAGGAGGCTGCTCCATCCACAGAGAAGGTTGAGGCATACCCAAAGCCAGTTGCCTGCCTAGATTCTGTCTTTGCAGTTCGAGTACAGGCACCAGTGCATTTGAGGGGAGGGGAGCACCTCACAGATTTAAGGTGGTGTCTCTCCCCTGCCAACCCTCCAGACCAGACACAAAACCAGTGAGTTTGCGGATTAATCCCTCATAAAATCCCTTAGTCACATGCATGGGAGCTATGGCAGCTTGTACTTATATTTTAAGATGGCATTTCTCCCCTACTATTTGGTGGGAGCCATTGTCAAGGAGCATGGGAAGCAGGCAATACACTCTCCCTTCACAGGTTTAGGTGTGCACGCTGCCCCCCACTTGTGCTCCAGCCAACACCGCAAAGTCTATGTGAGCCTCAAGGTTCTCTCTCAGGCAGTATCATCAGTGGCACAGGCTGCTGCCGTCTCCTCCTAGTCCCCTTTAAGAGACAGTGTCCCCGATGCTCACTCCAGTTCTGTAGAAGCAGAGCGGAGGAGTACTGCTGGACTTCACTGCCGAGGATGGCTCCCTCAGGAGCAGGGCAGATGAGGAAGCAGCTTGGCTTCTCTGGTTCAAACCCGGCAGTTGCTCAGACTCCAGTCAGCTCTCCCTGCTGAAGTAAGAGGCAGTGGGTGACTGTGGACTTCCCTCTCAGCTAAAACTGTGAGGGGCAGAGCATGCAACGCTTACTTCCTGCCTTTTCTTGGCTTGACGGTAGCTCACAGGTGGTAGCGGACTGCGGCGTGTGGCTGGCTGCTGCAGTGTCCCTGTCCTGCCTTTCCCTGTCCCTCAGAGTCTTCACTTTTTTTTTTTTTTTTCTCAGTTCTTTACCAAAAGTTGTGTCATTCAGGTCCCTAGAAATGTGTTCCTCCCTTTATTCTTTTCATATGCCAGAGCAACTGAATTTAATATGGTTACACCTTATTCAGCCATTTTGGAACTTTCCTATTTTTTTTTTAATATTCCGAAAGCTGTATTTATTATTTGAAAGGCAGACTGAGACTTTTGTTCCCTCAAAGACCTGTTGTATACTATTTTCAAATTTTAAAACTGGATGTATTAGTTGTTGAGAATAAATGCTTATGAAAGTTAATTATAACAATAGTAATAATCATGACAACAAAAATAGAAGCACAAGATCTTTGCCACATAACAGCAGTAGGGGAATCTCCATGTAAACTAAACTGGAAGATGCTTCCTCAGAGAGACGATCATCTCTTTTCTCTCTGTCTATATGGCTCTCTAGCTATCTATCGATGTCTGTCATCTATCTCCATAAAGTCAACACAAAAACTAGCAGAAATGAAGGACTAACGATGACTGAAAAACTCGCAAAACACCTATAACAACCACCTAACAGAACTAGCTATAGAACTGTTATCATTATTAGTTTAATGTTATTCAGTGGAAGGATATTGCTTAAAGGAGATTTGGTTCACAAGAACAGAAATGAAAATAGCAGTTTTTTTTTTAAGTCTTTAGAAATGTATACAGAGGTTGAAACCTCAGTCTTTAGAATCTCAATGTCTCTTTCTAACTGAAAATATCAAGTATGATTCATTTCTTGAACAAGAAGCAATTTATATTTCATTATTGTCAAAGTAGCTGTTTTAAGTTTTTTTCTGACTGAATGAAGTCTGTGTTAATCTGTTTAACAATAACTTTAATATAAATCACTAAGAAATGTTCTCTAACTTTCAGAGTTTTGAAATTCAATTCTACTTCATTTAATTGTAAATATTGATAAATCAATCCAGAGATTATGCTTTCTATACAGGAATATGAAAATATTAAATCATTTTACATAGTTTAAAATCGTATGGCTATTTGAAATTAATGGAAATCTGAACTGATTTTATTTTTTTCCCATTGTTGAGTCACTACTATTTCCATGACACCAGACTGAATCATACATTTTCCCAATTTGGTATATGTTTAATATAAAACATGTATATTTTTAAAGATTTTATTTACTTATGAGAAAGTCAGAGAGTTGCACAGAGAGCAAAGAAGAAGAGAGAGAGAAGGTCTTCCATCTGATGGTTCACTCCCCAATTGGTGGCAATTGGCGGCAATTGCCAGAGCTGTGCCGATCTGAAGCCAGGAGCCATGTGCTTCTTTCCTGGTCTCCCACGTGGGTGCAGGGGCCTAAGAATTTGGGCCATCTTCTACTGCTTTCCCAGGCAGTAGCACAGAGCTGGATTGGAAGAGTTGCAGCTGGGACTAGAACCGGTGCCCATATGGGATGCCGGCGCTTCAGGCCAGGGCATTAACCCACTGCACCACAGCACTGGCCCCCAATATATATAAATATATTTTTGTATATAAAAATATATATTTTTCTCTTTGTTATTCTGAAGATTGATGAAATTATATGCATTAGCTTTTTATTTTATTTTTTTATTCTTAGCAACAGAATGTAACCAAAGTAAATGCAATGATAAGTGGATTGCATCAGCATATCTTATAATAGTAGAATTTTAATAATCAAACATTGCTTATATCAGACAAACTAATTTTCAGTCAGAAAATTTACAGTTTGTCACCTGCATCTTTTCCTCCCCATTGATTTTTGTATAGCTTCCTTTCCAAAGCCAGGTATTTTCAATATGATTTTATTACTCTAATTCATTAACCTGACAGAATCATTTCAAATTAAAGAATTTTTCAATCAGTGTGTTCCAGCTGACTGAAAGCTACTTCGGCTCTTTTAACTTGATATTTTATATGCATACAATGAAAGCAAACGTGATATCTAAAAAAACCTATATAGGTATCTAGAGTGAAAAAGAAGTACATCTGAATTTTTAATCAGGTTATTTTATAACATTTTAAAACAAATGGGGGCCAGTGGTGTGGTATAGCTAATAAATCCCCCGCCTGCAGAGCCAGCATCCCTGTGGGTGCCAGTTCGAGTTCCATCTGATCCACTCCTGATCCAGCTCCCAGCTATGGCCTGGGAAAGCAGTGGAAGATAGCTGAAGTTGTTGGGCCCCTGCACCCACTTGGAAGACCCAGAAGAAACTCCAGTCTCCTGGCTTTGGATAAGCACAGCTCCAGCCATTGAGGCCATTTGATGAAGTGAGCTAGCTACCTCTCTCTCTCTCTTTCAGTCTGTTTCTCTGTAACTCAGACTTTGAAATAAATAAATATATCTTTAAAAAATTGAAAAAGAAAATATGTGTATGTTATGTTTTTGGCATTTTGCAAATAAACATAGGAATCTCATTTCTACATTGTATGATCCAACATTTATGTTTGCTTGTTTTTAAGTTCAGAATATCTTTATGTAAATTTTTGTATATTTTATATGATCCTGATACTGTATTTATTAATAAATAAATGTTATGCAATTAAGTATAAAAAGTGTGAACTTTTGTTTATCATGATGCTTTGTTTGATTTCCGTTGATTGTCCTCATATATATCAAACATTCAGATTTTTGGTTGCAAGAGATGTGTCTAGCTGATAAACGGAGCTGTTTTCCAAGGCAGTTCTAATAGACTCTTTTCAAGCTTACCTCTCATTTCTACAATGTTCCCTGTTTGTCTTTAGACTGTATTGTTCTAAGGTATAATCCAATATACAGAATCTAGCATGGTTTCATTTGACTGAAGTTCCCCATGACTGCCACATGTATTTTTCCAGGGTAGCATGCCATTTTGCTCTCTGCTTCACTGAGAAATTGCATTCCTCTTTTCCAAAACATGTTGCCTTGAACTCTGGATGGGATATCCAGATCACAACCACAGACAATCCCTCTCTCCTCTGCACTCTGGCCATCAGGCATTAACCAACAGCAATAATGAGTTTGTCATGCTTATTTTTTTTAAGATTTTTTATTTGAAAGGCCGAGTTAACAGACAGAAAGAAGGAGAGACAGAGACAGAGGTATTCCATCCACTGGTTCACGCTCCGAATGGCCATAGTGAAAGGAGCTGGGCCTATCTGAAGCTAAGAGCCAGGAGCTTTTTCTGGGTCTTCCATGTGGATGCAGGGGCCCAAGCACTTTGGCTATCTTCCGCTGCTTTGCCAGGCAATAGCAGAGAACTGAATTGGAAGTGGAGCAGCCTAGACTCGCACCTTGCCCATATGGTATTCCAGCAGCACGGGAGAGGCTTAACCTACTAAGCAACAGTGCTGGCCCTTTGCTGTGTTTCATTTTACAGTGCCTAGGATAATCTTCTGTCTCACCTACCTTTCCAATTTGTTTAGGTGATGTCTTATGAGATCCTTTTTTCTACTCCTTTATCATCAACCACTATCCTAAATCTGCCGAAAACAAATTCTCTTTTTAAAAAAGATTTACTTTGATTTCTTTGACAGACATATTACAGAGAAAGAGAGAGAGAGAGACAGAGAAAGATCTTCAATCTGCTGGTTCACTCCCAAAATGGCTGCTACAGGAAGAGCTGGGCCAGGCTTAAGTCCTGAGCCTGGAATGCCATCTGCATTTTTTTCACATGGGTGCAGAGATCAAAGCACTAGAGTTATCTTCCACTGCTATCCCAGGCTCATTAGTAGGGAAGCACAGCAGCCAGGAATTGAACCAACACTCACATGGGATGCCAGCATTCTGGATGGGGGCTTTGCCACAACAATGGTGCTCTAAAAGAAATTCTAGTTATTGTTCTTACCATAATGTCACAATTACAAATGCCTGTTAGCTAACCCAAACCCTATGTTGTATCACTGATAGTTGTCACTTTGAACATATCTTTTGAAGAAAACTAATTAGGAATTGATTTTATTCTCATGGCTATAATTTTTATTAGTATCTCTTAATTCAGTTGAAATGATTGAATCAAGGTAAAAAAGTCATTTCTTTGTAGATATCAGAAATTAATCTAAACCACAGGAACTGAAGCAAGCAGCTCACAGTCGTCTCCTAAAGAGGGAACCCCAGAGGGCATGGTCATGTGTACTGTGCTTGTTGTTCAAGAGTCCCGTATGTGCACTTCATGCTCATTCTGTATTTTAAAATATTGTTTAACAATCTAGGCCTGAAAAGTTTTGACCCAAGTATATTTTGGCTAGGTCTATATCTATCTCATGTGTTAGCAGTGTTCAAAATAAGCAGAGTGGTCTAAGTTAAATAGATTATCTTGTAACTAGATTATTTTAACTGAAACACTTTATTGTAACCCCTGAACATATAGGCTGTCTGGCTTCTATAAACCAGCACACCACCACTTTTGCAATTATCAATATATTTATTCAACATACACTGAAAAATAAACTCACACATTAATAGATACAGAAAGATTTACATATCAAGAAACAAAGCTTGAGAAATCCAGAAAACAACATGTTCTCCAGTGTTGTCAGCTGCTCATGGAGAGTGGTGAATATTTTGTAAACTAGATTCTGTTAGATCCACATGCCAGGGCTGAGATCGTAATTCAGTCTGAATAGGGAGCCAGTAAATTGGGATTAAAATGGAGCAACAGAACCTAAATCTGAAGAAACATTGATCATACCAGGGAATAGAATACAGCAGGTCATCTCGGTTTCATAACATCACAAACAAGATGGGGACTTTTTCTGTTCATGTAAAGGGATAGATTAGTAACAGGGCTATAGAACAAATCACACCAGAAATCCAAGTGAGAGTTTCATTAGAATAGAGAGCAGACAACACATACACACCTCACTTAAGGAATAACCCCAGCTGAATAAATCAGAGAAGGTGGGAGTGATGACATTTAGAGAAAACAGAAAATGTGACTGTTGGAAAAGCTTTTCACAGTGCTATAATCTCAGAAGTTCCCTGCTCCATCGTCTGCAGCTAAGCAGCCTGTAGAGCCAACTCGCAATTTCTCTTCCTCCTTACCTCCCTCTGCAATTCACTTCCCCTTTTTGTAGTCAACCTCACACAATATACCTTACTTAATGGATACCTCCTCAAGTTGCCATTCCAGACCAATCTGCTTATAATTTCGACCATTAGCACCATTTCCTAACCCTTCTGATTTCTGTTCCATCAGGTGCTTCTCAAAACTATAGGATGTTTACATGTAAGATTATGTTTTAAGTCTCATTCTCTGTATGTCATTATTAGAAGGGAAGTGAAGAATGGGATGCCCATATTTTTGTTCCTCATGTACTCTAAATACCATATAAGTACTAAGGAAGTACTGAGTACACAAATAAATAAAGACAGAGATGAGATTAAAAACGAGACAAAGGCTAGGAAACACGCAGCATTGATTGAGAAGGCACAAATCATGTCTAATTAGCATTTCAGAAGTCAATTTAATAGAAAAAAGTAAGGGAAAATAATGCAACACACACATACACACACCACAGAATAAATTTACCAAAAACAGTCAAATTTAAAGTTGAAGCTAATTGCCGGCTTCTCACAAAATATTCTCACAAGCAATAAAGAATATACATAGCTAATTTATTATTTTATTGTAAATGAAATACAATATGCTAAGACAACTTTAAAGACATTTTATGATTTGACCTGCAAGATTATGTACTTGTATAAAATAATGAAATTGCAGTGAATTTTCTAATGGAAAAGTAGCTTTAAATTTTATAAATGAGGCTGGTGCCAAGGCTCAATAGGCTAATCCTCTGCCTTGTGGCGCTGGCACACCGGGTTCTAGTTCTGGTTGGGGCACCAGATTCTGTCCCAGTTGCCCCTCTTCCAGGCCAGCTCTCTGCTGTGGCCAGGGAGTGCAGTGGAGGATGGCCCAAGTGCTTGGGCCCTGCACCCCATGGGAGACCAGGAGAAGCACCTGGTTCCTGCCTTCAGATCAGCACGATGCGCTGGCTGCAGCGCGCCGGCCACGGCGGCCATTGGAGGGTGAACCAATGGCAAAGGAAGGCCTTTCTCTCTGTTTCTCTCTCTCACTGTCCACTCTGCCTGTCAAAAAAAAAATTATAAATGAAATATATTAAGCATACTTTTGTAATGTGATCTAATGGCATATATAATATTTCATAGTCATATGAGGCCTTCTTATTGAAAGTAAATTATATAAAGGAAGGAGTATATGATTCACTTAAGTTTAGGATTAGAATTAATGATCTAGTGACAACAAAATGCACACATATTAAATATTAACAGCACAGTTGTCCCCAGTATCTCTAGTCCACTGCTGAAACCAAAATATATGTTATATATATACATATATATGCCTTATATAAAATTGTGCAGTGTTTGCACATTCCTTCTCTCATCCTCCAGTTTCTTTAGATCATCTCTATAATAACTAATAAAATACAAATGCTATATAAAGTCCTATTATAATATGTCAATTGGGCATAGTGACAAGGAAGAAAGCTCTCTATATGTTTGGTTACTTTGCAAGCATCTTATGAAGAATCTACAAATACAGAGGGGTATTTTATTTAAATACCTGAAATAATATTACTTAAATGTAATTAGAAATCAAACATCATTCATGACTTAAGCTATTTTATTACATTTCTATGATGCTTTTCTTTGGTTACTTTAATTCTTCTTTTTCTATCTGTGACTAGAACTTTTCCTTTTTCTTGCTCCACTATCAGTAGAAATAAATTACATTAACTGTACATATTTCACTCCAGTGTTGTTTATACTTAACATTTGTGTGTGATAAAATATTTTATGAAGTGTTTCATTCACAAAACAATCAGTAAAGTGTATCAAGGAAGTATCACAGCATTGTACCAATTTGAAAATATGTCAGGGAGGAAACAAGCTTTTAAAGTGGATGTAGCTAACGCGTTACAAGTTTAAGACTCAGTCACAAGTCCAAATAAGCTAGATTCATAGGCCTAATATTGCAATGACGTTTATTGCATACATTTTATTAGCCAATATAATTGGGGAATAGTCTGTTAATGAAATGCACAATACATTTTTCTCATACTCCGTCTTCCTCAATATAATTAATTTGTTGTTTAGTATTTTATTATTTCAAACAAAGAACTACTTTCCTAGAACTACAAGGCAGTGACTGTGACCAGCAAGGCTTTAGATAGATGAAAATTAAGATGTTAATGAGTTCATCATTTTGTACTTTATATTAAACTTCACAGTTACAATGCAAAATAAGCAACATATAAGTTGGAACTCTGTATTAGAATGTAAGCTTTTTCAATTGCAATTAATTATTATACAATAATTTTACAAATTTTAGTCATTGCTATTTGATTTATTGACTACTCATTTAAAGACCATGAATATTATACCTATATTTTCTGCTTCTTAAAAGAAAGGTCAAGTCAAAAGAACTTCAAGGTACACATGTGCATGGTATGGATAGGTAAAAAGCAAACAAAATATAGTGAGTAGCCCAAAATTGTTTCATCCTATTTTAAAATAGATCAACAGGCTTCTATTCACACCATATGGCATCTGAATAGTTAATGATGTGTTGTTTGAATCTAAATGTTTCGTAAGAAACTCACATGATTCTACTCAAGTTAGTTTGCTATTTCCTACAATTGGTATTGGAAAATGTTGACCTATTAGGTTCTTTATTCCAATTTTAAATACAGAACAAAGAAGCTTTCATTTTATTAAAATGTATACTATGTGTGCTTTAATCATTATTCATTACCTAGTTTACTCTGGAGAATGTAATAGTCATTAAATTGTGGTTGATATTTAAAAGTAGCTTAAATATTTTCAAGTAGGCAGACATTGGTATAACTGTGAGCTACCCATAAAATAATTTGCTATTATAGAGTTTCAAATGATGTTAGGATACAGTAATTAAGTATGGTACACAGGTGAGAGAGAAAATCAGTGCATATTATTGTCGCTCCCCGTCTTCATGGGGGAACGACACTAAACCCTGCCTAGGCTTCATATCCGAGTCATGGCACCATTATGTCGCTCCCCGTCTTCGTGGAGGAACGACACAGGACCCTGCGCTGTTCTTTCGTCTGCTCGGCCTTCCCCGGGTTTGCTGCTGGTTCTTCCCGGGTTGGCTACTATCCCTTCCACCTCCGTGGAAGGGCAGTTCCCCCTGGCCGCATTCCCCACTTCCGCAGGGGAGCGGCACACCGCCGGCCGGCTTTCTCGGGGGCTGCACGGGTTCCCTTAGATGTTCCCCATAGATGTTCCCGGTGCATGCCGTCTCTCTCCTCCTTTATAGTCCTCCTCCGCCAATCCCAACTCGGCTGCCCACACGCCGAGTACGCTGCTCTCCAATCAGGAGCAAGTCCTACAGTTTATTAGTTGAACTGGAGGCAGCTGTGCGGAAGCTGTTTACTTCTCTCCCAGCGCCATATTGTGGGAGAGCAGATGCATAGAATAAGTCTTAATTCGAGTAACTTAGTCTAGTCCGGATTGCTCCCCACAATTATTATTTATTTTTTTTGACAGAGTAGACAGTGAGAGAGAGACAGAGAGAAAAGCCTTCCTTTTTCCATTGGTTCACCCCCCAATGGCCACTGCAGCCAGCGTGCTGCAGCAGGTACACTGCGCTGATCTGAAGCCAGGAGCCAGGTGCCTCTCCTGGTCTCCTGTGTAGGTGTAGGGACCCAAGCACTTGGGCCATCCTCCACTGCCTTCCCAGGCTACAGCAAAGAGCTGGACTAGAAGAGGAGCAACCAGGACAGAATCGGCACCCCGACCCGGACTAGGACCCAGTGTGCTGGTGCCGCAGGCGGAGGATTAGCCTAGTGAGCTGCGGCGCCGGCCAGACATATTATTTTAACTATTGTGAGTGTGATTTACTTAACATAGGAAGATACTATTTTTTATAACATACAATCAAAATCCTTAGAAAAATGCATATTTGGTCCTAAGCAATATGCTCCATGTTCTCTCCCCCTCTCTGACAGCACTCCATTCCTTACTTTTTAGTCACATCAATTCGAGATTCCTTAATAAACACTATTGCAGAAAGCATTGTAGATTTGTCCAGTTATATGGCGCAATTGAACTAGGGTTCCAGAGGGGATTAAGATGTTCTTCAGCTTACTTTAAGATAAAATGTCCATCCTGGTTTATCTGGATGATCATTGTAATCACATTATTTATATAAAGTAGAAGAGGGAAAAAAGGAAGATGTGACCATGGAAGAAAGATACAGAGAGAAACAATGTTGTTGAGGGATACGGGAATGAGGCCAGGAGCTAGACAATGTGTGTAACTTCTAGAAGCTGCAAAGGCAAATGCTGGTTCTCCCCCAGAGCCTGCAGAAACGAACCTTCTGATGACACTCTGATTTCAGCCCCAGGAAGCCTGTGTAGAATTCTGACCCAAAGAATGATAACGTGATTTTTTTTTATCACTTAAGTCAACAAGTTTGTGGTAATTTATCACAGCTGCAACAAAAAGAAAATACAACCATACAGATTCCTTCAGACATGAATTCTTGTCCTGTATTTTCAGCAAAATTCCTAAATATCCATTACAATTTTCCAAATGCCACTTTCTCTGGAATAAGGCTTTTTTTTTTTTTTTTTTTTTTTTTTTGACAGGCAGTGTGGACAGTGAGAGAGAGAGACAGAGAGAAAGGTCTTCCTTTGCCGTTGGTTCACCCTCCAATGGCCGCCGCGGCCAGCGCGCTGCAGCCAGCACACCACGCTGATCCGATGGCAGGAGCCAGGAGCCAGGTGCTTTTCCTGGTCTCCCATGGGGTGCAGGGCCCAAGCACCTGGGCCATCCTCCACTGCACTCCCTGGCCACAGCAGAGGGCTGGCCTGGAAGAGGGGCAACCGGGACAGAATCCGGCGCCCCGACCGGGACTAGAACCTGGTGTGCCGGCGCCGCAAGGCGGAGGATTAGCCTAGTGAGCTGCGGCGCCGGCCGAATGAGGCTTTTTTGTAAAGAAAAGATAGAAAACTTACCCAACTTAGTCCTGTAAAATCCATCTTATATATAAACTTATCATAGGGTGGTGTGAAGTACTGCAGACTCCCAAGAAAGTATACATTCTCCAAGAGCAAGACCAATGTCTTCATTTATGTGTTCTCAAAATCTAAAAGTGGCCGGCGCCACTGCTCACTAGGCTAATCCTCCGCCTTGCAGCGCCGGCACACCGGGTTCTAGTCCCGGTAGGGGCACCGGATTCTGTCCCAGTTGCCCCTCTTCCAGTCCAGCTCTCTGCTGTGGCCCGGGAGTGCAGTGGAGGATGGCCCAGGTCATTGGGCCCTGCATCCACATGGGAGACCAGGAGGAAGCACCTGGCTCCTGGCTTTGGATAGGCGCAGTGCTTCGGCTGCAACGCGCCAGCCATAGCGGCCACTTGAGGGGTGATCCAACAGAAAAAGGAAGACCTTTCTTTCTCTTTCTCTCTCTCTCTCTCTCTCTCTCACTGTCTAATTCTGCCTGTAAAAAAAAAAAATTGAAAGAATTTCAACTCAAGGTGGCCTATTGTGTACATGTGCTACTCTACTACTCAGTTATAAAAATTACAGAAAAAATATAGAGTAAAGTGTATTACTTTCCCCAGATTTACTGAAGTTGTTGATGTAGTATGAGTCAAATATTTGGGATTTTTAATTTTTACCATTAATGAATGTTAAACATTTGAGGAATTAGACATGTATGCCATGGTTAGATGTTATCACATGTAAATACATACTGAAGCAACACACGGTACCCTAGGTGTATGTACAATTTATATTTGTCTGTTAATCAAATGATAAACATCATTAAAAGATCAAGCATAGGGCAATTTCAGGCTAAAATATGCTACAGAAGATGGTCAAAGTGGCCACTGGGGGGTGAACCAATGGAAAAGGAAGACCTTTCTCTCTGTCTCTCTCTCTCACTGTCCACTCTGCCTGTCCAAAAAAAAAAAAAAAATCTAAAGGTGGCCGCAGTTTCCAGGACTGAGCCAGGCTGAAGCCAGGAGCTAGGAGCTTCTTCCACACTTTCCACTAGGTACAGGGCCCCAAGGACTTGGGTCAACTTCCACTGCTTTCCCATGCACTTCAGCAGAATAATGGATTGGAAGAAGTAGAGCATCAGGGACCAGAACCAGCACCCTAATGAGATGTCAGCATCGCAGGCTGTGTCTTAACCTGCCTGGAAACCACAGCAAAGCACCAGTGGTTTTCTTTTGAGTGAGTGTGTTTGCTGAATGCCTACTTAATTTATGTGTATTCTTTCTGATTTACTAAAAAAATGGTAATATTCAGATTTTTTCTCATTTTTTATTTACTGTTGTATTATTTGTGGATTTATGCATCATTAACATTGTCTGTTAAACTTTATAAACAAGATGACATATATATTTACATATTTATATATGAATTAATATGGCTAAAGCTTTCAAAACTGTGATTTAGTTGCTTTATGGAATTAGGCTTACTTTATATATAGCATAAAATATATATTGCTAATATCACAACTTGCACCTCAAGTTACTGTTTCATTTTCTTAACTTCTTGATAAAGACAAAAATGATTTTATGTGCATGCTTACATTAGGGAGATATTTTGAGAGGGAGAGAGAATAAAAAAAGAAAGCTCTCATCTCCTCATTCATGCTGAAGTTCGGAGCCAGGATGTCAATCCAGGTCACCCATTTGGCTGGTAGGAACTCAAATACTGGAGCTGTTGCTGCTACCTTAAAGAGTCCACCTTAGCAAGTGTTGGAGTCAGGAGCCAAAGCTGAGTATTAAGCCTTTTTCTGAGATGGGACATGAGCATCTTAGTTGACATCTTAATCATTGGACTAAAAGCACAATCCACACCTTTACTTTTGCTTCACTGATCTTACATTTAGATATACCTTCTTAGGCTCTCAGGAAAACTTAGATGATGATATGATCTTAATAGCTATATTCAACACAAAGATTTACTATAGTTTACAGAATATTTTCTGGCACTTACCTGGGGAAACTGTTTTTTTTATATGAACTATATTGGATTGAGCGTATTCATTGATTATAATATACCTGTTGAATCAAGAATTATAAGCAACGAATTAACCTCATGTTATGTGTATACTGTATTAATAAAATCAGTTGTGACTCTTAATATAATCGGTTATCCTAGCCTAGGCTACCCATCCTTTAAAAATACTTGTTATGAATCCACAGCAAGTTGTTCTGTAAGAAAACTTATATGATAACCTAAAATACTATTCAGGACATTTTCTCTTTCCTAATTCACTCCATTCTATCTGTAGGTCATTAATCTCTCTCATTGGGAATTTGATTTCTATTGATCTTCTTGTTTTCAATTAAGGCATGATCTTTGTTCTTAAATTCTTATTTTTCTTTACGTCTAAACTGTTTCTTCATGGGGCTGGCACCGTGGCTCACTTGGTTAATCCTCCGCTTGCAGTGCCAGCATCCCATATGGGCTCCAGGTTCTAGTCCTGGTTGCTCCTCTTCCAGTCCAGCTCTCTGCGGTGGCCTGTGAGGGCAGTGGAGGATGGCCCAAGTGCTTGGGCCCCTGTACCCACATGGGAGACCAGGAGGAAGCACCTGACTCCTGGCTTCGGATCAGCGCAGCGCCGTCCATAGTGGCCACTTGGGGAGTGAACCAACGGAAGGAAGACCTTCCTCTCTGTCTCTCTCTCACACTTTCTATAACTCTACCTGTCAAATAAAAAAAAAAAATAAACTGTTTCTTCATTCCTCTGTGTGTGTGCCCTTGTGTAAGCGCACATGTACAACTTCCTTAACTGACCAAAATCCTTTGAGTTCTCCTGTGAGAATTTCATTTTCTAACCATAACATGTGCCTCTCTTCAGCCATGTCTTCATAAATTTCAGCAATTCAGTCATGTAGTACTCCCACAAGATAAATTCCTCAATTGAAATGTCCCTAATTTTTTTCCCACTAAATAGGTTCTGTTTTTCAATTGTTCATTTCAAATGTACCCTTCTATTATTATACTATTGCATAAGTGAGTGTACAAAATTGAAAATAGTACCTGAAACTCAATCAATATTTGCTGTTTATAATTTCCTTATCAATTAAGAATTTTATAAATTATTTTACTTTTAATACATTTTTATAAATTCATTTTAGTGTTAAGATTTAATGATTTTATGACATTCATTTCATAAGTAGATATTATATGCAAACATATATAACACATATATATTGTTTTTCTTAAAAATGGAGATATATAATATCACAAAATGAGGAATTCATGATAAATATCATAACATGGGGAAAGAAGGGTTTAATGTCACATACTTTAGGAAATATGACTTCATTATGGCAAGTTATTACACATATGTCTGCCTAGAGCAGTGGCTTAATGGCTGAGGTTTCATCGAAATGCCATACATTGTTTTCCCTTAAAGTTACTTATGGCTGCATATTCATTTCCAGGAGCCTAAGCGAAAATTAAGGCAGAAAATATGTAACCCTACAGGATACATAATTTGAAATTTATTTGAGGATAATTAGGTCAAATTAGCCTAGAAATTTGAATCAGAAATTTCTTTCAATCACTAACAACTTGACCTGAAAAACTGATTTTTTTCCACAGCAAATTTTGAATGGAAATAGTTGAAATGTGTTTTTGAAATAATTATACTGTGAAATAGATCATACATTCTTCAGCATGTCTCCCTTCCTTATCCAAAAGAACTTTAAAGTTCTTTAGTTTATTCCAAAGTAGGGAATGCTAATAGAGACAGAGAGTCATGTGTCTTTTTGAGCTTTTAAACCAACCTTTCAGAACAGGATTTGTGTTTTGTTTCTCCTGTGTTACACAACATGCACCACCACTACAAAGTCTTCCATAAATAATCAAGGAGCGAAATTCCACCTGTGCAAACCCCTTCTTTTCTCAGCTGTATCTTTCAGATAATATTGCATCTATTTTCCCATTGATATTTGAAGATTTATGTACCTTATTCCACTGTGCATTGATTGGAGAATAAATCCCTACGATATATTTTTCCATGACTTTGTTATATTTCTATATTTCAGAGCAAACATTACTGTCATCGTTTTAGTGCTTCTACCACACAAGCTACAAATAATCCAATCAGATCAGCCAAAATAATTCATTTCTTACTATACTAAAATACATGTGCTTGAAAATGTTTTTGAAAACTTAACATAGTTAATATGTGCTTTCAGTTGTTGAAGACAATTTGTCTTGTTGAAATTTATAAAGAAAAACAAAAGCAAAATCTGAAAAGACTTATTGTTACCAGTTACATCCAAAATGCACAATCTCACACAACACACAAAAATATATCTGGTAAATCAAATGAGTTTTAGAACATACCCAATATAGATAGTCAATATACAATTGATCATCTGATAGCTTACATGATATAAATTCTGAGATTTCCTCTATATAATATTTTACATAAAACTTCAATTCTTAGCATAGCATCTGACATAAAATTGCTTTAATATGTGTGTGAATTCAGTGAAGTAATGCATTATTGTTATGCTACATTGTCCCTACATTAAAAGAATTGTAACATATTTTATTTTGAAATCACAGTAACTATTAAGCTAAGTCATTTTTAAAAGAAATAATATTTAGAGTAGACATTAAAGGGACCATTTCATTTCAGCAGAAATATGATCAAAGTGAAAACAGTTTTGTTACTTTGGTATAGTTATGTTACATTGGTATAGTTATGTTACTTTGGTATAGTTATGTTACTTGGGTATAGTTATATGTTACTTTGGTATAGTTATGTTGGGCCCAAGCAGACACTGCTTTGGAATTAAGACACAGGACTGTGATGGAGATGCTACCAATCTATGAATGCTTTGGACAATTTTAAAATGACCTAATTCAGGGCAAATGGCCCCATGATTAAGAAACTGCTTGGGATACCCACATCCACTAGTATCTGAGTTCAAATCTATGTTCCACTCTTGATTCCAACATCCATTTAGTGAGCAACCTGGCAGTCATTAGGAGGTAGTTCAAGTAGTCATGTAATTACCACCCGTGTGGGAGAGCCAGATTGAGTTTCTGTCTTCAGCTTTGACCTGACCCAACCTCAGTGGGGTGAATCAGATTGAAGTTCTCTGTTCAACATCGGTCTGTCATCTCGCATATAAATTTAAAAAGAAAAGATTTAAAAAAATGTTCTCAAAGACAAATGCCTGGCATCTAATAATTACAAAATTAATTAATTTTGGATTTATTTGTTAAAAGACTTGGTTGCAACTTTGAACATTAATATGATGGTCAAAAAGTGACTCCTTTAGGAAATGTATTTACAGATACTTATGCAACGTTAAGTACAGTCAATTTTACTTATGAACTACTTCCCTAGAACTAAAATATAGATGCTATAAAAGAAGTTTTTAGTAATAACAATTTGAAATGACTCAGGTGAAAATTTTAGATAGTTATACATCTGGATAATGATGTTGGTTGATTTAAATTGACTTGCAGGCTTTTATTCAAAATAATGAATTTAAGAAATTTATGCATTTAAGAAATTTAAATTTATGAAATAAAACTATCCTAGATAAACTTAGTACACTATCATCAAACTCTTACTTATGAAATTTTGTGGTAAAGTCAAGAGTTCTAATGTTCAACCATCTCCATTGGACTGTTTAATTGAGTATTTGGTAATTAAGACACAATTATCCTGTAATTAACACACAATTATTCTTAGGTGTTTAAATTTAACTGAAAAGTGATCCCTGTTAAATATAAGAGTGGGAATAAGACAGGGAGGATATGCACAATTTGGGACATGCTCAATCTGACTTCACCCAAATGGTAGAGTTAGAAACATACCAGGGGATTTCAATTCAATCCCATCAAGGTGTCATGTACCAATGCCATCTCACTAGTCCAAGTGATCAATTTCTGTTCACAATTGATCATAATGATAGGACTAAGAGCCAAAGGGATCACATAAACAAGACTAGTGTCTGAAAATAATAAGTGATAGAATGAAAAAAAGGGAAAGAACGATCCAACATGGGAAGCGGGATACACAGCAGACTCATAGAATGGTGGATGTCCCAAATAGCACTCTGGCCTCAGAATCAGGCCTTAAGGCATTTGGATCTGGCTGAAGAGCCCATGGGAGTATTACAGGCATGGAAAGCCAAGACGCTCTGGCAAAAATAAAAAAAGAGGACCTAAATGAAAGATCTCTGCAAGTCATATCCCAGTGGAAAGAACAGGCCATCAAAGAAAGAGGTATCTTTCTCTGAATGGAGGAGAGAACTTCCACTTTGACTACAACCTTGTCTACATAAGATCAGAGTCGGCAAACTCAAAAAGCTGCCATAGCCTTGGACGATCATGACAAGAGCCTTGGGAGATTACTGACTCCATAAACAAGAGTGTCAATTTGTTAAGTCAACAACAGGAGTCACTGTGCACTTACTCCTCAGGTAGGATCTCTGTCCTTAATGTGTTGTCCAATGTGAATTAATGCTGTAACGAGTACTCAAACAGTATTTTACACTTTGTGTTTCTGTGTGGGTGCAAACTGTTGAAATCTTTACTTAATATATACTAAATTGATTTTCTGTATATAAAGATAATTGAAAATGAATCTTGATGCGAATGGAATGGGAGAAGGAGCAGGAGATGGGAGGGTTGCAGGTGGGAGGGAAGTTATGCGGAGGAAAAAGCCATTGTCATCCATAAGCTGTACTTTGGAAATTTATATTTATTAAATAAAAGTTAAAAAAATATAGTATTTGGTAACTGCAATATTTGACAATGATTGAAGACTTTCTGTAATTTATTTAAAAGCTATTATAGATACTCTGAAAATTCCACATCTCTTGAAAACAGCATTATAGAAGTAAAATAAAATAAAATTAAGGATTCACATCTTGTCACCTCCATTGGTTCTATCACAAAGTCCCATGTACCAATTATATAAAATGAGGAGATACTGTCAGTGCTATCATCAATCCATGTAGAAGATATAAATATTTATCTATTTTTATTTCAAAGACAGAGAAAGCGAGAGCAAGAGAGAGAGAGTGAGCATCACAAATGCCAACTGCTGGTCTGGATCATGCGCCAGCTGGCAGCCAGGAACTCCACCTCTCCCATATGGATGTCAAGGTCCCAAGTACTTGAGCCAATCTGCTTCTTCTCAAGCTGTTCAATAGCAGGAATATGGATCAGAAGTGGAGGTGTGTTTTAAAACCGGATACTCCACAATGGGATGCAAGTATGCCAAGTGATGGCTAAACCTGCAGCACCACAATGCCCACCACTGTATCAATTTTGACTGCATTAACAGACCAAGAATCACAAATACATCGCTATGCTTGTTGTTTTTGCTTACATTTCTTTAAATATTGAGAGTTAAAATATACAGTGAAAAGCAACCCAATAATTATGTTACTGGCACTTTCCACAGGCATAAGGTATTAGGCCAAACATTCAATTCAGAAAAGTCCCCGAATTTTCCATCTAGGAGCTTCATAAATGCAAGAACAACACCCATTTTCTTAGTTCATGTGACCAAGAATTGGCTTGTTCTTTATGCAACAAACTGTCCCAAGCATGAAGTCCTGCTGCTAGGTCAGGTATTTCTGGCTTGAATCAGATTTCAGGTTGTTAAACAATCAATAATATATTCAATTTCACATTTCAAAATGCATGGAAAGTATTCAAACACCAATGGATTCAAACATAGAATCAGTTAAGGCCATAAAATCAAGATTTAATATTTTCATTCAAATGCCAAACAGTAACAAAGTTTATGTGGGCGTAGATTAATTGAACAAATGAGAGCCATGTAAAAAGCTTTCATGCTTATCAGACATCTGTTGAGAACACTGTTAATTTTAATGATCATTAAATTAATTTAAAATTCATGATTTTAAAATGTTTATTTATTTATTTATTTGAAAGTCAGCATTATAGTGAGAGAGGGAGAGACAGAGAGGTAATCTTCCATTGACTGGTTCACTCCCCAGATAGCTGCATTGCCCAAGGCTGACCCAGGCTGAAGCCCAGAGCCAGGAGCTTCATCTGTGTCTCCCAAGTGGCTACAGGGACCTAAAGACTTGAGCCATCTTCTGCTTATGTTCCCAGGCCATCAGCAGGGAGCTGGATTGGGAGTAGAGTAGTTAGGACACGTACCAGCACCCGTAAGGATGTCACCAACACAAGCGTCTTTACCACTAATCCACAATGAAGGCAGCTAGAATTCATGTTTGAATGATTGCTATGGGGTCTGTGAAATGAACTGGATGCTTGGAAACTTATTTCAGTTCACGTTAGGAAGGTAGCAACATCCAGTTTCCTAAAAAGGCTAGTTTAGACTGCTTTTCTGTTTCAGTTTTCCAATTACATTTTCAATAAATACAGTATAAATATTTCATGATTTATATATTTAACTGATTATTTAATTGTTGACTTTTAAAATAGCACCTCATTTTCTGAGTTTTATTCAGATCAAAAATTACTTACCCAAACTTTTGTTACCTAGCCATCTTTGCTTCCCGGTACACCTGTCATATTCTAAGAATAACAGAGTCCTTATGTGTGTGTGTGTGTGCGTGTGTGTAAGTGTGTTAATATTTATTTATTTTTGAAAGGCAGAGTGACAGAAAAGGAGAGAAAGAGAAAACGATCCCTCATCTGCTGGTTCACTCCTCAAAGGGCCACAACACCTGATCAGATGTCGGGAACTCTATCCCAGTCTCACAGCCTGGTGGGAGGCTCTCAAGCATTTGAATGCATTTGGGCTGTTGTTTGCTGCCTCCCAGGAGTTAGCAAATAGCTGGATCATCCAAAAATTAAATCACACTCTTACCAGATGCAGGTCCCTACTTGGTAGCTTAACCATTTGGACCACAATGTCCACCTTTTTTTTTTTTTTTTTTTTTTTTTTTTTTTTTTTTTTGTAAAGCGAAATTTGGAGTTTAATTAAAATCAGAACAGGGACACATTCAACAAACAAAAAAATACTTTTCTGATTATCGGTTTTTGAGAGTTAAAGCATCCCCCAAACATTGGAGATCCAGCTTATTCCTGAGACATCAACCATCACAAAAGGTTTTCACTCTTTGAGCTATTCACATTTTGTAGCAGAAAACAGAACAAAGTTCCACAGACATCTCTCCTCTCTTCTTCCTACAATGTGTTCACAAACAGGGGCGTTGATAGTTCCAAAGATAAACAGCTTTCTTTTTTAGCTGATCAGGAGTAGCCCTGCTCTCACCCTGGAGTCTGATTGTTGCCAATTTCCAGGAAGGACACGGTGGCTCCTTTACTTATGGATGCATTCATCTATGAGGGGAGTCCCGCTCCTGGGATTACTGT
This sequence comes from Oryctolagus cuniculus, assembly GCF_964237555.1. NCBI lineage: Eukaryota > Metazoa > Chordata > Mammalia > Lagomorpha > Leporidae > Oryctolagus > Oryctolagus cuniculus. Next base: position 24,611,971 of record NC_091433.1, read on the forward strand.
GCCAGTCCACAGCCCCAGGACAGGCAGGAGGCAAGGAGGGTGAATGAGAAAGCACAGGGCCAGCAGAAAGAATGGGTGGGTTTCCTGAACAACCCACAGCAAGGCAGAATGATCCAGGTTCACAAACCACTCTACAAACTGCAGACACACACACCCAAGTTGGGGGAGGCAGGAGAGAGCTCAGAAGGGACTGGGATGTGACACAGAACAGCAGACTTGCCAATGGACATTTCCCACCTTCCTAATACTGCATGGTGTTTAATTAAAAAGTTGCTGTTCAGAATTGTACTGAAAACATATCTAAAAATAGGTCTGTAGTCATCTTAAAAATAAAAGGTTACTCCTCAAATAAGAGCAGTAACAGGTATTATCAGATACCAACACTAGAGGTATCTTTGAAGTGGATTTGAAAAACAGCCTGGCAGAGAAGGGAAAGAGGGAGGAAGTGTGGGGAGCAATCCGGACTGGACTAAGTTACTGGAATTAAGACTTATTCTATGCATCTGCTCTCCCACAATATGGCGCTGGGAGAGAAGTAAACAGCTTCCGCACAGCTGCCTCCAGTTCAACCAATAAACTGTAGGACTTGCTCCTGATTGGAGAGCAGCGTACTCGGCGTGTGGGCAGCCGAGTTGGGATTGGCGGAGGAGGACTATAAAGGAGGAGAGAGACGGCATGCACCAGGAACATCTAAGGGGAACATCTAGCTGAAGGAACACCCGTGCAGCCCCCGAGAAAGCCGGCCGGCGGTGTGCCGCTCCCCTGCGGAAGTGGGGAATGTGGCCAGGGGGAACTGCCCTTCCACGGAGGTGGAAGGGATAGTAGCCAACCCGGGAAGAACCAGCAGCAAACCCGGGGAGGGCTGAGCAGACGAAAGAACAGCGCAGGGTCCTGTGTCGTTCCTCCACGAAGACAGGGAGCGACATAATGGTGCCGTGACTCGGATAGGAAACCTAGGGCGGATAGGAAACTTAGGAGGGAAGAAATGACTCGGATTAGGAAACCTAGGTCGGATAGCAAACTTAAGAGGGAAGAAACGGGAAGAACTGGGAAAATACCGGAGAGAGAGACTAGCAAACAGCCTAGGGAAAAGCCGGACGAAAAGGGTGCCGGAAGAAGCTATTGAAAGCCTAGGCATAGACTCAGATACGGACTACGGGGGGAAGCTGGGAGAAATCTCTAAGGTCGAAAGCGAAAGTGAAAGCTAGAACAAACAGACTCGGACGCGGACTGTGGGGAGAGGCCAGGAGAAATGAGGGAGGAATATCGTTGGAGGAAAGTTTGGGGAAACATACCGGGTAGAGAAAAGTGTTAGGGAAATTGAAGCCGCGGGGGGCAGGCCGAGGCTGAAACGAAAGCCACTTTGGGATTCTCAAGTTAGCCCGGGAATAGGGGGCGAAAAGTTGAAACCAGAAGCTGAAACGTAAGCCTGGTTGGGATCCGTCTGATTAGCCCGGGGAGCAAAGGACGGGAAGCCAGATCGTGGGGCGGAAATGTGAGCTGGGTTGAATTCGCCAGGCTAGCCCGGGGAACTTAGATTGAATGCTAATGGCGGAGACGCAAGCTACGCTGTGTTACTCGCGGAAGCCGCCGCGTGCAGAGAGAGCACGGGGCATGAATAGATAGGGAACAGGGCTGGCGCGAGGCCGTGGTTCAGACGCGAAGGGTGTGGAGACCTCGGAGCCCGCAAAGCCGAGCCGCGCAGATGAGAGAGACGCGGGCTGAAGCGGCTCAGCCGGAAAGCCGCCGAGAAATAGCCTCGGGGCGGAGCCTGCCGGCAGGGCGAGGTGCCGGGAAGCTGCAGGGATAAGAGAAACAGAAGTTTAGAAGTTTCCGTAGTGTAGCGGGTAAAATGAGAGAAATGGGAAGGTTGGCAGACAGAAGTAAAATGGGAGAAATAGGAATGCCCGGAGATAGAGAAATAGAGAAAGAGAAAGGCCTCCCCACAACACAGTAATGTGAGAGCTTGGATTCGGTCTGCCTGATTAAGTGAGGCGATGAGCACCTGCGGCGGCTAGCAGCTTATGCGCTGCAGGTCACCGAAGATAGGCACGAACCAACACTAATAAGTCTCCCCCACAATACAGCAATGAGAAAGCTTGGATTCGGTCTGCCTGATTGTTAGGGCTTGTAAGCCCCTGCGGGCAGAGCAGAGCATGCGCTGCAGGGCACCGAACACAGGCACGCATCAGCGCCTAAAAACTTCCTCACAACATGGCGAAGAGAGGACCCGGATTCAGTTTGCCTGATTGATAGGACTTGTAAGAACCTGTGGCAACTCTAGCAAGCAGAGCAGAGTGTGTGCCACGGGGCACCGAAGACAGGCGCGTATCAACGCCAAAAATAAAAAGAAAGGGGGATCTGTGGGGAGCAATCCGGACTGGACTAAGTTACTGGAATTAAGACTTATTCTATGCATCTGCTCTCCCACAATATGGCGCTGGGAGAGAAGTAAACAGCTTCCGCACAGCTGCCTCCAGTTCAACCAATAAACTGTAGGACTTGCTCCTGATTGGAGAGCAGCGTACTCGGCGTGTGGGCAGCCGAGTTGGGATTGGCGGAGGAGGACTATAAAGGAGGAGAGAGACGGCATGCACCAGGAACATCTAAGGGGAACATCTAGCTGAAGGAACACCCGTGCAGCCCCCGAGAAAGCCGGCCGGCGGTGTGCCGCTCCCCTGCGGAAGTGGGGAATGTGGCCAGGGGGAACTGCCCTTCCACGGAGGTGGAAGGGATAGTAGCCAACCCGGGAAGAACCAGCAGCAAACCCGGGGAGGGCCGAGCAGACGAAAGAACAGCGCAGGGTCCTGTGTCGTTCCTCCACGAAGACGGGGAGCGACAGGAAGAAGGAATGAAGAGGAAGGGAAAGTCCAGAGTACAGTGGGAAAGGCAAGAAAACTGGGAGGAACGCCCTCTGAAGCCCATGCTTATCTATCCCACCAGTCAAACAAAGCAAACTGAGTCCTGCTTTAAGAGAACACTGCGGCCAGCGCCGTGGCTCAATAGGCTAATCCTCCGCCTTGCGGCACCAGCACACCGGGTTCTAGTCCCGGTCGGGGTGCCGGATTCTGTCCCGCTTGCCCCTCTTCCAGGCTAGCTCTCTGCTGTGGCCAGGGAGTGCAGTAGAGGATGGCCCAAGTGCTTGGGCCCTGCACCTGCATGGGAGAAGAGGAGAAGCAGCTGGCTCCTGGCTTTGGATCAGCAGGATGCGCTGGCCGCAGCGCGCCGCTGGCCACGGCGGCCATTGGAGGGTGAACCAATGGCAAAAGGAAGACCTTTCTCTCTGTCTCTCTCACTGTCCACTCTGCCTGTCAAAAATAAGAAAAAAAAAGAGAACACTGAAAAAATTTAATATATATATATGTAACATATAAATATATGTAGACATAATTGTGCTGGTTTTCTGAATTCATTGTTCTTGAACACATGAATATTTCTGAACACATTTATGTATTCATGTTCTTATATTTTTATGTAATGTGTGAAAAAGATACATATTTAAATTCTGAAACTCCAATATTGTACATATACTCTAATTGCTATTTAAATATTAAATTGCTGAATCTTTTACTTTCTCTTTTCTAATTTATATATTTTGATATAAAATTTAAATAGCATATCAGTAAAAATATTAATGTTTATATTCCAAATGTTTAAGTTAGGCTCCTTAATTGTTTTTAATTAACCTAAAAGAACATGTTGTCTATGCAGATTATGTACTGTATTTTTTCATTTTAAAATTCTTTTGTGCATGGTTAACTAACAAATTTTAGCGAGTTAGAATTCATGAAAGATAAATTATCAATTATCATGTTATATAAAGTGAATAATTTTAATGTTCTCCATGCCTCTGCAATAACCAGATAATAAAATAAAAATATTGAAAAGTATTTTTTCAAAACCATAAAATTCTGTCAAACTGCAAAGCAAGAAAATTTCCTTCTGTCATCTTGACAAAAGATGGAATTTAAGTATTTAAGTCAGCTTTAAAGTTATAATAATGTAACATAATGGGAAGAACTGGGAGAAAGTATTAAAATAGAGAGGAGGAAAAGCACATGGTGTGTTCTAGGAATGACAAGCAAGTCAGACTGGCTGCATCATTTAACATATATTGAGAAACAGTGTGAGAAAAGACTGGAATACATAGCTCATGGAGGAATTTGAATAACCAGATCAAATTTTAAAACATTATTGACCATAGTAAGTTGTCAAGGGTTTCTGGGAAATTTACTGATAATGTCTTTGATTTAGGATTATAATCTGATAGCTATGTGTGGAGGAAAATGGAGGGCTCACTTACAATAAATAATTTAAAAGTTAACAAGGGGTCTATAGAGATGCATGGAAAGTGTAGACTTAGTCTAATGTAACATCTTGTAAGAAAAAAAACACATTAACAATTGCCTAAAAGGCACTCAGAAGTGAATACCAGCTCTCTCCCAAAAGAAAAACAGTTCATCTTCTATGGCTTAAAGTTTTTGCTAAGAAGCAGCAGATGGCCAGGATATCTGTTAACCTGTGCTGCAGCAAGGTAAATCTAAATGGCTGAGGATAGCTAAAGGCATGTAAGCAGACATGACATATACAACTGTTACAAGTGACTAAGAGGAAAATTTACCTTCTGCAATTTTTTCCTGTCTTCTAACTGAAAGTAAATGATTTAATGTCTTAAGAATAGGGGAATTAAAGCTGGAATGAGCCCTGTTTCCTAACATACCATGTGGAAGTGTTCTCCAGAGAACCTGCAGAAGGAGTAAATTATGTTGCTCTTGATTTTCCAAGGCTTTTCACATTTACAATTAGCATTATCCTTTCAATGAGAGTTGCTGCCTCAGACAAAATACTGAATATTATTCCATTATTTTAGTTTTCAAGTGACAGGCAGGAAGCACTTTTTTCAATTATTCAGTGTAAAGAACAAGGCTCCTTGGAAACATGGTGACTCTAAACCCGATACAGAATGTATCTGAGATGAGCCTGGACCATTTTGTAGTGCCATAAAGTACAGAAACACTCAACATTGTCACTCACACGCACAGAAGGAACTTATCAAAGAAACACAGAAGCCAATTCAAAGAACCCCAAGTAGCCCAAGCCAGAATAATCAGAGTAGCAACATAATTAAAGGATTGGATAATAACTCTAAGTGAAACATAAATATCCAAAAGCTCATACTAATATGAATAAGTGAATGAAAACAGAAATAAATGGTGGAGAAAAGAAAACCTCTCATACAAAAGAATGTATTAATAATGCATGTAGAAACCCTATCTTCAAGAGATGGAGTATAATAGTCTACTCTTTAAGCATAGGCTGTACTCAGTGGCTTACTTTCAATGAGTAAAGTGTGGAAAAACTAACATATGAGTAACCTTATCATAGAGACAAACACTTTATTACCCAAGTGATTAAGATGATTGGCAAAATTAAGAGTGCTGTACTATTAGTATGAAATTATGAATGGCGCTGTAATTCAGGTATCTATTAAAGATCCATATTTCAGTCTGTTTTTGAGAAAACACATCAGACAAATGTCAATTAAGTGCTGTTCGACAAAATTCTTGACTAGTATTTCTCTAACTGTTAAGGTTATCTAAAATAAGAACATCTTAATAAGCAATCAAAGCCAAAAGGTGTGATTTGACATGATGAGACCTGGCAAGTAAATGTATTGTGGCATCTGGGATGAAATCTAGGGATCAAAAAACAACAATAGGTAAAATTAATTAAATTCAAATAAATTATGGAACCAATTTAATAATAATGCATCAATATTAACTCATTCATTTTGACATGTAAACCAAGTTAGGCAAAGATGTAAATAACAGGAGACATACAGTGTAATGTATATAGGAAATCCCTGTGTTACCTTCACAAATTTTCTGTCAATCCACAGTATTGTAAAATAAAAATGAACTTAATTATGAAATTACCACACAGAAAGCCACCATAAGTAACAAAAAACACTTACAAGATAATTTATCCAAGGATATAGACTTAGAATCTAATCAATATGCTTACTCCACATTCAGAACAAATATATTTTGGAAAATAATTCTCCATTTGACTGTAATGTTTCTGCATATATTGGAAGTGAGACAATAACTTCTGTTTTGTTCTGGAGTACCTTTTTGTTTTTGCTTCGTATGTTTTTTTACTGAAACTTCCCACCCTACCCTCCCTCCCGCACACACTACCATCCTCTCTCTAGTCTGTTTATATAGCAAACTGTGTATGCCAATTATTTCTACAGCAGTCTTGAATAAGAAAATTAAAGACAGGTGAATTTACTGACCATTTCAAAAGATTCATATTCCTTCAGGTCATGTTTCCTTTGCAGTAACACAACTTATTTTCTATGTGGGTGACACACAGGGTGATTGTGTTTTTCTGAGTAACTGGGGCTCAGAAAATACACACAAAAAATGACCATACATAGCTATTTTTATTGTGAATGCATTTCATCTGTGACTCAGAAATGCTGGATAATCTACCAGCATTTACAAAAGTAGTAGAACTAGCTGAACTGAATTTGTAAGTAGGGTACCATTTAACATACTTCGCAATTTTTTTACACAGGGTCTCACAATTGTAAGATTGTGTGGCTTAAAAAAAATTCATGGAACTAGCGACCCTAAGAGACTCTGTTATTTTCCAATGAGAAAATTTTATTACAGATATCACTTTTGTATACTGAGAGTTGTAACTAAAATTGTTGTTACTATGTATCATTTCAAGACATGGGGTACTTATAGAGACATAGTAAAGATATAGGTAGCTTGAGACATGATGAAGTGGCATTTCCCTCAGATGGGAGCTCCTTTACTCATGGAAATAAGTATATTCAAAAGTATTCTACAGCCTTATTTATAGGTAGAGAATGACCCAGGTGCACTATAGTGTGTCTGTTTATTCCTGAAAAGTATCTAGCATCCCAGGGAATATGTTTCTAACCTCCTTGCATCTAGGAGAGATTATGTGACAAATGGAAAGACTTAAAAAGAGGTACAATTTTCAAAAAAAACAGCCAAAATATTTATGGATTTCTGTGTTCTCCCTCTCTTACCAGAACAAAATATTTTTGGAAAATCTAGACTTGGTTGTTGCTGGCTTAGAAGATAAAGGAGCAGGAAACAAGCTTAATGTAGCTCTCGAAGTTGTAAAGGGCAAAGAAGCAACTTCTCTTGTACAACATTCCAGCAACCAGATTTAAGCCCAGAGATTCTCAAGTTGGATTTCTGAGATTTAGAACTGAAATACACTTAATTTGCATCATTTTAAGACACCCAAGTTTGTAGTAATTTGTTATATCAATCATAATAAATGAATATAGTATTTATTCAACAAATAGTATGAACAAGAGAAAAAAATGTTTCTCAATAGTCAAGATGAGGACTATTCAAGTCATTGCTTCTCACAAAATGTCAATTTCACTTTTACAGATTTCCTTTAAGGTGCTCTATTAGTTATCACACGTAAGAGAGAACATATGGTATTTGTCCCTTTGTGACTAGCACTAAGTATGTTTTCCAGATTAATCCATTTTGTGGTAAATTGTGGGGAGCAACCCGGACTGGACTGAGTTACTGGAATTAAGACTTATTCTATGCATCTGCTCTCCCACAATATGGCGCTGGGAGAGGAGAAAACAGCTTCTACGCAGCTGCCTCTTGCCAACTTGAGTGATGACCTCCAGGAGCTGATCCTGCTCCTGATTGGAGGAGAGCAGCGTACTCGGCGTGTGGGCAGCCGAGTTAGGATTGGCGGAGGAGGACTATAAAGGAGGAGAGAGATGGCATGCACCAGGAACATCTAAGGGAAACATCTATCTGAAGGAACACCTGTGCAGCCCCCGAGAGAGCCGGCCGGCGGTGTGCCGCTCCCCCGTGGAAGTGGGGAATGTGGCAGGGGGAACCGCCCTTCCACGGAGGTGGAAGGGATGGTAGCCAACCTGGGAAGAACCAGCAGCAAACCCGGGGAGGGCCGAGCAGACGAAAGAACAACGCAGGGTCCTGTGTCGTTCCTCCACGAAGACGGGGAGCGACAGTAAATAACTGGATTTCATATTTTTACCATTATGTAATATTCCATGGAGTACATATCCCATAATTTCTTAATCCAGTCGTCAGATAATGGATATATAGGTTCATTCCATGTCTTAGCTAATGGAAATTGAGCTGCAATAAACATGGAGCTGCAGGTAATGCTTTTATTTGCTGATTTCATTTCCTTTGGGTAAATTCCCAGGAGTGGGAATATGGTAGGTCTATATTCAGATTTCTGAGGTATCTCCAAACTGTCTTCCAGAGTGGCTGCACCAGTTTATATTTTCCCCCAATAGTGGATTAGGGCACCTTTATCCCCACATGCTCATCACCATTTGCTGTTTGTTGATTTTGTAAATCAGATTTGAATTAGCTCCTTTGAATAGTATTGAAGAAAACTTAATGAGCTGAAGAAAACTGATGGTAGTGAGATGCCATACTCATTATGTTTTCAAACATGATTTCTTTGGATGTTTTGCTGACAGCATGCCTTTTCTAAAGTGATACTTAAGAGATTGACAATTCCCTTCTTTACAGTGGATTATCATTTTATTTTCGAGTCTGAGACATCCTGTGATGTCGGTATGGAGTCTACTACTTTCTTTGATAACTTAAATAGGAAACAGAGAATTGAACCCATTAGAAGAAATCATATTTAATATAATACTTATTAGTCACTTTGTTTGGATCAAATTACTCAGTTTAGAACATATTGGTCTTACCGTAAGGTTTTCCATTAGTAAATAATTCCATCGTATACACATCTGAAATAGTGACTGTCAGATTCAACCAAAGAAACAGAACCAGAGGCTGGCACCATGGCTCACTAGGTTAATCCTTTGCCGGCATCCCATATGGGCACCAGGTTTTAGTCCCGGTTGCTCCTCTTCCAGTCCAGCTCTCTGCTGTGGCCCAGGAGGGCAGTGGAGGATGGCCCAAGTGCTTGGGCCCCTGCACCCACATGGGAGACCAAGAAGCACCTGGCTCCTGGCTTCAGATTGGTCCAGCACCAGCCATAGTGGCCATTTGGGGAATGAACCAATGGAAGGAAGACCTTTCCTTCTGTCTCTCTCTCTCTCTAACTCTATCTGTCCAAAAAAAAAATTACAAAAAGAAACAGAACCAAAAGATTTATCTATCAGTCCCAGCTTCTCCTCTTCTGATCCAGCTCTCTGCTCTGGCCTGGGAGAGCAGTGGAAGATGGCCTAGATGATTGGGCCCTTGCACCCATGTGGGAGGCCTGGAAGAGGCTTCTGGCTCCTGACTTGAGATTGGCCTGCTTCCAGCCACTGCAGCCATTTGGGAAGTGAACCAGTGGATGAAGGACCTTTCTCTCTGTCTCCCCTCTCACTGTCTGTGGCTCTCTTTCTCAAATAAATAAATAAAATATTTTAAAAAAATTCATCTATCAATCAACCTGCCTCTAAATATATTTATATATAGGGATCATTTATACATACATACACATACCATATACATAAATGCTAATTTGTATATATTTTGCAACATGACTGTGCTAGCAGAGGCTGGCAAGGCAAGTGAAGAATCATGGGGCAGTCTACCAGCAAGAAAAGGCTAGAACTGCTGGGTAGGGGAGGAACCTGGGTTTCCCAGGTGAGACTTGATCTTTGACTTTCTTGTACCCTATTATACAATCCATTTAATTGTATTTGTCCCTCTTGAATAATCCAGAAAATGCTCCCTTTTTCAAGATAATTAATCACATCAGTAGAGCTCTTTTTGTCATGTAAGGTCTGTTTCTAACACTTGTGAGTGTATTAAGGTGAACATTTTGGTATGCTATTATTCTATGAAATTAACAGTAGAAATAAAAATGTGGAAAGATTTTTTTAATTCAGAGAAAAATTATAATTATTTACAATGATCATGAAAAAATTACACAGTGACAGTCTTTCTTTTTTTAAGATTCATTTATTTATTTGAAAGATTTATTTATTTACAGGGAGGCAGAGGCAGACAGAGAGATAGACAGAGAGACAGAGAGAGATCTTCCAACAGCTGGTTTACTCCCCAAATGACTGCAATGGCTAGAGCTGGGCCAATCCAACGCCAGTAGCCAGGAACTTCTTCTAGGTCTTCCACATGGGTACAGAGGCCATTTTCTACTGTTTTCTGAAGCCATGGCACAAAGCTGGATTGGAAATGGAGTAGCTGGTACTCGAACCAGACCCCATATAAGATGCTGGCACTGCAGACCAGGACTTTAACCAGCTGCATCACAGTGCTAGCCCAAAGAGTTTTTCTAATTCTTTGACAGTTCTAAAGAATTAGTTAAAATCTACTTTTGTAGACAACAAACAATAAAATGCTTATAATATTGGTGAATTTAATAGATATTAGGAAAAGATTCAAGGAGAAATAATTACATCTTGAATTAGGAACTAAAATTACAAAAATCCTTTATATATAATCATTTCAAATATGAATATATACATTTATATATAAAATCATGCTTCAAAAGGAAAGATAATGAATCAGAAGGTTGTTAGAGATAATTCTAAGGTTAAAGTGGATTTATGGAAATGGTGTGAATGTGAGTATAGGTATTCCATTTAATTGAATTGCTCATGGAACTATACATAAGAAAAAGAGCAATTATGTCCTTTGGAATTTCTCCAGATCTCTTGTTTTTCAACCAATCCAATTTTTGAATGTGCCCTCTGATAGAATGGAAAATTAAATGATCTGTCACTTTCCTTTTCAATAGCAAAGAAAAGTATGCATTCTATTGAAAATGAACGTAATAAAACGAAAACTATAAAAAGAAACCAATGTAGTAAAGAAAGCAGAAAATCAGTAAAAACAAAATATATACAATCAGTATATTTTGTAAATGGAGCAATGAAAGAAACAAAATAATACTGCATCAGTAAGAATAGATTCAGTTTTGAGTGAATTACATCAGTACTTACAAAATATCTTGCTGAACATGAACAAAAGTTTATCAGATTTAACTATGGAAGATGGTAGAAACATAGCTAGTACATTTTTCTGAGAAAATAGTAGAAAAATGTTTTGTTATTTCAGAACTTTTAAAATTTATTTTAGGTTCCTCATAAGGTTTTTGTATGCTTGTAAGTGTATTTTTAGATTTTCCTTTGTATGCCCACTCTCATACTTAATTCCTTCTAAGCACAGTAAACACAATTATTGTATAATTTTCTTGGAGGTGTTCTTTTATCTATCTGCTTACACTTAGAGACCAGCTCTTTTCTTAAAACATCACTCCAATTCACACTTATAGGAACCCTCAAAACACTGTAGCAATGATGTGTATTAAGGGAGCTAGGTATTATTGCAGTCTCTTGAGGTGATGGATTTGTTCTAAGTATTTTCAGTCTCTAATTGCCCATCACAGTGTATGACATAGCATAGGAACTCAATACAACATTAATAAATAATAAACACTTGATATGCATCAGGCTAGTACCGGTATTTAATGAAAGTTTCAATATTTTCTAAATATAAAATACTAGAGATATGTTAAGAGTTGTTAGGAAAAATGTAGGATTTTCAGAAAGGCATGTTCATTCTAATAAGAACATTTGAGTCTAATTTATCTGTAACTATTCAAAAGAATATCAAGCTATCAATTATATCTAGATTTTCAACTATATTGTAGATTCATTTGTTCTTTTCTTTAGGTGAAACCTTGTAGGGAATGAAACTTCTTTTTTCTTAAACAAAACATAACTGATCCAAAAGATAAAGCATGTTTTCAATTCACAATTGCTAAAATACGGAATGCATCCAAATGTCCATCAACTGAAGACTGGATATAAAAATTATGGGATATGTACACCATGAAATACTACACAGTGTAAAAATTAATTAATTAATTAATTTTAAAAACCCGAAATCCATTCATTTGCAACAAAATGAACAAAATGGATGACACTGGAAAACATAATATTTAGTGAAATAAGCCAGTCCAAAAAGTACAAATACCATATGTTTTCCCTGATCTGTGATAACTAATAGAGCAGCTAAAAGTGAAATTGACACTTTAAGATGTAATGACTTTGAACAGCCGCTGTATCGACTGTTGAAGAAAAGTTTTTTTTTTTCTTCACATTACTTGTTGAATTCTTTACTTAGTATAGTGTCAATCATGTGTGTGTATGGTAAGTTGAAAATAGATCATAGTAAAAATAATAAGAACGGGGATAGGAAAGGGAGGAAGAAGGATGGGAGTGCAGGTGCATGGGCAAGTATGCTTGGAAGACTCATTATGTTCCTAAACTTGTATTCCTTAAATAAAAGTTTTCTGGGGAAAAATAACAGTCTTCATTTAGTTAACTGTTATTACTTTCTAAGGTTACTTAATCACTCAGACTTTAACAATATTCTATTTAATTTAATCACTCAAACAATAGTGAATAGGTTTAGAATACTCATTTTTAAGATGAAGATACATAATATAGTCTTAAACTTAGAAGTGTCAAAATTAGAATTGTCCAATCCTTTCCAAGCCCCAAATAATGCCCTTTTTTTTTTTTTTTTTTTGACAGGCAGAGTGGACAGTGAGAGAGAGAGACAGAGAGAAAGGTCTTCCTTTGCCGTTGGTTCACCCTCCAATGGCCGCTACGGCCGGTGCGCTGTGGCCGGTGCACCGCGCTGATCCGATGGCAGGAGCCAGGTACTTCTCCTGGTCTCCCATGGGGTACAGGGTCCAAGCACTTGGGCCATCCTCCACTGCACTCCCTGGCCACAGCAGAGAGCTGGCCTGGAAGAGGGGCAACCGGGACAGAATCTAGAGCCCCGACCGGGACTAGAACCTGGTGTGCCGGCCGCAAGGCGGAGGATTAGCCTAGTGAGCCACGGCGCCAGCCAATAATGCCTTCTTATTACAGCAGTTTCATATTATTCTCACTCACCAAATATTTTATTTTTATTTTATTTATTTGAGAGTTAGAGTTATAGACAGTGAGAGGGAGAGACAGAAAGGTCTTCCATCTGCTGGTTCACTCCGAAAATGGCTGCAACTGCTGGAGCTGGGCCTATCCGAAACCCGGAGCCAGGAGCTTCTTCCAGATCTCCCATCCCATACTGTTTTCCCAGGCCATGGAAGAGGCTGGATCAGAAGAGGAGCAGCCAGGACAAGAACCGGTGCCCATATGGGATTCCGGGTGCTTCAGGTGGAGGATTAATGTACTGCGCCATAGCGCCAGCCCCACCAAATCTTTTATGGAGAGCTAAGATTCAAATGAAACCTTTCTTCCCATTATTGATAGTCAAAGATCTGTAACCAAATTTGCACTTCTGCCTTTCAGTTTATTATAGATTTAGCATAGAACTTTTAGGAGAAAACTCTGCTGAGTGAAGCCTCTTTCTCTATTTTTTTCTTTCTGGATGTAGTCTCTGGGATGTTCAGCAATGTTAGACAATATGCTTTTCATTTTGCCACAGATCAAACTCTTAACTGCAGCTTCTCAAGATATGCCAGGCACTGCCATGGCTGCATTCACCACCTAAGTGTGGAACTGCGAACTGGATGACAACTCTGCATCTTCCTCTCTCAACTCAGCACTCCTGGGCCATGCTGTTTCACTGCATTCTGTTTGCAGGAAACAGATCTCTGTGCCCAGTGTCCACTGAGCTGCTGCAGAAGGAAAAGTGCAGTAAGCCGTGACACATTTAATGTGAGAAAAAAATCGTGTATCTGGTTGATTTTTCCCCCAAGGCCTCACAGATGATGATCTGAGCTTTCACTAGCTATGCTTACTACATCACATTGAGAAGAAAATGTCAAACACATTGTGGACTCTTTCATAACTTGCTCAAGTAAATATTGAGACTCTCTCTTCTGTGTTCCTGTTATAACATTTACTCATTCGAGTATCATTCTGATCATATTTGACTGCTTTTATTTTCTTCCAGAGGATTGTAGGAGCTTTGAAAGAGGTTCAATCTGTCACACACACAAAAAAATCCTTAACACTGATCAGGACTCTGCACAGGATGCCTGGTCAATATATTTTGGAGAATTAATGAATGGTTTTAATTACAAAAAGAGCTAAGGTATAGATTTCTAATCTTGCAAATCATGGGAAATTAAATAGCATATTAGCTCTGATAAAAACTGCAGAAAAATTGCATTCCAAGAGACAATCAGTCACTTTCTGAAACTAGTATGTTTGGTATTGCTATACCTAAAACAGCACATTTATTGTATTTTCTAGGAAAATAAAAATAGGCAACTCATCCATTCTAAACCCTTCTAGAGCTTGAAAATAAATTATATTCTATTAAGTTAAAACATGAGATATCTGATAATTACTAGATCATTAGATAGGGCAGTGTGGTGGCATAGAGGGTAAAGCCACCACCTGCTAGGCCAGCATCTCATATGGGTTCCAGTTTGTGATCTGGCTACTCCATTTTCAATCTATATCCTTGTTAAAGGCCTGGTAAAGCAGCAGATTATGGCTTCTGCTTAGGCCACTGCCACCCACTTGGAAGACCCAAATGAAGCTCTTGAATCCTGACTGAGGTCTGGCCCAGTCCTTGCCTTTGCAGCCATCTGGGGAGTGAACCAGCAGATAGAAGAAAAATCTCTCTGTCTCTGTGTGTCTTTCTCTTTCTCCTTCTGTAACTCTTTCAAACAAAAAATAAATCTTTAAAAAAAAAGGAATCAATGTCTGCCTGAAAATTTTATTTACTGAATATTTTGATATCACTTTAAATATTTATTTATTAATTGAAAAAATTCAAGCAAAATAACCTTGAACATGTAGGTGTGTGTATAGCATTAGAAATCCAAACTAAAGTGAATATTGAATAAAATACTGAGAACTTAAACAGCAACCACAAATATAAATGATCCCCATTTCAATTTTTAATGAAAATACTCAATTTTCGATCAAATGGTTTCACTGTAAAAAAATTCTGAGAACACACATACACACATACACACAGACACATATATATATATATATATATAATTTCTCAAAAACATAGTAGACTCTCCAATATGCATAAATATTGAAAGTGCTGTGACTAACTTAGTAGATAAGGACAAGAGTGATATGTTTTAAATATCATTCTTCATAAAATATTCTTTAGAATCTATGAATTAAAGACATGTTATTTAACAACAAAATTCAACTTTACACTTTTAAATTGCTGGATGAACATTCCCTGAAGTTTCTTTTTTTTTTTTTTTTTTTATGTTATTCACTAAGAACTTGCTAGAGATATGACACACTTTTAAGTTGAATCTGCATTATTAACATTCTCTCTGAAACTCACTGAAGTTCAGATAATTAAACAATGACAAGCCCTATTTTTAATGTTTGGTGATTTCTATGCCATAAATATTCATATCATAACAGGTTTCAAGATACCAATGTCATCTCACTGAACACAAAGTTGGTAGGAAATGTACAACAGCACCTCATTAGAAAGTATTTCCACTACACAGATATAACAAACAACCCCAAAACTATTGATTACAGTAATATATGATAAAATACCTGCAAAGTGGTATTACATTATAAATATAACACCTTTTTAATAAAAGTACATAAAATTTTTATAACAATGGCTGTATCTAATGACTAATTTGCAAACTTTCTTCAAAAATCTGGAATTAAGCACTTTGGAGCTCATATAAAACAACTGTGGCACAATACCACCAGAGATAATTATATCACAGAAAATCAAGACCAGCCTGTGCTGTTGGAAAGACATCACTGTTCCACTACAGAATTCGCAGCATGTGGATACAGGGATATCTCATGCCTTACCTTAGGACATCAGTGATGGGTAAAGCCATCACAGATAATCCTTGTCACTACTGCCCTTACCCAAGATTCACTAGCAAGTACTAGATTTACTCTTAACTTAATTTGGAAACAGATGAAACTACATGAATTTGCACATATTAAGGCATTAGACAAAAATCACCAACAAACAGTAATATCTGAGAGAAAGGAAAAGCAAGTACAACAACAACAAAAAAGAAAGACAAAGTAAATCATGCGAATTTTTCACTTTCAGCACAGATCACGTAATCGGGACTTTGTGCTTGGAGGAATGAACTGTAGCAGAGTCTGGTAGCCTTTTCTAGTTAAAGATACTGGTATTGTTGTGTCCGAATTTCCCAATCAATGCCCGAGGCATGGTCACAGATGTAAAAGCAGAGGTTTATTTGTTACCAGCTGGCTGGGACCCCCTACCCGCACATAGTCATCTAGCAGTGCACAGGCAAAAGGCCCTCTCCTTTGCATAAGAGAGGTTTTTATAGCCTCTCACTTGCAAGGGTGCAGGTCATCTCCTATGTAGGTTACCTTCTCACTCTGTATGGCAAGGTATTGGGACCTAACATGTTCATTGGTTCATTTAAACATACAGGCTATATAGGTTATGTGGTGGGAAGGCCACACAAAGGGGATGGCAAGGGGAGGCACTGGCAGGAAGCAATGGGCCATAAATTCCAGGGGAGCTGCTGGGGAACATAGCAGGCAAGCAAGCAGCCGGAGTACAGAAGTGGAACCGGCATTTAGCAAGCTAGAGACTCCAGCTCCTACAGTATGAGTTTCTGTGACAACCGAGACAGTTTGAGTTTCCTGAACAGAACAGAAAGCTGCACAGAGACAGAATTTCAGAGCTCTGCCCAATGTTCTTTTCAAGTACTCAGCTGAAACTAATCAGTGTGTGGGTAAGGACATTATCTATGGTTTGAAAAAGGATAAGCTGAAATGAGAGAGACAGAGAGTGAGGAGGGTGACTACGGTTATACAGGGCCAGAGAAAAAAACCAGAGGGGAAAACATATCATTCATAGAGAAATCAGTAGACTATGAATTTTTGATCTGTGTTGGGGAGCAACTACTGTTAGACTAAAAGATGGTTTCAATGTCACCTAAAAGTGCATAAAATTAGGGAAAAAATATTTCTGAGTAAATTAATACATCCTATCACAAGGCTGAAGAATGAAGTAGCCAGGGGCCAGCACTGTGGCGCAGTGGGTTTAAGCCCTGGCCTGAAGTGCTAGCATCCCATGTGGGTGCCGGTTCTAGTCCTGGCTGCTCCTCTTCCAATCCAGCTGCCTGCTATGGCCTGGGAAAGCAGTAGAAGACGGCCAAAGTCCTTGGGCCTCTGCACCCACGTGGGAGACCCGGAAGAAGCTCCTGGCTCCTGGCTTCGGATCGGCGCAGCTCCAGTGGTTGCCGACATCTGGGGAGTGAACCAGCAGATAGAAGACCTCTCTCTATGTCTCTACCTCTCTCTGTAACTCTGTCTTTCAAATAAATAAAATAAATCTTTAAAAAAAAAAAAAAAGAACGAAGTAGCCAGTGTTGTGGTGTTGTACATAAGACGCCTGCATCAACCCATTTTGCTGGTTTGTGATCCAGCTGCTCCATTTATAAAGCAGCTCCCTGCTAAAGCACCTGGAAGTCAGAGGAAGATAGCAAAAGTGTTTGGGCCCCTGTACCCATATGTGACACCTGGAAGAAGTAATCCTGGTGGCTGGTTCTTGCCCAGCCCAACCCTGGCTGCTGTGTTTGGGGAAGAATGAATGAGTGAGCGGACGGAAGATCTCTCCCTCTCTGTTTTTCCCTCTCTCTCTATAACTCTGCCTTTCAAATAAATAAAATAAATCTCTTTGAAAAATAATGTTTAAAGAAATACCAAATGCCCAGTATCTGTTGTGTCACAAAAAGGCAGGCTGGATGCAACAGCAAGAGGGTTTCTTTCCAGCTGGGGCTCTCACTGGCACATTACAACGCAGTGCAGTGCTAAGGCGAGAGGCCCTGGCCCTCCCCCTCCCAGCATCTTTAGGTCACTATGCATGTAGGTGAGTTTCTATTCCTTATATGGCAATTACCTAAATTTATGCATTTTATTGGTGCATTTGAGCAACTTAGGGGCTAGGCGTCACACAGGAAGGCGGAAGAATTTAAATTCCAGGAATAGTTTCACTCTGGTACCCTTAGGCCTGTCTTTTCTGGCTTAAAATAAAGCCTGTTATGGAGGAACAGCAGTTCTAGCGACAGGTCCTAAAAGCTCCTAAGACCAAGATTTTAATATGTTGCCCCATATTTCAAATCACTTAATCTTAACATACTACACACTATTAAGTCTTAACTCCAAATGTACTTAATCTAAACTAACTTATGGTTTGAATTAATTATGTATAACTGAACTACAGATAACAAGATAAAATGCAATTCAAAATTGCAAGATATGAATGGAAGAAATTAAAATCCACAATGGAAAAGAAAATAAAAAAACAATCCATGTGATCCACATATAATGCCAGAAAGGAGCTATGGCCTGCACCGAGTTGCTATTTTTCTCTGGATGATCTCTAGTCATTCTGTTTATCCTCTATTACTCTAGCCAGATGCACTACTATCTACTCAAAAACTAGCCTTTAAGAATTTTATCTGTATATCAAGTCCTAGAAAAATGTGGCAATCCCACCTCCTACCCCAGATAGGGGTGACCTTGTGCCAGAGATAGAGTCTTTCAGAGATAGACTCCATAATTCAGTCACAAGATTTTGGGGTCTTCTGTAACTCCCTGTTCCAAGATGTAACAACTCATGATAGCATGAACAGATTATTTTAATTGTGACTGTATACCCCATGCTAAAGAGGTTATCACATGCTAAAGAGGTTACCTAAGAGATTTAATATCTGAAAAGGATTTATATATATATGCTTAATTGCTTAATCAAAATTCTAGAATTAGAAACTCAAATTTCGGTGATGGAAAAATGCTAGATGGGCTCAACAGCCTGTTAGATATTGGTAAAGAAGTCATACAATTGAAGGCATAGCAACATAAACTCTTTAAAATAAAACAAAGATAGAAAAATATCTTAAACTGAAAGAATACAGTGTGAACTGTGGTCTAACTTGAAGTACCAAATATATGAATAATTGGAGTCCTCAGAATTGCAGGTAGCAAAAAATTTGTATAAATGATGGTTGAAATTTTTTTCATATTTGAAAATGATTATAAGCGTATGTAGAAAATCTAAAGAACTTCTAGCATAAGAAAAATTAAAGAAACTGTACAGTCATAAATTAGTCAAATTTCTCAAAAGTGCCTAAAGAGACATATATCAGATAAGATAAGATAAAAATGACAGTACATTTTTTTTCTCTGTACAAAAAAACAAAATCAAAGGATAATGGAGAAACATATTCAAGGAAGGAAGGAAGGAAGGAAGGAGAAAGAAGGAAGATAGAGGAAAGAAAGAAAGGGAGAAGGGAGGGAGGGAGGAAGGAGAAAGAAGGAAATAAACTTCTAGAATATTTTTCAAAAACAAATGTGAAAGAATAGGTCTTTGGCCTAGTGGTTAAGATACCCCTACCTTGGGGCCTGCACTATAGCATAGCAGGTAGAGCCACCCTCTGAAGTTTCAGCAGTCCATATGGGTGCAGGTTCAAGTCCCGGATGCTTCACTTCCAATCCAGCTCTTTGCTATGGCTTGGGAAAGCAGTAGAAGATGGCCTAAGTGGGAGACCCGGAAGAAGATCCTGGCCTTGGCTTGGCTTCAGATTGACATGACTCAGGTCTTGTGGACATTTAGGGGACTGAACCAGCAAATGGAAGACCTCTCTCCCTCCCTCTCTCCCTCTCTCTCTCTCTCTCTCTCTCTCTCTCTCTCTCTCTCTTTCTCTCCCTCTCTGCCTCTGTGTGACTCTGCCTTTCAAATAAATAAATCAATCTGAAAAAAAATAAGATGCCCATATGCTATATCAGAGTTCTTGGCTTTGAAAGCAAGTGTTGGCTCCTGACTCCAGATTTCTACTAGTGCATATCCTGAAAGGCAGCAATAATGCAAACCACATGGAATGCACACATAGCATTCCAGGACCCTGGCTTTGGCCTCAACCAAGCCTGGGGATTGCTGGCATTTGGTGAGTACCAGTGCATGTGAGAATGCTCTGTCTCTCTCTCCTTCAAGAGAAGCAAGCAAGCAAGCTGGAGTAAATATTATTACAACAACAAAACATGAAATAATCCATAGCTACTGGAATTATGCTGCAAGAAATACTAAAGTAAATACATCAAGCACAAGCAAAATTATACCATAAGGAAACTTGTAAATACATAAAGGAATGACATTGCACCTATATGGATAAAGGAGTCTATCACAGCCAGCATTCCCAAGTCCTACAAACTTCTAATTTTGTTTACACAAAATTTCACCCACCCCAATTCCATTTATTAATTATTTCTGATCAATGTATTTATTTAAAATTTTAGTTTTAAACAGATACAATATAGTTTGTAGATACAATTCTAAGAACATACACAGAGTGCATTTTCCCCAAAAGCTGAGTAAATATTAGAATCAAAACTAATTATTATAAAATTCATTCCACAGATTCAAGTAAATCAAACATTATTAAGTCTGATGAAATCTAAACACTTGGTCTTCCCTTCATGTCTATCCCTGAAGAACAAACCATCCCTAATTTGTGTTATGATGAATCAGCAATACCCTAAACTTTCTTATATAAACTTTGTCTTCCACTCTTGATAATTTGACTAACCCTTACAACATGATGATTTCTTATTTTTGTTATACTTCTGGAATCCATGACAATTGGAGCAATGCTTGAAACTGGGAAATCACCAAGTTGATGAAACACACAAAGTTATTGCCACAGAAACTCTGTTAAGGACACTGTTCCAGTATAGTTAAGATGTAGGGTTGGGGCCTGCGTCTGTGGCATAGAGGTTAAGCCTCGACCTGTGGCACCAGCATCCCATATGGTGTGAGTTTGAGTCCCTGCTGTTCCTCTTTTGATTCAGCAGTGAAGGATGGCCTAAGTGCTTGGGCTCCTGCACCCACGTGGGAGACCTGGAAGAAGCGCCTGGCTTCAGATAGATATAGCTCCAGCTGTTGTGGCCATTTGGGGAGTGAACCAGCAGATGGAAGACCTCTCTCTCTGTCTCTCCATGTCTCTGTCTGCAATTCTGCCTCTCAAATAAATAAATAAATTATGAACTTTTGAAAAAAGAAGGTAAGATCTCATTATTATGGAAATAAGCATAAATTAAATATATTTACTATTTAAAGGGCACTAATTGCTGTACAGAGAGATAGAATCACTCATGTTCTCTATCAAAAATTAATTTTAAACCAGTCTTTAATTTTAAATAAAAATCCAAGCTTAATTACAAACTTGATAAAATAATTTTATAAAGGAAATGGAAGAATAAGCAGAAGAATATGATGAGGACACTATTAATTAAAATATAACTGAGAAAAAGATTTGCCTTTTGAGGAAATAAATTATACTATGAAAAAACTAAATGATTAAAGGTATTTGGTGAAATTATTGGAAACAATGCAATGACTGAGATAATTTATAAATCTTAAAAATGGACTACAAATTCAACATAATTTTAATATATAATGAGTGTGAGGTTTCATTCTAAAACATGAAGATTAACTTAGTAAGGGCTGGAAAATTGGGCAACTCTTTAGAACTAAAATAGTACTATACCTCCCTTTCACATTATGTAGAAAATAAGTCTGGACAACTCATAGCTAGATCCAACAGATTCAAATTAAACAAATAAAAAGTAGATATAAAACCAAACACATTCAAAATATTTTATTATTGAAAATTGATTGTGATTCTTTCATATATCTTTATTGCTTTTACATAATATCCATAAGTATTCTATAATAGAAACAGCACCTGATATTTTGCCAGGTAACAAAGTTTAAGCTAACATGTTTTTGTTTTTCTTTTTTTTAAAACTTTTATTTAATAAATATAAATTTCGAAAGTACAACTTTTGGATTATAGCCACTTTTCCCCCATAACCTCCCTCCCACCTGCAACCATCCCATCTCCCACTCCCTCTCTCATCCCATTCTTCGTCAAGTTTCATTTTCAATTATCTTTATTTACAGAAGATCTACTTGGGATATACTAAGCAAAGATTTCAACAGTTCACACCCACACAGAAACACAAAGTGTTTGAGTAGTAATTTCACCATTAATTTTCATAGTACAACACATTAAGGACAGAGATCCCACATGGGAAGCAAGTGTACAGTGACTCCTGTTGTTATTTAACAATTGACACTCTTATTTATGACATCAGTAATCAATCGAGGCTCTTGTCATGAGCTGCCAAGGGTTTGGAAGCCTCTTGAGTTCACAAACTCTGACCTTATTTAGACAAGGCCATATGAAAGTGGAAGTTCTCTCCTCCTTTCAGAGAAGGGTACCTCCTTCTTTGATGGCCCATTCTTTCTGCTGGGATCTCACTCAAAGAGATCTTTCATTTAGGTCATTTTTTTTTTCCACAGTGTCTTGGCTTTCCATGTCTGAGAAACTCTCATGGGCTTTTTATCCAGATCTGAATGCCTTAAGGGCTGATTCTGAGGCCAGAGTGACATTTAAGGCATATGCCATGAGTCTGCTGTGTATCCCACTTCACATGGTGGATTGTTCTCTCCTTTTTAATTATATCAGTTAGTATTAGCAGACACTAGTGTTGTTTATGTGATACTTTCTTTTTTTTTAACTATTATTTAATGAATATAAATTTCCAAAGTACGGCTTATGGATTAAAATGGCTTCCCCCCATAACGTCCCTCCCACCCACAACCCTCCCCTTATCCACTCCCTCTCCCCTTCCATTCACATCAAGATCATTTTCGATTCTCTTTATATACAGAAGATCAGTTTAGCATACATTAAGTAAAGATTTCAACAGTTTGCTCCCACACAGAAACATAAAGTGAAAAATACTGTTTGAGTACTAGTTATAGCATTAAATCTCAATGTACAGCACACTAAGGACAAAGATCCTACATGAGGAGTGAGTGCACAGTGACTCCTGTTGTTGACTTAACAAATTGACACTCTTGTTTATGGCCTCAGTAATCACCCTAGGCTCTCGTCATGAGCTGCCAAGGCTATGGAAGCCCCCTGAGTTCACTGACTCTGATCATATTTAGACAAGGCCATGGTCAAAGTGGAAGTTCTCTCCTCCCTTCAGAGAAAGGTACCTCCTTCTTTGATGACCCATTCTTTCCACTGGGATCTCACTCGCAGAGATCTTTCATTTAGGGTGTTTTTTTTTTTTTTTTTTTTTTTTTTTTTTTTTTTTTTTTTTTTTTTCTCCCCAGAGTGTCTTGGCTTTCCATGCCTGAAATACTCTCATGGGCATTTCAGCCGGATCCGCATGCCTTAAGGGCTGATTCTGAGGCCAGAGTGCTATTAGGACATTTGCCATTCTATGGGTCTGCTGTGTATCTCACTTCCCATGTTGGATCATTCTCTCCCTTTTTGATTCTATCAGCTAGTATTTGCAGACACTATTCTTGTTTATGTGATCCCTTTGGTTCTTAGTCCTATCATTATGATCAATTGTGAACAGAAATTGATCACTGGGACTAGTGAGATGGCATTGGTACATGCCACCTCGATGGGATTGAATTTGAATCCCCTGGTATGTTTCTAAATCCACCATTTGAGGCAAGTCAGCTTGAGCATGTCCCGAATTGCACATCTCTTCCTTCTCTTATTCCCACTCTTATATTTAACAGCGAACACTTTTCAGTTAAGTTTCAGCACTTAAGAAGAATTGTGTATTGATTATAGTATTCAACCAAAAGTATTAAGTAGAACAAACAAAAAAAAATACTAAGAGGGATAACATATTAAGCTGCTCAACAACAGTCAGGGTGAGGGCTGATCAAGTCACCGTTTCTCATAGTGTTCATTTCACTTTAACAGGTTTCCTTTTTGGTGCTCAGTTAGTTGTCACCTATCAAGGAGAACAAGTGGTATTTGTCGTTTTGGGATTGGCTTATTTCACTCAACATAATGTTTTCCAAATCCCTAACAGGGATCACTTTTCAGTTAAAATTTAAACACCTAAGAACAATTGTGATACTTTCATTTACTTACTTGTGAGAGAGAGAAAGAGAGAGAGAGAAAGAGAGAGAGAGAATGAGATATCTCCCATCCTCTGGTTCACTCCTCAAATAGGCACAATGGCCAGGGCTGGGTTAAGATGAAACCAGGAGCCTAGAACTTGTTCTGGATCTCTCATATGGGTGGTCCCAAGCACTTAAACCATCTTCCATTGCTTTCCTAGACACATTAGTAGGGACCTAGACTACAAGTGGAACAGCAGGATGGGAATTGATGTTTATATGATATCCTGGCATCATAGGCTGTGGCTTAACCATCTGTGCCATGATGATGGCCCCCCCATGAACAAATTTGCTTCCTATTTTATTATGTCAATCATCAAGCAAGATATTGTCCATGAATATGTTGCCTATTAAGATAAAACATATAGCTGTTTACTATACCATATGCAAGAAAAAATTGAGTAATCTTTGGTTTGAAAAAATTCATGGTTAACCTTTAAAACCTGAAAAATCTGATTATTAAAGAATAGATTGGGCCTGGCAATGTGGAGTAGTTGTGTAAAGCCGCCGGCATCCCATATGAGTGCCAGTGCGAGTCCCAGCTGCTCCATTTCTGATTCAGCTCTCTGTTATGGCCTGGGAAAACAGTAGAAGATGACCCAAGTCCTTGGGTCCTTTCACCCATGTGGGAGACCTGGAAGAAGCTTCTGGGTCCTGGGTTGGGATCGGCACAGCGCAGCCAAGGGGCCAATTGGAGATTGAGTCAAAGAATGGAGGACCTTTCTCTCTGCCTCTCTTTCTCTTTCTGTGTGTAACTTTGACTTGCAAATAAATAAATATATATATTATTATAGCCAATGGAAAAAGAAAGACATTGTAATCTTTCCCATTTTTCTCTGAAAAAAATGGTAATCTTAAGAATCTAATTCAAGTCTTATTTTTGTTCTATAAGTTAAGTTTTATTTTTGTAATTATATCATTCTAGACATGAAATGCAGTGACAGCAGATATCACATCAAAACATTTTACTATTAATCCAGAACACTGCAAGAAGAGCTTTAAGGGAGGATCTAAGCTTTGACATCTTTGTCAAGTCAAAATTGTAGGTAATTATTTTAAAGTAGGCCTTCTTTTTTATTTTAAAACTGAAGGAAGAAACGTGTCCATAATTAATATGCAATATAAGTGTAAAAAGCATGTAGTCTATAATTTCTTCAGTTATCAATTCATTTCTCTGCGTGATATAACAAGAACCAAATAAAATAGTTATGTGAAAAATGTAAAAGTAAAATGAACTAAGTGGAATTCAAATGATCACATATAATATTTAAATAATGAAGAGTAATTGGAATGTTGTGTTATTTAGTATTGTCAAAATATTAAAATTTAATAAAACATCTATACATAGTTTGCATATGTTGTATCTATAAGAGTTTTAATAGTTCTCAAAAAATAAAAGGTGTAAGTATTTGCTAAGTAATATAAACACCATCAACCTCATCAAAGCACACCACATAGCAACATGGTTGCCAACCTATTACTAATGAGTAACTATCCCATCAAAGAACAAAATTTCCCTTCAAAAAGGTGGTTATTTGCCCCACTTATGCCACATACTCAAAAGACAAATGTATGAAGTATTTTGAAAGATACTGGAAATGTCTCTTAGGATGCTTGAAATAATTTAAAGAAAGACAAATGGAAAACAGATTATTATCTTATCAAATCTTAACTGTAAATATAAGACTGGGAAAAAGAGTACCAAAAATACTCTTAGATACAATCATGGCACAATTACAACTGAAATTAAATTTGTTTCTGGATATATGTAGTAATGGAAACAAGGTGATCCTCAGAGTATCTCTTCCAGCACAAATGGCTGTGTATCACAGAAATGTCTTTCCTAATGCATAAAAATGGCATAATTGCATGCATGTGTTATGGCCCAAGTCCTTGGGCCCTGTACCAGCATGGGAGACCAGGAGAAGCAGCTGGCTCCTGGCTTCGGATCAGCACAGTTCGCCAGCCACAGGGGCCATTGGAGGGTGAACCAACAGTGAAGGAAGACCTTTCCCCTATCTCTCTCTCTCACTGTCCACTCTGCCTGTCAAAAAAAAATATACAAATATAAATAGATACACTAAACTAATGTGGAAATTATGTGAATTTAGTTTCTGAATTTAGCTCTGCTGAAAAGAGCAATAAACTTATTGTTTTGGTAAAAATAATAGCTATTGTGGCACAGCAGGTAAAGCCACCGCCTTCAGTGCTGGCATCCCATATGGGGGCCGGTTCAAGACCTGGCTGCTCCACTTCTGATCCAGCTCTTTGCTATGGCCTGGGAAAGCAGTAGAAGATGGTCCAAGTCGTTGGGCCCCTGCATCCACGTGGGAGACATAGCGGAAGCTCCTGGCTCCTGGCTTTGGATCAATGGAACTCCTGCTGTTGCGGCCATCTGGAGAGTGAACCATCAGATGGAAGACCTCTCTCTCTCTCTGCCTCTGCCTCTCTGTAGCTCTGTCTTTCAAATAAATAAATAATTCTTTAAAAAATAAAAGAATAGCTATTATTTCTTCCAGGTTTATTATACAACAGATGTTAGGTTTTATATGTAGGAATATATATAATCCTCACAGGAACCCTATGAACTTGTGCAATTTTAATTATCCCATGTCTCCTAATGAGGAGCTGAGACACAGGCTGAAATGACCAATCTTCCATAGCTAATGAAGGAAGATTCATTTCCAGCTGTATGGTTCTGTAGAACCTTCTCCCCACTCTGAAGTAGCTTCTATACTACGTGTGTCCTTAATCTTTGCGGTTCTTTCATGAATTCTTTCTAGGCACTGAGGTGTTCTCAGATTAGTGTGTACCTGTTATTATAGTCCAGTCACTAATAAGTCAGTATATGGTTATGTGTTGCTTATTTCTAGTTTTATATTAGGAAACAACTATATATATTCTCATCAAAATTAACAAAAGAATACTCATACACATCAATATTCCACTTGAAGAAAACTATTGGATTTATGTGATATATCAATATAATATCAGTATATTATATGATGATAGATTATGTCATAACGCTGATAAAATGAAATTCATAAGACCTAGCATTTGTCCTGAAAGGATCCTTGACTAATGAATACTGGTCAGTTTGGAATGCACTCCCCATATTTAGCACTTCCCAGTTCAACTGGATTGCGTTTTAAAATCCTTCCTATCTCTGGTGACAGATTTCTTGACTTCTTTTAGCAACACTAAAAGGAAAAGCACCTGGCTCCTGGCTCCTGCCATCGGATCAGCGCGGTGCGCCTGCCGCAGCTCGCCAGCCACGGCGGCCATTGGAGGGTGAACCAACGGCAAAGGAAGACCTTTCTCTCTGTCTCTCTCTCTCACTGTCCACTCTGCCTGTCAAAAAAAAAAATACATATTCATGTATTATTTTTAAAAATGTATTTTTATATTTCTTTGAAAATAATGTTTATTAGTAAAAATATTGAGGAAATATTTTTGTATTAAAATACACGATTATTTTAAAAATAACACTTCCTATACCTCTATTCTCCTATCTTAGTTAAACTGCTTGATTGTAACCCCTGCACAGCAGTTAGTATGTAGTCTCACAAAAATGAGAACAATAACAAAACATAATCAAATTCAACATTATACACAAACGTATCCATCTTAGCTTGGTACTGTGTTGATATATATTGGCTCACTAGGAAAAGTACGAAACAGAAAGTGAGATAAACTAAAATAATGACTCTAGGAGAGTGATTTTTCTAGTTCATATGGAAAATATTTTATATTATATTACATATTTTATATTATTTGAATATATACTTACAGTTCATACTATTGAATACACACACAGGCTTCGACTTGATTTGAAAACTGAAATACTGTTTTTACTGCTGGTCTTTCTTTTCTATCAATAAGGGGAACTGGAATAATTTTTAAATGTTTATTATTTATCATCATCTGCTTAAAGAGAGAGAGAGGGAGCAAGAGAAAGAGAGAGAGAGAGCAGAGATTGGTGTTTTCCAACCACTGGTTCACTACTCAATGGTCATAATCCCAAGGTTTCTGGGTTACTGGGCCTAAACCAGGAGCCAAGTACTCCATCTGTCAGGGGCATGAGTGCTTCAGTCATCATCTACTTCCTGGTAGGATGCATGAGCAGGAAACTAGACCAGAAGCAGTGTGGCCAGGACTTGAACCAGCTCCAATATAAGATGTAGGAATCCCAAGCTATACCTTAACCCTCATTGACAAATTTACTCCTGATGTGAGTTTCTTCAATCTCTGAATTTTGAATTTCTCATTTGCGAAATGGTGACAATATTATTTATGCAAAAATGTCTTAAATATCTGCCATTTTTTCTTATAAAGTGTGTACCACCGTAATTGGGTAAACTCTTTGTGTCAACTTGACTGGACCGAGGATGCACACATGGCTTATCAAATATTATTTCTGGATGTAGCTGACAGGGTGCCTGCCCTTCTGATTCACAATTATTCAGATGCATACTGGAATCCATATAATCAGCTCTCTAACTCTGTGGCTGTCAAACTGCACCACTACTTTCCTTGGGTCTCCAAATGGCATACGTCAAATCTAGGAATTCTCAGACTTCATTCTTCATTGTTGGTTGAGTCAATATCTTATATTAAAAATATATATTATATATATTTTTCATATTCGTTCGGTTACTGTATATAACTGATTTATACAGTCTGTATAAGTGGATATTATACCAACATATATTTTCTAATGTAATACTACTATATATTACAAATGTGCTTATAAATGTAATTTGATAACTAGTTATGACTAGTAATTAGTAATAGATATAACAACAAACAACTTTTTATACCTAAAGAACTCATTTATACTATACAAAGTGAAAATTAAGTAATGGTATTGGTTTTCAGAATAAAATGTGCAAAATATATAGCCTACAGGAATTTTAAATAAAACTCACATAAAAAGTTAAAAGCCATCTGTGGACATGGTATGATAGGCATAGCATCAGTGAAATAAACTGTATGCAAGTACAATTCTTGGTTTGGTCATCAATTTGGAACCATGTTATCTCAAACTGCCTCATGCATTCAAAGATTTCTGTGTGTGCTAATGCTTTAGACTTCATTGTGAGGCCTCTGAACAGGAAAAGTTCAAAGTTCTTCGTGTATATTCTCTTCATATTTTTAGGCAATGATCTCATCTTGGGATTTTAGCAATTTTCAGGACACTCAGTAATTAAAGCATCTACCATTAATCAAAATATTTGGTCCATTATACCATTACTTAATATAGTTTCACCAGTTCATTTCATAGTGAGAGATACCAGTACCTAGATGCGATTAGAGAGTATTTGAATTTTGGTTTTGGCACAATGACAGCTAACTCACAGTTGAGATTATGTGCCAAGTCTTTTCTGTTTTGTTCTCAGTTATATTTAGCTTCTAGAAAAGTCATCTCCAAGAAGATATTTGAGAGGTTCCATTATTATTCAAAACCCAACTGAACTGCTGTGTCAAAATTTTATATTTTTCATCTAAGGTTAATGAATATTTACAAAGTTAATCAAGAATTGATATAATAATTCAGAAAAAATTTAGCATACGTTTATTATTTCTTTGAATAATCAAGAATTTTGCTAACATTCATCAAATGTAAGAGGTAATCACTGAACTATTTATTTCTCACAGCAGAACATGAGAGAGTTGAAATTAAGGAGCGGTTTGAGAAAAATCCAGAGCTATGTGATCATTATTACTCAATATTTGTTTAAAAATATATTTCCTGTAGGTGAGAATATGTGCCCATTTTCATTTAAGTACATACTCAAAAAGCACATATGGAACATCTATGGCGCTTTGTGCAATGTGATAGACAACAAAAACACAAAAAATGTGTAGAGATGGTCTCTGCCTTCAAGGAACAATGGTCCCATACAGAGACTGAAGTAATACAAGCAATAAATCTTAAAACTGTGAAAATCCTATTACACAAGGCAGTATCAAAGTGGAAAGGTACCTCTTTGAGAAAGGTACCTCTTTCTTGGATGGCTGTTCTTGCCGCTGGGATCTCACTTGCAGAGATCTTTCATTTAGCTCATTTTTTTTTTCTTTTTTGCCACAGTGTCTAGGTTTTCCATGCCTGAAATACTCTTATGAGCGTTTTAGCCACTCGAATGCCTTAAGGTCTGATTCTGAGGCCAGAGTGATGTTTAGGACATCTGCCATTCTATAAGTCTGCTGTGTATCCCGCTTCCCATGTTGGATCATTCTCTCCTTTATAATTCTATCAGTTAGTATCAGCAGGCACTAGTCATGTTTATGTGATCCCTTTGAGTCTTAGACCTATATTTTTGATCAATTATGAACTTAAACTGATCACTTTGACTAGTGAGATGGCATTGGTACATGCCACCTTGATGGGATTGAATTGGAATCCCCTGGCATGTTTCTAGCTCTACCATTATGGGCAAGTCCAATTGAGCATGTGCCAAACTGTACATATCCTCCCTCTCTTATTCTCACTCTTATATTTACAGGAATCACTTTTAAGTTAAATTTAAACACCTAAGAATAATTGTGTGTTAATTAAAAAGTTCAACCAATGGCATTAAGTAGAACAAAAAAAAAAAAAAAAAACTACAAGTAATAAGATAGTAAATTGTTCCATGAAAGTCAGGACAAGGGCTGATTAAGTCATTGTTTCTCACAGTGTCTGTTTCACATCTTTTTTTTTTTTTTTTTTTTTTTTTGACAGGCAGAGTTTTTTGACATGCGTTGTGGCCAGCATGCTGCACCAATCTGAAGCCAGGAAACAGGTGCTTCCTCTCGGTCTCCCATGCGGGTGCAGGGCCCAACCACTTGGGCCAAACTCCACTGCACTCCTGGGCCACAGCACAGAGATGGACTAGAAGAGGAGCAACCAGGACAGAATCCGGTGCCCCAACCGGGACTAGAACCCGGGATGCCGGCGCCTCAGGCAGAGGATTAGCCTAGTGAGCTGCAGTGCAGGCCGCCATTTCACTTCTACAAATTTCATTTTAGATGCTCAGTTAGTTGTCACAGAAAAGGGAGAACATATGATATTTGTCCCTTTAGGACTGGCTTATTTCACTCAGCATGATGTTTTCCAGATTCCTCCATTTTGTTGCAAATGACAGGATTTCATTTTTTACTGCTGTATAGTATTCCATAGTGCACATATTCCATAATTTCTTTATCCAGTCTACTGTTGATGGGCATTTAGGTTGGTTCCATGTCTTAGCTATGGCCTTGTCTAAGTAAGGTCGAAATTTGTTAACTCAAGAGGCTTCCATAGCCTTGGCAGCTCATGACAACAGCCTCGAGTTATTACTTACATCGTAAATAAGAATGTTAATATCAACAAAGGGAGTCTCTGTACAGTTGCTCCCCATGTAAGATCTCTGTCCTTAATGTGTTGTACTATGTTAATTAATGGTAAAACAACTACTCAAACAGTATTTTATACTTTGTGTATCTGTGTGGGTGCATACTGTTGGAATCTTTACTTAATATATCCCAAGTTGATCTTCTGTATATAAAGATAATTGAAAATGAAACTTGAAGAAGAATGGGATGGGAGAGGGTTTGGGAGATGGAATGATTGCGGGTGGGAGGGAGGTTATGGGGGGAAAAGGCACTATAATCTAAAAGTTGTACTTTTGAAATTTATATTTATTAAATAAAAGTTTTAAAAAACTGTGAAAACCAATGAATGTGTCAGAGAAGAACTATCTAACCCATCTTTGGATTTAGAGAAGGTTTGAACACGTTTCTAATGAAAGAAGTTTTACCCAAATCAACACTTTTAAGCAATTAATACTTGAAATATTTTGGTTTCAATGCCTAACAATGTTTCTAACAGATCATCATCATTGGTATCAGTGAGTCACATTTCACTTGTTATGTCTTTCCAGTTTTACATTTTGAATAAATAACATTTTTATTTTACATATTGCTATATTCCTTAAAGTATATACCATTGTCTTTGGGTTAAAAGACAGAAAGGATAAGGAAAGGTAAAATGTCTAACAGTAAAAATCAGATTTTGTGTGAGTAATGAAAACAATTATCTTAATTTATTGAGGTAATTTATTAGAAAAGGTGAAGAGAACTAGTTTTTATAAATTATAGGATGGATTTGCTGCTTTTATGCTGCAGGTCTTAGTTTTACTCTTTTTACTACTGATTTTAGAGTGCAAAAATAACACATATATTTTAGAAAATTAAGAAAAAAATGCAAAATAGCCCTTATACCATGGGAACTTTATTCTTTGAATATTTTCTAATATTTTATTTTCATAAATATCGTGTAGGAATTAATCACAAGGCAGGTAAAATCTCTCTTGGTGTGGGCATTTGGGAAGTAGCAGTTATCCTCATGAGTGTGCCTGGATTCAATACCCATTTCTGCCTCCTAACTCCAACTTCCTGCAAATAAAGTGGGAGACATTGGCAATGACTCAAGTAGTTAGGTTCCTGCTGTGTATGTAGTACATCTATCTTGAATTCCTGCCCCTGTGTCCAGCAGCAGCCCAGTCCTGGTGATTGCAAGCATTCAGGGGTAAATCTGGATGACGGCTCACTCGCTTTCTTGCTCTTGCTCTTGCTCTCTCTCTCACCTTGCCCCTGCTCTCCCCAACCTCCCTTTCTGATAATTAAATAAAAATGTAAAGGAAATATTGGAGAAAAGGAGAAGTGTTTTTATACTATGGAATTTAATAAGATGAATCTTCTAGTGTGAAGCACAGAACTTGAGAAAGTTGATTTTTTTCTACATATAAGACAATTGAGTGACATTTTTGTTTCACACATTGTCAGCCCAAGGGGAAGTGGACAGGGAAGCTCTGCAAAACAACAATCCTCTCACTCTCCAAGTAGAGGACTGAGGTAAACAAAGTGACAATGAAAAATGGGGGAGGATCATATTTAGTATTAAGCTACTTGCAGTACTCTTGTAGAGTAATATTTGCCTGTGTGTCAAATTTCTCATTGCATTTGGCTCATAAAATCCTCATGTCTCTTTATGGCCACCAGAGCTAGAGGAGGTGGGAGATCTATTTCAACAGTTGGCTGTACCTGCAGAGACAGAAACCAAGAGGACAGAAGAGTTCGCTGGAGCTGCAGCCAGCAGGTAGGATGGGAGCATCTTCACACGTACTCTGACCTGCTGGGAAGAATGTACTGTCCTTATTTAAAGCACGTGAGATGATGTGCTGGGGGCTAGAGTCAACTTCAACTAATTTGTAAAATATCAGTGTGACTCTTATAAGCTAAATATGCCCTGAGGAATGTCTGAAAAGCTTCCAACTGCCATACACATATACACACACACAAATACAGAGTCTACATCTGCAATTATACTGAAATTTCCTCTACTGCTTTCTTATCTCTGTTTAATAGGGTGCCATGAATGTTAACCAAATTCATTAAACACAGCCCAATACCATGAGATTTAAAGACAGCATGGTAAACTATTCTGTTGATACTTCTAGTTCAATCACTGCATTTACACAATGTGAACCTCTTACTTTACATGTTCTATAAAATATTTTTGTTTAAACTTTGACTCATAACTGTGCACGTTCCCCTTAAAACTGTTTTGCTCATGATTATGCAAGTACAACATTTTAAATAAATTTTATTTTTACTTTAATTTGAACATCTAATCCACAGGTAGTCCATTTATCCTAAATAACTGTAAACATTGATTTGTGATATTTTATTTTATTCAACTTTAGATTTCCCAAGTTATCTAGCACAGTGGCTGCAGAGGATAACACTCAGTTAATAGCTCCTGGATTTACAGGTAATTAAGAATTTATATTATAAAATCACCAACTTTTAAGTTGCAGTGTCTTTGTTTTTATTTTTTAATCATTTTGTTATAAAATTTGACTTTATCAGTAATTTTTATAAAATTTTAATCTTCTTTATTGTTTATATTTATCATTAATGTGACTAGGTTTTATACAATTTAGGTTCTTTCAACATAATAAACTGATACAAGCAGAAGTAATATGCAAATTATGGTTTGAGAGTATTTATTCTAGGTCTTTCAATCAAATAAAAACTGCCAGTAAATCACCCTATCAGTGAATAGTTACAGTGTGTTCGGGGACTTACTGTACCCTACGACTTGAGAAAAACACTATGATATTTGGATATTCGAAACTGATATGGTTAAAACTTCATCGAGCCATATATCACAGGATACAACTACTAAATGATGTAGCACAAATACATCATCAAAGGTATAAGCAGGAAAATTTCAATTATCTCAAAAATGCACACTTGTTTTCAGTTTCTTACCATGCACACACGCATAGACTCAACACAAGAAATTGAGGTCATCTAATATTAAGGAGGAGTTTGTTGTGAAATTTTATTGGTTCTATTATTTAAAAATTACAAACATTCCTAGTTCATCATGAATAATACTACATAAACCAAGATTCTCTCCTTACTATCACTGAAATAAATAGTTCAATGAGCCAGAGAATGGGAGGTAAAAAGCTAGTGACCATCTTCTATTGTTAGGAAAGTCACCAATGTTAGAGTGATAAAAATTTTCTGATGGGAGAAATATCATATGATTCTCAGACCATTGTACTGCATGTCTGTGATAACAATTAATAAGTCAGTCTTATCATGATATTTTGCACAGTGCCTATGTGAGGTTTGTCAGTACCAGCAAACAATTCATCTAATTATTTAGGAGAAAGCAATGAGAATTTAGAGGGAGACTTTGTGTCTCTGCTTCTCGTAAGGAAATAAGGGAATCGACTATGCATCTTAGCTAAATCCTATGAGGGAAAATGGCTCTTTGTATCAAGATGTTTCCTTGGCACAAAAGGTGG
The DNA here is from genome assembly GCF_964237555.1 of Oryctolagus cuniculus. Classification (NCBI taxonomy): domain Eukaryota; kingdom Metazoa; phylum Chordata; class Mammalia; order Lagomorpha; family Leporidae; genus Oryctolagus; species Oryctolagus cuniculus. Next base: position 24,646,820 of record NC_091433.1, read on the forward strand.
TGGGAGGTTTCTCAACTGCTGCTGTGTTCCAGGAGCACAGGGTTCAGGTAAAGATCAACGTTGTCAGTTATCATTATTTTTATTTTAGTCTCTTAAATGTCACTGAATTACTGAAAAGAATGGAGAAACTGTGAATTGTGCAGCACTGGAGACTGACAAAATCCAAGTAGTGCATATTCAGTGGGGGAGAGCTTTAACACTGACGGGAAGAGAGCGTAACTGAATGGCTCCCTCTAGAGACAAGGATGGGGAATAAACGTCATTACACAGCAGGGCAGAAACCCCAATCTTTCATATTAACTATGTCAACAAAATAGGTAGAACTAGGGATGTGTATGTGCTTGTATATGTGTATATATCAAAGTCACAACTAATTTTGAGTTTCCTAGCATTTTATCCTACCATAGCGAAAAATAAAACCATTTTGGAGTACATGTAAAGTGTTAGTGATAGATAAAACTCCCTTATAATTATACTCCATACATCATCCTTTGTCAATGTTAGTAGGGTAGGCTTACGATTTGAATTGGTCAGGCATTATCAGCACTTTCGGAATTGGGAATTAGATGGAAGGACTTGGTGTGGGTGTATGTGTTAAGTAACTGAATGTGGCAACAAGTGTAGAGATGTAATTGTCAAAGGAATTGTATCTCAGTGTCCAAGGAGAAAAGGGATGGCTCATTGTTAAATAAGTTTATTCTAATAACGGTGGCATTTACAAAGCTTTGGGGATAGTGAAGGGAACCTTTGCATCGCTCCTAATACTGAGAAGTTAAGGAAAGGATCTGTTAGCGCCCGACGATAGAGTTCCTACAGGGAGAGGCCTGGTGGATGTCCCTATGACAGAGCCAACCAGCCAGGCACGGGCCCAGAGCAGAGAAGCAGGGCAATGATAACCATTTCACTATCATTTTTATTTAAAAGGATCTTTAATGCTGTCTTTTAAAAATTATCCTATTTTCAGTTGACAGATACAATTATCTGAATCATGTACAGCATGAAGTTTTAGTATAAACTAGTATATAAGAGGAATCTTCACAAATTCATAAAAACACATATTGTAAATGATGGAACGGATTGCAAAATTTATTGCACTCAAATAAAATCTTCTAATTCCACCTTGCACAAACTTTTAAAAAGCACTTTTCTGAAGTGATTATTGAAATTAGCACAAATACATGTACCAAAGTCTTTGAAAAGACTCAGGAGATTACAAATGACATAAATGATATTAATACTGTACTGTGGAAATATGTCAAATTACTACAGAAATATGGAGAAAAACATTTGCCGAAAGCCTTAAAATATTCACAAAATGTGGCTTAAATGGATAATACATGTACTACTAGTTCATTATGGTTCAAGAATATTAGCAAATAATAATTTTTGAAATCCAACTTAGAACTGCAATTAGACAGTATTAGTAAATTAGAATACAAATCAGTATCAACCTTTAATAAGGAGAGAAAAGTGAATTGAGAGGAAATAATTTATTTACTTGGTCTGTTATAAAAAAAAACTAAACCACTCTAAGTAAAATAATCAATGTCTTCAAGAATTAAGAATCATAAAATGTTGATAAAGAAAATAAGAACTATATAAAAATTAATATATATAATATTAAAACTTAATGATTAAATATTTGTTCTTGCTGTGATTCTTGGTACCACTTAGTTGTACATTTTTAAGCTGTGCATTGAACTAACGTGGGGCGATGGTTGTGTGAATATGAGATGATGGTGCAGAGAAAGAGACTGACTCTGCAGGGACTCTGTTACTCCTCTCCTTGTTGCCAGATTCCTAAGTATCATTTTTGTGTGTTCTGATTAATGAGTGTGGTGTCCTCCAGAAGAGACTTCTGGAACTCCTCTGGGTTCCATTTTCCACCTGTTAGACTTCACGGCAGCACTCACCTTGCAACCACAAAGCTTCAAGCCAAAGTCAGCCACTCCTCCTTGCCCTGTGTCCTGATAAGGCTTTCTTGTGCTGTAGTTTCACTTCTTTGTTTACTTACTCGCTTTCCCAGGGATGACTTTCGCCTCTTCGCCATTTGTGAAGCACAGAATGCTTTCCCTTCTACGGTGTTTCCAGGGAGGTAATCCACTCAGGAAGGCAAACACAGGAAAAAGCACTTCTCTCTCACACAGAGCCCTCTCCCTCTCCCAGGACTTATCCATAGATGTTTAGCTCTGTGATCACTTGATGATGTTATGTTACCTTTCCAGTGATCACGTGCATGCTTTTCTAGAAAGTACAGAGCACTTGTTTGATTCGTATTTATGTTCTTTTCAGTCACTACTTACACAAAATTGCCACAGCAAAACCATTCCTACACAAATAGTAAATATTAGTTAAATAAATGAATTAAGTAACTAATTGTATGTTTGATACCATTTCCAGAGGTGATATTGTCAACTCATGTGGGACAAACTGCTTCTTTAATACTGCCAGCACTTTCTCTTTGTGCAGCAAAGAAATTGAATTTGGATCTGCTTCAGTAGGCCACTTCCCGATGCAAATGTAAAGCTTAAATATTATTCTATAGTAAAAAGCTCAACTGCTGTGCACGATGGTGTAAAACATTGTCTTCTGCAGGGATGGAGTACTCAGGAAGAGACCAAGGACGTTACGAGGTTGCATACTAAAATAAGGGGTATTTTTTTTTTTTCTTTCACGGTTCTAGGGGAGGGTTTGACTACTTGGATTCCAGGCAGACTGGAAAAATGAATGCTCCAAATCAGACATAATATGCTCCCTGAAATACAGTGGAAATAAAAATGGGATAGTTGGTTGTAATTCTTGGAGTGTAAACTATAATAAAGGAATGCAAGAGCAGTGACATTTACCCATGCTCCAAAGAAGTGTGTGGTCTCTGCTGATGTTCTCACATGCCTCTTGCTACCAGGAAATGAAGTATTCCTTAGTCCAGTAATTTTTTGGTTCTCTATTTGTAAGGTTGTATACATTTATTTCAAAGGCGGAGTCACACACACTCACACACACACACACACACACACACACCGAGAGAGAGAGAGAGAGAGAGAGAGAGAGAGATCGTGCATTTGTCGGTTCACTCCCCAGAAGTGCAAAACAGCCCGGGATGAGCCAGGCTGAGGGCAGGAACTAGGAACTCTATTCAGGTATCTCACATAGGTGACAGGAATTCAAGTCTGTTGCCTCTCTGGATCAGAAGGGTGGAGTAGCTGGGATTGGAAACACACACTTTAATATTCAATATTAAGCAGCAGTATAATCTTGCTGTGCCACAATGCATTCTTCAGACAGATTTTTCTTTGATTTCCCCTATTCTTTCCAAGGTTGGCTTGTTAACTGTATCTTCTTCACAAACTGGCCATTGTCATAAAATCTAAATATAGCCCCAACCCCTCTCTATGTAAACAGATCATTTAAATTATTTGCTTATATATTTTTACTGTATACCCATGTGTCCATCTGGCATGATTCCTGACATATAGTAAAAAGAATATTATTCACTTCTGCCATTGGAATGGTCAGTCTGCACTAGCTGAAGGCAACATATCATACAGCAACATGGATGATTTGTCCTAAAAAATAAAAATAGTCAGCTTAATGATTCTGGGAAACTTCCATTCAGATAAAAACATATTTTAGTTGTTTATTTTCATATGGCTTTTTTATTTGACATATGCAAGCCTTGCAATGATTTTCTACTATTTATGATATCTACAAGTTGTGATATAAATTATTTTTATATTGTAAATATAAGTTGAGATTGAGAACTATCAGTTGTCCTTTTAGTAGTAAGAAATTAAGCATGGTTCTCAAACATACTCACACAGAGACACACATACATAGATATACAAAAGAAAATAACTGATTTTAATAAACAAGCCAGGAGATGACATAAAAGCTATTTAAGTTTTAAACATCTTAATGCAGTGAATAAAAACAATCCTGATGTCTTCTTCACTTGCAGTGATGTGATATTATCATGCACAGATTTAAAAAGTAAAATACTTTTGAAAAAATTCATGTTTCAGTGAATCTCCATGACTTCAATTAACCAAACAATATTTCTTTTCTTTTTTTTACTTTGTTTTAGCTATATATTCCCAACTTATTTTCCATGTGCTGTTAATATTTTTTAAAGTTTCCTCTTATTTCTGTTATTAATAATATATATTACCAGACATAAAATCATGCATACTTCTGGATACCATATCATGTTGCAATAGATGTATACATTTTACATTGCTCATTGGGTAAGTATATGTATCTGCACAAACATGTAACATTTCTTCATGATGAAAACATCTAAAATTATATATTTTACTCTATAATGCAGAAATACATAGTACAGCGTTTTAAATAAAAATATAATAATTCAATGACTTCTGACTACATGAAATCAATAAATATTAAAATAGTTAATTTACATTTCAGCTTGTGAAATGAGAGAAAATTTATTTAATAGTGTTTAACATTTAAATACTGTTTTCTGGAATTTGAACAATATCAAAGCAAGTATACAAGTGCCTTTGTCCTTTTATGTTAAAAAATAATAATAGTATCAGATAATAGTATTTAAATAACTTGAAATTTTCTTAAACTTTTAGGTAGACACATAAGTTATGTGTCACTTGAGACCTAGTTTTTTTTAAATGATCAAATGCTTGGAAACGTGATAGAAATCCCAAAAATTTACAAATTGCATAGCACAGTACTTACTTGTTAAAAATTGATCATTCAATGTGTGATTTTTTTTCTTACTTTCCTTTACAGAAAGCAACAAATGTAGGGAAATGACTATTTTGCTTCATTATTGTGGCTTTTCCCCAACTTTCACACTCAACTCTGCAAATGACTTTCTATGACTTCCACATCTCCCAGAAACCCCAGAATCCACACACTTAGAAGTCTGTATATAATATTCTCTGTTGTCCAATGTTGGATTGTTTAAGGAAAAACTCAAGAAGATATTGGGTAGATGGGCATGAACTCAATTTCATCCTTTACCTAGGTCCTTGATAACAAAACGGCTGGGTAGTTATTGTCACTTTGTAGATAACTAACAACCTAATTACACATGTAAGCATTTAAAGTTTACTGATTGCATCATAGAGATATATATATGTATATATACAGTTAATCATTTATTTATTCAACAAGCACCTTATTTTCTATCTGCTCAGGACAAGGAATGGTGATTCAACTTTTTGTTTATGTCTGATATTTATTTACTGTTTGTGGCACTTCAAATTTATAAGAACTGCACTGTAAGTTCACTAGAAGAAAATCAAGTATTTTCTTGGATATTCTATTATTCATTCTATCAAATATTATCGATTTACATAATTTGGGGTACCACTTAAATGAATTATATATTTTATATAATATGTATTATATATATTTAATTGTTTCATATTTACATTTTTAAAGTATAATATAGGAATTTTGTAAGGGTATCTTTTTCCTAATGTCAAATATCATGACAGAAAAAGGCCGTGATGTAAAAAAATAGATGTCATTAGTGCTATGAATAATCTTAAAAGTATTTTAATACAAAAAGAACTACTGTAAGAAGATGATATCCTTGTACAAATTACAGAAAATACTATAACTGTGGATAATAGATAATATGGGAATATTAACATCAATATTATTTATAATTAATATCATATAAATGTTATATTAATATATTGACATATAAAATATTATGCATTAATAACTATTGATTACATGTTGAAGATATATTCTCACATAAATAAATATATGTAGATAAAATATTCTCCAGATACATCTTTATCTTAGAAAATTATATTGAAAGTTAAAATCTAGTCATCTAATCTGTCACGTTTTATTTATTGCTACAAATTGAGATTGTCTTAAAAAGCCACTATACAAGATAGATGCATAAGTTATCTAAAAATACAAAAGATGTAAGTCCTGAAAAATTAAGCCATTAGAAACTAATAGTCAGGATAAAATTTTAAATAATCTAGTAATCTAATAATGTAAAGGAAGAACACAGTGCTTTTATTATCTTTAAAATCACTCACCATAAAAATTATGCCTTTTAGCTGATACTAGATATCAAATATCTAAACAATTTGCTATTCCAATTAAATATGACTTTACAAATCCCCTTCCCATGGATTCTGAATCAGGAGTCTTTATCTATATGTCACATGAAAATCTTTCAGAATTTAAAAATATTAAGCTACTTTGTGAAATATCTGTTATATTATCTGAGGATAATGCAAAGATCTTCAAAAACACTGTGTAGAGTGTTTGAATATAACTTTAAGCCATTTATTTTCCTAAAATTCTTATTTCAAAAATGACTCTCAGCTATAACTAAATGATAAGAAAAAATATCTCTTCTCATAGACATTTAATTTTACCTAAATGAAGAGCAAAAAATAAGATTTATTGAAATTAAATTAAATCTATTAAATTAAATGTATATTAAATTAAATCTATTATATACATTTAAATCTTAAGTGATTAAAAAATATCATCCAAAACATGCAAATATATATTCTTTCTAGGCATACTTTTTGTTTTAATGGTTTAAATTGACTAATATAAAAAGAGAAGATACTTAATAAAAGTGAAAAAATGATAAATGGATCAAACAATTTTCCATGTATTTGACAATGACATGGTATAATAAATGTCAAAAATCAGATATTTAATCTTCAAATATAAAAATGAATGCATAAATCATTATCATAAAATTTAGATAATCTTTATTAAAATGTTCAAGTTTGTGAGTTGAGGTTATTTTTTGTATATCTAAATTTATACTGACTAGGTTGGTAACCACTAGATATGTGTGGTTATTGTCAGTATTGGAATATGGCTATTGTACACTTGAAATAAGGCTGGTCTGACCTGATATGTAGTTTAAGTTTAAAATACACACAGGATTTTTAATATTTGTATGGAAAACATATTATTAATAACTTTATATTGATTATTTGTCAAAGAGATATTATTTTGATATAGTGCATAAATTAAACATACTAGTAAATGAATGTATCCTGTTCTGCTTTACTTTTACTAATGTAGCTACTAAAAAATGTTAAGGGGCAGCCGACGCCATGGCTCACTAGGCTAATCCTCCGCCTGTGGCGCCGGCACCCCGGGTTCTAGTCCCAGTCGGGGCACCGGATTCTGTCCTGGTTGCTCCCCTTCCAGGCCAGCTCTCTGCTGTGGCCAGGGAGTGCAGTGGAGGATGGCCCAAGTGCTTGGGCCCTGCACCTGCATGGGAGACCAGGAGAAGCAGCTGGCTCCTGGCTTTGGATCAGCACGATGCGCCGGCTGCAGTGGTGGCCATTGAGGGGTGAACCAACAGAAAAAAGGAAGACCTTTCTTTCTGTCTCTCTCTCTCTGTCCACTCTGCCTATCAAAAAAAAGAAAGAAAGAAAGAAAGAAAGAAAGAAAGAAAGAAAGAAAGAAAGAAAGAAAGAAAGAAAGAAAGAAAGAAAGAAAGAAAGAAAGAAAGAAAATGTTAAGGGGCATGAGGTCCGCACTGTTCTTTGTGATTATATTATTCCATAGTGCAGCTCTAAGGTTCATATATTAGGTTATGTGAGATCTTCTGGAGTCTTTCTCTCAATGTATCTAAAAAATCTACTATGGTTGATTGTACTTTTTATGTACATATTAAAGTGTACTATAGTAAAAGAACATTTATGTAAATAAATATGTAAATAAATATATTATGTAAATTAAAAGGCATATTCAATATCCAACATATAATGATTATAGATCATTCAAAGGACAAAGTCAGGCACTTATGTAAATTTAGAAAATGAGGGAAATTAAGATTGTCCTGTATGGGTTTTATGAAGATAATTAATCATGAATGTGAGAGTAAACATACATAGAATTACTTGAGAGAGATCAAATGGTTACCAGAACACCAAAATTTTTCTAACTCTATTACAGATCATAAAAATGCTAAAGCAGAGGCCAGTTTAAAGGTTTGCGAGTAAAATCTGAATAAAAGAGAAAGCAAAGAACCAGAGATGCATTGTCTGAAAATTATGTAGCTAAGCTTTCGACATCGAAAGACAATTTTATCGTGTTAAATTATGCCTACATACATAGATCTCCTAGACAAATCAAGCACACTATCTTTAAGCGAAAAGTCTCCAAAAAGTTCACGTTCAATGCTTATTGTGAAACCACTATGTATGGATTTATTTTTGCCCCAAGATACACATCTTTTAATTCTATTTTTCTGAAAACTTTTTGAAGTACTCTCAGATAAGCTGATTGCACCTTCTATCTGATGTTTTCAAGATTGTATATATTTAAATAAATATTTGAACAATGGATTCTTCACACAGACGTGCACTTACACAAACAGGCAAGTGCATGTCTGTGTGAGGAATGAAAAATAGTTTTCATAATTCACTTTTCTGTAGTACAGCAATTCAAGTTATGGTAGAACCTTTTTTTTTTTTTCTTTTAAGGACACAGGACATTTAAATTCTTTTTTTTTTTTTTTTTTTAATTTTTATTTTTTGACAGGCAGAGTGGACAGTGAGAGGGAGAGACAGAGAGAAAGGTCTTCCTTTGCCGTTGGTTCACCCTCCAATGGCCGCCGCGGCTGGCGCGCTGCGGCCGGCACACCGCGCTGATCCGATGGCAGGAGCCAGGAGCCAGGAGCCAGGTGCTTTTCCTGGTCTCCCATGGGGTGCAGGGCCCAAGCACCTGGGCCATCCTCCACTGCACTCCCTGGCCACAGCAGAGAGCTGGCCTGGAAGAGGGGCAACCGGGACAGAATCCGGCGCCCCGACCGGGACTAGAACCCGGTGTGCCAGCGCCGCTAGGCGGAGGATTAGCCTAGTGAGCCGCGGCGCCGGCCGGTAGAACCTTGAAATACTTACAAGGTTTAAAAATGACGTACTTCAGTGTCACTTACATATTCTCAATAGAATCGTGGAAGTACTTTGACACACAGGTGCACTGTTAAATATCATAATTACTATTACTTACTATTAATATTTATCTAATTTCTTTAGCCTATTTAGCATTAAAAATTATCTCAGCCTACCTATACTATCCATTGAGCCCAAGTAGAAGGAGGAGATGATACACAAAAGTAGATAAAATCTGTCATTGATAAAATACTACATATAAAGCATTTTTTATTTTCAGAACTATGATATATCAAACTATATTTCTTTTCATAGTTACTCCACATCAATGCAATCATGTTATTTTCAACTGTCTTCTAGTACCTCATATATCAGCTTGTGAAAACATTTGCGGCCACTGAGATTTTGTTGTTGGAAATGTTATGTTTTGAAATATTGCCGAAGGAGGGGTACAGCATCTGAAGAGCACTAAAATTTTAGCTGACTTGTGGTGTATCTGCTTGGGAGAAAAAAGTTAAGCAGTGATAGACAAATTAGAAGTGAGAAATCCTTGAGGAATATACAGTATACCCCAGAAGAAATATGGAAATAATTACTTAAAGTTTCTCATTTTATAAGAAGAGATCCAGGAAAAAAAAAAAAAAAAACATTTATGATCTGCATGTTCAATTATCTCATGACAATGAGCTCATTAGACTGTCAGTGTTTGAATGTGACTCTAAGTGATGTTTTACCACAAAGCTTATTATAATTCTGCCATGATGAATTTGGGGTAATGTTTCTCACTATTTCATGGTATTAGTAAATTCCCTATTTCCAGTTACTACAAATATAAATGAAAGCATTGATAAAATATCCCTTCCAAAGTGGACTTGGGGATATTGTAGCACCATGCATGTCCCCATTATTTCAACATTTGTGTTGAATTACTTGCTTAATATTCAACTTCTGTGAGAAACTTATAAGCTCCATGAAGGCAGGGACATATTTACTTGGTCTAATTTCTGAGTTCTCACATTGACTGGCTGAGTTCTTGCCAGTGGTGCCTTAATGGAAGTAAAGGTAATTCACAATGCAAATCCTCACTGACCCATATCCTGATATTTCAACCAGAAATAATCTCCTTCCAGCAGGATCTGTATGGACTTCCCTTTGTAAATATCATCCCTTTTTGCATTGTCATTGAATAAGAAAAAAGTGTATAAAAAACCTCTAATTTGTGTAGTAAGAGTCACAATGTCAAGTTATCAAGTTATGTAAATAAAACAAGGCTGTGCAGCTCCTGGCAAGCAGTACTGTGGGACAACTCTATCTCAACACTGTCAGGACAGTGCTACTTCACCTCATCTTACACTATGACAGGTTCTAAAGCTATTAACTATATTTTACACTTCAAAAATTCTGCATAATTTAAAATAATATATTGCATATAGGAAGCACTATGTTGATCTTTACACATTTATTATTTAATTGAAAGTCAGAGTTACAGAGAGAGACAGAGAGAGAAAGAAAGAGGGGCCTTCCATCCTCAACAGCCAGGGACTCAACAGTTAGGGCTGTGGCAGGGCAAATTCTGGAGAAAGGAGCTTCATCCGCATCTCCCTTGTGGGTGGATGAGGCTCAAACACTTGGGTCATCTTCTGCTGCATTGCAAGATTCACTTCCATTTAGTTCATACATGAAAAACAAACCACTATGACATATTTTCATATACTTGAAAGACAGAATATAAGACAAACTTACCTGATGTATCCAATCAAGTAGTAAGTTCGTATACCACAATATAGCAAAAAAAAAACCTGCGGATGATCTTAAAAGAAAGTATAATTTATTACTCACTTTTTCATTTCCTAACATTACATGTTGTACTTGTAACCTGTTAGTATGTCAAGTGATCTATGATGAATTAGTGAGTAAAAATAATAACTGACAACTACAAAAAACTTTCTTAAAAATTAACCACATGCAGTTGATTAACAATGGCTTTTGAAACAAGTTTTGGAAGTACTTTCAAATACACTTACATAAATAAAACCCATTACCTTTCCCTAGAAATGCTTGATTGAAGGCCTCAGTTAACAGAGGTTGGGGGACTTTTCCTTTCTCAAATCAGGCACATAAGCTCATCTCCTGTTGTCCTAATACCACATCTGAGTTTTCTTATCTGAGTCCCAACACAGACCAGTCTTGCACCAATGTTAGCTGAGAGCCCTTCCATTTAATATGCGCATCCCAGAATTTTGTTATAGATATTTGATGCTAATTATAAAATTGCATGTATTATAAGTCATATATTTATTTGTGTAATTTAGTACCAAATCAAGTCACATAAGGATCTCTTCATTTAAAATCCCCTCCAATGCAAGCATGATCTCTCCCACATTGCTGTCATAGGAATCAAATCACCTTCCAAACCACTTTCCTTCTGTTTTGCACCTTAAACTCCTCCTCCCAACTCCTGGTTCTAGACTTAACCCTACAGCCTCTCTGGATGCACAGCCATGGCTAACAGTTGACATTTGCTGAGAGGAAAAATCATTATCTATTTGCAACTCAAGTACCTCATTTCAACTGCATGCCTGCTTTCACAAGATGCCCTTTAAAAAAAAACATACCATTAGTGACAATTTTTCTGTATTGATTAAAAACATGAATAAAACCATCAATCTGCTCTATTTTTTTCATTTGGCAAGATACACACACATGCACACACACACACCCCCAACACATAATTAGCTATGATAGGTTTAATTCCAAAACTACATATTTTGTGACAAGGAAAAATATTCTTAGAGGTATTATATATGGAAAACATGGTGAGCTGAGGGGTCACAAGAACAGAATTTTTAAAATTAGGGCAGCAATCAGCAAATTTTAAACTGTCTATATAAATCATTTGGAGACATTTGCCTATTGAATCTAAATAACTTGTAATATAATGTGTAATACTTGTAAATAAATATTCTCTTTTTCAAAACCTTCAGTGTTAATGTTCTTATTGCCTCTTATTTTGACATACACTGTCACTTGAAAGTAGAAAGCTAAATACTTTTCTGACGAGTTGACAAATCTTGATACTTATTTAACTATCTTATTATTTTATATTTCAGCAAAAAAATACCTGTATTTCATTGTCACTAATTTAATTAGTCCAAGACTATTTTGTTCCATGTTGACTTCATACTGTTTCTATACAACTTTTTAACATCTATTTTGATTATTTTGCCAGGGGCCATAAAAAGAGAAATGTATATCTACCATAATTTTAACTTTAAACTTCTTTTGCATTTTTCTCATCTTATTTTGGCTTCATATTTAACTTGTTTCTTTCTGCGATCTCCTACTTTTCTAAGCTATATAATGAAACATGAATCTTTAACAAAACAATTACAAGATTATTATGCCATAATAAAACATCATTGCTTTATCAAACTGAAGGCAAAAATATGATTTACAATTATGAAAGCTAGTCAAAAATTACCTCTGATCTGTCATAGATAAGTTGAAAGGTTGTACCACAGAGTCCTAAAAAAATCTTTCTGCACAATTATTAGAGAAAAAAAGAGAGGTAGATTTAATAGACCTCAATTGTTTTAGGTATCTATCATTGTTTCTATCCTTTCCAAACATTTGTTTTTCATTCCATGATCTGTGCTGTTGTTGTTTATTATCTATTGCTTCTCTCCTGATAAATGCTACTGGGTTTATTCTTACTTGTACACTTTCCATTTTTGTCTTCATTTATGCTGTTTTCTTCCTGTTGTTCTTTCCTGTGATTTCCTTGTCAATAGTTTTTCTACTATCTGTATCTTCTTTTTGTATTGTACACCACTACAATTCAGTGTCCTTTCTTTTCAGATGAAAATCATTTGTAATTAAATTTTTAAAACATATTGGCCAGCGCCTCAGCTCACTTGGCTAATCCTCCGCCTGTGGCGCCAGCACCCCAGGTTCTAGTCTCGGTAGGGGCGACAGATTCTGTCCTGGTTGCTCCTATTCCAGTCCAGCTCTCTGCTGTGGCCTGGGAAGGCAGTGGAAGATGGTCCAAGTGCTTGGGCCCTGCACCTGCTTGGGAGACCAGGAGAAAGCACCTGGCTCCTGGCTTTGGATCGGTGCGGTGCGGTGCGCCGGCCGTAGCAGCCACTTGGGGAGTGAACCAACGGAAGGAAGACCTTTCTCTTTGTGTGTCTCTCTCACTGTCTAACTCTACCTGTCAAAAAAAAAAAAAAAAAAAAAAGAGAAAAAGAAAAAGAAATGAAAGCAATTTTGGTTACAATTTAAGTTTTTCCCTGATGCTATTTTACAGATCAGAGTTAGTCTCATCAGCTACTAATATGCATGCCTGAAACATGATGAGCTGCGGGCTGACTTGCCCCAACTGGTAGAGTTGGAAACATACCAGGGGATTCCAATTCAATCCCATCAAGGTGGCATGTGCCAATGCCATCTCACTACTCCAAGTGATCAATTTCAGTTCACAATTGATCATAATGAAAGGACTAAGAGTCAAAGGGAGCACATAAACAAGTCTAGTATCTGCTAACACCAACCGATAGAATAAATAAAGGGGAGAGTGATCCAATATGGGAAGTGAGATACTCAGCAGACTCATAGAATGGCGGATGTCCTAAATAGCACTCTGGCCTCAGAATCAGCCCTAAAGGCATTCCGATCTGGCTGAAAAGCCCATGAGAGTATTTCAGGCATGGAAAGCCAAGACACTCTGGCAAAAAGACCTCTGTGAGTGAGATCCCAGTGGAAAGAACAGGTCTTCAAAGAGGGAGGTGCCTTTCTCTGAAGGGAGGAGAGAACCTCCACTTTGACTATGACCGTGTCTAAACAAGATAAGAGTCGGAGAACTCAAGGGGCTTCCATAGCCTTGGAAACTCATAACTGGTGCATAGGGAGATTACTGATGCCATAAACAGGAGTGTCAATTGGTAAAGTCAACAACAGGAGTCACTGTGCACTTACTCCTCATGTAGGATCTCGGTCCTTAACGTGCTGTACACTGAGGCTTAATGCTATAACGAGTACTCAAACAGTATATTTCACTTTGTGTTTCTATGGGGGTGCAAACGACTGAAATCTTTACTTAATGTACACTAAACTGATCTTCTGTAAAAAAAAAAAAAAAAAAAAAAAAAAAAAAGAAATTTTCAATTCCCAACTTGACTCTCACTGGGATTAAACATGACAATAGGTCTGATCTGATTTCATCATCATTTTAAAAAAAATCATCTATTATTTTTCACTTTATGTTTCTGTGTGGGAGCAAACTGTTGAAATACTTACTTAAGGTATACTAAGCTGATCTTCTGTATATTAAGATAATCGAAAATCAATCTTGATGTGAATGGAAGGGGAGAGGGAGTGGGAAAGGGGAGGGTTGTTGGTGGGAGGGACGGTATGGGGGGGGAAGCCATTGTAACCCATGAGTCGTACTTTGGAAATTTATATTCATTAAATAAAAGATAAAAAAAAAAAAAAAAAAAAAAAAAAAAAAAAAAAAAAAAACATGATGAGCTGAGGGACAGGCTTCCATTATGGCCACTGGTTGGAGTCCTGGCTGCTGCACTTCTGATCCAGCTCCCTGATAATGGCCTTGCAAAAGCAGCAGAAGATGGCCAAAGTGTTTAGGCCTCTACTCCCACAAGGAAGGCGTAGAAGAAACTCCTAGTTCCTGGCTTTGGCCTGGCCCAGCCCTGGCAGTTGAAGCCTTCTGGGGAGTGAACCAGATGATGGAAGATCCCTCTTTCTCTGTCTCTCCCTCTCTCTCTGTACTTCTGCTTTTCAAAATGAATAAATGTATATTTTTTAAAAAAGATATGAATGAATCTGAGGAGTTAAGAAGGCTTTATTAAGAAAATAATATTTGACAATTAACTCAGTTCAGATTATTTGTGCAGAACATTCTAGAAAGAATTATTGTCTAGATGAGTAGTAAGACAGACGCATTTGAAGGCAGGAAGAAACTGGGATTCACAGTAAATGGTAATGAAATGAGAAGAAAGGTGGTATTAAACCATTAATACACTCAACTTATATTTTTTATAATTCTAAGAGTAAAACAAAAACCAATAGAATGTTTTCAGAAGTGGGTGCAATTGAAAAGATGTCTGCCTTGCAGGTGTATAATTTAAGGAGCAAGTGTTCAGCCCATCAGGGTACTGGGTTTGATTCCAAGTTCCAATTCCTGACTCCAGTTTCCTGTCAGGGTATAACGTAGGATGGAGCAGTGATACCTCAGGTAGTTGGGGTCCTGCTACCAATGTGGAAAAGCTGGATTGTGTTCCTGGCTCCCAGCTAAGTCCAATCCAGACTCAGTCCTATCAGCTTTGGGTAGTTAATCAGCAGTCTGGAGCTGCGTGTATGTGTGTGTCTCTTTCTCTCTCTCTCACCTTCTCTCTCTCTCCCTGCATCTCAAGTACATATAAATATACATGCCTTTTAAAATATAAGTGTATTAAACAATAATTTAATGGGGTTTAGGAGTCTATTGGAGAGAGGAAAGAAGTTGATACACTTACTACTATTATGATAAATGTCATCTTTCATGTTATTTTCCTAATGGTTCTCTATTGAAAATAATGATCATGATCTCCCTAAAAACAGACTTCATGTTGAACTGCACATCTGTGTTTGGTATTCAATATTACTTTTCTGTAGATGTATTTAAATTCATCACTAGCAGCATCTTTCTCATTAAATCCAAAAAAATCACTAAGAATTAAAATTGCCTCAAATTCAGCTATTTGCTACTCTACAACTTAGCTTCTTTCCCTTAATATATTGGTATTCTGGCCTTTAGGGTCAGGAACAAATTGTTCTGAATCACAATATTGGTACTTACATGATATGAAATATTGGGTAAACAACTAAAACTCTCAATCTTTTCTCCAAGTCATGCCTAGAAAAATGATTAATGAGAAATGTAGGCGAAATTCTAAGCAGTGTGTATGACAGATTGCCAAGTACTTAATAGATGGTTGATGGAGAAACTGTGTTAGATATTATGACTACAAAGACATGATCTTTGGTTTCTCATATTTAAAATTAAACTTTAAAATGCATATGATAATGCATGCCACATTCAAACATAAGGTATTGTCAGTACAAATTATGCATTATTTTTATTTCCAAGGAAATTTTTCCCACCAACCTGAGTAATCATTCCATCACATGGACCTAAACTTTGATAATAATTGTATTTATTCACATGTTCATAGGGTGATTTGCAGAAATTTATTGAGTGCCTGTTGTGTGCCAGATCTTGTTATAAATGTACGGTAGAGAACAAAGCTAAGTTCAGGGTCTTATGTTGATTATATCCTACTGCCAGTGAGATAAGCATACAAACAATAGAGGAGAGGAAGACAATAAAGGAGAGCTAGTTAGGATGCTCTCTTGATTCCACCTTCCTGCTGAGGTGTTCCCTGGGAGGTGGCAATGATGGCACCCACATGGGAGATACAGATTGAATTCTTTCACAGTTTCAGCCCCAGCTGCTGAGGGTATTTGGGGACTACACTGAACCAACAGATGAGAGTAATCTCTATCTCTCCCTGTCTTCCTCCTCCGACCGCTCTCTCACTTTCTCTCTCTCTGCTTCTCTCTCTCTTCCCTCCTCTCTCTCTTTTTCTCCAATGCACTTCCAATCAAATAACTAAACTAGGAAATGCAAATAACTGAAGTTGGCATTGTGGGGCATCAGGTTAAGCTTCTGCCTGTGAAACAGTGCTGATTTGAGTACTGACCGCTGTGTTCCTGAAGCAGCATACTGCTAACTAATCTGGAAAGGCAGTGGAAGATGGTCCACATGCTGGGGCCCTTGCTATGCATGCGGGAGACCAGGGTGGAGTTCCGGACTCCTGACCTAGGCCTGGCCACAACCTTGCCGTTGCAGGTTTCTTGGGAGTTAACCAGTGGATGAAAGACTTTTCTCCCTCCTTCTCTCTCTGTTGCTCTGCCTTTTTAGAAATAAACGAATAAGGAAATGTACAATATTAGATAATAAAAATGACAAATTTTGTACATCAGAATAAGTATAAAGATTATAATATATAGAAAACAAACTAGCATGATAATTTTTAGAATACCACCTCTGTTCTATATTAGATTCCTACCCTACTGTAAAAATTACCACAAACTGAAAGGATTAACCAGCAGAAATTTATACCTTTCAGATCTGGGGGTCAGATGTCTGAAAAGAGTCTTATCAGGTTAAAATTAAAATTTCCAGAATGCTGCTTTCTCTAGAGTCTTCAGCGTTCTATCTGTCCCTGTATCTTGTAGCTTCTAGAAGTTTGCTGTGATCTCTTAGCTGTATCACACCATTGAGCATCCATCCTCACACCACGTATCTTCTTCTTTTTTAAGAGATTCATATATTTTTTAAAAGTCAGAATTACAGAGAGGTAGAGAGCGGGAGAGAGCAAGAGCGAGAGCGAGAGAGAGTCCTTCCATCTGCTGGTTCACTCCCCAAATGGCCTGAAAGCCAGGAGCCAGGAGCTTCTTCCAGGATGCCCATGCCAGTGCAAGGGCTCAAGAATTTGGGTCATCTTCTACTGATTCCGCAGGCCAGAGCAGCGAGCTGGATCAGAAATGGAGCAGCCAGGACTCACACCAGTGTCCTTATGGAATTCCAGCACAGCAGCCAGCGGCTTTACCCGCTAAGCCACAGCTCCAACCCCTCACATTACATATTCTTAACTGTGACTCCTCTGATTCACTCCTACAAGAACCCTTGTGATTGCCTTAGGTCTATGAGAGCCTCTCCATTTTCAGCATGCTGATGTTAATCACATTAGCAAAGTTCCTCCTTTGACTAGTCAACAGTTGATAGGTCACAGGAATAGGAACTTGGAAGGGAGGAGAACCTTATTCTATCTATCCCAATGGCAATTTTAAAACCTATTATTTAAACTTTTCTGTCCAAATCCAATCTGATTAGTTTTCTTAGCATCACATCTACCTAGCTAAGAAAAATGCTAACCTAGTATTTTTTGTAGTGTAAAATTTGTAAAAGTTAGGGCCACTAAAGCAAATATAGATTATTTTCTTAATTAATTTTGGGAGACCACTGGTTGTTTGAATAGGAACAGAATCAAAATTTTCAAACTAGGAAAAAGTAATTTGCAGCTTTGGACAGGTCGTCTTCCTAATTACAAACACTGACTAAAGGCTTTTTTATGTTGCTTTGAGAAAAGCACTGCAAAACTTTACAATTATTCCCTCCTTAACCCTGACCCTACAAAACACTCTGCATTTCTAACCAAGGGCACATGAATTCAGTTGCCACATAAGCAAATTTCACACGGGTAGAAATAAAGAGCACATTGCTTGACCTGAATACTATGCTACTTTGGATTTCTAGTGTATCCTTGTGGATTCTGCTGTACATGTTTGTTAGTAATACCTGTTAAGAATGTGACATGTGGATATTACACATTAGTTTGGTGAGGGATATTTATTTGCTATCTTAGTAAGATTGAAGATTAATAATTTTTAATATATTATTTAATGTACACAGATTTCATGCATTTCATACATATAGAGTCAGGAGCATAGTGATATTTCTCATCCTGACCTCCCTCTCACCAGTGCTCCCACCCTTCTTCCTCCTTCCTCACTTGTTCTCACCCTTAATTTTTACAGAGATCTATTTTCAGTTTACTTTATAGTCATTAGATTAGCCTGACATTAAGTAAAGAGTTCAACAAATAGTATGAAGAAAAAAAGAAAACACTTTTACTCAACAGTGAAGATAAGTGATATAAAAGATCATCGAATCTAAAAATGCCAATTTCCTTCCAATATAATACATTTTAGATACTCTTTTAGTTACCAAAGATCAGAGAGAACATGGTATCTGTCCTTTTGAGACTGGTTTATTTCACTAAGTATAATGGTTTCCAGTTGCTTCAATTTTATTGCAAAAGATAGGATTTCAATTTTTTAACCACTGAGTAGTCTTCTGTAGTGTATATGTATACCATAATTTCTTTATCAGTCATCAGCTGATAGATGTCCAGGTTGATTCCATATCTTAGTTATTGTGAATTGAGCTGCAATGAACTTGGGGATACAGATAACTCTCATCTACTGATTTATTTTTGCTTTGATAAATTCCCAGGACTGGAATTGCTTGATGTTAGCCAAAGATCTTCTGTACTTGTGTGCTTACCTCCTTTGGAGAAGAACATTAGTAGAAATATTTATGTTTCTCATAAATGGCTAAAGACACAGTGATTTTATTTTTAATAATCACTTTACTCTATTTTTAATGTTTTACAAATTTTAAACATCTAAATGAAATTAATTTATTGATTCATTTAATATGATGTTCATAAGCCTACATTGATTGCTTTGGTGAATTTAAGCTGAGAATTCAAATAAATTTGCCCAAAGATTTGCCAACCTTATCATGAAAAATATTACAACAGATTTCCATCATCTTTGGTCACAATAACATAAATCAACTTGAAATGACATCTTATTCTGCTGATTTTTGTTGTCACTTCACAAAACGAGTTAATTTTAAATCAATCCGAAGTGTCCCTGATGTATTATGACTGGAATACAACATACAGAAAAGTATCCAAGTGAATGATGATGAAGAACTAGAAATAAAGGAAAAAGGGCTGTATGGAAATTAAAAATAAGATCTGGAAGAATTAATATGAACATTACAAAGTAAGATTAAGTTATGAGAAATAAAGTATGCTTTAGCTATGTATACAGGTATTTGAAAATCTAAGCATTATATTGACTCAGAATATGTTTTTTCTTTTTTTTCTTTTTTCTACATAGAAAAAAGAAAAAATAATATGTCATGAAGTAGCTTATAATTATTCAGATTATGTATCATTGATATTACTATCTCCTTTTAAAATAAGTTTATTCACATAATACTTATATATATTTATATACATACACTTGTAGTGTGATAATTTGATACAGATATCTAGTGCATAGTATTCAAATAGGGTAATTAACATTTTCATATCCTTAAACATTTATCATTGGTTATAATTCCTTTCACTCAGTTCTTTGTAAAAATACAGAGTACATTATGAACCATCATACCTCTACTATGCTCTTTAATATTAGAATGTATTCCTCTTGAGTAACTCTATTTTCACTTGTATAACCAGACCTCCCTCTGTCTTCCTCCTACACATCTCTCTAATTTATAGGTACCACTATTCTACCATATACTTCTGTGAAATCAATTTTTAAGGTACCATATATGAGCATGTATCTGCAGTACTTGTTTTTCTGTGCTTGGCTTATTTGATTTAACATAATGTATTCCAACTCCATTCATGTTGCTGCAAGTGACAGAAATTCATCCTTGTTTATGGATGAATAATATTTCATTGTGTATACATACTATGTTTTCTTTATTCATTCGCCTGTACATGAAGACTGCAAAAAACTCATTGTTAAAAACAAATATCCTCATGTAAACTGTCTGAATAGACATTTCTTAAAAGGAAATATATTAATTCCTAAGTATATTGAAAAAATTTTCAACATCACTAATAACTAAGGAAATGCAAATCAGAAATGCAATCCAGGGACCATTGTGGCATAGCGGGTAAAGCCTCCGCCTGCAGGGCCATCATTCCATATGGGAGCAGATTCGAGTTCCAGCTGCTCTCCTTCTGATTCAGGTCTCTGTTATGGCTTGGGGGGGGGGGGGCAGTGGAAGATAGCCCAAGTCGTTGGGCCCTTGCACCCACACTGGAGACCCTGAGGAAGCTCCTGGCTCCTGGCTTCAGATTGGTGCAGCTCCAGCCATTGTGGCCACTGGGGGAGTGAATCAGCAGATGAAAAACTTTCTCTCTCTCTGCCTCTGCCTCTCTCTCTAACTCTGACTTTCATATAAATAAATAAATCTTTAAAAAATGTGTTCATAGGAATGGGAGTCATCCTCTCAACAAAGCTAGAATACCAGAAAACAACAGCAAAGGCTTACATGGAGTGAGTAACTGTGATCCTTGAAAGAAGAGTAGCAAATAAGATCAACCCAAAATTGCATCAGTTTACTCCTGGAAGTAGGTTCCTGACTATAGCACATGTAGGAGAACCAATATAAAGTCTAACAACCTAACTGAGGTAAAAGAATTGAGTTGAAAATTGGGAGAAGCTGATGGGTCTAGAACTTGGAGAAGTGAGAGAGAAACTTGGAAGAAGTCCTGTGATCAAAAGAATGCTCATCTTATTGAAGTTGAGTTCTGAGCTGTTCATATAGGAATCGGAGTTCTCTGAGGATGAGGGAAAAACCATGTAAAATAGTTTGCTGGGAACTTCACAACCTTGACACATGCTTGAGTAATATGTGCTTTCACCAACCACGTTGTACAGACTTTGCAATACATGGAGCATCAGACATTATCAATAGATGGGCAATGCATTATATGTAGAGCCATAAATATCTCTATGACTAAATGCTGCCCTGTATCTACTCTAAAACTAATGTAAAATTCATCTTTGAAGGGATGCAATTGATTATACTCACTTAACAACATGGTAGAGCAAAATCCATTACTATATAACGGAACACAAGAAAATATATAATTCTAACATAACTAGGAGGAATAAAATCAATGACAGACATTGATCAGAAATGACAGGAATGAATGTGGGGTACCCACATCCTGTTTGGCAGTGCTGGAGTTTTAGTCCCTGCTTTCACTTCTGATTCCAGCTTCCTGATAATACACACCCTGGGAAGTGGTGTCTGATGGCTCAAGTACTTGAGTCTCTGTCACTCAACTGGGTGACCTACAAAGTCTGCTCATTTGAGGCTGTCCTAGCCCTAGCTGTTGTGAGATTTTGGGAAGTGAAAAACTGGATTTGTCTATGTCTCTTTTTCTCTCTCTGCCTTTCAAATAAATCAATTAAAAAATGAGTGACAGAAATGAAGAAACCAGCAGACATGTTATAATAACTATCAAAAGTAAGCTCATTATCTAAACAAAGGTAGAGGAAATAGGAGAGTACCAGAAAAGTAAAAACATCTGCTATGAATTTTCTATAAAAATATAGTATTTGAAATAAAACACATTAAATGACATTAAAATCTGATTAGAATTAGTAAGGTAGAATTATCCTAAATTAAAAGAATAAACAAATGAATAGAAAATCAGCAAAAAGGCAAAAATAATACCCAAAGAATGAAAGTCAGAAAAATACAAACATAATAACAGCAGCTTATGTAATATAACTCAAGAAGGTAACTTTGCATTGTACTATCAATCTGAAAGGAGATACAGTGGAAAAAGAGAAAAAAAGTATTTTGAAGGAAAATTGCCAAAACTTATCCAAATTTGATGAAAACTAAAAGCCCAAAGTTCCAAAATCAACAGATTACACACATAGGCAAAAGTAGAAAAAAAAGCAGAAAGGTTATTTTAATCAATATTTTAAAGAAAATAATAAAGAGACAAATCTTATTCATATATATGTGAATATGTAAATCACACAGTATGCTAAGAGGATCAGAATAAAGAATGAGTCTGGACCCCTCTTCAGTAGCAGTGTAATCTGAAAGATAATGGAATGACATCTTCCAAGTACTGAAGGGAAAGCTACCAAATACGGATGCTTTTAACCAAGTTACCATGTTTCAGAAAGGAAATCCGAATAGCGTCATCTTCCATTTAAATCGAAACTGGGAAAATTCATTGCTAATACAAAGCACAGCTGCAGTGCCATCAATCTTACATGATGCCCATTAGGAAAAGGAGAGCAACACTGGATGGACATCGGGGTTGCTCCAGAGAAATAAAACCGATGGAAATAGTAATCTTGATGCATATGCAATATTTTAAAGAGTATTTTCACTGCGCTTCAACGGTAGAGAAACAGAGGGAGAAACACACAGAGAGAAAGAGAGGGAAGGAGAAAGAGAGAGAGAGATCTTCTATCTGCTGGTTCACTCCAAATGCCTGTACAAACTAGGAATAATCCCAGCTGAAAACAGGAGCACAAAACTCAGTACAGCTCTTCCACGTGGTTGGCAGAAATACAAATATTTAAACCATCACCTTCTGCTCCCCAGGATGTGCATTGTTAGGGAACTGGAATTCAAAATAGAGACAGAACTTTAACCTAAGCACTAGAAGCTAGAATTGGGGGTAAATCTGGAACTTAAATATAATAACTCTGATATGGAACTCTATCTCCAAGGTTGTCTTAAATTTTAGAATATATTTTGCCAAAACATATAACAATAATGTCACAATACATGCATAAAGAAGTGTAGGCAGATAGTTACTTTATAGGTGAGTTGCTATAATTATCTTTAGCTGAAGTTTAAGATAAAATAAGATGTACATTTTAAACCATATAGTAACCACAAATAAATAGAATCCAAACAAACAAATAGGTTGAAATCTGAGTTACAATGATTCTTCGAGAGATACTTTAGAGCGAGGTTTTATAAATTGTGAAGTTTATAATTTTCACCAGAGAACACTATAACTAGCCAAATTGTCAGATGAGTGATAGTAATTCACAAGTCTTAATCCAAAGTGCCAAGTAATTAAACACTCCACAATTACTCCACCATTACTGCACAATAAATTACCACAAATTTTGTAGCTTAAAGCAAAACTCATGCGTTATCTCAACTTCTGTAGGTCCTAAAGTGAATGAAGATTCCTGTTTGGTGATTCACAATGCCAAATTGCAACTATCTCAGGGTAAGCAACTGTTTTTTGAAGCATATTCTGGTTGTTATCAAAATTAATTTCTTTGCTTCTTGTCTTAGTCTGAATTTGGTGAGATCTTTCTTTATTCATCATGTTGATCAAAGTGTGAAGAAAGGGTGAGAGACAGAAAGAGAACAATAGGAAGTCCAGTATCATCATTTTTTATGTAACCCATTATTATGGTAATAAACTTTAATTCATTCTTAAGGGCAGAACCTTCACTACTTAACCACTTCTAAAAGCTCCACCTCAAACATATGAACTTCGGGAATCCGCCCCCACCGCAGCCCTGCTGTATGAGTAAAGCTCCCATTCTCTTGCTGATCCTCAAGTCTGCTCTGCCTTAATCTCCTAGAATCCTCTCTAGTTCCTTGTCTCCTGGCCCTGTGATAGGTCTCACAACATAGCATCTCACTTCTTTGAAGACAGCATTAAAATCTCTGTGTTGAATCCAGTTTTTAAGGAACACATCTAACTAGGTCAGGCTGATGCGATCTCTCTTGTGATTAACCTATCAATTTATTAGGAATTTAATTACATCTGCAAAATTCCCTCATGCTATGCCATATAATATCCTGACAATTGGCCTAATATCCAATCATATTCACAGGTCCAATTCATAATCAATAAGCGAGGACAATATAGACTATATGTATTAAGAAAAGAGATCTTGGGATCATTTAAGATTCTAGCTAGCACACAGAGATATTGTTAGATATGCTTCAAAAATGAAACCGCAAAGGTGGGAGAAGACATATCTTCCTGCAGAAAAGTAAACCAAGAACAACTCTAATGAATACAAATGAACAACTTAAGTGCATTTCCTAAAATATTTGAAAATGTTTAAATTATGGAAATAATAACAGGTTTATAGATTTCATTATAAGCTTTAATGGTGATTCTTGACCATTTATTCTTGGTAAACAAGGACAAAGTTATCTTGAGAAAAGTAAAAATATGTTACAAAATAAAATTATAGGCTAAAAATCTACTATTTGTAGCTAAATTTTACAGGGGGATAATTTTAGTTAGCTAAAGCAAAATAGTTCATAGAAAATCAGGGACTTGGGATCACTAAACATAATATTTTTAAAAGAGCAATAAAAAAAACTAGTAAATCTCTTGATTGTATGTAGAAAATAATTTTATCCAGTTCTATTTCCCCAGAAAAGCGCAACATGCATTTTGCAATAGCATCTTACAAAATATATTGAAGCTCTTTCCTCTAGGAGTTCATTCAGTGGACAGGGCATCCATATTTTATTCAACAAATAATATTTAAATCTAATATATATGCTGCTTCCTGGGTAGCAAAAAAAAAAGGAAATTCAAAGATGAATAGCACACCATCCTATTGTCAGAGAAGCTAACAGTTTCGAACACCAAAATATGTATTTATATTATACTATGTGTCAGAGAGATAGGAAAAGTGTTGTAAGAAGTCCCAAGAAGGGGAATTTAATCTAGCAACAAATAAAAGTAGGTTTTGCCCTGGTGAAATGAATCACTTTAGATGAAAAGTGCAGGCTTAGCAAATACTAAGTAATGTTAAAAATATGAAACATATGTGTCAGCTGTTACTACTTCTGCTTGGCTGAAATATATGTGTGTAAGATCAACAATGAAAGATGAGCTGAGATCACATCATAGGGAGGGAGCTCTCTGTGTTCTTCATTAGAAGCTGTAGATAATTCTGTAAAGAAAAAAAGGCACTGAAATTAATCAGCTGCAAGCAGAAAAGGGCATCTTCAAACATCATGTCACAACTTGTAGCTCCAAAAATGGTAATAGAGCAGTCCATCTAGCCCAATAAAACAGGCCGCAACAGTACGTCACCTAGGACCATAGAATCAACAACAACATCTGGAGAAAATAATAGGTAATGATGTGGGAAGTGTCAATTTATGAATGTTTTACCATTTATTTTCACTCATATGCTGAAGAACTCAAATACTAACTCTGTCATTAAAATTCTCATCTTCTGTTCAATTATTGCTGCATGAATGTCTCAATGTTTTGAAGATGTATTCTGTTCAATTTCCTGTGGTATAATTAACTATTCATTCAGCAAAAAAAAAAAAAAAATAGTTTCCATTTTGGCAGCTTCCCTTCTCTTGATAATTCTAGACAAATTGCCAAATCTGTTACTATATATATATATATATATATTTGCTAGTTGCCATAAAATATATCTCATCTGTGAAAAATTATGAGATCCAGGGAGATAGCTTTCATACTAACCAAATTTATTTGGTTTTCTTGTTCTTTTTGATTTGTGTGTGTCCCTAGACTATACAAAACAGAAGAAAATGTGATGACTTGAAACACTAGTCCACCAAATAGCTTGTGGTAAAATCAGCATAGCATGGTTCTGATTTATTTGTTTAGTTTTTGCTTCTGAATATAAATTTGTAAAATGCTTTCACTTACGCTTACTGGATCTTTTGAATGGGGTTTGTTAATTTAGAAAGAATAGTTATCTCCTAGTCTGCATTTCTTATTAAGATTACTCATTTATTGATTCCATAATAATTTTTATGCTGCATACTGTTATGATTGGATTGTGCTCCATTTCAAGTAAGTAAAAAGACATTTCGATCTATTTCAAATTCTAGTTCTATATAAGTTTTTAATATATATCTATATTATGTGTGCATGTGTTCTGCTATTTTATAATAGAATTTAAATATTGTTAGAGAGATTTTTTGGTACATCCTCTTATAGACTTTATTTTTTAATTTTTATTAATAAGAAGTGAGTAGATTTCATGTATTTGTAGATATAGTTATAAGAAGGTAACTGCACTTGAGAAAATATCTTAATATGGAGCCAAATATACCAAGTTTGGAAAAATCTTGATAATACTGTAAACACATTCATTATTGTATATGTATATGTGTGAGTTATAATTGTGGTCATTTAATATTTGTTTACTTGTTTTATATTTTTTCCTATACCGTATCTCCACATGCAGTATGTATAATCTAATATTTCCAACTGATCCTCTTTCATTAAGAGAGAATTTTTAAGTACTAGTAATTTGGCTATGGAAATCTGATTCTCCAAGAAAATTTCAAACTATGGGTTTCATTCAGTGTTGAAATAAAAGGAATTAGAATCATTTCCAACTTTCACAGAGTTGGTAATTAAATGGTTTGAAAATATTTCAGTAAGAGAAGCTATGCTCAACTATTTCTAAGCGATAAATGTATCCATAAGTGATACGAAGTTGAACCATAGTAGAATAATATTCATGTATTGATTAATTTGCATAATGTTTCACTCTCTCTTAGTTGTTGACATATAACACTAACAGGAGCATAAGAAACTATCTGAGGCCGGTGCCGTGGCTCACTTGGCTAATCCTCTGCCTTCGGTGCTGGCATCTCAGGGTTCTAGTTCCGGTTGTGGTGCTGGGTACTATTCCCAGTTACTCCTCTTCCAGTCCAGCTCTCTGCTGTGGCCCGGGAGGGCAGCGGAGGATAGCCCAAGCGCTTGGGCCCCTCCACCCTCATGGGAGACTGGGAGGAAGTACCTGGCTCCTGGCTTCTGATCTGCGCAGCGCCGGCCTTGGCGGCCATTAGAGGAGTGAACCAATGGAAGGAAGAGCTTTCTCTCTCCCACTGTCTATAACTCTCTCTGTGTCTCTCTCTCTCACTGTGTAACTCTGCCTGGCAAAAGAATTTTTAAAAAATTTAAAAAAGAAACTGTATGAAAAGGAAATTTAAATTTCCATGCATGCACGGAGGGATTTCCATACCTATGTCAAAATTTCATATCTTCATAATCTATTACTGTCCCTGTTTACATTATAAATATTAACTTATAAGAGAAAAGTTTCAGCAAGTACTGATATGGGACAAGACAGATGAGGATTATTTTTCTGAGAAAAAAAGCTTAGATTAAGTATATATACTAAAAAAAAAAATCATTCATTGGTCTGCTGTGAATTCACTCTCAAATATTTTTGTGCTTATTTCAGTATCCATACCTTGTAGAAGAATTCAAGTAAGTTCAGTT
Organism: Oryctolagus cuniculus; assembly: GCF_964237555.1. Taxonomy (NCBI): domain Eukaryota; kingdom Metazoa; phylum Chordata; class Mammalia; order Lagomorpha; family Leporidae; genus Oryctolagus; species Oryctolagus cuniculus. The sequence goes on from NC_091433.1 coordinate 24,674,439, forward strand.
TTGTTAAAATCTTCTTATTTTTAGGTCTGAGCCAGTATATTCAAATATCAGCTTTATTCCCTGCTAAGTTTATTTGTATTGATTTTGGCGATAATACAGTGGGTTGGATCCTGCATAATAATTTATGTCCTTGCAGGCCAGCATTGTAATTATTTTATATGATTACTTATGATTACTAAACAATAAAGAGCAATCTTAGTTTTAAGTGCAAGATGTGCAGGTGCTGTGGGAAAACAGGTTTAGAATATGTTTGCAACTCCCACATTTCATATCATAGTGTCAATTTGAGTCCTAGCTTTTTAATGTGCCTTGGAGGCAATGAATGTTCGACCACGTACTTCTTTTCCTACCACCTACAGAGGAGTTTGGATTGAGTTCCTAGCTCCTGGTTCTAGCCTCTTCTAGCTCTGCCTAAAGTGGACATGTGGGGAGTGAACCAGCTATTTAACAAGATTAAAATACCAGCTGTGAACTGCAAAACTTTTATTTTACTTTATTTTATTTTAATTTTTTGACAGGCAGATTGGACAGTGAGAGAGAGAGACAGAGAGAAAGGTCTTCCTTTTGCCGTTGGTTCACCCTCCAATGGCCACCGCAGCCAGCAAGCTGCGGCCGGTACACCGCGCTGATCCGATGGCAGGAGCCAGGTACTTCTCCTGGTCTCCCATGGGGTGCAGGGCCCAAGCACTTGGGCCATCCTCCACTGCACTTCCCTGGCCACAGCAGAGAGCTGACCTGGAAGAGGGGCAACCAGGACAGAATCCAGCGCCCCGACCAGGACTAGAACCCAGTGTGCCAGCGCCTCAAGGCAGAGGATTAGCCTAGTGAGCTGCGGCACTGGCTCGCAAAACTTTTTTTGGAATGAAACAAACTAATTTCAGTTATGAAGCTTTACATAGTTTGCTTCTATTAATAACAATGTAAATTGACTTATTCTCCCCAATTTTTCTTTAATGACAAACTATTTTATATGTCATTGAAAAAAATGACCCTTTGCTTTAACCTGTAATCCCCTATAAATGGAAAAATTGCTCAGTACTACCCAAGGAAAAATGAGATACTTCCACATGATAATTTATTTTTAGTGAATATTTCATATCATTTTGAGCCCACATCTCACAGCATCATATTGTGCCATATATATGACATATATATATATTATTATCATATGTCCATTAAAATAAAATTAAAAAGAACTCATCAATATGATGAGTTCACTAAAAATAATTCATCAAAATATGAACATAAATGCATATGCTACAATTTTGAAGACAGAACTAAAGGTAAATGGCACTAACTTTATAAAATATAGTTAGAGCTATTTATCCTTTGTAATAATTTGTTTCATCCTACCATTTTATCCTCTATAAAATTTGCAAATTTTTACCACAGAAACACTGAAGACTATAAATTCTTCCTAAGGAATCACAGCATTAAAACGAAGAATCGCAATGTGTCATAAACTTCCATTCAAAGGCTTTAAGTTCCAAAAGTTCTTTGCAAGAATCCAAATTTATTTTATTATACTCCACATTTAGATGTTGACATATTTTTAGGCTTATCCACAAATTTTCTTTAAAATAAACATTACACATTACATTTTCCCTTTATTACGGAAACAGCTAACACTTTCTCATTGATTAGATATTGCCAGTCACTATTATTTCATGTAACATTTTAGTCGATAGTCACAAGAGTTTTAGCAAGTAGTTAATATTATTGTTTCCATTTATTAGCTGAGTAAATTAGGCTCATCAGGTCAGTAATTTGGCCAGATGGATATAGGGTGTCTTGGCTGGCTATTCCCAGAGTCTTAAACATGTCACTAATATACCTTTCTAAACATATCTGAGCCTACAACACAAAAGGAACCGATGATTTCCTGGAAATCATAGACAAATCAAGACATAATTCCTGATTCTTTGTTGTAAAATTCTTCGTTGAACAGAGCCTCCTCTTCAAGCTCTTGCCAAAATTCTCACATGTTCCATTACCTAGTTGAAACTCCTCCTCCTGCATGAAGAATAAAGTAATTAGTATTTCTAAAACCGATTGAAACCTCATCTCTCTTTCCCAGAGCCAGATTCAATGTTTTGTTGAATATCTCTTATTAGAAAATTTCACTTCGATCTGAAAAATAGTTCTGCCACTCAATCATATTTGCAGCTTATTTAATTACTACACCACTGTCTATTCCAGAGAATATCTGTTAAAATATTAACGTATATGTTGTGTTTGATTGCAAGAGCTGCCAAATCTGTGACTCAATCAATGGAAATGTCTTCCTACAGTTCTGGAAACTAGATTAATATGTCGAGATTTTTGTGTGTGTGTGTGTGATGGCCTCACTGCCTTTCCTCCTGATGGCCATCTTTTTGCTCTGTCCTCACATTATCTTTCCTCTGTCTATGTTGTTTTCACCCAAATTTCCTCTTTGTATAACAACACTGGTCATATTAGGTTAGAGCATACCTTGTTGAGTTCGTTGAGAACAATTTCCCCTTTAAAGACATTCTCTTCAAATAAAGTTGTATTCTTACATAGTAGGGTTAAGAACTTTATAACTGTGGATTTTGGCTCTACAAAACTTCAGCCTGTGGCACAAGGGAATAATAAACAAAGAAAAATTCCTTTGAAGATGTAAACCAGTCAGGCAAAGAGTTAATCTTCTGTCTCTCTTACTGTTCTGAAAATGATCATTCAATTATAAATTAATTAAAAGTAAAATGATCAAAGCATTTTGAATGTGAGCTATTCCTCATTAACTCAGAAAAGGACAGGTTGAATCATTATGTAAGTAGCTATTTTATTGCGATCATTTGGGGAACATGAGGGGCAAATCTAAATCTTCATGGTTGGAATGAACAAGGATCATCATTTACACAGACAAAAATGCCCAGAGCCTATCCACTGGGCATCTAAAGAAATTGCACTCTCTTTAATATAGTACTAAAGACCTTCTAATATCTATTTCCATGCTCCGCTTCATAATTCATCATATCTTGTGTCAGGTATGATTCTCAAGCTACATGTGACAGCATTCCACTTAAATCCTTTCTTTATAGAGCATATTGTTCTTCAAATTGCTAAGAATATCTATGCCCTTTCTTTTGGATAACAGGTCATTCATCTTTCAAGTTGCAGCTCAATGAATTTTATCAAGATTCTTCCATCTGGGAATTATTTACTATCTATTATGTAGTGACTGCATTACAGTTCTTGTTATAAAATTTGTTGTGAATTCAACTTGTCCATCATAGTATTTCAAAGGATAAGAACAATAGATTCTATGTGCCACATAAGTTAGGATTGCTTTTACCAGTTTTATACTAGAGCACCCTGTGTACTAGTAAATGCTGCATTTCTGAATAGACATATTTCATATCTTTCCAAGACCCACAGCACAGCACACAACACAATCATTTGTTTCAAATACATTAACTTTTAAAACTGAAAATAAATACTGTAGAATTTACATATGTTAAAAAGCATTGGCTATAAACAATCATAGCAAATATGATATTAAAAAAAAAACTGTGACTCACTGAGTATTCCAGGCATTGTTCTAGACGTTGTAAAAATCTTTACATATGTATTCTTCACAAAGACACTGACTAAATGTAATATTACTATGATAAACATTTTAGCTTTGTAACAAGGATAGGTGCAGAGAAGCTAATTATTTTCTTCGAATCACATAGCTATTAATTTGTGAATACTGGTTAGAAACGTGAGCAAACTGAATTTAGAGCCTAGAGGACGTGTATTTTAACAATTATGCAATCCTGCTCCACTTTTTTCCAACTATAGACTTGTAAAAGAAAGGAGCAAAATACAAACATAAATGCTTCATGTCATATTTTTCCTAAATTTATACGATTAAATGTATCTTCAATGACTGATTTATAAATGGGCAAGTGGCAAGTGGCCAAGTGACATTTAAAGACAATGCGTCATTTTGTAGTGACATCATATCACATATGCTTCTTTCAAAGGGAAAAGAAACCTCAAAGAAACAGAGTTTTGAATAAAATATCAATTTCATAAATTCAGTTTTCAAAGGGAGTAAAAGTCAACTGTGCTTTCGCATTCTACTTTTATACCATATTTGCTTTGTGTTGTCTTCCCAGTAGTTAAAAGAGCTACTCAGCTATATTCTAAGAAGCATAAGTGCCTGGCAGAGTTTGGACTGTGTAACCTCTCAAGCCCTAGTGTGTTGTTAGTTTAATTTTTTTTTTTTTTTAGAATGGATAACTTGGTGCAATTACAGGACTTGTTTTGTGCAAGTCTGCTTCATAAGTGAGTTGTGTGCATTTACTTCATTCACTGTATTTCTAATAAAATAGGTATTCATTTCTTTTCAAGGCATAAAATACTACAATCTCATAAAAGTATTGCTAAAATAACTGCTTAGTTGCAACTGTTTACATATTTTATAATTGATCATTCCATAAGATTATTTTAATAATAATTCAATATAACCATCTATACATCAAATATTTTCCTATTCATTTTAATTGGAGCACTGATCAAAAATATCTTCTTGGGTTTTGTGGCGAGACAGACTTATCAAGAGCAGCATATTGGGGAACTTTTTAAAGTACTGATTTATAAAATTTTCCAAACGTTCTTGGTGTATAAACTTCCACCCTAATTATTTTAAGATTTCAGCATGAAGTCATTAAAGACAGGGATGAAAAGATGTGCAATAGACAGCTGTGAACACTGCAATATAGTGTGAGGTAGCTCCAACACACCATACTTGAACCAAGACATGTCATACTTAGGAGGCAGTAGTAGGTACTAATAAGAACAAGTTAGGCAGAGTGAGTATGGAAAAGGCAAAGGAAACTGAAAAACAAATGCCATCAATAGAAAAGTTGAGCAAAATTCAAGGAAGAAAGTACTTTGAATGCCATATCAGATCAAGAAATGGTGGCAATATATTCACGGACATCATGAAGAATAGGAGAGGACCAGGGCACGTTAGAATAGGAAATAAAGTAAATAAATAAATATTAATCAATCTACTGTTATTGAGAGCAGGGCTCAAGCTTAGTTGATGATAACTTCTGTACTAATCAGCATGGTACTTTACATGGGGAAATATACTGAATGTATATTTCTAATGACAAATGAATGAGTTGAGGAATAAATATTGGCTCTATTTTTCACTCAATATATATAATATATATATATATATATATACATCACTTTATGTTGTGCACACACACACATACACACATACATTGTTTGGTCATCAGGTCAAGCACCATGACAAACATTTCAGTTATCACTCTTTATAATAAACTTATAAGGGTGTTTCTACTGTTACCTCAGGTTGAATAAACACTGAAATAAAAGAAGTCATTTGAATCAACTTGCAGAGCTAGTCACACAGCCAAGACCCTTGTCTTTATTGATTAGCAGTTCCTTCAATTAACCATCATGTTCTGATATTATTCAGTTGACAGCTGCCATTAATTCATGCTACAATCATGTAATGAAGATGTAGTATATGGAGGACACTATACTAGATGCTGAAAATGCAAATTCCGATGGAAACAGATTTTCCTCCTTCACCAACATCACAAAGTTACTGGGACAATAACCATGTTAACCAGGAATCCAATATGGTAGGGACCATAGGACCTTGAAGCATTCTGAGAAACTCTGGGTAATGCTCAGATTTAGGGTATAAGCTGTTCCTAAAGTGTGAGTACCATGCAACAGATAGCATTCGAAGGGGGAAGTAGACTGAATCTATAGACTATTTAGGAATCTGCTGTGTTAGCTTGTTAAAAGCTTGGAGAAGTGTTTAGATACTGACAATGGAAGAGGGCATTTAGACTGTGGTGATGAATTCCAGTGGCTGGTGGGGTCAGGCACAAAAAGTGGAAAAAATGCAAGCCTAGGATATAAGCTTAATAAGTTGCTGTGAAGCTCTACTAACTTTGCTTTGAATTTAAAATCACTTTTCATTTCCACACCAAGGTCAGCAGACTATAGCATCATTGGGATGGTGTTTTACCACATTCATCTCCTTCAAACTCAGAGGATGACCTGCTTTATATCTCACTTAGAATGCCCAGGGATGTCTGAATTGCCTATTATACCATGAGAAGAAGATGTTCTCACTTAGAAATAATATAGAGCCAAGCTTTGATAGCTATTTTCAGGATTTGTTATCTTAGGGAACATGACAACCTAGCGGAATTTGGTGAGCAGATAAGAGGAAAAAAAATCATCTAAACCCTGTAGAATGTAAGCATGACAATAAGTGAACTAATTCCCTGTAATTTGTTTACTATTGATTAACTCAGTTACAACAACACCTGCAATACAAAATTCAGTTACTGAAATAGCCAAGAATTAAGAACCCTAATTAAAAGTAGCGTTGAGTCAGCAGGGAACACACAAGGCCAAGGTAAGCTAATAACGAGAACATTTTATTAAGGCATAAGTCACAGGTTGACCTGCTTCCAACTACACACAGAGCTAAGTGATGCAGCAGCTAAAAACCTGACAAAGCAAGGCAAAGGACCGTCGGACAAACCCAAGCACAGCTGATTCTAAAAAAAAAAGTACTTTTCAAAAAGCAGTGCCTAGTGTGCTTGTAAAAGATTATTTCACATTAACCAACTCTGGCTCCACGTAACTGACAATTTGTTATAGCAAAAATATTGTGGAAAAATGAAAACATAGTGACCACTAAAGTCTGGAGGACATTTTTTTGCCGAACTAATTAAAAATAACAGCCAAAAAAGAAATGTGACGAGATAACCAGTGGGTAGTTGTAAGGAAATGCAAGAAGAGGGAAAGACAGCACAGAAAATGAGAAGAAGGCAGGTTTAAAATGTGACCATTTTCAGTACTACAAATGCTGAACTGTTAGTCTGTGGTGCTCTCAAGTAAATGTGTTCATCGGTTACAAAATCACTTTCGTTGACTTTATGAATGTTTACAGTGGGCTTACTATAAATGGGGAAAATTTAAGAGAATCTTTGTTCTAAATAGTTTTATTTATTTATTAGCATTGTTGTTTTTTCTATTAAAATAACATTGAAAGGAGAAAAATGTTTATACAGAAAATCTTTATTTCATATCAGTTTATGTTAAGTGGAGTCTGGATCATTCTGCCAGTTTCTCATATTGAGGACGGAAAATAATTTTAATGACAATCCAATTCTTCTATTGTTTGGGTAATAAACCTTATTAGCTTCTAAATTTTAATTTATTATTTTTCACTTTATTTGAAGAGACAGAGAGAGAGTGTGTGTGTGTCTTCCATCTGCTGATCCACTCCACAAATATCCACAGTAACAGAGACTGGGCAAGGCCAAAGACAGGAGCCCATAATTCAATCCAGATCTCCCATGTTGGTGACAAAAACCCAAGTCCTAGAGTCATCATCTGCTACCTCCTAAAGTATGCATTAGCAAGTAGCTGGAATCAGAACTGGAGCCGGGACTCAACTCCAGCCTCTCCAATGTGGATTGAGGGCTTCCCTATAGTCTTAGTGGCTATAACCAACCCCCACTACAATTAGTTTTTAACGGATGCGAATCTATTACACTCACAGGCCTTAAGCCTAAATACATGTTTATCTATTTTATACTCTTATATGGGAGGTCTTTTAATTAGCTTACATAAAATAGCCATTATCTTATTATTTTACATAAGCTGCATTTTAAAAGAATGATAAGCACGAGTCATTTTATTTAAACAGTAAAATGTGAGAGTTTTACTATTTGACCAGTCAGGGACACAAAATTAATATACTGCTAAGGGGACTACCGAAAGCATGAGTCCTCTGCAGTATCAGCTATTGTGTTCCTGATGTTAGTATTGAACGGAACATGAAGTATATAAAATGCGGGTATCCGTGTTGGGTGAGGATTTCTCAGTGCTACAGTTTATGTATCCCACTCTGAATTCCTCCAGCGTTTGATCACCCAAAATTAATCTGAGGGACTTTGTGAATCATATTTTACAGCCATACACAATTATTTACTGAATTTCATGGCTGTGTTGGACAAATGCACCAAATATGTTATGATTGTATTTTGTCTCCAAAAATGTGGTGTACAAAGCATATGTCAATTTTTCTTAAGGATGAATGATAGAAACCTATGTCTTTAAAAATGAAAGGAGCAGCATTTACCCTTAAATAAAAAAATCTGGAGAAAAATCATAAAGTCATTAAAATTCTTAGAGTGAGCTGGTCTAGAGGCAATTTCTGTGAATACAATTTCAGTCTATTCTGGCAACTGGGCAATTTGCTGAGTGTGAGAAATGTGTATTTTATTTTTTACATTCATCTTCCTTATGTGTGATTCAAAACAGAGTTCAAGGGAATAAGTGACTTCACATAGTCATTTAGGGACAGATAGCTTGAGCCCAATTAAGCTGCGTTTTTGCCAAACCAAAAATAGCTATACAAAATGAGAAGAGAGAACAAAATGAGTGACATAGTGTTACTGCGTGTTTTACCTCATATAATTAAGCCAATTGCATTTTTCATAGCTTAAGAGTTCTCATATTTACAGTTAGTCCTATATTTTGGTGCCATCAAAAAGAATATACTTTGGGGGCCAGTGCCGTGGTGTAGTGGGTGAAGCTGCCGCCTGCATTGCCAGCATCCCATATGGGCGCCAGTTTGAGACCCGGCTGCTCCACTTCCAATCCAGCTCTCTGCTATGGCCTGGAAAAGTGGAGGATGGCCCAAGTCCTTGGATCCCTGCACCTACATGGAGACCCGGAAGATGTTCCTGTCTCTTGGTTTTGGATCAGTGCAGCTACGGCTGCTGCAGCCAATTGGGGAATGAACCAGAGGATGGAAGATTCCTCTCTCTCTCTCTCTTTCTCTCTCTCTCTGCCTCTCCTCTCTCTGTGTAGCTCTGACTTTCAAATAAATAAATAAATCTTTTAAAAAAGAATATAATTTTTATAGTATGTCAAAATGAAAGAAATTAGAATGTGAGTGTTGCCAATCCTACAACAAATGATTGACTTGTTCCCATGAGCCTCTTACACAGTGTTGAAATTCAATATTAGAGCTCTAAGTGTATTAGGCTCAGAGAGGAATCCACAAGGAATTTTATTCTAGAATCATGTTCCGGAACTGCCTTGAGGAGCTGAACAATATGTTAACCATAGACTTTCAGCACAGAAGGAAAATGTTAGCTTTCCCAAGCATCCCTATTGATCCTGTGATGGCTAATTTGAAATGTCACCTGAACTGGAAGTGGTATACCCCAATAGCTAGTAACACATAATCTCTGGATGTATCTGTAAGGGCATTTCTGAAAGAGACTATAAGCGTTTGAATGGAGAGTGAATCAAGATCTGCTGGTAGGTATCACACAATCCACAGAGGGCCTAAATAGAACAGAAATGCAGAGGAAGTTTCAATTTCCTCTCTTTCTGACTGCGTGAGTTGGGAGACCAGTCTTCTGCGCTCAGCTCCTCCAGTCCTCAGACATTAAGCCTCACCCTGGATTCTACATCATCAGCTCCCTGGCTCTCAGGAATTTGAAATACACCACTGGCTTTCCTGGGACTTTGGCTTACAAATGACACAACATGGAACATCTCAGGCTCCATAATATGTGACCCAATACCATAAAACCTTACTCTCTCTTCTTCACTATCTCTCTCTCCAACCACAACCTCTCTCAAACTCTAATGTGTCCTTTTAAAAATAGGCAAAGTGGTAGAAATTTCTTTAGAAATCTTATTCACAAATTACACATTGATATGGCTTGGAATTGGATCCCCTAAGGAAAAATAGGATTACTTAACTTTTTAATTTTGATCACTATTTCTATTACAGGCTTTCACATATCATTTTCTGAGTGCTCTCTCCTTTGTGTGTGTGTGTGTGTGTGTGTGTGTGTGTATGTATGTATGGTTCCATACATGTGGGCCCTTCAATTTTGTACCAGAATGCCAAGTAACATCTGAAAATTACTTTACTATAATTTCCTCATAAGTATTTTACTAAAATTAAAATTAAGAATGTGCCAACACAAAAGTTGAAAATCATTCTGGGAACTTGCCAATCATAGTAAACTGTCCTAAGCTACATCTCAAGTACAAAGCTGTTGTAAAGCCATGGAGCTACTGAAATAGTGACAGTAAATCAAAAGTTAAAATTAATTAGATTCTGTGTTGAATGCAGAAAATCAGCTGTTTTAGAGACTGTATTCATGATTCTAGAATTTAAAATTGAAATAACTCGCCTCTTTTTAAAATTAATTTCACAGGGCTGTGCTGTAGCGTAGTGGGTAAAACTTCTGCCTGCCGTGCCCACATCCCAGATGAGTGCCAGTTTGAAACCCAGCTTCTACACTTCCGATCCAGCTCACTGCTATGACCTGAAAAAGAAGAAAATGGTCCAAGTCCTCGGGCCCCTGCACCCATGTGGGAGACCTAGAAGAAGCTACTGGCTGCTGACTTTGGATCAGCCCAGCTCTGGTCATTGTGGCCATTTGGGGAGTGAACCAGCAGAAGGAAGACCCCCCCCCACTTGGACTCTGCCTCTCTGTTTTAAGTCTGCCATTTAAATAAATAAATAAATCTTTAAAAATTAATTCTCAGGAAAATGACTAATCAAGTCACTGTTTCTCATAGTGTCCCCTTCCCTTCAACAGGTTTCCTTTTTTGTGATTGGTTAGGTGTCACCGTTCAGGGAGAACATATGATATTTGTCCCTTTGGGACTGGCTTAATTCACTCAGCATGATGTTTTCCAGATTCCTCCATCTTGTTGCAAATGACCAGATTTCATTGTTTTTGACTGCTGTATAGTATTCTATAGAGTACATGTCCCATAATTTCTTTATCCAGTCTACTGTTGATGGGCATTTGGGTTGGTTCCAGGTCTTGGCTATTGTGAATTGAGCTGCAATGAACATTAAGGTGCAGACAGCTTTTTTGTTTGCCAATTTAATTTCCTTTGGGTAAATTCCAAGGAGTTGGGTGGCTGGCTTGTATGGTAGGGTTATATTCAGGTTTCTGAGCAATCTCCAGACTGACTTCCATAGTGACTTTACCAGTTTGCATTCCCACCAACAGTGGGTTAGTGTCCCTTTTTCCCCACATCCTCATCAGCATCTGTTGTTGGTAGATTTCTGCATGTGAGCTATTCTAACCGGGGTGAGGTGAAACCTCATTGTGGGCTTGATCAGCCCTTGTCCTGTTGATGGACAATTTAATACTTTATCCCTTTTAGTATTTTTTTGTTCTAGTTAATACTATTGGTTGAATAACACACAATTATTCTTAGGTGTTGAAATTTGACTAAAAAGTGATCACTGTTAAATATAAGAGTGGGGATAAGAGAGGGAGGAGATGTGCAATCCGGGACATGCTCAAGCTGACTTGCCCCAAATGGTGGAGTTAGAAATGTGCCAGGGGATTCCAATACAATCCCATCAAGATTGCATGTACCAATGTCATCTCACTAGTCCACGCTATCAGTTTCAGTTCACAATTGATAACACTGATAGGTCTAAGAGTCAAAGGGATCACATAAACAAGACTAGTGTCTGCTAATACTAACTGACAGAATCAAAAAGGGACAGAACAATCCATCATGGGAAACGAGATACACAGCAGACTCATAGAATGGCAGATGTCCTAAACAGCACTCTGGCCTCAGAATCAGCCCTTAAGGCATGTGGATCTGGCTAAAGAGCCCATGAAAGTATTTTAGGCATGGAAAGCCAAGACACTCTGGCAAAAAAACAAAAACAAAAACAAAAACAAAAACAAAAAAAAAAACAAACCCTAAATGAAAGATCTCTGTGAGTGAGATCCCAGTGGAAAGAATGGGCCATCAAAGAAGGAGGTACCTTTCTCTGAAGGGAGGAGAGAACTTCCACGTTGACTATGACCCTGTCGGAATAAGATCGAAGAAGGCAAACCCAAAAGGCTTTCATAGCCTTTGCAACTCTTGACTAGAGCCTAGGGAGATTACTGACGCCATAAACAAGAGTGTTAAATTGTTAAGTCAACAACAGGAGTCACTGTGTACTTACTCCTCATGTGGGATCTCTGTCCTTAATGTGTTGTCCAATGTGAAGTAATGCTATAACTAGTACTGAAACAGTATTTTACACTTTATGTTCTGTGTGGGTGCGAAGTAATGAAATATATAGTAAACTGATCTTCTGTATATAAAGATAATTGAAAATAAAAAAAAATAATTTTCACTTACATGAATAACATTCTACTAATTGTAAAGGAAAATAGAAATAATGACCATTTATCATAAACACCTGCTCACCCACATATATACATATACACACATCCATCTGTTTATCTAATATCTACCTAAATATCTATAATTTTTACTGTGGATGAAAACATGCTACTCTGTAGGTAAGTTGTGTTTTAGCTACATCTCTGTTAATACATTCATAGATTTCTCTTTAATTATTCTCTATTCTATAGTTAAGAATATGTAAGAAAAAGAAAGAGGAGCAGAGAGAGGGTTGTAAAGGAAGAGAGAGAGAGAGAGAGAGAGAGAGAGAGAGAGAGAGAGAGAGACTCATCCACCTATTTGTGCACTATACAACTGCCTGCAGTGACCAGGGCAGCATCCGTAGCCAGCAGCCAGGATCTCAGTCCAGGTCTCTCGCATGGATGGGAGGGGAACAACTGCTTGAGCTATCACCTGTTCCTTCCCAAGGTGCACAATAACAGGAACCTGGAATCAGGAGCAGAGCCAGGACTCAAACCCTGGCTTCCTGATACAGATGTGGGCATCTCAACCCAGGGCTTAATCACGAGTCCAGATGCCCACCTCATACTCCATTCTTCTCTACTGCATATTCTTTATTCTTCTACATCTTATGTTGATAAAATGTAGAAAGTCAATACAACATACTTGCGATTAGCATTTTAGACTTGAAATACAGTGGAGCACCAGTGTAATCCAAACATAAAAAAAAAATAAAGTGCTGAAAGAGAATGTTTGAAAATATTTTCAAAAAATTAATGATTTATTGCTTTATTGAAAGGCAGAGCTATGCACAAATATAAGAGATATATATCATGCACAAATGCACACATATAAGAGATAGAGAAAGATCTTCAATCTTCTTAACTCTCCAAATGGCTGCAATAATCAGGGATGGGCGAGGCTGAGGCCAGAAGACAGAAACTCTATCGTGGTCTCCCTCATGGGTGACAGAAATTCAAGGACTTCAGACATCATCCCTGCTTCCAAGAAGCAATACCATGAAGCTGGGTCAGAAGCAGGGTAGCAAGGACTGGCATTCTGATATAGGATACTGGTGACCCAATGGGGAGTTGGGTTTTAACCGACCATTCCAAAATATAAGCCCCTCAAAAGGTAAAGTTTTTTTATAATTTGAAGGACATTAAATTGTATATTGATATATGGATAAAAGAGAAATATTTTGAAAAACTAAAAAGTATTAGAAGAGTATATGTGGGTTAACATATATCAATGATAAAAGTATATATAATCATGTACAATAAAGGGAAAAGTTTATAGTTAATATTCATGAACAGTAAGTGGCTATTAAATGCAAACATTATTCATCTCATTACTGAGCAAATAGGAGTTAATATATCCAATAGTTGAAGTAGCTACACTGATAGTTTCTGGACCCAGAATCTCACTTTTCCCAGGTTCCTGCAGTAACTTGAGTTTTTGATAATTTCCAAAATCCCAGAGGCCTGGGAGTTGACTGGTGCCTTTTTCTGCTATTTCCTCGGGTAAATACTTTGTGTTTGAACTCACTTTTACTTCTGTTATTCACCACTTATGAGCATGACCATCTTTTGTAGCATATTTTAGCCTGAACTTCCCCCTATGCTTGATCTTTTAATGATGTTTATCATTTGATTAACAGACAAATATAAATTTTACATACATCTAAGGCACCATGTGTTGCTTCAGTATGTATTTACATGTGATAATATCTAATCACGCATACACGTCTATTTCCTCAAACGTTTAACATTCATTCATGCTAAAAATTAAAAATCCCAAATATTTGACTCATACTACATCAACAGCTTCAGTAAATCTGGGGACAGTAATACAATTTATATTTTTTCTGTAATTTTTACAACTGAGTAGTAGAGGAGATGGTAGCACATATACCCAATAGGCCACCTTGAGTTGAAATTCTTTCAATGTTTGTGATGTGTTCACACTTAATGTGTAGTGCATTCTGCTATAGAATGGAATTCCCATGATCTGGTCCCTGGTATTTTTTTTTCACTTCCCACCACTATTCCTCTCCTCTGTTTCTGTCTTAAACACGCTTCTCCCTCTTCATTCTCTACCTGAATACCAATTTGTTCATTGTTTTATGTTTTCCTAAGTTTGAAAGACAGCAGGTAATTTCACCTGGTCATATTTTCTTCCTGAAAAATATCTGAAACTACAAGACTGCTTTCCATTCTAATTAACAGGGAAAGGAAAATTATTGGGAAGTTATTATGAGTACACTTGCCTGTTGGAAACCATAAGGTATAATAGGGAATTGGAAAACAAGATAATACTACAATATCACTGATCACTTAAGGTTTAGATGATTCAAGAAATTTGAGTTTTATATAAATAGGAAGATCCAAGTACTTAAAGGTAATGTGCAAAAATTGAGATTCCTTTATTATATTTTATATCAATTAATCATTTCTAAATGTATAACTAGTGCCATTTAATTTGTAAGTAACAAAATAATTAGATTGAAGTTATCTGGGGCCAGCGCCGCGGCTCACTAGGCTAATCCTCCACCTTGCAGCACCGGCACACCGGGTTCTAGTCCCGGTAGGGGCGCCGGATTCTGTCCCGGTTGCCCCTCTTCCAGGCCAGCTCTCTGCTGTGGTATGGGAAGGCAGTGGAGGATGGCCCAAGTCCTTGGGCCCTGCACCCCATGGGAGACCAAGATAAGTACCTGGCTCCTGCCATTGGATCAGCGCGGTGCGCTGGCCTCAGCACGCCGGCCGCAGCGGCCATTGGAGGGTGAACCAATGGCAAAGGAGACCTTTCTCTCTGTCTCTCTCACTGTCCACTCTGCCTGTCAAAAAAAAAAAAAAAAAGAGAGAAGTTA
This sequence comes from Oryctolagus cuniculus, assembly GCF_964237555.1. Lineage (NCBI taxonomy): Eukaryota > Metazoa > Chordata > Mammalia > Lagomorpha > Leporidae > Oryctolagus > Oryctolagus cuniculus. The sequence goes on from NC_091433.1 coordinate 24,689,536, forward strand.
TCTGAAGATCATCATATAATTATTGTCAAATCAAAAGATTAATTATAGTTTGTAGCAAATCATTTAAACATTATATCAAGGATAAAAGCTCTCCAAGAAATAAGAAATAATATAATATTAGATGAATATGAAATAATGATATATAATAACATAATATAAGTGAATTTATGATTAAAAGAAAATGTAGAGACAAAAATTTTTGCATGATTTTTAGAACAAAACTTAATACTATAAAAAAAATTGTAGTAAAAGGAATTTAAGTAAAGAGATGACTATTGTCAAACAAAATTAAATCACAGTTTGGCAAAAATATCAGGACCCAATTTATATATCCTCCAATTTGTGGTTATCTCTTTGGAGATTCTAGAAATTTCTCTTCATAAATTATGACCACTAACTCTTTGGTAACCTTTATCCTCCGATGTATTGCAAAAAGCATCTATTGGCTACTTATGCATGCTAGAGAGAGGCCCCAGAGCCCTTAGTCTAGTCCACTGGTCACTCATCTATGGAGGTATAATTCTGCTGTCTTTATTTTGAACAGAGATCAATTATGACAGTCTTTGGCTGCAGATGAGGCTGTCTCTTACTGACCTGAAGGGGTCTCATTTTTGTAAAGATGTATCATGTTTAAATACATTTTAAAAACAGGGTGAATAATTCAACACATTTCAGCTTAGTGATCATTTGGGAGCTTTTGTATCAGCCTAGCGTCCTGGGAACTATCTGTTCACCAATGTTAGACTTATGTGCACTGACCAAGTGCCTCCCCCCTCTATTCATTTCCAAGTGGTGTGACACTGAGTTCATCTCTGTGTACCAGATACTTGAAACAAATAGAATGAATCAGTCCGCATTACTGTGTGAATATAGCTGTTGGAGGAAACTGGAGTTCCTCAGGAGAATCCAAAAAAAAAAAAAAAAAAAAAAAAGAATATGGGGTAAATAACAGAATAGAGACCAGAACACAAAACATATCAACTGCCTTTTATCTCTTAGTCCTAAAGATATAAACATTTTCCAGATGAGAATTAAATTAACTGGCTTATGAAATTTTTTGAAGCATAAAGGATACATTGTAATAGAGCACTTCTCAAAATGACCTTAGCTTCCATGTTGTTACTTTCTACAATATCACTTTTCCTGGATAAATGATAAAATACAAAGTCAAAGTGTATGCTTTAGACATCAGACTATAGAAGTCCAAGCTCAAAGATTCTGTAGACGATGCTGAAGATATGACCTTTATATACTGGAACTTATTAATTCCTCTTTGTTTCTACTACCCCTCCTTCTTTTACTAATTGTTTATTTATTCTCATTGTTTGCTTATTTTTGTATCTGCCCACACAAACACACTATTAACATTTTAAAATACTCATGATTATATTTTTAAAAGCTGAAACAAAACCATGTATTTGATATTTTATTATCAAAGTTTCCATTCTTTTAAAAGTTATGTTTCTCTTGTAACTCAGTGTTGATTATCTTTTTGTTTAGAAACAACACTGTACATTTGCAGCATGTGTTATAATTGCAGGGCTTGGAAGGGTCAAATGAGTAACAACGAGATCTAGAATTGGTAGGGTCAGGGTAGTTTATTATTGCAGCCCAAGAAATGCTGAGAGTAGGTAATTGTTATTTGATGAATTAAGATTCAGTGAGTTTTTGCTCAGAATTCTTTCTAGGAAAATCTAATTATCCATAGGTTATTTTCACAGGTTTATAAGTAACTTGACTTCTTTGGCTAATAAGAAAAAAAAAGATATTATAACATTCTGTATCTTGGTGAAAAATAAAACCATGGGATAATTAAGTCATAAATGGAAAAAAAGTAGTATGATTTAAGAAAAGTGTATAAAGCCTAAGATAGCTATGTCTTGGTTGTGTGTTTGACCTTTGTTAGGAATGATTTATGACTCCTCCTATATTTATTTATAAACTTCTATCACCCACTTCTCATTTAGTTTAAAGGTTTTCTAAATAATGATGAACATGAAAAATGGAAGAAACATAACCATGGAATAAAAAGAGGGTTTTGAAACACATTTTTAAAGTTCTTGCTTAGTTCTTGACACAATCATTGGATAAAACATTCACTATTCTGTATAAAGAAAATTCACAATTTGCTGATATACTATATATGTATGTGTGCTATGTATATGACATATATATATATACGTATATGATTTATGAACTTGATCATTACAACACATTTTAAAAGACTGTCTGGTATTTTGGAAACAGTCTCATTGAATAATTAAGTTTCTTTAAAAAGTCTTTCACTGGAGCCAACACTCACAGTTGCTGGTAAAGCCAATGCCTGCAATGCTGGCATCCCATAAGGGGGCTGAATTGAGTTATGGCTGCTCCACTTCTGATCTGATTCTGTTGATGTGCCTGGGAAAAGAGTGGAAAATGGCCTCTATGATCCATGTGGAAGACCCAGAATAAGCTCCAGGGTCCTGGCTTTGGACTGGCCCAGATCCAGCCACTGCAGCCAATTGGGTAGTGAACCAATGGATAGAGATCTCTTTGTCTGCCTCTCTGCCACTCTCTCTATAAACTTTGCCTTTCAAATAAATAAATCTTTTTAAAAAGTCATTAATTTACATGTTAGTCACATTGAATGAAACACAATAAAAGAATCGCTTATATACTATTACCTAGCAGTCAATTTGAACTTTATAATTTAATTATCATACATCTATTTCCTTCCCATTTGCCTAGAGGACATTGTTTTCTAGAGATTCTTATGCTATCATTTTTGCCATTTATTTATCATTGTCTCATTATTTTGCAGTTATTTCATATTCACCATTTAAATGTTAGATTTTATGCTTCTTTTTATGGTTTCATCATGGGAAGAAGAGAGGTTCCTTGGGTTCCTACAACCAAGTAGCATCTGTACACTGTAATTTTCCAGATTGAGATATCTATCTGCAATGTTTGTTTTTTTTTTTTTTTTTTTTTTTTTTTTTTTTTTTTTTTTGACAGGCAGAGTGGACAGTGAGAGAGAGAGAGACAGAGAGAAAAGTCTTCCTTTGCCGCTGGTTCACCCTCCAATGGCCGCAGCGGCCGGCGCGTTACAGCCAGTGCACCGTGCTGATCCGAAGGCAGGAGCCAGGTGCTTCTCCTGGTCTCCCATGGGGTGCAGGGCCCAAGCACCTGGGCCATCCTCCACTGCACTCCCGGGCCACAGCAGAGAGCTGGCCTGGAAGAGGGGCAACCGGGACAGAATCCGGCGCCCCGACCGGGACTAGAACCTGGTGTGCCGGCGCCGCAAGGCGGAGGATTAGCCTAGTGAGCCGCGGCGCCGGCCTCAAACAGTATTTTTCACTTTATGTTTCTGTGTGGGTGCAAACTGTTGAAATCTTTACTTAATGTATCTAAACTGATCTTCTGTATATAAAGAGAATCGAAAATGAATCTTGATGTGAATGGAAGGGGAGAGGGAGTGGGAAAGGGGAGGGTTGCGGGTGGGAGGGACCTTATGGGGGGGAAGCCATTGTAATCCATAAGCTGTACTTTGGAAATTTATATTCATTAAATAAAAGTTTTTGAAGTTCTCCAAAAGTCTTTTGGAGTTGGTCACTTTAAGAGAGTTCTATTCACTGATGTAAAGTGTTTGAAACATACATGAGAGATATCCATGGGGAAGATCCTCACTGAGTGGCTGAAAATTCTCAGGGCTCCAAGGTTGTCATATGAACTTCTTTGTCTTGGATTGAAGCAGCAAAGAACTCTTGCCAGGGCCTGTTGCAAAAGTCTTGCAAGGAAAATGAGTCACTGAATCAAGGAGATAAAATGCTCCTGTAAGGTGAGATCCAAGATGACGGAGTAAGGTATAGCTGTATTAACTTAAGCTGCTCTGCGGTGTGAAAAGAACAAAGGAAGGACTATGTTTCCAGAGGTCTGACAAAAATTTTCAGTGAAGAGAAGAAGTGAAAAAAAAAAAAAAAAAAGACACTGGGATAAGAGGAGAGGAGACAGAAATGTCATTGCAGCCAGCTGTGCTGCGCAGTCAGCTGCTGGCTGTGAGCCACTATCTTACCATGCCAAGGTAGGAAGACATTGCTGCTTACCCTTCTGCTCCCAGTTTTAGCTGAGAGGGAATTCCACAGTCACCCATTTACTTTTACCTCAGCCTTGGGAACCGACTGGGGTCTGAGCAGCTGCCAGACTTGGATCAGGAAATCCAGTCTGCTTCTTCCCTTCCCAACCTCTGCAGAGCACTGTACTGAGCAGGGAAAAGTGGTTCTGTGCACCTCTGTTCTCCAACCAGCTTCATAGTCTGTGTCAGGGCAATGTATGGGGCAAAGGACAGATCCCCTCTATCCTGCAACTGTGGGAGTTTTGAAGCTTTAGCCACAAAGCTACACTTGCACAACTAGATTAGCAAGGGGGATTCACGCTAGGTTCTGCCTGCACCCTGAGTGATATGGATAATGGCCCCACTATACCCTGCAACATCAGGTCTGCAGTTACTCATTCTAAGTTTGTCAGTGCCACTGGAATCTACCTGGTGAACATAGGGAAGAAATTACTGGCATCCCACCTCTTCTGGACTCATATTATCCTGAGTAAAATCTCTTCTGTATCTTGCAGTCATCCTGTAGGATTAGAATAGGGTTCAGTTCAAATCCCCCAGTTCTGCAACTAGGATTGTTGGCATTGTAAGCCACACTACCTGTTGGACTTTCCTAGCAGGACCTGAGGAAGGGTGCATGTATATCATACAGTTCCAGTCAACAGCAATTTGTGCCCAAAGCTCTGGGCTCAATTAAGCTTGTAAGAAGAAGGGGGGGGGGGGGGGGCCGGCGGCACCTTGGCTCAATAGGCTAGTTCTCCATCTGCGGCGCCAGCACCACCGGTTCTAGTCTTGGTGGTGCGCCAGATTCTGTCCCGGTTGCTCCTCTTCCAGTCCAGGTCTCTGCTATAACCAGGGAGTGCAGTGGAGGATGGCCCAACTGCTTGGGCCCTGCACCCCATGGGAGACCAGGAGAAACACCTGGCTCCTGGCTTCAGATCAGCGCAGTATGCCAGCCGCAGTGGCCATTGAGGGGTGAACCAACAGAAAACGAAGACCTTTCTCTCTGTCTCTCTCTCTCACTGTCCACTCTGCCTGTCAAAAAAAAGAACAAGAAGAAGAGGAAATTCACCCTTTTCTCCCTCAGCATAAGGAACAAGTTCTGGCTATCAGATTCACAAGGGAGACTGCCACTGAACTCTCTGTGTACCAGTTACACAACCAAGGAAACCCTTATTCATCTCAAAGCTGCACCTCTGTCCTGATAAACTTCAGCAGATGAGTATACTGTGGCACATATAGACACAGCTGACGTTGATTAAGACAAAAAGAATCAGTCAGAAAATACACTCCTGGGCTAGCCTAGAACCAAAGCCAAAGCAACAAGGAAGTGATACCCTGCATTCTGACTAAACCATAAACTCTTTACAATAAAACCTACTCCATAAAGAAGATGGGAAGCCGGCGCCGCGGCTCACTAGGCTAATCCTCCACCTTGCGGCGCCGGCACACCGGGTTCTAGTCCCAGTCGGGGTGCCGGATTCTGTCCCGGTTGCCCTTCTTCCAGGCCAGCTCTCTGCTGTGGCCAGGGAGTGCAGTGGAGGATGGCCAAAATACTTGGGCCCTGTACCCCATGGGAGACCAGGATAAGTACCTGGGTCCTGCCATTGGATCAGCGTGGTGCGCCGGTCGCAGCGCGCTGGCCGCTGCGGCCATTGGAGCGTGAACCAACGGCAAAGGAAGACCTTTCTCTCTGTCTCTCTCTCTCTCACTGTCCACTCTGCCTGTCAAAAAATAAAGAAATAAATAAAAAAAATAAAGAAAGAAGATGGGAGTAATCCATCAGATGGGCAGATGTCAACATAGGGACACAGGAGACATGGAGAAGCAAGGTAGAACACAATACTCCTCCAGAATTAGAGCCTGAACTGAAGGAAATCTATTATATGACAAATACATAACTCAAAATAATGTTGGTAAGGAAACTCAATGAGATATAAGAAAATGCAAATAGATTAAAGGAATGAGATGAGTGAAAATATTACTAAGAGAACTCATTAAGAAGAAGCAATAGAAACTTTGGAGATGAAATCCTCAATCAGTGAAATTTAAATATGTATATGTATATGTATATGTAAATATATATATATATATATAATTTAAAGCTTTAAAAACAGAATAGATGATGTGGAGAAAAGAATTTCTGACCCCAAAACGGGAATTTTGAAGTAACCCAATCAAACACAAATAAAGAGAAAATAATTAAAAAGAATAAAGAATGTCTGTTAAATATGAGGTATCATTAAGCAACCAAATGTTCATGTTATAGGTATTCCTGAAGGATATGAAAATAAAAAAGGCATTGATAATCTGCTAAATGAAAAAAAAAATAGTTGAAATTTCCCAGTGTTGAAAGATATAGGGACTTCTAGATACAAGATGTTCAAAGAACCCCAAGCAGACTCAACCAAAAAAGGTCTTCTCCAAGGCAGATTTCATCAGATTGTCAAAAGTTAAAGATAAGGAGAGAACCCCAAAGACAGTAAGTGAAAAGCAGCAATTTACATATAAAGGACAAACAATCAGATTAACATCAGACTTCTCAATGAAAATCCTGCAGTCCAGAAGAGAGTGGGATGATATATTCAATGTTCTTAAAAGAAAAAAAATTAATCAAAAAATATATCCAGTAAAGCCAGCCTTTAAAAGTAAAGGAGAAATAAAGCATTTTCCAGATAAGCAAAAACTGACAGAATTTAACATCATGAAAACACATGACACCACCAAATTCAGTAACAGAGCAGGTAGAACATTATCCAATCAACAAACTGACAGGTCTTAGTTCTTACTTATCCATACTAACCTTGAATGTAAATGAATCAAATTCACTAACCAAAGCTTAAGTTGACTGAAATGGATAAAAAAAAAAAACCAGGACCCCACAATATGCTACCTACAAGAAACTTCACAAACAAAGATACACCCAGACTGTCAATGTTTGGAAAAAAATATACCAGGCTACTAGAAACCAACAAAGGAACAGGTATAGCTATCTGGATATCAGTTAAAAGAGGCTTTACATAAAAAACTGTAAAGAGACAAAGAAGGACATTATATTTTGATAAAAGTTTCAATTTCTCAAGAAGATATAGCAGTCATAAATATATATGCACTCAACACAAGACCACAGAGATATAAACAGAAAATACCATTAGACTAAAGGAAGAGATAGACTCCAATACAATAATAGTGAGTGAATTCAACACCCCACTCTAAGCAAATGACAGATAATCCAGAGGGAAAAAATGCAGATACATTGGATTTAAAACATACTATCAAGTAAATGAACCTAGCACACATTTACAGGCCATTTCACCCAGCAGCTACAGAATAGACTTTCTTCTCATCAGCACATGGAACATTTTCTAGGATAGACCATATTTTAGGCCACAAATCAACTCTCAGCAAATTTTAAAATATTGAAATCGTATCATGTATCTTCTCGGACCATAAAGGTATAAAACTAGAAATCAATAACAAGTAGAAAAATAGAACTCTCATAAATACTTGGAAATTACACATGCTACTGGATGATCAATAGGTCATTGAATAAAATAAAAGGGAAATATAAAGACTTTCAAATAGATGAGAAAGAAAACACAACAATCAAAACCTGTGGCACACAGCAAAAGCAGCATTAAGAGGGATTTTTATAGCATTAGTTACTTACATTTTAAAAAAGAGAGAAATATCTCAAATTAAAGATCTAACAATGTATATTGAAGACAGAAACACAAGAAAAGACCAAATCCCAAACCAGAAGGAGATAGAAATAATAAATATCAGAAACTGGAATTTAAAAAATACATAAGATCAAGAAAACAAAAAGTTGGTTTTTGAGAAGATAAGCAAAATAGATAAACATCTAGCCAGACTAACAAAGAGAGAAAACTCAAATAGATAAAAATTAGCAATGAAAAAGGAGACATTGTACTGACCACTCTGAAATGCAAGGGATCATAAAACCTTATGTGAATAACTATATGCTAATAAAATGGAAAACCTCAAAGAAATGAATAAATTCCTGTATTCATATAAACTAGCAAGATTAACTCCAGAAGATACAGTCAACCTAAACAGACCTATAACCAGCAAATAGATTGAAGCAGTAATCAAAATTCTTCCATCAAAGAAAATTGCAGGATCTGATGGCTTTACTCCTGAATTTTACAAAGCATTCAAAGAGGAAACAGTTGCAATATTCTTCAAATAACTTCAAATATTAAACATGAAGGAACTCTGCCAAATCCTTTTTCTGAGTCCAACATTACTTTGATATCGAAACAAAAGACACAACATGAAGAGAAAACTACAGATCTATATTCTTAAAGAACACACACCCAAGGATTTTCAGCAAAATACCAGCAAATGGATTCCAAAACCACATCAGAAAGATCATACATCATGATCATGTGGGATTTATCCCAGAAATGGGTGGTTCAGCATTCACAAATCAATAAACATCATAAATCACATCAAAAAGAGTGAGAACAGAAATCTAACAATCATCTCAACAAATGCAGAGAAAGCATTTGACAAGATTCAACACCTCTTCCTGATATAAACCCTCCACAAATTAGGCATAGAAGGAACATTCCTCAGAGACTGTAAAGCCTTTATATAACAAATAAACAACCAATATCACACTGAATGTGGAAACATTGGAAGCAATTCCCCTCAGATCTAGAGCAGGACAAGAATGTCCACTTCCACCAGTCTTATTCAATATAGTGCTGGAAGTTTTAGAAAGAGTAATTAGAGAATAAAAAGAAGTAAAGGGCATCAGAATTGGAAAAGAGGAAGTCAAATTAACCATGTTGGCAGATAACAGGATGTTGTACAGGGAAAACCTAACACTCCATCAAACAGCTGCTATAATTGATAAACCAAGTCAATAAAGTTACGAGCTACAAAATAAACATACCAAGCAATAGCTTTTTGTATGATAATTATGAACTTATTGAAAGATAAACTCAGTAAGAAATTCAATTCACAATAGCCACACACAAACACACTAGTCAAATATTTTGGAATAAATTTAGTCAAATAAATGAAAGATCTCTACAATGAAAATTATCAAACATTGATGAAAGAAATCATCAAGGACACAAAATATACAAAAATATTCCTTGTACTACTCATAAGAAGCAAGATCATTGAAATGTTTATACAACCCAACCGATCTACAGATTCAACACAATTTCTATCAAAATACCAATGATACTCTTTACAGAGTTAGAATATAAATCCTAAAGTTCATATGAAATCATAAGATTCCAAATGGCCAAAGCAATGCTGAGCAAGAAAAACCAAGCAGTCACAATATCTGATTTCAAAGCATACTAAAAGGCTGTAATAATTAAAATAAATCTTTGAACTGGCATTAATACTGGTACATAGATCAATGGAACAGAATAAGGGCACCTAGAAATTAATCTACGTACAAACAGCCACCTCATTTTTGATGGAAGTGCTTAGACCAGACAGTAGAGTACAGATAATCTCTTCAACAAATGGCACTGGCAAAACTGGATGTATATATTTGGAAGAATGAAATTAGATCCACACCTCTCACGATAGGCAAAAATCAACTCAAAGTTGATTAAAGACTTAAAATTAATACCTGAGATTATGAAGTTGTTGAAGAAAACAGGGGAAACTCTCCAAGACACTAGTGAAGGGGACGACTTCTTGGACAAGAGCAGCAAAGCATAGGAACAAAAGCTAAACTAAACAAATGAGACCATACCAAACTCAGAAGCTTCCGTACAACAAAGGAAATGACCAATAGTGTGAAGAAAAATCTAACAGAATGGGAAAAAATATTTGCAAAACCACCTACTTGACAAGGGATTAATATCCCAAAAGTGTCAGCAACTTAAGAAAACTGAAAAAGGGGCCTGTGCTGTGATGCTGTGATTTGAATCTGCCACCTGTGATGCTGGCATCCCAACTGAGCACTGGTGGAAGACCTGACTGCTCCACTTCTTATTCAGCTGTCTGCTAATGCACGTTGGAAAGCAGCAGAGGATTGCTCAAGTCCTTGGACCCCTGAACCCACAGGGGAGATCCAGAAGTTCCTGGCTCCTGGCTTTGTGATGCAGCAATTTGGGGAATGAACCGGTGGATGGAAAGTCTATCTGTCTCTCCTTCTCTCTGTAGCTCTGCCTTTCGAATAAATAAATGATACTTTAAAAATAAATAAAAAATGGAAAGCCCAACAACATAAACCAACCTGTCCAGATAGGAAATGAGCAAATGACTTGAATCAACAACTCTCCTTATAAGAAATATATATGGCCAACAAATATATGAAAAAATGTTCAATATTACTAGCCATCAGGGAAATGCAAATCACAACCATAATGAGATATCATCTTAACCCTGTCAAAACGGCTATAATCCAAAACACATAGAGTAACAAATGCTGGACAAGATGTGGACAAAGGGGAACACTTATAACTTATTGGTGGCAACGTAAATTAGCACTGCCACTGTGGAAAAAACTATGGGGATTTCTTAGAAAACTAGAAATAGGCTCATCATATGATCCAGCAATCCCACTACTGGGTATGTACCCACCAGCTTTGAATACAGTGTATCAAAAAGATATCTGCACCACGATGTTTGTAGCAGCACTGTTCACAACAGCCAAAATTTGGAATCAAGAAAGGTGCCTGTCATCAGATAAATAGATAAAGAAAATATGATAGCCAGCGCCGCGGCTCACTAGGCTAATCCTCCGCCTTGCGGCACTGGCACACCGGGTGCTAGTCCCGGTCGGGGCTCCGGATTCTGTCCCGGTTGCCCCTCTTCCAGGCCAGCTCTCTGCTGTGCCCAGAGAGTGCAGTGGAGGATGGCCCAAGGGCTTGGGCCCTGTACCCCATGGGAGACCAGGAGAAGTACCTGGCTCCTGCCATCGGATCAGCGCGGTGTGCCGGCCGCGGCAGCCATTGGAGGGTGAACCAACGGCAAAAAGGAAGAACTTTCTCTCTGTCTCTCTCTCTCACTGTCCACTCTGCCTGTCAAAATAAAAAAGAAAATATGAGATATATATATAAACATATATATATATATATAAACACACACAAACACATAATGGAAGACTATTCAGCTATAAAAATAATGAGTTTCTACCATTTGCAGCAAAATGGATGTGACTGGAGGACAAAATGATGAGTGAAATAAGCCAGACTCAGAAAAACAAGTACTGCATGCTCTCCCTTATATGTTGGTGCTAAATTTTAAAAGAAAAAAAAGCAAAGAAACAAAAAAGAGAAAAGCATTATCTGTGTAACAGTATTGTTGCAAGTATAGTTTTATGAAACTGCTTTGCACCTTAATTAAATCAATGGTTAAGAATGCTATACAGCTATGGTTTTGATCTTTTATGATTACTGTAAAATTTACCATATGTGGGGGAAATGGTCATTTTTCAATTCAATTATTGTTGATAGCCAATGTCTACATTCCCACTAAACTAGGTACTTTTTGCTTTTGCTTGTTAAACTTATTATTTGCTGAAGTATTAAGCCTTTTTACTGTAATGTAAGTGTAAAATATGTTATCTCGAAACTAAAAAATGGGGCCAGCGCTGCGGCTCACTAGGCTAATCCTCCACCTGCGGTGCTGGTACCCTGGGTTCTAGTCCTGGTTGGGGTGCCGGATTCTGTCCCGGTTGCTCCTCTTCCAGTCCAGCTCTCTGCTATGGCCCGGGAAGGCAGTGGAGGATGGTCCAAGTGCTTGGGCCATGCACCAGGATGGGAGACCAGGAGGAAGCATCTGGCTCCTGGCTTTGGATTGGCGCAGCGTGCCGGCCGTAGCAGCCATCTGACCTTTCTCTCTGTCTCTCTCACTGTCTAACTGCCTGTCCAAAAAAAAAAAAAAAAAAAAAAAAAAAACCAGAAATAAAGGGAGAAGAAAGGAGGGTGGGAGAGTGTGTAGAGGGAGGGTTGGAGGGTTGGAGGGAGTAAGGGAATAGAATTATGTTCTTAGAAATGTATCTATTTACCTTAATTTAGGGTGTGACAAATTTATTTTTATAATCTATGAAGTAATGATTATTTCTAAACAAAGATGGATTCCTTACAGGTATTAGAAAGTGTTTCCTATATCCTTCTTCATTATAAGTAATTTTCTTATGATAAATTCATACACCTTGACAACTTGATCAAGGCCAATAGAAAATAAGTATGTTTGCAATCCTCAGGAAAGGGGAAAAATAAATTGAAGTTTATGAACTCCCATATAGAGATTTTCTCAAGGATTTACAGCTTTTTTTAAAATAGAATTTCAGAGCTCACACTTAGTTAGAATGTCAGAAAAAAGCCAATCACCTCAAAACCATAAGTTAAATAAAATGTCAAAATCCTAGACATAATCTAATGCAAAAAAAAATATAGAAAACACCATCTCTGTAATGGTTTAAATTCTATATGTACATATGCAGCTAACAGAATATTTGATTTTAAAATAGTTTTAGTATTGTTTAGTGGAAGTCCTTTGTGACGATTTAACCTGCGGATAGAAGGGTATGTCTTGACCCAAACCTCATTATTATTGGTAGCTAAGACATTCCTGTCTGAGATGTTCTCATGCCATGTGAAATGTTTCGCATTAACTTCAAGATTGTATACAATTTGAAGAATGACCCAGATATAGGGACACTGCTCCCACTTCCCTACCCTTGCAAGGCTATAACAAGACCTGCTTTCTCATACACTCTCTCTTGACCCCTCTCTTCTCTCTCTCTTTTCTCTCTCTCTCCAGCCTGTCAACACCCCCCCTCCGCTCCCCCCCGGCCCACCACCAACAATAAACTTTTCCTTCAGCTCTGGTATTTGGTGTGTTTTGTGGTGGCCTTTTGCTCACAAAGCCAAAATCCCATAATCAAGGATTCCATAAATCAGAGCTTGCTCTTACTTTGCTAACTTATTCTGATATTATACAAGCATATGGCTAGAGATAGAAGATACTAAATGCCATCATATAAACTTTATTATAATAGGTAAAATCACTAATTTCAAGTTATCCTATTTCATGTTGTGTGTTGCATAAACATTTTAGTTGAGTACACATCATTATTCACAGCTTTATTTGAACAATCTCTGTACTTCCCTAGAATTTAATTATATATCAAATAGGCATGAAAAACTGAATTATCCTGAAATATTCTGAGTTTGCTTAATATATTTAAATCTAGATTAATTTTAGGAATATTAGATGAGAATTTTATTTGGAATATACTTTGGTAATTGTAATTACATTTATTACAAATAAAACTCTTCTATATACTTCATATTAATCTATTTAAATTGAAATTAAAGTTTTAGGTATGGATGTTTGGCACAGCAGTTAAGATGCCAACTTAACTACCAACTCCAGTTTCCTGCCTCCCACATGGGAAACTTGAATTGAATTCCAGATTCCTAGCTTCAACCTGGTCCAGGTTTCATCTTGGCCCAACACAGGTGCATTTGGTGCATTTGGGTAGTGTACCAGTAGATAAAAAATCTCTATCTCTCAACCTCTCTCTATTTATTCCTGTCTTTCTTTAAAACAAACAAACAAAAGATGATTTATTTTATTTATTTTGAAAGACACAGTTAGAGAGAAAGAAAGAGAGAAGAGAGAGAAAGACATAGAGAGGGATTTTCCATCTGCTGGTTCACTCCCCAAATGGGCGCAATGGCCGGGGCTGAGCAAGGCTGATGCCAGAAGCCAGAAGCTTCTCCCGGTCTCCAATGTCCGTGTAGGGCACTAATATGTGGACCAACCCCTGCTTTGCCAAATTATCAGGGAACTGGGAAGTGGAACACCTCGTACTCAAAATAGCACCCATATGGGATGCTGGTGTCACAGGAAGCAGTTTAACATGCTACACCACAACACTGGCACCTGTTTCTATAGACTTCAAATAAAATAAAAATAAAACTTAGAAAGTATTTTGGAAGTTATTTTAAAAATTAAAGCTTTATTTCAAGACTTTTTAAACTACAACACAGTGACTATGAAGTCTGCTTTCCTTAAGGAGCCAGTAATAATAATAATAATAAAATAAACCAATAATTGATGGTGGTTTAAAATTTAGCATCAAAGAAACTTAGTTTACGGGGTTTTTTTTAGACTTTTAGAAGATTTATTTATTTATTTAAAAGACAGCATTATATAGAGAGAGATCTCCCACCCATTCCCCAAGGCTGCAACAGCCAGAGCTGGCCTGGTCAGAAGCCAGGAGCCTGGAGTTTCCTCTAGGTCCCCCAGGTGGTTGCAAGGCAACTTCTGCTGATTGCCCAGGCCGTTAGCAGGGTGATAGATCAGAATTGGAGCAGCTGGAACTTGAACCTGCACCCACACAAGCTATTCCACAAAGACAGCCCTTTTTTAGGTTTTCATTTAAACAAGCACATTTGCACATGAGTTCTTCATCTAGCCTACCTGAATAGTGTTTTAATTCTATGGTTAAAAAATCATTATTTACAATTGGTTTGTGCATTTTCTACTTTGGAACACATTGGGAAGTTCTCCCAATTTGTACATGTTCTTGACGATTTCATATGGTTTCTGACAGAAGTTGGCTAAAAGAATTAAAGCATAAGGATGATAGGAAATATCCATCACATTTCAGAAAGCAGAAACACATGAATTATTTTGATGTCTCTTTAAATGAAATTATGTGCAGCTCATTCTTTTTGGAGATGCAGGCAACACACAGCATCTAATTTCTCTAATTAGTTGCCTTGTTCCAGCTTCTGCTTCCATGGCATCCACCCATAAGCATCCGTCACGATCCAAATATGAATTTGTTTTTGAATGACAGGCGTATTAATCAAGACATCTCACTAAGAGTGTAAAAGGAATATTTGGTAGAATTAACTGAATTTAGCAAAATTTCCAAAGAACAAAATAAATTTTTATAGACTTCCTCTCTCATAACCTTTACTATGTTCTTTATATATCTTCTAAGTTATTTTAAGGTTGATACTGACACAGAGATGGTGTTTATGTGCAAAATAAATAAAAATACAGATGACAAAGGTAAAGATACAAAAAGAGATTAAAAAGAGGGGATATCTGCCATCTTTTAAATTTTGTTGTCACCATATTTGCTTATTTCATTACCTTATTAATATATATCTACCTGTATATATATTTTAATATTTCTAGCAGTATATTTTTCAATTTATTTTCATATATAATTTTGTAAAGTAGAATATTGAAAAATGGTCACACATTTTTATTATTTTATTATTTTAAGTTTTAAATTACATGCCACATTCAGTTGAACGTCTTCTTCTCTGTTGCTGAGTTCATCGTAAGTTTTCCCTTAATATTTCCTTTCTTAATAATATAACCTTCTGTTTAGCTAAGCAGTTTACTGTCATAAATTAACAGTTCATTTTATAGCACTAGAGATAGGTATATCAAACATATAACAAATGGGAAAAATTAGTGAGAGGTTTTAAGTCCATTATATTGAACGGATAATGACAGAAGATTTCTTAAAAAATCTGTGAGTGCTGGTTTATTTGCATGATTTTTGGATAAATTCTATGAGAATGATTTTTGACTCTTTATATAGCCCATTTATTTGTCAACAAATATGGTAGGCTCTACAGTTAAGCTAAGTCAGAAACAGAATTTACTGAAGACCTTGCCATATAAGACATTAATCCATCACCTACTTCTATATTCAAAATGAAGAAACAAAAAGTATTTTGTGAAACAAGATTTAACAGGGTGCTGAAGTGCTCAGCTAAATAAAGACCACGAACCGGCTAGTCGAAGACAATTAAGAACATTGCCACTTCAGGTGAACTCTGAGGTGGCCCCGGGGAAGCTGCTATTAACTCTGGGAAAATAGTGACAAGACTGTCTGCTCCAGAGGTTGAATTTAGCTCGTTTGCTAAATGTTAGTTGGTTGTAACTGCGTGGATTAATTTCTGGGGTTTCTCTTCAGTTCCATTGGTCTAAATGTCTATTTCGTACCAGTACCAGGCTGTTTTGATTATAAGTGCCTTGTAGTTTGACTTTAAATCTGGTATTGTGATGCCTCTGGTTTTATTTTTGTTGTTTAAGATTGCTTTAGTTATTCAGGGTCGCTTGTGTTTCCACATGAATTGCAACATTGTGTACTCTTGGTACTCTCATTGGGCTCACACTGAATCTGTAATTTGCTTTGAGTAGTATGAATAATTTGATGATATTAATTCTTCCAATCTTATGAGTATGAATTTTTTTTTTCCATTTTGCTATGTCTTCCTCTATTTCTTTCTTTAATGTTTTGTTTTTCATTATAGAGATCTTTCACATCCTTGGTTAAATTTATTCTAAGATATTTAAATTTTTTATAGCTATTGTGAATGGTAGAGAACTTACAAGTTCTTTCTAAGCCATGCCATTATTTGCATATACAAAGGCTGTTGATATTTGACAACCAGGTCAGGAACAGAGGCCAAAAACTTAAATAAATAAATAAATAATCTCTATAGGTTTGACAATTGTATCTGGGTAAGAAATCTAGCTGTAATACCAGTTCTTATTTGTCAAAAATAATTAAGAATAATTTCTTTTCCTTTAATAGATAACCATGTGTACCACATAAGTGCCACAACATACAAAAATAGGAACCGTGTTTTATCTGAATCAAGTATTCAAAATATGGTACAATATTCTCTTCTTTACACCTTGCAGAGCAAGAAAAGATTATCTTTGTGTCCCATAACATGACCAGTATAGTGTTCAATTTGGCAGTACCTATACTAAAATTAGAACAATGCAGAAAAAGTTAACATGCAGATTGATAAAATGCTCAAATAATCAATTTAAATTATAGGCTAGACAAGTGAGAGCTAATAAAATACATAACTGAAGTGAAATTAGGTCCATCTTCTTTCTGTTGCAAGTTTGTTCTCATGCATGAAAATTTTCTGCATTTAGTTTGTAATAATTGCTCTGTAAATTTCATAGTGTACTGAAGATGAATTTCTATAAATGTAAATGTCCTTTAAATTAAAAAAGTCATATTATAAAATTCATGCAGATTTCAAATTTAACAATGTTTTTGTAGGATGGTATTGAAAAATGTAGTAAATAATTTATTATGGCTTAGGTATATATAAGTTACTTTTTCCTATTGCTCCACTCTGAATGGAAATTAAGACAAGTAAGAGAGGGTTGTTTATGAGTCTAAAGATATAAAGCTTAAGAAACAACAGAATTTGCTTCCCAAATGGAATTTTAAAACACATTTATTATTAATTTTAATAATTATGGTTGGTAGTAATGTTCCAGTAAGTTAGAATATCAGGAATGGAAATGTAGAAATCATAAAATTAACAGAGCAATTATATTAAAAATTAATTAAGGATTAGTTAAATTATAGAAATACTTTGTATATGAAAGCACTTAATTATATAGATCAAAATAACACTATGATCAAGTAAATGTAAATTGATTGACTAAGAAAAACCACAAAATGAGAAGATAAGAAATCTAAGTTGTATTATTAAACAGTTGTGGACAAGGGCATATAATTTAATATGATTCAGTTTCTGGTTCTCTTGTACAATGTGATAGTACTGTATCTTGAATTTTAAACTGAATGAAGGGTAGTATATCATATTTTCAGCAGTCTCAAGAAACTTGTATGGATAATATGAATATGTTTTGCAAAAACACTTCTCTGACATAAAAAGTATTAATGTTTTTTATCATTAACAGCTGATATTGATTGAAGCATTGTTGTGCTAAGCACTATGGTAAACATTTTCTCATTATATTCACACAAGAACCTCACGAGGTACCTGTGTCCTCCTCCTTCTGTAGACAGAAGAACTAAGACACGTTTGCTGAACTGCCCAGAGTAACTCCTCTGAGATTTAGTACAGCTAGGCTTACACTGTTGGTGTGTTAGGTTCTAGAGTCTACATATTGAAATATTACAAAAAAATGTATCTTTGTTTAAGTATATATTGAACAATGACATTGTATTATTATTTTAATGTGGCACAAAAGCATTATAATAATTTCATGGAAAAATTCTGTGAAAGAATACAGAATAATTAGAAATTTTGAAAAGCGGTCTAAGAAAGCTTTCGAAGAGTTTTGTTTTTGTTTTTTTTTTTTTTTTGAGGATTTACTTGATTCATTTGAATGTCAGAGTTAGAGAGATAGAGTCAGAAAGAGGGAGGGAGACAGAGAAAGGAATGAGAACATGTAGTGGTTTATTCCCTAAAAACTGTCAGGGCTGGGTTAGGCTAAATCCAGGAGACTGGAACTCCATCCAGGTGTCCCACGTGGGTGGCTGGGTCTCAAATACGTGGGCCATTTTCTGCTGCTTTCCAGGGTGCTTTAGCAGGGAGCTGGTTCAGATATGGAGCAGCCAGGACTTGAACCAGCACTCATATGGGATGCCAGTGACTCAGGTGGCAGCTTACCCTGCTGTGCCTCAAGCTGACCCCTCAAAGAGGAATTTGTATAGTTGGGATCAACAAAAAATAGATAAATGATAACAGTTAGACCCAGGTATAAAAAAGACTCCTGAAGTTCACTTTTTTTTTTTTTTTTGCTAGTTTACATTTTCAAATTCTCAGCTTTCCTAGACCAAATACCCTACTGATTCAACAAGAGTGATGAGTTTATCTGATTGTACAAAACAACTCTGCTAGAAATCAGTGACATAAATCAGAGGCTGCAAAATCCTCCCTAGGGGGCTATAGCAAGGGCTGATTTCCCATTTTTATTTTGGCAGAATCTGTTTACAAAACAAGTTTGGCAAGCTACAAAGCAATTTTTTGAAAAGATTATTTTATTTATTTGAAAGACAGAGTTACAGAGAGAGGCAGAGACAGAGAGAGAGGCCCCCCATCCTCCGGTCCACACCCCAGAGGGCCACAATGGCTGGAGCTGAGCGGATCTGAAGCCAGGAGCCTCCTCCAGGTCTCACACATAGGTGCAGGGGCCCAAGGACTCGGGCCATCCTCCACTGCCTCCTCAGGCCACAGCAGAGAGCTGGATCGGAAGAGGAGCAGCCAGGACCGGCGCCCATATGGGATGCCAGCATCTCAGGCCAGGGCTTCAATCCACTGTGCCACAGAGCCAGTCCCACAAAGCGATTTTTAAGGTAGTGATTTTTTTTAGATTTGAAAGAGAGAAATCCCTTTAAAACCAATATCCAGTTACAGCTGAACCAAATTAGCATGACCCCCATTACCCTGGCATTTTCATGCATGAGCTTGTTATTTATCCAATACATCTCTGACTGCTACCCAGTGCCTTAAAGTTATGGTTTCATCTCTTCATGTTACCACCTTGCAAGACTACTCGGGCAACTCCAGGAGGTGATGAGCTTTCCCTTCCTCCACTAAGGGCAGGTCTACCAAACCAAATGAATCTGTGTCCCTACCAGTTCCAACGTACAGTGCTCCTTAGATTAATTCCTGTGCCCACTATGTTTTGTTGTAGTCCCAGGAATGGAGTCCCAGTGTGTCAGGAGACGGCCAACCCCTGCAAGTTCACTTTTTCCCCGATGCCCCAGGGACCCTGTGCCTTGGTCAGCAAGGGAAGTAAAAACAAAACAAAATAGAAAAGACCATTCCATACACAGACTAGCACCCAGAATAACGTAGTGGGGTATGTGAACAGAGATGAGACACCAAGGCTTTTAACAAGAAGCAATCTTTATTATTATTATTATTGTTGTTGTTGTTACTATTAGTAGTAGCAGTTGTATGCTGGCACAAGGCTCAATGGGATTCATATCCAAAAAGTCTAAGCCCCCCCAAAACAGAGGAGCATTTCTTTATATATCTTTTTAGTTTTTTGTCACTCATCTATAGCTACACAGATACATTTGATAGGATATTCTGTTACATGGCAACTGTAGGAATTGATACAATACTGTACATGCACAGATAGTTACTGACAGTGTTTAACTAGTTTTTCTTAATACACCTAATATTTCTGAGCTGTATGCTGTCTGTTAAGGGTTAACATCATTGTCCTGTGCTAGCAAAAATGGAAGTGGACATGGTTACCAATAAGCAGATGATGCCTGCATTCCATTTACAGGATAAGTTTTTTTTTCTTCTTCTAATTTTACTTTTGGAAATCCTCCATCACATGAATACTGAAGGCTTTCTTCAGCTGTATCGCAACACTTTCTCCTATAGTCCAAATGATCTAACTGTACAATCCAAAGTCTTAGAATGGATATTATACCCAATTCTTTCATAAACATATCCATAAAAATAACCACAATTCCAGAGTATATGTAAAAAGGTAGCTGATTATTTCCAATACCATCTTATGTAACAATATCGGTTGAATTGCAAGTTTTATCTAGAAATAGTGAAATATTATAGAATAATTTGAAGATATATCCAAATTTGCATGGTCATTAGCAAGTATTGAGCCTAATTATTTGCTAAGTACCATAGGCCCCATTTTTCAAAGGATTTTTTTTTTTTTTTGACAGGCAGAGTGGACAGTGAGAGAGAGAGACAGAGAGAAAGGTCTTCCTTTGCCGTTGGTTCACCCCTCAATGGCTGCTGCAGCCGGTGCACTGCACTGATCCAAAGCCTGGAGCCAGGTGCTTTCTCCTGGTCTCCCATGGGGTGCAGGGCCCAAGGACTTGGGCCATCCTCCACTGCACTCCCTGGCCACAGCAGAGAGCTGGCCTGGAAGAGGGGCAACCAGGACAGAACCGGCGCCCCGACTGGGACTAGAACCCGGTGTGCCGGCACCACAGGCAGAAGATTAGCCTATTGAGCCACGGCACCAGCCCAAAGGATTTTAATTCCTACTAAGGTGTGATCAAGGAATCGGAAAGTATCAGTTATATGTTATGAATTAAGTGTTGGCGAAAAAGAGCTTAGGTACAATAGCAAGCATCTGATACAAATTACTGCTGTTGGTTTAAGTATAGCAAAGTAAAAATTGTTGTTGATAGTTGACTAAAGATGAGTAAAGATTTATGCTAGTTTGTAAATTTAATCAGTCCCTTAAGAAGCAAAACAGCAAATAGGATTTCATCAATAGTACTCTGTATAATCTAGCATATTATATCGGCTTAGCTGGGTTAAGTTATCTTTCTAGAATTCTCTTGTTTAGGAGAAATTGACACTTAGCATGGGATTTGTGAAGTAGTCACAAGGTTGATTTTTTTCTGTAATGGTAGGGGGAAGGACACCAGAAGATTTGCAGATCTCACATGGAATTTATCTGCTCTTTGCCTTATTTATATGGAACAGTAGCTGGAGCTACAATTTCATAACCTTGCCTAGGATCCTCCTTTAGATTTTTCAATTTAGGGGTCAAATCTGGGATTATATCCCTGAAAAGACAATATATTATCAAGACTGGAGGAAAGAAGAACTGAGATTTTGAGTGTAGTTATAAAAATGGCCCTCCAAATTCCCTTGTTGCCATCCCCAACCTTATGCATGTGTAATCTTAAATACAAAAGTACCTTTTGAGGCCAGTACTGTGGCATAGTGGGAAAAGCCTCCACTTACAGCTCTCTACTAAGGCCTGGGAAAGCAGTAGAAAATGACCCAAGTCCTTGGGCCCCTGCACCTATGTGGGAGACCTGGAAAAAGCACCTGGCTCCTGGCTTCAGTGGAGGGGGTGGAGTTGACACTTGTGGTTGGACCAGTTTGGTCATCTGACTGTTAGTAAGCCAGGTTGGGCTTAGGATCCAAGCTTGCTGGACAAGATGGAGACTGTGCCAGAGCCTAAAATGGCAGCTCAGGTAAGAGGGCACAAGTTTTACTTACAATGGGAATACATAATATTTTCTTAAAATGTAGTCAGAAAAAGCAGATGTTCAAATATCAAGTAGTATAGGCACTATGTATATTATCTTTTTTAACTCCCTCTTCACCCCTATAATCAATCTCATCCCCAACATGGAAAAGATGAAATTTCACACTCATGTCTCATGTTCCTTCCTTGCCATTTTTTACAAATAATGATGTAGCAGAGGAAAAATCATTATATAATTTACTTACTTTAGATATTTCAAAATTGAGCTACTCAATTCAATCATCACGCTTCTTTTTTTTTTTTTTTTTTTTTTTTTTTTTTTTTTTTTTTACAGGCAGAGTGGACAGTGAGAGAGAGAGAGAGACAGAGAGAAAAGGTCTTCCTTTGCCATTGGTTCACCCTCCAATGGCCGCCGCGGCCGGCGCGCTGTGGCCTGGCGCACCACGCTGATCCGATGGCAGGAGCCAGGTACTTATCCTGGTCTCCCATGGGGTGCAGGGCCCAACCACTTGGGCCATCCTCCACTGCACTCCCAGGCCACAGCAGAGAGCTGGTCTGGAAGAGGGGCAACCGGGACAGAATCCGGCACCCCGACCGGGACTAGAACCCGGTGTGCCGGTGCTGCAAGGCGGAGGATTAGCCTAGTGAGCCACGGCGCCGGCCTATCATGCTTCTTATAATGAAAAATGAGCAAAGTTTTTCTAATTTACATTATGTATTTTTAAATTTTCCTAAACTGTTCAAATTTTACAGCTTTTTCCAAAATGGACTCAGATCTTCTCTTAGAAGAGTTTGACAATTGGTAACATTCTAATAAGAGAAATACTCAGGAAAAAAAAAAAAAAACAGACTTAAAACAAAATTGGCATATTTGTTTGATACTTATTTTATGTTATACTAACAAAATATAGAAAGATTCCATGTAGACATGTTTCTGGCTATGTGCGTGTGTTGTATAAGTGAATATTCTCTGTTTTTTATTTTTCTAAAATCTTGCTTGGGACATATTTAGTACATCACACACTTGTATATCTTGAACTCATCTCTGTCTTCATTCCCTTCTTCCTCAAGACAAAGCTTTCCCATTACTACAACATTGCCAATTGCTATAAGTTTCATGTTTGTCATATGTATTGAACATTTCTCTTTGCCAGTTTTCCAGTCCCAACATCTCTGCTCCATCTGGGGAATAACTTTTTTCTCTCCCTTAAACTGTTTCAAAAAATCACTCACATCATTTTTCTGCCAATTAATTTTAGTTATTCCATTCTTACTCACCATTTAAAATCTTGAGTGTATCACTCCCCTGTGTAAATATTTTGTTAGTTACCTAATAAAAAGAAGGATAAACAAGTCACAGTACAGTTCTTACATTTATTTTACCATCAACTCCTAAGTCAATTACAAATGGAGCTACTATTTCTCTCATGACTATTATATAGAATATATTTATCAATTATTTATTCATATATTTGAAATCAGAGAGACAGAGAAAGGAATAGAAATAGAAAGAAAGATCCCCCATCTACCAGTTCACTCTCCAAATGGCTGAAATAACCATATCTGGACCATGCCAAATCTAGTAGCCATGAACTTCATCCAGGTATCCCTTGTAGTTGGCAGGGGCTCCAGTAATAGGATCATCACTGTTGCTTTCCCAGGCACATTAGAACAGAGCCAGATCAGAAGTAGAGCAGCCAGAACTTGAAATCGCAGTTCTATAGGGCATGACAGTGTTGCAAGCCATGGCTTAACCCACTGTGCACAATGCCATCCCCTATCAGTACTATTATGATTACCACTAATGCAAATGCACACACATAAACACATACAGACACACACACACATCCTTCATCAACACAGGTTACTCAATTTCCCCTCTACTTTTTCAAATACCATTTACTTTAAATACCTTTGTTTATGCAACTGCATCAGAAAAATATGTATGTGACAATCAGGAATGCACAATAAATTCTCCCCTTGTAATTAAAATAAATGACAGTATACCTATATAAAAAAGTAAAACAGTTACTGAATAAACAATATACATTTTATCATCTATCTACACAGAGACAAAAACATAGGAGCATAGAGAGATTTAAAATAGAAAAAGAAAAACTTTGCAATTACGAAGAAAAAGAATTGAAGATTTTGACGTTACAAAAAGAACTCATAAGAAAAAAGGGGTAGTCTTATAATAATAGCTATTAAGTCAAAAGAGAAATATAATAGTTATATACATTATATATTCAATATTACATAATTAAACAAATATATACAATTTTTCAGAAGTATATAAAATAATTAACCTGTCACCCTGTAGAGAAACATTCATAAATATCCCTTGTATTTTATGGATAAAATCAACTGCTGTTTCACTCTCTGAAAGGTTATAACAGCTGAAGTTAGACCAGGACAAAACTAGGAGCCTGGAAATCTATCCTGGTCTACCACATGAGTGACAGTCACAAATACTTGGATGTTTTCTGTTGCTTTCCCAGTCACATTAGTAGGGTCCTGGATGAGAAGTGGAATAGCTGTGACTAAAAAAGGTGCTCCAATATAGATGCCAGTATGCAAGTGGCACTTTAACTTGATGAATTACAATGTCAGTCCACTG
The DNA here is from genome assembly GCF_964237555.1 of Oryctolagus cuniculus. Classification (NCBI taxonomy): domain Eukaryota; kingdom Metazoa; phylum Chordata; class Mammalia; order Lagomorpha; family Leporidae; genus Oryctolagus; species Oryctolagus cuniculus. The sequence goes on from NC_091433.1 coordinate 24,714,012, forward strand.
TACGGAATATTTACAAAAATCAGTAAGTGGAAATAAAAATGTTCAAAATAGCCTGTGAAGAATAATTTCTAAGAATTCCTAGATTAATAAGCTATTCATAAAATATTACTTAATGCAAAACATACAGCCATAAATATATAACTAAAATGGGACCGAAGATATGCCACAATTTTAAGATTTAGGTGCCTAATATCAATGTTCATAAGAATTTAACTGGAAGTCACAAACTCCTGATCACAATGGATCCTAAACATTCTCTTTGAGATGAATGTAATTTTCCTAAATCAGTAAATAACAAAAAAGGTACTTTTGTAAATTGTAACCCTTATTTTCTGACCCCTTACTCATTGATCCATTAATATCCATTAATTTTATATGATTTTCATACAAAAGTCCACTTTTTTATGTGTTCTGTCCATTGCTTAAATGTGCTAAATTAAAATATGAGGTTATTTTAAGGATTTCGATAAACTGATTGTGATATAGTCAAACATCCAGAAAGAGAAAAATTATATGATAAAATGCCTGTTTCCCATTAACTAGCATAAGTATAATTAGTATTTAGGCATTTCAAAATTTTCTATTTTGATAAACTGCACAGGAAATAAAATTCCCATTCTCCCTTTCTCTCAGGCTTTTCTGGGATTACTATTTTTGAACTCTATGAACTTGATATACAGGATTTCACACAACTAGAATCAATAACGTTTTGACATTTTTAAGTGTGTATTTTTACCTAACGTAGCTCCTTCAAGGCTCATCCTAGTTGAAACCTCTGTGAAAACTGCGTTACTGTTTATGCTGATTAGTATCCTATTGCATGTGTATACCACATTCTGTTTATGCAGTCATCTATCATTGGACATCTGGGTAGTTTCCATCTTTTGGTTACTTTGAACAGTGCTGCTTTGAACATTTGTGTTTGAGTTATCATTTTTAATACTTTTTCATAATTCTCAGAAGTGGAGTCAGTGAATCATATTATAATGCTATTTTTGATTTTGTGAGAATCTGTCCCACTGTTTCAATAGTACTTTCATTATTTTATACCCCTGACACTGCTCTTGCCTCTCAATTGTTCTACATCTTTTCCAACATTTGGTATTTTCTGTGCTCTATTCTCTTTTGATAGCAGTTATGCTAAAAATCTTGAAGTAGAACATCATTATAGTTTTGATCTCAATTTCCTTAATGATATGTGACGTTGGGCATATTTTCATGTGTTGTCTATTTTTATCTATCTTCCTCACAGAATATGTTGAAATCTTTTGACCATTTTTATTAGATTGTTTGTTGTTGTTTCTGTTGTTAATTTATAGGAATCATTTGTATCTTCTCTATTCCAACCCTTCATCTACAATTGACAAATACGTTCTGTTATGAGTTACATTTTCACCATGTAGATAATATCCTTTGACACAAACATGGTTAATGATAACGAAGTGTAGTCTTTTCAATTTTTTCCTATTATTTTCTGTCCTATTGGCAACACCTTCAGTAACCATCATCAAGGGGCAGGGATGTGACACAGGGACTTAAGCAGCTGATTGCAGTGCCCACATCCTGTATCAAAGTGATGTGAGTCCTGGTTACTATGATTTGACCAATATCTCTATGCTCATGGGAAGCTGTGCATGATGTCTAAAGTAACTGAGTTACTGCAACTCACATGGGAGACTTGGGTGGAGTTCTAGGCTCCTAGTTTCAGTCTGGCCCAGCTCCAGCTGAACCTATGATGGTTGATTCTCTCTCTGTCTCTGTCTCTCTCTCTCTTTCTGCCTTTCAAATAAATAAATCCTTAGAATCCAAACTAAAAAAAAAAAAAAAAAAAAAATTGGTCAAGTCAGAAGCCATGAAGTGTTACTTTGATTTTTAATAGTTTATATTTTGAATAATTATGTTTAGTTCTTTGATCCATATTTAGTTTTTAAAATATGGTATAAAGCGGCCTGCGCCGCGGCTCATTAGGCTAATCCTCCACCTTGCGGCACCGGCACCCCAGGTTCTAGTCCCGGTAGGGGCGCTAGATTCTGTCCTGGTTGTCCCTCTTCCAGACCAGCTCTCTGCTGTGGCCAGGGAGTGCAGTGGAGGATGGCCCAAGTACTTGGGCCCTGCACCCCATGGGAGACCAGGAGAAGCACCTGGCTCCTGCCATCAGATCATGGGAGACCAGGAGAAGCACCTGGCTCCTGCCATCAGATCAGCGCGCCAGCTGCGGTGGCCATTGGAGGGTGAACCAATGACAAAGGAAGACTTTTCTCTCTCTCTCTCTCTCTCTCCCACTGTCCACTCTGCCTGTCAAAATATATATATATATGGTATAAAGCAACTTTTTTGCATTTGGTATACTGATTTTATGCACTATAATTTCTTGAATTCTTATCAAAAACCTTTTGTCTGCATATTCCAGGATATTTTTGAGCTCTCTTTTCTTCTCCATTGTCCTAAGTTTGACTATTTTCCAGAACCATGCTGTTTGATTATTGTAGCAAGTTTTGAAATGAAGAAGTATGAGACTGACAACTTATTTCTTCTTTTCCATAATTGTTTAGACTATTCACTTCCCATCAGGCTTCATATGAGTTTTCATAGTATTTTTCTATTTTTCCAAAAACAAATCATTGGGATGTTGATAGAGACTGCACTGAATCTAGAAATCACTTTGGGTAGTGTTATACACTAAATGTTTGTACACTCTGAAAGTTCATTTGTTGAAATTTTAAACCCTAATTTGATGTTATTAGAATATGGGTCCTTCAGGAGGTCACTAGATAAAACAGTGATACCCTCATGAATAGGTTTAGTACCCTTAGAAAGAGATCCCAATGACCTCTTTTGCCATTTTTTCTGCTATGTGATAACACATGCTAGCACCCTGTTCTTTGACTTTCAGTGTCCCAAACTATGGAAGACAATTTTTTGTTGTTTAAAAACCACTCATGTGTTGGACATTAGGCTTAGTGATTAAGAGGGCCATGTCCTCCTATTGAAGTGATTGAATCAATCCCCAGATCTGGCTCTCATTCCCAGCTTCCTGTTAGTGGGGACCCTGGAAGAGGCAGGTGATTGCATGAACAGCTGAGTACCTACTACCCACATGAAAGACTGGACTAAATTTCTCACACCTGGTTTTAACCTGGCCCGACTCTGGCTACTGCACTAATTTAGAGACTGAACGAGTTCATAGGCACATTCTGTATCTGTCTCCCTTTCCTTATCTCTACATCTCAAATAAACGAATGAAAATTTTTATAGAAATAAAACACTCATTCCAAGGGAACTTTTTTTATAGCCACCCAATCTGACCATATTATTGGCATCTTAACAAAATTAAAAATTCCGATCTCTCTCCAGTTATGTGTCTCTTCAAATTTCTTTTAATGATATTTTGTAATTGCCAATTCAAAATTTTTTTACCTCCTTTGCTAAGTTTATTCTTAAGGGTTTTTTATGTATTCTTCTGATACTATTATAAATATAATTATTTTTTATTTACTCTTTGATTATTCACTATTCGAGTTTAGAAACATAAGTGACTTTGGTGCATTAATTTTAGAAACCTATTTTATCGCCTAGTTTCGAAGTTCAACCACCCTTGCATTCCATAAATAAATACCACTTGGTTTTTGTGTATTAATTTTAATTTGCTGTTGAATTCAGTTTGATAGTACCTTGTGAATATTTTTACCTTGTCCTTCATAAGGAATACTGGTATGTAGTTTTGTTGTTGGTTTTTTGTTTGTTTATTTAACTTTTGTATCAGGGACATGCTGGCATCATAAGAGGAATGAGGAAATCTTCCTTTTTCAATATTATGGATGAGTTTGAAAGGAATCAATTTCATTCTTCCTCTAAATTTTAATATAATTCACTGATGAAACCATATGATTTTGAACTTTTCGTTTTAGGGGCATTTTTTGTTTACTGATTGTTACTGATAGCACTGTCCAAAACTCTTGCAACCCTAACACCCAATGTGACTATATTTTGATATGAGCTTAAAGAAGGCAATTAAATTTAAAGGAGCTCATAAGATTATGACCTTAATCAATAAGACCATTTTCCTATAAGAAGAAATAGAAGCAAAATAGGTTCCTCTCTCAGTGCACACACAGAGGACCAGCCAAGTGAGAGCATAACCATGAGGTGGCCATCTGCAATTGAGAAAAGAGCCCTCACCAAGAACAATTCTGCTGTCACTCGCACTTTGGATGCTTAGCCTAAAGAACCATGAAAAAGTAGATGTCTGAGAGATTTGTGTGGATTATGTCATATGCTATATATTTATATATTAATATAAATATGTTATAAATATTTATAGCATTATAGTTATGTTCTATAAGGGTGGGAATCATTAAAAGATTTTAACCCAAAGAGTGTCATGTCATATTACTAATAGTTGATTAGTAACATTACTTGGAGATATTATAACCATGTATGAAATCATCATTTTAAAACTATAATAGAAACAAACACAGATGCACAGATTTCCCCCTTATCTCTAAAGGAATACAATGAAAAGTCTGCTTTAGGAAAGATACTTCTGCAGGAAGAATTTTACAGCCATAAGACAGGAGGGAATGAAATATAAAGGTGCTCTCCCAAAGATTTAGAAAACGTAATTCCGGACAGTAATCTACTCATCTCCTCACTCTATCTTACTATTAATGTTTATTTGAAATAATCTTTTTGAACTTTTCACTTTTAAATGAAATGTGTCATAATTACATCATTTATACCCCTTTGTCCCTGATTAGTATTCTGGAATGTAACTGGATCACTTATAAGACACAATTTGAACCTTTGGGATCTGTTTTTAAGCCTTCTTAAGAGAATCCAGAACAGCTTTTCATCTAGTTCTAACAGTCCTACTGCGGAGGTGTTAATCTTTTGCGGACTCTTACTGAAACCTTACAAACTAAGAGGGCTTTCCATGTTGGCTGGTGGAAATGTACATGGTCCTTAGTCATGTGTAACTCTCAAATATTATTCTACTTGAAATTCCAGGGGTTATTATGCTTCTGGATACATTTCCTGGGATGAGTTTTCTTAAAAGCATACAGTGATCAACACTGATAGATTCGCTTCAGGGAAATATACTGCCTCTCTCTGCAACGCTGTCTCAGTCTCTGTCTTTATCTTATCCTCTCCCCAGCTGTTCTCTGTTCTATGAATTCTACCTCTTGTTATTTCCCCAAACACTGAACTCTGTTTCATCAACTTAAGGATATAATCAGTCAAGATTCTCTTGAAAACTGCCTTTGACCAACAGCTGGACGAATCGTACATTGCTCTGAGTTCTCAGTGCCTTGCCATGCCTATGGTGTGAAATATGAATATATTTACTTCATATATTTTGTATATTTTATGAATTATTTGAGACGGGGAATTAATCTTTTATTGACTCACAGATGCAACTGTAATTTAGAATTAAAACTAAAACCATTTGAAACTGAAGTAAGGATTATACTTTTCTGCAAATATAACTGACAGTTGAAAATATACTATCTACCTTTTGTTTAATTTTTTTTTAATTTTTTATTTGAGAAGTAGTTACAGAGAGGGAGAGACAGAGAAAAAGGAATTCCATCCTTTGATTCACTCCCCAAATGGCCGCAACAGGCGGAGCTGGGCTGATCCAAATCCAGGAGCAAGCAGTTTCCTCTGAGCCTCCCACATGAGTGCACGGGTCCAAGAATCTGGGCCATCTTCTACTGCTTTCCCATGCCATAGTAAAGAGCTGGATCAGAAGAGGAGAAGCCGGAACTACAACTGGCACCCAAATGGGATGCCCGTGCTGCAGGCAGAGGCTTAGCCCACTTCTGCCACAGTGCAGGCCTCAAGCATTGAGTTTTGACACATCACAATATGGACATGAAAGAAGGATGAATAAATAAAAAAGATGTGAAATAATTCTAATAAAAGGACTTGTAAAATGAATCTCTTTATTAAGGGCTTCCTATTCAATTATTGGAAGAATTCTTAGATCTAAGTGAAATGATGTTTTCCAAAATCTTATTCTCCAAGAATGTAGCAAATTTGATTTATGAATTGATAAATTGATTTGAAATGTCATGGCGAATAGTTATTTATTTTGAATAAATAATTTTATTCATCACAATAGTTGCTTGTTTTCACATTGATTTCATCTTAGGAACTTAATGTCTTGATTTTAAATTATATTTTATATTCAAATTTAATCTTTGTTTTCCATGAAGAATTTTTAGACATGAGAGAAAATATGAATTCTGTTCCCATTTCTCTTGAAATTCTCACCATTCATACTCATACACCAAAAAAAGCTGAGTTTTGCTTTAGATTAACAAGATAAATGGCATAGTATCTTATTCAGTGATAATTTGTGAAAAGTTCCATTGCTAATGAAATCTAGTGCCATGCTGGTTACCTTCCAAAACCCAAATTCAGAAACTCCTATTATGCCCAATACTGACAAGACAAGAAATATGAGTACTTGAACTTAGCATCAAGGAACTAGAAGGAAAATCTCTGCAACTGGCACAGCACTCTAATGAGCTGAACAACTGCATGCTGACACCAGATGCAACCAGAATTAGAAACTGTGTTCCTTTCTTCTATTTAGAAAAAAAGTATGCTGAAGAATTACCGTGACTAACTATACTCAAGTGTTCAATTTTCTACATAATAAATAGAAAAGTTATCAATTACATATAATTTGAAAATGTAGTCATGATATTCAGATAGGTAATTACCCTTGTTTGTTAAATGGATTATCTTAGTTGTATTTTGTTTATATTTCTGCTGAAATGTAATTATCAAAATAAATAAAATAGGAAAGTTATCAAAACTTATAGAATGACATCAGAACTTAAACTACCTCACCGATCTTTCATTATACTCTTTTGTGTGTGAGAATATACATTGAATATTCATGGTTTAAAACTGAAGGCGGAGAATTGTTATGAATTCTAAGTATGTGTCCTTGGAAAATTCATACGTTTAAAGGGATTTTAATTGGGGGAGGGTGGCAGTCTTTGAGATGTTAATTAAATGAGTGAAATCATCAGGATGGAATCAGTGTCCTTATAAGAAAAGAGGAGAGTACTTGCTTCCAGTCTCCATTCTCCCTTTCATTAGGTACAGTGAAAACACAGTCACCTGCAAATGAAGGAAACCCTTGAAAGACTCCAAATCTAAAGCCACCTTGATCTGGATAATAAATGTTTGTTGTTTAAGTCATACAGCATAGAGCATTTTTGTTATTGACTAATACAAGAGTTGTTAGCTTTATCTGTATACTTATATCTCTGCATACATATATACACATATATATGTATATATTAATATTATAGATTTACTCAGAGTATCATTTCAAAACGCAGCAAAAATGAATCTTAGTTTTTTTCAATAACTGTTATGGATACCCTAACTTTCTAAAAATGGAAAGAACAATATTGCAGTTCCAACAATAAACATTAGATCAACATAAAATAATCACTTTAGGTAACATGTAGTTTTGGTAAGTAAAAATGCTCAATTTATATTTCATCTTAAGTCCTACTCCTCTCCAAATTGATTTCTTTACATAATAGTGGTGAGTGTGGCATCATAACCTTGTGTTCTTGGGAAAAGAAATCCTTAGTTCCTTTGTGCATTGTTCTCACTTTCCTGATCTCTAAGGTAGCATGGTTTATTCACATCCTTGATGATAAAGTTGGCAGGTGAGATGATCACACACCTTGTTTTCGTTTGTGAAATTTTGGCATGAGGGTCCTGATATATATGGTGGTTGCTCCTATTGGAGTAGTAGATTATTCACGGAAATTAAATATCTCTGTGACTGTGCAGAATTGTCCAATTAACTTAGAATGACATTACTCAGGTTCAACTAGAAAACCATATACCGGGCTGGCGCTGTGGCTCACTAGGCTAATCCTCCGCCTTGTGGTGCCGGCATACCGGGTTCTAGTCCCGGTTGCCTCTCATCCAGGCCAGCTCTCTGCTGTGGCCCAGGAGTGCAGTGGAGGATGGCCCAAGTCCCTGCACCCCATGGGAGACCAGGGTAAGTACCTGGTTCCTGCCATCGGATCCGCGGATGCAGCGCGCCTGCCGCAGCAGCCATTGGAGGGTGGACCAACGGCAAAGGAAGACCTTTCTCTCTGTCTCTCTCTTTCTCGCTGTCCACTCTGCCTGTCAAAAAAATAAATAAATTAAAAAAAAAACATATACCATCAATCATGTAGCACATTCTACAAGGCCACATTTTTAGTAATATAAATGTCAGTGAAGACTCCAGTTTTATTTTAAATTCCATTTGCCTTCAAATCTTGGTGAACTCTAAGTATCTGATACTCTCTATTTATGTCTATTCACTTGAAATATAATTTTTTTCTTCTAAGTGACATTTTTAAGTTTTTTTTAGTTTCAAACATTTACAATTTTTTTAACATTTTACCACATTCACTTGAAATGTAGATGTTATTATATACATGCACATATGTACTTATTTTTCTTGAAAAAATTATTAATTTAATATCACAAAGCAAGGGACATAGTATTCTTTCATTAACACAATACACTCCTCTATTCTTAATGTTTTTTGCATATCTGTTCTTTTTTAAGATTTATTTATTTATTTGAATGTCAGAGTTACACACAGAGAGAAGGAGAGGCAGAGAAGGAGAGGTCTTCCATCTGCTGGTACATTCCAAATTGGCAGCAATGGCCGGGGCTGTGCCAATCCAAGACAGGAACCAGGAGTTTCTTCCGGGTCTCCCACCTGCGTTCAGGGACCTAAGGACTTGAGTCAGCCATCCTCCACTGCCTTCCTAGGCCATAGCCAAGAGCGGGATCATAAGAGGAACAGTTGGGACTAAAACTGGAGCCCATATGGGATACCGGCATTACAGGTGGTGGCTTCACCCTCTATTCCACAGCGTGGCCCCTATTTTTAATATTTCAAACGCCCCCTATCTTTTAATACCACATGGCATAAACTAACGATGACAATGTGTACTATAGAGAAATTCTGTGATTGCAGTTGTGTTAGTTTTCCAATCCTCAATAAAAAATGATTGCGACTTACTTAGAGGTTATTATCTCAATAAACTGTATGTTCAGATGTGGCATGATTCAATTATCTATTCAGGGTCTCCCAAGGATAAAATTAAGGTTACGCAGAGTCTGTGTTCTCATCTGGCGCTCAGGACTTTCTTCAAAGCTTACGTAGATTTAGCAGTATGCAGTTCCTTAAGCTATAAAATTTAGGTGTCCATTTCCTTTTCAGTATATTCAAGATGATATTGATTTTTGTGTGTTAATTTTATGTCCTACATCTTTACCAAACTCTCTATTGAATTCCAATAGTCTATAAGTGGAGTCTTTTGTATTGCCTATATGTAGAATCATGTCATCTCCCAACAGGGAAATTTAACTTTTTTCTTTCCAATTTGTATCCCTTTGATTTCCTTTTCAAGCATTATGACACTGGCTATAACTTCCAGAACTACATTGAATAGCAATGGTGAAAGCTGGCATACTTGTCTGGCCTTGTTCTTAGTGAAAATGCTTCTAACTTCCCCACTCTACAGGATGTGGGCTGTGGATTCATCATAAGCTGCCTTTACTGTGTTTAGGATTGTTTCTTCTATACTTAATTTGCTTAAGTTTTTTTTTTAATAATGAAAGGATGTTGTATTTTATCAAATGCTTACTCTGATTCTATTGAGATAATTATATGGGTTTTATTCTTCAATTTGTTAATGCAATGTATCACATTTATTGATCTGTATATGTTGAATCATCCTTGAGCATTAGGGATACATCCTACTTTGACAGGGTGAATGATCTTTCTGATGTGTTGTTGGATTTGATTTTAAATGAATATATTAGATCATTGCCTTTAATATAGCATTAACTATCTTTGTTCTTGCTCAGCTGTAAATGTTGCAGACATTTAAGAGTAAACCACCTGATGGAGGAACTCTCTCTTTTGCTCTCGGTCTCTCTCGCTCTCGCTCTCCTGCTTTATCACTTCCCCTCTGTCACTGTGATTTTGAGTCAATCAATCAAACAAGCAATCTTAAAAAAAAAAAAAAAAAAAAAGGAAACACAGGGGCCAGCACTGTGGCTCACTTGGCTAATCCTCCGCCTGAGGCGCCGGCCTCTCATATGGGTGTCAGGTTCTAGTCCCGGCTTCTCTTCTGCTGTGGCCAGGGAGGTCAGCAGAGAATAGCCCAAGTGCTTGGGCCCTGTTTCACTTCCTAGATGGCCGCAACAGCCGGAACTGTGCTGTTCTGAAGCCATAAGCCAGGAGCCAGAATCTTCTTTTGGACCTCCCATGCAAAGAAGGGTCCCAAGGAGTTAGGCCAACTTCCATTGTTTTCCCAGGACATAGCAGAGAACTGGATGGGAAGTGGAGCAGCCAGGACTCAAACCCATGCTGATACGGGATGCTGGCACTGCGGGCAGCATTTTACACACTACGCCAAAGCACCAGCCCCATAACCCACTATTGTTGTAAATGTAAGTTTAGAATATGAAGTAAAAAATTTATTTGAGTCAAGGGAGTGTGAATAAAAAGACTGTCTACTATGAAACAGGACATATGGTCACTCTACCCTTACTATTACACCTTAAAAAAAGACAGAGAATTCTACAATTTCCACTTTAGATTTATATAATGAAATAAATGTGCTTGATCAAAAATGATGTGTTGTGAGCTTACTCTGTAGCAGAGATGGCTTGCACAGAAGTCACTTTTATTGGAAGCAGATTTTTCATAAAAGGATAAGAATGTAAATGGCATTATAAAAATATATGAGATACTCTATGTGAGATGAAGAAATGTAGCAGCGAAAATTTTCTATCCTTAAATAAACTTTCATATCCAAAAAATAAGAGATGAATAAAGTGAATTAAATACCCAACTGAAAATGTTAGTAAAACAATGCAATGAGATCTGAGAGAGAAGTCAATAAGTAATAAAAACAGAATAAGTTATGAATCTGAATCACATAAGCATCACAATCACATAAGACTTGATCAATAAACAACACTTTAAGCAAAAACAATGACAACTACTCATCAGTGGCCCATAAGATGAACTCTGGAGATCACTGCCACCTGGTATTCATACCATAGTATCAGTGACCTTCACTTGGAATGGTTAGAATTCATGATTCACTTCTAATGAAGGTCATAGAGTGACAATCATGTGACTTCAGAGTTTAATTTTGAACAATACATCGCTCAATGTTTTGGGCACATTCTCTCAGGCTCTCTGAGATCACTCAGTTAAAGGAAGCCAGCTGTCAAGTTGTTAGCTGCCCCAGGAATAGTCCCAGTGGATCCCAAACAGGCCTGTATCCAGCCACAGATGATTGAGTGGTCTGGGAAGAGGTTCCTTCTTCATTCAAAGTTTCAGATATCTGAGTCCACAGACCTTGAAGTGCCATTGTGGCAACCTCATGAAACATCTTTTGCCAGAAGAGATAAGCATGAGTTGTGAAATAGTAAGTGTTTGTTAAGTCATCAAGTTTTGGTTTATAATTAGTAAGCAATATGTAACTAATATGCTTCCAGATTATGAAATGAATAATAATTATTATAATATACAGCAAAAACACAAAAAGTAAAAATTGTCAAGAGGGCTATAACTGTTAAGAGATAATTAAAAAAATATTTAAAGGAAGATCAGTGTATATTAGTGGTACCAACGTTTGGTTCATAATTTTAAAAGAAAACCTACGATGAATTGCAGTTACAAGGCATCATTGCCATAAGTAAATGATAAAGTCTAGTTTAACTGATGGCAAGGCAAGCAGACATGTGTTGCCTAATGTGCTGTGTCAAGAAGTTCACAGTACCATCCATGTATTTTCCATGGTTTGCACAAAGTCTTCAGACCCAATTCTACACTGTGGGAGACAAAGTATAAGAAGGGCAATGGCCTAAGTTGCTATCTCTCTGCTGATCCCCAGCCGCCATAGCATAAATGTTGAACAATTTTAACTATTTTCATAAATTCTTCTGCTTAGTTTGTGTTAACAGATTTAAGACCAAGATACAGGTGTATATTAGTCATTAAAAACGTTCAATTCTGGAGAAGATTAAGTCAAGAATCAGGAATTTCTCTAGGAGCAGGTGTTTGGTGAGCCACTGAACCTGCCACTTGGGATGCCCACATTCTCTGTTGTAGGACCTGGCTTTGAGTTCTGGTTCCATTTTCCATTACAGGGTATTGTTAATGCACATCCTGCAATAGCAGGGTGGGCAGCAGGAGATGGCTCAAAATTTGGGTCCCTGCCACTCATGAAATACCAGATTACATGCCTGGCTCCTTTGTTTCAGCCTGACACAGTCCTGGCTGTTGTGGGCATTGGTGGGTAAACTAAGATTACTCTCTCTCTCTGTCTCTCTCTGTCTCCCTCTCTCTCCTTCTCTCTCAAATGAATAAAAAATAATTTTTTATTACCTAACTCCTTCAAAAAATTTTATATAGTTAGTTGAAAGGCAGAGTGCACAGAGCGAGAGAGAGAGAGAGACAGAGACAAAGAGAGACAGAGAGAGAGAAATGGAGATCTTCCATCCATTGGTTTACTCCTCAAATGCCAACAAATGCAGAGTTGAAGCCGGTCCAAATCCAGGAAGCTTGAACTGGTCTCCCACGTGGGTGGCAGGGGCCCAAGTACTTGGACTTTTTTTTTTTCTACTGCTTCTTGAACACAGTAGTAGGAAGCTGCAACAGATGTGGAAAAAAGTGCAAACCAACATCAGATATGTGATGCCAGTATTAGTGGTAGCTTAATCTATACCTGGGATGCCAGCCCTAATCTAACTTCTTTAAAGTCTGACTTATTTTCAAAAATTGGTGAATTTGAGGTCAAATTTACAATAATGAGATTTTTGTATGAAATTTTTGACTCTATATCTTGAACACTGAACCAAAATAACTTATGAAATCATACAATACATGTAATCATCTGTGTTTGATCCTTCATTTCAGAAATTTACAATTATGAAATTAGGAGTATTTTTACTAAGTTTTTTAACCTTAGTTTAAGTAAAAATTCTAGTCTTTTAAATTTAATGTTTAGATTGTATTTTCAAATCTCTTGATATTAAGAAATATTTATGCTAAATTCCGATTTAATATTATCAATGAATATTAATAGTCTAATTGCATAACTTTGGAAGATTTATATTGAGGTACTATGAAAAGTCATCACTCATAGTATGAAATTAAAGGGCTAATGAATTTTCACACCAAATTTTAAAAGTTTTGGGGGCTTAGCAGTACTTCCAGAAGCAGTGATGCAGACTGATGGGGCAGCTTAAGATAAGGAATATGCAGGTTACTGAGGTGGGAGAAGAGTGAGGCTAACATGCAGCTCCTTCTGAAAGAGCCGAATCCACATTTTTATTTACCTGAGGCCCAATATTTCAGTCAAATTGATTAAGGGGATAGTTTCCTGCAATATTATAGGAGACGGACTTCCTTCCCTTGGCCTCTGGTGCCCATGTGGAAAGAGTCCCATCTATGTGCTGTGTTAGACTCTTTTCACCTGCTCACTTACTTCTCTTCAGAAGTAAATGGAGAGTCTACCTGACTGTTCTGTTTTGTTGTAATACTTGGACACACTTCCATCAGCATTTCCGTTTTACTTAATTTTGATATGTTAACTTCCCTGCAGAGGTTAAAATTCTATTCTTATGTCCTACTCCATATTTTTATTTCCATTACCTGATAAGGCAGACTCCGTGGTCCAGCTCAGCCTTTTATTGACTGTATACAGCTGTCTACTTCTGGAGTATTAGATTAGTAGACAATTTTCTGCTGTGTACAATTCAGGTTTAATAGGGAAAAAAAGAAAAATGTACTGGAGGATGTGCTCATTTTTTTTAAAAAATACGAATACATTAAAATGTCTGAAATTTTTGGATTGTAAATAAATGAATATTTCAATTTAATATACTTATTCTTGAGGCAGAACAAGATTTTGATGATGTCATAGAATTAACATGAAATAATATTATTCGATAGACATATATTAAAATGTCTTAGGGACAGTATGACCTAGAAATGAATTCCAACTTGGTCTCTACTTAATTGTGTAACCTGCTGTAAGTTGCTTGCATTTATTGGAGTTCCTTTTCCTGAAAGTAGAAAAAATTATTATCTTGATTATTTCTATATGGATTAGAGCTATGCAACCCAGTATATCTACCCCAAATAGGAATTGCAAAACTGTTATTTCTTATTTTTATGTATAGCAAATATGTTGGAAAACAAGAAGAGAAATAACAATAAGATGTGGACTTAATTATGTAAACCTTTGTTGAAAATACCCACATTTTCACATTCCCCTGCTGACTTACATAGGAGCTACAGAGGACAGTTAGAGGTAGGATCTATATTGGTATAGACAGGTAGGCCAAGGGTAGGGAACAAAGTACACAATGACATGATCATTAGTAGATAAGATTCACCACTAGTTCTCACCATATGTGGAAAATAACAACAATGTCAACTGTCCTTTCATTTCCAGCTGAGGTCCTTGAAGTCACCCCTCCTATCCTTGCAACAGATTAAAGAGCAATTTTATCACACCATTCAGAATAATTCTAGCCTAAAATTACTTAAAAGTAAGAATAATTTAATTGAGGCCAAATCCTTTGATTTTGCTATAATTATCAAATTAATTGTCTTAATTTTGCACATTATTTTCATGTGTTGACATCAACTCAGCCTAGTAATTCACTATTTTGTTTCTTTTTATTCTCCTTTTTGTCTAAGTTGGAAGATTCCTCTGGAATACTGTTCTTTTTCAAGTCATTGATTTTCCCCTGTGGATCTAATGGAGTGTAAGCTTGCTTATGTTCATTTGTTTTCTGTTTGTCACTAGTAACCATGATGATGTGGTCTTGCTTCTGAAAATACAGTGCTTATTGGAAACTTGTTGTTGCAGAACCAAGTAAAGGAATAAGGAAAGTGAAAGCATGGGAGAGGAGAAAAGAAAAAAAAGAGGAAGGGGGAAAAGTCTGCAAATAGAACAGAATATCCCTTTAATTAGTAAAAAGTGAATCAAATATTTGGCAACTTTTTAGAAATATACTATGGAAAAAGAAATGCAGGAGAGAAAAAACTAAGATAAGGAATAGCCAATACCTGAATTTCAAACTTGAAATACATTGTGCTGTGTTTCTACAATCCACTATTATTATTCTTTCAGTAATGTTTACAATAATCAGGTATTTCCCAAAATTTTCCACACATAATAAATTTTTCATGTAAACTATGGCTAATTATATTAGTAAAGAACTAATAATCTCTTTGTTTTCATTTCTCTCTCACTCTCATTCTATTTCCAGGTACCAGGCTGTGTATGTTTGAGTTTGTGTGTGTGTGTAACCCATAGAGAAGAAACATCTAAGAATATACATCCCATAGAGTCTTGACATTGTCAACTGAAAATTTGATTGCATGATTCATTATATGTGTGCAACATGACCAGATTAACATTACGGGTAACTGTTCAGATGAGCATTTCTTCAATCTTCTGCTGTATAACCCTCCTACAAAGTGTCTCACAAATTTGTCTTGTGATCAGCTGAATGTGGAAATAGTCTGCCCAGTGATTTTCTTTGTTATATATTTTTTCATGATATGTATAGACACTATCAAAAATTACAAGTTTGAATTTTGGTATTAATTAGTAACAGAAAAAAATACAGGAAAGGCCATTTTTCAGAAACGCATCCTGTCAAATCACAACATTTCTATAAATTGAGTTCTAAGATCTAACAGGCTTTTGTTAAACAATTCATGTATCAGGAAGCATCCTGTCTACAAATAGAAAGGGCTCTGCCTTGTGAGGCAGAAGGATCAGATTTCATAAGTCAGTCCAAGTAGGAACAAGGCAACCACATAGTTCAACAAGTGGATTGGCTAACATGGCATTACTTCAGGTCACTTACCTTGTATGAGTTAAATCAATGGGGACTTTTCATACCCTCTCATAGTCAAAGTGGAGGTCCTCACCTCCCTTCAGAGAAAGGTACCTCCTTCTTTGAAGACCTGTTCTTTCCACTGGGATCTCACAGAGATCTTTCATTTAGGTTTTTTTTTTTTTTTTTTTTTTTTTTTTTTTTTTTTTTTTTTTTTCCAGAGTGTCTTGGCTTTCCATGCCTGAAATACTCTCATGGGCTTTTCAGCCAGATCCAAATGCCTTTAGGGCTGATTCTGAGGCCAGAGTGCTGTTTAGGACATCCACCATTCTATGAGTCTGCTGAGTATCTCACTTCCCATGTTGGATCACTCTCCCCTTTATTTATTCTATTGGTTAGTATTAGCAGGTACTAGACTTGTTTATGTGCTCCCTTTGACTCTTAGTCCTTTCATTATGATCAATTGTGAACTGAAATTGATCACTTGGACTAGTGAGATGGCATTGGTACATGCTACTTTGATGGGATTGAATTGGAGTCCCCTGGTATGTTTCTAACTCTACCATTTGGGGCAAATCAGCTTGAGCATGTCCCAAATTGTACATCTCTTCCCTCTCTTATTCCCACTCTTATGTTTAACAGGGATCACATTTCAGTTAAATTTCAACACTTAAGAATAACTGTGCATTAATTACAGAATTAAACCAGTCATATTAAGTAGAACAGACAAAAAAAACTACTCAGAGGGATAATGTATTAAGTTGTTCATTAACAGTCAGGGCTATGCTGATCAAGTCACCGTTTACCCAAAGGAATTTAAATTGGCAAACAAAAAAGCGGTCTCACCCTAATGTTTATTGCAGCACAATTCACAATAGCCAAGACCTGGAACCAACATAAATGCCCATCAACGGTAGACTGGATAAAGAAATTATGGGATATGTACTCTTTAGAATACTATACCGCAGTAAGAAACAATGAAATCCAGTCATTTGCAACAAAATGGAGGAATCTGGAACACATCATGCTGAGTGAAATAAGCCAGTCCCAAAGGGACAAATACCATATGTTCTCCCTGATCGGTGACAACTGACTGAACACCAAAAAGGAAACCTGTGGAAGTGAAAATCGACACTATGAGAAACGGCGATTTGGCACTTTTCAAGTGTGAGTCCATCATGGTTCAAGGTCTTTTGCAAGATTTCTATCAAAACAATAACCTGACACAAAATTTATTAAGCCATCATGATGCATTTGGACTTTATTAACTTTTGGAGTAACTTTTGTGTGAAATACAGAAATCCATGCAGGACAAGACATACAATCTCTCTTGTGAAAATTAAATCTTAACCGGAATCAAAATGAAGTGTGGAATTTAGTGAAACATGAAATTGAGATATTGAAGAGAAACCAAAATTAAATGAAGAATTCAATAGAACAAATGACAAACACATTTGAGAGCCTTAAAAACAGAATCAGTGAGGTAGAAAAGAGAATATTGGACTTAGAAGACAGAGCACAGGAAAGTATATATTAAAACCAAAGAAAAGAAGAAGAAATTAAAAACCTAAAAAATATTGTTGGGAAACTTTAGGATACTATTAAAAACCCCAGAATTTGGGTTCTAGGAGTTCCTGAAGGCATGCAGAGAGAGAAAGGATTAGAAGACCTTTGTAGTGAGTTGCTAGCAGAAAACTTCCTGGGTTTGGAGAAGGACAGAGACATCCAAGTACAGGAAGCACATGAAACCCCCAATAAATATGACCAAAAGAGATCCTCACCACGACACATTGTAATCAAAATCACCACAGTGAAACATAAAGGAAAGATTCTAAAATGTGCAAGAAAGAAACGTTAGATTACTCTCAGAGGATCTCCAATTAGATTCACAGCAGTCTTCTCATCAGAAACCCTACAGGCTTGGAGGGAATGGCAAGATATAGCCCAAGTACTAGGAGAAAAAAATTGCCAGCCTGGAATATTATATCCTGCAAAGCTCTCATTTGTGAATGAAGGTGAAATAAAAACCTTTCATAGCAAACAGAAATTGAAAGAACTTGTCACCACTCCTCCAGCCCTGCAAAAGATGATTAAAGATATGTTACACACTGAAACACAGAAACACGGCCATCAATACAAAAGAAGGTAAGGAAGAAAACCTGCCAGTAAAAGATCACAGGAAGTTCAAAGCATATATTAGAAAATATCTTTGGAAAAATGGCAGGGCAAAGTCACTACTTATCAATAGTCACATTGAACATTAATGACTCAACTCTCCAGTTAAAAGGCACAGATTGGCTGAATGGGTTAAGGAACAAAACCCATCTATTTGCTGCTTACAAGAGACACATCTTTCCAACAAAGATGCATGGAGACTGAAAGTGAAAAGTTGGAAAAAGATATTCCATGGCAACAGAAACCAAAAAAGAGCTGGCGTAGCCATCTTAATATCAGACAAAATAAACTTTTTTTTTTTTTTTTTTGCCAAGCAGAATTAGAGAGAGACAGACAGAGAGTTATAGACAGTGATAGAGAGAGACAGAGAGAAAGGTCTTCCTTCCATTGGTTCACTCCCCTAATGGCCACTATAGCCAGCGCTGTGCCGATCCAAAGCCAGGAGCCAGGCCAGGAGCTAGGTACTTCTGCCTGGGCTCCAATGCAGGTGCAGGAACCTCCGAGAACTTGGGCCATCCTCCACTACTCTCCTGGGCCACAGCAGAGAGCTGGACTGGAAGAGGAGCAACCGGGACTAGTACCAGGTGCCACAACCAGAACTAGAATCTGGGGTGCCGGCGCCGCAGGCAGAGGATTAGCCAAGTGAGTCATGGCACCAGCCAGACAAAGTAAACTTTAACACAAAATCGTTAAGAGAGAAAAAGAGGGGCACTATATAATGATTAAGAGATCAATTCAACAGGAAGATGTAACTATTATAAACGTATATGCACCCAATTACGGGACACCAGTTTATTTAAAAGATATGTTAAGGAACTTAAAGGGAGACTTAGACTCCAATACAATAGTATTGGGGGACTTCAATACTCCACTTTCAGCAACCTACAGATCAACCAGATGGAAGATCAATAAGGAAACAGCTGATTTAATCGACACTAGAGCCCAGATGGAACTAATAGATAGCTACAGAACTTTTCATCCTACACTTAAAGAATACACATTCTTCTCAGCAGTACATGGAATGTACTCTAGGATTGGCTACATACTAGGCCATAAAGCAAGTCTCAGAAAATTCAAAAGAATTGAAATCATACCATGCATCTTTCCAAGAATTTTTTTAACTTTTATTTAATGAATATAAATTTTCAAAGTACAGCTTATGGATTATGGATTACAATGGCTTCCCCCCCCCATAACTTCCCTCCCACCCGCATCTTTCCAAGAATTTTTAAAGTTTTGTAGCCTTAATCAGTCTTGAAGCTCTTTGATCCTGCAGACCACAAAAAGATAACAACATGATTGAGTAACCCATTATTTACCAATACTATGGTATACCTTGATAAATATTAACTCTACTAGGAAGTTAAAGAGGAAAGGAATAAGGAACTAGGATGAAGAAAGACTTAATTTAGTGGTTGAAATAACAGCATTAGTGTGAACTGTAGATTGCTATACAGTAGATATAGTTAATAAATAGTGAAATGTAGGGGCTGGTGCTGTGACGCAGCAGATTAAAGCCCTGGCCTGAAGCACCGGAATCCCATATGAGAACCCGTTCTAGCCCTGGCAGCTCCTCTTCCAGTCCAGCTCTCTTCTATGGACTGGGATAGCAGTGGAAGATGGCCCAAGTCCTTGGGCCCCTGCACCCGCATGGGAGACCCAGAAGAAGCTCCTGGCTCCTGGCTTCGGATCAGCTCAGCTCTGGCCGTTGCGGTTAATTAGGGAGTGAACCAGCAGATGGAAGACCTCTCTCTCTGTCTTTACCTCTCTCTCTAACACTGTCTTTCAAATAAATAAAATAAATCTTAAATAAATAAACAGTAAATGAGACCTACATTTTCTGCAGAAAATACTAACTGGATGACTTTATATATTTAAAAAAAAGAAAATTCACTTTAGCCATGGTAGAGTCATCTGCTCATATTGACCATCATAATAAGAGATGCACATCTCTGCATGGATCTGGAATTGTTGGACCAGTACACCCTGCACTGCTGAAAAGTCAAATCAATCTTGTTGTGATCCAGTGAAATTTTACTTTTCAGGCTTGAGAAAAGGCACAGTGGATTTCATGAGAGGGCCGTGCTTCAGAAAGAAGCTGAGTTGTAAAATAAGCTCATGATGACTGAAATTCTCTCCAGTAGAAAGATGTGCATCACAAAAGCACCCTCATATTCATATTGGGGCTATCAGCAGTTAAAACAATGACTGAAGTTTTCTGAACAATGAACTTCTCATTGAGCTTTATTTTTAGTAGAAATTTGTGGTCTCCCAAATTAGAATTAAAAAAAGAAAGGTTTAAATTTTAATAAAGATCATTCATGTTGGAAGTTACATTGAATTTCAAAGTTTTCAGTTGAACTTACATAATTTTTGTATTTTTTAAATAAACATATACAGCTATAAATAAACCTTGTTCCCTTATCTAACAGCTCCAAATATTACTTTAGTTGTCCTATTATTTTCCACTTACTTACCATTCCTGACACTACCATGTTATACAAAAAGAGAATGCAATTAAATATTTATTTCTGAGATTATCTTCCATGTATTCCAAGTGCTTTTGAATGTCTGTCTCCTGATTTCAAAATCATGTCCTTTATTGCTAAGTAAATAGCATTACATAGCTATTGTTGTAAACAATGTGTTACTTCTTTATACTTTTAGTACTTTGATGGTATGCTTGCAAGAAATGAATCTGTTAAAGATGCTTACATCAGAAACCACTTCTATTTTTTGACTATTCCTTTCTTGAGTTCTATAATCAGGGATAGCATACCAAACAGCCCTGCTCCTCACATTTGAGAAAAGCAATGATCAATTATAGAAAAAGAGCAAATAGTGTCTGAGATGCATGGTCACTATAATTTACTAGTGATTACCTTGAAACTGAATATGTTGCTATTTGACAAGTGATATTCAAAAGTTGTACTTTTCTAAATGTCAAGGAATTTTTCACCTAGGAATCATTTGGCAGTTGGTTTTGCTCTCATATTGCTCCTAAATTACATGTTTTATTTGACAACATTTGTTTATCAGAATAGGTTGAATGTACCATTAAAACCCTGACTCTCTGTGTTTCTATTTAAGTGAAATTTTCTGTTTTCTTTTTTTTATGCATTTACTTTTTTCTATAGAAAGCATCACAGCAAGAACTTCTTTCATTCTTACGTATTCATGAAATAAGTAAGGCTCCTTACATAATATAATGAGCTACTACAGCACTCAGCAAGAAGAAAGACAAACCACTATAGTTGCCAATGTTTCATTCCAGTGAAGGGACGGCAGAATTTCAACAGATGATATGATGTGATATCCAGGCCTGGACTTGCATAGGAGAGAAGCAGCAGGCACCTGAACAGGGCATTGAAAGTTAACAGAAAAGACAACTTATGTGTGCTTGTTTGGCATTGTGATAATGCATTTTTCCCCTCTTCCATAAGGTGAAGATTAAATCTTCTATCAACATGTAGATATTTTGGAAGTACATCCATTAAGCAAATAAGAAATACTTCTTATTGAGCTTATAATCAAAGTTGTTCCAAAATCGAAGCAAGATGAAAACTAGTCTCTGAGAAGATTTGGACAAGAGCAGGGAGCGTTGTAGAATACACTGCAGACAGACAGCAGAACTGGTGTGTTGTTCCTGTTGGGTCAAATGAGGACCTTAATTCAAGAGAGAGCTGAGAATAAAGCTCACTTCCATTAACAAAGGAGGAGAGGTTGGAAACACTTTTCCCCTTTTGCTTGATCCACATGAAACTCACTGAAATATTTAGTGTAAGTCGGAATCATTTTTTTCCCTCTCTCTCTCTCTCAACAAATCTCTGGCACAAGGCTTTAAAAACTATGTTGTGAAACTGGTGCTATGATGCCAAGAATAGCAAGACTGTTCACTGAATCTGGTCATGAAATTATACTGTTCCGAAGAGCTCAAAACCTGCTCAGCAATGAATTTCTCACACATTGGTAACAAACGCAAGGTTGTATTTACAGAGTAAAACACAGACCACTCACATTCTCCATAGCTGGTAATGTTCTTTAGTCATCCATAACTCCTTGAGGAAGAGAGGAAATCTTGCCTAGGATTCTATTCATGTGCAGAACATTAATGTGATTTATCTGGGAAATGGCTCTTATTGTACCTCATGAATGTAAGTCAGTTTTTCTTTCCTTCCTCTACTTCTGGTACACCCTCAACTAACTGTGATCTTCTAACTTGGTCCATGTCTCCTCTCGTGATTGAAATGTGTTTCAGTTTAAGTAGCAGGATAGAGAAGAAGTAAGGAAAGAAACGTGTTTTTACCCTTACATTTATCCATGTATTAATGAGTAAAGTTACTTTTGGCTCCAATAAGCCAGCGCAAAATTAGTTGCTTATCAAACTGCTATAACAACTTCTTCCACAAGAATGCACAATCTACGAAAATATTAAAGGCCGGTGCCGCGGCTTACAAGGCTAATCCTCCGCCTTGCGGCGCCTGCACAATGGGTTCTAGTCCCGGTCGGGGCGCCAGATTCTGTCCCGGTTGCCCCTCTTCCAGGCCAGCTCTCTGCTGTGGCCCAGGAGTGCAGTGGAGGATGGCCCAAGTACTTGGGCCCTGTACCCCATGGGAGACCAGGATAAGTACCTGGCTCCTGCCAATCGCGCTGGCTGTGGCGGCCATTGGAGGGTGAACCAACGGCAAAGGAAGACCTTTCTCTCTCTCTCTCACTGTCCACTCTGCCTGTCAAAAAAAAAATAAAAAAGAGAAAATATTAAAATATTTAACATAAAAATTTTAATGGGGTGTTCCATGCAGTTCAATAAAGAGAGATCAATTATACACTTAAGATTTTGTGATTCATATTTAGAATTATGTGTAGGTAGACTTAAATCTTAGGGGGGATAATTTTTAAAAAAAGTTGGTGACTTGCTTAATGTTTCCTTAGTATTTTCTCTGTGAAATGCTGACAATAACCTCAAGCTTGTAACACAGAGTGAAGTACACGGATTACAGATATATGGTACCTGACACAGTTTTTTTTTTAAATATTGTGTTCTCATTGATAAGTCTTGTTTTTGGGTCCAAAGATTATCAAAATCTTCCTACAGATGTGAAATTTCCATATTGTGTTTAGCTTAAAAGTTTCTTGTTGGAATCTTTTCTGCACTCATATTATGAATTTCAATCTTTCTGTAACACCAATTCATGAATAATAGGAAAACAAACATTTAGGTAAAACCATGTTCTGAGTATTGTTCTAAGAGAATTAATTCATCATGTCTTCAGAAGCTCTTGACACACTATTTGTTATTGATCCCATCTCACAGATGGGAACACATATACAATGTGCAGAATTTATATAAATTACTCCAAATGACTTTCCTGCAGTTCTACTCAAATATAAAATCTCAAGAGTCTCATTTAATCATAATACATTGCCTCTCATCTCAGTAACATTACCAAAACATATAATCATTTATATGGCTTCATATTATTAAAGCATAATTTTCTGTCAGGTGAAACATTTGTCATACTGCAAGGTACCATGACTGTGACTGTGAACTGAACAAAATTATTCAAAGGCTCCAGAGCAATATAGCATCCGTCTGTACATCCTTGCCTTTATACAATATCTCGGGTTGTTATATACCTTAATTTGTAAAAGGATTCCTATACTGAGACAAGCCATCAATGCCTTTTAGGGGAAGCAGTCTTTTATTATGCCAGAATAAGGCCCGGGTGGAATTTCTTATAAAAATATTGAGCCTCAAACAAAAAGAGGTATGTGATCCTCTTTGTTTCTCTCTCTCTCTCTCTCTTTTTTTTTTTTTTTTTTTTTTTTTTTTTTTGACAGGCAGAGTGGACAGTGAGAGAGAGAGAGACAGAGAGAAAGGTCTTCCTTTGCCGTTGGTTCACCCTCCAATGGCCGCCGCAGCCGGCGCGCTGCAGCCGGCGCACCGTGCTGATCCAATGGCAGGAGCCAGGAGCTAGGTGCTTTTCCTGGTATCCCATGGGGTGCAGGGCCCAAGCACCTGGGCCATCCTCCACTGCACTCCCTGGCCACAGCAGAGGGCTGGCCTGGAAGAGGGGCAACCTGGACAGAATCCGGCGCCCTGACCGGGACTAGTGAGCCGCGGCGCCGGCCCCCTCTTTGTTTCTCTTATATGATTCCCTGCATACATTTGATTGGATATTCTAATTTTACATGATTGGCCACAGGACTGATACAATACTGCACGTTTGAATGTAGTTACTGAAGATGTTTGTTTTTTTGTTTTTTTTTGTTTTTTTTTTTTTTTTCCACACATGCTGAGCCTTCTGTTGTCTGGCATAGGTTAACATCATTGCTCTGCACTAACAAGCAGAACTTGAAATGGTTACATACAAGCAGAAAAGGGCAACAGTTGAAGCATTCATAGGCAAGCAGATAATAGCCACACTTCATTCCTAGGACAGATAACTCCCTTCTTCTTCCAACCTTGAGAAGGTATCTACCACAATTTTAACATGTCAGTTAGAAACAAGTTTCATTAAAAGGCAAAGGCCTCTGCCACAAACATACAGAGTATTTTAAACTATGGCTAAGATGATTAAATAGCATCGGCATATTGCTGAAACCAAATTTATTCCGTAATCATTAGGTTTTTGTTTTTTTATTTTCATCCTGGTTTTTTTTTTTTTTCATCTTGTTTTGCCATAGCATCATGTATTGAAGGATAAGGTAACAACAACTGTATTTATAAAGGAAGCGAAAGTGTTAGACATACCATTTGCTCCTATCAGAAGGAGGGCTCTCCATGAAATAACACATGTAAATATGAAATGTGTCAATATGGCTCTCTACTTTCCTAATACTCTTATATAAATAGGCATGAAGTAAATTGGCGTATTTCCCTCAGAATGATGCTTACTTATAATTCTTTCCAGATTGTCAGTATTGAGTAAGTCTTATACTGTCAAATTTTACAAATTGTCCTTTTAAATCCATATGGACATAACTGACTCATGTAGCCATATCAGTAATGATTCTAAATGCACTGAGAATTAAATATGTACAGTATGGAAATGAAAAACAAAACTTTATTTTTCCATAATGATTCTTCTCTCCTTTACAGAGGGGCTGATAGGAAAACATGAGAAATAAATATCATTTTCTACTAAAACCTATGTGCCTTTGCCTGTTTGTTTTTTTTGGTTGTTTTTTTTTTTGTTTGTTTTGTTTTGTTTTGTTTTGTTTTTTGACAGGCAGAGTGGACAGTGAGAGAGAGAGAGAGACAGAGAGCAAGGTCTTCCTTTGCCGTTGGTTCACCCTCCAATGGCCGCCACAGCCGGCGCACTGTGCTGATCTGATGGCAGGAGCCAGGTACTTATCCTGGTCTCCCATGGGGTGCAGGACCCAAGTACTTGGGCCATCCTCCACTGCACTCCCTGGCCACAGCAGAGAGCTGGCCTGGAAGAGGGGCAACCGGGATAGAATCCGATGCCCTGACCGGGACTAGAACCCGCAGTACTGGTGCCGCAGGCTGAGGATTAGCCTAGTGAGCCACAGCACCGGCCTTGCTATGTTTTGCGACACTGTTGCTGATGCATTGTAAAACTCAACTAATGTGTTCATAGTTGATGGTGACCCCAAATTCAGAATTTTCACGGTGGGAAAATACTTAGGCACATCTACATCTTTTGTGTCTTTTCATTTTCACTGTTTTAATAAATCATATTAATGAAGTAACAGATGTAAGATCTCTCACTCTGTCTCTTTCTCTCTATTTTGTCCAGCCTCAAATGAATAAAATGAATAATTAAGTGTGTATATATATATATATATACATTTAAATGACCATGTTCTGTCTTCTTAAGATATATAGAAACAAGTCTAATATAAGTCCATTTGGCCACAATCATAATTTTAGAAGAAAAATGTAGGCTTTCCTGTTAGAGCACCTTCAAGTCTCTCCAGTTTGAGGATTGATTTATTTTTAACTCAACCATAACAACATTTGCACCCAGGTTTTTCAAGTACCAACCTCATGCATTTCAATAAGCTTTATAACTACCTTATTTCATTTTATTCATCTGTAGAAGGAAATAACTAAAAGTTAAACATCACCTGTGAATATTCTTAGTAGACTGCTAGAGGTGGTCTATACAAACACACATACACAGACACAAATAAGTGAATAAATAAATAAATGTCTCCTTCGACTTTGCTGGTGACCATAACCACCTGCCTACAAATGTTGAACTATCTTGCTGCTTCTTATCCTACATACTGACAGCAAAGTGCCCAGAGTGGTCTGGAAAACCCAAAGCCCTCCAGTGCCTTCTGATCTCAGCACTCATAGGAAGCACATGTTCAAAATTTGACCAACATGATCTTAAAAGATTTCCACTACTGCACATGCACATTTTCTTATTTCTCCGACCACACATTCCACCGTTCTCCCTAATTATTCACTCCATCTTAGAAATGGTGGATCCATTCCTATTCCTTCCCTACACCATCATCATCAGGAGTACCATCTCTATGGATGGCTTCATGATCCATTCTTGAGCACGTGGGAATCTCCATCATCTCCACACAGATTATACTGACGATAAATTCCCTGCCTTGCAGCCCTCCCCACCTCTTGTTCTAGTTATCTTTTCTCAAAATTGTCAACTATTTTCATGCATTTTTATAGTTTATGATATTTATGTTCTATTCACCTCTCTAATGAAAGCTTCATGTCCAGAGTTTTTAGTCTGTTCTGTTTCCTGATAATTTTCCAGGCAAAAACAGTCTGTCTAAAATATAGTAGACAATAGATACTCATGGAAAGAATGAATAAGTCAGAGCCGACTCTGGTGTAATAGGTTAAAACCTACACCTGCAGTGCCAGCATCCCACATGGGCACTGATTGAGTCCTGGCTGCTCCACTTCCAATCCAGCTCCCTGCTAATAGCCTTGGAAAGCAGTGGAAGATGATCCAAGTGCTTGGGCCCCTGTACATATGTTGGAGACTTGAAAAAAGCTCCTGGCTCCTGGCTCCTGGCTTCGGATCAGCCCAGCTCCAGCCCTTGCAGTCATTTGGGGAGTGAACCAGTAGATGGAAGACCTCTCTTTCTGTCTCTCCTTCTCTCTCACTCTGTAAAACTACCTCTCAATAAATAAATAAATCTTAAAAAGGAACAAGTAAATTTCATTCTCCTTGTGCCCTGCTTTTTCTTCATGTTCTCTGAAGGGTTGTTTCTTCTTCCTATCTGCCATTCTTCTCTCTATAGGTCATTGTCCCTGGCACACTGCCTATTTCTCTTTCCTGTAGTTTGATCTTTTTAAAATATAGAGATTAATTCTGACTTGAGTTACCTTCTTTTTGAACATGTCAACCCATTTCTTCTCCGCAGAGATCTCCAATCACTGTTTTCTTTAGCCTTCACAGAAATATTATCTTGACTAATTTAAAAACCACTACCGGCCAGCACCACGGCTCACTAGGCTAATCCTCCGCCTGCAGCGCCAGCACATGGGGTTCTAGTCCCGGTTGGGGCACCAGATTCTGTCCTGGTTGCTCCTCTTTCAGTCCAGCTCTCTGCTGTGGCCTGGGGAGTGCAGTGGAGGATGGCCTGGGTCCTTGGGCCCTGTACCCACATGGGAGACCAGGAGGAGGCGCCTGGCTCCTGGCTTCGGATCAGCGCAGTGCGCTGGCCGCGGCGACCACTTGGGGGGTGAACCAACGGAAAAAGGAAGACTTTTCTCCCTTTCTCTCTGTCTCTCTCACTGTCTAACTCTGCCTGTCAAAAGAAAGAAAGAAAGAAAGAAAGAAAGAAAGAAAGAAAGAAAGAAAGAAAGAAAGAAAGAGAAAGAAAGAAAGAAAACCACTACCTAATTTCTGTGAGGCCTTCTAATGGGCAAAAAATAACTGAGGAAATAAAAAGTTGTCAGTTGAACACAAGATACAATAGCATTTCTTGTATATTATCAACCTGTCCCAAGTCTTTTCTACCTATTAATTGATTAACTAATTAACTCATTAATTTATTGTCTATTCCTCTTTCTAGAGCATCTAGCCCCTACTGGATGTTTAATACATAAATTTTGGTATAGTGAAAAAGGGAATCGATCATTTCAATACAATTTTCAAGATTTACTTCTTAATTTTCAAAGTTACAGTTTGATTCTAAAGCACTACCCTAATGTTTTATCCAAGCCAAAATTGTACCCTTGTTATCAATATACCATCCTATATTTTTATGTGTACAGATTTGCCACACAATTGCTACATTCTTCACCTATGAAAATATCAGTATTCCCCTGCTGCAATGAGAAGCATTCCCATAAGCTTACTCTGCATCAAAGAGTTTCACTCACACACTTAACTAATTTCTTACACCCAAGCAGATTTTCAAACTTACATAATGATATCTCATGATGTATCAAATTCAAGGACTCAATACTTCCCTAATTCTTCACACTATTTCTTCCAGCATGTTCTAGGATCTTGGTCTTAATTCTAAAACGTGTAAATTCTTAAATGATTAAAATTTCATACAAAATAGTTTTAAATCCCATATGAATAGTAATAGAATCTACTTTAACTGAACTAAAAAATCCTGTCTTAAATTCTGAATTTAAAAATGTAAATGAATTAGTATTTCATATTAAAATGTAATATAAATTATTTTATTATTTCATATATTTTAAAATTGCTTTTTAATTATTACCCTGACTAGCATTTCTACCTTTGGTGATAATTTCTTATATTATAGAGATTACTTATTTTGCATGAAGCATACTACAAATTATATAAAAAAAGTTGGCTTGATAAATGTGCTATAATTGTGATTATTTAAACTACTCAACTACCTTACATTACCTTAATAGAAAAACTACAGACTATCTTACCTTAGAAAATCAGAATTTGCAAAACATGCACATTTATGATTGTGGTTATTATTTATGTTTAAAAAGAATGTTATTTCCCTATTAAACAATGTTGTGTCTTTCCTATGAGTAGCCACCTTATAATTCTCTTCTATTTCATTTCAATTGTTGAAATTTCTTTATAAATATGGACATCCCACTTTTAGTACTTACCTAAAATATTAATAGTTACCTAGAGATTATTTTTAAATCATATATCAAAAACAAATGAATGATTATTCTTAAGCTTGATTTTCCCACAAGCAATATGATATTATAGAAAATAGCTTTCAAGAATAAAGATTTGTCACACTGATTACATGAAAAATAAGTTTAGAGAGTAGCACTATGTATTTTATAATAAACTATAGAATAATATGTATATAGAGAAAATATAATTCTGTGAAAGTTTTAAATCTCTCACAGAATGATGAGTGGATGCTTGTTGTATTTGCAATGCAATAGCTCAGCATTTTCCCACTTTGAACAGTGTCTCATGGAATGATACTTGTTACAGAGCAGGACAGAGCCATTTGCCCTACATGAAAAAGCTCATTTGCTTTCTCACTCTCCATGCCCACCACCAAACTAGGATGTAATGAATTCATGCAAGGATAGCCTCTACAATAAGTGCTTTTATCTAAGATTTTCAAGATTTAGAAAGGTGAGGAGGAACACAGATTTGAGAAAATCTTCAACATTTGGGAACATGAATGGTATAATATTATCTAAGAAAAGAAAACATTTGAATCAGTGATATTTCAATCAATTTTTTCTTTAGATTTTTACTTTCAGAACATTTTAATTCCATAGGGAAATGGTCATGCTGGCTACATGACATGCTTTTGGTAATTTTCTTTTCTGATGACATAAATGAGAATAGTTACTGTCACTTCTAACCAAATGGATCTCGAACCAAAATACTTCCATTTTTATCCAGACAAGAATGAGCCAGATGCCTGGGTTTGATTCCCAGCTCTTGTTCCTGACTCCAGTTTCTCATTAACACAGACTCTAGGAGGAGGCAATGATAGCTCTAGTAATTGGATTTCTGCCACTGACATATTCTTCTGGCTCTGGCCTCAGCCAAGCCCAGCAATTGTTGGCACTTGAACAGTAAACCAGAGAGTGGCAGCTCAGTGCCTCTCTCTCTCTCTTTCTCTCTTTAAAAGAAAAGGAAAAAAAAGGACATATTCACGGTATTAAATTTGTTCTAACATTCTGAAAATTTTTGAAAATTAGATGTTGTTCATCCTTCCACTCTCTTTTCAAAGTTATGAAAATATATACAAAATATTAGTGATTAGTTCCATAATCAAGTATTTGTAGAATCAGGAAAGATATGAGGTATCCTGACTCCCTGATTATTTTTCATTATTTTTCATACACTGAAATTGCATTTGAATTTGCTTTGCTTAATAAGTTTATTTGACTATGGCCTTGTCTAAATAAGATCGGAGTTTGTGAACTCAGGGGCTTCCATTGCCTTGGCAGCTCATGGCAAGAGCCTCAGATGATTACTGACGTCATAAAGAAGAGTGTCAATTGTTAAATCAACAATGAGAGTCAGTGTACACTAGCTCCCCATGTAGGACCTCTGTCCTTAATGTGTTGTACTATGTGAATCAACAGTTAAACCACTACTCAAACAGTACTCTATACTTTGTGTGTCTGTGTGGGTAAAGTCCTGAAATCTTTACTTAGTATATACTAAGTTGCTCTTTTCTATATAAAGATAATTGAAAGTGAATCTTGATGAAGAATGGGATGGGAGAGGGAGTGGGAGATGGGATGGTTGCAGGTGGGAGGGAGGTTATGAGGGGAAAAGCCACTATAATCCAAAAGTTGTACTTTAGAAATTTATACTTATTAAATAAAAGTTGAAAAAATAAGTTTCTGTATTACAAACATAAAGATATACACTTAGTCAATAGTTATTCATGATATTTGCTATTTCGGTGATTGTGGTTTACCAGGAAATCTAGCCTTTAGTCAAGTAACTCTAATAAATGGAGACCATTCCTTAAGTGAAGTTAGAAACCCAAGTAAATGGTACCTTGTCATAAGTCACTCTTTTAAACTCAACGTGTGATTTGTAATAAACATAGTATTGCACATAAATTGTAATGTTAAATGTGTAAAGTTGAGAGTGAACACATATTTAATTTGAAAATGTTCTGAGCAAAATGCTCATATGACATGATTTAGTTGTATTACAGTAATAATTAAGAAAGGAAGATATTACTTTTCTCATCAGTTTCCTGAAGTCTATGGTATTTGTGACCTCAATAACAATACAAATTAGCATTTAATTATAGAGTGGTTGTACTGTCTTTATTTTTTCACAACCAAGTAAACTAGTCTGTGATTCATTAGGTGGAAGTTCTGTTTTACTTACTACTTTTTCCATTTAAACCACTTGAGTATAAAGTAGCCCCTCAATGCATACTAAATACTTGTGGATTTGTGGTTTAGACTCATGGATAAAAAAATAAAAGAGAGATTTGACTCTTACAATTCATGTACAAAGAATGTTTGATAATTTAGCCTCTTAAATCAAATTTCAAGAATCTTATTTCATTCTTTTATATTTTATTCCTTCAATTATACTTACCAGGGGACCACTACGAGTAAGATACTTTAATATACTACAGAATACTGAAATGATTAAAACCTCTCAAAGAACTCATCGAACAACGTTCTTGAAGAACTCATAACCAAGATTAAATTATTATGTACTCTGTTTCTCCTTCACTTCCATCAAATTTTCAGTGCCATAAGTGAATTATAGAGATTGAATCACACCATCAAAGATGTGACTTTTTCAGTTTTATCTTTTAAGAGGAAATGCATGACAAATAAATACCAAATCAAAAGCAAATTTATGTGACTGAAACAAGCATTATTTTGTATATTGGTGATTGTATATATTTCCAGGGCCTCAAATCTTTAATATTTTGGCATGTTCCTCACTGCCTGAGATTTTATAGAAGTGAGAATCCCAGAGCAGACAAGGTCATTTCTCTCTCTCTCTCTTAATGGTCATTTGCACCTTGGCAGACAGTTTCTGTGCATGGCTACACTCTGCAAAGTAGATAGTCTTATCATCATTGTGGATAAAATTAGGCAGGAAAAGAGTAAAGATGGGGGGGGGTCGGTTTCAGGGAGAATTGCTGTTAGTAGATAAAATAAGTAAACTTGGAACAAGTGGTTAAGACATTTGCATCCCAGATTGGAGAACCTGGGTTTGATGCCTGTCTCTGAATTTTGCTTTCAGCTTCCCATTACTGTACATTCTGGGAAACTGTGAGGATGTCTCAAATAACTGGGTTTCTACCATCTATGTAGGGGACCTGAACTGAGTTCCCAGATCTTTGGTCCAGTCCTGCTGCAGATATTAACCTCCAGATGAGAATATATCTTCCCCCACCCCGCCTCTCTCTCAAATAAATAAGTATATTTTATTTGCAAAGGATTGTATATTGTGATAAATTAGTCAATAGTAGCAATGACAAATTAAGAAGACCTAGTGAAAGATATTTAAGTTGCATAAATTGTGTATAACTAGATGTGGATTTAATAATGACTGTCTTCACTATTTTGAAATGTACATATATTTCTTTGCCAATTTCAAAATGATTTTTAAATTTAACTTCTAAGTTATAATCCTAATGGATTTACAATGTAAATGTTTTCCTAGGGACAATGAAGGTATTGTTTAAGAGGGGTTCTAGAATTAGGCTCTCAATTCATATTCAGACTCTGTGACACATCACTTTGTAATTTAATCAAGTGTCATTTTTTCCCTTTTTATACAGACAATATCAATAACAACTATATGTATTGCTCTAAATTTAGGGTCTTTTTACTTATATAATGTGAACAAATTTCATGTATTTCATTTATGCAAATTTAGGAGCTTAGAATAGGTTAGATGCTAAGCTTAGATTGCTTAGAATAGTGTCTGGGGCATGATGATTTCAAAATATTATTATTACTCATGGCATTAGCATTATTTTAATGAGATTTATTTTCCTACTTCTTTTTCATAAAAAACCTTAAGCCAATCTTTCTACTTCCCACATCAATGTGTCTGATACATCCTAGAATATCACATTTTCCAAACATTCCTCATCATTCAATGAGTGAAACAGAAAGAGATAAAATAGTCAGAAAATTACGTTTAAAATTATTTCTTATGAAAACACTGTCAAACACACCCAATTTCTTATTAATCTGAATCCTGATAGTTTCCGTGTGCTAATGTCACAAGTAACCGCTGTTTCTGATTAACCTCTTTTCTGTAACTCAGTTAAATCAATTACTTGTGTCACATTCTGGCCCATTAATTTAATTCATAGATCACAAAAATGTAAGCCATTTCTAGATAAAGAAATTGGACATCTCTAACAGCAGTAATTTTGAAAACTTTGAAAGAAGAAATGTTCATCCCAACACAAACAATTATTCAATTGAACAATGTGTTCTGTGCTGATAATAACATGGCAAAGTATCTATTGGCCTTCATGCTAAGGAATTTATAGATCCTTACAGGCAATGAAAAATTACTTATTGTGTTTGCAAATAGACCAGCTGTAGCATATACATTTTGGCATTTATGCCACATTTTGAGGAATAAGGATCATGTTTTCATGTGTATCTTGATTCAATATAAATTAATGTGAAAACTCTATGTTGGCAACAAGATAAAACATTGAAAGAAAGAGAATCAAGAGAAAATCTGAATCATATAGAAACATAAGACCTGTATAAGAATTATCAAAACATCTGTCATGTTTGCTGAAATTGTAGGTATATTTTGCCCTAGACTCTACAGTAGCCAAGGCAAAGAGGAAAATAGAATAAATTCTAAGAAAGTTGAAGTCAATATGACGGAGAAACCATAGGCATACCTGATCTATCAAAATAACAATAGTTAGTACAGGGAATGATAATTTCAATCTCTCTTCACAGATGAAATAACTTATAAATATTTAATATGGAATACAAATATGAAACATATTAGTGAATGACACTAATTAGTATAGTCATTGTGGAAACTGGTATGGATATTCCTTGAAGCATTAGAAAAAGAACCACTGTATGATCTAGCCATCTCCTTCTGAGTATACCATCCAAAGTAATTGAAAACATTACTTTGAAAGGATATCTGCACTTCCATGTTTATCAAAGAATTATTTACAATAGTGTAAGTGTGGAATCAACCTAAATGTACAACTGCAAAGGACACATTAAGAAACGTTTATATATATATAATGATATTGAAAAGTTGATATGCATGTATGATATATATTGTGGAATCTCATGAGACTTTTAATGAAAGAAATTTTTTCAGTTGTGATAAGGCTGATAAGTCTTGAGGACATTGCAGTAAGTAAAATGATGAGAATTTCTCTCATTGCATGTTCTCAATGGAAGCCAATGACTGAATGTTTCAGCAAAATTCAAGGGAGGGACAGAAGGGTAGAGAGAAGGAGGGAAGGAAGTGTAGTTCCCCTCTTAGAACTATACTGATAAAATACCTGAAATCTGTTCTCTATATTAATAATAAAAATTTATACACATTCATTAAAAGCATACCTATAAAGTTCACAAAATGGCACCAATGCTGACCAATTCCCAAGATCAGACTACAACAAAGCCTAAAATTTATATCGTTTTTCATTTAGATTTTTAAGTAAATATTTTAGCAACTTAGATTTGGATACTTTTGTCAAATCCCTTTGACAAATATTTAAGGCACACTTTTGTTACCTTAGAAGACATATATGTCAAAAAATCATATTTGAATTACAAGCAATGATTGGTAAGCTATTGAAATAATAAAAGGATAAGGACATAGTACTATATACATTTTTCTAACTAATGAATACTATAGTGGGTTTCATGAGGGTAGGATGGGAGACTAAACAAGAATAGAACTTCTAGGAAGCCCTTGCCTGTGACAATGTCTTGCAGAGTTTCTCCAGTGTTCTCCTCTAGTAATTTAATGATATCAGGTCATGGATTAAGATCCTTGATCTATTTTGAGTTGATTTTTATATAAGGTGTAAAGTACGGGTCTTGTTTGATACTTCTACAAGCAGAGATCCAATATTTCCAGCACCATATGTTGAAGAGACCATCCTTTCTCCAGAGATTGATTTTAGCTCTGTTGTCACATTAGCAGGCTGTAGAGGAATGGATTGATTTCTGGAGTTTCTATTCTGATTCAATTGTCTACATGTCTATTTTTGTGCCAGTACAGATGTTTTTGTTGTGACTACTCTGTAGAATGTATCATTTTGTTGTTTATGAGTGCTTTACCTATTTGTCTCTACCCATATGAATTTTAGCATCTTTTTTTTTCTAGATATGATAAGAATGTCACTGGTATTTTGACTGGGATCACATTGGATCTGTAACTGGTTTTGGTAATATGGATATTTTGGTGATATTAATTCTTCCAATTCACAAACATGGAAGGTTTTTTTTCTTTTTTTTGGGGGGGGGGAATTTGAGATTTGATTATTGTTTACAGCCTTTGTCACTACTGTTGAGGAACAGTGTGTGTTTTTTCTAATTGTTTAATTCTTTACTTAGTGGAGGATTAAGCTTATGATTATAAAATAAGCTGAAAATATGTCATTGTAAAAGTAAAAGATAAGAAAAGAAGGCCAAGGGAGGGTGGGATCATGGGCAGAAAGGAAGGGAGGGAAGTATCACCTTACTCCTAAATCTATATATATGAAATACATGAATACTGTTCATCTCATACAAACAACCAAAAAAAAAAGTACAGAGTTAAATGTATCCATAAAACGTTTCTTGTGTAATTACTAATAAAATAAATATGATAAGGAAAACCCACATACTATTCCTTTTAATATTCAGGAAAAACCATAAACATGTGATATGGGCCCAATCTGAAATAGGAAAAGTCTGTGTTCATCTGCAAAGAGCATTTACTGAATTTCAAATATTTAAATGGGGTGGGATATGCACACTAGATATTCAATAAAATAGAATCACTGAAAAAGAATAATGATACAATATTTTCCCCCAGAACTTCATGTGAAAGAAATAAGGCATGAATATGATGAATGAAAAACACAGAACTAGTGCATTAAGTAAATAAAATATAACATCATAAGAGTGCCAGAAGGTGAAAATCACACAGAGGAAGGAAAATGTGTATTACAGAAGGATAGAAGAAAGTTCATGAGTTAATAAAAATTACAGAATTCAAGAGCTTATTCAGTAGGTCACAGAACTATATAAGCAGACTAAAAAAAAAATACAAATACCAAAGTTCTGGTGCAGTCAAGTTTTATAAAGCTATTGTTCTTAGATGTCAACTAATGTAAATAATACTTAAAACACATTCTGGAAAAAAATTCTTCAACAGAGACAAACGTACACATGCATAGGTAGAAATAGAAAAAACGGTATTCCAACTCTTATCAGTGTATGCAGATTTGTGTTATATGTGTAACAAAAATGCTAACATTCAAAAATAATATGGGGCCTGTGTTGTGGCTCAGTGGGTTAAGCCACTGCCTATATATGCTAGCATCCTATATGGGCACAAGTTCATGATCAGGCTGCTCCTCTTCTGATTCAGCTTTCTGTTAATGGCCTGGGAAAGCGGTAGGAAATGACCCGGGTGCTTGCGCCTCTGCACCCACGTGAGAGCGTGAGAGACCTAGATGAAGCTCCTGGCTCCTGGCATTGTAGCCATTTGAAGCATGAACCAGTAGATAGAAGATCTCTCTTTCTCTCTGTCTCTCACTTTATCTAACCCTGTTGTTCAAATAAATAAATAAAAAAAAATTTAAAAAATAATAACATGAAAAACAAAATTTCCAAATATTATTTGAAAAATGTAAAGACTTTTCTAAAGTCAGTTTCTAATTAAGGTGTTCTTGATTAAGTTAGTGTCCTCTGTTAGTCGCTGACTCAGTTAACTGCTCTGCTATCTACTGAAATTGGTGACTTAAGCTCCTGTGATGAGCTTTAGAGCATAGCAGGTTAATCTGATGATTGGGATTTTTTTTTTTTTTTTGACAGGTAGACTGGACAGTGAGAGAGAGAGAGACAGAAAGAAAGGTCTTCCTTTTGCCGTTGGTTCACCCACCAATGGCCACCGCGGCCGGCGTGCTGCAGCCGGCACACCGCGCTGATCCGATGGTGTCCCGACCGGGACTAGAACCCGGTGTGCCAGCGCCGCAAGGCGGAGGATTAGCCTAGTGAGCCACAGAGCTATTCTATAGAATGTTCATGTTAAAACTGAAGATATTTTTCTTGAATATCTATCAAAATTCCAAATTAATGTGCAATTATATTACCTAATCATTTGTTCTTACATCCTACTGCTGTTTTCCCTTAAACTAGACATGATAAGGATAGTTCATTTGTTCTATCACTGTGTATACTATGAAATCTATAGCACCCAAAATGATTCCTTTTACGCCCTTTAAAAATATCAAATCACTTTTCATAAAATCCATAAAATTTGGGCTTTTACTAAGTGGTCAAATTTTACTGGAGTCATAGAATGCATTTACAAAAATCAATGGAATATAGTTGTTTATTGTTTCTTTTAATCTGATATCAATATTTCTTCCACTGTCAGAGAATCAATGTGATATATTCAAGTGAACATTAGATTCACAGTCAAAAACTGCTTTTTTCAAAAAAAATATTATTTATTTGAAAGAGTTACACATAGTGGTGGAGAATATAGAGATAGAGAGGCAGAGAGACAAAGTGAGAGAAGAGAGAGCCTTCAGTCTCTAGTTCACTCCCCAGATGGCTTCAGTGGCCTGAGCTGGGCCACTCTGAAGCCTGGATCCAGGGGCTTCTTTTGCACCTCCTAATTAGATGGCAGGGCTCTTAGCCCTTGGACCATCTCCATTGCTTTTTCCAGGCCATTAGAAAGAGATTGGATAAGAAATGGAGCAGTCAGGTCTTCAACAGGTGCCCAAATGGGATGCTGGTGTCACAGCCATGGCTTAAACCACTATGCCATAACACTGGCCCCAAAACTTTGTTTGTTATTCTTAGTTAACCAGTAATTGACTATTCTGCTTATTCTGTTTAGACTCCAATACCACACAAAAACTAAGAAACTGGAAAAACTTATAACCTTTAAAATCTATAAATTTATATTGCATTTAATCCAATTACACTTCTGGATTTGATTTCCAACCATTAAATAACTTTTCAAATTTCTAATATTTATTTTATATATTATTATCTAAATATAGAGAAAGCAAAATTTTAAAATTATCCTATTAAATTGATTGAATACCAGTTATTTGCAGTATTTAGTGGGAAGGGATCCCACATACGTAAGAGGACCTCAAAAAGTTCATGAAAAGTGAATACTATAAGCTGGGGCTGCGGTTCAGTAGGCTAATCCTCCGCTTGTGGCGCCGGCACACCGGGTTCTAGTCTCAGTCAGGGCGCCAGATTCTGTCCCAGTTGCCCCTCTTCCAGGCCAGCTCTCTGCTGTGGCCAGGGAGTGCAGTGGAGGATGGCCCAAGTCTTTGGGCCCTGCACCCCATGGGAGACCAGGATAATCACCTGGCTCCTGCCATCGGATCAGCGCAGCGTGCCGGCCGCAGTGGCCATTGGGGGGTGAACCAATGAAAAAGGAAGACCTTTCTCTCTGTCTCTCTCTCTCTCACTGTCCACTCTGCCTGTCAAAAAAAAAAAAAGTACTATAAACAATACAATACAATAAACATTTTTAAATTCTTTTTTCCACAAATTTTTTTCAAGTATCTTCAGTAACTTCAATGATTTAGTTCAGGATATAGATATAGCTAAAATATGATAGCCTCAAGTGACACTTACCCCTACTCTTAATCAATAAAGTGTCAGTATTCAAATAATTGAAAAACATTTTATGTATTCTTTTATTCTTTTATATGATCATTAATATGCACCACATCAAACATAAGCTTTTTTTATAAATTTCTTATGGGACCAAGTGAAGCCCTGCTGGGAATACATAATGATAGTTTACCTCAGATTTATTTTGTCATCTGTGGTGAGAGAACTTTAGAATGAACACAGATGGATTATAGGAAGTCTCTGATCCCTTGAAATATTTAATAGAATTTTCTGTAAATGTGAGCATATGCCAAAGAATTATATTCATAACCCCATGAGATTTGATGTAAATTTCTGTACACAAAAGAACTGTCTGGGAAGCTATGCAGGAAAATCAGCTGAAACAGTAGTATATTTGAATGGAAAATGCTATCATTCACTGGCTTGTCCCTCATAGTAAAATGAACACATGTATCATCTAGTGACACAACTTTGTGAAGATATGAAAACCCCAAAATTAGTTAAAACAAAAATGGTTCATCAGGAATTGAACTGAGTCTAACTGAATCAGCCTAATGTTGTCTTCTCTTACTCTTTCTCTCCTATTTGCTTGTTTGTTTTTCTTATAAACCTAGTCAAATCTAACTTCTCTTGTAGATCCAAGCATGTTTGCTTAGGAACAACAAAAAAATAATGAGATATGCCCATTATATAAACAAAGTCCTTAATAGACTAAGTGCATATAGAGGCATATAAAAACTACAAGATCATAACTGAAGAAAAAAAAAGATACATGGATCAAGGAAAGCATGTGGATATATACCAAATGAGATTGGTAACACTTTAATGGGTTTTCAGAATGCCTCTGAGTACAATGAATATATAATTATTATGTTTATATATCCTATAGTAGCAAACTCTTAAGGAGTGAGTAAAAACCCAAGTCTTTGTTTTCATAATACAATGTCATTAGGGCTTGGAGAGATTCTGAGGCAACAGTAAGACAATCATTTCAAGCAAATATTATGAAACAATTAGAATCAAAGGTTTCATTTAGGCAAACATTCCAGGTTTCTTATATAAGTTTACAATAAACAATTACAGCTATGAAATTCATAAATTAATGTATTAAAATCACAAAATTTTAATAAAAATGAGAAAGAATGGACTCCATTTAACATTTTATTCAGAGATAAGACCACAGACATAACAATATAAAAATACAACTCTTTTTTTTTCAACAATATTAGAAGAATGGACAAGTAAAATGCCCTTAGCTAAAGTTAATTCTCTAAATGAGGTTTATTCTTAGATTTATTTTAATAATAACTCATGGTACAGAGCTAAATATGATAATAGGAATTGAAAAATATTTATATTTAAAATTCTGTAAAGTTGAAAACATCTTAGTCGGAAACTTCTGATAACCGTTTAGTAAATGATATACATTAGACATTCTGTGAATTAGAAATTTTAAATACAGTGTAAATATGGCGGTATGAGAAATTACTAGATGAAAAATGTATTCCTTCTTTTAGCTTGGATTGGCAAACAGATTTGATTAAAATTGCTCAACTTATACAAAAGATGTAGAAGATGTTGAAAGAGAAATACGTGAAAGAAATCATCTTTAATCCAAACATAAATCTAAACATAATCTAAACACCTGTGTACTTTATGAATTAAATAGTACAATTCTTATATTCTGGCATTGGAGAATGTGGATAGTAGCTAACAATAGTCCATATAAATATATGAGGGAAGAAACAGTGAATGATTCGAAATAGATACATAAAATAGAAACTCTCAAAAGTAGAAATATAAATTTTTCAAAGCATTAGGACACATGACTAAATATTCATTTTCAGAAATTTGCAATTTGTTTTCTCTGAATTTTCAATTGGCCCTCCTTATGAAGCTCAGTATTCCAAAAGAGAATAGCAGAAGCATTAGATTTATAGGTAATGCATACTGGTAATTCCCTGAAAAAGTTTGCAATCTATTTTTTCTACATATCTTTTACCTTCTGTACATGTTCTTTATCTACAATTAAAATTGGTTTCATCATATTTTAAACATTTAATCTGCAATATTACAATCTGACTTTTGATGATAATTAAGATCAATTTTTAAAATTTCTAAATGTGATATTAAAATTTCAGATACAATTAAGGTAAATATTTATTAAAGTTTGTTGATTTACCAAAATAATGCTGCATGCATTTTTTTGTATTTATGGATTGTAATACTCATAAAATTATTTGCTTAATAAATAAGATAGAATTTTTACTGGATATGTGTAGGTGTATGCGTGTATGTGTGCACATAACACATGTACATACAATATTAAATTTAGAATTCACAAATTAAAGTTTGAAAGGAGTTATTTTTAATACATTTAAAGACATCACATCAAATGAGGTAGCATTTAGAAGTATGTTCTTTGAGAATTTGGCTCTCACCTAAAGAAACATTTTTAAAAAGGAAAACATAAGCCTATAATCTTAAATTTCTATGCACAATAGTGAGTAAAGAAAAGTGATGTCTTTCAGCTTTGCTTGAATTTATTAGTGAGAGGATTGTAGTGTAGCTATTGTTAGGTTGAAGTCTGCCCCAAATGTGTGTTTCAGGACATGTGCCACGTCATTTTACCATAAGACCAGATTGATTCCAGGAAAGCCTTCTGCAGTTATGTAAAGCAACCTTCTGTCTCTCATAAATCATAATTTATATTCCTTATGTATGAACAGAAGGTGTAGGTAAACAAACCAATTGGTGAAAGTTCTCTATTTCTCTCTAAATTTTACATCTCCTCAGAATCTCCTTAATTTAGCTTTTACTGATCTCTTTCTCCATGCTGAATAATTTTTCACCCCCAATAGAATAATGTTATTGATAATCTACTTCAGATAATTCTCACTGTATCTACATCTTACCACGTTCTCTGGCTTCATTCTTTAGCATATATATTATGATATGCATATATTTATAGTGGATGTTTCACACTTTCTCTAGCAACTTGTTTTAGTTCTCTAGTATTGCACAATAAAACACTACAAAACATATCGGGGGAAATGAGAAAGGAAAGAAAAGAAGGAAGGAAGCCGGCGCCGTGGCTCAATAGGCTAATCCTCCACCTTGCGGCGCCGGCACACCGGGTTCTAGTCCCGGTTGGGGCGCCGGATTCTGTCCCGGTTGCCCCTCTTCCAGGCCAGCTCTCTGCTATGGCCAGGGAGTGCAGTGGAGGATGGCCCAGGTGCTTGGGCCCTGCACCCCATGGGAGACCAGGAAAAAGCACCTGGATCCTGGATCCTGCCATCGGATCAGCGCGGTGTGCTGGCTGTAGCGGCGGCCATTGGAGGGTGAACCAACGGCAAAGGAAGACCTTTCTCTCTCTGTCTCTCTCTCTCACTGTCCACTCTGCCTGTCAAAAAAAAAAAAAAAAAAAAAAAAAAAAAGAAAAGAAAAGAAAAGAAGGAAGGAAGGAAGACAGAAAGACTTCATAGACTTAAAATCTTGCAATGGGGGCATCTGTTAGTGGCAGCAACCTCCGCCTGCTGTTATGAATTTAAACCAAACTAGAACCTTCATTTCCAAGTTAAGGTGAAAGCTGTTGCCTGGGGACCCTGATTCTTCTCCACGTAGAGTCCTCTTCATGGTTGCTTGTGCTTCCTCACAACGTGGCGGCTGATCTAATGCAGAAACTCCTAGAATGCAGACTCGAAAAACAGAAAACTGGTTTTCAGTCTTCTAAAGGTTAGGTATGAAACTGACAAAGTGTGTGGCATTTGGTGTATCCTACTGCTGATATAACCACAGAAGCACTGGGAGTTAAGAGAGGGAAAGTAAACTGCATCCTGAAAGTGAGAGAGAGAGGATTTCTTGTTTCATCTCTACTTCACCTCACCGACCAAGATCAAAATCCCAAGTGAGGCTAGGCTAATCCTCCCCCTTGCTGCGCCGGCACACAGGGGTTCTGGTCCTGGTCGGGGCGCTGGATTCTGTCCCGGTTGCCCCTCTTCCAGGCAAGTTCTCTGCTGTGGCCAGGGAGTGCAGTGGAGGATGGCCCAAGTGCTTGGGCCCTGCACCCCATGGAAGACCAGTATAAGTACCTGGCTCCCGCCACTGGATCAGCGCAGTGCACCAGCCACAGCGCGCTGGCCACGCCGGCCATTGGAGGGTGAACCAACGGCAAAGGAAAACCTTTCTCTCTGTCTCTCTCTCTCACTGTCCACTCTGCCTGTCAAAAAATAAAAAATAAATAAATAAATAAATAAATAAATAAAAATAGAAATCCCAAGTGAAACGTTTCCACTCCAAAGAGATGCATTGCCACCTAATTAACTGACTGGGTCCTCAGTTTTGGACTCTGAACTATCTATATCTTTAGTTATTATAACACTTCTTTCTGCTATATCTTTGTTACTTTCTCATCAATTATCAGCAAGTTTTATCAACCCCAGGAAGTCTTCTTCTTCCTTTCCTGTATTAAAAGTACAGTTTTTCTTCCTCCAGCACCTCCTTGAATAATCAGTCACATGGATAATTTCTTTGTTTCAAGGCATTGACCATCTCTTTGGCTCCTGGTTAGCTTGCTTGCTCCTTTTATATCATACTTTTTTAATAATTATTTTCCAGAGGATTTTTTCTTATATCAAACTAGGAACCACTCTTCTTTTTCTCAAAGATTGATTTTATTTATTTTAAAAACAGAGTTTACAGAGAGGCAGAGTAAGAGAGAAACAAAAAGACAGAGAGGCAGAGTAAGAGAGAAAAAAAAGACAGAGAGGTCTTCCATCCACTGGTTCACTCCCCAAATGACCCCAATGGCCAGAGCTGGGCTGATCCAAAACCAGGAGCTAGGAGCTTCTTTTGGGTCTTCCATGTGGGTGCAGGGACCCAAGCATGTGGGACATCTTTTACTGCTTTCCCAGGCCATAACAGAGAGCTGG
Source organism: Oryctolagus cuniculus (assembly GCF_964237555.1). Lineage (NCBI taxonomy): Eukaryota > Metazoa > Chordata > Mammalia > Lagomorpha > Leporidae > Oryctolagus > Oryctolagus cuniculus. The sequence goes on from NC_091433.1 coordinate 24,757,794, forward strand.
ATAGGAAGAGGAACAGCCGGTACTTGAATCGGTGCCCATAAGGGGTGCCGGCACCACAAGTGGTAGCTCTACCTGCTGTGCCACACTGCCAGCCCCAAAACCACTCTTCTTAATAGAACACTTTAATTAGGGTAAGAAAATAATATCTACCAGCAATTGAATGCTGTCTATATGTAAGGAACCGTATTTATCACTGTATTGGATTTTGTTATTTATCCTTTATCTACTTTATATATTTATGCTTTGATATCTTTATCTATCTATCTATCTATGTATATATATGGAAATAGTCTCTACATTCAAGCAAAGTAATATATCTATCATCTCACAGTTTTCTTTGTCTGTGTGCGTGTGTGATAAGTGCATCAAAAAGTACTTTTTTAGAAAATTTTCAATATGTTATTACCTATAGCTCTTATTCCATATATTTTCTCTTTGTACTTACTCATCCTACAATTCTCTACCTTTTGGAAATATATATCCCCTTCCCCCCACCTACCTCATTCCTGAAAACCAGCATTCTTCTCTGCTACTTTGTATTTGATGTTTAATTTAGGATATTCATGCATGAGTTCATATAGTGCTTTTTATTCTTACTGTCCTGATTGACTTCACTAAGCATAATTTCTGTCATTTTTATCCATATCATGGTAAAAGGCAAGACCTCCTTTTATAAAGGTGTTACATATTCTATTTTATTTTTTGCCACAATTTCTTTATCTATTCCTTCCATCTAGCAAATATAACTTAGGTCGCATCTCTACGAGGAATCTTGTAGTTTCCTCAACAGCTAGACTCATTTACATGCTATACAGACTTATATGTCAGTACTATTATTTTTCTCATAATAAGAACAGGTAATGTTGTCTTTGTTCATACTGGAGTTGTGGATTTTCAGTGAAGAATTGACATTAGGAATGGTGGCTCTGAGAAATTTCAGTTTTCATTGGCAGATGCAGATAGAAACTATTATTAAAATAATCAACAAAAATATAAGGATACGGTTATTATACTTACATACATGTAGAAATATGGTCACATATTAATGTGTCAGGAGAGGATACATTTAATTTCACTCCCTTTTATTTAAAATAAAGTTATCAAAGAAGAATAATTATATCTTACATGACTTCCAGTACTTCACTTACCAACATACCAATAATAGAATTATTGGATAGCTTTCCTATGATAATGAAAATATTTTCTTTTAGTAATACGACCTTTTTGAGCAGGTTGAGAGGCCTTGGCTCAGTCCATAAGTTATAATCGCTGTCATATTGATTGTGTGTGACTCATCCAGATGCCAGTGCCAATTGTTTCTGCCTGAAGGATGTTATTTTCCTTTGCTTCCTTTTAATGCTTTCTACTTTCACTGGACTATATTTCCTCATAGAATCAAGTGAGAGTCTGATTCCATGTGATGCTGAACATGCGTATGTGTAATGAAGAACATGAGATGACATTGCTTTCCAAGTAATTTTGATTATATTATATTTTCACAGATTAGAACTGAGCACTTGGTTTTTCCGTTCAAGTGTCTGCATGTTCTGCTTGTTTATCTCCAGTACTATAAAGTATATAGCAAGAAAAAATGCTTAGAAATATGTCTGAGTCTGTTTGGACTGCTCTACTTACATATTCCACATTTTATGGCTTATAAACTCACATTTACTTTTTAGAGCTCTGGAAGCTGGGAAGTCCAGAATCAAAGAAGATTTATGCTTGGTGAGGACTTGCTTTCTGGCATATAGACAGCACTTTCTTGCTTTGTACTCACATGGTGGGAGGGGCAGGTATTTCTTTGGAGACGCTTTTATAAGGATGTTGATAAAATGCACAAACGCCGCACTATTGTGGGCTCATCATTTTCTTTTTTTTTTTTTTTCTTTTTTGACAGGCAGAGTGGACAGTGAGAGAGAGAAAGACAGAGAGAAAGGTCCTCCTTTTTGCCGTTGGTTCACCCTCCAATGGCCGCCGTGGCCGGTGCACCGCACTGATCCGATGGCAGGAGCCAGGTACTTATCCTGGTCTCCCATGGGGTGCAGGGCCCAAGCACTTGGGCCATCCTCCACTGCACTCCCTGGCCACAGCAGAGAGCTGGCCTGGAAGAGGGGCAACCAGGACAGAATCTGGCGCCCCGACTGGGACTAGAACCCGGTGTGCCGGCGCCACAAGGCGGAAGATTAGCCTAGTGAGCCGCGGCGCCGGCCCGGGCTCATCATTTTCTAAGGTATCACATCTTGAAATCATCACCTTAATGTTTAGAATTTCAAAATGTGAATTGAAGGGATGCAAACATTCATATTATAACAGTGACAGTTTTTTTTTTCCCCAGTTCTTATGATCTGTTGTTATTCAGTACCATACAGTGTTGATTTTCATTTAGTCTAATGATGCAAGAATATTCAAATTATGACACTGCATTTTTGTACTGTGTTAGAAGGTCTACATTAAAAACCAGAAGCAGTAATTTGGAGGAGTTTATAGTACCTGAAATCATTTTAGTTTGTATGCATGTTCAGGATTTTGTTTAATTGGTTTTCCAAACATTTGAGAAGAGTGAAGCATGAATTTGGAAAGGTTTTAACATAGAAGCTTTGTTTTGACCTGATGCCACCCAGAGTTCATATCTGTTACCTTATAATCAGAGACGTATAATCAGCACCTCCCTTCATCCAAAGAGAATGGAATAGAAAAAAAGCCAGAAAGGTTAAAAATAGAAGAAAAATAAACTGAAAGAGCATGTATACATGCAGGAGAGAAATTGATCTAAGTCGTTTTGCTTTTATTTTTTGAAAGAGAGAGAGAGAGAGAGAGGTGGTGAGAGAGGGGGAGAGAGAGAGGGGTGGTGAGAGAGGGGGAGAGAGAGAGGTGGTGAGAGAGGGGGAGAGAGAGAGAGGTGAAGAGAGAGAGAGAGAGAATCTATCTTCCATCTTCTATCTGTTGGTTCACTCCTGCAGTCAGGGCTGGGCCAAGCCAAAGCCAGTAGTCAAGAACTCAATTCATGTGTCCAATGTGAATGACAGAGTTCCAACTTGAGCCATCACCTGTGCTTCTGAGGGTATGAATTCCACGCAGACTGAATTAAGAGCTGAGCTGGAAAGTGAACCCATTCACTGAGATGGAATGCCACTGTCTCAAGTGGTGTCTTAACTGCTGCACCAAACAACATCCCCATTAAGTCTATTTTCTTGATCTTAGACAAAAGGCCTAGAAGTGATTAAGCCCATTTTCTTAATAAATGTTTTTAGTAAGTCCATTTCTAATTAAATATTTTCATAATTTATAATTAACCCAGAAGCACACTTCTCTGAATAACATTGACCAGTCACCTGCCATTTCCTGAAAACTTGTTTTCCATGATACACAGCAGAATATCTTATTTCTTTAAAGTCATATTTTCAAATACTTCAAGCATTAAAACATAAAGTAAGAAGCAAGATATGGACATCACCACAGTTTTCAGTCATGATGGACTATTTTTCCCTACTGCAAGTACATAACCTTAACCCTAGTTGCAAAGCCCCCTATTGCATCTCAACATGCCCAAGTCACTTCAAGAATAAAACACTGATCATAGAGTTCAGTTCAGAGATGCCTTCTAATCCCAATACGCCATTTATTTATGTCATTATTATTACATTTCTGTTATACTTCTATTTTTGTCATGAATTTTGGTTTAATACATTCTGCCAACATTTGATTTAAAAAAAAAATTGGTTCGTCACTCCTCCAATCAAAAAAAAAAAAAAAGTTCACTCAACAATTTAGTATTTATAGGTTAGGACCAAAATACACATGAATCTTTTGAACATACAGTGTTTTTTAAGAGATTCCAAAGTTTCTGGAATTCCAGGAATTCAAGACAAAGCTCCAGACCAAATTACATTAATTTATCATCTCAACACAGAAAGCATCCTTAAACCAGGAGATCACACCATAAAGAGTAAGTCATAGTGAATCCCAGTAATAACCTTTTTTCACAATTGATATTAAATAAATAATATCTAATAAGACCACAAGAACTATCTTAATATAAAGGCAGAGGTTTTGTTTAGTTGATTAAAAATAGAAGTCATCAGATGTTAAATGATAAAGTATAGAAAATCTTTCTTGCAAGTGTGGGTCTGACCCCACAGTCAGTCTCCTATTAAATTTGCCGTAGAGAAAAATTCAGCAAGTCAAATAATACCATTTTTTACAAAATAATTATTCAACAAATATGATGTTCAAAGTTTGAGGTACAAAATACAGTCATACAGAATTTTCAAGTACTTTAAAAATCCAAATAAGAGGATTTCTACTTTTAAAAGTACTTATTATAACTAAAGTAGACATAATTAACTCATTGCTTGTCCTATAATTTTAACTTCAGTGAACTTCAAATTTTAACCTCATATTTTTTATTCAATTTACCTCACTTAATGGTCTGGCTAAATGGAAGGGCAACTGTGCTAAAATCAGTACAAAAATGATTGCAAAACAATGTTAATGGCATAATAGTCAAATAAAGGATTTAAAAAATTCAGCAAAATTCTACTAGAGGATGATGAAGGAATTGTTTAAGAAAATGCTAGCCAGACCCCACAGAATAGAGAAAAGGTTCATTTCTGAGGGTTCATAGATTATTTTCATCTTTTTATTTCAACAGAAGAGTTACAAGTACCTTTGCTACCTCATAGACAGCTATTGACACTATCTGGTCTATTATTTTTTAAGTATTATTTTCTCTTAAATATTTTTCCTTAAATACTGAGGTTTAGTTGAAAAAAATCAGCTGCCAAGCTTTATCTAGTGACAAGAATAATAGCAGTTACAGGCCTTTCCTCTCCTGGAATATGTAGTTTGAGGTAGGAAGATTGAAGGAAGCGTTCTGTCTTATTGGATTAAAAATCAAGCCATTCCATTTCAGTTTGGTCACGAGCTCGTTTAACATTAGTTATACCCTCTCCTGTAACTATCAGCACAGCCTACAAGGCTGATCTGTGACTTACAATGTTTTGACTTTATGATGATGGGAAAATGGCAGAAATTCAGCAGGAATCATACTGCAAATTTTGAATTTTCATCTTTCTGGGGTCTAAAAATATGCAGTATGATCTTGTCAAACTCTACTCCGTTGTGCAATAATGATAGACAACTGATACTCTACAGTACCCTATATTGGTGAACTCTGATGCTCACTAGGTTAGCGGTATTAAACATATTTAAACATATGACATGATACTTTCAGTCTATGGTGAATTTATTGTGATGTAACTCGATCACAAATCAATGAGTATCTGTACTTTTGAGATCTTCATACACTTATATTTATGTTTGTTTTCTTCTGTTTATTTCATTTGTAAATGTAAGTTATACTCTGATCAGAAAGTAAGGACATTTTTCAAGTGATAGAGTTCATGTTAGTTCAATTACAGTGAAGCAAAATATATCTTTACATTTGTCTTAAGGCTTGTAAACATGGGGAATGACAAATCCAGCATCATACATAGCAGGTAGTAAGAGGCCGTCAAAAAAAAGGTGGGGGAGGGATGGGTAACCAGAATTATGTTAAGCACTTAGGTTTCTAGGAAATACAGAGGAAAATATAAAGAGTCTATTTCAAAGTCTTCCATGTATTTGAAGCGATAGAGAGAGACAGAGAAAGAGAGAGAGAGAGAAGTGATAAATCAGATATTTTGTCCTCATAACATTAAAAGAAACTGTTATTTCACTGAGTTCAGCAAGTCTTATATAGTAACATGATGCTTAATTAGATCACACACCTACAGAGACAGAAAGAGTTGTGCAGTCTACTAGTATTTTCTCTTTTCAGTTCATTTTTTTCTGGAAAAACTTTCTGCATTCTAGTATGCTTTATTTAAGAAGGTAGGGAGAGGAGAATTACGGAGAGTGAAAATTTTAAGCCATCACCTTGGAGAAGCTGATGATATTTGTGATGGTTATCAGGGTTTCAGTAACGTGTTGACATTTTTTAAGAAAATGTAAATTCTTATGCAGTTATGAGGATGGTATAGAATGAAAAGAAAATTATAATGGATTGCTATCTTTAGTACTCCTAAGTGTATCATTGACATGCTGAGATGATAGGATTTGAAGATGATTTTAGAGACTTCTCTGATATGGACTTCTAAATTCCCTATAATGACTTCAAACAGCAACTCAACTTAGAGAGCTTTAAAATACAAAGCGTTGTTCAAACCATTCCTACACCAATACTGAGGAATAACGGTTTAGACACAATGTGCCAACAGCAGTGTGAAGTAATTTTTTAGCTGCTTAATGAATTGCTAGTTTAATGGTCGTTGTAACTCAGGCTCAAATATAATATTATGTTGGTAGGGAAAAGATCTGTAGAAAGCTTAATGCTTTTGTTGTGAAAACAAATAAAATTATATATCAATATATAAATTATTATTTCCTGCTACTTTTGCTATTAAATATAGGTCTCAAAATACAGCACAGCCTAACACATTTTTACATACAGAGATACACACATACACATGCACACACACTTATGCACATATAATTATCTTGTAAACATCAACCATATTAATATTATTTTCATTCAGTCTATATTTCTGAAGAAATTTTGTTTTGTGATAGATGCCATACTTATTTCAAATCAATAGAAAAATGATTTTTCTATTGTTTTTTTTTTTTCTGTTTTGGAAGCAAGGTATATTATTCTACAAACACTACTGCTTAAAATCCGAGATAATATATTCAAGCCATGGGTTAATGCCTTTTTTTTATTTGAAAGGCTTAGTTACAGAGAGAGAGAGAGAAGAAGAGAAAGCAAGAGGAGGAGGGTGGGGACAGAGAGAGAGGTCTACTTTCTTGTTCACTCCCCAAATGGCCACAATGGCCGTAACTGGGCAGATCTGTAGCAAGCAAGCAAGCAACCAGGAGTTTCTCCCAGGTCTCCCAGTGGGTGCATGGGCCCCACCCATGGGAGAACTTCATCAATTGTACTGAAATATAGGGAAAGATTAATTTTCTTTCATATAAAAATATACTTCATATACCTATGTAATGCAGTATAAAATACATAAAATTGTGGGTTTTTTTTAAAGATTTATTTACTTATTTGAAAGGCAGAGCTATAGAGAGGCAGAGGCAGAGAGAGAGAGAAAGGTCTTCCATCCGTGGTTCACTCCTCAGATGGCCGCAAAGGCTGAAGCTGCGTTGATCCGAAGCCAGGAGCCTCTTCTGGATCTCCCAGTGGTACAGGGGCTCGAGGACTTGGGCCCGCTTCTGCTGCTTTTCCAGGTCAGAGCAGAGAGCTGGCTCAGAAGAGGAGCAGCCAGGACTCAAAGCAGCACCACAGGCACTGCAGGCAGTGGTTTCACATGCTAAGCCACAGCAGTGGCTCCTGTAATTGTGTTTTACTTAGTCATTAATCATATTCCTTCATTTCTTTAATTAGCTGAAAATGTTAAAAATCAACTTGCTTCTTCTTGGTTTTTTTTTTTTTTTTTTTTTTTTTTGACATGCAGAGACAGTGAGAGAGAGAGAGAGAGACAGCAAGAAAGGTCTCCCTTCTGTTGGTTCACCCCCTAAATGGCCACTATGGCCAGGGCGCTGCACCGATCTGAAGTCAGGAGTCAGGTGCCTCCTCCTGGTTCCCCATGCGAGTGAAGGACCCATCCTCCACTGCATTCCTGGGCCACAGCACAGAGCTGGACTGGAAGAGGAGCAACCGGGACAGAATCCGGCACCCCAGCCAGGACTAGAACCCGGGATGCCTGCGCCACAGGCGGAGGATTAGCCAAGTGAGCCACGGTGCTGGCACAAAAATCAACTTGCAGGAAATCATGGCTCATATTCTGTCTACCATATTTCCTTCTTATTATAAAATGTTTTACCTTAATTTAATAATTATATCAAATTCTCATATCATTTATATGAATATTTCTATATGTGTGCTCAGATTTTATAGCATATCAAGCGTAATTTATTTTGATAAATTATCCCTCTTATTATAAAAATGGTAATCAGATTTTGTCTATCATAAGAAAGTTCTAATTGTTGTAGCCAGTAAATACTGTAAATATAAAATGAATGTCAAGAAGATAATTTGAAAATAGCATTTTACTATTTTTGCAATAAATATTTAAATAACAATGAGTGCATTTCTTACAAAATAAGTTTTTTATAATTTATTTAGAATAGATTAAAAATCAATAAATCGATATATTATCTCCTGCTCACAGGTCTGTACATTTGTTTTTTGCTTTATTCTGTTTTTGTTTAGATGTATCCTCACTGGATAGCATTAACATTGGAGTGTTACTTATTAAAAGTAAGCTCTGGGCCGGCGCCGCGGCTCACTAGGCTAATCCTCTGCCTTGCGGCGCCGGCACACCGGGTTCTAGTCCCGGTCGGGGCGCCGGATTCTGTCCCGGTTGCCCCTCTTCCAGGCCAGCCCTCTGCTGTGGCCAGGGAGTGCAGTGGAGGATGGCCCAGGTGCTTGGGCCCTGCACCCCATGGGAGACCAGGAAAAGCACCTGGCTCCTGGCTCCTGCCATCGGATCAGCGCGGTGCGCCGGCCGCAGCGCGCCGGCCGCGGAGGCCATTGGAGGGTGAACCAACGGCAAAAAAAAAGGAAGACCTTTCTCTCTGTCTCTCTCTCTCACTGTCCACTCTGCCTGTCAAAAAAAAAAAAAAAAAAAAAAAAAGTAAGCTCTGCCCCTGATTGTAGGTGATTGGCCAGAGTGGAAAAATAAGGTGATTTGTCTTTTCCCTATAATCTGGGCATGGAGTCGATAATTGCAATTGTGTCTCTCAAGTTGGTCATGTTTCTTTCCTTTCTCTTCTTTTCCAAATATGAACACATATGTACATGAAAAAGAAGAATGGAGCAAGATACCAATTAATTCAGAAACCAGTTATAGAAAGAAATGTGGTCCTCCAGTCCCTGTTTGCAGTTGTCACTGAAATTTCTACCATCATTTTTTCACCTCAAAGATTAATTTATTCAAGCATTTGGTCAGTTCATGAGATTTCACAGCATTCTTCCACCTACTATGGATCTGATTTCTGTCACTCTCAACAACTCCGATTTTACAAATTGCAATCTGTGAAGATATTCGTTGGCATAATATGTGATTCAGAATATAATCATACACTTACATATATGCAAATGAAATGATACAACCAGAAATTACAGTTATCTTAACAGTGCTTTGTACATATAGTGCTTCTGCAGTTAAAAAAAAAAAAGTATTCATTTTGTTCTCCTATATATGGCTGCCCATACAAAGTTAGAAGCATAAGAAATTTAATAGGAGAAACAAACACTCAACAGAAAAGAGAATAGAGTACAAATAATCCAGGAAAAGCATCTGTCACAGATGCAGATCTGACAGCTGAGGAAAGAGAAAGGAAAGCAAGGCGAATTGGACATGAAACTTAAGCCTGCATAGTAACTACGACAAAGTACTAGCCAGGACCATGGGAGTTCAATATCAAATATGACTCATTTGGACAGCTTTGTATTAGGTAGGATAGACACTGGCTTTGCTGCCCTTGCTGTGCTTAATCTTTGTTTGGAGTAACCCAAGGAAAGCCTGGCCTCAGGGTAAACTATGATTGTTATAAATGTATGCACACAAGGACTTCAAGAGGTTAATGGGACATCCGTGTCATGAAAAAAATATGTGCAGATTTTTAAAACAATGTAACACAATAATTTCATTTTCCCAAACTTTTAGAAATAACTCATATTTATTATATAACTTAATTATATATTCTTGTTTATTTAGATTATTTTAAATATTTACTAAATCTACTCCTTTTTTGTTTTCTTTGGGGCTCATCTATTTTTGTGACTCAGTCCCAGCATCTTTTATTCTAAATTATGTATATCAATTAACTCATCTCATGGATTTTCTTTAGAAATTATTTCCTCCCCACGCCTTTCTCTTTGCTTCCAGTCTAACAATCCTGTCTCTATCAATTGGTTTTCTCTTCTGGTTCTCCATTAAAAGTGTAGTTTTCAAAGAGCTTAGTCCTCAATACTTTTCTATTCTAATTTATATTATTTTCCTAGAACAATCCAGTGATCAGTTATGAAATAATTGGATCATACCTGTTGTCAAAATTATACACCTACACATCCAGTACCTTACTGACCATGTAATCTAATAGGCATTTCACTCTGGACAAATTCTAGAGCATGCTGGGTTTCTTTCCCTAGGATTTCTTTTATCTCAGTCTTGTCTCCTTAGTAACTGGTGAATCAGTTCTTGATGCAAACCTGAAATGTATACTTTTCCCGGATTTCTCGTTTACTCATAATGATATTCTTCATACCTAATCAACTCCTCAGTAAACTTAATTACTTGAAGATACACACTTTTGTAGTTCTTTGTCAGTGACCTATTTTAGGAACTCATAATTTTTTTAGCAAGAATGAAAATCGTTTCCTTTCAAACTGTTATACTATTTCTTTTAATCTGTGTCCAATTTACCAATTATATGCATCAAAAATTTGTGAGTTTGATTATCAGAACATTCCTCAAAGTTCTCAAACTGAATGCAAAAGAAACACACGGGAAGATTATTAACATTGAACAAACTAAACACTACCTTTGAAGATTCTCATTAATTAGGTTTTTCTATTAAATATTATATTTAAATAAAATTATAAATATAATTATGGTTTACATGTTATGCACTGTCATAAATATATTTGTATAAATCCATATGTATACTGCATACAGATCCCCTTAAACTTACAATGCAAATAATCTCTATGTGTCCATCATAAGTTGAAAATGTTGTAAGTGAAAAATGCATCAAATGCATGCATTTAATGCATCAGATATCACAACTTAGTAGTAATACACTGTAGAGCATCCATTGTTTACCCGGATGTTTGAGGGTGGAATGGGAAGTCCATGGATAGCCCAGCATCCTAAAGCTTTATCACTCCACCTTGTATTGCTAACCCAGGGAAAGATCAAACTTCAAAAATCAGAGTATGGTTTCCACTGAATGGATATTTCTTTTATATTTTAATGAAGAAAATCATACATGTGTACATTGTAAGTAACCATATTATTTTTCAAAAAGAGTATCATTTAATTAATATGATAAATGTTTTGATATTTTGTGTATACAACTGAGATAATTGTTGCTCCTCACCATCCATTTCTCTTTCTTCAATTTTTAATAAATTGTGTGTAATTGGATTTACAATATCCTCACTACATTTTTAAATCTGGTATGTACTTTAAATTTAAATTTATATTCATTTTAAATATTTGAGAGAGATAGCAGACAAGGCAGAGAGAGAGAAAGAGAGAGAGAGAGAGAGAGAAGATCTCCCATCTGCTGGTTCACTCCACAAAGACTTTCTACAGCTGAAACTGGGCCAGACTGAAGCTAGGAGCTAGCAACTCAATTCAGTTCTCCGATGTGTGTGGCAGGGATAAACATCGACCAAAACCTGATGCCTCTCATGATGTGCATTAGCAAGAACCTGGAATAAGCAGCATAAATAGCTGGTACTTGAACCCAAGTACATCGATAGTATATGTGGGCCTCCAAGGAACGTATTAAACATTACACCAAGTGCCTGCTCCTATCAATCCTATTGTTAATACTCAATCACACGATGTATATATAGTTACAGCTACTCATCTTCTAACTAAATGGCATTCCATTGCACAATGATACCACAACCTGTTTGGCTTCCTCTAAAGACGAAGAACTGGGGTTGTTTCCACTGCTTTGATATATCAACACTGCTGCTATATTTATTACCAACTATTTTCTGCTGTTCATGTGAAACAGTTTAGCTAAATGTATAACCATAGAGGTGGAATTATTGTGTTGTAAAGTATACAGTTTTCAGCTGCACCACTTTATAACAAATCAGTAGTTATTTACAACCCATGTTTTGGGTTGATTTCCATTCTTATCTCACTCCTGAAAATTAGTATTCTCCACTAGAACACATATGTGAATATTAAGAAAGAAACTTTTATTGTTATCTGAGATACTTGAAATACAAAATTAGTTTCCAGTTTTGCATACTTTCTTACACTATCTGACTTTTATGAATACTAGTCTCCAATTTTTCCACAAATATCATTTTCAAGAAAACATACAAGCCAATAATTTTATCAATATTACTGTTATCACTAACAAAAATGATATGTTAATATTCATCAAGATGTTGGGAAATTTGCAAATATTTTAGAAAAATATATCACCCAAGTCTACTGAGATACTTGGATCTGCAGTATATTTAACTAATGCTCATACGTGTTTTAAAGACACACATACAAAAGCATGAAGGAATAAACTCAGTGCAAAAATAAATCATTTAGTCGTGTAAATACAGAGTTTTAGTTAGACCAGTGAAATTGTAATCCATTCAAGTGTAAGATTCCTTCTTCAGCATACTTTAATTTGATCTTACACCGCTCTGCTCAGTTTTAATTATTAGACACCATTGTTTCAGACCCCCCCCCATAGAAAATAAATTACACGTGGAAAGTGATTCATATTTAACTGGATAGTTGGTTTGCTTGGTTTTTTTTATATGGCATTAGCATACAGAGCATTATTGAGCACATGGCAGTATTTAGTGAATAAATTTATCACAAAATAATCATCTATTTGTCTTTGATACTACACTTGGCCTCAGTTCTTCTCTTTAAAGCAACACATCAAGATTCCTGATTTGTCTCTAACTTCACATTGCATATAGTTGCAATTGTCCAAAGTATAGTCTTCTGAGTATGTGGGTTTTTTCTCTGTCTAGTATAAATGAAAATATTCCAAAATCCTTTCAAGATTTCTTAACTGGCATGTATTTAAGATCTCTCACCAAATTGTGGTCTTTTTATATACTTCCCTGTTTGGCACTGAGTTTTGATATATGAATAGCATGATCATATGTCATATGCCAATTCAGCATATGAAAAAAGTGTCCCTTATTTCCACTTTATACATAAATGCAACCTACTATAATAGTTGGTACACATAATACAGCTTTTAGATCATAAATAAGAAGTCATATAACTGAGAATATAATAAAAGTTGAAAAATTAAGCATTTTTATGAGTTGAGGGCATAGGAAGTATTGAATAGTTTTGAATCTAGAATAATTTTTGTGAAATACATAGAAACTTAACAATTTGCTCAAGAACATAGAGACAATTGGTAAAAAAGAGATGATCTACTTTGCATTCATTCACAATATTTTTGCAAACAGTTATCTTAAAATTTATAAAGCAGGAAATCTAAATGCCATGTGTGCTAAAAGTGTTTTTCCTCTATCCTATATATGAATCATGTTTATTACAATGTGATGGTAAATTACTGTCACAATTTTTATAATGCATCAAAGTTGGTCCTATTTGGGGAGCTTTCATTCACACAGGAGAGTGCATTTCCTTTCTGGATTCACCTTGAAAGTAGAGTAACTCTATTTTTATTCCCTGCTGGCATAGCAAACGAGTGTAATGAAATCTATTTTGTGAGCTTCAGCAAATTGTTCCTTTCCCTTCCTTCTCAAACCACTTTCAAGTTTCACTGTCAATTTCAGCATTCATTTCACATTTTACCTCAAAACTTACCATCTTGGCTGGCATCGTGGCTCACTAGGCTAATCCTCCATCTGCCGCGCCGGTACTCCAGGTTCTAGTCCCGGTTGGGATGCTAGTTCTGTCCCAGTTGCTCTTCTTCCAGTCCAGCTCTCTGCTATGGCCCGGGAAGGCAGTGGAGGATGGCCCAAGTGCTTGGGCTCTGTACCCGCATGGGAGACCAGGAGGAAGCGCCTGGCTTCCGGCTTCGGATCTACTTCATGGATCAGCACAGCGCGTCAGCAGCAACCAGTCATAGCAGTCTCTTGGGGGATGAACCAATGGAAAAAAGAAGACCTTTCTCTCTGTCTCTCTCTCGCTAACTCTGCCTGTCAAATAAATAAATAAATAAATAAATAAAAACTTACCATCTTTAGCCAAAATGAGCAGACACTTAAAATATAGGTTTCAAACCTGATGCTTTAATGGAAACAATAGTCTAAAGTGAATATTTTTGTTGTTTAAATCAACATGAATTTTTAAAGGGTGTGGTATTTCTAATCACAATAAAATATGCTCATAGCCTAAAGTACAAGTTTCGTTATTATTTTGCTGGAGAACTGTTACAACTCAAGGTATATCACATGAGGCAGTTCATAAAAGTTGCAAATGAAATGAATCTTCAGTGGGTGAACTCTCAATAACAAAGATTTAATATCAAAGATGCATTGCTTACTATTAATAGTCAGATATTTTAGATTAGAGGAGCAATTAAAGAAGTGACATAGTTGAGATCACTTTTTAAATAAAGATTTATTTATTTATTTTCAAAGAGTTAGAGAGAGAGAGAGGAAGGGAGGGAGAGGGAAAAGGAAAGGGAGAAAGGAGGTAAGCAGAGAGAGAGAGATCTTCCATCTGTTGATTTACTTCCCAGATGCCTCAAGGGCCAGGAGATTAATCCATGTCTTCCACATGGGTATAGGGGCCAAAATACTCTGGCCATTTTCTGCGCTTTTCCCAGGCCATTAGCAGGGAGCTGGATCAGAAGTGGAGAAGCCAAGACTTGAATCAGTGCCCCTATGGGATGCCAGTCACAGGTGGTGGCTTTATGTGCCACACCACAATACCTGCCCCTGAGATGAATATTTTAACTGAAATGTTAATTCACTAGATTTTGATGATGGGTGTTTTTAAACAAGCAAAACATCTTGAGAATTCTGCAGATACTAAGTGTAAGATAAAACTAACATTTATTTAATAATTCCTATAATAAAAGGAAGTGATAAAATACCCTATGTGAGAGCTCATTTCATTTTTATAAAAGTCCTTTGAATTTTTACTGTTATTCATGTTTTTCAGGTGAAAATAATGGCATGTAATTTATTTTGCAATTCTCGTGATACATAATTCACGTCTTTACAATAAATTTAATCATGGTGACGACCATAAAATCAAATAATAATAGAAACATTAACGAATACAGAACCTTTATTGTGTGAAAAATGAAGATAATTTTCTAGATTCTATGAGTTAACTCTCATCACGACTCTTTTAGATGAGGATACTCAGTAACAGAACCTGAGCCAATTATCTGTGAGCTAAGTGTTTGTTACAGAAGCAATTGCTCAGAGCTCATTGATAGGGGACTTACTAAGTTGAGGGTGGGAAAGGAAAGATGAGGGTGCTAAGCAAACACTGAGTTTAAGGCTAAGTCCTATGATCAATCTGGACCTTGGGAGAGAAGTAGATGACACAATTTTCCGCCCTGCTGTACATAGTAACACGGCACAAGCGTGTGACTAGTGCCGCTTTCTTTTATCATCAAGTCAATAAAGGCAAAAGCACAGAGAATTTTGTGGAATGGCACATAGAAATCGTCAAAGCATGGGGAGGAGTTCAAGCATGACTGACAGTGTCAGTATTGCGGATTACATGGTGTTCCACTCCTCCTGCAATTCACGTATTAAAGACTTAAACTCAAATGTGACTGCATTTGAAGGTAGGACCTTTAAGGAAGTAAAATTAAATAAAGTCATAAGGTTATTATCCACATACAAAAAGACTGGTATCCTTACAGGAAAAGAGATACCAAGAGCAATGCTTCCAGAGGAAAGTCATGTGAGAAAATACGGAGAAGGCTGTCATTTGCAGGCCAATGAGAGAAGTCTCAGGAGAAATCAATCAACCCTATTAATATACCTCTTTTCTTTATT
Organism: Oryctolagus cuniculus; assembly: GCF_964237555.1. Classification (NCBI taxonomy): domain Eukaryota; kingdom Metazoa; phylum Chordata; class Mammalia; order Lagomorpha; family Leporidae; genus Oryctolagus; species Oryctolagus cuniculus. The sequence continues at coordinate 24,773,551 of NC_091433.1, forward strand.
TCCACCCTCAGAAGCATGGAAAAAGCATTTCTGTTACTTAATCCATCAATTATGGGATATTATAAGCACCTAGAAATGTTATATGAGAAGCCATTGAAGGCAGATCTGGTAGACTAAGATTCAAAAAATAGATATTATTATCAGTAATCTGTGCTTGACAAATAATTGATGCTTAAAGCTTATCCAAGTTAAGGCATTCGATCAAGGCAATACAGACAAAAAACAGTAAGTTAAGTGTGACAAATAGTTTTAAACTATTTTATTCTCTTTTGATATATGTTTTGCTTTTGTTTTGACTGGCATTTATAGTTGCAGTTCTTAAAAGCATTGTTGGATATTTTGAGCACTGTCAGCTGAGATACTTGTATTTCGTAAATAATAGGAGGGTAGACAATCTTAACAAGAATACTTGGAGAGAAGAGGTCGTCCCAAAAATGGCTACAAGGCTATTAAGAAAGAAAACAACATCTAAGGATAACCATAATCCTTTTATGAAACATGGTATGATACCGTCCTCCTTATCCATCTACCCATCTACAAGGACTTGAGACTTAGGACTTAAAATGTCACATGAAGGCACACTGCAGAGGGGATAGTGAATCAAAATTGTAATCACAGTTAAACTGGGAAAGGTGATTTAAGGACTCCTATAACCCAAATTTAGCATGCCACATAACAACAGTTAAAGAAAGAGAATTAAAGATAGAAAGACTGAGAGAGAGAGACAGAGAGAGAGAGAGAATCTTCAGTCTGCTGCTTCACTTCCCTAAGGGCCACAGCAACCCAGCCTGCCCAGGCTGAAGCCAGGAGCCAGTAACTCCATTCTGATCTCCCACATAGGCATCAGGGGACAAGTGCTTGGTGTTAGTAAAATGGTGTGGTCTTGTCTGTGGTACGATTTACATCCCAGACACGATCCTGGGCTCTATTCCCCACTGCCATTGCTGGAAGCCAGGTGACCTGATGGCCCAACCACAGGTGTCAGCTCCACCTCAGTGCTAATGGGATTTGCTGTTCCTACTTCCCTGCCCACCAGCAGAGGCATAACGGGACCTGCTTACTGCACATGCACCCTCTCTCTCCAGGTATTGTTCTCTCTTTCTTCTTCATCTTCACTCTCTCCTAATTTCTCTCTCTCAATCCTCCCTCTCTATTTTTCTTCTTCACCCTCTCCCTCCAGCCTATCAGATTTCTCCCGTCAATAAACCCTTTATCTTAACTCTAGTGTTTGGTGTGTTTTGTGGTGGTCTTACACTGGGGCCATGCTCCTAAGGAAACTGTCTCAGAAGAAGAGTAGCTGGAAATCGAATTTGGTGCTGTGGTACGGGATGCTGGTGTCACAAGCCAAGGCTTAAGACCCTGCACCACAATGCTGGCCCCAGTCAACCTTACTTAATCCTCTGATTAGGACAACTTTGATGGGATATGGGGAACTCCCTATCACTGGTACAGTCTTCAGTAGTAGCAAGGTACAAACTCACTGTGTCTTCACACTTAATTCTTCTTTAAGGACAAAAATAGGGGCTGGGGTTTGGCCTAGTTGTTTAGACACTGAATAGGATACCCACATTCCACTCTAGAGAGCTTAGGTTTGACTCCAGGTTCATAGTCCTGACTGGAGTTTTTTGCTAATGTAGACAGACCTTGGAAAGTAGAAGTGATGGCTCAAGTAATTTGGTTCTTTTACCCACATAAGAGACCTGGATTGTGTTCCTAATTCCAAACACTGGATCCAGGCACAGCCTGTGGGCAGCTGAGGACTGAGCCAGCAGTTAAGAATTCTCTTTACCTCCATCTGTACCTCTACCACCAATACCAACAAGCAAGCAATTTTTTTTAATTTATCAAACAATTAATAGGGACTATATACTACTATAGTTTTAATGATTTTTGGCTATTTTAAAACTTACTTTAGATGAGTGAAATTGAACAACTTTTCATTTTATTATTGTTTATAGCCCTTGCTGATGTTTCTGCTGAACTATAATCTTTTTATTTGTTGAACGATTTATTTAGTGTAACATTAAGCCTTCTATTATAATGTAAGTTTATATGCTATTTCAAAATTATTAATGAAGCGCTATCTTAAAATTAGTAAAGCATCTTTTTGTGTGTCAAAACACAGATTATAGCTTTATTATTCTTTATTATATATTATATATCATATATTTATATATTATAAATGTATTATTATAAATGCAGTATTATAAATTTATTATAATAGATTGTAATGACCTTCTTCTATCATCTGGAGACAAAATCCTCTTCAGGATAATAAAAGTAGCTTTGTTTTAAAAGAGATTAAATCAGGCTGGCGCCACGGCTCAATAGGCTAATCCTCCACCTAGCGGCCCCGGCACACCAGGTTCTAGTCCCGGTCGGGGCGCCGGATTCTTTCCTGGTTGCCCCTCTTCCAGGCCAGCTCTCTGCTGTGGCCTGGGAAGGCAGTGGAGGATGGCCCAAGTGCTTGGGCCCTGCACCCCATGGGAGACCAGGAGAAGCACCTGGCTCCTGCCTTCATATCAGCGCGGCCATTGGAGGGTGAACCAATGGCAAAAGGAAGACCTTTCTTTCTCTCTGTCTCTCTCACTATCCACTCTGCCTGTCAAAAAAAAAAAAAAGAGAGAGAGATTGAATCATCCAAGATTGAATCAACTGCACATGTTTACACAAGAAAATCTAACAGTAATGAAAAAAAATTTATGAAATTTTAGTAAATCCATATATTATAATGATAATCTTTACATCTATACTAAGTTCTTTTATTAACTCACATTTTGTGTGAGTGGGAAGGCAGGTATAGTGGAAAGAATCATTATATTCCTAAAGCTGTGTTTATGGAATGCATAAAGTTTGTATACCTTAGATAAGAATTTTCTGGGGAAAAATTCATAAGGATGTATACTTATTTTATTCAATATTCTGTTTGTATGCAATTTTTATAATAAACGTATTTACATAATTTATATAGAAACAAATTAAAATAAAAATAATAGAAAATGTGTAAAATTTTCATATGTCACTGGTGATTTGTAAGTTTATATGTTTAATATACACGTATTTTAGCTGCAGGTCTAGTTTCAATTAAAATTGAATTCTTAAGATGGTGAAGATATAGTTACAATTTAGCTATACATAAATCAGCATTACTTAATTTGTGTTGCATGAATAATATCACTTTGGAAAATATTTCTTGAAAGCATTTTATGAACAAGGTTCAGAATGTGTGCTAAAGTTTTGTACCTGAATGTAATATATATAGTTCAATTTGTTTTTTTCACATACTCTACAGAGTTTATGGCCCAACAAAGATTAAAAAAAGAACTGTCTTATATTTTATATCTTACTGCTTTATTGAGTTGATTTATCATTTCTGACACCTTTTTTGGTGGAGTGCTTGGGATTTTCCATGTACAGCATCGTGTCATCTGCAAGCATGGATATTTTACTTCCTGCTTTCCAATCCTGATGCCCTTCATTTCTTTCTCCTCCCTTATTACTCCTGCTGATTCTTCCAACATCATATTGAAGAAGAGTGATGAAAGTTGAATCCTTGTCTTCTTCCATATCTGAGGAGACAGGCTGTTGGTTTGTCATATACAGTCTTTATAATTTTTAAATATAGTCTTTTTATGCTGAATTTATGCACAGTCTTTATCATGAAGGGATGTTGAATCTTACCAAAGGCTTTATCTGCATCTGTTAAGCTGACAATACGGTTTTTGTTATTTGTTCTGTTGATGTGATGATGATTGTTGATTTGTGAATGTTGAGTCACCTTTGTATCTCTGGGCTAAATCTCACTAGATCATGGTGTATAATCTTTTTGAAGTGGTGTTGGATTCAGTTCCCTAGTACATTGTTGAGAATTTTTGCATCTATGTTTTGTTAGGATATAGGCTTGTAGTTTACTTTCCATGTTGTGTCTTTGATTTGCTGTAAGAGTGATGATGGCCTCAGAGCTCCACCTTTTCAATATTTTGAAATAGTTTGAAAAGTACTGAAGTCATTTCCACTTTAAGTATTTTGTGGAATTGAGCAATAGAGTCACCAGTTCTTGGACTTTTACTCCATGGAAGTCTTGATTACTTCTTCAATCTCAATGCATTTTATGGGTCTGTTTAGATTTTCCGTATCTTTTTTTTTTTTTTTTTTTTTTTTTTTGGACAGGCAGAGTTAGACAGTGAGAGAGAAAGACAGAGAGAAAGGTCTTCCTTCCATTGGTTCACCCCCCCAAATTGCCGCTACTACTGGTGTTGCACCAATCTGAAGCCAGGAGCCAGGTGCTTCCTCCTGGTCTCCCATGCGGGTGCAGGGCCCAAGCACTTGGGCCATCCTCCACTGCACTCGTGAGCCATAGCAGAGAGCTGGACTGGAAGAAGAGCAACTGGGACAGAATCTGGCGCCCTAACTGGGACTAGAACCCAGGGTGCCGGCGCCGCGCGCATAGGATTAGCCTAGTGAGCTGCAGCGCCGGCCTAGATTTTCCATATCTTTTTATTTAATTTGGTAGGTTATATTATCCAGTAACTTAGTCATTTCTTCAAAGTTTTTCTTCAAAGTTTTGTTAGTATTTGATTATTCAGAGTAGTTTCTTAAGATACTTTGTATTTTAGTGGTATCAGTTGTAATATCTCCTTTTTCACCTCTAATTTTATTAATTTACTTGAGTTTTTCATTTTTTGCTTGGTAGACTGGCTAAAGTTTTGCATATTTTGTTTATCTTTTAAAACAACAGCTTTTTGTTTTATGAATCTTTTGTACTTTTTCAAGTTTCAATTTCATTAATTTTTTTTATCTGATCCTTAATATTTCTTACTTTCTGTTAATTTGGGGTTTGGCTTGTGCTTATTTTTCTACATTCTCAAAATGCATCATTAGATTTTTTTTTTCAGAACTTTCTCTCCTTTTAATGTGAGGACCTAATTCTATAAACCTTCCTTTTAATCCTGCTTCTTCTTTATCCACATAATCTAATATGTTGTTTTCATTTTCATTTACTTCAACAAAATTCTGATTTCTTTTTTAATTTCTCCAATAGCTCACTGGTCATTCAGCAGCAAGTTCTTAATTTCCATATAGTTGTGGATATTCTATTGGTCTTTGTGGTTTTTATCTCTGGTTTTATTCTTTGTGCTCTGAGAACATACATGGTATGATTTCAGTCTTTTACCTTTACTGAGTCTAATATATGGTCTCTACCAGACAGCGTTCCATACGCTGAAGAGAATCATGTGGAATCTGCAGCCACTGGGTGAAATGTTTTTAAATGTCTGTTGGGTCTATTTGCTCAATAGGTTGGCTCAAATTTGAAGTATCTTTATTGGTTTTCTGTTTGTATGAACTGTCCATTGATGAGACTGGGGTGTTAAAGTCTCCCACTATTATTGCAGTCAGCTCTGTCTCTTCTTGAATCTGATAGTATTCGCTTTCTAAATCAGGATGGCCTTAGGAATGTATATATTAATTATAGTTATATCTTCTTGCTGATTCTTTTTACCTATATATCTTCTTTGTCTCCTTTTATAATTTTTATTTAAAGTCTGTTTTGCCTGATATGAGTATAGCTACTCCTGTCTGTACTTGGTTTCCAATTCCCATCCCTTCACCTTTAGTCGATGTGTCTTTATTTATGAAATGAATTTCTTGTAGGCATAATCAACTCAGGATGGATCAAATATTTAAATTTAAAACCTGAGATTATGCAGTTGTTGACAGAAAATGTAGGGAAACACATTAAGACTTTGGTGTAGGTGATGACTTCTATGTTAAGACCCTCAAGGCACAGGAAACAAAATCAAAACTAGATGAATGGAATTATATCAATCTCAGAAACTTCTGCACATTAAAGAAAAGAGCAATAGAATGAAGAGACAACTGACAGAATGGGAAAAATATCTGCAAGCTATTGATCTGACAAAGACTAATATAAAAAAAATCGGGAATTCAAAAAGCTCAACAAAAAAATAGTAAATAAATTTAAGAAATGAGCAAAAGACCACAATAGACAGTTCTGAAAAGAAGAAAAATAAATGCAACAAATATATGGGAAAATGCTCAATATCAATAGCCATCAGAGAAATGCAAATCAAAACAAACGATGAGATATCATTTCATCCCTGTTATAATGGCTCTTTACTGTATGTCAAAAAAAAAACAAAAAACAAAAAACAAAAAACAAAAAAACAAGGAGTTAAAGTAACCAAATCACTTCTATAGGAATGATGGTTCCTCTGATTTCACTAATAATTCAAAAGATGGAGTCAATATCAAAACCTGTGAAAGACAGATATATGATAGTCAATATGGTGCTGTGTGTCTATTCTAACACTGGTGGCATTCTTGTTTGGTTTTAACATTCTAAATCATGTTGCTTGCAGATGATCTTTTGTATTAAAAGTCTCCATGTTGTACCCTATTAGTTCCAGAGTTGTTATAGAATTCTCTGGCCAGAAATATTCACATAATTGCATAATTTTAAGATTTAGTTTTAATAAGCAATATATTCACACCAGGTATATCCAATTAAATGAATTCTTTGGATAAGAAAATAAAATAATGTGTTTGCTACTAAGTCTTACTAGGATGCTTACAAAAGATTTGAATGGTTTCTTTTTCTTTCCTGTACATAAAAGAGAGAGAATGGCTTACAGGCTGCTTTTAATCCATTCTTTCTCATCTACAGATTCCTGTGAAGTAACAAATAGCTCAAGGCAGTGATGCTTCCATAAAGCCTTCTTGTAATTATTGGTCTCCTGAGGCTGCACTGATTGTTTTCAAAGATTTGTTTTTATTTGTATGTGTGAAAGAGAGAGCAAGGGAGAGACAGAGGGAGGGAGGGAGAGAGAGAGAGGGAGAGAGATCCATCTTTCAGTCCCCAAATGACTGCAACAGCCACTGCTGGGTCAAGCCAAAGTTTGGAGCCTGGAATTCCATGTTGGTCTTCCATGTGGGTGTATGTGGGCCATCATCTGATGCTTTTCCAGGCATAATAGCAGGCAGTAGGATTGAAAGCAAAGCAACTGGGACTCAAACCAATGCTGCGTTACAGGAAACGAGCATTGCAGGTTGCCACTTAATCCACTGTTGCACAATGGTGACTTGAGCATTGATGTTTATGAAGTCTTTGTAGATTGCTCATTTTCACTGTTTTTGCAAAGAATTAAAAAAAGAAGACTGGAGCACTCTAACCCTTGCACGCTTAACCTTGAGCTAAATGCTCATCCATTGTTTTGTTGGCACTGTAGTAACACTATCATGTGTTTCTTTTGTCTTCTAGTATTATCCCAAAAACTTCTGTATCAGAAGAAAATGAGACCACCAAAGAAAAAGAACACTGTTTTCAAAGGAAAGGAAGGCACCATTCATTGGATAAAAAGATTCACAATGTGATGCATTATCTCCCATGTTTCAAATGTGTCCTTTTGAGGATATTTTCTGGTTTTCATTGTCTGAAGAAAGATGTAAGCTGCCAGATAGTGGAGAAATGTAGACAAGACTAGTCTGCCACCCAGGCAAGTGTATATTTACATGAATACTTCAGAGACAACAGCATTATAAATTATAAATGCTACTGTGCACTGAATGGAGATCTGTTCATAGGAGGCAATGATGTGCATCTATTTATATTTAATTAAGCATTAATATGAATATATTTAAAGCTTTCTATAACCTTGATAGAAGTAACCAATATGAACATTTTTATTAACTCAAATTTCTAGGTCATAATTTATTCCAAATCTACTTTCAGATTGATTTAATGAGAAAAATTGGTACACAAAGGCCAAAAAAATAAATATTACTGACCGAATGAACGAATGGCTGGCTTGAAATAAAAGAAACACTCATGACCTCATTACTATCTACAAATGGCAGTTTAATGGAAGCAGAAAAATGATGTGAGGAAAAATATCATACACTTGTCAGTTCCATGATACAAATGGAAGGAAAAAAGATGCATGTAGTGATTGTTAGGAAATTCAGAAAATTATACCATCTCTGCCATGTCTTTCCTGAACAAAAGACCACAGAATATGATCCAAACCCAGTGACTAATTCAGTCTTCATTTTTATATATGTTCCCTTTTTAATTGCATGCCAACTTTTTCTGCAGATGATAGAAAAGCGTTTAGATATTTTTTTTTGATAGCGTCTGAATGTGTAAACCCAAAATTGTAAGAGTTCAAAAACTTGAGAAGCCTTATGATGCCAAAATTCCACTGTGAAATAAAACTTTAGTTTCTTAACTATCCATTTAAAAATCACATTACACAAACGTGGTATCTGAAATAATTCTCTTTTTTTGTTGTTTTTACTTATCTATATGCTTTACTCTGAAATACAATGTATTGGCCTTTGTATTAGTTTGTAGACACACCTGTGTCCTGGATCATCAGTTCAATTACATTAATTCCATGAATTGAAAACCACAGTGACAAAGGTATATCTAAATTATGTGATAACTGGGCCATAAAAAGGAAAATCTGTGAATTCCACTTCCCCAAGGGAAAGCAATTCTGTTTATTATCTTATCTACCAACTGTCAGGAGCCTGTGATATGGAACAGTTTAGATTATTGCTGACATTTGGAAAAATAAATAGATTTGAAAGAATTTGAACATGTTAAGCAACATGGCAATGTGATATTGCTGAACAGAAATGGTTTATTTGTTGATAAAATATAACAAATATTGCAGAAATTGTTATTAGTTCCAGCTTCTTAGTTTAGGCTTATCTCTGGAGAATTGGAATAGCTGAAATATCATTGAAATAGGACTGTTGAATATATTAGCACAGTTAACATGCATTAAATATAGACACATATTCTTTGATAAACATGAAGTCTTCCAATGGGTAAATTGCAGTTGAGCTGATATTTATCACTGGATAATCTGGATTCTGTATCTTCATTCACTATTAAAAAAAATCAGGTACAGTCATTTAGTGGTGTGGTTAAGCCACTTCTTGGGAATCCTGGATATCATATTGGAATTCCTGGCTAAGGTTCCATTTACTTTGCTTCCATTCCAGCTTCCTCATGACACATCCTGGGAAGCAGCAGATGATGACTCAAGCATGAAAGTTCTTGCCATTCATGTGGAAGACCTGGGTTGGGTTCCAACCCTGGTTTTGTGGGCATTTGGAGAGTGAACCAGAAATGGAAGATCTCCCTCCTCCTCTTCCTCTCCACGTCTCTGTGTCTTTCTCCCAATCTGACTTCCTTTAAAATAAAATTGACAATACAAATAAAAAATTAACTTTCATTAGTAAAATATTATGAAACACTTCCGAGAGGGATATAAATTAAGGTTAAGAAAACAATTATTTTTGCTACATGCCTAAGTATTCTTAAATATAGTTTTTAGAATCTTTATTAAATACATATATATATATATATATATATATGCCTGTTTCTTTGGTGTTTAAGAATTATTTCTGAACCATACATTCCAGTTGTCTAAGGAACATCAGGAAAGCCTGGAAAAGCAGCAGAAGATGCTCCAAGTCCTTGGACCCCTGCACCCACGTGGGATACCCTTAAGAAGCTCCTGGCTCCTAATTTCAGATAGATGCAGCTCCAGCAGTTGCGGCCAATTGGGGAGTGAACCATTGGATGGAAGATCTCTCTTTCTCTCTGTTTCTCCTTTCTCTGTGTAACTCTGACTTTCAACTAAATAAATAAATCTTTAAAAAATAAATAAATATCAGATAAATACTATATACTTTGTTCATTTCAGATTCTTTAAGCATATGTCTTAAAATGTCCAATAAATATTACATTTCATATCAGGAAATTATCTTTTTTTATTTTTTGAAAGGCAGAGTTAGACAGTGAGAGAGAGGGAGAGACAGAGAGAAAGGTCCTCCTTTATTCGTTGGTTCACACTGCAGTGGCCACTACAGCCGGCGCAATGCCGCTGGTGTGCTATGCTGATCCAAAGCCAGGAGCCAGGTGCTTCCTCCTGGTCTCCCATGCGGGTGCAGGGCCCAAGGACTTGGGACATCCTCCACTGCACTCCCAGGCCACAGCAGAGAGCTGGACTGGAAGAGGGGCAACTGGGACAGAATCTGGCATTTCTTGTTTTTTATTTTATTTTATTTTTTTTTAGAAATATCTACACCATTTTCTACAGTGACTGCTTTATGGTCCTGCCAACATACTTTCTCTCTTGTATTTCTTTGCTTATTTGTTAAAGGTCAATGGACTATATTTGTGTTGTTATAACTTTCAACTCTTCTGTTCTATTGATCTATTTTTCCATTATTTCTTGAATAATTTCCTGTATTCAATATTGTAACAGGACTAGTAGTAGAGTTATAAGGGTCCTCCATTTTGTTTCTTCTTACAATATCATGTTGAGTTTTCTCAGTCTTTTTTCTTTTCATATCAGATTTATAATCATTTTGTCAACATGAACAAAGTAACATACTTGAATTTTATTATGATTTAATGGAATTTTCACATCAAGTAAGGAAGAAATGATATTTAATATTGGGTCATCCTATCTGTGACCATGATTTTAGAATTAGGGGACTGCAAAAGCAAAAAATGAGTTAGGAACTCTTTCCTTTACTTTGAATTGTGGAACAAATGAAATAGATGATTGGCATAATTTCTTCTTAAATATTTGAAAAACTCTTAAGTAAACCCATCTGGACATGGTCTTTTTAAAATTGATTGTGGGGAAATTTATAACACTGAATGCACATATTATGGGAGAGGAAAGATCTAAAATAAATAATCTAGATTCCTCTCTATAAATTTCCCCACAATCAATTTTTTCTCCTAATAATACACATTTTCTTAGGTTTATTTTTATTTTACCTAATTATTTTTAATTTCTATTGACTTACTCAACTCTGTGTTTCTTGGAAGTCCATTGTTTAATTTTGAAATAATTTGAGATTTTCCAGCTATCTGTCCTTATTGATTTATATTCCTTTATATTCTGAAAGAGTACTTTGTATGATGTTTATTCATCTAAATGTAAGGTGTTTTCTTGATCCAGCAAAGTAGACCACATTGGTGAATGTTCCATGTGAGCTGGAGAACAATGTGCTTCCTGCTGTTATTTGACGAAATATGTTATAAATGTCAAGCAGATACAGTTCAGTGATGATGTTATTCAGTTTAGCTATGTTCTTATTGATTTTGTGATCATTGGATTTGTCAGTTATGTCTAGAGGGTGTACTAAAGTTCCTAATCCTGAGTGAAATCACCCAGTTGTCTTTACAATTCTATCGGTTTGCCTCACATATTTTGATATTCTATTGTGAAGCACATCTACATGAACATTGCATATGTATCTACGAGGTACACGAATTGCATTTATCTTTCATACAGAAACTATGCATTCAAGGAAAAAGTGAAATGCTTAAAGTATTGGGAGAAAAATGTGCACCAATTTATAATTTTGTATCTAAAGAAATTTTCAAGGGTGAAAGATATGTAATTTCCAAACAAACAATAGTTTAATGTACTTTTGCTAGTAATTTGCCTTACAAGAAATGTTAAAATATTTTTTCACAGAGACTGAAAATGATATAAGTCAAAAACCTTAATTTACATAAAGGAAAGGGGAACACTTTGGAAGAAATTTGTTTATTTTTCCTACCTGGAAAAAACTACAGTGATATTTAAGAGTGCATTGGGATTAGTCTCTAAATATATACCATACTCTGTGGAAAGCACTGAAAACAAAATAAAATAAATAATATTGATTTATTAAGAGAGAGAATGAAATCATAAAAATGCTTAATTAAAACCAAAGAGTACAGAAAAATAGTGAAGTCAAAATAAAGAACAAGAGAAATAAATAGTTACAAATATGATAAATATTATCCAATTATATAAATAATTGTCCTATATTTGAATGTTTTAAATACACAAGTTAAAAGATAGACTATCAGAGTAGACGGAAAACAAGACACAACTATAAATAATCAAAAAGCCTATTTTATAGTGACATAGATTAATATGTAAGTGTTCCAGAAATATATACCATGTTTACACCAATCAAAAGGAAGCTGGAGTAGCTATATTAATTTGAAACAAATTTAACCTCAGAAAACTGCAAATTGCCAGAAATAGAAAGGCATTACATGATGATAAATTGGTATTTATCCATGACTTACATTTATTTTTTTTTAAATTTTCATTGACATGGAATAGGTACATACATTTATAGGATACATTGTGATAGTTCAACAATGTATACAGGTTGTATTGGTCTATCAAATAATTAGTACTTTCATTTTCTTATACATTCATGCTTGGAATTATGAGTTCCTCTCTTCTAGTTCTTCAGAAAATACACAATATGTTATTGTTAGCTGTAGTCACCCTCTGTGCTACAGAACACTGAACTTATTCCTATCTTACTATCCATTAACCAATGACACTTTATCTCTTTCCTCTTCCAAACCACTAGTACCCACTATTCTATATTCACATGGATGTTTTTAGTTTCTACATATGTGTGACAGTACATGACGTTCATCTTTGTCTTTCTATTTTACTTAACAGAATGAGCTCCAGTTCCACTCATTTTTCTTCAAAAGAAAACACTTCATAAATTTTTGGCTGAATAATATTATACTATGTATCTATACCACATTCTATTTATCACTTTATCTGATGATGTATGTCTTGGTTGATTCCATATCTTGGCTACTGTGAATGGTGCTTCAATAGACATGGAAGTGCAGATACATCTTTGATATAATTATTTCATATAATATGATACTACACTTGATCTTAGCCAAAAGGCCAAGAAGTGATCATCATATAATATGATAGAAGTGATTGGATATAAAATCTATGATTGTAGTCTAGATTTCTGCATGTTTCTTGATGAAATAAGCCACTCATCTTAGTCATCTCAGGATGCTGGAACCAATTACCATGGATGAATGGCTAAGTTATTAAACGCTTACTGATCTGAAGTCTGGGAAGACCAGAATCAAGGCAGCAGTGTCATGAGAGCTCACTTCCTGGTTTGTATATGACTGTCTTCTCATTGTATGCTCACAAGGAGATGCTGAGAGAGATAGGCAAGCTCTCATCCTGCCTCTTCTTATACTCTTGTTATAAGTGTCTTACCTTTGTGATCTAATCATCATCTGCAGGTTACGCTCTTCAAACATCCCACTGGGGATTATTTGGGGAGGGGATATAGTCTTTTAGTCCACAGCACCAATGCATTAGGAAGCTTACAAGGCACAAAACTGCAAGCAACCTCTAGGAACTTTGAGTGGCCACATGGGCTGAGCAAAACAATAAAGTTTTCACTTCATCAGTTCCAAATTGGTTACTAGCAACAAAGTGGATATTGAAGAGGGACCAGAGTCTTTGATGAAAAATGTAGCCTGGTCAGCACTCTAATTGCAAACCTTTGATACTGTGAGTAGAGGATCCAGTTTTGTCTCGCTTGTGACCTAAAGAAATTGCAAGTTAATAAATTGATGTTGTTTTAGGGCACTAAATGGGTAGTAATGTCTTGCACTCCCATACAAAACAAGCACAGGTTATTTCAAGTTCAGTGCTTCAATGAATGTGGCATTTCATTGTTCATGGTTTTTGGTGGATATATGTATACTTTTGGTGAATACCAAGGAATGGCATGTTTGGCTCACAAAGGAAAACAATAATTGCCTATAATTGTATTGTAAAGGCTAAATATTTTTCTCAGATAATTGTGCTTATTGAAGATGAGTCCCACAGATAGTGAAAGAGAATTTGTTTTTTCCTGAAACTTGGAACCACTTGGTATAACCTATCTTTTTAATTGTAGGCATTCTGAAAGATATGTGCTGGTATATATTATGGTTATAACTTACAATTTCAGTAAAATACGGAATTTCCTTGAAACAAAAGGAAAGCATCAGTAACTCAATAGATAGTAATAAATGAAAAAGCACAATCTCTGAATGTCAAAAATATTTTTCATCCTTAGTTTAGGAACGAGAGAGTGAAATTGATAGGAAAAGAAAAATCTCAAGTTCATGTGAACATTTTAAAGAAATAAAATGAAAAAGAAAGAAAATGTTGAGTAATAATCTTAAAAATACTGAAGTAATAAAGTTTATAAAACAGCTCACAACAGCATCACAAAAGTTTTGTAATACACTAAAGAGCCTTTAGGATACTGCTTTAATCATGCACATTGAAATTAAGATGTCATTATGCATAAGTGACTAGAGCAAAACTTTATTAAACATTATGCAAACTGGCATAATACTAAATGCTGTAGTTGTAACTTGTACAATATGTACAATATGTATTGTTGCTTATCTTATTTTACTGTTATTGGCTTTAGAGATCTCAGGATAAAAAGAAATTAAAAATCCTCCTGCAATAAGCAAGTTTTCTCCTTCTGAAATGTAGCTTAGCAACTGACCACACCCTGTTGAGAGAGAGGGAGGTGGGGAAAAGAACCACACATAGAAAAATGCTACCCTTGCCGGCGCCGCGGCTCACTAGGCTAATCCTCCGCCTAGTGGCGCCGGCACACCGGGTTCTAGTCCCAGTTGGGGCGCCGGATTCTGTCCCGGTTGCCCCTCTTCCAGGCCAGCTCTCAGCTGTAGCCAGGGAGTGCAGTGGAGGATGGCCCAGGTGCTTGGGCCCTGCACCCCATGGGAGACCAGGAAAAGCACCTGGCTCCTGGCTCCTGCCATCGGATCGGCGCGGTGCGCCAGCCGCAGCGCTCCGGCCGCGGCAGCAATTGGAGGGTGAACCAACGGCAAAGGAAGACCTTTCTCTCTGTCTCTCTCTCTCACTGTCCACTCTGCCTGTCAAAAAAAAAAAAAAAAAAAGAAAAGAAAAAGAAAAATGCTACCCTTAACGTGAAATATAAATAATAGTCAATGTGCAATAAGTATTAAATGATGAATCTCACTATTAATCAGATAATTTAATTAAGTTGACATGTGACTTCTTAGCCATTAGATAAATAACACTCATGAACGTGTGTGTGTCTGTACATGTGTGTGTTAGGGGTTTTATCCAGAAAATTATACTAAACAAGGTACAATCTCAAAACCCTCAGCTGTAAATAATTTCTTACATTTAGACTGCTAAAGTCTACATATATGCAATAAAACATGGATACTCATTGCTAGTATCTATCTTTTCAAATGATAACAATTTGGAAAAAAATATCAACAATGTTACTAAAAGAATAATTAGTTTCTTCATGAGATAATGAGACCTATACATTCCAGAGGTATATCCATGATTTGTAGCATTGTCCTTTGTTATCATCATTAATTAACACCAGAATCTTCTTGGAGCAGTCAGTGGACACAAGTGAGCCAGTGTGATCACCCTGATACACCCAAAGACTAACAGATTCTCTCACAAGCACTTAGACATGCTAAATAATATATTCTACTAATCAGCAACACTAGTAAAAGCAGAAGTAAAGAAAACAGCATCAGAGAGATGCCAGCAAGATGGCAGAGTAAGAACTCTGAGGTCTCACCTCCACCCTCACAGAAAGTTCAACACAAATATACAACAAATATATGAGATCACACATATATGATAAAAACCTCTTTTAATTACTATGCAAAGTTTACCTGTATACAGATACCATACCACATCCCATAATATGTTCAGTAATTATGTACCATTAAAAAAAAAGAAAACCAAAGCTATGTGATCTTTAAAAGCTAACGCATCTATAGACCCTGTAGGTGGCAGGCATTACCCTAAATACATGCTTGTGTGTGCATCTTTTCATTTAATTCTTAAAACATACATGAGAATGGGTACCAATTTTGTCCTTATCCATTTTATTCATGAAGAAATTAAATATCTTGCTTCAAGTGACAATGGAGTAGGTCTGACCAAATCTGACAGCGATGTAGCCATGTTCTGAGCCACTCTATTTTCTTCCTTAATTAGATTAGCTATTAGGCCATTAGTTCTCTTATTGTATTCTGGAATGTGTTCTAAATTAGTTTATAATTGTTCTTTATTTCCCTAAATGTTTACTTCATTTTATTTGAAAAGCAGAAGTACAGAGAGAGGAAGATATAGGGAAAAAGGGAGAGATTTTCCATCTTTTGGTTCACTCCCCAGATATCCCCAGTGGTCGTGCCTGGGACAGGACAAAGCCAGGAGCTTGTAACTCTGTACAGATCTCCCACATGTGTTTGGGGTCCAAGCATTTGGGACATCTGCTGCTTCCCCAGGCAGGCACATTAGCAGGGAGCTGAACATTGTGGCATGGCAGGTTAACCCCAACTTGAGACACCCACATTCTATATTAGGGTGCCAATTTGAGTCCTGGCTATATTACCTGAGATCCAAACTCCCTGCTAATATACCTAGGAAGCAATGGAGAAAGAACTGAGTACGTGGATCCCTGCAACCCACACTGGAGGCCAGATGGAGTTCCTAACTCCTGCTTTCAGACTGGCCCACCTCCAGTTATTATAGCCATTTGCAGAGAAAACCAGCAGATGGAAGATCTCTCTCTCTTTCTCTCTCTCTCTCTCTCTCTCTCACACACACACACACACACACACACACACACACAATTTATCTTTTAAATCAATATTTAAAAAAAAAAACTACAATAAAATAGGAACAACATATGGAGTTCATTTCAACCTAAATATAATGCTAAATTTGAGTATAATTTTTCCCTTCTGAAGCTTAAGTGAATTTGGTGAGCCAGTTAAAAAGCAACTAGCTCACTGACAGGAAATAATGCAATTCCCATGGTACTGGGTTAGTTACCAAAAGAATAGATTGTTATAAATGGGAGCACACCCTTCCTAATTTGTTTGTTCTGCACATATCCGTTGGCCTTTTCTTTTCTGCAGTGCTAGGACACACCATACCTGAAGGCCTTTGCCAGTTGCTGTTGTCTGCTCTGAACTTCCAGTCTCCAGACTCACGAAATAAATAAACTTCTTTCCTTTATAAATTACCTAGTCTCAGATATTCTGTGTTAGCAATGGAAAACAGAAAAATACAATAAAAGTTTAAAAAGCCCCAGGATCGATCAGATTATAACTAAATAATTTATACGGATCATCTCAAAATTATGTTAATTAAAAATCACAACTCATCTGCTTCTTATGCTTGCAGGATGTAGGAACTTAAATGAAATGGATTACATACAGATTGAGAAAACTAATTGCACTACTTGTCCCAATATTGTAAGGCATCAACATTCTTGGTCATGTTACCTTTTCATTGCTTTCAATGAAGGGGAATCTCTTACTCTGACTTGTTCTGTCAGTAGAATATGGCAAAACTGACAGTGTGACAGTTTTGAATGCCAACCTCAAGATGATAGCATATTTCTACTTAGCTGCTTTTGTACCTCTGCCATTTGAAAAGAACATACCCATTCTATGCTTCTGCATGAGCATATAGAAACACAGCTGAATCAAATTTCTTCAGTCAAAAGAAAGTTGATCCACAAGTGTTTGAGTTCCAGTGGCCAACTTCCAAATAAGAGTATTCCTGTACCAAATCAGACATAAAAAATGTTACTGTTTTATGTTAATTTATTTTGACAAGATTTGTTTTTCAGTATTGTCCTGATCATTTGTAGTGAATTCAAAAACTGACCTCTCCAATTGGAATGCTGTCATATAAATGAACTATAAAATATGTGGCTTAAGGAACTGTGTAAGGAGTGAAAAGAGGCTGAGAAAATGATTAGAGAATTGAGAAAACTGTAAAACTGGAAAAATATGTCATATATTTGTGAAACCATTGGTAATTTATGCTGGTAATCCCTTGGAAGATAGAACAGAACTTGCATGATATGATATTGAAATTAAGTCACCAATGTTGGATTTAAAAGAAATATCTAGACTTATATTTCTCTCCATATTTAACTGTTCATAGCTTTAGATTTACATCAACACTAATGAAAAAGATAATTCATGAAATGTGTACAAAATATGTTAATTATTTTTCAAAGATTTATTTTATTTATTTGAAAGACAGAGTTACAGAGAGAGGTAGAGACAGAGAGAGAGGTCTTCCATCTGCTGGTTCACTCCCCAGATGGCCACAACGGCCAGAGCTGCACCTATCTGAAGCCAGGAGCCAGGAGCTTCTTCCAGGTTTCCCACACCGGTGCAGGGGCCCAAAGACTTGGGCCATCTTCTACTGCTTTCCCAGGCCACAGCAGAGAGCTGGATCAGAAGAGGAGCAGCAGGGACTTGAACCTGCACCCATATGGGATGCCAGTGTTTTAAGCCAGGGCATTAACCTGCTGTGCCACAACGTCAGCCCCTGTTAATGATTTTAGTAATTTGTTTGGCAGAATAATCAGATTCTTAAGTAAATACTCCTCTCTAATGCTAAAATGTTAATTGTAAAGATTTTATTGGGAAATTCTGTGCTATGATTTGGATATGGTTTCTCCCTAAAGTTTCATGTGCTAAAAGCACAGACAGCAGTATGTTGGTGTTGAAGAGGTGGAAACTTTAAGAGGTAGGGTGTAGTAGGAGAAAATTAATGCATAGGCATTCCATTCTGTGGAAATGATTAGTGCAGTTTCAGAGGAGCAGGTCAGATCCCTTAGGACTTATTTACTTCTCAGGAATATAACTCTTAATAAACATTCCGGACATTTCCCTGGAGTCCCTCTCCTCTGTGCACATGTATCATAGCCATGTCACACACAGTGGGGACCTGCATTAGCGCTGAGCAGATACTAACACCAGACAACTGAATTTCTAGAACTGTGAGCTAAATAGACCCCCTTTTTTATAAATCACCCAGAATCAGGTATTCAATTATAGAAACACAAAAAATAAAATTGGAGCTGAAGATTTGGTTTTGCTGTAACAGGAATTGAAAATGAGAAGCAAATCTGGAACGGGGTAAAACAAAGATTGGAAGAGTTTGAAGGAGTAAGCTAGAAAAAGCCTAGAATTGTGTAACTGGAGCCTTATGGGTAATTCTAGCAAGGGCTAAGAGGACAAGGATATTGGAACCTAGAACTTCCTAGTGATTGGTTAAGTGGTTGGGACCTGAATGATGAGATGAATGTGGCTAATAATGGCTATGCATATTATGTTTCAGGTAGAAAGGAGAACTATCCTACTGAAAACTGGAATAAAGTTTAGTGTTGTCAGACCAAAGGAAAGAACCTAGCTGGACTGTGTTAATGCAGGAGGGATTTATGGAAGGCCAAATTTGAGAATGATGAAAAATTAATCAAAGAAATTTCTGAATAGAAAATGATTTAGAATGCTATTTTGTTGCTTTTAGCTTCTACACAGACAGAAGTGGAAAGGAATGATTTAAAGACTGAATTTATACTTAAAAGAGAAACAGCTTTAATTTTTGGGAAAGTCACAGCCCGGTCAGGAAAAGTGAAGGAACAGTGTGTAAGGATGTGGCTTAGCAACCACCTGCAGAAGGGATTACAATGGATATAAAAGAGCCAGGGTTAGTGCAACAACACACTGGGAATCAGAACCTATGAGCATCTCAGAGATGCTCAAAGCCGTCCCAAAGCCCAGAGGCTTTGGAAAGCAGAATAGATTCTGGGAACAGGACTAGTCAGCTCTGTAGGGGATGGATGCCTAGGGTGACCCCAGGATTTGATTCTTTGTTTTTCAGGGGAATACTCATTTTTTTTATTTATTTATTTGAAAGTCAGAGTTACGAGAGAGAGAGAGAGAGAGAGAGAGAGAGAAACAGAGAGACAGAGAGAGAGAGACAGAGATAGAGACAGAGAGAGAGAGGTCTTCCATCCGCTGGTTCATTCCCCAATTTGCCGCAGCAGCCAGAACTGCGCCTATCTGAAGCCAGGAACCAGGAACTTCCTCCAGGTCTCCCACGTGGAAGCAGGGGTCCAAGGACTTGGGCCATCTTCTACTGTTTCCCCAGGTCATAGCAGAGAGCTGGATTCAAAGTGGAGCAGCTGCATCTCTAAAAGGCACCCATATGGGATGCCAGCACTGCAGGTGGTGGCTTAACCTGCTGCACCACAGTGCCGGCCCCATCCTTCTCCCCTCTTGAGAAGGATCTATACTGATTCAAGAAAACCCTGTCATGGCTTTTGCTGCTGTGCCAAATGAGGCAAGGAGCTGCCCTTGGTGACACTTGTGTGATGCCGATTCAATAAGTGTTCAGAATATAAGAGCTATGGGGACCTAGCAGGTCCCTCTGAGATTCCAAATGAAAGCCTGGTTTGCAAGAGTAAAGAAGATGCAATTCTCATCTACTAGAATTTTTCAGTGAGACTGTGGGATTGGAACTGGATTTAAGACTCCAGAAAAAGATTGCAGCATCAGCAGCGTCCAGCACTTGCTTAGGACATGGGTCATTGTTTCAAACCCATGAGAATGGCTAGGTGTCCTGAACCCAGCAAAGCCATGGGAGTGCAGCTACCTTGGGCCCTGGGAACCTACCCTACACTCCTGTGTACACAAGATGATGGTAGACTTAAAGCGTTAAGATTTAAGGTAGGAGCCTGCTCTGTGGCATAGTGTGTAAAGATGCCACCTAAAGTGTCAGCATCCCACATGGGTGCTAGTTCGAGTGCTGGGGTTCCAATTCTGATCCAGCTCTCTGCAATGACCTGGGAAAGCAGTAGAAGATGGTCCAAGTCCTTGGGCCCCTGCACCCGTGTGGGAAACCCAGAAGAAGCTCCTGGCTCCTGGCTTCAAATAGGCGCAGCTCTGGCCATTGCCTCCAATTGAGGAGTGAACAAGCAGATGGAAGACCTCTTTCCCTCTGCCTCTCCTTTCTCTGTGTAGCTCTGCCTTTCAAATAAATAAATAAATCTTTAAAAATTATTTTTGTCTTAGGGACTGTGCTGCAGCACAGAAGGCTGAACCACACCCTGCAAAATCTGAGTCCCATGTGGGCACTGATTTGAGTCCTGGCTGTTACATTTTCAGATGAGATCGGGCGCGATCTGGGTGGTATGGCCGTAGACTGTTCCATTTTCAATCCAGCTCCCTGCTGATGCATCTTGGAGAACTATGAAAGATGGCCCAAGGCCTTGGGTCCCTGCACTCACTTTGGAGACCTGGCTCCTGGTTTTAGCCTGGCCCAGCCACAGTCATTTCAGCTGTTTGAGCAGTGAACAAGCAGATAGAAAATTTTCTCTATCTCTCCCCTCCCCCTTTGTGTGTATGTATGTGTGTGTGTGTGTGTAAATCTGCCTTTCAAACAAATAAATCTTTTTTTTTTTTTTATTTGACAGGTAGAGTTACAGACAGTGAGGGAGAGAGACAGAGAGAAAAGTCTTCCTTCTGTTGGCTCACTCCCCAGTTGGCCACTACAGCCAGCACTACGCCGATCCAAAACCAGGAGCCAGGTGCTTCTTCCTGGTCTCCCATGTGAGTGCAGGGGCTGAAACACTTGGGCCATCCTCCACTGCCCTCCTGGGCCACAGCAGAGAGCTGGACTGGAAGAAGAACAACCGGGACTAGAACCTGTTGGCACCGCAGGTGGAGGATTAACCAAGTGAGCCACAGCACTGGCCCCTCAAACAAATAAATCTTAAAAAGCTTCACTGTCTGCCCTGCTGGGTCTGAGGCTTGCTGGAAATCTTTGATTCCTTCTTTTGGTCTAGTTCTAGGAATGCTTAGCTTGTGCTCACTCCACCATTGCATCCCCAAGCTCATGACCTGTGTTTCGTTTTATAGGATCACACCAGACATTGTGTTGGGAGTCTCAGAAAACACAATGAAAGTGAACTTTTGAGTGATGTTGAAATGAGTTAAGAAGGTTGGGACTGTTGGTATGGAGCTAATGAAATGTTGTAAGTACATGTACTTTAGCGACCAGAGTCAAAATGCAATGGTTTGGATAGTTTGTTCCCTGAAGTTACATGTGCTGCAAAGTTGGTCCCCAGTGTTGTAGTGTTGAGATGGCATAAACTTTAAAACCCAGTGGCAGGTCATCAGATCCTTGAGGACTCCATGGCTTTTAATGAATTAATGTTGTCTCTTAAGAGTGGGTCAATTTTCATGGGTTTGTATTAGTTTCCTTAAGAATGGGTTATTATGAATATATTAGCAGGGAGTTGGATCTTTGGATTGGAAATGGAATAGCTAAGACTTTAAACTACTGGTTTTTGTTTGTTTGTTTGTTTTGACAGGCAGTGTGGATAGTGAGAGAGAGAGACAGAGAGAAAGGTCTTCCTTTGCCGTTGGTTCACCTTCCAATGGCCGCCACGGCTGGCGCACTGTGGCCGGCGCACCGCACTGATCCGAAGGCAGGGGCCAGGTGCTTATCCTGGTCTCCCATGGGGTGCAGGGCCCAAGCACTTGGGCCATCCTCCACTGCCTTCCCTGGCCACAGCACAGAGCTGGCCTGGAAGAGGGGCAACCGGGACAGAATCCGGTGCCCCGACCGGGACTAGAACCCGGTGTGCCGGCGCTGCTAGGTGGAGGATTAGCCTATTGAACTGTGGTGCCGGTCAACTTAAACTACTGTTTTTATGGGATGGCAGTATTGCAGGTAGCAGCCCAACTCACTATACCAGGATACCAGCTTCACGTCTTTAAAGTGTTCTCAGCCTTAGACATTTTTAATAGCAACAATAAATAGACTAAGACATTCTATAATATTGTTATGCTTTATTTGTTGGTAATTTCTGATTCTGTTATTTATCATATGTTAAATAATTAGCCATTATAGTTATTGTTGATTTATGAAAAAGAACTAATTTATTGCATATATATATATTATTTATCAATTTACAGCATTGATTGTTGTATATAATTACATAGATGGGATTATTTTGGATGTGCAGTATTGAGCTACCTCTTTGGAGTAGATACTTTTGTGCCTGACTAGCTTAAGTAGAGCATTCCATCTTATGATTCAATAACCATACCTCTCTTGGCCATTAAAACTACAAAACCTCTCATACTGTAACCTTGTTGTCATGATTGCCAGAACATGTTCATTTACCAAAACAGATTTGAATGTTCATGTCACCATCGTTGTTCTGTGATAGACTGACTAATTGGCAGTGATAATTATCCCCCCACTATATGTTTTGTAAATTCTCAGTTATTCCCACAGAGGCTGAGAGTGGAACCATGACCCTTCAGTTTATGTGGCCACATAGCCACATTTGGAAAGAGGATGTTAGCAGTAATGACATAAGAAGAGGCATTAAAATCTTTCTCAGATTGTGCTTTTTCTTCTGTTGGTGAGTTACATCGATCAGCAGCTGCCCTTTACCTGTGAATCCAGAATGATTACAGGTGGAGCAAAGCAGCACTTGGCTGACTCACAGGCATTTGAAGAATGTACTTATCATTTTGAATACCACTGAGTAATTTCATCATTATTGTTGTTTACATGCTAACTGCTAATTAACATAGCAGTAAACCATACAATCCTGAAGACATTGATGTTAATTTTTGCATCTGCTCTTCAAACGTTATTTGAAAAATCAGCAGAGTGCAGATTGGAGAATCTAAACTCAGCAAAACTTCGCAGATTCTTAATGACAGTACAGGAAGTAGAAGTTTACAGACATCAGGGTGAGGGATCCTGACAAATTCTACTGTGCATACTTGTAGTTTTGTATCATTAAAAAGTTTAATAAATTTAGTGCTAGTATTGAGCAAAGTGTGTTGAATTGGATGGATAGATGGCTGGATGGATAGATGGATAGATGGATAATACTAATGAACCAGTAGAGCATATTTTTTCTTGTATTCAGAGGGCCAATGTGAAGATGAAAAATTATTTTCAATCTAGAAAGTATACATTTTTATGTTTTCCTTTAGGTCCTCTAAGAAAATTTTTAGTTTATTCCCTTTGCTCTGGAATTAAATTTATGAAATAAAATCAAACTTTTTTACTTTGACCAGTATCCATATATTTTTCAGAGGTTTCTCAAGTGGCCTGCGGTGCCATTAGTTAACTTAGTTTTACATAATATTGGGTCTGTTCTAAACCCTTCAACATGTATCTAACTTAGGAGCTATATCTTACTTTTAGAGGTTAGTTGAGGTTAAGTAATATAGGATTACATAAATTAAACAAAATTGAATTTTAAAATATTTTTTTACTAAAGAAAGAAAGAGAGATTTACCATGCCTAACATGGGAGTGTCACTTTTGGCACACCCTTACCCTGAGGAACCAAACAGAGCTCTCTGGCCACACCCATCTCAAGCCTCTAAGGCTCCATCAAAAGCAGACAGTCCACTTAATTCAGTCATGGTATAACAAGAAAATAAACATCACAGCGAGGGAAGAAGAATCCAAAAAATATCTCCACAATGCCAAGCAACAAACTCAGAAACCGAGGAAACAAGAACAAGGAAGACATTATGATGCCCCCCAAATGAACAAGACACCCCAAGCCAAGATTACGAAGATGATGAGATGGAAGAAATGCAAGATACAGATTACAAAAAATTTATAAGAACATTTAGAAATTTTCAAAAACAAATGCTTGAGCTACAAAATTCCTTACTGGACAAGATTGAAAATCTCTCTCGAGAAGAAGAAATCTTAAGGAGGAATCAAAAAGAAACACAGAAACTAGTAAAATATAAAAGTGTGATAGTGACGAGAAATCATAATGAAGTGAAGAATTCAATAGATTAAATGATAAACACATTAGAGAGCCTTAAAAACAGAGTAAGTGAAGCAGTAGAGAGAATATCGGACTTAGAAGACAGAGCACAGGAAAGTATACAGTCAAACCAAAGAAAAGAAGAGGAAATTAGAAATCTAAAAAATATTGTCAGGAATCTGCAGGATACTATTAAAAAAAAACCCAACATTCGGGTTCTAGGAGTTCCTGAAGGCATGGAGAGAGAGAAAGGATTAGAAGGCCTTTTCAGTGAGATAATAGCAGAGAACTTCCCGGGTTTGGAGAAGGACAGAGACATCCTAGTACAGGAAGCTTATAGAACCCCTAGTAAATATGACCAAAAGAGACCCTCACCACGACATGTTGTAATCAAACTCACCACAGTAAAACACAAAGAAAAGATTCTAAAGCGTGCAAGAGAATAACGTAAGATTACTCTCAGAGGATCACCAATTAGACTCACAGCAGAATTTTCATCAGAAACGCTACAGGCTAGGAGGGAATGACAAGACATAGCCCAGGTACTAAGAGAGAAAAACTGCCAGCCCAGAATATTATATCCTGCAAAGCTCTCATTTGTGAATGAAGGTGAAATAAAGACCTTTCATAGCAAACAGAAATTGAAAGAATTTGTCGCCACTCGTCTAGTCCTGCGAACGATGCTTAAAGATGTGTTACACACAGAAACACAGAAACACGGTCATCACTATGAAAGAAGGTAAAGGAAGGAAACCTCACAGCAAAAGATCACAGGAGGTTCAAAGCATATATTAGAAAATATCTTTGGCAAATGGCAAGGCAGTCACTACTTATCAATAGTCACATTGAACATTAATGGCCTCAACTCTCCAGTTAAAAGGCACAGATTGGCTGAATGTGTTAAGGAACGAAACCCAACTATTTGCTGCT
The DNA here is from genome assembly GCF_964237555.1 of Oryctolagus cuniculus. Taxonomy (NCBI): domain Eukaryota; kingdom Metazoa; phylum Chordata; class Mammalia; order Lagomorpha; family Leporidae; genus Oryctolagus; species Oryctolagus cuniculus. The sequence goes on from NC_091433.1 coordinate 24,799,023, forward strand.
TACAAGAAACACATCTTTCCAACAAAAATGCATACAGACTGAAAGGGAAAGGCTGAAAAAGATATACCATGCCAACAGAAATGAAAAAGAGAGTGGGAATAGCCATCTTAATATCAGACAAAATAAACTTTAACACAAAAACTGTTAAGAGAGACAAAGAAGGGCACTATATAATGATTAAGGGATCAATTCAACAGGAAGATGTAACTATTATCAATGTATATGCACCTAATTACAGGGCACCGGTTTATTTAAAAGATTTGTTAAGGGACTTAAAGGGAGACTTAGACCCCAATACAGTAGTACTGGGGGACTTCAATACTGGACTCTCAGAAATAGTCAGATCAACAGGACAGAAGAGCAACAAGGAAACAGTAGATTTAAACGACACTATTGGCCAAATGGATCTAACAGATATCTACAGAACTTTTCATCCTACACATAAAGAATTTATATTCTTCTCAGTAGTACATGGAACCTACTCTAGGATTGACCACATACTAGGCCATAAAGCAAGTCTCAGCAAATTAAAAGAATTAGAATCATACATTGCAGCTTCTTGGACCATAGGAGAAGGGAGTTGGAAATTAGCAACTCAGGAATCCCTAGAGCATATGCAAACACAAGGAGATTGAACAACATGCTCCTGAATGAACACTGGGTCATAGAAGAAATCAAAAGAGAAATCAAAAACTTCCTGGATATAAATGAGGATAACAACACAACATACCAAAACTTATGGGATACAGCAAGAGCAGTGTTAAGAGGAAAATTTATAGCAATAGGTGTCTACATCAAGAAATTGGAAAGGCACCAAATAAATGAGATTTCAATTCATCTCAAGGATCTAGAAAATCTGCAGCAAGCCAGACCCAAATCTAGTAGCAGAAGATAAATAATTAAAATTAGAGAAGAAATCAATAGGATTGAATCAAAAAAATTACAAAAAATAAGCCAAACAAAGAGCTGGTTTTTTGAAAAAATCAACAAAATTGACACCCCATTGGCCCAACTAACTAAAAAAAGAAGAGAAAAGACCCAAATCAATAAAATCAGAGATGAAAAAGGAAACGTAACAACAGACACCACAGAAATAAAAGAATCATCAGAAATTACTACATGGACTTGTATGCCAGCAAACAGGGAAACCTATCAGAAATGGATAGATTCCTGGACACATGCAACCTACCTAAATTGAACCAGGAAGACATCAAAAACCTAAACAGACCCATAACTGAGACAGAAATTGAAACAGTAATAAAGGCTCTCCCAACAAAGAAAAGCCCATGACCAGATGGATTCACTGCTGAATTCTACCAGACATTTAAAGAAGAACTGACTCCAATTCTTCTCAAACTATTCAGAACAATCGAAAAAGAGGGAATCCTCCCAAATTCTTTCTATGAAGCAGCATCACCTTAATTCCTAAGCCAGAAAAAGATGCAGCATTAAAAGTAAATTACAGACCAATATCCCTGATGAACATAGATGGAAAAATCCTCAATAAAATTCTGGTAAATGAATGCAACAACACATCAGAAAGATCATCCACCCAGACCAAGTGGGATTTATCCCTGGTATGCAGGGATGGTTTAATGTGCGTAAAACAATCAATGTGATACACCACATTAACAGACTGCAGAAGAAAAACCATATGATTATCTCAGTAGATGCAAAGAAAGCATTTGATAACATACAACACCCTTTCATGATGAAAGCTCTAAGCAAACTGGGTATGGAAGAAACATTCCTCAATACAATCAAAGCAATCTATGAAAAACCCACAGCCAACATCCTATTGAATGGGGAAAAGTTGGAAGCATTTCCACTGAGATCTGGTACCAGACAGGGATTCCCACTCTCACTACCACTATTCAATATAGTTCTGGAAGTTTTAGGCAGAGTTATTAGGCAAGAAAAAGAAATTAAAGGGATACAAATTGGGAAGGAAGAACTCAAATTATCCACTTTGCAGATGATCTGATTCTTTATTTAGGGGATCCAAAGAACTCTACTAAAAGATTATTGGAACTCATAGAAGAGTTTGGCAAAGTAGTAGGATATAAAATCAATGCACAAAAATCAACAGCCTCTGTATACACAGGCAATACCACAGCTGAGAAAGAACTGCTAAGATCAATCCCATTCACAATAGCCACAAAAACAATCAAATACCTTGGAATAAACTTAACCAAGAATGTTAAAGATCTCTACAATGAGAATTACAAACTATTAAAGAAAGAAATAGAAAAGGATACAAAAAAATGGAAAAATCTTCCATGCTCATGGATTGGAAGAATCAATATCATCAAAATGTCCATTCTCCCAAAAGCAATTTACAGATTCAATGTGATACCAATCGAAACACCAAAGACATTCTTCTTATATCTGGAAAAAATGATGCTGAAATTCATATGGAGAAACAAGAGAGCTTGAATAGCTAAAGCAATCTTGTACAACTAAAACAAAGCCAGAGGCATCCCAATACCAGATTTCAGGGCATACTACAGGGTAGTTGTAATCAAAACAGCATGGTACTGGTACAGAAACAGATGGATAAACCAATGGAACAGAATTGAAACACCAGAAATCAATTCAAACATCTACAGCCAACTCATATTTGATCAAGGATCCAAAACCAATCCCTGGAATAAGGACAGTCTATTCAATAAATGGTGCTGGGAAAATTGGATTTCCACGTGCAGAATCATGAAGCAAGACCCCTACCTTTCACCTTACACAAAAATCCACTCAACATGGATTTAAGACTTAATTCTATGACCTGACACCATCAAATTATTAGAGAACATTGGAGAAACCCTGCAAGATATAGGCACAAGCAAAGATTTCTTGGAAAAGACCCCGGAAGCACAGGCAGTCAAAGCCAAAATTAACATTTGGGATTGCATCAAATTGAGAATTTCTGTACTGCAAAAGAAACAGTCAGGAAAGTGAAGAGGCACCTGACAGAATGGGAAAAAATATTTGCAAACTAGCCGGCGCCGTGGCTCAATAGGCTAATCCTCCACCTTGCGGCGCCGGCACACCGGGTTCTAGTCCCGGTCGGGGCGCCGGATTCTGTCCCGGTTGCCCCTCTTCCAGGCCAGCTCTGTGCTGTGGCCAGGGAAGGCAGTGGAGGATGGCCCAAGTGCTTGGGCCCTGCACCCTATGGGAGGCCAGGAAAAGCACCTGGATCCTGGCTCCTGCCATCGGATCAGCGCGGTGCGCCGGCTGCAGCGGTGGCCATTGGAGGGTGAACCAACGGCAAAGGAAGACCTTTCTGTCTCTGTCTCTCTCTCTCACTGTCCACTCTGCCTATCAAAAATAAAAAAAAAAAATTTGCAAACTATGCAACAGATAAAGGGTTAGTAACCAGAATCTACAAAGTGATCAAGAAACACCACAAGATCAAAACAAACAACCCACTTAAGAGATGGGCCAAGGACCTCAATAAACATTTTTCAAAAGAGGAAATCCAAAGGGCCAACAGACACATGAAAAAATGTTCAGGATCATTAGCAATCAGGGAAATGCAAATTAAAACCACAATGAAGTTTCACATCACCTCAGTTAGAATGGCTCACATCCAGAAATCTACTAACAACAGATGCTGGAGGAAATGGGACATGTGGGGAAAAAGGGACACTAATCCACCGTTGGTGGGAATGCAAACTGGTCAAGCCACTATGGAAGTCAGTCTGGAGATTCCTCAGAAACCTGAATATAACCCTACCATACAATCCAGCCATCCTACTCCTTGGAATTTACCCAAAGGAATTTAAATTGGGAAACAAAAGAGCTGTCTGCACATTAATGTTTATTGCAGCTCAATTCACAATAGCTAAGACCTGGAACCAACCCAAATGCCCATCAACAGTAGACTGGATAAAGAAATTATGGGACATGTACTCTATAGAATACTATACAGCAATCAAAAACAAAGAAATCCTGTCATTTGCAACAAAATGGAGGAATCTAGAAAACATCATGTTGAGTGAATTAAGCCAGTCTCAAAGGGACAAATATCATATGTTCTCCCTGATCGGTGACAACTAACCAACCACAAAAAAAGGAAACCTATTGAAGTGAAATAGGACACTATGAGAAACAGTCACTTGATCAGCCCTTGTCCTGATTGTTGATGTACAATTTAATACTTTATCCCTTTTAGTATTTTTTTTGTTCTAGTTAATACTATTGGTTGAACTCTGTAATTAACACACAATTATTCTTAGGTGTTTAAATTTAACTGAAAAGTGATCCCTGTTAAATATAAGAGTAGGAATAAGAGAGGGAGGAGATGTACAATTTGGGACATGCTCAATCGGACTTGCCCCAAATGGTGGAGTTAAAAATGTGCCAGGGGATTCCAATACAATCCCATCAAGGTGGCATGTACCAATGCCATCTCCCTAGTCCAAGTGATCAATTTCAGTTCACAATTGACCACACTGATAGGTTTAAAAGTCAAAGGGATCACACAAACAAGACTAATGTCTGCTTATACTAACTGATAGAATAAAAAAGTGAGAGAACGATCCAACATGGGAAGAGGGATACACAGCAGACTCATAGAACGGCGGATGTCCTAAACAGCACTCTGGCCTCAGACTCAACCCTTAAGGCATTTGGATCTGGCTGAAGAGCCCATGAGAGTATTTTAGCCATGGAAAGCCAAGACACTCTGGCAAAAAAAAAAAAAAAAAAAAAAAAAAAAAAAAAAAAAAAAAAAAAAAAAAAAAAAAAACACCTAAATGAAAGATCTCTGTGAGTGAGATCCCAGTAGAAAGAATGCGCCATCTAGGAAGGAGGTACCTTTCTCTGAAGGGAGGAGAGAACTTCCACTTTGACTATGACCTTGTCTAAATAAGATCGAAGTCAGCGAACTCAAGAGGCTTCCATAGCCTTGGCAACTCTTGACTAGAGCCTAGGGAGATTTCTGAAGCCATAAACAGGAGTGTCAAATTGTTAAGTCAACAACAGGAATCACTGTGTACTTACTTCTCACATGAGATCTCTATCCTTAATTTGTTGTCCATTGTGAATTAATGCTATAACTAGTACTGAAATAGTATTTTACACTTTATGTTCTGTGTGGGTGCAAACTGATAAATCTTTACTTAATATATACTAAATCGATCTTCTGTATATAAAGAAAATTGAAAATGAATCTTGATGTGAATGGAATGGGAGAGGGAGCAGGAGAAGGGAGGGGTACAGGTGGGAGGGAAGTTATGGGGGGAAGTCATTGTAATCCATAAACTGTACTTTGGAAATTGTATTTATTAAATAAAAGTTTAAAAAATATTTTTTACTGTTCTTATATCAATATGGTTTCAGGAGAGAACTGACAAATAGGAATGGAAAAGAAAATTGGAATGTACTTTAGGACTTTACTATAAAGCATTAAGACTCACAAAATATTTTGAAAAGTTGGAACACATAAGCTTATGAAAACTAATGGAGCAAACAAAAAATACCACCAAACACAAATAATGGGAAAGTGTCCTGACCATTAGCCCAGCTACAATGTATAATTTTATTGAAAGAGGTGTGCCAATAGAAAGACAGGCACTTAAAAAGGAAGTTATGGCAGGTGTTTAGGCATAATATAACTATCAGTTTTGCTCAAGATTTACACAGAAAAGGTATATTTAGCCCAATTGGAGGACAGTAATAAAGGTTTACTAATAGATGATTGGATATGATCCAAGAGAGCAATAATTAACAGTGCATCCCTAACAGCCAGTCACAATGCAAACAATGTTGTTTACCACATCTAGGTGTGAAGGAACCTAAATTGAGTAGTTATATGAGGTGCAATGGCTTCCAATGGAAACAGTGAACCCCAGCAAACTAACGCTGTCTTCCCACCCTGTGATCTCCTGAATGGAACTCTCATCTGCTGAACCCAGCAGATGCTAACATGAAATGGAGCCTGCCAACAAAGTGCACAGTACATGTTCTGGAAGTAGGGCAGGATAGAAATTAGACAGTAGATCAAAATAGGAATAGAAAAGTTCTAATAGACATTCTTAAGCAAGGTGTATTTGAGATACAGGGACTAGGAAATATCCAGGAAGGAAGGGGACACCTGCTAATGTTGATCTTCTCTCCTCAGAATGAGAATAACTCAACATTGTGAGTTTCTCTTGGGAAAATCAGGTGCCTTAAAAACAAAATATCCAAATATTTCTGAGTAAAAACTTCTGTCATGCCATTTTGCCTAACATCAGATAGTAGAACCACTGATTGACGCTGTAGGAGCTTGAGTGTGATTGGGAGTGTGATATGATAGCTTTGACACTTCCTGTGACTTGCTTCTCCACATCTCTGAAAGCAGAGTCTAAACTTACTAAACTGGATCTTATCCTATTATTTAAAAGATTGTATCAGAGGTTTATAACTGACTTGGAAAATAATTTGGCATTAAAAAAGGAAAGCAAAACACTTGATAGAGACAGCAAGGAGAAAAATTCCCTTCACTTTGTAAACAGTTTAAGACAAGGTCTCTACTTGCATTATTAGCACACACCCATTTACATAAAGAGTGAATAACTTGAAAGTAAATGGTGTTTTAATTAAGAGTCTATGGTTCTATGGATTAAGGAAAGTGAAAGTCTAGAGATACCAGCAGTCTTTCAGGGACAGACAGAAATGTCATTCTGTTTAAAGTTTATTGCTATTGAACTGGAAGCACATTTCTTTTATTACAACTAAATAAATCCAACACTTGAACTTCTATTAATTAAGTTCATATTTAAAAAGAGATAATCAGGGCTGTCTCTGTGGCATTGAAGGTGAAGACACCCCCTGTGGTGCCTGTGTCCTATTTGAGCACTGGTTAGAATCCTGGCTGCTCCACTTCTGAACAAGCTCCCTGCTAATGCACCTGAGAAAGCCAGGAGAGGATGGCTCAAGTGCTTGGGCCCCTGTAACCACATGGGAGACCCAGAAGAAGTTCCTGGTTCCTAGCTTCAGTCTGGCCCAGCTCTGTCCGTTGTGGCTATTTGGGGAGTGAATCAGTGGATGAAAGAGCTCGATTTCTCTCTCTCTCTCTCTCTCTCTCTCTCTCTCAACTTGGTCTTTCAAACAAAATAAGCAAATCTTTTAAAAATTCTACTTTCATTTTATTTGAAAGATAGAGAGAGAGAGAGAGAGAGAGAGAGAGAGAGAGAGAGAGAGATGGAGAGAACTTCTAGTCACTTATTTGCTCTCCCTAAAACATCCAGGGGTGGACTAGACTGAAGCCAGGAATGCAGAACTCAGTCCAGATCTGTCACTTTTTTGCAGGAACACACCCTCCTTCTTTTTTTTCTTTAATTTTTGAAAAGACATACTTTCTTTTTTTAAGATTTATTTTATTTATTTGACAGGCAGAGTTACAAGTACTTGAGCCATCATATGTGGTCTTCCAGGATGTGCACCAGGAGGAAGCTGCATCAGAAGCAGAGTAGCCAAGTATCTAACCAGGAATTCTGTTATGGGATTCATGCATCTCAAACAGTGACTTAACCGGTCGAAAAATTAGCTGCCCTAAGTGTTTCATTTGGTTAAGGAACTAATCTCTCAAGGTATCAAAAGATAGTTCATATAGTGGTTAGGGGAAGGAACCTGGAGCCTAATGGAGCAGGAAACAAACCCATGTGTTTCATTTACCAGTGGGTTAACTCAAACAGATCATCTAGTCTCCCTCAGTCTTCCATATCCAAAAATAAAGGAAATAATAAGGATTGAATTAAATAATACATAGCTACTGCTTATTAGAGGGCTTAAAATGGATAACTCAAGAAGCATTTGCTAAATGTTGCTGAAAATTGTGATATTAAATACATGTTAGTGTATTTTTACTGCATTTTCATTGTGTGAAATCTCTAGCTTCTTATTAGAAAATGTTGATGTTAATGTTTGCATGAGTAAATTATGCCTTTTCTTCCTTCCTGTCTATGAAATACAAATGCATTATACCTAACCACCTGTTTCTCTTGTTTGTTTGTGAGCTCTAAATTTGCATTTGAATTAGTTCGTCTTCAAAAAATTATATAAAGATATATCTTACATACCATACCATCCATTCAATTTATACATAGTCTGATGATATTTTGTAAAGTTTTATTTATCCATTTGTTTGAAAGGCAAACAGAGAGAGAGGGATGAAAGGATGCAGGGGGAAGAGAGAGAGAGAGAGAGAGAGAGAGAGAGAGAGAGAGAATGAAAGACAGGCAGAGGGAGAGGGAGAGAGATTGATTTCCATTCTGTTGTTCATTCTCCAAATGCCTACAACAGTGGAGGCTAGACCAGGCCAAATTCAAGAGCTAGAAATTCCATCTGGATCTCCCAGTGAGTGAGAGAAACCTAAGTGCTTGGAGTACCATCTCTACCTTCTAGGACCATTAGTATGAAACTGGGTCAGAAGCAGAGACAGGATTTGGTCCCTGACACTATGATGTGAAATGTGAGAATTTTAAGCAACTCCCACCCTTACCCTTGATAACTCAGACTTTGCAATCACGCAGCTAGGATCATCCAATGTAATAGAGCCATCATTCCAATAAGTGCCCTTGCACCCATTTGCAGTCAATCCCCTCCAATCCCTAGCCCCTGTAAAGAATTAATCTGGTTTTCATAGTTTTTCAATAAAGTTCATATACATGGAATTATACAAAATATCATATCATGTTTCTGATTTCTTTTACTTGACATGATTTTTCTGAAACTCTTTTATGCTTTTGTGTGTACAATGTTTATTTATTTATATAATTGAGTAATATTTATTTTCTTAAATGTTATTATCATGGATTTTATGTATTTTGTAGATACATTTCTAAGAAGATAACCATACTTCCTTCCTTCGCTCGCTCCTTATCTTAATAACCCTCCTTCCTTTTTTTCCTTTAATTTTTGAAAAGACATATTTTCTTTTTTTAAAGATTTATTTTATTTAATTGACAGGCAGAGTTACAGAGAAAGGTAGAAAGAGAGAGAACAGTCTTCCATCCGCTGGTTCACTCCCCAAATGGCAGCAACAGCCGGAGCTGCACCGATCTGAAGCCAGGAACAGGGAGCTTCTTCTGGGTCTCCCACTTGGGTGCAGGTGCCTAAGGACTTAGGCCATCTTCCATTGCTTTCCCAGGCCACAGCAGAGAGCTGGATTGGAAGAGGAGCAGCCAGGACTAGAACCGGTGCCCACATGGGATGCCAGCACTTCAGGTCAGGGCTTTAACCTGCTGCACCACATTACACTCATATTTGCAAATGTTGTTTTTATATGTACATGGATACTATTTGTATATAAGGATACCATTGTGCTTTATAGTGTATCATATACAATCTTACTAAACTAATTTATTTTTTCTAGGAGATTTTCTTGAAAATTTCTAGCTAGGCAAGTAGGTCATTTACAAACCAGAATATTTGCTTCTTATTTTCTGATCTTATATTAATTTTATTTCCATTCTTTGCCTCATGGCACTAGTTAAAACTTTTAGCAACATATTTTTTTTATTACTATCTTGAATAGAAGTGGTGAGAGTGGACATTCTTGTTTCCAAATTTAGGAATAAGAGTTGGTCTTTATCATCTAATATTAATCTATCTGTAGGTATTCCATTGATTTTAATCAATTTGAGGAAATATCCATCAAATTATGTATTTCAGTGCGTTTTGATAATAAGTAGATATTGGCTTTTGTAAAACTTTTCATATGGAATGATTGATGCAATTTTGTGGAAATGGTGGATTATACACTTTTATTGATTTTATCAACTGTATTTCTGTCTTCTGTTTCTTTTATTTCTGCTGTTTCTTTACTATTTCTTTCCCTCTGTTTAGCAATAAGTTTGTTCAAATTTCTTGAGGTATAATGTTATTTACTTAAAATCTTTATTTTTAATGGAAAAATGTAATCATAAATTTAAAGTTTATTACTGCAAATTTCCTTCTTAAAACTGCTTTCATTTCATCGCATAAATTTTGGTATTTGTGGTTTCATTTCTATTGATTTTGACAGATTTTCTAATTTTCCTTTTATTTTTCTTTGACTTATGATAAGATATTTTACTTTACGTGTTTATGCATTTTTTAAAAATTTTTGAACATATTTATTGTATTATTTAATTATCAAAAATATTCACCATAAATATTCATTTGAGTCATGGTCTATCATTTTTCTTTAGGGTGGACTTTCTATTTTTTCATGCGTTGCACTCTTGAAAATTGGGAAGTTTAGTGACTTTATTTTAAGAATATTGAATTGAATTCTAATATATTTTGCTACAGTTATTGATTAGTTTCCTTTTATTGTTTCAATAACTTCCCTGGAGTCAAAATCCATGTTCTCTGAGGATTGAAGTCGTTTTTTTCTCCTATTTTTATTTTTTTGTATTATGTGATGGGGTTTTGGTCTTGTGTGTGCATCATTTTGTGGTCAACTAATGCTTTGGATAGTGATTGAATGCAGACTTGTTAACGCTGTAGGTTTCCAATCTCTGTTCAGCAAACTGAGAGTCTATGGGACACATTTCTAATTGCAGCCTGTAGTCATTTTCCACATTTTTCAGTTTTTCACAGTGTATTCTCATATTCTCCTATTGCACATTTGTATTAATATTTATAACATTATATGTGGAGCCTATTTTCTGGTTTTTTTAACTGTGAAATATACCTGTTATATTTCTAGTTGTTTTCCTGCTCTTCATGATCTGGTCTACTCATAAAGTGCTTATTTTCTCTGCTCTTCCTGAATTAAGATTGCCACATTTTGTGTGCCATATTCCATCCAAATTAAATCCATCTATAGAGCTGGCAAAGCTGCTGATTTTGTGACTGGCCTGAACTCAGAAGAATTGTTTTTGGCTGACCACGCCAAGAGGTGTATGAGGAGAAGGCAAACTCGTAACAATTTTACTCAGTGCTATTGCTGTGTTTCAACAGTAAATGCTTCTCACTTCATCTGACTTTGATTAATTCACCAATCAATACACCAAAATTAATAAATCTGGCAATTTCACCCACTTTGATAATTGTTTCAGAGAGGAATTGTTTTTACTAACCCTGGTTATGATTTCCATAGTAAAGTATCTTTTACGTTATTATTGTTGCTGTTTTTTTTTATCTTTAGATGGCTTTCATATGCTGTGAAGAATCTTCAATATCCATTATTTACTAATTAGCCTTTCTGATATTTCTCTGATCTAGCAATGCCTAATCATTTGTTTTTAACACATGGATTTTGCTGTTCACCATAGCAATAAAGATATATGTCTAAAGCAAGGCAGTAGTTTAGTGCAGGAATTAAGTTGCTGCTTAAGATATCAAAGTGCCTATGGTTCAGTCTCCACTCTGCTTCTGATGCCAGCTTCCTGCTAATGTGCACACTGTGAGGCAGCAAATGATGACTCAAGTACTCGCATCCCTGATATGCACATAGAACTAGATAGAGATCCTGGCTCCTGGCTCCAACCTGGTCCAGCAACAGCTGTTGTAGACATGTGGGGACTCATCCAGCTGATGGAAGATCTCTCTTTGTCTATTTCTCTTTCTGTCTGCCTCTGTCTCTCTGTATTTCTCTGTAATTTTCAAAAAAAATTAAATAATAATAAAATGCATAAAGCAATGGAAATTTAGTGTTTTATTATTTTTAAAAATTTTTATGTTTAATTTTTAAAAATAATTGTACCTATTTATGGAATATAATGTGATATTTCCATATACACAGGCAGAAATGGCAGGAGATGGGCTGATCCAAAGACAGGAGCCAGGAGCTTCTTCCAGGTCTCCCACATGGGTACAAGGGCCCAAGTGCTTTGGCCATCTTCTGCTTTCCCAGGCCATAGCAGAGAGCTGGATTGGAAGAGGAGCAGCTGAAACTAGAACCAGTGCACATATGGGATACGGGCACCACAGGTGAAGGAGTAACCTACTGTGCCACAGAGCTGGCCCTCTTCTTTGTGTTTACATGTAAGTTTCTTCTTTTTTTCTTTTGTAAAAAATATTTATTTATTTATTTGAATGGCAAACTTACCAAAAGGCAGAGACAGAGGCAGAGGGGTAGAGAGAAAGAGAAAGAGAGTGAGAGCAAGAGAGAGAGAGACGTCTTCCATCTGCTGACTCACTCCCCAACTGGCCACAATGGATGGAGCAGTGCTGATCTGGAGCCAGGAGCCAGAAGCTTTCTCCGGCTTTCCCACGCAGGTGCAGGGGCCTAAGGACTTTTGCCATCCTCCACTACTTCCCCAGGCCATAGCAGAGAGCTGGATCAGATGTGGAGCAGCTGGGTCTCGAACCAGTGTCCACATGGGATACCAGCACTGCAGGTAGCAGCTCTGCCCCCTATGCCACAGTGCTAGCCCCTACATGTAAATTTCTATACCCTGCTGTAGATTAGATATATTCACTTGCACTTTGCCAAATATAACATATAAGAAAAATTTTTTGAGAAAGCAAAAGAAAGAATAAAGGAAGAAATCAGATGAGAGAAATAGAGAAGTGGCATCAAGAATGTTAAAGAGATAGATGTGAATCAGTCAATGCTATGGCAGTCAACAGCCTGTATGATGGCACTAGACGCAAAGAGGAAAGAGGGCATAAAAGGAAGATTCAATGTTTGTAACACATGTGGAACATATTATTCAGGTTACTGAAAGCTGCTGTTGGCAACATTGTTTTGGTCACAAATTTATTCTATCTTGAACTTACTATGATCAAAATTTACATTAAGTAATTTGAATTTTCCACACTTCATGACTTTAAACCTAAAAACCAAAAAATAAATTATGATGAGTGTTATTACATAACCTTTTCCTTCATTTTTTATTTGATTCTGCTATTTTCTAGGGATAAAGTGATAAAATAATATTGATCTTTATTATGGAAGCATCTCTTTCTAAAAAAGTTTAAGAACACATAAAAGTACGGAGAATAATGCAAAAATAATAATAAAAAAACCTCAATGAAGCCATTACATGATTTTAACCACCTTAGCTCTGAGTAAATCTTATTTGAAACTGTACTTCAATCCACTTCTTCCCCTTTCCAACATTAGATTAAGGTAGAGCCAAGAAATACTGCTTTTCTTTCATGACTATTTAAGTGGCTGTCTTAATGACTTGTAAAAATCACTGCTTTATTAAATCTAAAGAAAAATCATTTTCTTGACCTCATCCAATTTAGTGTTCTATTTTTGTGAAAACTTTATCAAGTCTTCTTTGAAAGTAATTCACAAAACCACCCTTATCTTACAGCTCTGAAGGTGAAGTGGATGCTTTCCAGGAACATATGATCATCTCTATCTGTTGGTTCCACAGGTGCAAATTCAACCAACCCCGGCAGAAAATATTTGATGGGAAAACTGTATCTAGACATGTATAGACTTTTCCCCCTCACTATTCCCTAAACAGCGCAATATAGCTATTTACCAAGTTACATTGTGTTAGCTGTTATGCATAAAATGCTTTTCAGAAGGTTGTGCATAAGTTACATGTATGCATAAACATTTTTATATTTTTAAAAACATTAACATTTTACAGAGGTAACTTGAGTATGCTGGATTTTGAAAACAGGGTGTATAGGGTTGGTACAAATTTCCAGTGGATACTGAGTGAGAATTGTATGTGTTTTATCAGTTTTTTTAAAGATGTGTTTATTTACTTGAAAGTTGGAGTTAGAGAGGAAGAGGGAGGCGAATTGGGAGAGACAGAGAGAGAGAAAGAGAGAGAGAGAGAGAGAGAGAGAGATCTTTCATCTGTTGGTTCACTCCCCAGAGGGCCCCACCAGCCAGGGCTGGGTAAAGCTGAAGCCAGGAGCCAGGAGTTTCTTCTAGGTCTTCCATGTCAGTAGGAAGGGACCAAGCATTTGGACCATCTCTCAATGCTTTCCCCAGGCCATTAACAGGGAGTTGGATCACAAGTGAAGCAGCCAGGAACATGAACTGGGGCCCACATGAGATGCCAGCTTTGCAGGAGGTGACTCCATCTGCTACATCACAGTACCTGACCTTGGACTGTATTCTTGTTGATGCTAAATTCAAATGTCCATTAAAGTTTCTACTATCACTTGTTCAACTTACATTCTAGAGTCATATGTTCTTCATTCAACAACAAAAAAATCAAATTTCATAAATGTTTAACAAAGTATTTTGCTTTAATATCCATACTCTACCAAACTCTGTAAGTGGTGATCTGACCTGGTATGTTTACTAACTTATTTTATTTTGTATATTAAGCAATGATTTTTATGCTTGTCATGCACTGTGAATTGCTTACACTCCTTTGGTTGCCTTGTGCTTTGCCAAATACTCCATTTAACCAATGAGCCAAAGTGCATTGTAACTGATGAACTGCAAGTGTGTTCAATATATTTCTGATAAAAGCTGAGTCAGCAGGAACAATATACTGGAGTGCAAAAATTAAAATGACATAATGCTGAGTACAATTCCTTCCAAGTTAACACGCTGGATAGCAAAGTTACTCCATGAAACTATATTTATTTACTAGAATTAATAAATTAGACATTTTAGTCTAATTTAGTCTAATACAAAGATTATTTGATAACAAAAATTAATCTGTGAATTTTAATTTTCTGTAGTCTTTCTGTGTAGAACTATTTATAATGGAGAAAGTATGTGTGTATTAGTGCACATGTCCATTTGTCTGTATATTCTTATTTGCATAATTTTTATAACTAATTAAATTATATAAGGTTAATTATATTTTTCATCTCCATAATTTTAACCAGGCTATGCAATAGGAAGTGTAAGTCCTCTTTTTTTAAATAATATGTCCTGTCCACATTGAGTTATGAATAATCTAGGTTTGCTATACATTTATATAATATATGTAAATAATGTACTTATATAAATATATTTATAATATGTATAAATATATATGCATATATATTTATACTTTAAGCTCTGGAGAACTAAAGAATAAAATGAATTAAAGTATTAGAGAAAAACATGTCAATGTTTGAAATTAAATCCTTTTAGGCAATGAGGTTTCTAGCCAGTAGAGTGAAAGAGCAGATTGCTAATTCTAAAATTAATGTAAAACATGAGATAATATTTGAGAAACAAGATTATTTTGTTGGTTCAGAGAATATGGTTAACAACTCTGGGGATGAGATTTGGTGCAACGATTCAGTCACTGCTTAGGATGTCAGCATCCCCTGTGGGAATATCTGGGTTTCAGTTCCACCTCAACTTCCTGGTAATCTATACCCTGGGAGGCAGCCGGTGATGGATCAGGAATTTCAATTTCTGCCACCTGTATGGGAGAATTGGTTGAATTTCCGGCTCCTACTTTCAGCCTGGCCCAGCCTCTGCTGTTGAGGGCATTTATAGGGTAAGTCAGTAGATGGAAGAGCTCATCTCTCCCTTTTCCTCTCCCTCACCAACTTCCCTTTCCCTCTTTGTTTCTCTGCTTTTCAAATAAATTAAATCTTCATTAAAAATATACCCAAATGAACAATACATAGGTTCTAAATTGTCTGAGAAATTAAAGTAGCTCACACCTGTACATTGTTCTTTTTCCTTTAATTTTATTACTATGCTTTTGTGTTCAATATTTTTCATACCAAATTTTTTTTTCAAATTCCAGATATATCCTTATGTAAGTAATGAGACCAAATATAAGTTTCTTGTACTATTTTGTTAACATGATGCATAGTTTTTATCTGTAATGGAGACAATGACCATTATTGCAAATAATGGAATCTGCATGCAACAAATTCTACTTCCTTTCACTCCATTTTAAAAATATAATAAAATTAAAGGAAACCTGTAAATAATCTTATAATTATAGTGCCCTTATAATGTATCAAACAAACAACAATTTTTTTTTTCTAAGAGTGAAGGGTGGTGCTATATATCCTTGGCAAAGAGATTTAAACTGTAACTGCTCAAGGACAAATAGTATCTGCAATTATTATCTTTACTCAACAAGTTTCTTGTGAATTTTTATATACAGCCATTAATGCTTTTCTTCAGGAATTTAGTGTATCTAACACCGCAGTTTTGGTCTGCCATTGATGAACCAAACCGGGAATAATTCAGACTCACAACCAGGTACTCTTTGAACAAATGTTTATGAAGATTTGCTATTTATTGAATTTTGATGTGCAAACTGTTTTCTTCAAATCATAAACCCTTTTCATTCCTGCAGATGTCTGAGAATTCCGACAGGTGGTATAACTAAATAAGAAAGGAGGTAACTAGAGACATTCAAGGTTGCCCTATTCATATAATGGGAAATAGCATCTGTCTCCTTAGACTCAAGGTCTCCTGTTCCCTTGTTCTGCAATATAGTTCATTGTCTCCTTTAAAATGAAGAAGCTGGTTCTTATCTAGCTAGCATTTGTTTGCTTCTTTAAAACACAATCTCTTCCAGGAGCTTCACTACTGAAACTTAGAGTCCATAAGAAACTGTAATTCCAAGAATTCCTGATTAATATTAATGAGAGCAATTTGTACATCAAACAAATTCAGATAATCTACCATGGTTCCCTTGTTATTTTCATGTTTAGATAGAAAAGGACCAGAGAATATTCTCTTTGTTTTGTGTATTTTGTATTCAGGATATATAAATGCCTCAAATTGTGGTACATACTCAACTTGTCTATGTATTTCTGAGAGATAGAAAATGTTTTTTAAAGTTATATTGAACCAGAAACACCAAACATACTCAATAATTTTAAAATGCATTTATTGATTAAACACTCAATTATTATGCCCAAAATTCATTGCCTTTGTGACACTGTACTTCCCATGACTGGAGTTGAGAAGTTCCTAGACCCATAGATTATTAGCATAACAGTGCTTTGTGAGCACAGTTTTGATTCTTAAGTAAGCTATTTGACAACTTAATGCAATCTGAAAGGGTAAAAGCTTATCCCAGTAGGTTCTCTGGTGCTAAACTGGTGCTTTTGCCAGTGTCTATGAACCTTACTTTACCTCAGGAATATACTTCTCTGAACTCCTGACAACCTGAATGCCAAAAGCTGGTGCTCTGCATTTCATCCTTATCTGCAGGTTCTTCTAAAACGTTCAGCATCTGATGCAAGCACGTGTTTATCTTCAAAATCTTGTGCAATCAAGAGGTCTAACCCATTGCAAAGCAGTGATTTTATGCAATACTCCCTGCTTATTTGCAAGGAATATGTTTCAAGGTCTACCATAGATGCCTTTAACAGCAAACACACATACACACACATATACAAACACACCAGGTTTTTCCTGGACATATAAGCCTTTGATAAAGTCAAATGCTTAGATTAGCTTCAGTAAGAGATTAAAGTAACTAATAAAAAGAAAGAATATAATAACATTCTATAATAAAATTGCCACTGTCACTACTATTCCATTTTATGGTAATTAAGTAAAATTAGTATTACTTTGATACAATCACCTCAATACTGTGATAGTCAACTTAATAGCTAACATTTTTCTAAGTGACTAATGAGCAGATAGTATGTAGTGTGGATATGCTGGCCAATAGCATAATTCACCTCCCAGTTGGGATGTAGCAAGATGTTAAGTGTTATCATTGTACCACAAAGAATTGCATGCAACCATATATTGTTCATTTCTTAAAGTTTCCATTTAAAATTATTGAGCTATGTTTGACTGTGGTCAACTTAAATCATGGAAAACAAACCATGAATAGTGGATACAACTGTGTTCTTTTTTGGGAAGTTTGTATATATGCAAAAGCTAATTATCTTTTGGGAAAATCATTATTTACACCTTTAGTTGACCAGATTACTACACACTTACCCTATTAAGAAGAATTAATGTGTGGCCTTGCAGTTCCCACTGCTTGGGAGCCTACATCCCATACTGGAGTGCTGAGCTGAAGTCCTAACTCTGCTTGATTTCATCTGCCTATTAATGGGCAGCCTGGGAGGCAGCAGGTGATGGCTTAAGTAGTTGAGTCCCTGACAATCATATGGGAAATCTGCATTGGATTCATGATTCCTGGCTTCAGTCTAGCCTAGGCCCTCATTGCAAAAATGAAACAGTGCACCAACAGATGGGAACTCTCTGCCTATTCCTGCCTCCAAAATAAATTAGTTATATTTAAAAATAAAAAAATAGTTTAGTTTACTGCTTAGACCTTTAGTGAAATGTGAAGATTCACTCTCAATAAGAAAAACTTTCTAAAAGTTTTCTTGGTGTTAAATAACATGATACATGCATTTTAATTTTCTATCATTATTTGTTTCAAACAGGAGTGAGTGATGGAAAGCTATTTTATGCAACTGAAAATAGACCTCTGGATGTGTATGTAATTGGAGAAGACTTTGTTGTAACTTTATAAGGAGATTTTTATACATCCCTCCCTTGTTGTTGAATACTTTATTGCAAAACTTTATGTAATCTTTTCTACAAGTCTATGTATTTAAATAATGCACAAAAGATTCATCATGATAAACATGTTGCACAGGTACTCTCAAAATTAGTGTATGAATGTGTTTGTGTATTTGAGAGTCTCTAAAAAAAGAATTGATTGGTTGAAAGAAGCAGAGCAAGTATGCACAATATTAGATCCTGTTACTGACTTAGGCACTATCACTCTCAGATGTGTTTTCATACTCCTTTGGCTTCAGCTAAACTAAAATTCTGTTTTGCAGAAGAGGAAGATGAATAGAATAAACACCTTTTAATATAAAGCAGCATAATGGTGGCATAGGAGTAAGGACATAGGGCTTGGTGATAGAAGGTCATGGATTGAATCCAAGCTCAGCAACTACATTTTCCCCTTAGGCAAGTGTTTTCAACTGTATCAATTTTTCAACTCTTTTGTGAGAGATGTTCAAGGTGTTCTCCATCACTGCACATCACCCTGCACCTGATTCTGTGCCTCTAGATGTTGATATTTATGAAATAAGCCAATCAATAAGCTTGGACTTCTGACTTTAAGTTGGGTTTAGTGAATAGGATGCAACATCAAGAAGGTAATGGAAGGGAGTTTGTTGATCATCCCCTTCTCTCTGTGCCAGCCTGAAAATTAATAATATGGACTTCTTCTCAAGGTTCCATCCTCTACTGCTATAGATCTTACCGGGTGCTGGAAGCTTTCCCTCTGCTGGTGGTGACAATGACCTAGATTCCTTACTATCTTTTGTAATCAATCCCATGCCCTTTCAAATGGATCCCATTGATAAGCAATCGTCATCGTTTGAGCATGTGGTTATGTCACAGGCCCAAATGCATATAGAGAAAATATAAAATACTAGCAACATACAGCTGTTGTATGGATTAATCACTACATGGGAGAAAGTAGGGAGGTGTATTAAATGCCAAATCAATAGCATTTGAAGTTACCTGGGTCCTGTGCATCAGTGTCTGTATGTGAAGTGCCTGCCTGGCCATTCCTGTGCAACAATTATAAGCAGAGTCTTCCTGAACATGCCTCTTGCTTCTACCAGGCTCCTGGATTTTCTGAAGACCTACAGCTACCCTAAGCAACTGGTAGTAAGCTACATGAAAGACAGCTCATCCATACCTCAGTGTTAGAATGGGTCTTCCTCCAATTACTCAGTTTTTAAAGTCACTCTGACTAAAATTTGTCAAGTGAGTGACTATTATTACAAGTCTGCCAAAAAGGTGACAGTTGCACTGTTGTTAGAGAAAGAAGGATTGACATTGCCCATGAGATGACAATGTTTCAATTGTTGGATAACAAAGGTGACAAGAACCCGAAAGTGGCTGTGAATTCTTGACATTTCCCTACAGGCAAAGAGAATTCATATTACATGCTGCAAAAGTGGTAGTCAAGTCAAAGAGACGATGCTTACAGGGGTTCTATTCATTTTAGACACTTGAGGAGGAAAAAGTGCCAAGTATCACATATTTAATTTTAAACATTAGAATAAGAGGTAGCATACCACTCTTACATGGATCTGTCTATAGTTTGGTACAAAAAATGGAAAGATCACAAAAGAACCATGTTAGAAACATCATTTTCAGACATATCTTAATTCACTCCCCTAGACCTATCAGGTAAGGCTCATTAAGTGATACACACATTTTCTCTCTCTCTCTCTCTCTCCACCCCACCCCCAAAACTCTGGTCATACTGCCATCCTGCATGAAAGGGACAAGAGAATTAAATCATATGCATATCTTTTCATAACTACTGTGCCACTGCTTGACTTTCTTAGGATTCAACTTATTTATCTATAAAATGAAGAATTTTACTAAAGTCACCCAAACAAAGTCCTTAAAGCCTACAGGTTGTTACAAGGTAACAATGAGTCTAACTAAAGTATGACAAAGGTTCTCTTTTATCTGAAATTATATAACAATGTAAAAGATTATGAAATTGCAACTAGTAAATTAGAAAATTATCTTTAATAAGATTGAATAGTTCCAATAGTGACTCATGTAAAACAGCACTATAGGAAACATATTTATGATAATTACATATATGTGATTTATAAAATTATATATATGTTTATAACTTGCATTTAAGTATTATAAACATATAACCTATAATTTATGTATTATATAAGTCTATCATATCTATATCTACATATATATATATATATATATTTGGAGAGAGACATTGGCCAATGCCATAATCAATGATGAAATACTAACATCGTTACTCCTAAAATTAGGTTTGCTGTTTCAGTATTATTATAGACACTTTGCCATCATGATAAATATGAAATATAAATACAGTGAAGTGGTTTTTTTGAAGATCTATTTACTTACTTGAAAGGCAGAATTATATATAGGGTTGGAAAGATGGAGAGAGATCTTTCATCCACTGATTCACTCCCCAGATGGATGCAAATTCCAGGACTTGTAAAGCTGAGGCAAGAAGCCAAACATTTCATCCAGTTCTCCCACTTGGCTGCAAAGGCTCTTGGGCCATCCTCTGCTATTTCCCCATGCACCTTAGTAGAGAGCTGGATGGGAAGTGGACTTCCCAGGACACAAGCTATCACCTATATGTGATTCTGGCCTCACAAGTATTGGCTTAAGCCTCTACACCACAATGCTGACTCTATGCATTTTTAATTAAGAGGTCACAAATTCTATTACTTTATGGTGTTTTATTCTAAATATCAATTAAGTAACACTAAAGGATAGAGAACAAGCCAAAAAATAAAATGAAAATATATTTACAAGTAAATATTTTTTTCAATATCACAGTGAATTTAAAGACATGCATATTTTGTTGAATACTAGAGAATCCCTGTACAAGCAGATCAGTGAAACAATTTATATAGCCAAGACAGAGCACTTAATTTTTTTTAAAGATTTATTTATTTTACTTGAAAGTCAGAGTTACACAGAGAGAGAAGGAGAGGCAAAGAGAGAGAAAGAGAGAGGTCTTCCATTTGATGGTTCACTCCCCAATTGGCCACAATGGCTGGAGCTGCACCAATCCGAAGCCAGAAGCCAGGAGCTTCCTCCGAGTCTTCCCATGTGAGTACAGGGGCCCAAGTACTTGGGCCATTTTATACTGCTTTCCCAGGCCATAGCTGGATCGGAAGTGGAGCAGCCAGGTATCGAACAGGCGCCCATATGGAATGCTGGCACTGCAGGCGGCAGCCTTACCTGCTATGCCACAGTGCTGGCCCCAGCACATAATGTTAAAACAGACAGTCCACTATTTTGGTTGAAAAATTAATGGGGACAAAATAATAATATTTCTTCCATTTTAGACTGAGTAGATGGTTGTGAGTCTTATATAAAATAGGAGAAGTCCCTAATTTTGAAAATAATATATTATCTATGTAGATTTTTCAAACCACAGAAACAAATGATAAGCTATAAAAATTACTTATTATTATAATTCCTTCAGTTATTTCCAGAATCTGTACAAAATAATGGCTCTTCATCCATTCACTGATTCCTTCCACAGATGTCTCACAAACTCAGTCGAAGCCTGAGAAGCATTCACAGGTACACAACAATAAAATTAAAAAAAGACGCTCAACGTAGATTGTTTGAAAAAGAACAGCCAAAAATAGGTAATTTTTTTCTATCAAATTAAAAAAATTAAGAAAAACATGCAAGATGTTTTAATTGTGTATGATATTAAGAAATGGTAAGTATAAATTATTATATCTTAGGATCTCTGTAGAAAAAAGTAAAACATGAACTTTTTGATAATTTTTGAAAATTTATAAAAATTATTTAAGACAATCAGCAGAATTTTTAAGTTAGATAAAAATTATCATTATAACAATATTTACTTCAAAATGCAAAAGCTCCTATTCTTCTATTCATGCAATTCATCTTTTACAAAATTCATTTATTTATTTGAAAGGGATATGGAAGAGACAGAGAAAGGTCTCCTATCTCTTGCATCTGCTGGCTAACTCCCCAGATGGCCAGACTGAGCAAGGCCAAAGCCTGGCACCAGGGCCTTCTTTCAGGTCTCCCACATGGGTGCAAGGACCCAAGGACTTGGGCCATCCTGTGCTGCTTTTCCAGGCCCATTAACAGAGAGCTGGATTGGAAGTGGAGCAGCTGGGGCTAGAACTGGTGACCATTTGGGATGCCGTGTTGCAAATGACTTCTTTACCAGCTATACCACAACTTCAGCCCTGCAATTCATCTTCTATTAACCACTTACATGGGATAATCAGTTAAACATAAATTTCCTGGTGGACATGTATGCATATTCTTTGAAGTTGAATTTCTGTATTTTAGCTTATGTTTTAAAATATAAAACCATGTCTTCTTACAAAATGATTTTAAGGCATTTTCTATTTCAATATAATGCTATGAGATTTCACCTTGATCCAATGCCAGCCAAAACTTGGCATTATTGGGCTGCAATGCTTAGCCTACCTAGTGAATATAAAATTGTATCATTTTGTGCTGTTAATATGCATTAACAAGAGCTCCCTAATACTAATAATAGTGTTAACAAGAGTTCTCATGTGTTAGTTTATTAACAGATTTCATCTATTTCATTTAGATACATGTGCTTTACCTGTAGATTGTTTTGCCCATGTTTATACAGCTATTTTAACCTACTGAGTACTCTGAGTATGTGTGTATTTAAGAATATTAATTATTTGATTAATTAATTTTTTAAAGATTTTATTTATTTATTTGAGAGGTAGAGTTACAGTGAGAGGGAGAGGTAGAGAGAAAAATCTTCCATCCACTTGTTCACGCCCAACAGCTGAAGCTGAGCCAATTCGAAGCCAGGAGCCAGGAGCTTCTTCTCGGACTCCCATGTGGATGCAGGGGCCCAAGTGCCCAACTTCCACTGCTTTCCCAGGCCATAACAGAGATCTGGACCAGAAGAGGAACAGCTGGGACTCGAACTGGTGCCCATCTGGGATGCCAGCACTGGTGGCAGAGGATTAACCTACTGTGCCACTGCACTGGCCCCCCACTTAATTAATCTGAAAGGAGGTGAGGGAGAGGAAAAAAGAGAGAGAAGGAAGGGGAGGGAGGAAGGAAGAGAGAGAGAGAGGGGGAGAGAGAGAGAGAGAGAGAGAGAGAGAGAGAGAGAGACTCCCATTCTCTGGTTTGCTGCCCAAGCAACAGCCAGGACTGGGCCAGGCCAAAGCCAGCAGCCAGGAAGTCTGTGCAGACCTCTCACAAAGGTGGTAGGGACTCAAGTACTCGGGCTGTCATCTGCTGCCTTCTAGGCACATTGCAAGGAAGCTGCATAGGAAACAAAGGAAAGACTTGATCCCAAGTCTCTGATGTGGGATGCAGTCTTCCCAGTGAAGGCTTAACCAGCTGAATCGTAACACTCGTCCCATCTAAGTGTATTTTGTAAAATAATTCCTTTTCAATAATCTTGTTCTGGTTGGTGCTTTGTCTTTTATGTTTTCTCTACAATTTCTTTATAGAGTGTTTTTTGTACTTTAGTTTACCCAGCCTACCAGTCCCTCAATTTTTTTGAGAGTTTATTGTTTTGTTTTGTTTTGTTTTCCCTTGGAAGGCAACTAAAGCATCAAGGTGATTGACACTGGCTTCAAATTTACTTTTGCATTTAAATCTTTAGCCCATCTGGAATTGATATTTTGTATATTAAGTGTAGTGAGCATGCAACTGCCAACTGACATCCCAGATGGGAACTTACCCAAGACTGTTTATGTGCACACCACTGCTTCCCTAGTGAAATGTGATGCTTTTTAGGCCATATATCAAGTTTGTGTGCGTGTCTCTCTTCTAATCTGATACTTCTGTTTCTGTGGTCAATATAGTTTATCTTTGGATTCTTGCCACATGGATTTAAGTGTTTTAGTTTTATAAATGTCTTAAAAGCTTTGAAAAAATTCCTCTTTTAGGGTTGATTTTGTTATTATTATTTCCTTTACCCAAGGATGAAATTTAGAATTATACTGTTAATTTCTTCAAAATGCCTATCAAGATTTTTATTAAAATTTTATTAGGTCTTTGAATGCATTTTTGGAGAAAAAATACCTTTACTAATGTTTTAAGATTTTTCAAAATTATGAATACTCTCAACAATGTTTTAAAGTTTCTTCACAATTGTCTTGTATATTTTTGCCTCATTTAAAATTGTTTTTTTGCTTTTTAAAATATTACTTTTTAAAACATATTTCTGAAAAAGAGAAAAGCAAAAAAAAAGAGATTTATTTATTTATCTAAAAATCTGAGTTACAGGAGAGGGAAAAAGAGAGAAGGAGATCTTCTACTGCTGGTTCACTCCCCAAGTGGCCACAATGGCCAGGGCTGAGCCAGGCTGATGCCTGGAGCCAGGAGCTTTATCCAGATCTCCCATACAGATGGCCCAAGTATTTCAGCCATATGCTGCTGGTTTCTCACACCATTAACAGGAGCTGGATTGGAAGTGAAGCGGCTGGGACACCAACCAGCACCCATATGTGATGCTGGCATTGGAGGCAGCAGCTACACCTGCTGTGCCACAACACTGGACCCCAAATTTTATTTATTCTAATAATCAAATGAAAGTATTTTGTATTTGCATTTTCTTTTCAGCAACAGGTTCTCTGAGGCATAATTTTAATTCATTCTTTCTTATCATAAAATTTGTCTCTTTTAGAATAGGGTATTGCAAGTTCTTTGTCCTGTAGCTATTCATAAAGACAATGCTTAAAAGACACCAGTATGGACAAGGTTGATTATGTTTTTTGTATGGATTTCCACGATCTGGTTAAAGAAATTTCCTGCTATTCTAATTGCTGAAGATTTTATTCTAATATCATAAATGTTGGTAGACTATCAGAAAGAGCTTTTGCCCATTCCTTAGCATGTTTATTTTAATCTTGTTATATATTGTGCAATGGCTTCTATTGATTTTATAATATTTAGTCAGGAAAGTCATTAGACTACTGATTAAGAAACTGGTTAATTTGTGGGGTTCCATATCACAGTGCCTGAGTAGAATCCTGGCTTTAGTTCCTGACACTAACTTTCTGGTAATGCCTACTTTTGGAGTCAACAGTGATGGCTCTAGGGTTTCCCTCATGCATGTGGGAAACCTGAACTGGGTTTCCAGCTCTTGCTTTGGCCCTGATTCTGCCTTGACTATTGTGGACATTTGGAGAGTGAACCAGTCTTCTACTTCCTTCTAGATTTTCTGTTGCTATTTTTCTAACATTTTAAATGTTATTTTTTCTCGTGTAGGGTTTTCAATTAAAGCTTTTTCTTTAGATTTCAGATTAAATGTCCCTAAAGTAAATTTCAACCCTTCAAATAGTAGGCTTTAACTCTTTCCTAAACCAAGTCTCCTTATTATATATTCACACATATACCACTTAAATGATATCAAAGTATTCATTTCACACTTTTTTTAAATGTATAAGTTTCCTTGATACATACGGGGACTTTATATGAAACACTTTTTGTATAGAGCTTGTGTCAATTTCAGGGAAAGTATTTAAAAAATAATCATTATTACTATATATCTTACAAGGGATGTATCTAAATATTTCACAATATTCTACAGCAACTAGGTATATTTGCAATGAAAATAGTGTCCCTATGAGGAGTTTAGTGTTCATTTAAGAAGAGGAAGAGCTACCAAAGCTTTCTCTCTCTACCATGCAAGAATACAAGTGGTAGACTACACTCTATGAGGCAGGAAGAGGGAATTATGCAGAAAACAAACATACAGACACCTACATCCTGCCATTCTCAGACTCTAGAACTGCAAGAAAAAAAAATGCCCTTTATACCATCAGTCTAGGGTATTTTGTTATAGCACCCAAGCTGATTAAAATACAAAGCATCTTTAAATGGAAGCCATTTTACCATCATCAATGCCAGATTTGATTAATAAAGTCCAGTCATGGTTCATTGCACAGTTACAATAACATTGAAAAGAAAACGGTACCTGAGCACTGTAAGAAATTCTGTGTGTAATAAGACTGTGTATATCCAAGCAAATGTATATATTTATATGGAGTGTTACTGTAATTTTTGTAATGGCGTGAGACAAGTTTGCCTTGCTCTGGAAGATAAATATTTCCTCCTTTAGAGTAGCTGCACTGAGACAGCTTTCTGCCTGGAGAATTTACCAGGGGTGGTCCCCAAAACATAACAGACTTCAGCCACTTGTTTTCAGAGGCTTCTGTTTTGTTAGAGAAGCAATTTTCCATCTAGAGTGCAGTCGTTGTTACATCGTCACAAAGATGGTCCCTGTCCACCATCTTTACAGAACACGGTGTTGGTACTGACTGTGGTAAGCATTTTGCTCAGCCGAAGCTGTAGTCTTGTGAGGGTATAGATAATTATGACTTGTCTGCTTATCAATTTTCCCAGTGCTGGTGATATGTATCAGTGACTATTTTGACCAACACATACAAGAACATTTATTAACCATGGATTAATATGTGGTAGTATAGCTTCATTTAAAGTATAATACATTTATGCACATGGATGCACATATGTACTTGTATTGGGAAGGTTATTTATTGAAATGCTAAAACTGGTTATTTTCTCTGATTTTTGTTATATTTTCCAAATGGTCCAGAGTAAAAACATATTGTTACATCCACAATAAAAAATAAACAACTATCATATTTGTTTCTGCAAATTATACTGTTAACAGAGGTCTCAATTAATTATTCTACTCTCTAAAATTCTCTTCGTGACTGATCTGACTCTGGCCATTTCAAATGTCCTGCTAATGGGAGGATATTTATCATAATCCTTACATATCCTAATGGATATTTTTACTGGTGTCAGGACCCGCTAGTCCAGAACCTGAAAACATTTAGCACTCCAGGGCATCACTCAGGGGGAGGAAGCCATTTTTCTTTCAAAAACACAAGTGTTTATTGACATATATTTTCTACTACTTTCCAGAGGTCAGGCAATGCCTGTCCAGATCTTCATCAGTGAGTCACATTTCATCACGATAAGTACATGAAAGCAATACAGTTTAAAGTGTCTTCATAATTTATTATGTTTCCATCATCATAATGCTACTGATATTCAGTTGATGAAATAGGAGAGGTAAAAAGGTTTATAATGCTTAATTGACAATGCTGCTCTGTGACCACCTCTACCATATCACAAGTTGCAACCATCTAAGAAGGTCATGTATCTAAAATAGGTCCCTGATATACTCCTGACAAACTTCAACATTTTAAAATTACATGAAATTGATGCAATGCATACAGAAAATATATTTACCAAAAACATTCTCCATGTATTCACTTGCTACCAAACATAGTCCCTACAGTGAAGAATTGGTTCATGTTAAAGCTGAGATCATTGTTAAACTTGTCCTGAAGTTCTATTATCATAGAATTGATTAAAATTTACTTGCAATTTTATTTAAACAAATCCCTCCCCCAAGTAATAACTATATCATAATCAGCATTGTGCTATAGCAAGTAAAGCCACAACCTGTGATACCAGCATTCTAGCTGTTCCACTTCTGATCCAGCGCCTGCTAATGGCCTGGGAAAAATACCAGATGATGGCCCAAATATTTAGACACTTGCCATCCATGTGGGAGTCCTGGATAAAGACCCAAGATCCTGGCTTTGGCCTCCCAAGCACTGGCCATTACAGCCATCTAGAGAGTGAACCAGTGTGTTTGTGTGTGTGTGTGTGTGTGTGTATCCCTCTCTATATTTAACTTTGATTTAAATATATTAATCTAAAAAATAATCTTTATTCTTCAGGAAGAATGAAAAATATACTGCTGAAAAAAGAAAATGCATGTTCTGCATTTATTAACACAAAAAAATCTAATCTATTAACTATTAAATTAACACTTAATTTTAGTGAATGGTAGGCAATGGGCATCTGTGATTTAACTTGGATGAATCATTTAGTCTTTTGACTTTTTTTGTTCCTAAAGAGAGCCAATCAACCTTGATTATGGAAAAGAAAACTGAATAGCATATTTGCTTGATCCAAATGTAATGATTTTAGCAATCTTTTGTTGTTGTTACTGTCTATTTATTTATTGAAAGTCAGAGTTACAGAGAGAGAGAGAAGGAGAGACAAAGAGAGAGAAGAGACAGAGAGATCTTTCACTCCTGGTTCACTCCCTGAATGGCCCCAGTCACTGGGGCTGGGCCAATCCCAAATCAGGAACCAGGAGCTTCTTCTGGGTCTCTCACATGGCTGCAAGGGCTCTAGCACTTGGGTCATCTTCTGCTGTTTTCTTAGGTGCACTAGCAGGAAGCTGGATCAGAAGTAGAGCAGCCAGAATTTGAACTTGCTCCCACATAGGATCCTGGTGGCGCAGGCAATGGCTTTACCCACTATGCTACAGTTCTGACCCTGATTTCAACAATCTGATAACAGTATTTACAACAGATTTTCTTCTTTATCTCATTTCAACAATCTGATAACAGTATTTACAGCAGATTTTCTTTTTTATCTCATTTTAATGCTTACAACATTGTGTTCCCTGAACTCTACCCAATGTATTCCAATTAAAATTTCCTAGTGTTTCTTTGGTTTCCAATTTAATACATGAATTTACCAGTAGATAAATGTTTCTACTGAGAATAATAAAGCCCAATGACAGCTTTTATAACTGAATTATTAAGATGATTTTTCTAATCAATTTAATAAGCAATTATTGATTGTCCCTAATTTTCAAAGTAAGAGAACTTCAACTACAGCTCTTCCATATACACTTAGTATATATAAATAAGTACAAATGAAAAATCTACTCATTAAACCTGCTTTTATTTTTTTGTTTCAGCATTTTTCCTTACTTTGATACATTATTGAAAAAAATAAAATGAGAATAACTGGTTATCTCCTTAAACCAAGAAATGTGTCATCTAGATTTGTATAACACATGCCTAAAACTGTAAGCCATCTAACACTTGCTCAAATTATTTTAATTGCTGACTAAGAATAGTTTCAAATCCTTCAGTTTATAAAAATTATTATAAACTCTATGAACCTTTTTGATGTATAAAATTTAAAAGTGACAGAAATATAATGTGAAAAACTGGCATGGTTGGTGTTTGCCACAAATTTGAAGAACAATTTTTGCTGTCAATCTTGTTCTAAATTTCAAAAATCGTGGCTTTGATATCATTTGATTTTCAATTCTCAACTAAACATGTTCTTTCTCAAGTAACAGTTGGAGATTTAAAAGTATAAGTCATAGTATACTCTTTTAACAGTTGCAAAGAAGATAAATCAAATCCATTTATTTTATAAAATCTACTGGGCAATGTATAATATTTGATATGGACTCATTTAACATTTGGTTTGTAACTATTTTATTTTCATTTTGAAGAATTCAGAAGAACTGAGAACTCCATATTATAGACCTTGAGTCTTAGGTCAAGGATAACAAAATATAAAATTGTATTTAAATATACTGGATAATATGAATGACTGTCATTCCTAATTCCCTCTTCATGACCGCTCAGGTAGTAAATATGACAGAAAGAAAAGCAAGTAAAAACTATTGGAACAAGTTTGGAAATTAAGAAAAGGAACGAAACTGAGAATTGGTATTTTCACAGTTTAAACAAATTGTCTGCTATCAAAATTTAAGGATTCTAATTTAAAAACAATTACTATAAAAAGAACATATTTGATGCATTCCATATATACAGGTCCAGGAAGACAACTATATTTTCTTGACTTTTAGGATCATTTATTCTAGATCTAAGGAAAATATCATTGGTATTTTGATTGGGATAACATTGACTCTGTAAATTGCTCTGGGTAATATGGGCATTCTCCCAATCCACAAACATGGGCGATTCTTCCATTTTTTGTGTCATCTTTTATTTCTTTCTTTAATTTTCATTATATAGATCTTTCACTTCCTTGTTTAAATCTATTCAAAGTATTTAAATTTCTTTTTTAGCTATTGTGAATGGCAGGATTGTTAAAAGTTCTTTCTCAGCCATGGCATTGTCTGTGTATACAAAGGCTTTTGATTTTTGTGTGATTTTATATCTTGCAACTTTACCAAACTCTCTTATGAAATCCAACAGTTTCTAAGTGGAGTCTTTTGGTTTCCCTGTATACAGAATCATGTACTTGTCAAACAGGCATATTTTGACTCCCTCATTTCCAATTTGAATCCCTTTGATTTCTTTTTCTTTCCTAATGATTTTGGTTAAAACTTTCAGTTCTATATTGAATAAAATGGTGAGAGTGGGCATCCTTGTTTAATTCTGGATCTTAGTGGAAATACTTTAAACATTTTCCCCCATTCAACACAATGTTGGTTGTGTGTTTGTCATAGTTTCCTTGATTGTGTTGAGGAATGTTCCTTCTATACCCAATTTACTTAAGGTATGAATCATGAAAGGATGTAGTTTTATCAAATACTCTTTCTCCATCTACTGAGATATAATCATATGATTTTTATTCTAATTTGTTAATGTGATGTATCATACCTACTGATTTGCATACGTTGAACCATCCCTGCATACCAGAGATAAATTCCATTTGATCCAGTTAAATGGTCTTCTTATATATTGTTGTATTCTATTAGCTAGTATTTTGCTGAAGTTTTTTGGTCTGTTTAGGATTTATAGTTTGTTGTTGTTTTTTATTTGTTTTTGTTTTTGTTTTTTTGACAGGCAGAGTGGACAGTGAGAGAGAGAGACAGAGAGAAAGGTCTTCCTTTTGCCGTTGGTTCACCCTCCAATGGCCGCCACGGCAGGCGCACCACGCTGATCCAAATCCAGGAGCCAGGTGTTTCTCCTGGTCTCCCATGGGATGCAGGGCCCAAGCACTTGGGCCATCCTCCACTGCACTCCCAGGCCATAGCAGAGAGCTGGCCTGGAAGGGGGGCAACTGGGACAGAATCCAGTGCCCTGACCGGGGCTAGAACCTGGTGTGCCGGTGCCGCTAGGTGGAGGATTAGCCTATTGAGCCGCGGCGCTGGCCTTATAGGTCTTCATGACTCAAGTAGATTGTATGTATCCATTTCTTCTAGATTTTCCAATGTGTTTTCATATAGCTATATGTTGTAATTCCTCCAATTTTTCTAAATGCAGGATTAATGTAACTAACACTCATAGTAACTGTGACACAACACAAATTTTATAGTTCTGGTGAAGTTGATGCATCTCATAACAATTTGTGAATTCTGATGAGTATTCAGGAATACATTGACTCCACAAAATTCTCTGAAAGTATTCGTAAAAATAGAGACTATAGTATTTAATATGAAAACGGGCATTATTCTTATATTGAAACATTTTTATCAAATTCCCAGAGTTTCTGTGTTATTCTTCTTTTATTTTTAAAACTGGTCTCACTTATCTAGGTTTAGGGATCATTTCTGGTGTGGTTCATACGGAACGAAGTTGTCACATGGTAGAGGACGGCTCAGACCAGCACTGGGGGTATATACAGAGGGAGCTTCTTATCCCTTTCCTTATATGTCTGGAGCCTCTGGTTAGCATAAGAATGTTGAGGCATAAACCTGATTGGGGAGCTGAGAGGTTATGAATAAATAATCTCTTGTGTTATGAGCTGCATTGTGTCCTCTCATTAGTTATGTTTAAATCTTCATTCCCAGTATATTAGAGTGTGACTATGTTTGGAAGTTGGACTTTTAAAGGAGTGATGAGGGTAAAATGAGGTAATGTGGATGGAGCTTAATCCAATATGACTGCTGTTTTCAGAATATCAAAATACAAACAGCACAAAGGAAAAGACTGTGAGAACAATAAACCTGATTACTTAAAACCTGGGCTCTGGGCCTCCAGAACTGTTAAGAACTAATTCTTGGTGTTTAAGCCACCCAGTCTGTGGTATTTTGTTTCATTATCCCTAACAAACTAACACACCTGGTAACAGAGACCAATCTTTTCCTGTAAACTGGAAACAACTGGTGCTTAAGCCGTGAAGTGATCTCTGATAACAAACAGATCAAGATTGCTGATTTTTGTATTTTGATCATCTATCATCTTTTCTCTGGGCACAAATAATTCACTATAAGTTAACATGTCAATCTACCTTGGAATCGATCTAGAACTGATTGCTGGATCTGTGGGTGTCTGTCCATTGTTTTTCCTTTGATGGAAGATACCACGAATGTATACACCCCTGTAATTTTTTTGTTCTAGCTTCTTTTCAGGAGCTAGCAAAAACAGGACTACTTTATATTGCACATAGAGTGCCACTAGTTCTCATCTAAATATTATTTTTCAGTAACCTGTTATAGAAATGAACCCTTTTATTATATTATTTTCATAACACCCATCCCTCTTATGAGCCTTGTCTGGACATTGAGAGTGAAGATAATACTTAACAATTGATACCATTTTTTTTTCTGCTTTTGCCATATGAAATACAATATTCTAATCACATTAGCTCCTTTCATTTTATGAGTTATTTTTATAGAACTTTTCTTATAAAGAAACTGAGACACAGAAGATATGTAATTGTTCAATACCAAAGAAATTGTGGAGCTAAAATACAAAATGTGTGTCTATCTGATTTCAAATTCAGTCTTTCAACAGGTGTATTACATGGTTTCTAAACAGCACTAGAGAATCAGTTCAGCCCAAACTTCTGGGTAGAATGAAAAAGAGGGATGTATTGTAATTTTCTTTGCTTTAGAAACCATTCTTCTTTTCATTCAACCTGAGTTGAGAGACAGTTTAAAACCGTTTGTTCTCATGAACACAATTAGTTTAATATATATTCTCCTACTAGTACTTTTTGTAAGTGATCTCCTGTATCTGTATTCATGCTTTCATTTATTTCTTACTCCACTTAGTCTGTCATTTCAACATGCCAATATAATTGTATCAAATTTTGATTCTAAAATCCAAATTACATCCTATCCTTCTTAAATCTGTATTCTAAATTTTTGGTGAGGCTGATTTGATTTCATTCAAATGTTTGATAGACTTGTGGACTAGTACAGAGTGTTAGGTTCATGTCCTTATAGGTAAATGAATACTCTTTAAAAAAAGATCTATTTTAATTATTTGAATGAAAGAGTGACAAAGAGAAGGGGAGAGACAGAGAAAGATATCTTCCATCTGCTATGTCTCTCGTCAAATGATGTAAGCCATGTCGAGCCAAGTCAAGGCTAGGAGCGCAGAGCTCCTTCAAGCTCTGTCATGGGATCCAGGTGATTGGGCCATCTTCCACTACTTTCCCAGGCAAATTAACAGGGAATTTGATCATAAGCAGAGTAGGCAGGACTTGAACCGGAGCTCCTATAAAGTGATGCCGCATTGCAAGTGACAGCTTACCTCATTACACTATAATGCTGGCCTCTAAATGGACATTCTTGATTATATATGTACCCAGTTATAAATCTATTATACTGTACCATTATTTGTCATATCATACTTCTCAAGATTCATTGAGAGACATAATTAAATATTTTTTTGAATTATATTGTTGAAAACAAAATTTTACTTGCATAATATTGAATAATGTATCTTCATAGCATCAAATAAAAAGAAATTAATAATATTTATAAAGAAAGACAGAGGCTGAATGTTTGGCATAGTGTGTAAGATGCCACTTGGAGCACCTGAATCCCATATCTTAGTTCTTGAATTTGAGCTCAGGTTCTGATTTCTGCTAATGTGAACCCTGGCAAGCAGTGAGTGATCGCTCAAGTACTTCTGTCTATGTTAAAGTCCTGTCTATGTGGAAGTCCTGTCTATGTGGAAGTCCTAGGTGGAATTTGAGGCTCCTGGGTTCATTCTGACCTAGAGATATTTACTGCTGCAGGCTTTGGGAGAGCTAATTTCTCTCTCTTTCTCTCCCCTGCTTTCAAAAAATAAATACATCAGTATTATTAGACATTATCTTTATAAATTACAGGAGGCAATAGGTAATGTCTTTTGTCAAAAAACAGTTATTCATTTATTTGAAAGAAAGAAGGGGGGGAGAGAGAGAGAGAGAGAGAGAGAGAGAGAGAGAGAGAGAGTTGGAAGAGAGAGAGTTGTATCCATTAGTTTTCTTCCCAAATGGTTTCAATAGTCAGATGTGGGCCAGGTAGGAGCCAGGAATTCCTACATAGATACCAGTAGTCCAAGTACCTGGACCATTGTCTGCTGCCTTGCCAGCAGGAAGCTGAATGGGAAGCAGCACAACTGAGACTCAAACTGGCTTCCAGTATGGGATCCCAGCATCACAAGTAGTGATTCAACTTACTTTGCCAAAAAATCAGCCCCGGCAATACTTTCCAAAAAACTCAGTAGAAATAAGACCCAAGAATCTGTCACAGCAGAGATATTTTTTCCACTTCTAGTAGCTTGACTATTACTGAATAATAATAAGCAGCTTTATGTAATTCATATTATTGTTAAGGATATTAAATGAAAGTGGTTTTCAAACCAATATGAACATATACTCATCAGACCAACTGCCCAATATTGTGGTTACAAAAGCTTCTTTATGTTTCCACTGTTTTTATAGCTCTTCAGTGTTTCTAGGCTTTCTGAGTGCTTTCATTAATTGCCAAGTTTGCAATAACTTATGTGTGTATATCTTCCAAATCAATAGGAATAGTATATATTTAGAAACTCTTCAATAAAATTTGTAATACAGAAGACATTATCTTCACCTTTCCTACCCAAGAAAATATTAGTGATCTAGCAATTATGTTATTCAAGTTAGAAAACTGAGATTCTTAATAGACTCCTTCCTATTCTACAATCTAAAATCTAATAAATCACCATGTCCCCAACTCTACTTTGGTAACCACAACAGAAAAAGAAATAGCCAACTTGTTTCCAGGATCCTGAATCGTTACACAGATATCAGAGTTGCCTTTTCAAATACAAGTGTGATTGTGTTATTTAATATTGTTAACCCTGTCAATAGATTTCTGTCAACCATATGGCTGTGTCATACTGTCAACTTAGCACACAATTTCTTTGAAATTTGTTTCAGTTTTGAATTATTCTAGCCTACTCTTATGTTAAAGTCACTTAAATGTAAGAATTTCAAAAGAACTGTTCTTAACAAGCATTTGAATCTTTTGTGTTAGGAGAATAGTCTCTTATTTACTGGATACTTTACATTTATTTTATTATTTAAATCTTGTTTTCAAACATTTTACTTACAAGTGAAAAAAGTGTGCCATGAAGTTTTCACTACTTAGGTGATCCAAAAGTTTAAAGCTGAACTTTCAGACTCCAAATCACCCTAAAATAGTCCCACAATCCCCTAAATATTTTCTAGTTCCATTTCCACAATGTTTGATATTCCCATAATAAGTCTTATTGTTTTTCAGATAATATTCTTGATACCATTGTTTCCTTCTGTGGAATCACTACCATGCACAACCTCCATCAGGTCTACCCTTGCTACCTTACTGTCATGAAGCCTCTGATTATCATCAAAAACCCCATGCTGAGATTTTCATCATGTAGCAAGCCTTTACCAAACATTTTCCCACATGCTCTCATTTATTCATTGTGAGCCACATAATCTGCTACAATGGAAACTCTAATATGGCAACGTGATTATCCACTTATGTATATATCTTTTACATTAGATAATAAATACTGTGTGGACAGAATTTATGATTGCTTTCCCATCAGAACCAATAAGCTAAACAATATCCAACATCTAGGCAAGATTCAATAATCTGTAGAGTTGATTAGCATGCATGATACTTAATAAATGACAATATGAGTACTTTGAACAGTTTGGGAAAAATGGAATTGAAATGTAGGTTTATCTTAGTCGAAAATGGGCAAATCATAGTGCATTTCCATCATCTTTTTGAAGGAGCCTCATAAATATTGTTAATAGATGGATCAGTATTAATATTAAAAGTTTATATATTGTGAGTCAACAGTCCCAAAAATACCCAAGGAATATTCCAAAGAAAAATATAAAAGTCACTGGTTAATAAAATCTATGGTATGATTTTTTTTTTCTCCCTTAGAAGCCATCATACTTGTCTATCTGTAGGCAATTGATACATTAACAATTTCTTTGAAGGAGCATTTCAGTTGCTTAGGTTCTGTGGATCTAATACAAAATTTAGAGTCAGAGTAAAAGATAAGTTACAGGAAAGCAGGGCTACATGTTCAAATAACGCTTGTAAGAAGCAATCAAAATACACAATATAAAAGAGATGGTTAGTCTTTTAGCTACAAATGTTCACATGCAGAATGATCACTTTACTTTGAGTAGAGCAGTATAACTGGCTTTTTTCACTAGTTTAAGGCATAAGAGTAGTCATTTTATTTTAATTCAATGATACAATGTAATACTCCTATAGCCTTATTGTCAAGATAGCTGGTACATGTCTTTTAATAACTTCTTTCAAATTGTCCAAGATTCTCTGCAGCTTGGCAGTATATTAATGTACTCAAAAAGTATTTGTTGAGGGGTCAGTGTTGTGACATAGTGGGTAAAAGCTGCTGCCTGCGGCGCTGGCATCCCATATGGGCATTGGTTGAGTCCTGGCTGCTCCACTTGCAATGCAGCTCTCCACTATGGCCTGGGAAAGCAGTACAAGATGACCCAATTCCTGGTGTCTCTGTAGCTGCGTGAGAGACCCAGAACCTGGCTCCAGGTTCCTGGATTTGAATCAGTGCAGCTCCAGCTGTTGTGGCCATCTGGGGAGTGAACCAGTGAATGAAAGATCTCTCTCTCTTTCTTTCTCTCTCTCTCTGTCTCTAACTCTTTCTAACTCTGCCTTTCAAATATATAAATAATTTTTTAAAAAGTATATGTTGAGTTGTTGCCTTATGTTAGGCATGCGCAGGACATCTGGGATACATTAGTGAATAAAATAGTCCATATGGTTCCCATATTCTTGTAATGGGAGGTAGACAATAAAGAATTAACATAATGAAAATGTAAATGTTATGATAGGTTAGAAGGTAAGAAGTGGTATGGTAAAAAAGAAAAGCATGAAGCAGAGTAAGGTTTACTGGAATTGTGGACATATGGTACAGTGCTGGAGAAAGTAGCAAATTTCATCACTAAAGAGGGTGATCAGAGAACATCCTTAAGAGAAGATATACCTCTACAGACTTGAGAAAACTGATATAGCTGGCAAGAAGATATCCAGTAAGACTAATCTAGGGACTGAAATGAGTTTTAAATGTCTAAGACAGGTGCATAACTGATCTCTCAAATTAACTTAAAGGAAGCCAGTGCACATGATCATATTGAGCAACAAGGTATGGAGTACAAGGAAGGGAGCTCAAACAGGAGAAAGAAGCCTACATCTTTGTAAGGAGGGACAGCAGGGGACCTTTGTCTTACCACCTCATACTTTTGGATTTACATATTTAACACAATGCTGAAATAAAATGTTAAAAAATAATTAATTTGGAAAATAAAAAAAAGTCAAAAAATACAAAAAGAAACATAAAGCCATTCGTGATTTCAAAAATTGCATGAAAATAAATTTGTATTATAGCACCATTTTTCCATGTAAAAAATGAAATATTGAATCTAACTTAAATTTTGAAGAGTAGTTGGCAGTTCCCTGAGTTTAGACTGTAGTGCTATTTAGAGATAAAAGAGGGAAAAGATGTTGACACCATGGACCAGAGTGGGAGAGTGTGCAAGAGTGGCATGGTTAAAAGTGACTTGATGCTAGCTGCATTTTAAGTACAACCAATAAAACTTCTTTCTTTTTTAAGATTTATTTATTTTATTTGAAATGCAGAGTTACAGAGAAGCAGAGACAGAGAGAGAGAGGTCTTCCATTTGCTGGTTCACTCCCCAATTGGCCGCAACAGCCGGCGCTGAGCTGATCTGAAGCCAGGAACCAGGAGCTTCCTCTGAGTCTCCCACACAAGTGCAGGGGCTCAAGGACTTGGGCAATCCTCCACTGCTTTCCCAGGCCACAAGAGAGAGCTGGATTGGAAGTGGAGCAGTTAGAACTTGAACCAGTGGCCATATTGGATGCTGACACTGCAGGTGGCAGCCTCACCCACTATGCCACAGGCTGGCCCCAAGACTTCTTGATAGATCAGGCATTGAGCTTGAAAGAGCATTAAAAGCTGACTTCTAGGAATTTGAACTAAGCAAACCTAAGCAAATAAAAGGATGGGATTCATGATTACTAAGGTGAGTAAAGCAATGAGTAAAACCTGGGGAAAAGAAATATCAGGCATTCGGTTTGGGATGTATTGACTGGCATATTTGCTAAATATCCTGTAGGCACTTTAGTCTATGAGTTCAGAAAGTTCAGCAAGTGGAGAGCATTGGAGGCCATTGCTGCTTGCCAGCAAATGAGAAGAAAAGAGACTGCCACCCTCGGGCCTCTCATTTTCTCATTGCTATCTGTTCACACTTGAATACTGTCTTTGTAAGTATATGAACAATGTAAAGATCTCCTTTTAAGCTTTCTGCAAACACAGATTTCTGTGGGAGGCCAGCTTTCTCCAAACACATGATGTGATGCTGGAAAACAGACACTGTGTAGACTTACATTTTCATGAGTAAGAATTGTTACCCAACTGATTTCTGTCAAAAAGATGGAAGATTTACCACAAGGTGATTTGATTTTTTTCCTAAGGAAGTAATCTATGGTAGGAAATGTAAGCGGTCTTTCTAGATTTTCTATCTGCAATAAACATCAACCTGGTAAAGGTAAGTCACACACATATATATGAATGTACGCAGTTGTTAATGTGAGTATATTTATAAAGGCTTAAATAAATGTATGTATGTGCAAATACATATCCCTGTTTATATTTGGACAAATATCTTCACATACAATACTTAAAAATAAGTGTTAGAGTATGTATGTATACTCACCTCCTAAAATGAGTGATCTGAGTAATTTTCTCACTTCCTTATTCTGAAAATGAATTTAAATATAAAAGTATTACAATAAATAAGGACTCTGGAATGGTTAACGCAAGCAAGCTTTGATATTTCAGGTTGTCAAAATATTTTACAATATATCTACTATTGTTTCATTTTTCTAAAGATCAGAAAAAAATAATTTTTGAAACATCATAAAGAAACTGCTGTGATTTACTTGTGATTTCATAACTACATACAGTCTTCCCCTATTAAAGAAAATGAGAATAGTCTATAATGTTAAAGAAATACTTAGAAAATAAATGTGATTATGTAGACAGTTGATTCCATCTGTCTTTACTATTCCAAGTATTGTAGAAAAATCATATTGAGGTCTGAAGTAGTTTTGGCATAGTTTGATGATTATATATTATAAAATTAATATTATTTTAAAGTACTGTAAGTGGTGATGCCGTGGTTTTGTTCGTGAATCTGACTTAGAAGTGGTACCATCTCAGCAACCCACTGCCAACTGCCAGCCATTACGTACTGGAGGAGAAGTCACAACCTGCAAAGAATTAGAGAGAGTGAGCTCAGCTGAATGAAATCCATCTGTCTCCATTGCTGTGTCATTCATTAGCTTTATAGAATTTTTTAAAAATTGAATTTAATTTGAGGTAAATAAGAAAGAAAGGATACTTATTGAATAGATGTGATTTGTCTGGAATTTCTTGGAGGCATGAGAATTTCCTAATCCCCACTTTTTCTTTTTGCCTACTTCAGACAGACCCATGGAATCCTTTTCTTACATTAAGATAGAGTTCTAAGAGAACTTTGGCCAAGATGTTGTAAATTATGGATAATTTATTCTGATTTTAATAAAACCATAATGTAAAGGCTAAAATGAAAAGAATATCAGGAAAAAAGAGTGATCCTAGTATATTTTGGAAAAAATAAGAATTCAAAAGTTGCTGATGAATAAATGGTCTGTTAAGCAGTGTGTGGGAGCAACAGAGAAAAGTTTTCAGAAAACCACCTGTGAGTTCCCTATGTGTTTTATTTTGATGAGGAATTTGCTAATAACTGAAAAAGGAAAGTGCTTAAATCATTTTTTAAAAAGAAGCTAAAATTCTACAACTTACATCCCTAAGATACTCAGTAATTTATCAGAGTTGGTGTCCTTTCATTGAAAGGTATAATAATCTCTCTAAAGGAAGAGGGAGAAATAGAATTTCGTACTGGTGACACTTGAGTTGATATTTAATCTGTCTAGAAGAGGCTAGGCTTAAACTGGGAAGAAAATATCAGTGAATTTTCTTGAAGTAATAAAAATACAGGAGGACCATAAAATTATTTTCTAATAAAATTATATTAAACTCCCCCTAATTGAACAGAATTTTACTAAGACCTTAGGGTTTTTCAGTGGTTAGATTGTATTTGGCATAGGATTTGGAAAAATAACTTGAATGTAAATATGCTGCAAGTGTTGAATGTACACCTAGAAATACTTTCTCTGTCAATGCCAAATGCCTGTTGTAAATGAGCTTTAAATGTTACATTCCTCCTTTGCTCAATAAAATTGCTTTATAAAACTCATGATTTTTCTCCCCCAGGACAACAAATTGCCCTGAATATTAAGAGTCATTTTCTTGTTATCACAGGTGTCAATATTTTTCTGCATTTTGTTTATAATTTTATTTTTTTAAATAAAAACATTATAAAAATAAAAAAGAATTATTTGACTTTATGATATATCTGTAAAATCTATGCTTAGATAAAACAAGTTGATTGTAATTAGGTAGATTTATTATTTCACTTTATTACACATTTATAAGTATTTGCATTTTATTTAAACCTCAAAAAGTGCTTAGATCTCCTTTAT
Organism: Oryctolagus cuniculus; assembly: GCF_964237555.1. Classification (NCBI taxonomy): domain Eukaryota; kingdom Metazoa; phylum Chordata; class Mammalia; order Lagomorpha; family Leporidae; genus Oryctolagus; species Oryctolagus cuniculus. The sequence goes on from NC_091433.1 coordinate 24,840,026, forward strand.
AAAATGAGAAAAAATAATCATCTTTGGTCAAGAAAAGTCAATAGGTTAGAAAAAAGCTTATCAAGTAAGTTAGCAAATAGTGACAAAGTTAAAGACTTTCAGGATGACATTTACTTTTTAAATATAGGGAGTTGATTTTTACAGGTTAATTAATGAAAATTTAAAAAAATTTAGGATGAAATGTATTGATCTTTATTTTTAAGGCTTATTTATTTGTTTGTGTATTCATTTATGAAAGACAGAATGACAGAGAGGAAGAGATAGATAGAAGTCTTCCACCTGCTGGTTCACTCACCAAATGACCACAATTGCCAGGGCTTGGACAAGTCAAAGCTAGGAGCCAATAACACCCTATTCTCTCACATTGGTGGCAGGGACCCAAGCAATTCAGTGTCTCTTCCTCTGCCTTCCCAGACCCATTGGCAAGAAGCAAACTACTGGATTTTTTTTTTTTTTTTTACCATTGTGTCATTTGCAACAAAATAGGTGAGACTGGAAAATACGCTTAGTGAAATAAGCCAGTACCAAAGGTCAAATATCATATGTTCTCCCTGACCTGTGATAACTAAAAGGTAATCTATGGAACTGAAATTGATACTTTAAGAAGCAATGACTTTGAACAGGCCTTTGTCTTGACTGTTGGGGAACAGTTTTTTGTTTGTTTTCCCATACTATTTGTTGAACTCTTTACTTAACATAGAGTTAATCATATGTGTGTAAGATTAATTGAAAATAGATCTTAGTAAGAAAATAAGAATGGGGATAGGAGAAGGAGCAGGAAGAGGGGTGAGAGAGTGGGTGGGAGGGAGGGTACGGTAGAAAAATCATCATGTTTCTAAAGTTGTAATTATGCAATGTATGAAGTTTATGTTCCTTAAATAAAAGTTTTCTGGGGGAAGAAAAAAAGCAGAGCAGCCAGGACTCTAATTGATACCCAACATGGGATGCTGGCATCACAACCACTGGCTATACCTGCTAAGCCACAATGCTGGCTTCTGTGTGGATCTTCACAAAATTCAAAGAATTTTGGCAAATACACTTACTCATTCAGCTAACATCCCAATCAGGACATAATACATTTCTTTCTACCCAAAGCACTTATACGTCTCTGGCCCCTAAAGATCAATTGCTTCTGATTACCAGTCAAAATGGATTAATTTTGCTTGTTTTGAGTTCATTTGAATATATTTATACTGTATGTACAGCATTTTCATTTTGAATTAAATCAGCATGATGCTCTTGAGAATCTTCATTATCTTATATTTAATTAGGATTATATGGTTAATTAGTATTGTTAATAGTAATATTAATTACTGTTACTTGACATTGGTAATTAGTATTCTTATGTTAATTTTATGAGTAAATTGTAATTCGTTTATCATTTGTTCTTCATAGGAACATCTGAGTTATTTCACAGCTTTGACAACTGTCTAGACCTGTCATGAACATTCACAGGCATCTTTTGGGACATATTTTAAGACTAACATTTAGTAAATATCTAGAAGCTGAACTGCTGGGGTGTATACTGAGTATTTGCTTAACTTATAAGAAATTGCTACAGAATTCACACTCTTCCCGGAAGTATATGAGAATCCCATTTGTTTTCAGTCTTGCCAACACTTAGTATTTTCACTCTTTAAATTTTTTTTAACTCTTTAGTCTTCAAGGTAGTGGATATTCTAGTGAATGTGGAAAGGCATTGCCACTATAGTTTTCATTTGCATTTTCCTGAGGGATAAAGACATTAACATTGACCACCTTTTATCTCCTTATTTAACATTCATACATCTTTTTTATAAGGATTTCCATTTCTAAATCTACCTTCCTGGCACTCATTGACTTGCTGCCTTTTCTTTCCCAAAATCAGTATCAACACCAGTGTCGCTCCCCCTCTTCGTGGAGGAGCAACACTGAACCCTGCGCTGTTCTTTCGTCCGCTCGGCCCTCCCCGGGTTTGCTGCTGGTTCTTCCCGGGTTGGCTACTATCCCTTCCACCTCCGTGGAAGGGCAGTTCCCCCTGACCGCATTCCCCACTTCCGCAGGGGAGCGGCACTCCGCCGGCCGGCTCTCTGGGGGGCTGCACGGGTTCCCTTAGATGTTCCCCATAGATGTTTCTGGTGCATGCCATCTCTCTCCTCCTTTATAGTCCTCCTCCGCCAATCCCAACTCGGCTACCCACACGCCGAGTACGCTGCTCTCCAATCAGGAGCAAGTCCTACAGTTAATTGGTTGAACTGGAGGCAGCTGTGCGGAAGCTGTTTACTTCTCTCCCAGCGCCATATTGTGGGAGAGCAGATGCATAGAATAAGTCTTAATTCCAGTAACAGTCTAGTCCGGTTTGCTCCCCACAACCAGAATGTCATATTTCAATCATCACAATGCTTTCTTCTTCTGTGTCAAAATTCGTTCCCTTCTCTCTTCTACCAGCCCTTCTTGTTACTGCAAATGCCTTTGTGGGTAATTCAGGACATCTCAACACAAGGTCCTCAAGTTTGCCACATCTGCAAAATTTCCTGTGCCATATAAACTAACACTCTTAGGTCATAAGAAGTAGTATGTCGTTAGCTTTGGGGGATATTGTTCAACCGACTGTATGATCTCACTCAAATAATGAAAAAAATCTCCTTAAAAGGACCTGACGTGATCAATACTCTAGTTTCTCTGACCTAATCATCGAGCATTCTGCAATGGTGTCACCATCCCCTGAGATCGATGGGTTACTGGATGTTCCTGCTGCATGCAAACTGTGTTCCTCCCTTAAGCCTTGTGCATCTGTCACTTCCTCTCACATGAATGCGCTTCCCTAGACAATAACCAACTTCACTCCCACTCCCTTGCTTTCTTTTCCCCATGTTGCATTATCAGTAACTTCCCATGCCAATAATGTAGCAAATTAACCCTTCCCTCATTTCCTTTATTTTCCCAACTAGGTTTTACTTTCCCAACATAGCATCACTTCCCAACAGAATATATTTTGTCTTCCTCCCCACCCAATAACAGGCTATAAGCTCCATGATAATAGAAATAACACTTTACTTATATTTTTTCTCCTATGCCCAAAAGAGAGTTCACTGATTTGGTCAATAAATTTAAGTCCACAGATTCTGGAATCGCATTTTGTACTCCTCTTTTAAAAAGGTAAATGTGGATATTATGAATAAATGTAGCTGAAATGACAGATATAATTAGCTTATTCTGAGTAAAAGGAAGTCCAAAAATAGTGATAAATAGTTGACTCTACTCATTCCTAAATTGCACAAAATATATAGCTTATCATTTATCTCTAGGAAGAGTAACAAAACATGAAGAAATATTATGTTTATGTCATTAATTTTCCCAACTATTAACTCATGAAATAGAACTTCTCGTGAAAAATACCACACAGGCCTGAATAACATTTATTTTTGTTGCCATCTTACTTCAGTAATACCATATATCTCATAATAAAATCTAACAATACAATAAGCAAATGTTAAAGGAAATAACCTTATAATTCATATTTAAATTCAGATAACTCAAATTTGGGCTAAAGTTTTGTCATTTATTTACTATTTGACCTTTTCTGTAAGTACTCTAAGAAAATGTTTTTAAACTCTTAGCCCATTTCCTTACCTGAAAAATGGTAATAATATACTTATGTAATTGCTCAGGAGATACAAGTTAAATCTATGTTTTGATGATTTATAAATTATAAATTTCAACACTAATGCTGTTATTTATGAAATGATAGACATTTCAGTTTATAAAGTTTCTCATGTGCTTATCAAATTTACTTGTTCAAAAATTCATATTTTTTAAAGACTAATTTCATAGACCTGTAGATGCATTAGTGGAGAGAAAGAGATATTGTAGTATAGAAAATTTGGTTGGAAAATTCTCTCAACTGACACACAAGTGATGATAAACGATATTATTTGTTTTAACTGTTATTTATTTGCATTTAATATTATTTAATTCCCCAACTTAACCAATTTTGTACAAATAATTGAAAGTTATAGATGTTAATTTGATTGCTCAAAGAAACAAGGAGAATGATAAATTATACAAAAAATAGCTATTTCAAAATTTTGGCCTCTATATCTTTTTTTTCAGTATTAATGTCTAACTGAAAAAGATAGACGGTTTTAGGTTATTACATGTTTTCCCATAGGTTATACAGAAAGACAACACAACAGTTATACTAATTATATCTCTATTGAGTATTATAGAATATTAACTTCTTCGACTCCTGTCTTTCCTCCCAATTTCCCAACTCATTCTCTGTGCAAGTCTATGTCTTTGTGTTTATGCACGTATGCCAGTGTGGAAGGACTTGTGCCTCTCTGTGTGTACATTTGAAAGAAAGTGTTGTGCAAGCCTGACTAGTGAAAATACTCAAACAACCAAATATAAGATTAAGTAATGCTGAGAAGTCAGATGAGATTGGGGTTGAGGCAATTGGAATAACTTGATGTTTATTTCATTATCTTTTTTTTTTTTTTTTTTTTTTTTTTGACAGGCAGAGTTGACAGTGAGAGAGAGAGACAGAGAGAAAGGTCTTCCTTTACCGTTGGTTCACCCTCCAATGGCCGCTGCAGCCTGTGCACCATGCTGATCCGAAGCCAGGAGCCAGGTGCTTCTCCTGGTCTCCATGCAGATGCAGGGCCCAAGCACCTGGGCCATCCTCCACTGCACTCCTGGGCCTCAGCAGAGAGCTGGACTGGAAGAGGAGCAACCGGGACAGAATCCAGTGCCCCAATCGGGACTACAACCCAGAGTACCAGCGCCGCAGGCAGAGGATTAGCCTATCTTAAGTGAAATAATCCAACCTTAGAAAAATGAACTATCAAAAGTTCACTCTTATTTGTGGAAGTTAACATATGGAAAATGTATAAAAGTCATGTGGATGCCATATCATTGGTATTTAGTTATAAATATTGCTTCAGCAAACCATGCCATGTAAATGGCATTGTATTCTTCTTTTCCCCACGTTACGTCCATTGTCATGAATTCCTCACTCTGTATCACCAAAAACTTACCTCAAAACATGGAAATGGGACAAATACCATAGAACACATTGAGGGATGTATGTCTGGTCTTGGGTTCCTGTCTCCTTCAAACGCCCTTTAGTTATTGCATTTTTTTTTAGGCTTTGTAGGACTTCATTCAGTCTCTGAGTTGGTAATTGCTAGGTGGCCTAGTTTGTGTAAGTATAATGCATTGATCTTTCTCCACGTTCTTTTGGGATTTTATTGTTTATAAACTTATTTTTGTATTGAGAGAAAAACATCCAAAGTATCTTTGACAGAAGGGTCGGCACCAGTCAAAAGGGTGTGAAACGTAAGTTTGGTGGGGCCCTTCTTCTTGAAGTGAAGATATTAAACCATCATTACTTTTGTTTTCCCTTTCCATTATTCTATTTTTGATCTTTTATCCTTAAAACATGCCTCTCACACTACCCTCTTCTCTGTGCCTCCATTCATAAAAGGATGCCTACACACCCACATATGCAGTTTAATTCTTGGTGTCTCTCACATTCTAAAGGATTCATTGAAAAATCCTGAAGAAAATAGGAAACTTGTTCCCAACCTCTTGAGTCAAGAGAATTTCTTGATATGATTAATAGCAAAAAATTAAGACACTGAAGTATTTGGACGAATCAAACCTATTTAATTTGTATCTTGAGGAAAAGAAACCAAAGACCCTCTGGGTAGAAAATGAGATTTGGAGACCAAGAAGAGGCCTATGACTGTATATCCAAGTCATTCAGGAACTTTTATGCAGATTTGAGAAACTTCCATCAAAATGGCCACAAGACTGATAGGACACAGAAGAATGTAACTTTATGCTTCCTTCTAGAAACCAAAGCTTTCTGTGGAATCTTAAATTTGTGGTTGGGGGAGAGGAGGGAGGAAAGCTTGTATCTGTTCTGCTGACCCCTTCCCATCATTCCTGAACTTCAGGGGACTAATCTCCCTTGGGCTTTGGTGACTCCATTGCTGGGGTGTGTTTGTTTGAAGGTTGATTTTTGCTCTACTGGGACTTTCCCATTCTCTAATCCCTTTGCAATGCATATGCTGACTATTTCCATCCTTTCTCCTTTCCTTGGGAAAATGCAAGGAATAAATCAAGACTTATTGGTAATGAAGGCAAAGAAAAAATAGCAGGTTTGTATGTCTATAAGGTCTACATTTGAAATGCATGTGGACAAATATTTTAAAATTATAAAGGACAAAAGATTGATTTTTGAGTGAAATACAAAAAAGTATTTTATTTATTATTTTTTGGAATAACGTATTTTTAGTTTACATTATAGTCAAAGGCCTATTGGCTTTTTAGTCCAGCCACTAACACTAAAGAAAAAAAAATAAAATATAAATATCAAAGAGACACTGCTAATGGCTCATTGAATAGAATTTTTTTGAGATGTGATGTTAGGAAAAACTGGAGATTTAAGCCTCTGTGAAATTCATCTGCAGGGTGCTTTAACATTCTAAGTTTCCTTGAGAGACATAACTTGCAAGGTATAGAGAAGGTGTGCATATATTGCTGTAAAATTTTGCTATTTTTTTAGATCTTTGTCTCAAGTTTTTGTCTTAAATAATTTTGAAATTACAAGGAAAACATAAAATATATTAAATAAGCTTAATATGCATACTAAATATATCATTGTACACCAAAAATATGTCTAAGATTTAAAACCCTCTAACTAGGATGACTACAGAAACCATATGGCCTGGTTTACTGGGTGAGTTCCAATTTGTATCTGTGGTCTTGGCTTAGTTATTAATAATATCCTTTTTCACTCTCAAAAATGTCATTGTTTGGATGATAAATTATAGACATACTGCCCATAAGTCATTAAATGAAATGTTCTCAACTTCTCTTTTCTGTCCTTTTTATTTTGGATTTATTTCAGAAACAAAATATCTTTTCTTTGTTTCTCTTTTGTCAGGTTATTATTCCAGAAATATTAAAAGATACTTATGTAAGAATATTACTGTTGATGGGACTGGCTCTGTGGCACAGCCTGTTAAGGCATTTCTTGTAAGAGTGGCACACCATATCAGAGTGTCAGTTCCAGCCCTGGCTGCTCTATTTCTGATCCTGTTCCCTGATAACGCACACCCACATGGCAAAATCAAAAATGGTATTCCTGACTCCTGGATTCTCCCTGGATCAGCGTCAGCTGTTGTATCATTTGGAGAGTGAATCCATGGATGCAAAATTCTCTCTCTCTCCCTCTCTTCTTACCCCTCTCTCCATCACTCTTCTTTTCAAATAAATGAATAAATCTTTTAGAAAATTAATATTTCAGTTAAAACATACTTATCCAGCTTTTTCCCCCCTTGAGTTACTGGCATAGTCCAATCTTTAAATTTCAATTTAGAAATAATTAAATACTGAATTAAGGATTACAATACTGTATAAAAATGTAGCTTAAACAAGCTTGATTCATTGCAAAATTAATAAACATATTTATATTTAGCATTTTGTATACATGAGGAGAGAGAGAAAAATACAAATATACCTATTTAGATATTCTTTAGAAAGCTAGAAAATATGATTGTGCATACTCCCCATCTAAAAACATTTCTTTCTTCATATTAAGAGGCTCTTTGGAATAAACATCAAAGCACAGCTTGAAATGGTCCAATTGTAAGAAAAAGAGTGGCAAACTTCTACTACTACACACAACTGTGAATAAGCTTCCAGACAGCTGAAATGTGTCATTCAAAAGGATTGTGTCTCATTTATCCATTGTTTATAGTGATTGAAATACATTGCTCTCACCCAGCTCCTTGGCAAGTGTTTCAATTAAGTGGGCACAAAATTTATTCCAGTGCAGTGTTCTATTATTCTGCTCTGCAGTATATAATTGCCTTTGACTTTGGACTTGTAGAGACCTTCTGTTGTCAGAAGAATAAAATAACACATCTCTTTTAAGGTAATAACCATAACTTTTCTCAGTGGAAATTCTTGTTTGGTAAAAAGCCACTGGTGCTGGAAGCACAAGGCATTTATTTCCATCACTGTATTAAAAAATAATGGTAAATGTTAAAAAATGGGCAAAAGACCCAAGTAAACATTTCTCTCAAAAGAAGGCATACAAATGGCCAACAGGTATATACAAAAGCCCCACATCAGTAGTCATCAGCAAAACGCAAATCAAAATCACAACGCAATTTCATCTACTCAATCAGAATAGTTTGTGTCAAAAGGGCAAAAGAGAACATTTGTCTGCAAGGATGTGGAGAAAATGGAACATTTACATATTGTTGGTGGGAAGGTAAATTAGTAGTCATTGTGTAAAACAGTGTGGGGGTCCCTAAAATATAAAAGTATAACTATTGTACGACAGCAGTCCAAACCCTGGCTATCCAATCATCCCTCCACATGCTCAGGGAATTCCCACACTACCTCCTCTGTGCCACAAGCAATAAAGTCTGTGGATGCTGAGGCTTCTTATATAAAATGCATGTGTTAGTGTATATTCTACACACATGCTACTGTATACTTCCTTATTTCTAAAATACTTATAACACCTAATGCACTTTAAATGCTATTTATACTAAATTGATTAGGGAATAATAAGAAAAAAGACTATGTCAGTACAGAGGCATTTGTTTTTTGCTGAATGTTTTTTTTTTCAAAGTATATATAATACACTTTATATTACACATGTATTTTATCACATACTCAGGAATGCTGAGGTGCTTAATCCAGCCAATAAATTGGAAAAAAAATTTTATGCTTCTCAATGGACAAGATTCTGAAGGTGGATCTTGAACTCTGGGATCAATCAGTTCTCCAGGAAAAGCCACATAATCGGTCAGTCTGGCTAGCTGCTGCTCGTTAGGAATCAGAGGCACTGGGGCGGGCTCTGATAAGGGAATAAATCTGTTAAAGGAAACATCTGGGGCTCCTGCAACTGGCTTCCTGGGCAACACCATCCTCGTGGTGGAGTCAGCTTGCCGTCCTTGCTCCAAGATACCTTTCACGGCCTCTTCCACAGGAAGCCCCACGAAGGCGGCGAAGTCGTCTGCGATTATCGAGGTGTACGCCTGAGAGACCAGGGCGAAGGCTTGTCTCCTTGTTGCGTCTCTCAGCGCCTCCATGATGGGCTGCACCGTCTCGGACCACTGGTGAGCGCTGATGGTCGTGTAGATCCCGGGGAAGTCCCTCTGCCAGATCCTCTGTCCCACCGACCAGATCCCCCCCCGAGCTCAGAGTTCGCGGACTTTATGGCAGGCGGTATTCTCTTCCAAAGGTATCCTGCGTTATTCATGTCGTTATGCAGCAAATACAAAGCCAGCAGCTGGCCGTACACCGGGGGCGTCGCAATTCCTCCAGGAGCCTCGAGCTCCTGGTTCTCGCACTGATCCAGTAGCTTTTTGAAGCTGAAGGCGCTTTCTGCCATCACCGCCACTGGCATATTCCCGCCGGGTCTCGCCGCCGCACCTTCCAGCCAGGCAAACCCCGCACTGTCCCTTGGGCGTCGCACCCCGATGACCTACTGAATGTTTTTAACTCATGACAGGTTCAATATGAAAAGGCAGAATCCATGGATATGAAAGGTCTATTATATGTACAAAGGAAATAATACGAGTGTGCTAAAGAGATATCTGTATGCCCATGTTTATTGCCACACTATTCACAACGGTCAGAATATGGCATCAACCTTCGTACCCATAATCAGATGAATGGACAGAAAAGTGATATATGTACCCAATGGAATGCTGCTCATCCATAAAAAGGCTGCAACACTGTCATTTATTTGCAACAACATGGACAGATCTAGTGATCTTTACTGTTTTCTTTATTTTAAGTGAAATAAGGCAAGAACAGAAAGAAAGGTATTGCATGATCTCACTCATATGTCGAATCTAGAAAAGTTGTTCTCATGCAGATTGAAACTAAAATAGTGATTACTGGAGACGGGAAGAATGGTTGAGGGAGAGATGGAAAAGGCTGGTCAGCAGACACAAAGTTACAGTTAGCTGGGAAAAGCAGAATGATTACACTACTAGCAATGATTTAAATACTTAAGGATGAAAACTAGAAAAGAGAATTTTAAATGTTCTCAGCACAAAGAAATGAGAAATATTTAAGGGGATGGATGAGCTAATTATCCTGATTTGATTATCCAATGAGCAAAGTCACATTGTAGAAAATATCACATTGTACTCCATCAATATATATAAACATTAGATGTCAATCAAAAGTAATTTTTATAAAAATGGGAAATATAAATAGGTGTGTGTCGCTCCCCCTCTTCGTGGAGGAACGACACAGGACCCTGCGCTGTTCTTTTCGTCTGCTCGGCCCTCCCCGGGTTTGCTGCTGGTTCTTCCCGGGTTGGCTACTATCCCTTCCACCTCCGTGGAAGGGCGGTTCCCCCTGGCCACATTCCCCACTTCCGCAGGGGAGCGGCACACCGCCGGCCGGCTCTCTGGGGGGCTGCACAGGTGTTCCTTCAGATAGATGTTCCCCTTAGATGTTCCTGGTGCATGCCGTCTCTCTCCTCCTTTATAGTCCTCCTCCGCCAATCCCAACTCGGCTGCCCACACGCCGAGTACGCTGCTCTCCTCCAATCAGTAGCAAGTCCTACAGTTTATTGGTTGAACTGGAGGCAGCTGTGCAGAAGCTGTTTACTTCTCTCCCAGCGCCATATTGTGGGAGAGCAGATGCATAGAATAAGTCTTAATTCCAGTAACTCAGTCCAGTCCGAATTGCTCCCCACAGGTGTGAAATTTGCATGTACCATATTATTCTGTGTAACACAAGTAGCAAAATTAAATGGAGATGGCACCATTAAGATATTTTTGTCATAGAAATGATGTTCATACATTGGAGATTAATCCAGCTATACTGAAGATTGTACAGTACTGATATATCCCATTTGCCATCAAGTGCAAAGAAATTGGAGCTATGTGGGCTTCATATTTCACTGTAACATAAATATTTTGATATATTCTGCTAGCCCAGAAGCTTTTAAAATTATGTTATAAGTTCATTTCCATAATAGTTTTTCAGTGCTTCCTTAACAATTCTTAAATTTTAAGCCTTTTTTCCTTTGTTTTAAAAATTTACTTATTTATTATTTGAAAAGCAGCTTGGGCGGTGGCAGGGGGGTGGGCAGGAAGAGATAAGGTTAAGAGAGACAGACGGTGGGGGGGGGAGAGAGAGAGAGACAGAGAGGAGAGAGTGAGAGAATGAATCACCACCCATTGCTTTACTCCTCAAATACCAGCAAAAGCTGGGACTGGGCCAAACCAAGGACAGGCCATGAGAACTCAATCCAGTTCTCCCATATGGGCGATAGGCACTGAACTCCTTGAGCCATCACTGTTGCTTCCCAGATATGCATTAGCAGGGAGCTAGAATTGGGAGAAGAACCAGGACTTATTCGTGTACCCTCTAACACAGGGGTTAAACCACTGCCTTAAACTCTACACCAAGTGCCCACCCCATTAGCATTTTATTTTAATAAGACCAGGAACTTCAAATGTCGGAGTTGTATTTAGTCAATTTAAAATATTCTGTTTTTTTTTTTTTTTTTTTGAAAATAAATCACAAATAAACAGACACACACTGATAAGCGCACTGACACAAGAAAATGGAGGAAAAGTGGTGTGATTTTATATGCATAAAAGATATCTTATGGAATGGGCTAGCAAAAGAATCTCTGATACAGCGATCAGTAAACCTAGGTTCACAGCCCCACATTTAGTGCAGCTGTTAAGAGGTTCTACCTCTAGCTCTGCTTCCTAACTCCAGGTTCCTGCTGGTGCAGAAGCTGGGAGTCAACAGTAATGGCTTGCGGAATTGGAATCCTGTCTCTAACTGGGATACATAGATTCAGTCCCAGTATCTTGGCTTCCTTCCTGACCCAAAATTGGCTGCTGCAGGATTTTGGAGCATGAGCTAATAGTGGACAAGAGAGCTCTCTGTCTCTGTCTCTGTCTCTGCCTTTTTTTTTTTTTTTTTTTTTTTTTGGCTTTTCTTTATTTTCTTTTCAGTTCTTTTCCTCCCTTTATCTTTCTCCTTCTTCTTCCTCTTTTTTTTTAAAGGCAGAGTTACAGAAAGTTGAGAAGAGATAAAGATCTTTCATCCACTGCTCCACTCCCTAAATGGCTTCAAAGGTCAGGGCTGGGCCAGGCAGAATCCAGGATCCAGAAGCTTCATTAGGACCTCCTATGTGAGTGCAGGAGACCAAGGACCTGGGCCATCTCCCACTGCTTTCCCAGGCACAGCAGCAAGAAACTGGATGGACAGTGGAGAAGCCAGGACAAGAAAGGACACCCATGTGGGATGCCGACATCACAGGCTGTGGCTCAAACTGCTAGGCCACAACGCTGGCTCCCTGTCTTAAAAGTAAATAAGAAACAAACAAATAAAATTGAAAAGTTAAGTCCTTTTCTCATCCTTGTCAACTGGTTAGCTGCACATCCATAACCAAAGCAGCTCTTTTTCTGAACCTTATTTTCTCCTCATTGAAATAAATAAGCAAATAAGCTTGCTTGTAAACATCTGAGGTTTCTCCAAAACACATTTATTTTACTTCTAACTTTAGTGTAAATTTGAAGACCATTACAACAGTGTTTTAAAAAGTTGCAGAAAGTGGAATTAAAGGATATGCTTGTGGGGCTGGCATTGTGGCACAGTATGTTAAGGTTCCACCTGTTATACCAGCATCCCACATGTGTACCACTTGAGACCTGGCTGCTCCACTTCTGATCCAGCTGCCAGCTTTATGCACCTGGGATGGCAGAAGAAAATATCCCAAGTGCTTGGGCCCCTGCACCCATATTGGAGACCCAGAAGACTCCAGGCGTGAGACAGAGAGTAGTGGGAGGTAAAAGCAAAATTTGTTAGGGAAGGGACATCTGTAAGATCAGATGGGCACCTCTCCAGACAGGAACTGGGAGAGAGTGCCCAGTTGCTTGGACTTGGGGAGGGAGGAGTAGCAAGGTTATATGGTTGAGTGGAGAGATTACAGCTGGCCAGGCAGGCGAGCGGCTCAGCAGAGAGGCAGAGGGCTGAGCAAGCAGTACGGTTGAGGCTGGGGGTTTTTAAGGAGATGGATCTTGCTTTTTATTTTATTTTATTTTTATATATATATATTTTTTAGTTTTTTTAAAAACTTTTATTTAATGAATATAAATTTCCAAAGTACAGCCCATGGAGTACAATGGCTTCCCCCCTATAACGTCCCTCCAACCCGCAACCCTCCCCTTTCCCACTCCCTCTCCCCTTCCATTCACATCAAGATTCATTTTCGATTCTCTTTATATACAGAAGATCAGTTTAGCATACATTAAGTAAAGATTTCAACAGTTTGCTCCCACACAGAAACACAAAGTGAAAAATACTGTTTGAGTACTAGTTATAGCATTAAATCTCAATGTACAGCACACTTAGGACAAAGATCCTACATGAGGAGTAAGTGCACAGTGACTCCTGTTGTTGACTTAAAAAATTGACACTCTTGTTTATGGCATCAGTAATCACCCGAGGCTCTTGTCATGAGCTGCCAAGGCTATGGAAGCCCCCTGAGTTCACTGACTCTGATAATTTTTAGACAAGGCAATGGTCAAAGTGGAAGTTCTCTCCTCCCTTCAGAGAAAGGTACCTCCTTCTTTGATGACCCATTCTTTCCACTGAGATCTCACTCGTGGAGATCTTTCATTTAGTTTTTTTTTTTTTTTTTTTTTTTTTCTCCAGAGTGTTTTGGCTTTCCATGCCCGAAATACTCTCATGGGCTTTTCAGCAGGATCCACATGCCTTAAGGGCTGATTCTGAGGCCAGAGTGCTGTTTAGGACATCTGCCATTCTATGTCTTGCTTCCCCACCCCTGCTTCTCTTGGAACAAAGGGCTTTTTGGATGTAAATAGAAAAACTTCTATCTGAATTTTCCCTTGAAGGTCTGAAACAAAGGACTTTATGGATGCAAATGTTAAGAAGCTCCTCCCTGAGTTTTCTCTTGAAGGTCTGAAACAAAGGACTTTATGGATGCAAATGTTATCAGATAGGAGGAAGGGTGAGCAGGATGCCCTAGAGAATTGGGATCCAGAGCAGTGTGTTTGAAATGCAGATACTGGGCTGTACCTGGGAGATTGTGGAAGATTTGTCAGGCAGAAGAGGTGGGGACCCCCTACCTGGCAGGTTATCAGGTAGAAGGGGGCAGGGCAAGATGCGAATACCGGGCTGCCCCTGAAACATTATCAGGATGGCTTTGAGATGCAGATGCATATGTTGGCCATTGTTACACACACATAAGCTCATATCTGACTTCCTACCTAACATCATGATTGTTCATGTTAGTAAATTGGGAACCTACGGACTTTTGTTGACAATCTAAATGAGGCCTTCCAGGTAAGACAGCAAGGCCTTGTAACATGGCAAAGGTAGATCAACAAGAAGTCTCTGAACATGGTTCTTACTTAAAAAGTTAATCTTCAACACTATATTGCCACTGGCATTTGCTAGAATTTTCTAAAGTAGTAATTATTTATGATGAAGAATTTATTTTATAGATTCATTTTTTGTGCATCATTGTCGACTGAATATGTTTGTCAATGACCTCTATACTAAATGTATGTTCCTCCTTAACTTATACATTTTATTATGAATGTATCCATTGTGTCAGTCATACATAGAGATTGAATCAAATACTAATTTTCATATTTACTAAAAAAAAGTCTGTGGGCAAATGATTTGGCCAAAATTGCAAAGCACAATTCAGAGTCAAGATTACAACTCCCAACTTTTAATAATGTCCTGTGTGCTTCTGGTCATATGCTGAGCTCATGGACTAAACATCTTCCTCCCTTCCTCCCTCCCTCCCCTTTTCTTTCTTTTCTTTCTTTCTTTCTTTCTTTCTTTCTTTCTTTCTTTCTTTCTTTCTTTCTTTCCTTCCTTCCTTCCTTCCTTCCTTCCTTCCTTCCTTCCTTCCTTCCTCCCTCCCTCCCTCCCTCCCTTCCTCCCTCCTTCCTTCCTCCCTCCCTTCCTCCTTCCTTCCTTCCTTCCTTCCTTCCTTCCTTCCTTCCTTCCTTCCTTCCTTCCTTTCTCTCTCTCTCTTTCTTTCTTTCCTTCTTTCTTCTTATTTCTGTTTATTCTTTTATTTTGTTTAATTATCTACTTTGCATATTCTAAGTAGCTTTTTGGAGATATGAAAGTTGTGATAAACTTCCAATGTGACTAGAATTTCCTGTTCTTCCCCACATCTTCACCTTTGGAATGTGACCCTATACTCTTCCCATTACGAGGCAAAAAGTGTTTCTCCAGCTTTTTAATCTAGGCCAGCCTTGTGATTTTCATTGGCCAAGAGAATGTGCAGAAAGGAATGGCATGCTGTTTCCTCAGACTCAAAAAGATTTATGTGATTCTGCTAAAAATCTTGGAATTCTGATAAGCACCTTTGAGGACAAATTTGGGTGAGCATACAGGGGTGAGAGCCCTCCTGAAGTAGAAATGTGGCATCCTAGCATAGGCCAAGTCAGACTAGCAGTATCTGTGGCTCTCAACCCAATGAAAATAGAGATATATCCAGCTGCCTACCTTCCTGTCACGCTAAATTGTGACTCCCTCTAAAGTATTAGTCGTTTTACATAACTAAGTACTGAGGTAGTATGTTATGTACCTAATACTAACTGGTTCAGCTTCATTGGGACAGGCCATTTGATTGGAAAACTTCAGAGGTAAATTTGTACACATGATTTTTCTTGTTCATGTTTTTCTTGTGATGTTTCTTGTTTCTACTTTTGACTGGTGTGCAATAAAAAGTAGTCAAATAATATGCCAAAGGCAAACTCTTTATGTAGTGAAAATAATAAAATAATTGAAATTGCTACAGAAGCATTTTATCTGTAGAGATTTTGCACTTAGTGATATCATTACATCATTTTAGTATCATGATGGCACTTTTATCAGTGAATGGTCTAGTGTGATTCTATATCTGATGAATATACTTATAAGATTCCAGTTTACAGGAGGGAAAGAGAGAAAAAGCAGATTACTGGAAGAGCATTCCTGTCATTCAAGAGAGTAATGGGTCAATACTCATCAATACCAGGAAGACTTGCCAAGAATTTTGAATATTTTAAGGGGGTTTTTGCAATTCCTCTATAAATTCCTATCACACAAATCTATACTATTTTCTGCAGGAACTGTGGTAAGTTCCCACAATGCTCTCAAACGTCAATTTGGTATTGGAAACTGCTGTTTCACAGCAGAAATTGAAAGCGACCATCATAGCCATGTTGAGAAAAGTAATAATTTGCAAATCAGGGGAAGCTTAGGCTTTAACATCAACAACAATGAAAAAAAAACCCTAACTTTTTCACGAGGTTTTCAATCAGATATCATTATCAAGGAGAAAAGAGTATAAGTTGCAATAGAATTCAACACTCTTCTCACAGAGCACAGATTTCATGTTTTCACAAAACTGATACAGTCATTATTCTATCAAATAAACATTCAGTGAGTAATTATACAGTTCAAGAAACTACCTCAAGCTATTTTCCCGGGTGTGAAATTTCCTTCTTTGAAATCTCAGAAATATTTGCTTTGTTTTAAGTTTGTGTCAGCAAGTTCCTAACTTTGGCTCTGGTAAAACCTGATAAATCAGTTGGATTGTATTTTATTCTTTTTGTGACATTAGAGGCATTACTGTTATTACCATGTTTCTGATGTTACCTTCTAAGAAATATTGGAGCCTCCAAAATAATTTTCTATAAATGACATCCAGTGAGGGTCTGTAGCCTAATTTTGGGGTTACAAACGGGACTACCTTATTTCTAAAGAATCACATATGCCTCATTAATTTCTGTGATATTCTGTCCATTAATTTATGCTACAATAATAAACACCTTAGGAAAAAATGAAAATGAGTAAATGAATATGTTTATAAATACAATTAGTTCTGAATTCATCAAAAATTCCAATATTATGTAATTTAGGTTCTATAAAGCATTACTGGGGTGACATAAATATTTTTCAATGATTCTTTTGGAGAAAAGACATTAGTGTTTATTTGCAAAGCAAAACTATTATGTTATAAAGAGGTGGAATATTTTAAAAAACACAAATATGTTTCACTGAATATTTCAAAATAATTGTTATGAAGGTATAAAATAATATCATCCATTGTTAAAGTAAATTAATTCATGTACTGAGTCAAATTTTATTTACAAATATATAGAACAATTTGGTACATTGCTCGTACTAAAAAGGCTTATCAGACCTTATTCTTTTTCTTGAATGGTATCCTTAGCATCTTAGTTCACTCTCATTTTTAACTTTGAGTCATCTTGTAGAAAATACTTTCTTCTTTTAAAATCAGTTATGAATCCTCTACCATGTTAACTCTCACTCAGAATGAAATATGTATATGCACATGCACAAGTGAAATGATATACATCATCATCTTTTTTCTTTCTTTTTTTTTCTTTTTTTTTTTTTTTTTTTTGACAGGCAGAGTGGACAGTGAGAGAGAGAGACAGAGAGAAAGGTCTTCCTTTGCCGTTGGTTCACCCTCCAATGGCCACCGCAGCTAGCACACTGTGCTGATCCAATGGCAGGAGCCAGGTGCTTTTCCTGGTCTCCCATGGGGTGCAGGGCCCAAGGACATGGGCCATCCTCCACTGCCCTTCCAGGCCACAGCAGAGAGCTGGCCTGGAAGAGGGGCAACTGGTACAGAATCCAGCGCCCCAACCAGGACTAGAACCCTGTGTGCCAGCGCCGCTAGGCGGAGGATTAGCCTAATGAGCTGCAGCGCCGGCCACATCATCATCTTTTAACAGTTGGTTTTGTTTCACTCGTAACACCCGAATTGAGTTTGGTGTATCAGGGTATCTATTCTCCTTATCTTAGATGTTTTTGGTTATTGAATGGATATTCAAAGACTGTGATGAATATTTCAAAATAACTTGAAAAGAACTAACAGATAATAAAAAGTAAAAAAGAACGTATGACTGCATTGACTAAAAATTCATTTTTCAATAGTCACAATTAACTTATGTGTTGAAAGAGCAGAAGAGGAAATGGCAATGAAAGACAGAAGCACACTTAGTGCAAAGGAGAAAGACAATAGCTGCTTCATCCTCCTATCATGTTCAGGGGTCAGGTTCTTCTTCCCATTGGGACCAACCATGAACTGTTACTGCCAGTGCCCCTGAAGACTCCCAACAAATCCCAATTTCTGTGTTCACCTGGAAATCAAAAGCTGCTAAAACTAGTGTGGAAAAAAGAGCAGAAGCTTTTATCTTGAGCCCAGCCAGGTCTTTTTCTAATAATTGGGTCATATTGTTGAATGGTGATTAATTTAAAAGAAATTGTGTTTGTGTGCATGTGGGTGTGTGCATGTACTATGAGTATATATGCAGCTGAAATGCACTCACAAGTGAAAAATTGATGTGATGTTTGTCTATATAAATTATCTATAACAGTACTCCCTTATTTCAATGTTAGACATTTACCATTGATTGTATTTCCAAATACTAAACAATTTTGACAATGATATCTATGGTACAATGTTGAAATGAGTCAATAATTTTCAGAGAAAAAAAAAGATTGTTAGCAAAACAAGCCAATTAAACCTAAGGTTATTTCCTACTGCTTTCAACTTTTGAAAAATGCTAACACTGCCAACCAGGCCTTCTCGTAAAATTGGAAACAGACTGGTTATAGATATATAAGTCAGTGATACTGTGTCAGCACTTTCTAAATCTGTATTGGTGCTTTCAGTCCAAGTATAATCAAGGCCAACCCCATACCAGCCAACACATCTCGGAAACGTTGTACAAAAAACTTATGGGTATATCGATAATGATTTCCCCTTTACAGTACAAAGAATCTCTTAGGAAGCAAAATGTACAGCTGCCTCAGTGAAACTATACAGGATTCTCCATACAATGTTTGCATTAAAATGTGATTTTATATTGAAAATACAGCTGAAAAGGAGCGGCCACGTAGTTGTATAATTCATTTATTTATTTTTGTAGTCAGACACAAAAAAGATATCTATCAAGTTCCTGCTCAGTATATTTTCAAAAGCGAATCATACCACTAAAGCTTTCTAATCTGGTAGACAAAATGTTGCAAATACATAAAAAATCGTAGTTCTTTTTAGAAAGTCCGAAATTACATAAGAGAGATGCAATCAAGAGTTATGTTGGGCGAGGTTATATTGTGGTAATCCAACATTTACTATTTTGGTAATACTAAACTAAAAAGGCTGTTACACCCTTGTATTGCCTGCTGGAGATTCTATTCGTTTTATTTCAACTTAAGGGTCCAGTGACAGAACAGTCATTCTTAGCACTATCACCTGCCAGAGTAGAAGAAAAGGAAAATCTAAATATGTAACTTGTATGAAGTGATCTGACAATAAAAATACTTAGGTCTCTTCAGTGGAGATTGTGTCTAAATAGTCACACGGACTTTCCCAACCATAATAAAAACAAAAGCAGGGTCTGTTTCGTGGTTCAGCAGATAAAATCATCCCATTTGGGTGCTGATTCATGCCCTTGCTCCTCCACTTGCAATCCAGCTCCATGCTAACGGCCCTAGAAAAGCAGTGGAAGATGGCCCAAGTGTTTGAGCCCCTGCTACCCACATAGGAGACCTGCCCAACCCTTGTTGCAGCCATCTGGGGAGCAAATCAGCATATGGAATTTCTCTGTCTCTACATTTCTCTCTGTAACTCACTTTCAAATAAATAAATAAATCTTAAAAAAAAAAAGAAAAAGAACAGAAATAGACAAGAGCAGAAAGTTCAGGCTTGAGTGGCCTCGGAATAACATAGGTTCTGTAACTTAAGAAGAATAACTATGCTAACTACAATGGTTGCATTTACTCTTATCTCCAAAAAACAACAAATATCCGGGCGTGTTGATTTAGAGGCAACATTTTTCCAGACCGAAGGCACATCATGAATCAAAACACAAGGGTGAGTATGCTGGCATGCTGTATAACTGTATACAGAGAACTTCTAGGAGTGTCACTCAATCTGATTCATGTTTGATGTCAAAGGAAAACAGCACTGGATACCTGTTAAAGTCAGCAAGACAGATTTTATTCAGACAACTGCAACATAGAGGAGAGACTCCAATGTAAACTGAACTGAATTAATACTAAGACAAAAGTGACCAAGAGTTTTGAAGGGAAAAGAAAGAGGATATAGAAAGAAGACATGGGGGAGTGAGAAGGAAAACAATGAAGGATTGGGGCTATAGGGAAAAGTAAAGTTACAGAAATGGGAAAGTGGATAATTACTAAAAATAGTTTGGCAATGTGGACTGGAACAAGGCATATTTTGTGATTTGGCAGCATAAGCATTGCATATCTTGAGAAATATCTAAATATTAGGGCTGCAGACACACTGTTTAAGTGAAATCTATGTATTGAAACTATGGACATGGCTTAGTGTGGCCAGGTTAAGGCTTGGTCAAGTGTCTTAGCACAGTGTACAAGAAAGGGATTTGAGCCATGAGGATATTCGTAGTTAACACTGACAAGAACTAAAATACTACAAAATTGTGAATCAGTTCAGAAAGTACTATGTCTAGTTACCATATCTAGAGTTTTACAATTTGGGGATAGAGGAGTGATATGATTGGGTTTGGGAATTAGAAAGATTGACTTGGAGAAAATAGTATGAGAAATGGGGCCAGGAAGATGGCAAATTTGGATGTTATTGAGAAATTTTTGAGAGGTATTATCAGAGGATAAATGGAAATATTATATAATAGATATGAATGTGACTTGGATCTCAAAAGATAGGAGTAAATCCAAGAGACTTAAGTTTTTGGAGCCTGATGGCTTCCAAAAATGGCTGTGATATGAGAAATAAGAGTATTGGAGTATGGGTCAACACATTCATTCAAAATTTTCTGCTATCCCTGGTTTGCTCATGATAGGAGCCACCACTGAGAACCATTACCTTCAAACCTTCAGACACTATTACCAATTGTGCCTTCTCTTTGGCTTTACCTCCTACCACAGAGATGGGTAGGATTACAGCTTTGGGTGGGTGATCCTGTCCCTTACAATCTGTTAACTCTGATTCTTCCTTTTGTGTTTCAAGCTTTGTAGCTATGGTGGTTTCTGATGATAGATAGGTAATCAGCAAAATTTCTCCTTGTCTCTTGTTGGCTTCTCACAATTCACTTCATTTAATCCCTTCAGTTTGAAAGGGCAGTGGTTTTTGTTTTCCTGGTTGGACTCTGAACTATAAAATCTCTAAATATGAATTAAAAGGAGTTGCAGACCTTAGCAGCAATTCATAATCAGTCTGTGTGTGTATATCTGTGTGTGTATGAGAGAGAAAGAGAGAGAGAGACAGAGACAGAGACAGAGAGAGAAGAGAGAGAAAGGAGAGGGAAAGAGAAAAAGAGGGAAAGGGAGAGAGAGGGGGAGAGTGAGAGGGGGAAAGAAAGGGAGAAGGGTAGGGGTCGGTGGTGAAGAGTGAGGTAGATTGAGTGAGTACATATCTCATATCTATTTTTTAATCTGTGGACAGCTTTGGATCTCTTCTAAGTTGTGTGCTATATATTTTGAGAGTTAGCCATTTGCGCACACACACACACAGTCACAAATGTATACAACGAGTTTCACTGACCCCCACTAATAATTCATAACTTAGAAGATTTAAACATATTAAAAAATAAGTTGACATTTATTGATTACACTCATATGTATGCTATATTACAAAATTACTGTGTTTATTTATACTTATTATAAAGCTGGAGGAATTTCATATTACCACTGTGCAACCTTGGGAACACAAAATGTTAGAAAATAGAGGAAAATAAGAGATAAAACAATCCAACTTAATTTTCCACATTTTCTTAACTGCTGAGTGACTAAGCTATTGGCAGGGACAGAGCTGGTGTCAGGATCTTCAATTTCTAGAACATCTATCCTTGTCAAAATGTGGAAGTTTACCTTTTCATGTTTTAGGAATATAAGAGTATAAAGCATACTCTATCATTCTGGCATGTTTGGTAGGTATGTAGAAGGACGTGGAGAGATCCTTGACATTTTGCAAATTCTTGGGTAGAGATAATGTGCACACCTGTAACACAAAGGCATCTCATGCTCGCTAGAGTGGAAGAACACTCACTCTTGGGTCTATTACAGCACCTCCTCAGATACTGCTTTCTTTCTACTCTGTCATAAAATGAGTGAAGGAACAACTAGCTCTGTATACTGAGATGTGATTGGTTCACCATAGAGAAGAAAAGAATTGTACAAAAAGAATATATCTTGTCACATCTTTCTTATGCACAAAGGGTGAAAGTAAGAATATTTCACCCAGTTACTTGTCATAAATTTTGTTCAATTTTTTATCTTTGTTATTCTCTTACACTGTTTAAATCCATTAGGCATTGTACTGAGTTCAACAGCACTGTATGAAAGTTGAGATATTTGTGCTGTATTCTAGATGGCTTGAGTAGCTTAATCATTCTAGGTTAAGCTAATGCTGTTACTACAGGTTTGTGCTTCTTTTTTACCTCATCTCCTTGGTGAACTCTAACTCATTTAGTAAAATCAATCTTAACACTCAAATGCAGAGAGAATCCTTGACCTTTCATCCTGTTCCCCTCCTCTAAAAGCCTCTTGAAACGTTGTGCAACTCTGTCCTAATCAGGAAACAGCTTTTTAGTCATCACTTTCTTGTTCATTTTCCTTATAAAGATGGGAGCTAATGTTAGTTCAGGGCTAAGTTGTATTCATTGTATTGTGTTTTTCCCAAAGTGGACCTCAGTAAGTGCATGTCAAGTCACTTTATAGAAGAATACAATGGTAAAATGAAAAGCTTTGAGTACAAGACCAGGGCACTCTGTCCTAGCTCTTCAGTTTTATAATTACTGAATTTAACCTACTGTTAACTTTGATAAGGTCCACTTATACTGATCTTTTTTTCTTCCTTCTATTTAGGATCCATCTCTATTTTCCATTAAACACAATGTTTATTATGGATAATAAGCCTATTTCTGAAATACCTTAAATGTATTTCAAAAATTTTACTCCAAAATGCACCCCAAAATTGTTAACAGTCGCAAAGTATCCATCTGCTCAGGGTATTACTAAATACTCAGCCTTAGATGGGATATGCTTAAAGCAAAGCTTTATTGTGACAACTAAAGGGGATAGTGGGAAGATAGAGCTTTGATGAAAATGCCTCTCTGTGGCACAATTTTCCAGATCTTTTATATCATAGGCTAGGGGAGTCCCTAGAATATAGAAAATGGAGAACAGAAGGGTCCTCCTATTGGAACAGTATAAATCTCCACACACTGTATGCTTACAATTCTGATTCAGACTTCTTTCAGCTGCCCTCACTGACTGGTATCTGGCCCTTTCAGCACCTAATGTTGCAAGATGAGCTGTCCTTGAACATCATCTGAGAAACAAACTCTGGTGAGTGAGCTGTTTCAGATCCTCTGTCTCTGTTCCTGTGCCCACTGTTAGCCTAAATTCCACACTCATGCTTATAAATATTATACTTTATTGTCATGTTTCTAATCTTTATTGCTATAATGGCTACAATGAAAAATTTAGAAAGTAGCTTTATGAGTAGGAGGAAGAATTCTTCTCCACCAGATAAAGTTTGCTTTTTAATTTCAAGCTAATTCCACAGTAGGTTTTTTTAAAGATTCATTTATCATTTTCTTCTTCAAGGTTTCAATTCTCAATGCTAACACTTAATAATAAGTCACCTTTTTGGTTACATATGCAAGTTTGTCTTGCACCAACTTATAACTTCTGATTTCAATAAAATTCTATCTCTGACCAGTATTACATGTGTTTATGTGGTTCCTTTGTGACCTTTCCTCCTCCTCCTTTTTCCCCCTTCTTTTCCTCCCCCTCTCTCTTCTCTTCCTCCTCCTCTTCTTTGTCCTCCTCTTCTTTCTTTTTCTTTTTTATTACCCCCTTTCCCATCTCCACCTCCCCCTCTCCCTCCCTTACCCTCTGTCTCCCTCTCTCTCATCCTCCTCCTCCCTCTCCCAGTCCAATTCCCTTTTAGGAAGATTTCCTACATGAAGATACAAATTCTAACATACATATATTTTATATTCAGTTTATAGATTATATAGTCAATGTTAATATTTTGAAATCTATGAGACTTTGAATAATTTGTAACTCTTGTACCACAGTCAGGATATTAATAGGATGGTTCTTTGCCATGTATATACAGAATAAACTTAAGACAAAATCAATTGACTTTTACTTCAGGAGTAAGAGGGCATAATTAAAGATGGCTAAGGGCATCAATTCATACATTATTATTTTTGTTAGAATAAAACAGATTTCAGTTAGCTTTATATAGTCAATGAAAACAGAAGTCCAGTGGAACCAGAATATTTTACTGTCCCTATGAGCATTGTTTATGGAGCATTTCACCCACAATCTTGGTTAACACTAAGACAAAAAGTTTAACAGAGAGTGTTCTGCTCATCCATGAACTTAGCCAGCACTTATTTTTTTTTTATATTGGAACTCAGTCTTTATTTTTTGAAGTTTGTTTTTTTCTTTGTTTATTTTAAAGTCAGAATGGGGGGCAGAGAGAGACAGAGAAAGAAAGACAGCTCTTCTACTCACTGGTTCACTTCCCAAACGGCAGTAACAGTGGCTGGGCCAGGTTGAAGCCAGGAGGTAGGAACTCCATCCAGGTCTTTTACGTGGCTTCCAGGTCATAAGTACTCAAGTCACCACCACTGCTACCCAGATGCATTTTCAGGGAGCCGGATCCTATGTAGGCTATCCAGGACCTAAACAGGAATTCTATGGGCTGAGTGAATCCCAGGTGGCTGCATACTTCACTGCAATGCCCTTTTAGAAATGCGATTGTTAACATGCATTCTGAGTCCCATGATATTCTAGATATCTGGGACTAAGGGCAAAATGTACTATCTTATAACAGCTTATGCAACAAAACTTTAGCTCATAATTGTCTTCTGTTCATTCATAGAGATACGAGCAAGCTATTAACCTTTATTCAGATTGATTTACTCTGAACACTAATCAACATCATCTTAACCCTGAAATTGAGCCTATGATATCAACATCCAAAAATCAAGGACCCAAATGTCATTGGGTAATCCACAGATTTAGACACATCCAATGTATTAGCAATTAGTGCCATCACCATGCTTTATAGGAAACGAGAAGGCTTTGGGAACTAGATTTTCATCATTTGCATTGCATAGCCTCATTGCATAGCCTATTGTAAATTATGGTGTCTGAACAATACATAAGCCATTGTTTCAAGTACTTAAGGCATATGAAAGAACAGGTATTCCTTACTTCAATATCTGAACAACTGTTTGCCAGCAATTGTAACTTCAGAGAATGTTTCTCTCTTTGAGGTTTTGATCTGTATATGACAATTGCATACTTGGCATTCTTATGATCAAATCCTTATGAAAAGCACAGTCAACTCTAAATAAATGCTTATCCATACAAATCACTATTCCCAAAATCAAGAACCACTCCATTGTTGCTTTTCATGCTTACATAATCTAGTTAACACGCAGAGAAGCTTAGAAAACTTTCTGTGAAGAATGATTTGATTTTTCTTTTCCATTGATGATAATTCAAGAAATTATCATGAAT
Organism: Oryctolagus cuniculus; assembly: GCF_964237555.1. Lineage (NCBI taxonomy): Eukaryota > Metazoa > Chordata > Mammalia > Lagomorpha > Leporidae > Oryctolagus > Oryctolagus cuniculus. The sequence continues at coordinate 24,865,631 of NC_091433.1, forward strand.
GAGTGTTGCTGAGTAAAAGTATTTATCACATTACATTCATACAACTGATATCTTCATTGCTTGCTTTTATCACCAAGTTCTAAAAGCGTAACTAAAGGCAAGTAAACTCACAGGTATAGTATTATTTATGTATTTCCATAAAACAGAGCGCACACACACACACATACACACACAAAACAGAGCTCACATAGATCTGCAGCCTCATAAATGATTATTTTTAAATAAAAGGCTTTCAAAATTAGATCTGGTGTTACAATAACTATAGCAGAGAGATTCATTTGTGTTTGCCAGCTACTGGTCTATAACAAGCCACTCCAAACTTAGCAGGTATATGAGAGTAAGCATTTATTCTTTCTCATTTATTTTTGAGATAGCAAAGTCTTAATTCAGCTGTGCAGAACTCTTCTGTCTTTGTTTAGCTTTAGTCAGGGATTCGGTTGGATGTGTAATCCAAGTGCTCATTATTTTCTCTGAGTCAAATGCTAAGTCTGTCCTCCTGGCTGAGACAGAGTATGAAGAGAAAATCAATTGCATAAGCATATTTCAAGCCTCTGTACTATATCTGTTGATGTCCAGTTAGCCAAAGAAATTTATAGTTTCAGGCACTAAGATGAAGAAAGAAAATATATTTGTATATCCCTTTCATAAAAATAAGTAGAATGTCAAAACACATTTTGTAAAGAAAACTTATGTATTTATTCGGAAGGGGAGAGAGAGAGAAAGAGAGAAAGAAAGAGAGAGAGAGAGAGATCTTTCATTTGGTAGTTTTACCCCCAAATGCCTCCAATAGCCACAGTTAGACCAGGTCAAAGCCAGAAGCCAGGAATCCCATCTAGGTCTCTAATATGGATGGCTGGAACTCCAGATCTTGGGCTATTCATATGCTGTATTCCATGTAAATTATCAGACACCTGAATGGGAAGTGCCAAGTAGCCAGGACTTCAAAAAGTACATGAAAAACATGAAAAAAATAATCCATGAAGTTAAATAATTTTGCACCAATATAAACCAGTCTTTGAACCCATTTTTCTATGAACTTTTAATCTGATGTGAATACAATTCACATTCATTGAAAACAGTAACACAAATGACTCATGTTCCATGGACATTTCCCAGTGTATTATCTCTCCTGGAAGGCGTGCATTAGCTATTAGATATTTAATTAGATTTGCATCAATGCTATAAACATAATATGAAAATTCTCTTTGATTTGTGTTGTCATTCTAGGTTCATTAATCAACTGAGAGGTATGAATAATCATGGCAAGGGATTGAGATTTGAGCATTGAGATTTTTTTAAATGAATCTGATAACATCAAATGAATATAGAGCCTAATTTATAGAATGTGAAATCCTATTAACTTACCCCATGTGAATCAGTGCCCAGAGGACTATCTTTGATGAGGGTGATATAACTCATTTTGAGGACTTTAGGAAAGTAAATTTCATATTTTAATCAAAGGTCACATCATGAATCTACTTTATTCCTTACATAGTAGTAAGAGACAGAATCTGTTATGCACATTCATCAAGAATGAGAGGGGTCTGTAACAGCAAGGAGTTTAGTTTTAAGAACTGTGGGTGCAAACTGTTGAAATCTTTACTTAATATATGTTAAACTGATCTTCTGTATATAGGGAGAATTGAAAATGAATCTTGATGTCAATGGAAGGAGAGAGGGAGCGGGAAAGGGGAGGGTTGAGGGTGGGAGGGAAGTTATGGGGGGAAAGCCATTGTACTCCATGGGCTGTACTTTGGAAATTTATATTCATTAAATAAAAGTTAAAACAATAAAATAAATAGAAACCAACTTCAAAAAAAAAAGATAATTGAAAATGAATCTTGATGTGAATGGAATGGGAGAGGGAGATGGGAGGGGTGCAGGTGGGAGGGAAGTTATTGGAGGGGAAAGCCATTGTAATTCATAAACTGTACTTTGGAAATTATATTTACTAAATAAAAGTTTAAAAAAAAAGAACTGTGAAAAATTCTATAACTTTTATTCACTTTCTCAGGACCCATGTTTGAGTCTTGGTTTCTTCAGCATCCATTAGAGGGTTTATCTTAGATTTCTTCAAAACATATTTTCATAAATACAGCCACAGATTCGGTCGGAATGTCTTTTCCAAAGTGCCCGTACATTTTTGTTTGAAATGAATTTCCGGTTTTTCAGTTTGCTTCAGTGTTGATTAGGCTTGTCAGACTTTTTTTTTTTCCTGAGTGGATTTTGAATATACTACAGAAAATATTGGTATAATTTTGAATCACAGAAATATTTATTCACTAAATATTTATTCACTATATGCACTACAGGCTTTGGCCTGAGTATTCAGCTCTAATACAAAAAATTAATAATAACAAATAAAACAGGTACATGGAAACTTCAATAAGTTGTCCAGTTGTTTTATTTAAAATCTATGTAATTTACCGTATTTTGTCTTGGTAACATTTTTTTTTGGGTTATGTGAGGAGATTAAGAAAGATAATGCCTCACCAGTTTGTCTGAACTAAAACACTTACTTAGAATCCATAGCCTATAGGTATTCTGTTTACTGACCTAAAAGTAATTTCTGTGACTTATAGAAAGCTGAAATAAAGCAGAAATATTTACTTTTTGAAGGTTATATTAGAGATTGCAGGAAACACAAGGAGTGTTACAGGTGGATTCTAATTTTGTTCCTGCTCTCTTTGGATCCATGTTCATTTTTCTTTCCAAGCACAAAACTGCCTGTCTCCAGGCCTTTTACATACACAGAGACAGCAGCTTTCAAAATCTTCTACCTATTTGGGCAGCTAGAAGTGCCTAGTTTGAAAACACCTAGAAACTGACTTATCTTAAGTCCTCCAACTCTCTTTTATAAGACTATATTGCAGGAAATATTCACAATTTTGAAAAGTTTTATTCCTATAACAAATCCTGTATTCATAAAACTTATAGTTGCTCTAGTCTTTTTATTCAATATAACTAAAACATGATTTTAATGAGGTCGCATTGCTATTAAATGTTAAGTTTCAAGTGTTAAATATGTTTCTTATTATTGGCTAACATTCAGAGAAAGGGGAAGAGGATTTCTTTTACAAATCTTGGAAATGTGTTCATTAAATATGCATTGTAGGGCAGAAACAAAGTTTTCAAGAGAGATGAAAAAGTGAAAAAGAGAGAAATTAGCAGAAGATAATGATTCATAGTTGTGTGTAGGTTCATGTGGACCAAACGGCTGGTATCTCAGAAAATGCTGACACATATAAAGGCCACTCAAAGCACCATGCTTCTACCATTCTCTCCTTTGTAAACTGGAAGGCAATAATGTTCACCAAAGAGACTAATGAGTCAAATTAGTTAATCATTCCAGGAATATGGCACTCACTAACATTAGTCTTTAACATAATTTCTGTTATCATCATCATTATCATCATCATCATCTTTAGTAATATTCTCCATATCACTAGCCCTTGGCAACTTGTATTGCCAATGCTGACAAAATTTGACAGCTTTTATAATATGTGTAGAACAATAGAATATAAGAGCTAGGAGGGATATTAGATATTATGTAATGCAGTCCTGACCTTACATTACTAAACTAACAGGTGCCTCATTATGTTAAGAGACTAACCCAGAACCAAATTGCCTTACAGAACCATTTGGCACCAGACACCAAAGTCCAGTGTTCTTCTCACATTAAGAAAATTGCAGTTTCTGTGAATCCCAGACTAAAGAACTAAAATGCAACTACCCAAACATCTTTCCAATATTGCTAAAACTGTAAACCTTTTTTTATGGAAAATAAATAAGAAAATCAAAATTAGTGAAAGTGTGCATAGACTCATCTATTTATAAAAGCCAATAACACATTGAAAGGAAGATAGGGGCCAGTGCTGTGGCATAGCAGGTAAAGCTGCTGCCTGCTGTGCCATCATCCCATGTGGGTGCCAGTTCGAGTCCCAGCTGCTTGACAGCTCTCTCTGCCGTGGCCTGGGAAAGCAGTAGAGGATGGCCCAAATCCTTAGGCCCTTGAACCCACATAGGAGACCCGGAGGAGGCCCCTGGCTCCTGGTTTCAGATTGGCGCAGCTCCGGCCATTGCGGCCAGATAGGGAGTGGACCAGTGAATGGAAGATCTCTCTCTCTCTCTCTCTCTCTCTGCCTTTCCTTCTCTCTGTAACTCTTTCAAATAAAATAAATAAATATTAAAAAAAGAAAGGAAGATAGTATCTCATTTTAATAATAAAAGTGTTTATTTGGGGGCCGGTGCTGTGGTGCAGTGGGTTAAAGCCCCAGCTTGCAGTGCCAGCATCTCATATGGTCCCATATGGGTGCTGATTTGAGTCCCAGCTGCTCCACTTTCAATCCAGCTTCCTGCTAATGATCCGGGGACAGCAGTTGAAGATGGCCCAACTCCTTGGGCCCCTGAACACATGGGAGAACCAGAAGAAGCACCTGGCTCCTGGCTTCAGATCAGCTCAGCTCTGGCCATTGCAGCCATTTGGGGAGTGAACCAGCGGATGGAAGATTCTTCTTTCATTCTGTCTCTATCTCTCTCTGTAACTGTGTCTTTCAAATAAATAAATAAATCTTTAACAAAAAGTGTTTATTTGTTCTCCCCTTCCCCTAAAAAAACATAAAAAAGAAATAAGCATTTATGAATATGGATAAAAAATTAAAAATTCAAAATCAAGATTCTATTAATGTGTCTATCATCATGAACTCTCTTTGTGGAAAAAATGTGTAACTTCTGGAAAAATATGAATAGAATACAAAAGACCAAGCAACAAAAGCAAATTAATTTGCTTAATAAATAAATGACATAAATGCCAAATGCCAAACCTTCATTTTAAGTCTAGAAATGTTGTTGAAAAAGACTTTCAATAATATCCCAACAAATTTCTACTAAATTTGATTTTTTCCTTTTTTAAAAAATATTTATTTATTTATTTGAGCGTCAAAGTTACAAAGATACAGTGAGAGACACAGCAAGACATTTTCCATCAGCTGGTTCACTCCTCAGATGACCACAACAACCAGGGCTGGTCCAGTGGAAGCCAGAGGGCAGGAGATTTACCTGAGTCTCCCAAAGGGATTCATGGCCTGAACTCTTGGGCCATCTTCAGCTGCTTTCCCTAGACCATTAGCAAGGAGTTGGATGGGAAGTTGAACAGCCAGGACAGGAACTGGTACTTATATGAGATTATGATCTCACTGGTGGCAGCTTTATCCACTATGCCACAACACCAGCACCATAACATTTTTGCTTTTAATGTATTACCTACAGATTAATAAAATATGTCGCTCAGGCTTCATCTAGATTTTCTCAAATTATGTAGTGCAAAATATATTTACTATATCTGTGGTGGGTTATGGAAACTATTAAAGTGTATATGGAGGTGGAGAAGGAAAAGAGGTAGGGAGTAACAGATGTACACAGGAAAAACAACTTCTGAATTGGTTGTTTTAAGCCTATCAGATCATGAAAATCCTCTTGCAAATTAATTTAAACCTGCAACATTTGATCATCAAAAAAGAAGAGAAATTTAAAATCATCATCACGTGCTCTCTTGGTTTCTTTCTGCTCTCTTGGCTCCTCTCCTCCTCTCATCTCTCTTCTCTCTCCTCTCTGTCTCTCTCTCTTACAATCTTCTTTTCTCTTTTTCCTTTGCTACCCCTTCACTCCGGTCTGTTGGGTGTTCCCCAATAAACCCATTCCCTTAAAAAAATCATCATCTTTTAATAAAATTAAAAGAACTGTTATTTAGAGTCTAAAAAATATGAAGTTGCACTACACAAGGAAACTAGATATAAAGACTTACCATCATTAACACATATTGTCACAATATAACGTACAACATCTTGTTGCAAAAAATGGGGGAGGGACAGCATGGCACATTTCCATCGTAGAGAGAACCATTTAATAAACAATTGAACTATGGATTGAGGGAGGGCTTAATATGTATCTTGAATTTTTCAATCTTCAAGTTGTGAACTAGAGGTCTACAAGGCAGTAGGTAGGAAGTTAAGTTATGAAACTAGAGAAGCTGATCAGGAAAGATTTGAGATGTAATGAAGAGATGGGGCCTTTAGGGGATGATTGCTTCATGAGGGAAGAGCAACTTGTGTCCATAGAAAAGGAGCCTATTTCCACCATGTGATGTTAGAAAGAAGACAGCTGGGGACAGCACTGTGGTGTAGTAGACTATGCCTCTGGCTGGGGTGCTGACATTCCATATGGCGCTTGTTCATGTCCTGGCAGATCTTATTCAGATCCAGCTCTCTGCTTCTGGCCTGTGAAAGCAGTGGAAGATGACCTGAGTGCTTGGGCCCCTACTCCCACATGGGATGCTTGGAAAAATCTCCTGGCTAGTGGCTTCAGATGTGGCTAGCTCTGGTCATCGCAGACATTTGGGTATTGACTCAGCAACTGGAAGACCTTTCTCTCTGTCTCTTCACCTCTCTGTCTGTAACTCTACCTCTCAAATAAATAAATAAAATCTTATAAAAGAAAGAAGACAACTATCTATAAGGAAGCAAACCCACACCAGATATCAAATTTTTCAGCATCTCGATCTTAGACTTCCTGTCTTCCAGAATCATGAGGACAAAGTTCTTGCTATCCCTACATCACCCAGCTTATGCTATTTAATTATAGTACTGAATGGGCTAAGACAAGAGCTAAGACATTTGTTTGCTTGTTTGTTTGCTTGCTTAACTTTGCCTTTGGTGAAGTTTTATTTGAAAAAATACTTTGTGGTGGTACACCTGGCCTGACCAAAAGAATTCTATCTCTGGATGCAATGCTGTTGAATAGAATAAACATTAGATTTAGAATCAAGAGATCCCATGCTTGGCCCTGAACTCTACTCCTTAAACTGCAAATTTGAGCAAGTTTGGTGACTACTTTGAGACTCTTTTAATCAATAAAACATAGATAATAGTTTATATTATGAATGTTACAGAAGTTAATATCAATTTGGTAAAATTTTTTAAAGTATCATGTGTTTATATTTATTCTATATAACATACATACAGCATTTCGGTATTTTAATATGGCCAATTACAGTATTTTGAAAGCAGTATATTCTCCCCCATATCAAACTTACTTGTGTTGACTTATAGCATTGGTAGATATTCAGAAAATGCAAAATTAGATTTCTTCAAATTGCTAGATGATTTTAAGGATTCTCATGGACAAAATCATCTATTTGAAAGGCAACAACTTTCCATCTTATAAAATTAAAGGAATAGATTTCTGTAAAAAATGTATTGTGCAATGACAATGAGTACAAGAAATATTAAGAAAATTTTACAGGCAATACTGAAGACACAGGATGTACCAAACAAAAGGGGCAGTAAAAACAATGTTTTTGAAAATAATAAAAGAGTACAATTCCTTTTAGCATATGTATACCACACAGAATTAATAGCTCATATATTTACATTTTCAATCCAATAGAAATAAATTTCATATCCTCTTTTAATACAGAAAACTTTAATAACAATGATTGATAAATTAGACAAGTGTGAGTAATGGAAGTAATGATGTACAATAAATGGGAACCAACTCCTGTAGTTCAATCACGGGAGCCTTAAATATTTAGTAACCAACTCTAAAAGCAGATATTTCATGTAAAGATTAATGCTAAATATTCTAAATACTGCAATTTCTCATTCCAAAATGTCAATTTGACCCCATAGAATATGTTGAAATGGGTTAAATTTATGTTCTATTTGCAAAAAACCCAAGGCTATCTGACAGGCTCTGCATAATTTAACCAAGAGTTTTACCCAATTTAACTAACTAACGAGGGCATATAGTCTGTTGTGTAGTAAGTAGTATATGTCGTTACTTTGTAGTGTATGCTGTAAGAATAGTCATGTATTTTCTGTCATGGAATATCCCAAAGTACCTTGTGTGCATCTTCACTTGTCAGCCCGTGTCTTACAGCATCAGCACACTGCCCTAATCATCTTGTTACAGATGCTATATAAAAACACACATCACTTCCATTTTTCACATACAAAATGGAAAATTATGTATTATTAATGTTCATAGTCAGGCATTCACCTTCATTTTGTCATTATTGTTGTTGCTAGAATTCTCCAACTGAGTGTGGTGTTTCCAGTGAAATACATTCATATCTACACACTATTATCTTTATGTCTACATAGGACTGACAAAAGTACTCATTAACAAGGAGGATATTTGGTCTACCAGTTAAGATCCCAACTAGATACGTGAGCCCCATGCCTGAAGGTCTCAGTTCAGGTGCCTTAGTTTGAATCCTGATTCTGGCACCTAATTCCAGTTTTCTGATAAAGCTACCTCAGGGAGGCAGTGGTGATGTCTCAAGTTATTGGATTTTTGCTACATACATGGAGAACTGGATTGAATTTCCAACTTAGCTCCCAACTCCTCTGCTGTTTAGGGTCTTTCTCTCTCTCTCTCTCTCTCTCTCTCTCTCTCTCTCTCTCTCTCTCTCTCTTTCTCCCCTAAATGAATAAATAAATACTTGTTTCCACCTTCTGGAGATAAATGCTTGGTAACTGCATTTGAATTGAACATAGAGGAAGTTCTTCCACTTGTTTTGTGGGAGACAAGATATAAATGTAACATACCAGTAAATTGAAGACCCTAGTAAATCAAAGTGGCAGAGGAAGAACAAACTTTCTCTCCCTTTTGGTGAGTTGAGACACCCCTCTTCTCTGGACCTCAAATATTCTGACACCTGACTCGGATTTTCAGACTCTAGAACTTATACTAGAGGACTTTTTAGTTCTTATACCTTCTATCTCAGACTGGAAGTTAAATAATTGATTCTCATGGGTTTCAGACCTTCAGATTTAACCTGAAATACATCACTAGCTATTCTGATTTTCTGGCTTGCAACAACATATGGAATTTCTTGTCCTCTATGTTCACATAAGCCAATTGCCATAAAATTTTCTCTTATATCTATCATCTATCTATCTATCTATCTATCATCTATCTACTCATTCAACTATCCTATTAGTCCCACCTCCAGAGAATCCTCACTAATATGGCAATGATTCACAAAAAAAAAAAAAAAAAAAACCAAAAAACTTGAAGAATCATCCTGTTAAAAAACTTTGTGTGTCTGTGTGGATGCAAACAGTTGAAATATCTTCTTAATATAGAGTTGGTCTTCTGTATATAAAGTCAATTAAAAATAAATCTTAATGAAAAATGGAATGGAAGAAGGAGTAGGAGGTGGGATGGGAGTGAGAGTGGAAGGGCAGGAACTGGGGGAAGTACCACTATATTGCTAAAAGCTTTACATATGAAATTTGTATTCATTAAATAAAAACCTTCTTAACAAAAGACTTTGAAAATGGAAGATCTCCTTACCCTACCATGCTCCATCCCTCCACCCCCAACAAGAGAGATGTGGAATGAAAGTATTCCTTGCCTGTGCACCGTGAATCGGCTCTTACAGCCTTGCTCACCTCCACCATCACCTACCAGGGAACTAAATATACCACATCACCTCACTTTTGGTTGCTTAGAAGGATGACTCTTACATTGCAAGCTTAGTGTTTTAGTTACTTTTTCATGATCTCCTGCCATTGGAAGCTAATCTTCACTTTCCAGCTGCTGTATTCCAATATCACCTTTACCATGCTAGGCAAACTGGCTCAGATTGGCCTAATTATTTTTCCCATCTAATGTGTTATACTATTAAAACACATTCTATATTTTCTCAGAATTTTACTTGATGTTTGTCATTTTCTTACATATTCTCTTGATTTCCACTTTTGTCTCCTCTGTACAAAGAATATTATCCATGTAAGATGAATTTTCCTGAAATTTCAGTATCAATTAATCACTTTGTTTTTTGCAAAACACATTGTTGGGAGTTATGGGTTGGGTGACAGGGCGGTTCATTGTTCCTATGGCAAGATCAATTGTCACCTTAAACAGGCATTGAAATTCAGTGCTACCCATAAGTTATTATTCAGTTAACAAAACCCTCAGTTAATAAAACCATCTTATTAGTTCCTTTGTGTGAAACTGCTTTTATAAACACAATGAAGCTTATGAGCAAGCTAGATGCAAAATAATAGGATAACAAAGATATTAAAACAATCATAACTTCTGGGTACCCAGAAACCTTGGATTCAAAGAGGTATCACAGTAAAATTAAAGTCCTATATGGATGGGAGCAACATATATAGGGACATATAGATTTGTCCATCTCCCGTCTAATTCTAAATTAGTCTTTCTGCTCCTTAATTAACATTATATAAGAGTTCTCATCAAACGCCAGCTCTTTCTAAACTTTTTGTGAAAGTTCAAGGGCATAGGCACACTTACTAAATATATCACAATTCTGTTCTTTAAACCTATGATCTTCTTACATTGTTTCTAATATTAATGTATGTCATCATTCCAGTTATTTTGATGTTTTTCTGAGATACAAGTTTTATGTTTTCTTAATCTTCTCTTTTTTAAACTTCCTGCTAAAGCAAAATTGATCGACTGAATTCTCCACAATTATACTTCTGACAATTTGACTATCATAAGTTTTACTATAAATATTCTGTTTGAAATAGTCTCTCCCTTTCTAATTCGTGTCAATGGTGTGGACATTCCAAAAGGCAATCAATGAGTCATCTTTCTCATATGGCCCTATGAGTATGGTATGTCTCGGGAAATTATCACAGCACTTGTTATAGTTGTTTAGACTTCTTATGTACACCTTCTCTTAGTCTAAAATCTCATCTAATTATGTCTCTGAGCATTTCTTCTCATATCTACCTATATATCAATAAGCTTATAAATGCTACAGTAATTAATTCACTTTGAGATACCACTTCACATATACTATGAAGGTCATAACAAAAAAGATAGGCAACAAACATTATCAATAATATAGCAAAATTCAAATCTTCATACATTTCTGCAGAAATATAAAGAGCTGTATCCAGCCACTGTGTTAAATGATTAAACAGTTATTCAGAAATTTAAATACATTATAATTCTATGATCCATTATTTGTGCTTATAGGTATATGCCCAAGAAAACAAAATTTAAAGTCTGCAAACATGTGCACAGTGTTCATAACAACATTGTCCATAATATGCCCAAAGTGGAAACAAGGGAAAACCCATCAGTTAATTAATGAATGAGGTAAACATAATTGATCCATAGAAAGAAATTTCATTCAGCTATACTGAAATACTGATTCATACCACAACATGGATACACCTTCAAAACAGCTTGCTAACTGAAAGCAGTCATACTCATGGTGCATTATTCCATTTATATGGAAAGTTCAGAATAGACAGGTCAATACACATAAAAAGTAGATTGGTGGTTACCCGGGTCAGGAAGATAGAAGTGTGCCAAATGACCACCAATGCATATATGGTTTCTTTTTGAATGGTAAAAATATTCTGGAATTAAACACTGACAGTAGAATTAGATGGTTACAAAATTTTGTTGAATATATTCAATACTAGTGAATTGTATACTCTAAAAGGACAACTTTTATAATGTGCATTGCATATCATTAAAAATGAATTAGTGGGGCAGCGTTGTGGTACAGTGGGTTAAGATGGCACCTGCAATGCCAGCGTCCTATATGAACACTAGTTGGTCAAGTCATGACTGCTCCAGTTCAGACCCAGCTCCTGACTAATCTTCCAGGAAAGCAGCAGAAGATGGCCCTAGTGCTTGGCCCCTGACACCAACATGTGAGACCTATATGGCTTCAGGCTGGGCCAGCATTGGCCATTGCAACCATTTGAGAAGTGAACCAGTGGATGAGAGATATCTCTCTCTCCTCTTCTTTCTCCCTCTCCCTCATAACTCTGTTTTTCAACTAAAGCAAAATTAATCTTTAAAAAATAAATTAGTGATATGAGTAAATATTTAGTTTTGTTAGTGCACTTTGTACACTTTGGGTACTGTAATAATCTCATAGAATTTTGATATATGTATGAATAGAGGATTGTATTAGTTAAAACTGACAAAGTAGATATTTGGCCTAGCAATAAGATACCTGTTGGTATGCCCAAATCTCATATCTGAGTTCCCAGTTTCCAGTACTGGCTCTGCTTCTGATTCCAGATTCCTGCTCAAATATAACCTCGGAGTCACCTAGCAGTTGCTGAAGTAGTGAGGTCCATGACACCCACGTAGGAGACCTGGATTCAATTCTAGGTTCCCTGACAATTGGGGAAATCAGGGGTGAGCTCTCTCTATGTCTCTTTCTCATTTTCTTTCTCTCCTCTCTCTTTCTCTCTCTCTCTCATAAATAATAAATAGTTAAATACAAATGGTGAGATAGAAGGTTGCTTGAATATAATCCAATTTCCAATTCATTTCCTATCTTTTATGGTTATTAATTTGGCAGTCAGTATACTAGCATGTGCACTTGTATAAACAATAACACCACCTGTAGGGACATAGGAGTTATGAGAGTGTCAATTGCTGTGCCTGCCTAAAGAGACACTAAGAGCGTAAGTTACTCTATCTTTCAGAAGTGTATATTTTCAGACATCAATCTTAATTCTTAAAGACATCCCTTGCCATTGTAGTTAGGGCCTTTACTGTGTGGCAATCTAAAGAATCGCATTGATTCAATCAATGAGTTTAATGATGTTTAACAACAGGAACCTGTGAATACAGTCAGTTGAAAGTGTCAGTTTACTGAGAAAATCTTGCATAAGTAAATAATTGAAAGTCTCTGCAGTCAGCCTTGTAGAACAAACTTTGGTAAAATAGAATTTATTTTTTTTTATTTGACAGGTAGAGTCATAGACAGTGAGAGAGAGAGACAGAAAGGTCTTCCTTCCGTTGGTTCATGCCCCAAATGGCCGCCACGGCCGGAGCTACGCCGATGCAAAGCCAGGAGCCAGGTGCTTCCTCCTGGTCTCCCATGGGAGTGCAGGGGCCCAAGCACTTGGGCCATCCTCCACTGCCTTCCCGGGCCACAGCAGAGAGCTGGACTCGAAGAGGAGCAACCGGGACTAGAACCCGGCGCCCATATGGGATGTGGTGCTGCAGGCGGAGGATTAACCAAGTGAGCCATGGTGCCAGCCCATGAATTTATTTTTTTTTTAACTGCTGCTTTCACTCCAAAATATGTTATGTGCAATGACTGTTTGATCCTCCTTGGTTACTCAGAAACAAAAAACTTACAAATGATGACTGATTAAAACCAAATAATCAAATGCAAACTATGAGGTCAGACTATTGGCAAATACTCTGTTTCAATACAAATAAATAAAATCCAATATGGGAACAAGTTACCCTTTCCATCTAGAGTTATTAAACTGAAACAACTAGCCTTATTCCACAGAGAAACCATAGTTCAGTCAGTTATGAAGGTATCTAAATCCTTTTAAGACTTGAATAAGCTGAATCATCTATAGAAGCAAATAATGATGCTGGCAAGTACTGCACTTCTTCCCATTAAAGATTTTATTTTTTTTTAATTTGCTCATGACAGGTAGCTGAGGTATATTTTAAATTAGTGGGTTTTTTTTTTCCCCTTTCTACTTTGTTGGTGGGGATTTCATATCCTTTCATGCATATCAGTTTTTATTGAGCATGCAAAAGCATTGCTGAGGAATGAGGAACTGCATAAATGATAGTCATTTATTGAGATGGCTAAACCTTCTTAGCCAAGCATTTCCCTTTAGTATAGTTTAATTTAGTATGGTTTAATTTTGTATTGAGAAACAAAGCTGACCTTATATTTGTGTTATAGAATTTGCATGTATGCAATTTAGTGAAGTAGCATAATCTAATTTACATTGTATTATCACAGCTGTTCAAAAATAAATCTAAGAAAGTAACTACTTTCATATTTAAGGTAAGTTTCAGCAAGAAGTGATTTTAAAAAATGACACCTAGAACAGGCTGTGAAATAAACATTTTAGGGAACAGTTAGGTGCTTTGTCCTAATAATTTCCATCTTCTTAATTTTACACTTAACATTCATTGAATTTGTATTTGGAATACTGGGTAGAAAATATCTTTAAATAAAATGGTTTTGGGACATGTTTGTTCATTTCCCTTTCTCCTAGCATAAACAAAGAGGAAGAAGTATTCCATCCTGCATCTTCATGGGAGATTCTATTTTTTTGGGCAAGTGAGTTAGTGGTCCAAGTATACAGAGGCAAATGTTTAGTCACTTGACATTTTAATATAAAGTGTCTTCCTGGGCTCGGCAAAGCCAATAACTTTAAATCCCAGGTCTTCTATTTATTACCTGTATGTTCTCAGAAAGTCCATTTACTCTTTCTTGATAATCTTACCTTGAAAAAAACGCCAAGCAATCGAACAATAAATTCTGGAAAGAGTAGAACCAGTGTTGAAAACAGAAAAACATTTAGTTGAATGTCTGGCCCATAACTGATTTTCAGCAAATACTTATCCTCTCTCCCTCCTCCTTCCTTTTTCCCTCTCTTGCTCTTCCTTCCTTCCTTCCTATTTTCCCTTCTTTCCATTTTAATCCTCCAGATCGAATTATTTATTTTAGCAGCTAACAGGACAATATTATTTTTTGCATTAAGACCAAAGCACCCACAGTTTTGACATCTTACTCTATGTTATAACAATATAAGCACGAATTTAGATTTTTGGTAGTTAATTTAGCATAATATTTTTTCAACTTTATCGGTATAGTTCTAGTTAGTTGCTCATCGTTTTTAGAAGTCATTGAATACTCATTGCAGTACATAGTCAATGGAATGTTATCAATTAAATTGCAATAGGTTGATAGACATATATTAATGTATATCACAAGAGAGCATTGTCATCTAGTATAGTCAATAGGCATTTTTTTTGTCATGTGTCAAATAACCCTGTAACCTTTTTAGAAATACAGCCTATGATGCGTTGTGGGTGAAATTCCATTGGTTGCATGATCTTTATAAGACTATGCTAATTTTCTATTAATGATTGTAATTTTATGAGATAAGTCTAACAGTTGTTATTTAATTGTTGTTATTAACAAATGCTTAACAGATCATTATCATACATAGGAAAATGGATGATGGACTGTAAAATAAATCCTTGACACTTGTCCTCTACTGAAACATTTTTAGTTTCTTTTTTCTAAAATATGATTTTTGAGTTCTTCCCATGTATCTATGCTTTATTTCTACTTAGAAGGAACAGGTAACAGACATTACTGGGTGTATCAATGCATGATTAAAATCTTGCAAAAATAAAAAAAAGCAAAAATCAATTGAATTTCTGTACAAGCTTATCCAAATTATCATGTATTTACACAATGATTTCATTTAGTTAAATGTTGTCTTAAAGTATCATTTGGAAAACTGAAAGCTCTGGGATGCCAGTACCTTGAATAATATATGTTCACCAATCATGATTCTAGGAGAGTTGTTCCAAGTGTGAGTGAGAGAATTTCTTATAAAAAATTGAAAAGAGGTCGCCATTACTCTGGTTTTCTTTTCAAAAACATATAGACTTTTTCTAAACAAAATATTTTTGTTTGTTTTGATTCAGACTTAAGATTTTACTACTGAATTGAATAGACAGAGGGGGAGACAAGAAAGATCGATTAGTTTGAATGCTATATTTTTGTTTTACAAGTATAGGTTCCTATCTTTTACATAGGGATGAATGCAATACTTCTGGACATTCAAACAAATAGCAAGCAGTTGTCAGACGTGTAGTACCTTGTTTTGCTTTCTTTTGCATTTAGAGTTCATCCTATTCCTGCTGGGAAGTAGTACTCTCACTTTAGTAAGCAGAATAATAAAAATATTTATATGACTGAAATTGTTGCATGATGATCTGATTGTATCTGTTTAGGACTTTTTTCCATATATTCACCTCTTTCTGAGTAGAGCAGTGTCATGTCTCAATTGAGAAAAAAGGAATTAGTCTCTTTGTTTTATAGATTAAGGACAAGACAAGAGAGAAAATACGAGCATACATAATTAAATGATGAAGGCATTAGTATTAGTTAATTACTACAGGAATATAAAGCTAAAGTGAAAAAATACCATCAATGAATGTTAACTTAAATATTGAATCGTAAAACACACAATTAAGCTGAACTACTTATACTTGCTCAAGTGCTTCTTTCTCATCTCCAGTCACTTTCTTAGAATAGTCTTTCCTGTATCCTATTAGATTGTTACTTAGTTTAGAGATTTTTGGAAAAGCTCAAAGGAATATTTCTTTTAAATCTCCTCTTAGTTACCCATATGCAGAATTAAACATTTCCTTCATTGTGCTCTGCTAATACCTAGTGCACACTTTTATATTGTAACTATTCAAGCACGTGTTTATTACTACAACTTGACCTTGAGACCTGAAGGCAAAATTTTACTCCATTCTGGATCCTCATTATCAAGTACACACTCACAGATTCTGCTGTTATGCAAACCCTACTCAGTATAAACAGAGATTGTCTTATCTGCCTCCTTACTTTGGATCAAACTAATTTGATTCTATGACTTTAAATTACATCTGATGACTTCTTTAGTTATATAATTGACTCCAATTGAATACTTCTTCTAAGATTTCAGTTATTGCTAAATCTCCAATATCTCTGCTTAATTGCCATAAATATCCCTCTATCTCCACATTTTGTGATCCATTTTTCCATAAACTATATCAGCTACCTAGCTTGCTGCTTAAACCATAGTATTAGAATAATGGTTGATTCTTCTCCCTTTCTTGTTCTTCCATAATTTTTTTTTAATTTTGTTTTGCTTTAATTTGCTTTTAAAGATTCATTCTATGTATTGCAAAGGCAGAGTTACAGAGAGAGAGTGAGAGGGAAAGACAGAGATCTCCAAATCACTGGTTTACTTCCCAAATGGCCACAACTGTCAGGACTGGGCGAGGCCAAAGCTGGGAGCGAGGAGCATCACCCAGGTCTCCCACAGAAGCCCAGGAATGTGCGCCATTTCCACTGTTTTCCCAAGTGCATTAGAAGGGAGCGGGATCGTAAATGGAACAGCAGGGACTTGAACCATCGGTCATATGTGTAACAGCACTGCAGGTGGTGGCTTAACTCATTATACAACAATGCCAGCCCCATCTTCCATAGATTAATCACCAATGCAGTATGATTTACACTTCCAAAACCAGCTTCTTGAGCCTTATTGCCCATCATATCACCAAATATCCTCCAATATCATTTTCTCCTTTGATTCATCAGACTTAACTTAAACTAGCTTCGTTCATAGATTCAATATTTTGACTTTTACCTACTTGTCCTTACAGATACTGCTCTTTTATCACAAAAACACAAACTTTATTTCTCAGACATGATTAGTCTTCTGCATTTAGCTCCCAGTTTAATTTTGCCTCTCTATGGATAGTACTGAGTCATTCAATCTATTTTTGAATCCATTTTGACCTGGCTGTTCTCTTAAGTAATACTTTATTTGTCTCCTTCTTAGCATTTTAATCTAGTTATTTTGAATACATTTATGTCATTATTTTATAACATTCCCATTATAATTTCAGAGCTACAAAAACAGTAATCATTTCACTACTATTTACCAAGAACTACCACATAGTTGAGTCAATAGGAGAGTCATAAATAATGCATAGATTTTTTTCTTTATTTTTTTTTCTTTCTTTTTGACAGGCAGAGTGGACAGTGAGAGAGAGAGAGAGACAGAGAGAAAGGTCTTCCTTTTTCCATTGGTTCACCCCCTAAATGGCCACTACGGCTGGTGTGCTGTGGCCGGCACGCTGCACGGATCGGAAGCCAGGAGCCAATGCTTCCTCCTGGTCTCCATGGGGGGTGCAGGGCCCAAGCACTTGGGCCATCCTCCACTGCACTCCCGGGCCACAGCAGAGAGCTGGCCTGGAAGAGGGGCAACCGGGACAGAATCCGGTGCCCCGACCAGGACTAGAACTTGGTGTGCCAGTGCCGCGAGGCGGAGGATTAGCCTAGTGAGCCGAGGCTCCGGCCTGCTTTTTTTTAAATACTCAGAAAAGAGTGGCCCTAACCGTTGGACCACCAGAGATTGCAGAGGGTAGTGATAAAGAATGTGGAGACAGATTGTTAAATCAGTATAAAATTATAGTGAGAATGAATAAGTTCTGGTGTTCTGCACAGTGGAATGATTATAGTTAATACTGTAATGTATATTTCAAAATAAGTTGGACTCTGAGTTTTCTTATCAAAAGAAATGACTAATGTTTGATATGATAGATATGCTAAATAATGTGAATAAATCATTAAATAATATACATGTATAAGATATATTGCATTTTATTAATGCATGCACTTATTGTATTTCAATTATAAGCAAAATGAAACTTAAAAGAATAATCAGAGGAAACATCAGTCAACAGACTACAAGCAGAATGAGCTAGAATGACATATAATGACACAAACTCCATGAAGGCAAGTACACTATATTTGTAAACATGATATCCTTTTTAAGGCACTTTAGCACTTTGTGTATGTTCAGTAAACATTTCTTGAATAAATGAGAGAATTTGAAAGACAATGCTTAAAGTAATTTTAAAAGACAGCATAAAGGGTACCAGCTTTCAAAACAAATAAAAATTGCACTCTGTATTCCACAAACATGATGGATAGAGATACTTTATTTTCTACAAAAATTCTGCTAAGTATATTCTCTATCTTATAAGTCAAAGAATAAAAGGGGAAAAACTGTTTTTTTGGGTCACTGTATAAGATAATGTAATCAAGGTGATGAATAAGCCTGAAATAACTTAAAAATCAAGGAACACTGTAATAGATTTACTAACTCTCTGAGTGACTTTCATGGAGAGTATAAAAAGAAAAACAGTTTTTTTTTTTTTTTTTTTTTTTTTTTTTTTTTTTTAGATTTATTTTATTTATTTGAAAGACAGAGTTACAGAGAGAGATAGAGACAGAGAGAGAGGTCTTCCATTCACTGGTTCACTCCCCAGATGGCCACAATGGCCAGAGCTGCACCAGTCTGAAGCCAGGAGCCAGGAGTTGTTCTAGGTCTCCTACATGGGTGCAGGGGTCCAAGGACTTGGGTCATCTTTCACTGCTTTCCCAGGCCATAAAAAAGAGCTGGATCAGAAGAGGAGCAGCCAGGACTAGAATCAGCGCCCATATGGGATGCCGGCGCTTCAGGCCAGGGCTTTAACCCGCTGCGCCACAGCGCCAGCCCATAATAGTCATATTTTAGATTTTGATCCACAACTGACAAACTGAAAGGAGATTCAAAAAAATCAAAATCGATTTGGTACTGCAAAATTTCTATAAAGATTGGTTTTCTATTATTTTATGTGATAGTTATCTACTCCTAAAACTCTACCACAAATAGTTTTGGCATTTATTTCATCTCAAAATCTGTGTTTTAGGCTAAGTTCTCCCGTATCACTGATATTTCCATTGTTTTGAAGACAGAATACTATAGTAAAGACTTTAGCCACCAAGTTTCACATAATTCACAATGAAGAAAACAAGCAAATATAATAGCACAAGGGGCAAAATAATAACCATTAATTTGGGTCTAACTTTCAGATGGCAATTGGTCAATATGATACCCTGTTAGAAATAATGAAGGAAGGCCAGCACCGCGGCTCACTTGGCTAATCCTCCCCCTGCGGCGCCGGCACCCCAGGTTCTAGTCCCGGTTGGGGCGCCAGATTTGGTTCTGGTTGTTCCTCTTCCAATCTAGCTCTCTGCTGTGGCCTGGGAGTGCAGTGGAGGATGGCCCAAGTGCTTGGGCCCTGCACCCCCCATGGAGACCAGGAGGAAGCATTGGCTCCTGGCTTCCGATCCGTGCAGCGTGCCGGCCACAGCACACCAGCCGTAGTGGCCATTTAGGGGGTGAACCAATGGAAAAAGGAAGACCTTTCTCTCTGTTTCTCTCTCTCTCACTAACTCTGCCTGTGCAAAAAAAAAAAAAAAAAAAAAAAAGAAGAGAAAGAAAGAAATAATGAAGGAAATAACTTATCAATCAAATGCCTTTTAATTCTGTAAATGTCATTAAAATAAATTACTTCTGAATATCATAAATCTATAATAATTATTTAATTTATAAGCATATCACACTTATCCTGATTAGACTATGCCTATCTTAATACCATATTCAGTAAGGATTTCATAAAGTAACTAATTTAATCCACTTCTTCTCAAGAAAAAGGCATTGTGTTGCCTCTCATATGCTCAGATTCCATTTTAAATTTTTTTATTTATAAAAGGGGAACAAATTTCATGATTTCATATATAGAATTTCAATAGCATAATGATGTTTCCCACCCTACTTTCTCTCACTCACTCCATCCCTCCCTCCTTCTTTTTCTTATTTTCTTTTAATTTTTACAAGGACATTCTTTCAATTTTTTATAATCACAGGCTTAACTCACTATAAATAAAGAATTCAACAAGTTATATGTAGAAAAACCATCATTCTTCCAGAGTATTGACAATGGCTATAAACAATAATCAAATCTCAAAATGTCAATTTTGCTTACAAACATTAGTGATTGAGGAAGAGTAACTTAGAATGAAAGTGTCTCGAGAGCAGGAGATGGGTCTTGCTCAATGTTTTAATCCCAGTAACTTATAATAACTTTTAGCACATAATACATGTGCGGTAAATATTTGAATAAAAAATTAATCTCAAAGAAAAGTTTTGATTTCTAAGTTGTAGGAGAGATGAAAAGTAATAATAGTAATAATTAAAATGACTATTTTTGTTGACCATTTCTGTTATTTGCCATCATTCAGGATCATTTCATAGTTTATCTAGGTTAATTTTCTAAGTCACTTTATTAGATAGAAGCTAATTTCTCCACTTTATAGTAAGAAAAGTAAGACTCAGAGAGGTTAAGTAGTGGGACTATAGTCTTTTGGCTAGTGTGGAGAAGACCCCAAACCAACAGATTGTCCAAGTCCAAGACTAAGACTTTTCATTAAATGTTGCTTCACTACTAAGAGAAAAAAAATATTCAATGATCAAGGAGCATCTATGTGTTCTTACTTCAATGGTTATGGATAAGAGGGTTAACATGGGAGTCACCAGGGTGTACAGTGCGTATAAAGGAGATGACAAGTGCCTCGTAAAGCAAGAATCATGACTTGTGATGTGGGCATCAGACTATGACAGCTTTAGGACAAGCGTTATATCACACAGAAAGTGAGATATTTCCCCAGGAACATGGAAGGACAGCTGGGTCATGAGGAAGGTGTGGGTCAGGGCAGTATTTTTGAAAGTCTCAAGGGAGAAGAATGGACCTACTTGATGAGAGCAGGGTCTAGGTGTCTGGAAAGTATGAACTTGTCTGCCACTCTGTCAATTTCCTCTTGATAAGATAAACAGTCAGAGAATCTTGCCATCTTAGACATGAAAGAAGTTAAATTGTTCTTGCTTGCAAAAAAATTTAAATATAACCTCTATGAAAAAAAAAAACAGAACTAACAAATTCAGCAAAGTGCATAATACAAAATTAGCATACAAAAATTAACAACACTTCCATAAACCAATAGTGAATGATTAAAAAGCAGAATCAAGGGCTCACTTGGTTAATCCTCCGCCTGTAGCACCAACATCCCATAAGGGCACCGGGTTCTAGTCCCGGTTGCTCCTTTTCCAGTCCAGCTCTCTGCTGTGGCCCAGGAAGGCAGTGGAGGATGGCCCAAGTGCTTGGGCCCTGCACCTGCATGGGAGACCAGGAGGAAGCACCTGGCTCTTGGCTTCGGATGGGTGTAGCTCCGGCTGTGGCGGCCATTTGGGGCGTGAACCAACGGAAGGAAGACCTTTCTGACTCTCTGTCTCACTGTCTCACTCTGTCAAATAAAAAAGAAATAAAAAGCAGAATCAAGAAGCCACCTTGGCACGCTGATCCTTGAGATTGGGAAATTCACAGGAAGCACAGTTATGTTTCATTCATGTTCTATTGTTGCTAATTTTCCTCTGTTGAATATAGCACAACTCATCTTTATTGTTGACAGATAGTGACATTCTAGTACATGACTTTGGGTGATGTTCATACACATATTGGTTGAAAATATGACTAGAAGTAGACATTTTGGTCTTGAATTTGTACACGTATTTAGCTTCAGTTTTTCAGAGTGGTTGCCATGTGGTGGCAACAGTGGTATATGAGAATTTGGATTATTACTTATCCCAACAACACTTGGTATAATATCTTTCATTGCAGCTATTCTGGTAGTAATGTTTCAAAAGTTAAATTTAAAGTTTCCTTATGATCAATGAAGCTAAAGACATTTTCATAGGATTATTACAATGTGTGATATTTAGTTTATGATGTACTTTGTCAACTGTATAGAGTTTACTTCACTAGTAATTGACATAATAATTATATATTTAAAAAAATAGAATAGAGCACTCAGAAACAGATCTATGTTTCTATAGCAAATTTTTTTTCAACTTTTATTTAATAAATGTAAATTTCCAAAGTACAATTTTTGGATTATAGCAGCAGCTTTTTCCCCCCCATAACCTCCCTTCCACCCACAACCATCCCATCTCCCACTCCCTCTCCCATCCCATTCTTCATCAAGATTCATTTTCAATTATCTATATATGCAGAATATCAACTTAGTATGTACTAAGTAAAGATTTCAACAGACTGCACTCACACAGACACACAAAGTATAGAGCACTGTTTGAGTAGTAGTTTTACTGTTAACTCACATAGTACAAAAAACACATTAAAGACAGAGATCCTACATGGGGAGTAGGTGACAGTGACTCCCATTGTTGATTCAACAATTGACACTCTTATTTATGATGTCGGTAATCACCCGAGGCTCTTGTCATGAGTTGCCAAGGCTATAGAAGCCTCTTGAGTTCACAAACTACAATCTTATTTAGACAAGGCCATAGTCAAAGTGGAAGTTCTCTCCTCCCTTCAGAGAAAGGTACCTCCTTCTTTGATGGTCCATTCCACTACAGCAAATTTTTAACAAAAGTACCAAGAACACACAATGGGGAAGGGCAGTATCTTCAATAAATGGTGTTGGGAAAACTGAATAGCCACATGCAAAGGAATGAAATTTTATCCTCATCTCATACACACACAAAAATTAATTCAAAATGGATTAGAAGGACCAGTGTGTTGGCACAGCAGGTTAAGATGCTTTCTATGATGGTGGCAATCCCATATGTGTGAGGCTTTGAATCCTTGCTACTCCATTTCCTATTCAGGTCTCTGCTGATGTCTCTGGGAAGGCATCAGAGGACCTTCCTTCCTTCCTTCCTTCCTCCCTTCCTTCCTTCCTTCTCTCTCTCTCCTCCCACTTTGTTTCATTATTAAAGTATTTGTATTTATTCCAGTACTATGATTTTTATTAAAATACCTTTGCAATATTTTTTGTAGTGTATCTTGAAGTCAGGGAGTGTGATGCCTGCAGGTTTTCTTGGGAAAAGGGGTCAAGACTGCTTTAGTCATTTGAAATATTTTATGATTTCAGGTGAATTTTAGGATTAGTTCTGTATTTCTATGAAGAGTGCCATTGGTGTTTATTGATAGAGATCATGTTGGGTTTGTAGACTATGCTGGGTAGTATAGCATTTCGATAATATTAATTCTTCAAATCAATGAATATATGATATCTTTTCATTTTCTTTTTTCTTCTTCAGTGTCTTTTATCAATTTTTTATGGTTTTTGTTGTGGAGATGTTTCATTTCCTTGTTTAAATTTATTTCTAACTATTTTAAATCTTTGTGACTACTGTAAGTGAGACTGTTTTCAGATTCCTGTTTTGACTCCAAGATCCCCTACAGCAATACCATGAGGTGATTCAATTTATAGAAAATCCACTGTATCATGGTAATGTTGGCTTTACAAAATAAGTTAATTCCTCTTCAATATTTTTTCAGAATGTTGAAAAAGGATTAGTATTACTTCTTTACATATCCAACTGATAAAATTCAACAGTGATGGATCTGGACTTTTTATGTATATATACATTTTTTTAAGCTGAGTCAACTTCCTCACTCTATATTTAGAGTTTCTATTTCTTTGTAGTTCACTTTGGTAAGTAGTAAATATATCGATTTTTCTGCTTTCCTCTAGGTTGTAAGAATTGTCAGCATTTAGTGTTCATGGCAAACTCTTAAGATCTTTTGGATTTCTGTGGCATCAGTTATCATGTGACCTCATTCAAATCTTATTTATTGGTGAACTCTTTCCCTTTTTTTTCCATTAGCAGTATCCAATCTTTGTTGATTTTGTTTTTGCTTTTCAAAGAAGCAAATCTTTTATTGATCTTTTCTATTGGTTTCAATTCTGTACTTAATTTATTTAAGTTCAGATCTTTATAATTTCTTTCCTCTGTTACTGTGAGCTTAATCTGCTCTTTTTCTAGTCCCTTGATGTTTAAGGTTATCCTGTTTGAGTTTTTTTTTTCCCTTTTTTATTATGGGATTTACTGCTATAAACATACTCACAACAGATTTGACTACTATCCATAAATTTCTGCAGTTCTGAGTCCATTTTGTTTTTCTTAATATATTATTAACTTCTCTTTTAATTTTTTATTTTATATATTGGTTATTTGCAAACATTTTAATGTGCACATATTTGTGATTTTTCCAAAATTCCTCCTTCTACTTACTTTCAGTTTCATACAATGGTTATAGAAAATAGCATTTGCTCAATTTTCTTTGTGTTTTAGGCATTTTTGTAAGATATTATCTATCTTGGTGAGCATTCCATGTACAATTGCAAAGTATGTATATTCTGATGGTGTTAGATATGATGTTCTGAATATGTTTGATAGCTCCATTTGGTCAAAAGTGTGGCTCAAGTCCAACATCTCCCTCTTGATTTTCTTTCTGGATAGCTTATCCATTGATAAAAGTAGGATATTTAAGTTCCCTGCTACTATTGTATTACAGTGTATTCCTCCAGGTAGCTATTAACATTTACATCATACATTTTTTGCTTTGATATGGGTACATATATATTTATAATCATTACATTATCTTGAATAAGTGGACCCCACTTTTATTATATAATGACCTTCTTTGTCTCCTTTTAGTGTTTCATTTAAAGACTATCTTATATGCTATGTGTAGGGCTTAACACAGCTATTCTTTGGTTCCACTTAGCATGGGATATTTACTAATTAGCATTCTAGTTGGCATTCTGTTACTTTTAATTATCATCTTGTTCTTTAGAGTTACACAGAGAGAGAAGGAGAAGCAGAGGAAGAGAGAGAGAGGGAGGGAGGGAGAGAGAGGACTTCCCTCCTTTGGTTCATTTTCCAATTGGCTTCAATGGCTAGAGATGTGCCAGTTGGTAGCCAGGAGCCAAGAGCTTCTTCCAGGTCTCTCACACAAGTACAGGGGCCCAAGAGCTTGGGCCATCTCCTACTGCTTTCCCAGGCCAGAGCAGGGAGCTGTATGGAAAGTGGAGCAGCTAGGACTAGAACTGGAGCCCATATGGGATACCAGCACAATAGGTGGCAGCTTTACCCACTATGCCATAGTGCTGCCCCATTATATCCTTAATATTTCCTTTATATTATTTCTAATATGTAGCATGCTTCTTTTCTCTTGCTACTTTTAGAATCTTTCATTTATTTTTGATTTTGAAAGTTTGATTGTATCTCTTTGTGTAGTATGTTTGGATTGATTCTGAATTGAGACCTTTGAACTTCCTGTATGTGGACATTAGTTTTATTTAAGTTTTAGAAAGTTTTCAGCTGTAATTTCTTTAAAGAAACTATATGTGTTATTTCTCTCTTCTTGTTGTACTATAGTTCAGATTTTTTTATTTTGATGTTGTTCCATAAGTCCTGTAATCATTCTTCATTCTTTTTTAATTTTTTCCTGTATCTTCTGACTATATATTTTCAAACAGATTACTTTTGAGTTCAAAGATTATTTCTCCCATTTGATCAGTTTAGCAGGTGATTGGCTATGTTGCATTTTTCGTTTTCTTCATGTTATTTTCAGCTCTGGGATTTGTGCTGAATTTCTCATTTGCCTCATCTGTTTTTTGCCAGATTTTGTTAAATCTTCTTTGTTTTCTTGACATTTACTGAGCTTCTTTAAAGCAATTATTTTGGATAATGTTTCAAGTAGTCCATAGATAATCATTTCTTTCAGAACTATTGATGGCAACTTTTTTATATTATATTTCTTTGTTCTAGTTATTTTTTATTCTCATGTGCTGATATCTGCATATTGAAGAGATAATAATTCCAGTCTTAGAGTATGACTTGTCTGGGTTAGATCTTTACCAGTCTCCCCATCTAGAAATTTTGGGCTTGTAATCTTGTATCATCATAAGTAGGTTTACCACAGGTGTCCTTAGGTATGTAGGATGGCCTGGTATCTATATACAATCCTGATGCTTGTATCCATGGGTGCTGTCCTGAAGCTGGGGTCTAATGAATCTAAGAAGGGCCTTGAGACTTGATTCAGTTTTCGCCAGCCAGGTGTTGGGATGAATATGATGTGTATGTCCACTTAAGTTGGCTTAGATCCTGAGAAAACAGTGACTAGATGACACTAGAGTATTTTGGGTGGGCCTAAGCTCTGGGTATGCTGGTGCCCAGAGCAGTGGGGACCAGTCTGGAGCTTGGGATGCCATGTTGCTAGGGAAGGTTTAGAGCCTAAAGAGTTCAGGATTACAAACACCATCTTAATGCCCAGAGAAATGAGATTTTCCAGAAGAATGATACTATATGCAATGACTTATAGCTTGCAGGAGTTGATCTGAAGCCTGAGTCCACAGTGTTCCAGGGAATAGATATGAAGGTGCTAACCTGGAAACCCAATGTGAGAAAGATGGTTGGTCTGAGTCCTGTGCCTGTGACAACCTGTCCAACACAGGAGTCCAATGTGGTAGGCTTGTACCTTGGGTATGTTGAAGAAGGCCTGGACACATGGAGCCTCAGGAACTGCCCTAGAAGATGCAATCATAGAAAATTGCCTGTCACTGTGCAGGCTTGGAGACTGTATCACAAGTGCCAGCACTGGCACTGGGGTCAATTTGGAGCCTGAGTCTGTGATGGTGACCTAGGTTTGAACTAGTCTGTAATCTGAAACAGACTTGAAAGATGTATCTATAAGGGTTGTCCTGGAGGCTACGTCTCTATGTGCCAGTCATGAAAAGAGCTACTGGGGGCCAGGCTCATGCTGAAGTTTACCTGATAACCGAGTATTTAGGGGTTGTTCTGACATTGGTATGGGATCAAAGCACTGGGCTACTGGAGTGTGGGCTTTGGAGTCACCAGGGTTCACCTGCTGGTGGTATGGACTCAGAGACAATTTCAGATGGGCTGCCTGGAAACTTAGTCCACAGGTACCACCTTGAAGTCTAGGGTGTTCTTGGAACTGAGCTTCATTGCGTTGGGCCTGGCATTCAGGCCTAAGGCAAAGTCTGGTGCTCATTGTTCTTTCCTTCCTGTAAGTAGAGGTTATTTCTTCTGCCACCTGGACTGAGGGAAAATATGTATACTGATTGAAAAATTGTCCTTCCTAATCTCTTCAATTCATTTTTCTTAGTTTTGTAGTACATTCAGGTGCTGTGCTCTCTCACCTCGTGTCCTTAGTTCTTGTGAAATCATGTTCTTGTTTGGATAATTCTTCAAGTTGATGTCTCTTCAGGGAAATTATACTGAAATGTTCTATTGGGTCACTTTGTTGGAATACCAACCAACTTCCTTCATGGAACTTTAATGACATCATTTGAAAGATACAGAGAGTTAAAACATGTAAGTATTGCACTCTGTGAAGGCTGAGCTCCTACAGAGCAGAGTTCCACATTCCCAGCACTATTTCCATTTTGGACTGGGGTGTGTAAATGTGTTTGAAGGGAGTCTGACCTATAGATTTGAAGGTATAGCAGCACCTCAGCCTAGACACCAATAGCATTCTCCTATTATGACAACCAAAAGTCTTTACAATTGTTACTAAATGTCCCAGGGTAGAAATAGCCACAGGCTGAGAAATGTCCTTTGGGAAGATGTCTGAGTAACACAACCAGCTGCATACAATTGTATGCCCTGAAGCCTTCTTTCATGGAAACACTGTACAAATAGGTCACGCTTTCTCACCAGTGCCAAGCCTGCCCTGGAATTACAAAGTGAAATTTCTGGCTGTGTGTAAAATAAGAAAGCTGATATATTCCCCTCTGGAACTCACTACCAAGCTGTGACCAGTGTTCTCTCCTCTATAGACACTATGGGACACAAATCACAGGGACTTTTTCTTTGCCTACTTCCCCACTCTACTGAGGGAGATATCTTGTCTTCCTGACCACTGGATCTAGTGGACACCGGAGATAACAACACATTTTATTCATTCAATCTGTGTCTTCTGTAAATATTTACATTATTAGAGAAATGTGTTTCTTCTGTGAAGTTAAAATATCAAACTTTACCTGGTTCCCTGTGAAAGGTCTTTCTTTCTTTATAAACCATGCTTGTTTGCATTTCTTGTCTATTTAAAAGAATGAGATGATGTTTCCTTCGGTGAACCAAATTATGTCTGAGAATTGAGTAAGATGTCACCATTTATCCAAATTTTCTTCTTAGGAAAAAATAATAAATAATATAAATTCACCTTCAGACAAATTGCCAGATTTGACTGATAGAAGGCCAAAGTCAACAGGAAGAAAAACCCACTCTAATCCATACACTGTGAAATAAGCAAACACAGCTCTAGAACTATAAAAACAAAGAAATCTACATTTAAACAAAGAATACGAGTGATATAATTAATTTCCTGAAATTGCTTACAATTTAATTTGTTAAGAAAAATTTACAGAAATGTTTTTGTTCTTTCACTTTTTATTGCTGCTGCATTGGTTATTTTGCTCTGTATAAAAGAACTGTCCATAATTTTATAGTTCTGATTGGACAACCATTTATTTAGATCAAAATAATGTTGGGTACATTTGTTGGGGTATGTTTGGGCTGCACTAAGTTACACTATTCTGTTGGGTTTAAATAGACTCACTCACCCATCTGGTCATTTGCATGTCACTTAGTTCTGCTTTTGAGCAAATGGAAACTGAGGAAACAAGGGCAACTGGGTCACATGTATCTCACTATCCAACAAATTAACTTGTGCTAGTTAAATGAAGGAACAGAAGCCTTAAGAGGCCTGAATCCAGAGTTGAGGACACCCTTAAGTTGTCTTCCACCAAATCCTCTTGGTCAAAGTAAGCCACAAGACAAGTTCAGATTCAAGGCATAGAAGAAAAGGTTCTCCCTCTTGATGGAAATGCTACGATGTGTTTTAGTCATGCTTGTAGTTTATCACAGGTGTTCTTAGCTTAATTCATCTTGAAATTAAAAATAATAAAGCGAGGTGCTTTTTATGAAGAAAACCTCTTTAATTTCAACAGGTATTAGAACACTAGAGGTACACAATTTAGAATACAGGACAGTACAGTGTTTGTAAATTATTCTCTTTGAAAACTAGCCACAGATAGCTTCTTGGCCTTTTGGCTAAGTTCAAGTGAAAACCAAGCACAGAGAATTACATTTTTGCAAACTGACAGGCCTTGGAAAAGCACACAAATGTTTCTTGGAAAAGTGGTAATCAATTCTTTCTTTCTTTATTTTTCCCCTTCCTTTATTCCTGTCAGTAAAATATCTGGTACTTGAAAGTCTTCTAGTTATAGAGCTGATTTTTTTTCTTTTTTTCAAAATTAATTAAATATCTATCTACTCTTACACAGTTTCTTAGAATTCCTCCATATCGATGAATTTCCTTTTAGAGGGACTTATGATTCAACTAATAAGCCCAGGAATTTTGGAAGTGTTTTTATTTTGCATACAGATAACAGATGCTTTGAAACTGTGTAAACTATATAAATTTCTCCCTGCAGTGTCAACAATTATAAGTACTTTGCTTTTGAGTTATTTTCCTAGTTCTTAAGAGGAAAAACTTCTGAATGGTATCATTTTTGGTATCATTAGGGATTTATGTATGACCAAAACATTTGTAGAGAATTATAGGCTTAGGATTCCTATTAGTTTTGCTATTCTATGAGCAATTGTTGTATATTTTCTTCTTGAAGAGATAAGGTCTCTTTATACAAATACTACAGTTACTGAAGTTTTAGCACCAAAGGACAAAGATTTATTCTATCAAGAAGCATGAGGGAGTAGAAAATATGAGGAGGGTTGAGGAAAGGAGGATAGCAAATAATTTTTTTAAAAAAAGCTAAACATTAATTTTCTTTCCTTTTCCTTCACAGCTTTATTTGCTTCCACACTTTCTGGAATAAACTATACAACAAAAGACATCCATGTTGTGTTCCTGAATCTGGAAAAACAACTTGCCAATAACTATGGTTTAAACTGAGAGGAACAAATGAGTAGATTGACTTGATTTCAAAGCTGGCACTAACTTTTTAAAAAGGAAGTGTGTTAGTAGGCATGACTCATCTTCATTTTCTTTTTTCTTTAAAACTTATTTTATGTATTTGAAAGGCAGAGTGGCAGAAAGGGAGAGAGAGATAGAGATCTTCTGTAGACTTTCTCCCAAATGGCTGCAACTGCTGCTCCTCTGCACACGGAGGAGCCGCACCGGACCGGACGCTTGTTGTTCCCCTTTTTTACAAGTCTTTTCTATAGTAAAGTAAGAATAAGCAAACAGCGAACTCCCAAAGCAAGAATGAGTAGAGAGAAATGAGAAAGAACGAAGCAATGAACTTCCCCGCGAACTCTCCAACGCACTCTCCAACCAACCCACACCACCATGCTGTCTCTCTCCTCCTATATAGTCCTCTCCACCAATCCGTGCTCTGCTACCCACACGCCGAGCATGCTGCTCTCCTCCAATCAGGAGCAGGATCAGCTCCCACAGTTTGTCAAGTTGGTGAGAGGCAGCTGCGTAGAAGTTTACTCCTCCCCAGCGCTATATCGTGGGAGAGAAGATGCATAGAATAGGTCTTAATTCCAGTAACTTAGGCTAGTCTCAGTTGCTCCCCACATGCAACAGCCAGTGCTGGGCCAGGCTGAAGCCAGGAGTCCTGAACTTCATCCAGATCTCCGACTTAGCTGGCTGCGTCCCAAGTACTTGGACTATCATCTGCTGCCTTCCGAGGCCCATTCGCAGTGAGCTGGATTTGCAGTGGATAGCCAGGATGCAAACCAGGCTTCTGATATGGAATGTTGGAATCGCAAGCAGCAGTTTAACTCACTGTGCCACAATCCCAGGGCCCCATCCTTATTTTCAGAACAGCAAATTGAACATGATAAAACTACCTAGCAATGCTGAAGTAAAATTTGCTTTTATTGAAAAAATAATATATTTAATTAACAATATAGTTATCTAATAAAATGGTAGATGCCTTATTAATGCAGACTAATTTTCTGTGTTTTGAAGAACCATCTTCAGTTTGTCTAAGGTATTCATGAATATTTTCCCTGTTTTTTAAACAAAATATATCTTCACTAGATACATGGAAAGTCATACTATCAAGCATTGTTTTTGAGCAAATGTGGCCTCATTGTTTAATACTACAGGGATATCAATGAATTCAATGGTATCTTGATTATATTCACTTGTTTTTGACAAAATCAAGAAATTAATAATTTATATGTTGATTCACTAATGATAAATTTACTAGATGTCTAGACATTATTACTAATAACAGAACAAACTATTTTTATGCCTCATAGAGTAATTACTTAGTAATTTCTTTCAAAATGTAATGAAGAAAGTGAAGCCAAGATTTGTAATGTACAGAATTATTTAAAATACTTGATATATTGGCAGAGATTTCTTACTTAATATGACAGCATATGGGTTTAGAAAACATTAAAATATAGCTTTAATTGGGACATTTCTAATACATTGTTTCAAAAATCCACTAACCAGTTTTGCCAAACATGTTAAATACTTAAAGGTATTAAATAACATTGTTTTGTACTCTCTCAATCTTTGAAACAGTGTTTACAATAGGCTAAGTATCACAATAAAGGCATAAAAGGATTGATCACTGACTTCAGGAAGTGCCTGCTCTAAGGTAAGAATCAAATAATTAACAATTTCAAATAAGGAAAATCAGTGTCCTGTTGACAAGAACATCATGCTTCAGTGCTTTTATCCCTCTTGCTATTTGGACTAAAATCATCTACTTTATCTCCCTGAAATTTCTGAAACTTGGTTCCTATTGTCTTTTGTTTTTGGACATCTTTCTGTGACCTCGTTAAAAACAGAGCACCCTAACTCTGTGCCTAGATACCAGTTTATCCTTTTCCATAAACATGATATGAAAATAGTGTGTTCTTGTGTATGCATATCATATGTGTGTCTGTGTAGTATTACTGTGCACTAATATAACAATATCAGCAAAGAAGAAATGTGAGAAAGATATTTGTTAAGTGAAAAATTTACCTGCACCATTCAAATATGTGTGCCAAAAGTCTGTTAATGGAGCAGGCACTAGTCTAGTTGATTAAAACAGCCACATCCCACATCAGAATATCTGGGTTTTATTCTTAGACCAGGCTGCTGACTCCAGCTTCCCATCTATGCAGACCCTGGGAGACAATGGTGATGTGATGGCTAAGATATTTGGATTCCTGCCAAACATGTAGGGCACCTGGATTGTGTTCCCAGCTTCAGTCTTTGGCCTGGTTGAACTCTGAAATGAATTGGAAGATGGAAGTATCCCTCTCCCTCAGGAAATTGTTTTAAATTGTCTATCAAATATTACTGCTTTTGGTATGAGACCTAACCCAATCAGAGAGATGGGAGAAGGCTCATTAGCTCCAGGCCACACCACCTGCACTCCCTGTGTGATCTCACCTGTATCCACCCACCTGTCAATCAGACTACACAACCACTCCTCTTTTGGAAGTGTGTAAGAGGCAGGAAGTGCGGAATGGGCCAGCCATTTTGCCGCTTCTCACGCTTGCTGTCCTGCACTGACGCTAGCTGCCCTCTTGCCTACGCGTAAATGGGGAGTTCCATACCAGCCTCTGGAAAAGACTGCTGCTCCTAGAAAAGACTGGAATGGAACACCCCCATTTGCCCTTCTTGGGCCCCTCTCCTTAAGAAAACTCTTACATTAGTGTATATTTCTCTCAGTTCCCCAGAACTTTACCATGTTGCCTGTCTCGTTTGTGCCTGAGCCTAGAATTCTTCTCTAAGCTAAACCAAGAACCTGAAATATTAAATATTGGCTTAAGCTAGCCAACACCACTTTGATGAGAATGATCTACCTACTACCATACAACTGCACTGAGAAAGAAATCCAAACATTTTTCATGATCAACTTGAGCTGATATTATTTTCCCCTGCCTGTCTAGAAAACCTTCATTGTTTTTGTCAGTCTTAATAACATTTTCTTTTCTTTCTTCTTGCTTTTCAGTCTTTCAAAAAGCTGAAGACGCTACCATTTTGGAAATTTGTATATTTCCTCTTGGCCTATAACATGTCCCCCCCATATCTTTATGGCTAAATGTTCATTATTGACATCTAACTTACAATATGACATCCTATGCATATTCAGAGCGTTTACTCTTAAGTAGACAAGTCATTCTCTATGCTATTGTTTTGTACTAACTGTTTATTCATGTTCTGAAGTTACTTTGCTTTTATTTATCTGCTTCTACCAACTAGAATGCAAAATTTTAAGATCACTGTGGTGCAGTGGGCTTTCTACACAGGCCTCCCATATCATGGTGTCAGTTCTGAGTCATGGCTGCTTCTGAACCAGCTCCATGCTGATGTGCCTGGGAGGGCAACTTATGTTGACAAGAGCTTGGACGGCCACCACCGCCATTGGAAAGCAGATGTAGTTTCAGATTCCTGGCTTCTACCTGGCTCAGCTCCAGCCATTGTGACTATTTTCTGGAATAGGCTAGCACCAGTAGGTGGAAGATTAATCTCTGTCTATCTTTCTTCCTCTCTCTCTATCTGTTACCTCTGCCTTTCAGATAAATAAGTAAACCTTAAACAAAAATATGAATGCAAATTTTTAGATGCTCTATCCCCTAGCTTTTTAATGGATACGTGTTTGTTAGTTTTGAACAACTAACCTTTTCATCAATACATAAAGAAAAAAATGCATGCTGGATTAGAGGTGGCCTTCAGGACTCTGATTTTCTTTCTTTCTTTTTTTTTTTTTTTTTTTTTTTGACAGGCAGAGTGGACAGTGAGAGAGAGAGATAGAGACAAAGGTCTTCCTTTACTGTTGGTTCACCCTCCAATGGCCGCTGAGGCTGGTGCACTGTGGCCAGCACACTGCGCCAATCCGAAGCCAGGAGCCAGGTGCTTCCTCCTGGTCTCCCATGCGGGTGCAGGGCCCAAGCACAGCAGAGAGCTGGACAGGAAGAGGAGCAACTGGGACAGAATCTGGCACCCCAAGTGGGACTAGAACCGGTGTGCCGGCTTCGCAGGCAGAGGATTAGCCTAGTGAGCTGCAGTGCCGGCCAGGACTCTGATTTTCTTAATTCACATTTATTTCTTAAACAGAGAATCAGTGGTTTATTTCCCAGAATCCTTTAGGTCAATGTAACCCTATCAGTGTGTGTTGGAAGGAAGTTTATTATTGCTTCACCAAAAAGCTCACTCCAGTCTCCTTTTATACTGAAAATGTTCAGACAGCTACTGAGTTACTCATAAGAAAAAAAAAAAAGAATAAATAAATAAATAAAGTAGTGGTAGAGAAAGTTGCCCACCACTTGGTTTATTGCCTTCCAAGTCAGTTGTATTTTTCATTTTAAAACTGAGAGGTAATCAATACACCGGGATATATTCCAGGTGTGATTTTAAGACAGCAAACTACAAATATGATGTGACCTGCAGTTGAAAAAAAAGCATGTGTGTGGTTGGGAGAGTATCATTGTATTTCAATGATATCACCCAGCAAAGGTAGCAAGATGAATTTTGAAGGCTAGGAAGATAGATTTTTCAGAGAGCCTTCAAGCTTAAGGCAGTTTTTGATTTTTCCCTTCCAAAAGTATTAAAGGATCTTATCCAATGCTAATCACTATTTCTATAATAATTTTATTTTACTTATTTACCATGATTGATTCTACTAGAACTTGAGCTAATTTGCTACATGGAAATGATTTTGAAAAAAAAAAAATAACAGTAAATGACTATAAGGTATGTGTCAAAATAGTTTCTGAAAAAAAGCATTTTCTTCAGGAAAAGCTTATGCAGTAGGAGAGCTGGACTAATATTCTTCAATAAAAATAAAATGTTGTTTCAGTTTGTTTTAGTCTGCTCATTCTCCACATAAAGAAACTGATTTTAAAGCCTTTCATTATTTATGGTCTTGTCTTTTTTTCAACCTCCCTAGGCTTTTCTGTAGAGTCTTTTCTTGTCTGTTTCATTATATTCCTCATCCATTCATTCATTCATTCATTCATGCACTCATCAACAAATGTTTATTATGAAACTGATACACATCAAGTACTCCTCTGTAGTGATGTTTCAAACAAGTTCCTAAACTTCCAGCAATAGTTACCCAGCTTTTAAGAGCACTCACTGTATTACAGGCATGATTCTAATACTTTTCAGGTGATATTGAAAGTATTGCCGGCGCCACGGCTCACTAGGCTAATCCTCCGCCTTGCGGTGCCAGCACACCGGGTTCTAGTCCCAGTTGGGGCGCTGGATTCTGTCCCAGTTGCCCCTCTTCCAGGCCAGCTCTCTGCTGTGGCCAGGGAGTGCAGTGGAGGATGGCCCAAGTACTTGGGCCCTGCACCCCATGGGAGACCAGGATAAGTACCTGGCTCCTGCCATCGGATCAGCGCAGTGCACCGGCCACAGCGCGCCGGCTGCGGTGGCCATTGGAGGGTGAACCAACGGCAAAAGGAAGACCTTTCTCTCTGTCTCTCTCTCTCACTGTCCACTCTGCCTGTCAAAAATTAAAAAAAGAAAAGAAAGCATTAGATCCTATTTTAAAAATAAGAAATAAGTCCTAGAATATATCCACTGCCAAGCCAGTAGGTGTTCCAGTTGAAATTTAAATCAATATGAAATGAGATTTAATGAAGTATAGCGAAGGTATATCTGCATTCATTTATTCATTGCAGCATTATTCACAAGAACAAGATACAGATGCTGCCTAAGCATCCATTAAGGAGTGAATGGATAAAGGAAATGTGGCCATACACACAATAGAATACTACTCAGACCTAAGAGGTGGAAAATTCTGTCATTTGCGACAACATAGATGCTTTCAGATAACATTATGTTAAGTGAAATGAGTCAGGCACAGAGAAACAAGTACCAGATGTTGTCACTTATATATGGAATCTAAAGATATTGAATGTATAGGAGCGGAAAAATAGGTAACAAAAGGGAAGGTGTTGTGAGGAATGGAGAGAAAGGAAATGAGTGGTGGATCAAAGTTTACGAAGCTTTGGGTAGATAAGAGGAGTAGATTTGAGAGCAATTGCACAGCAGGAAGACTATAGTCAATAATGATGTACTATATAATCAACAATAATTTGTTTCATATTTCAAAACAATGAAAGAAGGGATGGGCTTTTGATACAGCAGTACAGAAACGGCTTCGGACAACTGCATCCCATATCAGAGCAATTGGTGTCAAATCCTGCTTCTCTCCTGCTACTGAGTCACCCTGGGAGGCAGCAGGGATGGCCCAAATACTTGGTTCATTTTCACTCATTTCAGAGCCCCTGAATGAATTCCCAGCACCTGACTTCTGGTTTACCCACGGCTGTTGCTGGCATCTGTTGAGTAAAATAGCAGATGGAATATCTCGCCATCAGTCATCCTCTGTCTCTCACTCAGCTTTTCAAATGTAACAAAATAAATTGATTAAAAAAGTGAATTTTTATATAACAATATTGTTAATAAAAATAATTACAAATACATTTGAAAAGTCTTACCATAAAAATGATAGACAAGCAAGGTTATTTTTATGCTAATCAACTTGATTTAATCATGTCCATCATATATGTGTATCAAAACACCATATTGTACCTCATAAGTATCAACAATTAACAAAACAAGTGTCAAAATTACAATTTCTCAATAAAAACTTTAATGAAAAAGCAGGTAGTAAGAGCCATGCCCTTGTGTTTAGCTGCCATGCTATTTGTTCTTTTAGCCTTCACTCTTCTAACATTTATTTTATGCTATTCATATGTTTCCATATGCTTTGAATGCATTTATGATTTTTAGCTATAACAAAGATCCTACAGAAATTTGGAAAATTTCTGAAATACTTATATTAACATCATGATATAAAATTATTCTATAAATATTCTCATAGTTTTATGTGTAAATTGTTGTGATTATGGAGCATGAGGAAATTCATGCCTGTCTTCTTCAATGTTATAGCTTTTTCATAATGCTATATATAAACTTCATATTCATTATTTCAGACATTGCATAAACATTCATAATTTGATGTATCATTATATATTAAAAACCCCACTGATGGATATTTTATTCTTTTGAAAGAAAAGGCAACAAAGAAGGTCATGGTTTTACATCGTAAAAATGCATGTTGGAATTTCAAATCTAATTACATTAAATATACAAAATAATTTGACATCTAGTCTTGTGTCTGCTATCATCTGTCTTTAACATGTACTTCAATAAGTCCTTTTTGATTTCTCTCTTCACCCTTGACTGTGAAAAGTCTAAGGGATACTGATACTCAGCAACAATTACTTAAATTCAGGAAGCTCCTAATGCAGTTGGAGATGACAGAAGTATAAGAGAATGTGAGCTATGAGAACATATAGGATTGCAGAATGAGCTGTGCTACCAAATCTAGTAATATGGTGCTGATGAGAACTGGGAGGACCAAAAGTTCTCTGGAAAAGCTCACATTTACACAGATGAGAGCAAAGATGAGAACCTGAGAGATGATAAGAAGCCCACAGAAAGGGACTCATAGAGCTAAGAGACTAATAGAGCTAATATAAATGTCCTAAAAATTATTTAAGAAGATTCATCCTAAATATAATGCTGTGTGTATTAACTACACTTGAGCGCAAATCCTAATAAGAGAGGTAAACGTTGTAAATTTTCTCCATGAGAATATTGATTCATTCATTTTCTCATAAACTTGCTGTTTTAGAATTTCTGCATATAACTTCTCCCCAAGAAACCCTAGTTTTCCACCTATAACTTCATTCTGGTGTCAACTATTAGGCAAGAAGAAAAAAATTACCAATAGTATTCACAAAAACTTTTCATTGGTTTTTAAAATATGGATATTTTCTACAAGTTTTTAAGAACTTATGTGGGGGGAACAAGAATCTACAGGATTGAGTGCATGCTGTCTTGAAGGATAAAAGCACTGAAACATTTAACAAAATTAGCAAGGCATCTAAAAGAAGAAAAGGAATTTATGATCTGGAGGTTGCTACAAGGTTATGAAAGCAGATTTTTTTTGGTCAATGTCTGAACCTATTAAATGAAGAAAGCAAGACAAATGAAGTTTATTTGAAGCATATCTTCTTTAATTTTTTAAATTTATATGAAAGGAACAAATTTCATATACTTCATATATGCAGTTTTAGGAACATAATGATACTTTCCACCCTACCACCTCTCCTTCTCTTCCTCCCACACTCATTCCTCTTTTCTTTCTGATTTTCTTTCAAATTTTGCAATGACATATTTTGAATTTACTTTATAACCATAAGCTTAACTCTCCACTAAATAAATAAACTGATAAGAACAGATACTACACTTGATCTTAGCCAAAAGGCCGAGAAGCGATCCACTAAATAAATAATCAACAAGTAGTAAGTAGAAAAACCATATTACCTTATGGTATTGTGCAAATGTTTTGAAATTCTGTCTGATTTTGATATATGAAATTTGTTGGAATATTGAGGAAGTTTTATTTCATGAAAGTTTCTTTTGTGGACCTGCAATATTATTGATTATTATTGATATGACAGTTAAATTTTTATACTATCTTAGTAAATGAAAATGATTTATTAAATACAATTTTACCACTTGATTTATAAAACAGCTGGAGGTGGTAACCTGCAATAAATTAATCTATTATGAATTATAAAATATTTAATACAGCTTGACTTAAGCATCTGTGGTTCACAGAAATTACGTAAATTATTTATTGTTGCCATTCTCCCTTTCTGCCTTCCCTAACTACAGTTGATGTATGAGACTGGCATATGATTGCCACTATTAGGGAACAGAATTGGGGCCAAAACATATGGCTCAGAGTTTAAAAAGCTAAAGTTACATGAATACTTATGAATACAGGGTTCAATATAAAGAAATTTTAAAAATTTTAGATGACTGACATTTAGTGTTCAACTTGATGGAGTAGAAGTTAGTATTTTAATCTAAAGTAACCATCAGTTGTCTATTACTGATTCATAAACTGTGTTTAAGGAGCTTTAACTTTCATATGCAATTTAACCACTCAAATCATTTTTTTAGAAAATACTATTGAGTAACACACTTAAATTCATATTGCTGGTGATCTATTAATCCAGAATTTGAAACCAAGTATATCTTAATCCAGATACAGCTCACTTTTCTCCAACATTGTTTTGATGTTCAAATATATTTATTTATATATGACTGATTTCCTATATTTTCCCTATGTAGGCTTCCTATAAAAGAAGTGTAATGGGGCTAAGAATAAGAAAAATAAACATAGCCAAGGTTGTTTTGTGGAAGGATGGGATGAGAAGTCCCAAAATTAGTGTAATAGAAAGGTCTTTATATATCATAGGTTAGATCAGAAAAATCAAGATTTAAGGACAAGTTTGATAAACCAATCCATGATACTGCCATGGTTCATATCACAGTTTAGAAGAAAAAATTGCTGGGAGAGTCAAGGCCCGTATCTATTGGAATTAGGGAATCTAATATTCAGTATATGTTACCTTCATCTTCAAATCTTAATCCAGCTAGCCAAGACATCTCAAGAAAGGATATTTGCTGGGGTGTAGGAGGTACTGCCTGTAGTGCCAGCATCCCATATGGGTGCCAATTTGAATCCTGACTGGTCCACTTTCAATCCAGCTCCCTATTAGTGTGCCTTGGAAAGCAGCAGAAGGTGGCTCTGGTGCTTTTGCCCCTGAACCCATGTGGAAGTCCTGGATGCGGCTCCTGGCTCCTGGCTTTGGCCTGGCCCAGCTCTGGCCATTGCAGCCATTTGGTGAGTGAACCAATGGATGCAAGATATTCTCTTTCTCTCTCTCTCTCTCTCTGCCTCTGCCTCTCTGTAACACAGAATTTCAAATAAACAAATAAATCCTTTCTTTAAAAAATAAAAGGATATTTTCAATTCTTAATGATCTTCCAATTCTCTCCCTAGTGCAGAGCCAACAAATTAGCAACTAAATCACACCTCCAGTTTAGAGCGAGTTCAGTTAAAATCCACAAAGGTCAAACAATCTGAAGTCTAAGTATAATTCTGTTTTTAAATATAATCCATACTTGGGACTTGAGACATTTAAATAACTACCACCTCTATTGTTCCACCAAATTTGGAACCAATTATGGCACTCTCAGAATGCAGAGAAAAAAAGGAAAACAGCAGTTTTACTAAGAAGCAAGCATGTGTCATAATGCTTTATGCTGTCCCTTGGAAGATCCACATCCCGTATCTGAGTGCCTTGGATCAAGTTGTAGCTGTCCTGCTTCTGATTCACCCTTCTGCTAGGGCTCACCCTGTGAAGCAGTGATGGCTGAAATGGTTTTGTTTCTGGCACCCATGTTGGTGCCCCAGATAGAGTTCCTGGTTCTTGGCTTCAACGTGATCCCACTCTGGCTGTTATGGGCATTAGGAGAATGAAGCAATGGAAAGAAGATCTCTGTCTGTCTCCCTCTGTTTCTCTCTCTATTACTCTATCTTTAAAATACATAAGCATTTTTAAAAAGAAGACATAATGAAATAAGGACAGGGCATCTTTCTGGAAAAAATCATCACCACTCAAAAATGTGCTTTCACAGTTTGAGAATCTCTTGCAGTTTTAATTTTTGTAATTAAATATCATACATAACTTTATGCTTTTCACACATAAATTTTATAATTTATAAATTGATAGTAACTTACCAAGATCCTTTATAGTTTTCTTAGATGCTGACCGACTGCAACTGTGATTCTGAGACATAATCCTAGGCTCATAAATACCTTCCACTCCCCTCTATCTCATGTAGGAACATTTTGAAATGTGTTTTATACCAATCCTCAGATTTAAATCTCTGTGATATTCAGTTTGGCAAATAATCTTAGTTGGCTCATTTCATTCCCAGTATCACCCCTTTTCTCCTATTGGTGTTGTGCAAGTATTTATGCTAGAGCCTTCTCTCATGGTCTGCCTTGAAGAAATCCAAATGAAGACATATTCTTTTCCATATTTCCATATCTCTCATCTCTTTTAATGTAACTGACATGCTTAGGTCTTCAATAAACACTTGTCAAGTTGAGTTAGTAAACTGTTGTTCTCTTTTCCCCTTTCTAAATCTTTTATCAGTGTTTTCCCATCATCTACTTCTAGTTAACTCTGAGCTTTCATGCCACAACTGCATAAGGCTAACCGACTCCATGCCTTGCCATAATTATACCAGAGCCTCCTAATACTTGACAGCTTTCAGCCTTATAAATCCCTTGAGTGCCTGTGCCATTGTTACCATTTTTACTTTCACAGTATCCCCTGCTGTTAATGGTATATCACATGCACTTAATAACAATTTGAAAAGTAAAGTGAGCAAATGAGGGACTCAAGACATTCCCTCTGTTCTAGCTTTTGTCTGATTGCTATATCAAATTTTCCCTGGTTCAGCTATATAGTCAAACCATTTTCCTGCTTGCTTTATTTTAAAGGCATTACCCTGGGCATTTCTGCATATCTAGTTTTGAGTAAACATTTGATATATGAAGCATTTATATTTTCTTTTTTTCCTTCTCATGTGTACTTCTTCAATTGAGATTTCTCTTGCACACAGAACTCTTGGTTCCCACTTCCCACCACCTATCATATCCATTCTCCTGACAAGAATCTCATATTTCAGCTTTGAGCATGTGCATAATCATCTGTCTTCTATCAAAATTCTCATAAGCCATGTTGGTGACTATGAGTGATGGGCTGGCCACTAACTGATAACGACTTAAAATGGAACAAACACAAGCCATTGTTGAATTGTGGTGGTATTCTTTAGTGTGTTAATAGCAAGATATGATCATTGATAATGGTGTTTTGTACTTTTATCAAAACATAGAAAAGCAATGCTGAAATGTTCTTTAATGATGTAATTAAAGTAGATGTCTGATATATCTTCAAAAATATCCTTCTCCCTTTTGTAAATATACGATCTCCATAAATATACTGATTTTTCCAATTCTTTCAGGTCTACTCTGGATTCTTCTTTAAAATGTCGCTATATGAAATTATCCAGATACT
This sequence comes from Oryctolagus cuniculus, assembly GCF_964237555.1. Classification (NCBI taxonomy): domain Eukaryota; kingdom Metazoa; phylum Chordata; class Mammalia; order Lagomorpha; family Leporidae; genus Oryctolagus; species Oryctolagus cuniculus. The sequence continues at coordinate 24,907,933 of NC_091433.1, forward strand.
TGTATAATACTGTTTTTGAACTGACCCAAATTCATTTGTTTTCACTTAGAATTTCTTTTCTATGTTTAATATAACTGTTGTGTCATTTTATATGAGGAACCACAAAGATCACAGACTTTTCTTATTTAAGTCACAAAAGCCTCATACTAATAATTTTATAATTAATAATGGACAATGAACAGGTAAGTTCTTAATATTTGCTAGTGGATGACAAAGATGAGAATAACAAAATTCTCTGAAAATATGATCAGAGTGCTGGAAATATTTACTAATCAAAATAAGAATCATATACCCATGATCTCTGTCAATTGACCATATTGAATCCATATCCATTACCATGTATATCATAAAAAACATGTAACATATAGCAATGCTGCATAACAAAAATGTTAAGGTAAGGAAATAATAAAAGCTCTATTTCTATATTTGGGAATGATATGCTTAGTTAAATGTACTTGAAAATATGTTCATTAGTATATTGCACCCACAATATGTCTCAAAAATGTAGGTGATAGTCTCCTTTCTGGCATATCACTCAGTACAGATGCATTTACTTGCTTTCCATCACACATATGCAAAAACATTAAAACGTCAATGATATTTACGTTTCTAGATACATATAAAATTTCCTTTTCCATTTGGAAACTATCATATTTTTAAAGCATATTATGCATCTAACAAGGATTATTGACTCTTTTAAAAAGAACATGACTGTTAATCCATGATCTATTATCTCTAGATACAGACCATGATTAAAAATATCCTGTGAAGAAGTGGGATGCATGTTTTGGTGGGTAGAGGTGGGTAAAAGGGGCTGAGAAAAAAAAAAAAAAAGAAAACCTTGAATTTCTCTACTTTTGGACCTTAGATATATGATAGCACAATTCAACCATATTCACTAAAGAAAACCACATAAGAAGAATTTCTTAAGGGGTCTACAGATAGTTCTGTTTGTTTTAGGTGACATGTTATAAGATGACTTATTTATAATATTTTGTTTATTTATAATATTTTCCATGTGCTCTGCCATGGAAAGCAGTTCGCTATCAGACATGTTCCCAGGACACTTACAGGCCCTTAAGGGAAGAACTTTGTACGCCAGGCTTCTGTAAATTGTCTTGCATGAAGCTTAAGAATGGCTTGATTTCTATCAGATGTCACTTAACAGCAAAGAAAACAGAATCTATATTAAGATAATCGAAAATGAATCTTGATGTGAATGGAAGGGGAGAGGGAGTGGGAAAGGGGAGGGTTGTTGGTGGGAGGGACGGTATGGGGGGGGAAGCCATTGTAACCCATGAGTCGTACTTTGGAAATTTATATTCATTAAATAAAAGATAAAAAAAAAAAAAAGAAAGAAAGAAAGAAAACAGAATCATTGCACAACGCCAACTAGGCTTAGGCCCAGCCACATGAAAACTTCAGGGAAGTCTGCGTGCAGTGCTTATGTGGTCCCCTCATCTTCGGTGCTACCAGTTTTCATCGCACAGGAATCCATTGCTCATTTGTAGATAACAGTTGCTCAGGAGATTCTCTTATGAGTTTTCTTTGGTTTCTCTTCACTTTCCATATCAAATGAGAGGTAGAATTACAGTGAGAGGGAGAGACAGAGAGAGAGGTCTTTCATCTGCTGCTTCACTCCCCAAACAGCCACAATGGCGTGAGCTGGATTGATACGAAGCCAGGAGCCAGGAGTTTCTTCTGGTTCTCCCACGAGGGTGCAGGGGCCCAAATGCTTGGGCCATCTTCTACTGATTTCCCAGGCTATAGCAGAGAGGTGGATCAGAAGAGGAGCAGCTAGAGCTAGAACCAGCGCCCATATGGGATGCCGGTGCTGCAAGCGGAGGATTAACCTACTGTATTATAGCACTGCCCTCTCAAATGACATCTTTAATTTTTCTGTTTTGTCTTTGTACACCTGTTTGTCATGATGACTTCTGTGGAATTAAAGAAACAGTTAAAAGTCAAGGAAGAATGCTTTCTCTAAAGTTTTCAATGCTTTAAGTAGAAAGAAAAAATTGGTGTGGGGATCTCAGGTAGTCATTGGCAAGGCCAGTGGCTGACAGACCTCACATCCTCTCCACATTTTAGCCTGTTCACATTTAGTTATACACATCTTCCAGTGATGAGTCTTTTTCTTTGTTTCTATCATGACAGTTGAATGCAAGAAATATAAAATTTCATATGCCCACATTATTTTGTACTTTCCATTTATACAAATATTATATCTGTGCACATATTGCTACATAGAACTGAATACACAAAATATGTGCGCTGTAATTTATGGGTAATATAAAGGATTCTAAGACTCATTTTGGCTTCATTCAATTATTCCCTTATATGGTGACTTCAGGAGTCACTCTGATTTAAAATGTGACCCATCAGGCAAGAAAGCTTCTCTGGCAGCCATGGAATAAGCCATGGCTCAGTCTATAAAAGGTGGATCCTTTGAAGCAGATCACTATTTTTAAGATTCAGGAACTGAACAAGGTACAAAGTGAAAATTTACATATATAAACACAGTGGTTCTTGGTTTTTGAAAAAGAAGGGTGATAAAAGCAAGTATAAAGTAGACTAAGAAGGCACAGCAAAGAGTTATAGCATTTGGAGACTGAAATCAACAATAAAGAAATATCAACATTGAGAAAACCACAAATCTCTTGGTTGTTATGCTACATTATTTGTAAGTAGCATAATCTTTGGCAGGTAATTTTATTTAAAATCTGTTTCCTTTATTGTAAAATTGGGTAAAAAAAAAAGGTACCTACTTCACAGGAATATTATGAAGATTTATCATAAAAATTACATAAAATTATTTGAATAGCCTCTAGAACATTTTATTGAAATTTTGCAGTATCATAATGAAAACTGTCAAAATTAAGACTCATGGGGCCGGCGCTGTGGTGCAGTGGGTTAACACTCTGGCCTGAAGCGCCAGCATTCTATATGGGCCCAAATTCCAGTCCCAGCTGCTCCTCTTCCAATCCAGCTCTCTGCTATGGTCTGGGAGAGCAGTGGAGGATGGCCCAAGTCCTTGGGCCCCTGCACCCGCGTGGGAGACCCGGAAGAAGATCCTGGCTCCTGGCTTCAGACTGGTGCAGCACCGGCCATTGTGGCCAACTGGGGGAGTGAACCATCAACGGAAGACCTCTCTCTGCCTCTCCTCTCTCTTTGTAACTCTTTCAAATAAATAAGTAAATCTTAAAAAAAATTAAGACTCATAAGTACTATTTTCTTCATTTCTGTCTATATAACTTTTATTCAGACTTTATTTTCTTTATTTCTTATGTCTTTGTTCAGTTAAACTCTCCAGCATAAAGTTGGACATTTCACTGTTATTTTAAAGAATAAACAACAGTGAATTCTAGAGACTGCAGATAATTCTGTTGTCATAAAATCCAGTATCCTCCAACAAGAACTACAAAAATAACCATACACCAGTTACAAAGAAGATGGTAAACCTGAAAATTTACCTTGGTGTTTGCTTTAGTAATATAAAATGAAGATGAATGTAAAGATTCTCTAATTTGCAGATAAAGATGAGTGATTCATCAGTGTGCATTCATGATTGAAGTTGAATGAAAAGGGGTTATTTTTCACTCTAGGAAATTTACGTTCTGCATCAGTACCTGATAACTTACAGCTAACAGACTGGAATAAAAATACAAAGAGGGCTGTGCTGGCTACAAATTGCCATACTAGTTTTATTAAATACCAATAACCTTTCTCACAATAATTTGGTAATTTTTTCCTAGAATGTGGCCAACTACAGCATTTATCAAGAGTTTGCTGTAATGAGTTTCAGAATCACATATTTTGTAAATTTCAACAATGATCTATCATGAGCTAGATCTATAAACACTGACTTAATATTATCTGTGTCATTTGATTGTGAATATGGGGTATGCAAGGTAAAAGTCAATAAAATTCCATTCATATAGGGATGCCGTACATTTAGTCAAAAAATTACAAATGAATAGTTCAAAACAAGTTGCCATATAGAAAATTACTGATATGTTCATCTAGCATAATGATTTTTTCCTTTTGTCATATTCACAATTATAATAACTCCCAGGATCTTGAAAGTGATGCCTATTTTTCTCTCCCCAATGACACGTATTAGATTGATTTAAAATGTCATATATCTAGAATCAATAGCAGGATTTTTAAGAATACCAGTGTTATGTAGCAGTATAAAAACTACTTAACAATCAAAAATACTTATCAATCTTCTGTCTGTCTGAGACAGAAATAATAATACTAAAAAGAAAACTTTGCCTTTATTTGGCATTTACTTTGTTTTATTTAAAATTATTAACAAAATGTTACTTTCAAACAATGGTAGCACAGACCCATGATCTTGACAGAGTAATGTTTATTACCCATTTATCACTTTTTTAAAAAAATGTTTATTTATTTATTTCAAAGACAAAGTGACAGAGAGAGAAAGTGAGAGTCAAAGAGAAAGACATCTTCCATTCACTGATTCACTCCCCAGATGGCCACAGCACCCAAGGTTAAGCCTGCTTGAAGCCAGGAGCCAGGATCTCCATCAGAGTCTCCCACATGGGCGATAGGGGTACGAAGCACTCAGGACATGATCTGCTGCTTTCCCAGGAACATTAGCAGGAAACTAGAGCACAAGGGACTTGAACTGGTACTTGGACATGGGGTGCTGTCGTCAAAAGCTGCAGCTTAACCTCCTGTGTCACAAGGTCAGGCCCATCAGCTGTCATTTCTATTAAGATATGCAGCAATTAAATGGCTTAACCAAAGGCAAATATACAATTCCAAACTGAACAACCCTCTAACACTTGAAGACCAAAAATTATATTTTAAAATATATCTAAGTAACTCCATATGCTTTGTATTGACTTTCTTTTAAAAAGGAATTCTTTGTGTCTGCTTTAGTACAAATCGACTATTCATTTGAAGAACTCTTATGGTACCTGCCTTATGCTATGTGTTTCAGATATATTCACGACTGACAACTCTAAGGAAAGGAAGAAATGGCCACTTAACAAGAAATCGCACAATAACTTAGCATTTTCATCTGAAGATGATTTGAAGAGCTGAACATAAGTTGTTATGTTTTAAATCATTGCAGTGACAGCATTTTTAGAAGCTTATTTAATGTGGGATGACAAGAAAGTCTGCATTCATGGTCCTTGTATAATATTCACTTTGATTTCATATATTTTAAAATTATATTTTCTATAGTAACATATTTGATTCATTATCAGTCATCTGTATTGCTCACTACAAGATAAGACATGATTGAAATTTTATTTGAATGCATAAAATATCAATTCATAAAGCAAAAATCCTGAAACTTTAAAAATAAAGCTCTGTCTGTCACTCTGCAAGATATACATTATCTCTGATTCCTGGGTTAAAATGACAGCATGCAATTCTGATGCCACCTAGCATTTAAGAAATTATTTTTCACACTTTTCTCTCATTTTATGTAATCAATTACAGTGTTACCATATTTTGTTAAATGAAGACTTTGAGTTCCTCAAAATGCTAAAATAAATCATTATTAGAAAAATATTAAAATTAAAAGGATGTTATTAGTAAAAGACAAATGAAAACATTATGATAAATGTTTCATCATTTTAGCAGACTTTGTTACTCCTAATAACACAAATAATTCTAATAGCTCACAATAGTCTCCAATATTTAACAACTTCATACAAATACACATTTTCAATAAGCAAATAAAAATGGATACTTGACCTATTTAGTTTTTAAAAAAGAAAAAATTATCATATTTAGAAATATACCATTAATGTATAATTATACATTATATTAAAAATCCTGATACTATTATAGAATTAGACCATGAGATGTGCATTGTGGCATAGCTTTGTGTCCAAATCTCCCAATCGATGCACAAGGCACAGTCACGGATGCAAAATCCGAGGTTTATTTGTCACCAGCTGGCTGGGACCTCCTACCCAGACACAGGCATTCAGCAGTGCACAGGCAAAAGGCCCCCTCCTTTGTGCAGGAGAGAATTTTATAGCCTTACATTAACAAGGATGCATGCCATCTCATATGCAGGTTACCTTCTTATTCTCTATATGACAAGTAGCAAAACCTAGCACTTTTACTGGTTCATTTAAATGTAAAGGGCCATAAGTTATACAAAGGAGATGGCAGGAATGCCACACAAAGAGAACTGGGAGGAAAGTTACACAAAGAAACAGGAGGAAGCAAATGGGCCATAAATTCCAGGGAAAGTTTGGTGTTCTTTGTTTCCAAGAACCTGGCCTGCCTCTGTCCTAGTCCAGGATAAAGCCTGTCATGGTGTTACAGCAGGCAAGCAAGCAAGCCAAAATATAGAAACGACACTGGCATTTAGCAAGCTAGGGACTCCCACACCCACAATAGTAAAGCCACCAGCTGCAATGCCAATTCATGTCAAGGCTGTTCCACTTCTGATCCAGCTCCCTGAAGATGGCCCAAGAGTGTGGGTGATCCTGTGAGCCTGCCTGCCCAGCCCATGCAGGAGGTTAGCCTGACTGCTGGCAGGCGGCAGGAGCCCCAGGCATATTTCCCCTACCCCCACCTTCTGTCCAAGGCCAATCAGGGAAACTGTTCCTGGGTGTGGCCCAGTTGGGATCTTTGTTTTATGAATTCCCAAAGCACTTCCATGAGAAAACTGACAAAAGGGTAACACATTCTTTTCTTACCCAAAACTTTTATTGTGCATTTGTATAGTCCCTCAATCTACCATAAGTGAGTTTCCTTAATTGTTAACATCAGAAAATTTGAAACTTTAGGAAATATATCAATGATGGTTTTTCTTGATTTGTCAAATTTTAATTTAGCCTGCTGCTTATTTGTAACTTGGTTTACTCATGCTGCTTTATTTTCACATCATTCATCTTTCTTATCAATTAACAGCAATTTATATCATTCTATTTGGTTGTACAAGATAAGAGTTTATTAGCAATGCTAATACAAATAGAAAATTCAACTCTGAATACATGTACATAGAAGATATAATTTTATTCATTACATTTATCTTTGAAATGATGCTATATTTACCATAACATTAGCATTACTTAGATTTCTGTATCTATGCCAATTGAAGATACTGAGAAGATGGAAGAAGGTGTTAAACACGGGAGCAAGACCAGAGTATATCATGAATATGCACCAATTACAAAGCTGGGAAGGTTAATGAGAACTACCAACTCCAACTCCTTTATTCCATTCATGACAAAACTGAAGATTGGAGAGGTGAAGTGATGTCAACCTCTGCTAGTAGCAGAGTCAGTTGAGGTTCCTCATTACTAATTGAAGTTGAAATGAATCAAGTTTCTTAATTACTTCTCTGTTTCCCTCTAGATTGCATTGTGTGGCATGCTTTCAAACAGAACTTCTTGACTATCACTTGGTTTGCCTCTTTGATAAGCCAAGGCAAATTAGCCTCAACCAAAGAAAACATTAAATGAAGAGATGGTTGAATTAATGTAACAGAAACCCAAGTGACACTGAAACAAAGATTTGGTTTAATTTGAAATAGTACAGATGGATTTTCTACTTTTAATCTACTCCTCCCCAACCCTGCTATTTTTATATTTCCTCTAAATTTTTTAGAGATTTATTTATTTATTTGAGTTACAGAGCGAGAGAGACAGAAAGAGACCTTCCATCTGTTGGTTCACTCCCCATATGGCTGCGATGGCTGTGGCTGGCTTTGCCAGGCCCAAGCTAGGAGCTAGGCGCTTCTTCCAGGTCTCCCACCGGGTGCAGGGGCCCACGTTCTGGACCATCTTCTTCTGCTTTCTGAGGCATGTTAGCAGGGGGATGGGTCAGAAGTGAAACAGCCAGGCGCTAACCGACGCCTACACAGGATGCCAGCATCCCAGGCAGCAGCTTAAGCTGATAAGCACAGTGCTGCTCCCCTCTCCTCAATTTTCTCCCTAATAATAATTATGTGTTTATTTCCTCTTGTATTTATTTACATCATTTAACGTTGGTTAATCTATTCATGTATTAATTCAGTATATATGCTGTACATTGTTTTAGATTTTAGGAAGGCAGGAGTAAATAAACATGACAAATCATTTTTCAGATGTATCTTTCACTCTTATAAAGGGAAATAATAACAAATAAACATAACTTATTGCTGAACATTTCCTGTGTTCTAAGCACTTGCAATAGAATAACATAATTTGATCCTCATAGCAAACCTAAAGACAAGATGCTATTATTATACTCATTTTTACATTGGAGAAATTAAGATACAGAATGGTAACTTGCTAAGGGTCACAGCTCCAGTAAATAGCAAAACTTGTGAAATATGGTACAGAACCTGTGCTCTCAATCATTATGTTATGATAGTTGTCAGTGTGATCAGCCACTGAAGACAATGAAAGTAGAGAGCTTGTTAAGAGAAACACAGAGATGTGTTGTGTGTTTGTGTGTGTGTGTGTGTGTGTAAGAAGGGAGGAGGGTATTTTATTTAAGGGAGTCAAGAAACCCTCAGTGACAAGCTGAGAGAGCTGGCCGTGCAAGTACTTGAAGAAGAACTCAAGAGGAGCCCGCACAGGCAAAGTCTGGCATTGAGGATGCACTTCTTCCTTCAGAGAACAAAGACAACAATGACGTGTGGTGACAGGGCAGCTATGAGTTGAAACAATATATCCTTGTACTGAACCATAACAAATTAGTCTATTATCTGTTAAAAAATTTTTGAAAAGTTAAAAAAAAACTGCTACTCAATTAGGTTACTAAAAATTTTTAGTAAAATTTGAATCAAATTGGATTGCAAATCTATTTCAGCTGTAAATCTTATGAAACCTGAATTTTGAACTAATAACTTTTATAAGAAGTTAACAATCAATTGATACATGCTTCAGGTATGAAGTACACAATGGATTATAAATATTTAATTTGGAAAAAAATAATCGAATTCCTCAATCATTTTTATATTTATCATAAATGGAATAATAATGTGTTGGGAATATTGGTTTAAATGAAATGTATATTAGAATTAAGCTTAATTGGGGATGGGTATGTTAATTAGCTTGATTGTGGTATCATTTCACAATGTCTGAAATACACATATAGAAAACATTTGCATATGAAAACACCTTAGATACATAAAAATTTTTATGTGAAATACACATACATGAAAACACATATATGAAAATTCTAGATACATAAAAGTTTTGTCAATAATAACACAAGCTCAGAGAAATTATTTTCACTTATTTACTTTATAAATGTCATCATGAAATTTTTAAATTATATATATGACATGCGTTTCTATTGTACAGTGTTTTATGAAGTACTTATTGTTGAATAGAAGATGTGATTATTAAATCTTGAGTTAATTAGATAGGTCCAGATTGAAGATATAAATTTGGAAGACCTCACTAGAAGTTTAGGGAATGCATGAATCAATCCATAAGGAGTGAATCTGGTTACTAAAGAATATCAGCTGAAGGTGAACTGCCAATCAACTCTTAGAGAGCTCATGGCATCTTTGGTTTACTTGGAGAATAGAAGGGGATGAGAGCTTTTATCTTTGTTTTCATATAGTCTTAGAAAGTAGCTAGATGCTTGAGTCCTTCCTACCTCTATCCATCAATATATCTGGACAAATATTCACAGGATGAAACTAAACCCCAAGCCATTTTGCCAATTCTCCAAAATTTACAATATGAAGTGATACATTTAGATTAGGTCTGATAATATCAACTCTTGATTTCATTATCTTTGGGATGATCAGACGCCCTGATTTGTCTAAGTCTGTTATGGCAACTTCTTTCATTATTTAATCATCAAAAGTGTCCTTTCACTCTTAAAATTTTTTCCCATTTTGTTAATAAAATACATATTCACTGAAATTATTTTACTTTTAAAATTTATTCTAATGAAACCCAATGCTTTCTGTTATTGTGTTTTGTTTGATTTCCTGTTTCTGTTTTGTTTAGTCTGTTTTTTTTATTTTGTTCTATTTCATACAACTTATATGTCTAACATATCTTTCTCTCATCTCCACAATGTTCCTTTATATCAGGACTTCATAGTTTCTTATTTGGATTATAAATCAAGTTCTTAATTAAAAAGAAAAGATTTATTTATTTATTTACTTGAAAGAGTTAAAAAGAGAGAGAGAGAGAGAGAGACTTCCATCCAAAAGTGCACTCCCCAGATGGCCTCAACAGCTGGGGGCTGAGCCAGGTTGAAGCCAAGAGCTTCATTCAGGTCTCCCATGTGGGTGTTAGGGGCCTGAAGAGTTGAGCCATCTTCCACTGTTTTTCTCACGTATTGACAGGGAGCTGCATTGGAAGTGGAGTAAGTGGGATACAAACTGGTGCCCATAAAAGATGTCAGCCTCACAGGGGCCAGCTTTACCCACTACACTGCAACATGGGCTCCTTAAATGGTGTTCCTGACTCTCCAAGTCACCTTTCTAATCAATACAGTTTTACAAGAGGGAACTTTCTAAAAGGCATTTTGCTAAGAAATATTATAAAACTAAATGTGAAGGATTCGAGGTAGCAGGAAAGAACAGATTATTGGAAGACAGATTTGGAAATGAGAGCCGTCTCACAAATCAGTGAGGTTTGAGTTGGGCCTTGATAAATGCATAGCTTTTCAGTCAAGGGAAAATGAAAAGACAAATACAGACACTGCTGGAAAGGAAAAGAATAATGCAACCAAGCAAAAGACAAGGGTTTCCCTGATATACCACATACCACTGCACTGTTCCCTTAATGTTTCTTTCTTTCTTTCTTTTTTTTTTTTTTTTTTTTTTTTTTTTTTTTGGACAGGCAGAGTGGACAGTGAGAGAGAGAGAGACAGAGAGAAAGTTCTTCCTTCGCCGTTGGTTCATCCTCCAATGGCTGTGGCGGCCGGTGCGCTGCGGCCGGTGCACTGCACTGAACCGAAGCCAGAAGCCAGGAGCCAGGTGCTTCTCCTGGTCTCCCACGTGGGTGCAGGGCCCAAGCACTTGGGCCATCCTCCACTGAACTCCCGGGCCACAGCAGAGAGCTGGCCTAGAAGAGGGGCAACTGGGACAGAATTCGGCACCCCAACAGGGACTAGAACCCAGTGTGCAGGCGCTACAGGCGGGAGATTAGCCTAGTGAGCCAGGGCTCTATCCCCCTTAATGTTTCTTGCAAATCTTATCCTTGAACTTCTTTTAAGTCTTTCAGAAAAGTGGTGTCATTTTTTTTTGTGGTAATAATGGTTTTTTTTTTAACTTTTATTTAATGAATATAAATTTCCAAAGTACGATTTATGGATTACAATGGCTTCCCCCACATACCATCCCTCCCACCCACGACCCTCCCCTTTCCCACTCACTCTCCCCTTCCATTCACATCAAGATTCATTTTTGAGTATCTTAATATACAGAGGATCAGCTTAGTATACATTAAGTAAGGATTTCAACAGTTTGCTCCCACACAGAAACATAAAGTGAAAAATAATAGATGATTTTTTAAGAGATGATGAAATCAGATCAGACCTATTGTCATGTTTAATCCCAGTGAGAGTCAAGTTGGGAGTTGATAATTTCTTTCTTTTTTCTTTTTTCTTTTCTTTTTTTTTTTTTTTTTTTTTTTACAGAGGATCAGTTTAGTATACATTAAGTAAAGCTTTCAACAGTTTGCACCCCCATAGAAACACAAAGTGAAATATATTGTTTGAGTACTCGTTATAGCATTAAATCTCAATGCACAGCACACTAAGGACAGAGATCCTACATGAGGAGTAAGTGCACAGTGACTCCTGTTGTTGACTTTACAAATTGACACTCCTGTCTATGGCATCAGTAATCTCCCTATGCACCAGTCATGAGTTTCCAAGGCTATGGAAGCCCTCTGAGTTCTCCGATTCTTATCTTGTTTAGACAAGGTCATAGTCAAAGTGGAGGTTCTCTCCTCCCTTCAGAGAAAGGTACCTCCTTCTTTGAAGACCTGTTCTTTCCACTGGGATCTCACTCACAGAGATCTTTTGCCAGAGTGTCTTGGCTTTCCATGCCTGAAATACTCTCATGGGCTTTTCAGCCAGATCCCAATGCCTTTTGGGCTGATTCTGAGGCCAGAGTGCTATTTAGGACATCTGCCATTCTATGAGTCTGCTGAATATCTCACTTCCCATGTTGGATCACTCTCCCCTTTATTTATTCTATCGGTTAGTGTTAGCAGGTACTAGACTTGTTTATGTGCTCCCTTTGACTCTTAGTCTTTTCATTATGATCAATTGTGAACAGAAATTGATCACTTGGACTAGTGAGATGGCATTGGTACATGCCACCTTGATGGGATTGAATTGGAATCCCCTGGTATGTTTCCAACTCTACCATTTGGGGCAAGTCAGCTTGAGCATGTCCCAAATTATACATCTCTTCCCTCTCTTATTCCCACTCTTATGTTTAACAGGGATCACATTTCAGTTAATTTTCAACACTTAAGAATAACTGTGTATTAATTACAGAATTAAACCAGTCATATTAAGTAGAACAGACAAAAAAACTACTAAGAGGGATAATGTATTAAGTTGTTCATTAATAGTCAAGGCTATGCTGATCAAGTCACCGTTTCCCATAGTGTCCATTTCACTTCAGGAGGTTTCCTTTTTGGTGTTCAGTCAGTTGTCACCGATCAGGGAGAACATATGGTATTTGTCCCTTTGGGATTGGCTTATTTCACTCAGCATGATGTGTTCCAGATTCCTCCATTTTGTTGCAAATGACTGGATTTCATTGTTTCTTACTGCAGTATAGTATTCTAAAGACTACATATCCCATAATTTCTTTATCCAGTCTACCGTTAATGGGCATTTAGGTTGGTTCCAGGTCTTAGCTATTGTGAATTGAGCTGTAATAAACATTAGGCTACAGTGGATCTCAGTGGAAATGCTTCCAACTTTTCCCCATTCAATAGGATGTTGGCCATGGGTTTTTCATAGATTGCTTTGATTGTATTGAGGAATGTTCCTTCCACACCCAGTTTGCTTAGAGTTTTCATCATGAAAGGGTGTTGTATTTTATCAAATGCTTTCTCGGCATCTATTGAGATAATCATATGGTTTTTCTTCTGCAGTCTGTTAATGTGGTGTATCACATTGATTGTCTTGTGCACATTAAACCATCCCTGCATACCAGGGATAAATCCCACTTGGTCTGGGTGGATGATCTTTCTGATGTGTTGTTGCATTCTATTGGCCAGAATTATATTGAGGATTTTTCCATCTATGTTCATCAGGGATATTGGTCTGTGATTCTCTTTCAATACTGCATCTTTTTCCAGCTTAGGAATTCAGGTGATGCTGGCTTCATAGGAAGAATTTGGGAGGATTCCCTCTTCTTTGATTGTTCTGAATAGTTTGAGAAGAATTGGAGTTAGTTCTTCTTTAAATGTCTGGTAGAATTCAGCAGTGAATCCATCTGGTCCTGGGCTTTTCTTTGTTGGGAGGGCCTTTATTACTGTTTCAAACTCTGTCTCAGTTATGGGTCTCTTTAGGTTTTCTATGTCTTCCTGGTTCAATTTAGGTAGGTTGCATGTGTCCAGGAATCTATCCATTTCTGATAGGTTTCCCTGTTTGCTGGCATACAAGTCCTTGTAGTAATTTCTGATGATTCTTTTTATTTCTGTGGTGTCTGTTGTTACATTTTCTTTTTCATCTCTGATTTTATTGATTTGGGTCTTTTCTCTTCTTTTTTTAGTTAGTTGGGCCAATGGGGTGTCACTTTTGTTTATTTTTTCAAAAAACCAGCTCCTCATTTGGCTGATTTTTTGGAATGTTTTTCTTGATTCAATCCTGTTGATTTCTTCTCTGATTTTAATTATTTCTCTTCTCCTACCTGATTTGGGTCTGGTTTGCTGTAGGTTTTCTAGATCCTTGAGGTGAATTGAAAGCTCATCTATTTGGTGCCTTTCCAATTTCTTGATGTAGGCACCTATTGATATAAACTTTCCTCTTAACACTGCTTTTGCTGTGTCCCATAAGTTTTGGTATGTTGTGCTGTTATCCTCATTTACTTCCAGAAAAATTTTGATTTCTCTTTTGATTTCTTCTATGACCCATTGTTCATTCAGGAGCATGTTGTTCAATCTCCATGTGTTTGCATATGCTCTAGGGATTCCTGAGTTGCTAATTTCCAACTTCATTCCTTTATGGTCTGAGAAGCTGCATGGTATGATTCTAATTCTTTTGAATTTGCTGAGACTTGCTTTATGGCCTAGTATGTGGTCAATCCTAGAGAAGGTTCCATGTACTGCTGAGAAGAATGTAAAATCTTTAGCTGTAGGATTGAAAGTGCTGTATATATCTGTTAGACCCATTTGGGCTATAGTGTCCTTTAAATATACTGTATCCTTGTTGATCTTCTGTCCTGTTGATCTGTCTATTTCTGAGAGTGGAGTATTGAAGTCCCCCAGTACTATTGTATTGGGGTCTAAGTCACCCTTTAAGTCCGTTAACAAATCTTTTAGATAAACCGGTGCCCTGTAGTTAGGTGCATATACATTGATAATTGTTATATCTTCCTGTTGAATTGATTCCTTAATCATTATGTAGTGTCCCTCTTTGTCTCTCTTAACAGTTTTTGTGGTAAAGTTTATGTTGTCTGATATTAAGATGGCTACGCCCGCTCTTTTTTCATTTCTGTTGGCATGGTATATCTTTTTCCAGCCTTTTACTTTCAGTCTGTATGGATCTTTGTTGGAAAGATGTGTTTCTTGTAAGCAGCAAATAGATGGGTTTTGTTCCTTAACCCAATCAGCCAATCGGTGTCTTTTAACTGGACAGTTCAGGCCATTCACGTTCAGTGTGACTAATGATAAGTGGTAACTTTGCCCTGCCATTTGCCAAAGATAAGTTCTAATATATGCTTTGAATTCCCTGTGATCTTTTGCTGTGAGGTTTCCTTCCTTGGTTTCCTTCCTTTACCTTCTTTCATATTGATGACCGTGTTTCTTTGTTTCTGTGTGTAACACTTCTTTAAGCATCTTTTGCAGGGCTGGACAAGTGGCAACAAATTCTTTCAATTTCTGTTTGCTATGAAAAGTCTTTATTTCACCTTCATTCACAAATGATAGCTTTGCAGGATATAATATTCTGGGCTGGCAGTTTTTCTCTCTTAGTACCTAGGCTATATCTTGCCATTCCCTCCTAGCTTGTATAGTTTCTGATGAGAAGTCAGCTTTGAGTCTGATTGGAGATCCTCTGAGAGTAATCTGACGTTTCTCTCTTGCACATTTTAGGATCTTTTCTTTATGTTTCACTGTGGAGAGTTTAATTACAACGTGTCGTGGTGAGGATCTCTTTTGGTGGTGTTTATTAGGGGTTCTGTGAGCTTCCTGTACTAGGATTTCTCTGTCCTTCTCCAAACCTGGGAAATTTTCTGCTAATATCTCACTATAAAGGCCTTCTAATCCTTTCTCCCTCTCCATGCCTTCAGGAACTCCTAGAACCCGAATGTTGGGTTTTTTAATAGTATCCTGAAGATTCCCGACAATATGTTTTAGATTTATAATTTCCTCTTCTTTTCTTTGGTCTGACTGTATCCTTTCCTGTTCTCTGTCTTCTAAGTCCGATATTCTCTCTTCTGCTTCACCCATTCTGTTTGTAAGGCTCTCTAATGTGTTTTTCATTTGATCTATTGAATTCTTCACTTCAGTCACTATCCCAGTTTCCTGTTGTACTAGTTGTTTCGTTTCATTTTGATTCCTCCTTAATATTTCATTTTCACGAGAGAGATTTTCTATCTTGTCCATTAAGGATTTCTGTAGTTCAAGAATTTGTTTTTAGAACTTCTTAATGTTCTTATCAATTTTTTGAGATCTGCTTCTTGCATTTCTTCTATGTCATCATCTTCATAATCTTGAATTGGGGTGTCTTTTTCATTTGGGGGCGTCATAGTGACTTCCTTGTTTTTATTACCTCGGTTTTTGCGTTTGTTATTTGGCATATTGGAGATATTTGGTTTCTTCACTGTGGTGCTTTTTCTTGTTATACTGTGACTCTAGATTAAGTGGACTATCTGTTTTTGATGGAGCCTTAGAGGCTTGAGATGGGTGTGGCCTGAGAGCTCTGTTTGGTGTGCCAAAGGTGACACTCCCAGGTTAGGCGTGGTAAACCTCTCTCTCTCTCTCTTTCTTTTTTTTTGATTCAAAAGGGAAGTAATTCTGCACAGCTGAACGAAGTTGGAGGTAGTTAGCAGGCAAATGATATACCCACAGGAGCCAGAGATCGGAAGCTCTTTCCCAAGGACCACACAGGGAATCTGTTCGGCCCTCAGAGTGGGCTCAAATTCTCCTTCAGTCTCCCACTGGGTTGCCAAAGTTACGGAATTGTAGCATCTCTGGAGAGTGCTCACGTGAATTCTGTGAGTTCTCTCCCCCACCGTCTCTTTTTTCACAGTCTCAGTTCAGTAGCACCACAAATTTACTAGGTCCTAATCTCCTGTTAATTCGCCCCACCCAGAGTCAGGTTTTTCTGCTAGGCTCAGGGCCAGTGCAGACCTGAGGTCACTCTGCTTATGACGTATGTCCAAGATGGTGCCTGCTCTTTGTCTTGCTCGCCCTTGAGAGGTGAGCGGAGAGAGAGAAACCCGTGTCCGTACCAGTCACCTTTTTTTTTTTTCTCTCTCTCTCTTCCAGCTAGCCTGGAGAACTTCCCCCCCCTCCCCAGGGGTCGTTCACTCTAGTCTCCTCTCTCTCTGCTTGCCTGCCGGTGTCTCGGGCTATTGAGGTTCGGCTCACCTCGCGTTCCAGCGCTGGTGTGTTGAGTCTGCTGCTGGTGTCCCAAACTGTGGGTTCCCACGCTCTCCACGCAGGTCCGCTCCCCTTCCAGCACCGATGTGTGGACTTGGAGCCCTGGACGTCCCAAGCCTCCCCGCTGTTGTCTGTGTGGCACGCACTCCCCTTCGAGCACTGGCGCGCAGACCCTGCGGCTTCCGCGGCTCGGTCCCGCGGCTCGGCTTCCACGTGGTGGGCGACCTTGTTCTCCCAGTAGGTCCTCCGATTCACGGCCACTCGATCCAGAAGAGTTTGTTCTGCAATATTTTCCTGGTTCTTTTTTCTGAGGCTACTGTAACTCCCCTTTTATTAAACTAAATTTTCCCGGACTATCGGTGCGCGCCCTCACTATTCCGCCATCTTGGCTCCCTCCGGTTTTTTTTTTTTTTTTTACTTTTATTTAATGAATATAAATTTCCAAAGTACAGCTTATGGATTACAATGGCTTCCCTCCCCCCCCGCCCATAACTTCCCTCCCACCCCAACCCTCCCCTTTCCCTCTTCCTCCCCCCTTCCATTCACATCAAGATTCTTTTTCAATTCTCTTTATATACAGATCAGTTTAGCACATATTAAGTAAAGATTTCAACAGTTTGCACCCACATAGAAACACAAAGTGAAAAATACTGTTTGAGTACTAATTATAGCATTAAATCACACTGTACAGCACACTAAGGACAAAGATCCTACATGAGGAGTAAGTGCACAGTGACTCCTGTTGTTGACTTAGCAAATTGACACTCTTGTTTATGGCATCAGTAATCACCCAAGGCTCCTGTCATGAGTTACCAAGGCTATGGAAGCCCCCTGAGTTCACCGACTCTGATCATACTTAGACAAGGTCATAGTCAAATAGTCAAAGTGGAAGTTCTCTCCTCCCTTCAGAGAAAGGTACCTCCTTCTTTGATGACCTGTTCTTTTCACTGGGATCTCACTCGTGGAGATCTTTCATTTAGGTGTTGTTGTTTTTTTTTTTTTTTGCCAGAGTGTTTTGGCTTTCCATGCCTGAAATAGTCTCATGGGCTTTTCAGCTGGATCCACGTGCCTTTTCAGCCAGAATCCACGTGATTCTGAGGGCGGAGTGCTATTTAGGACATCTGCCATTCTATGGGTCTGCTGTGTATCTTGCTTCCCATGTTGGATCGTTCTCTCCCTTTTTTATTCTATCTAGTATTTGCAGACACTAGTCTTGTTTATGTGATCCCTTTGGTTCTTAGTCCTATCATTATGATCAATTGTGAACAGAAATTGATCACCGGGACTAGTGAGATGGCATTGGTACATGCCACCTTGATGGGATTGAATTGGAATCCCCTGGTATGTTTCCAACTCTACCATTTGGGGCATGTCAGCTTCAGCATGTCCCGAATTGCACATCTCTTCCCTCTCTTATTCCCACTCTTGTATTTAACAGCAATCACTTTTCAGTTAAGTTTCAACACTTGAGAATAACTGTGTATTGATTACAGTATTCAACCAAAAATATTAAGTAGAACAAACAAAAAAAATACTAAGAGGGATAACGTATTAAGTTGTTTATTAAAAAATTATCCAAAATCATACTAAATGAATGCACTATACGGAGTTACATTTTGACAACACAACCTCAAAGATCCACTTAGAAATTTACTGAAAGTTTTTAGTGACTTGATTTCTCCCTTATAGAATATCACACAGAATATACTTCAGTTACTTTCCATGTTGGGATAAACAGCAACTAATTAGTTCACTCTCCTCTATGTGTGCCAACAAAGCATATGAAAATAAAAGACTTTCTGCAAATATCCCATTTGTTTTGTATATGAACTCTTTCCAAGTATCTCTTAAAAATATTAATTTATTTGAAAAGCAGAGACAGAGAGAGAGAGGGAGAGAGTGAGAGAGGGAGAAGGAGAGGAAGAGAAAGAGAGATAGAGGGGAGAAAGAGGGAGATAGGGAGAGAGACTGAGAGGAGAGAGAGAATATCTTCCATCCACTGGTTACTCCCCAGATGATTTCAACAGACAGGTCTGAGCCAGGCTAAAGCCAGGAGCCAGGAACTCCATCCTAGGCTCCAGGAAAATGCATTAGCAGCAAGCTGGATCGTATGTGGAGTAGCTGGGAAACAAAATGGCACCCTGATATGGGAAGCCTGGTTGTAAGCTGTGGCTTAATCCTCTTTGCCACAACATTAACCGTTCCATGTGATTTTTTTTAATGTCTCATGTCCAATTTTCATTTGGTCTTAAGAGGTTTTTCTCTATTATAACTCTTTCTATGGGCATTATTTTTTGGTCAGAAAACTATGACATCCTAAAAGTTTGAAGGAAAAACAGAAGAATGCAATTTACTAAGAGCATTCCTTTAGCTGCTGTTATCCACCAACCATATTATCTATTCTTTTCGGGTGTCTCAGACTGGTATATGACATGTTTAAAGGAAATGTAGACATTTCCAATTATTAATTTGATATTTTTAACTACTGATCTTAGAATCATAGATCCCCTGGAGCAAAGAAATGCTAGTTCTAACAACTTCTTCCAAGAATGTACCAGGCATTCCTCATCAATAAATTTGTATTTATGAAGATGTAAGTGGATAAGGTGGGTCATAATATTTAGCAACTAAAAATCTGAACTGGAATCTGGCATCTTCCATGAAGATGCTTGAGATTAGGTGTTTATTTTACTTACTGTTGCATCCTAACATCTAAACCAAAGCTGGTCATGCTAAATGAACACTAATGGATGAACTCATGGATCCTGAGCACAACATGTCAGATCTTCAGCTTCCTTGTCTGTAGTTAATTGATCAAATCAAGGAGCTCTAGCAAAGTTACTATATCATCCTGCTTTCCAGTAATTTATCTTGCAAAATGCTTTGTTGCTCTTGTGTTTTCTTTCTTCTTCCTTTTTTCCCATAAACATCTGAACTAAACATCCAAGATTTTTCCAATTAAGTGTCATGAGTGTCTTTGCCTAGCAGTAGAAAACAAAGAATGAGGTATAAAACTGGAAACAAGGAGATCTTCCCTGTTTTTTGTGAATACACAAAACATTGAGAAATTTCTTTTCACATAGGAATAGCATGGCCTCCTGTTCCACAATGCAGGGAGGCAATGAGCTATTCACTTCATACCTTGCCATTTGCTTGCTATCTCTTTTTTGTGCCATAAAGCTGTGGAAACATTATGACCTCAAGTAGGCTCTTTCTCTGCCATATTTTGCTCTATTTGTCTTTTTTAACCATAGCTATTTAAATGCAAGTCCCTGAAGTTGGTGTTCTGACTCTCTTCCTATTGTTAATTCTGCACTCTTCCTACATTAACTTTCCCTGCTCTAAGTACAGTAGTTGATGATACATAAAATTACAGTAGGTGTTTGCTTTTAAAACAATGAAGTGACAAAATAATAAACCAGAGGAATTAATAGTTGAATATTAAAATGTTAATTATCACAATTTTGATGGATATCTCAAGGACCCTGACCATATCACTGAAATTATGCCATATACTAAATGTGTGATATTTTGTTTCCCAAAGAATAATGTGGCCTCTGACAAAATCAGACATATAAGTACATCTGTCACAGCATTTGTTTTCACTTTCTTACTAATCGTGGTGTTAATAGCTACCAACTTCTCTGTGCCTAGCAGCGTACTAAATCCATAGCATACCAGTCTAGCAATAATAACAACAAAATGCTTGAACAGAAGAGCAGACAAGGAGTTAATGAGTAGAGAAAGACTTTAAAAGCTCAAATAATGTCTTAGAATAAAAGTAAATAAAAATAAAAAGAAAGACTCCTTGTGACTACATGTGACTGACAAGTTCTACACCCATTAATTTCTTGCTAGTTTGTGTAATTTGGCAAAATGTTGTTTTTTATCTTTCTTACTTCCACATTCTTAGTAGAAAATTCTCACTGTTTTTGTAGAAATAAATAGGAAATCATGTGAAGAGATGAGTCTTCTGCTCTTTTATGTGATTTTCAAAAACATACATTAATAATCAACTTGCTCATTGTATGAGATGCCACGGTTGTTGAACCACTAACCTTATCAATCTATTGCTAACTCTTTATCATTTCGTACTAGCTGTTTATTTTTTTCTTATTTTTCCTTTCTCTAATTCTGGCTCTAATTCTTATCACCAGACTTTCATATGATTACAATAAAGCCCTAACTCTTCTTTCTTTTCTGGCATTTCATATTTTCACTCCATCTATCTCCTCCCAAAGACATTCTCACAACACATCGTTCTCTTTTCAAAGTTATTTTTTTATTTCCACATTGAATAGAATCAGCTATTCAAAGTCTATTGCATTAATTAAAATTATGTTTCCTGCCTTTCTTAGCTGGTGTACTCAAAAGTCCTTGAAACAAATATTTGAGTGCCAAACTTCCGAAGTAAATAATGGAACAGCAGGAAATGAGATATGAGACAGAACATGGAAACAGTCAATAAGGAGTATATTTCCAAGAAAGTTACTACTGTATGCAACTGGAGTATGTTATTCCAGCTAGGTGACTGTGAGGATTACTATCAGAAATTTGCCTCTGTGTTTTCTCACTCAAGGGTCTAACAATGGGTTCATTTTCCTTCCAATAGATAAGAATATTAGCGATAACAACAATTACAATCTTAGAGTTTAATCCGTGTACCCCCAAGCCAGATAGACTCATATGTTTTATTTTACTCATCATTACAGAAGATCTGTAAGGTTGGTATTATTAATATCCTTATAATAAAAAGTTGGCACATATTAGCTATCTTGTCAGGGGCTCCAGTTGAAAATTTAAACACATCTCTACTTATCAACTACATGTGAATACTTTACCACAAGGCACTGCTTTTGGGAAGTGAGTGTCATAATGTCACCGGATCATATGAAACAAACATGAGGTTTAGGAATTCCTATAATAATCAGTAGTTGTGCAGCTTATCCTTCAATCTGATAGAAGACTTGCTGTATCTTCTCATTTTCTTGGAATTATTTCATCAGCATTGTCTACTTAAATTACAAGCTTTCTTGAGGCAGTAGTAATTTTCTCCATATTATTGACATTGTACAATTTTACTGGTGTTGTAGTTGGATAGTCATTTTCCACGACACTTTTCACAATTTCATTTGTTTCATATTACCAAATAATCACATCTAAATTTCTTATATGTGTCTCCTTCAATGCAAGATTGTCTAATATTATGTCTATTTCAATTTCAAATTTATTACAAATTTTCTACAGCAGTGACCCTAACATTCATGCAGATGTAATATATATGCATATTTATACTATTATACATAAATTTAATTAAATATATTAAAATTAAATTAGAATACAATCTTAAGAATGTGTGGTGTTCCTGATTCTTTTGGTAGTGTTATTAAAATAAACTCATAAAAACAACTAACTTTAAAAAAATTCAAATCTATGTATATATTAATTTTTGTGACAAGAATTCATTACATATCTTGGTATTAGTCATTTTCTACAAATACAAAGAAGCAGTGCAGCAAGTGCAGGAAAAGACACATAATCAAATGATTAATAGATGTGTGCAAAATTTTTAAAGGACTTGGCTTCCTTCCTCTGTGTAACAATGCATATGTTATTTATAAGATAATGCAAATATTCCCACATTAATTCACCACACTACCCTTTAAAAATATGAGAAATTGTTAAATGGGGTGAAAAATGCAAGGCATTTTAAAAATTAAGCTATTATGCTAAGTATATGCAAATATGAATATTGCTGGCTAAAATAATAAATTTTAAATGTTGCTTTTGAAATGTTCATTTCATTATCATACATATTCCTCTAAAATCCTGCATCTAATATTGTTATTTTGAGATAATGTAGTGATTTATTATATATATATCCACACACACACACAGATACATATATATAGAACAATTAGTTGAATGTTGCACTGGCATAGGAAATATAAGGAGAATGTTCTTAGACTTGGAGCCATTTTAAAGCAGCAATAAACCAGGAAAAGCACCTGGCTCCTGGCTCCTGCCATTGGATCAGAGCGGTGCGCCGGCCGCAGCGCACCGACCGCGGCGGCCATTGGAGGGTGAACCAACGGCAAAGGAAGACCTTTCTCTCTGTCTCTCTCTCTCACTGTCCACTCTGCCTGTCAAAAATAAAAATAAAAAAAAAATAACCATAATATGATTTCCTTTTGTACTTTGGCAATTTGGGTGGTCATTATATATGAAGACACAGGTCCCAAAGACAATTGATCATATAAGATCCCTGGGTCAAGTGTATTGCCAGGAAGAAATATTTTTTTTATCTTTTATTTATTTATTTATTTATTTGACAGGCAGAGTGGATAGTGAGAGAGAGAGACAGAGAGAAAGGTCTTCCTTTTTGCCATTGGTTCACCCTCCAATGGCCGCCACGGCTGGCGTGCTGTGGCCGGCGCACCACGCTGATACGAAGCCAGGAGCCAGGTACTTTTCCTGGTCTCCCATGGGGTGCAGGGCCCAAACACTTGGGCCATCCTCCGCTGCCTTCCCGGGCCACAGCAGGGAGCTGGCCTGGAAGAGGGGCAACCCGGAAATAATCCAGCACCCCGACCGGGACTAGAACCCAGTGTGCCGGCGCCGCTAGGTGGAGGATTAGCCTATTGAGCTGCAGCGCCGGCCAAGAAATATTTTTGAAAGAAAGTTAGCTGCAAAACATAATTTATTTTGCAGAAATGTTAGTGTAATATGTATTTCACACCCACCCTACATCTGTTCACACAGCACAATGCTGTAATGACAGGGCTCTAAAGTGAGCTAAAATATCATTACAATAACAACAGAGATTTCACCTATTTGATCTTTGTTGTATCCAAAATATCTAAAATACCACCTGAAATACAATAAGTGCCTAATAAATACTAACTGAGTGATGATTTCATGGAAAATATGCTTTGGAATGTAAGATTGATTAATACTGCTGGGTACAGTTTCGTTTATAAGTGGTCCTGTCACTAAGCCAGTTTACCAGTTATTTTCTTCTCCCATCCATGCCTCTTTCTTGAATACTTACAACGTACTTGCATAACTCCAGGAGATAAACCATTGAGCTAAATGAACAAACAAAATCAGCCTCATGGAGTTTACAATGATACCTATATCTGGCTCCCCGCCACCAAAAATGGTGATGATAGATTTAGGGGTAAGTATAAAGAAAGAGTGCCAGGGATAGGGTATTTCAATTTTAAGTTGGAAAGCTAAAGAAGATTTTCCTAAGACCACTGAGAGATGTTCTGAATGAAGCAGTCTGGGTCAGCAGCTAGAACTTCTGGAAGCTGACAGGGAAGGGATTGATGTGAGACTGCGTCCTCAAAGTGGGACGCAGGAGCCTCCTTGTATCTCAGTGGTAAAAAATGCGAATGGCACCAGCGTCAGAGAATTAACTAATACACTTTGTAAATAATAGAAAAAACTTATCTTAATAGCCAGCTGCTGAAACTAATAAAATGGTCACTAATAAACACAAACGCAAAGTCGGTTACTTACATTGAAAAACAAAACTGCAAAATAAAATAGCTTATTGACAAAGCAAAACAATATCCTGTTTGCCAAATATCAGATCTAAAGCTTGAAAATGTATCGCAGAGCTTGCACTCACAATTACCAGATTGCATCTCCTCACAGTTGGAACAAGCCAAATCTGAAACCTTAGCTCAATGTAACCTTGACCAAATCACTTCTGGGTTGGTTTAGAATATTTTTCTAAAATTTCTGTTTGTACTCCACCATATTCACATTTCTTATTCTGCTGAAATAATATAGACACTTTTAGGGTATTGAAGTTATATTAATTTTATTTTATATAATATAATATTTAGTATGATGCTACTGTATTATCTGATACACATGATATTTGTTTTTATTCTTCTACAAACATATCTATACATTTTAAATAATTGTATATGTTTAATTATAAAGGAAAAGAAAACATAAAATCAAAAAAATAGAGCAAACAAAATATACTTTTCCAAAACTCCTGTTTCCAGTAAAATAACCATCATTGATACTTTGGAATAAATTTCAGTGGGTATGTGAGTCAAAAAACTGTATGAAGACTTTATAGTGTGCTTCCTTCACTGTATATACCATCAACCTGTTGTTGTGTCAATAAACTATTGTTAACAGTATTATCTTACTGATTAGAGAGTATCTTCCTCTTCTATGAATTTACCATAATATATTCAATAATGGAAGTACTACTTAGTCATTGACCACTCTGGACGTTTTCCTGGTTTCAAATTTTACTTCCACTATAATTCTGTCACAAGCAATCTCAAGGTTAACGACTTTTGTGCATCTCTATTATTTCTTTAGAATCACTACTGCATCCCCATAAGCATTTTAACTCACTCTTGGTCTAATTGATGTCCACTTTAACTGAAAGTAAAACAGCATTACCTAACACTAAATAATTAACGATCATTGAATTCTTCAGTGGGTTAAACTCAGAACCTCCAAGATGCTCCTCCCAGGACTTCAGGACTTACTTCGCTGCCTCCTGGGATTGTTGCCAGTAACACCTCTCAGCTATCAATCCATGCTGGGAATCACTGGTATCTGGAGACCCATCTTGCTCAATGTTTTATTCATGTCCCAAGAGCAGCCAGCTCCTGGTAACTAGCTCATGTTGGTGTATAAAATTTGAGTCTGTAATCGGATGGTAGGAGAAGGCCCTCCTTGGCCTAGTAATCCCTCTTTCACTCCCCTTTGGTATTTGTATGCATCCTAAAAGCACTTCTTACATGCTCATCCCTGTCTCAGAGCTGCCTTTGTGTGGCCCAATTTGCGATAAGGACTACCAGGTACAGCATTGTGTTTTATACTTTTTCCTAAATAATGTCACAAGGTTGATGTTGTTCTTGGTGGTGGTACTTTACAGCTAAAACAATCCTAGCTATTTATACAGCCTGTCCCAGGACAAGTCGTAGAGCTGGGGCAGACAGGATTCAAAGTAGAAAACTGTCTCCACAGCCCATAATCTACACTACATACCATACTTCCTCCAGACGCAACCTGAACAACTCAGTTGGCAACCTTAGTTCATTATGAAACGTGGCTAGTACATGAGATCCGTTGTCCCCCAGGTTGATTCACAGGCTTACGTGGCCATTATGTCTTTCCAAATTAAACTGTCAGTCATGCTCACTAGGCCGTGAGTCCCATAAGGGCAGTCGATAACATAACACCTGATATTTAAGGGTAGTCTATGCACTAATTGCTTTTGAATAAATGGAAGAAAGATTATGCTTGCATTCTCTGTGGTGTAGTCATGCTGTACTCTGGTTTCTACAGACTCCTACCTGATTTGACTACCCTGGAATGGACTATTAAGCAATAATTATTTCTTTAATGTCAAATTCAGATTGAAAAGTGTGCTATGTTAGGGCAGGCACTAGGAAAGGTGTTTGGTCTTGCAGTTAAGATGCTGTTTTAGATGTTCACATCCACATTCGAACAGTTGAGTCCGATACTGTGCTAATGCACACCCTAGGAGACACAGTGATGGTTTCAATGATTGGGTCCCTACCACCCATGTAGAAAAGTGGGGTTAAGTTCCCTGCCCCCAACTTCAGCCTCAGCCTAGCCTTGGACGTTATGGATATTTGGGGGTGCATCAGTGGAGGGGTTCATCCTCTGTCTCTCTCTCTCTCTCTCCCTCCCTCTCTCTTCCTCTCAAATATTTGTTAAAACATCTATTGTATTACTGAAGAACTATGGATATGTCTTATTGTGGGCTAAATTTTATAAAAATTAATTTTTTAAAAAAAATTTTTGACAGGCAAAGTTAGACAGAGAGAAAGATAGAGAGAAAGGTCTTCCTTCTGTTGGTTCACTCTCCAAATGGCCGCCACGGCTGGCTCTGCATGCCAACGTGAAGCCAGGAGCTGGGTGCTTCCCCTCAGTCTCCCATGCAGGCACAGGGCCCAAGCACTTGGGCCATCTTCCACTGCCCTCCCTGCCCACAGCAGAGAGCTGGACTGAAAGAGGAGCAACCAGGGAGTAGTACCCGGCGCCCCAACCGGGTACTGGAGCCGCAGGTAGAGGATTAGCCAAGTGAGCCATGGCACTGGCCTATAAAAATTAATTTTAACCTTTTATACTTTCTGCACCAGTGTAGAATCCTTAATAAATATGTTTAGGAACACTGTTACTATTTTTCACTTGTATACTTTGAATATATCCATTTTTTGCTTTTTTCTTTCACTTCAATTATACAATAAAATGAATCAGTCTGCAATTAACCTAATACTGCATTAATGAATAGGGATTTAGAATTTTTTAAATATGTATTTATTTTAAAATAATTTACATTTTATATTCTTTCAATTTTTTTTTATATTTTTTCAATTTTTGTAAAATTATAACATAGTTAAAATGTGATATGCTATATATTAATTCTGATATGCCACAAAATTTTATTTTGGAGATACTTAGAATTTCATTCCCATCATTTTCAACTGTAAATTTCAAAAATAATATGTTACAGGAAAATATAACAATAATCTCAATAGTTTGGAAATACATCAAGTAAATGAAATTTTTGAAATTAATTCAGTACAAAGACCATCAATTTTTTTTCTAAATGATGACAAAACAATTTGTTATGACCCATAAGTTTAAGCTGTTGATTTATGGGGAAAACAAATACGTAAAGGTTGACTTTAAAATAGATTTATGCTTTTAGCAGAATTTGAATTTGAGTCTGGTCTGAGGTAACAGAATGAAAATGAGTAACAAGGGAGGAAAAGGGAAGAGGAGCCAGTCCCAATCAGTGAGTCAACACTGGAATAGGTCCTAACACTGATTTTGCTACAACACGCTTCAGGTGCAACCCTGCAACTATGAGTGACACAGAGAGTACATCATTGAATCTAAGTTTCAAATATGAAAGTTAATGGCAAAGGTGAACTAAACTTAAAAATAAAACCATGTGGATGGTTGTATGCATGTTTTCTATCGAAGGAAAAAATCTAGTTTTGTGTAAAGACAAATTTCACTTGGGATCACAGTAATTTAACATCTAGAGAGTTAAAAGGAATCACAATAAGTGAAAGCCAGTGCATTAGTGTCCTGAGGCTGCTGAAAATTATCACCACAAACTGGATGCCTTTAAAAAACAGAAATGTCATTTTTCACAGCTCTGAGAGCCTGAAGCCTAGAATTAAGATATCAGCGGATCCAGCCCCTGGTGAGGTGTGAAGAGGTAATCCTTTAATTTGGAGCTTCTGGTTCTGCAAGCCTATTTTGTCTTGTGGTCATATCAGCCAGATCCCTGTCTCTGAGATCATAATGACCTCCGATTTCTCCTAAAACTCCTTCTGCCTCTTTCTTATCAAAATATATGTCATTATATTTAGATCCTACCTAGATCACCCAGGATAAATCATTCATATCAAGATATTTAACGTAACTATATATCTTGCCATATAAAGTAAAATTCCTTATTTTGATACTTAAGATACTAAAGATGGATTTTAGGAATAAACATATGGATGTGTCTATTTTGGAACCATTTTCAACAATAATTCAAAAGCCATTTCCTTGTAAATTCTGACTATTTTGGTTAATGAAATTTGAAAACTCTATTTCAGCAATACTCAATTAAGCTAAGCAGTAAAGTTAATTTGCAAGATGCTAGAAAGATTCATTCCTTACTACTCAAATATCTCTTTTTCTCCATTTCATGCTATACTCACATGAAAATACCTTAAACTGAGTGACTATCAACCATCTTACATTTAGGATATTAATTTCTCTTTTATACTCTATTTCACATGAAAGACTCCATGAATTCTTTTCTTTCTGAAGGAAAAATAAATAATATTTAACAATATTTATTTTAATAGTATTTATGACATTGTTAAAATTATAAAAGGAAACAGGTCAAAATTAATTGCTTGTATATTAGCAAAAATTTAATGGTAACGTTGTCAAAGTTTATTTCTTTAAAGGGAATTTAAATGCTTACCTCCATTGCTTCTGATTTGTTAATAAGCTTTTGGACATAATATAGATAATAGTCAGCATTAGTGAGTGATTAGAAAGATACAGTTAAATATTTGATTAAGTTATTACATCCTATGGTTTTTACCATTTTTCCTACAAAAAAACTAAGAAAAGTTATTTTCTAAACTTTGTCAGGGATCTCCAGATAAACAGAACAATTAGAGAAAGATTAGAGATAGATACCTAAATAGGTTCACTAAATGAAATTGACTCAAATGATTATGGAGATTGACCAATCCAAAATATGCAGGATGAACCACAAGCTGGAGAGCAGGAGCTGGAATGTTGCAGATGAGTCCATAGGCAGATAAAATACTGATGCGTTAGTTCTAACACATGAATAAAGAATCTTTTTTCTCTTGGGAGAGTGAGGCAAGGGTGGTTGTCAGTCTTTCTGTTATATTCAGGTCTTCAATTGATTAGATGTTGCCCAAGTACCTTAGGATGATCAGCTTCACTTAGCCCATTTAAATGTTAATCTCAGTTAAAAGCAGGCTCAGGAAAATACCCAGTATAATGTTTCCACAAATATTTGTGTATTTATGTCCCAGACAAGTTGACACATAATACTAACCCTCACAGCTACAAGGATAGTAAAATGATTTTATTGCAATTTGAACCCCAGCTGTCTATCTCAAGTATGTGTACTTTTAGTCACTATGTTGCAATGTAAATTGATCAGTTTTGTATCTCTGTAATTGCAGGTCATCTTTGTACTACAGGGTTGGAAGAGTGAACATTCACATCAATAAACCTGTTTTATCAAAAACTCCAGTAAAGGACCCATCCAACAAAGTAAACAATTTACATTAAATATTTTATACATAAACATATCAAGATCTACTATCTGGTGTGTGTGTGTATGTGTGTGTGTAGATACAGCAACTCTGGTAAACATCTATTCAAAACATTTTACCATAACTAGAACAAGTAAGTTCTTTAACCAAACTGCCAGACATTTATGAGTATTGTTTGAAGGTTGAAATTAGCTAACTCACATATTAAAAATAACTGATTTTTCTATTTTATGACATATAAGAAATACTGCTAAATAATTTCATCGGATTAGAACTCAATAAGTCAATAAGTATAAAATATAATGATTCATTATTACATCATGCCAAATCAACCAGATGCCTTCGATTCAAGAATAACACAAAAAATCAACTTGTTAAAAGTTAAGCAAAAACTTATAATAATAGAAAAAATGTTAACAATCATTGAAGATCTCTTTTTTATATTCCACACTACTCACATTGGTATTTTATCTTTGTCTTGATTACATTCATCATGCAATTTTTACTTAAATGAATATTTTACTAAGTTTCAAAAAACAAATGGAAAAGAAAAAAACCAATGAACACAAGAAGTCAAGAAAAGTTCATTACAAATCATTTATTTAAAAAGCAAGAACTTAATTTCATCTATTCTCACTATTCAAAACTAAGCATATTGGCCGGCGCTGTGGCTCAACAGGCTAATTCTCCGCTTGTGGCGTCGGTCCCGGTTGGGGCACTGGATTCTGTCCCAGTTGCTTCTCTTCCAGTCCAGCTCTCTGCTGTGGCCTGGGAAGGCAGTGGAGGATGGTCCAAGTGCTTGGGCCCTGCACCCACATGGGAGACCAGTATAAGTACCTGGCTCCTGGTTTCGGATCAGCGCTGTGTGCCGGCCGCAGTGCGCAGGCTGCAGTGGCCATTGTGGGGTGAACCAACAGAAAAGGAAGACCTTTCTCTCTGTGTCTCTCTCACTGTCCACTCTCTCTGCCTATCAAAAAAAAAAAAAAAAAAAAAAAAAGAGAGAGAGAGAGAGAGAAACTAAGCATATTAATATTAATTATAAAAGCTACAAAGAAGGTCAAAACTGTCAATGTATCAGTGTATCCAAGTAGGATTTAATATTTTGTAAGTAAAAAGCTGATGTGGGGAGTATTGGTGCTGCAAACTCTCATCAGAGTACCTGGATCCTATGCTGGGCTCTGGCTCCTGATTCCTAACTCTAGCTTTCTGCTAATGTGAACCTGGGGAAGTACTTGTAATTCCTCAAGTAACCCTCGACATGAACTGTGTCAAAAATAAACAGACCAATAGACAGCTTAGCATATATATTTTATTATGATGGAGACAAAAAGACAGTATCTCCATCTTGTATTAGTCTTTCTTTCTTCCTTGTAAAAAAAAAAATAGTGGGCGTTGACGCTGTGATCTTGTAGGTTAAGCCACCATCTGCAGGGCTGGCATCCTATATTGGCATGAATTTGAGTCCCATCTACCCTCCTTCCAGTCCAGCTCCCTGTTAATGCACCTGGGAAAGCAGCAGAAAACGGCCCAGGTCATTGAGCCCCTGCACCAATGTGGGAGACCGAAAAGAAGCTCCTGGCCCTGGCTTTGGCCTAGCCCAGCCTGGACATGCAGCCATGTGGAGTTAACCAGCAGACAGAAAATCAATCTCTCTCTCTCTCTCTCATATATAAAATAAATCTTTTCAAAAAATTAAAAAATGGTAAAAATGCTTAGAAATTTTAGTTAGTGGATAATCTATAATTATTGGCTGTAGAGCAACCATTTTTATAGCATTTCCCTTTTCAGTATGGTGGAGAATTTTTTAAATTAATTTGT
Organism: Oryctolagus cuniculus; assembly: GCF_964237555.1. Classification (NCBI taxonomy): domain Eukaryota; kingdom Metazoa; phylum Chordata; class Mammalia; order Lagomorpha; family Leporidae; genus Oryctolagus; species Oryctolagus cuniculus. The sequence goes on from NC_091433.1 coordinate 24,939,344, forward strand.
AGTCCTTGTTAGCAATTAGAGATAATTCTATATCTTTCCTTGGTAACCTATATAATGGCTGTATAATATTCCAGTTATTCCTAAATAGAAAAAAAATTTTTGATGTTCTTTAACAAGAAAATTTGTTTCTTTGACTGCTCTAGAATGTTTTAGGTTGTTTTGGTAATATTGTACTGTTTTTGTTTATTTAACAGGAGGCTTCCTTCTTCCTACTGAGAGCCCCATAATAGATGGATTTGATGTTTATATCAATAATGACAAATCCTTTTCATATCAATAGAATGATAACTATTATTTCTTGATCTTTTATGTACAAAGTGTTAACTGATTTATAGCCGCATGCTATTTAATTTGGCAATGATAGGTTGGTCCAAATTATTTTAATAGCGTTATATTACAACGTGAGGAAACTCTTGGTCCTATGATACAATTAAAATGAGACTAAAACCTAGATATTCATAGCCTTTAATCTTTGTAACATCTTGTCTCAAAGTTCAATGAAATCATAATGAGCTATTTTAATTGGTAGAAGAAAATGCATTACAAATGCCATTATTTCAAAAGAATATAGAACATGAACTATGCAATAAACAAGATCATGCAGATAACATAAGGCCTTAGCCATATAAAAGCTGTAGCTATGCATTGAAAGGATTTTATTCTTACAAAATCTGTCTATTTTCTACATGTTATGAGTTTTGCAGTGACATTAGATATGCATTTCTGTAATTTCAAGCAAAGTACACTCACCCTTCAGTATCCATGAGGAATTGTTTCAAAACCCCCTGTGGATATCAACATCTGTGGATGCTCAGGTCTCTTATATAAATAGACATTATGTTTGAATAAAAGCTATTCACAACTTCCCATAAACTCTAGATAATCTTTAGATTAGGTACAACACCTAACATAGTGCACCAGCCATGTAAAAGTTGTATGTTATGGTTAGGAAATAATGACAAGAAAAAAATTCTGAACATTTTCAGTGCAGATGAAGCTTCTTCCCCAGTATTTTTTTTATCCAAGGTTGTTTGAATCTATGCACAGAGAACACACAGGTATAGAGAACTAAGTAGATAACTGAAATTTGTGAAGCCATACATTTATTTTAAATTTTCTCAGGAACATTCTTAATTACACTGTGATTTACAAAGAGACAATTTAATGCATCAAGTCCAAATTAAAATAGGACCATATTTGTACATTCCTCAGTTCTTCCAGATGAGTTTCAAAAATCTGTTACATATGCTTCAAATTGAGTAACTATGCCAAATTGAAATATTCCCTTTGTTTAGACTGATATATTTTATCTTTCAGATCTCTATCTACCTGTAAGGCTTTTAACAATGACACCTTTGGTGGAATTGGTAAAGGTAGTCAAAACAGGAGACTCAGACCCAACATGGATTTATTTTTTTAATGTGCTGGTCAGATTAAGGACAAGTGCCTCGGGACTGCAAACAAACTGAACTGGAACACAGAGTCTACAGTAAATGAATGAAATGACTGACAGGTTTTAAAACAGAATTTATTAGCTAATATACAGAAGTCTAAGTACAGTGCTACCACATTTACCCAAGAATAACTGAAAAATTGTTGGACATGTCATTAATATTTATGAAAAAAATTCCTTGCTGTTTTGATAAAAACCAGTATCTTCAGAGAAAATATATCTTACAAAATCAATAAAAAATACAAAGGCCTGGAAATGTTAAAATAATGAGTATAATATTTCAGAACTTTCATTTAAAATGACATTTGGTGCTAAGGATCAGTTTTGCCATCTAACTACCTTAAATACACACATGAGAGAAAACTCTATTGTATTTAATATATTGCATAACTGAATATAGAAAAAACCCGACCAGGAAATTCGATAACTGCAATATGAAAAGTCAAGAATTTTTTACTTCATTATTTTCTTTAATTTTATTACTTTCCTTTCTTATTCACTTACTTTTGATGCACATGGTATTTTTTGCTGTTCTGACTAGCTTAAGTGCCCTTGTCAACAGTTTGGTTGTTGAATAAGGCAAAGTGTTAGTTATAGTGTGAAAATCCGGTGTGCTGTCAGAACAGGGCAAGCCATTAGCTTATGAATTTTGACTTCAAGTTTTCTTTAGCTCAATGATGGCTGGAAAGCCTCTCTTATGCGTTACTATTAAGGACAACATGGCATATGCATTTACAAAGTTTGTAATTTTGCACAATACAAGCCATAATACAAATCTACACTTAGAGAGTGTTTTTGGTGGCATGTTTTTCTATAAAGGAAAAATCAAAGGCTCTACTGTCCATAAAATGAATGCCATTTTAGAGACTTAAATTTGGGATGAGAATTCACCTTTCAACAGACTATCTACAACATCCATTGTCAAAGATGTCACTATTCAAATAACCCATTAAGTTTGGAAGTTGATAATAAACATGGTAAATTTTTTTTCTTTGACAGGCAGAGTGGACAGTGAGAGAGAGAGACAGAGAGAAAGGTCTTCCTTTGCCGTTGGTTCACTCTCCAATGGCCGCCGTGGCCGGCACGCTGCGGCCGGCGCACCACGCTGATCCGATGGCAGGAGCCAGGAGCCAGGTGCTTTTCCTGGTCTCCCATGGGGTGCAGGGCCCAAGCACCTGGGCCATCCTCCCCTGCACTCCCTGGCCACAGCAGAGAGCTGGCCTGGAAGAGGAGCAACCGGGACAGTATCCGGCGCCCCGACCGGGACTAGAACCTGGTGTGCCGGCGCCGCTAGGCGGAGGATTAGCCTAGTGAGCCGCGGCGCCGGCCCAACATGGTAAATTTTGTTACTGATGCAATAAATCTAAATCATAACCTCTGGAAAAAATGAAATACCCAAGTAAATATAGAGATCCATGATCTTGCTTCAGAGTAGAGCTCTTGGAAACCGCATGATCAGTAGTCGTGCAAAATGGCAAATAGTATGTAATGAGAAGGTGATTATGTGTTATTGTTCTGTATCTCAAACCATGACATTATCATTAGGTTTCATAATGATATGAAAATTATTTCAAGCACTCTTATGAACTTTGAAACATCTGTGGTATATATAATTTCTGTCATTTAAAGACATTTAGGTATCAAATACTACGTAACTTTTAGGATTATTTTGAGCTCTATTTACATAATGTGACTGTATTAAAATAGAAGTTTTTCGTACAGATCCCAGTAGAGGATGATAATAATATATATGTATTGGGTTTTTTGAGTTAATATTAATGTTCTAATGCAGTTTTGCAACCTTGGGAACACTGAAATTTTGAGCTGGAAAATACTTTGTTGTGGGGACTGACCTGTACATTGCAGGAGGTAATAATACCATTCCAGAAACTGTTCTTTAGAGACCAATAGTACCATACAATTATAGCTGTGACAATGGATACTGCCTCCAGACATTGTCCAATGTCCAACGTAGGTCAGAATCAAGCTGCTTGAGGGCCACTGAACTAAGACAATGTGGGATTTAAATTTTACTTTTAATATTTTCTAAGTAATGTTAAAAGTACAAAAGTTCAAGGTCTATAAAAGTCTCTACTCTAGATACCAAATAGTAGTACTGTTATAAAAACTGCTTTATGCCACTGAAGATTTTTGTGTTGATTTCAGAGGGTAAGCTTTGGAGAGAGTGTTTGACATAGGGGTTATGATGCTGCCTGAGATGCCCTAACCCATTTCAGAATATCTCTGTCCAAGTACCAGTTCTGCTCAAGATTACAGCTTCCAACTAATACACACCTCAGAAAGCAGCTGAGAATGGCTCAGGTACTTGGGTCCCTGCCACCTACATGGGAGACAATTCAGTTTTTGTCTGGTAATTTTGGCTTAGCCTAGCCTAAGCTGTTGGAGGTATGTGAGCAGGGAGCCAGACAGTGAGTGACAGAGTTCTGTGTCTATCTCTCTCTCTCTCTGTCTCACAAATAAATAAATTCTACTTTTTCAAAAAGGGAATTCTCACTCATAATAGCCTACACTAATTTGTCTATTTATCAAAGGAATCTCAATATTTCAATGGATTGAAATTAATGTATGCTTAATTTAAATATGATTTCATAAAATTAACTTATTTTAACAAAGTACCTATTTGATTTGGATTTTGTATTACAGGAACACTTGGATTTAATGTGAAAAGTTGTTCCATGAAAAATATTTGTAATCAATATGTTTAGACTACATTAATTCTAAGTTTCTGTTCTTTTTATACCAGAACTTATAAGTTATGGCAGATGTAGAGGGGACGATCATAATTTTATACAGTTTTCTCATTACTGGGTCCAGGCTTGTGGTGCGGCAGTGGGTTAAGCCACTGCTTGTGATGCCAACATCTCGTACAGGAATGCTGGGTGAAGTACTGGCTTCCTTCTGCTTCAGTTCCATGCTGATGTATCTGGGAAGGCAGCAAAAGACTTTGGTCCCTTTCACTCATGTGGGGGACAAAGGTGGAGTTTCTTGCTCTAGGCTTTGGCCTCATCCAGCGCTGGCTGTTGCAGCAATTTGCGGCGTGAACCAGAGAATGGGAGACTCTCTGTCTCTGTCTCTGTCTCTGCCTCTGTTTCTGTCTCTCTTTTTCTGTCTCCCCCACCCCCATCACTCTGTCTGTCATTCAGGTAGATAAATAAATAAGTCTTTATAAAAGTAATTGTTGGTTTTCCTGAATATTTTTGATGTTACTAAACATGGTGTGAATTACAAGTATTTCATTTTTGCCCAGTCCAGGGCAGAGTTCCCTGGGTATGACTGAGAGTCTGAAAAGTGACTGAGGCTGTCCTTTGCCCCATCTCTACCTCCTTTGCCATGACCTGTAAATATTGAGTGTGTCCTCTGAATTTAACTCCCAGTTGTGAAGAAAGGGCAAAATAACCCATTGTCAGATGTTCTATTTGTAAAAACTATAAGCTATAGCCAAGGATGGTGAGAATTATTTCTCCACAGGTGTCTTTGCAAGTGCAGATGGTAAAATCTACTCCTGGCTCCTCACCACTTCCTTTCCAGGGAAACACAGAATACTGAAGTTTTCACCTTAAAATGTCCCCCAGGAATTTGGATAAATTGAAACTGCCTGAGGGAATAGATTATTGAATGTCTTTTCACAAGATATTAAAAACAAAAGAGAGAGTCCTTTCAAGACACTGCAGTAAACAGTCTTGGTCTCTTAATGGAACACCTATTTGCAGCTGCTGTCTGCTGCTTTTCAGTAAAAGACACAAGAAAATAAGAACTGGGAGCAATGCAAAAATAGATGTGTACAGGACACCAGGAAAACACTGTAATATCCCTGGAGGATAACATAGGTGTCCTTGTAGATAGTGGCTTAATATCCATGCTTTAAAGGGATGGGGATCTAATTTTGAATTCTAGATTTCTTTTTCTAATTTTTGCTGAATTCTTAATATATTCTCACCGATGTTTCTATATTTTCTTATTTATCCCTTACACACTTATCTTTTTCACTCACTACAGCATAGGCATTATTATTGCTACTTTACTACTTTACAGGTGATTAATCTAAAGTAGCCTCAGAGATGTTGCCTGAAGTCACAAAAGTAGTTCCTGTTAAATCCAGGTTATAGTCAACCTTATTATCTTTCCCTTTCCAAGATTTAACGAAGGATGAGCAGCACAATTGGAAGGAAAGGGCTTTGAACACACCGTGGTGCAAGCCCTTTCACCGCTTTTGCTCTACAAAATGAGTACTTAACCAAGTTTTTGGCATATCAAACTATTTCCCTTTACTCTCCTTTCAATTATTTGAACAAGGTGTTTAGTTTGTGCAGGCTGTAATCCAATATCATACTTCTTCCCAATACTCACTCTTATATGCTTCAGCAAGAATGATATTTTTCAAAATCCTTCTTTGCTCTCTAGAATAAGTAAAAACTAAACATGTTAGGATGAAAATGATACGGTTTTCATAGCAACTGAACATTAGCGGGCTCTCTATAAACGGAAGGTATTACCAAGCACTTCCTGGAATAGACAATTAAGCATATGGCAATGGCCAGGAAGTTCAAAGTAAACTCATTGTGGAGACTTGAAAGAAATGGTCAACTTGCTCATTTTCATAAAACAAATTATTCACCTCTCATAAGCAACTTTTATGTGTTCATTTAGCAGGCTTTTATTGGCATGCTTGCATTAAATTTTTTTAATTTAAGCTCTGAGACAAAAGGATAGAACAGTTTGTTGGAAAATGTGGTTTGGTATTAATGTTAGTGATTGTGGCAACTGAATGAGTAGTTTTGTCATGTACTGCTAGGCACTGGATGTTGAAACTTTCATCTCCAATGTGATGGCATTTGGAAGCGAGGGCTTTGGAAACAGATTAGGTCACCAAGGTGAAAACCCCATGATTGGAATTTGTTTTCTTATAAGAGAGATATGAGGGAGACACTACCTTTCTTTGCTATGTGGGGCTTCAGCAGCAATCCAGCAAATGGAATTTCAAATGACACCAAATCTGCTGGCACCTTAATCTGGAGACTTCCAGACTCTGAGAAATACATGTTTCTTGTTTATGAAGCTGTGAAAATACATGTTTCTCAGTCTGTGGTGTTTATATGTCATCAGTCCAAACTAAAACATATTCACAGCAGTTAAAGATTGACATTGTCTTAATGTTTTGGAGCGGGGTGATGTCAAATGTAAACCATTACACTTCATGGCAAAGAGCTGAAAGCAAATATCAGGCAATATTTCCATATTTTGTCAAGTTTTTTGAGGCAGTCACCATGTACCCGTTTCAAGCTTTTTCCAGCTGTCAGGATGATTTTCTCCTATGTTCCTATAGCTTAATTCTTCCTCCTTAATCCTCTAGTCAAATACTTTTTTCCAGTAAGGCTTCCAATATCTAGCCTAGCTTAAACATCACCAATCCCATCATCAAAGCTTCCCAAACTTGTCACTCTCTAGACTTATTTTTACTGACTTCAATCTTTTCTTTAAGACTTTTCGCTCCATTAGGGAAAAAACATTTTATCCTATTTCTATCAGTACCAGTAACAGTTCCTTTAAAATCATTAGTGTTCAATAAAGATTTTCAGAATCAATTTTGAGTTTTAAAAATAATGTTCTCTTGAGGACCACTATCCCTGTAGATCATATTCATATAAGACATTCATTAGAATCAAAATAATGAATTTGTTCTCCTTTGAATTCTCCTTTGAATTCAAAAAGGAAATGGGAAGAGTTATGTGGAAACTATTTAGGGAATACAGTATTCTTTGAGAAAGAGAGAGAGAGAGAGAGAGATTTAACCTGGAAAGATCAGTGGGATCAGTTGGATCTTTAAGAATTAAACTTTGCTGTTTGGTTCTCAGGTCATATATCCATTTATATAACTGACCTACTGGTGTCTGTGTATTATCTAAAGAACATGAGGTAGGTGGGGGAGACATTCTGTGATTGACTGCATGACAGAATGGAGCTTCCTGCACCATGTCTAGGCTTGAATCTTTATTCCATCCTTCACAAATAGAAATAAGGCAAGGAGAAGCCACTTCAAAAGACCATGGGGAAGATGACTAGCCACTAACACTGGCCAGAAAGTATGGGCAGAAATAGCAGTTAGGTCTAACAGGATTGGATGTCAAAAATCATGAAAACTTTGGGTGGGAGGCTCTGAACTTTCACATAAGCATCACGAAAGAGAGCTAGCATTTGTATACTTACCCCAGAAGACACAGACCACCAGGTAGCATTAGCCAGAGAAACAGGGTAATCAAGGAGAGAAGCTTATACCTGGCCTTGTTGGGCAAAGAAATATTTGCCTTTTCCACCTACCCACATTCCTACTTGTCACAACAGAAGGAGCTACTGATTAAAAGAGGGTCTTGAGCTTCTTTTGCAGAACAAGGATCTTTTTTTCTCTCCATTCTAAGACCTCCAAAATGTGTAACTGGGGAGAGGAGAAAAATAAGCTTTAAATACAAATTGAGATTAAATTAAAACTAAACTTAAATAGAGAGTGCCTTAATTCAAATAATGAAAAATGTGTGACTCTTAAGCCCCAATTTTAATTCAGGTGACATTTACAAGACACTATGTGTTATTTCATCCAGTATAATTGTAATGTTGGCTACTGGGAGAAGTAGACAGTAGACCCTGCATATTTATAAACAAAAGAGTTGGGATGACTTAATAAGATAGTTATGATGCGTTCTAGATATTGATTATATACCATATCTTTGTTTGTTGCTATTATACTTCAAAGGATCTTACAGATTCAAAAATCAAAAATAGAAAATCCGATTCAATTTCATTCTTCAATGAACTGCGGTACATTTTAAGAGGTACCATAATCAACTGATGATTTATACAAACATCAAAAAGGGAAGATTCATGAGTATCTCAATAAATCTGTGTTGAATAAATGAAAATCTTACCTCCCCAGGAATTCAGAATATTTCAAAAACTACTTTAATTGATGAAGGGGGTGGGAAGGGCAATGACTTTAGGAACTGAGATCTACCATGATTACTGTTACTCCCCACAGTGTCACTCCCTGCTGCTGAGGTCACTTAAGCCATTAGAGTCAGCTTGGAACACCTGAATAGCATGAAGAATGGCCATCCCATCACATTTTCAAAATTGTTTAAAACATAGCAATCATTTAAATGGACACTTTAGCCTAAAAACTATTTAGTGCATTAAAAAAATAGAATAGGCTGTGAGAAGAAAGTGTTGAGTACTGGTAAATGGAATGCACAATTTTCCTTCTTGCATTTATGTCCCAAATAAATCTGCTGTAACTATCTGACATTTCAATTTTGAAGTTTGTAAATGCATGGCTTTTTTATAATCCAATGCAGTTTATGTCCAAACAATTCTGAAGATTCCCAAGTTTTAAATTTATTCTTTAATAATGGACATCTTTTAATCAATGTTTGGTTACTATAGTATTTTATATGTGGCTTTATTTGCCATAAATGATTGAAGGCATTTAAGTGCTTTTATTTACAACATCATTGGGCAATGGTTGACATTACAATTGTTTTGTATAAACTTTTGGCAAATATTGAGGTAGAAAGAAATTAAATCTTTTTACTTTCTCAGAAGAAGGTATCATGTAAACAGAAATTATTAGTGAATGATTTGTTTTTAATTCACAGAATGAATCAGTGGGGAACAGTTGTCTACAGCAAATATTAAGCTCTCAATTTGTTACTTTTTAAAAAATGAGTTGTTGAGGGTTATTTCTTTGGTAACAATTATAGTGATGATGGGTGATCCTTCCAATAGGGGATCCTTCCAATTTATTAACGATAACATTCATAAGAGAACATATTTCCTTAAAGAAAAAAAATTTGTAAGAGAATCCTCAAGAATTCAGAAAGTAGAAACTAGGATAAAAGTTAGGGGGTTACTTTGCTTACTTATAATCTTCTTTTGATCCTAGTAAATTAATTTCAGATTCAAAGAAGCACATTGTCAAGGCCTATATTCAAGTGTTCTTTTTTAAATAAAATTTGTTTATTTGAAAGGCAGAGTTATAGAGAGGCAGAGGCAGAGAGAGAGAGAGAGAGGTCTTCCATCTGCTGGTTCACTCCCCAGATGGCTGCAATGGCGGGAGCTGTGCAGATGTGAAGCCAGGAGACAGGAGTTTCTTCTGGGTCTCCCACATAGGCACAGGGGCCAAGGACTTGATCCATCTTTTACTGCTTTCCCAGGCCATATCAGAGAGTTGGATGGGAAGTGGCGCTACCAGTACTCAAACCAGAGCCCATGTGGGATGCCAGTACTGCAAATGGTGGCTTTACCTGTTATGCCCAGCACTGGCCCCTCAAGTGTTCTTAAAATGAATCCTTTTAAATTTACTTATCTACAGGTCATTTTTGTTCCTGTTCTCTTCCATCCTAGTTAAAAAAAAATCATATTTTTTTAGGTTCTTTGCTTAGCTTTATTTAATTTTTTAAAAATTTCCTGGTATAATGGAATTATATCAAAATAAAATTTAATAATAAAAAGTGGATTCAATTCTCAACCTAGGCAAATTATTGTCACTTAAAGAAAGCAAGTTGACTAAGGAAAATGAGCAGGAAGGACATAGGTGAAATAGGAAATGACAGAATATTCTCAAGGGCTTATTGCTAAATTGTCTTGGTCAGTGATGAATTCTGAAAGACAAGAGAAGATCTTTATTTTTATGTATTTAACGCTATATCTGTAGCAATTGCAACAATGCCTAACATTAGACAAATATTTCTTAAATAGCAAATTCAGATTTACTGTGTGTCATCAGGCATGTCAGTATAAGATTGCTTCCACTAAGTATGTTAATATGGCCAAAGAGGAATTAAATTTAGTTTAGTATCAAAATTTGTAACTGTGCTAAAATAATAACAACTATCTATAGAAAATATTTAGCTCAGAACTATTTAATTTTACAAAAAGAGTTGGGGACAGTTATTTGACTATTCCCCATGGGATTTCAAATTGGTTTCTTTATGTCTGATTCTTTATATTAGTTAATTCTTCAGTTCAAAAAGACTATAGCAGATGCAATCAGTAACTAGGGCTCTTGTTTATGTTTGTAAAGCACTTGCTGTTAAAATACACACAAAGTTGAGGCCGGCGCTGTGGCACAGAGGGTTAAAGCACTGGCCTGAAGCACTAGCATTCCATATGGGCGCCGGTTCTGGTCCTGGCTGCTTCACTTCTGATCCAGCTCTCTGCTATGGCCTGGGAAAGCAGTGGAAGATGGCCCAAGTCTTTGGGCCCTTGCACCCGCATAGGAGACCCAGAAGAAGCTCTTGGCTTCTGGCTTCGGATTGGTGCAGCTCTGGCCGTTGCAGCCATCTGGGGAGTGAACCAGCAGATTCAGACTATCTCTCTGTCTTTACCTCTCTCTGTAACTCTGTCTTTCAAATAAATAAAATAAATCTTTAAAAAAAAACCACATGTTAAAGTTATTGTGTAAATCCTTACTTGATCTATTTTAGATTAACCTACCTAAAACTTAAAGATATAGAAGAATTAGCAATGATATTCTGACACTTATCATTTGATACCATGTAACTGAAAAGATATATTTATTCAGGAAATGTTTTTCTCATTTTAACTTTGCATTATGAATTTTTGTCATATATGATAATATATTAAATAAATTTCCATTAGAGATTAGGATTTAGAATTAGTGCAAGAAGCAAATATATGTACTGACTCTGGAAAATATCACAAGAAATGAATATCCCAATGAGGAAATGGTCTAAATAATTGAAGCAATTAACATTTATTTCCTTAGTACACTAAGAGTACCTCACTAAAAGGAATGGTTGAGTTTGCCATATAAGTAATGCACTCATGTATCAAAAGAAATGTCAATTTACAAATGTATTTGTATAAATTCTTTTTTGTTAAATGTTTATTTGAAAGTAGGGGAGAGAGAGAGATTCTATCTGCTGGTTTACAAATGGCCGCAGTGATCAGGGCTGGGCCAGACCAAAGCCAGGAGCCTGGAATTGCATCTGTGTTTCCCACATGGCAGTCAGGGGGACAAGTGCTTGAGGCTTCACATGCTGCTTTCTATGCATAGTATCAGGGAGCTGGATTGAAAATGGAGCTGCCAGGACTCGAAATGATGCTCTGATAGGGGGTGCCAGCATGGTAAGCAGTGGCCTAACCCACTGCACCACAGCTCTGGCCCCTAAATCTTGCCTTATTCTTGATCATAATTTAATCATTTATAAGAGATTCAAGGTCAAATCCAAGATTATCAAACTCAGCACCAAATAAATGTAATGCCAGCTTTGTCTTTTTATTTGGTGGTGCCAATCCAGCTTAACACATGGAATAGAAAAAAAGGAATAACCTATTAATAAGTTTGCTTCTGTAGGCCTCTCTGAGTTCAATATTTGTCAAATGTTACACAATTAATTGTCATAAGAGTGATGATGTGATTTTCCATTTAACAAATTAAGAAATTGAATCTTGAGAAATTAAGTCAAATTTCTAACCTCCAGGAGGTTAATAAAATTTACATTCTCAGACAGGTTATAAATTCTTCATTTTGTGGCTCTGTAACAATTCCTATTCTAACTGTATTTCTTGAATCCCTTCCTTCCCACTCAATTTGCTGCTTCTAATCACCTATGGAACAGGGGAACCAGAGGAACTAATTTTCTTAGAATAGGGTATGAAAGAAGAGTAGAGTAATAATGAGGACATGAAGGTCATTCTGAGAATGAAATTCATGAGCTTCAGTGGATGAACACTTTATATCCATATTCATGATACTAGGCTACATCAATTGTTAGACCTGTGTGCTCTATTATTAGTACACCTGTAGTGGCAGAGACAAACCCATTGAAGAAGCTAAATGGTTGTCAAGCTCAAGATAGAATATAAATTGGTAAAATTAAGTGTGTTTCATGATCAAAGTCAAGGGTTGTTTGGTTCTTAGTGTGCCAAAACAAAGTACAATAAACTTAAGACAAAAGAAAATAATTTTCTTACATTTGTGGGCACTAGGAGTCCAAAATCAAAATGTTAGCTTAGTTATGCTTCCTGTAAAATCTGTAGGAGAGAATCCTTTCTTAGCCTGTGTAGTTTCTAGCCACTCCTGTTCTTCCTTGTGCTGTAATTGTTGTTGTTGCTTTGGTGGTATAACTCCATCTCTGCTCTGCATGCACATCATATCCCTGTGTGTCTTCATGTGGCATTCCCTGTTTGCTCCCAAAGTTGCCTATTCTTACAAAGGCAACCGCCATTTTGGATTAGGGTTCACCCTAATGTGATAATCTTAACTTGATTACATCTTCAAAATATTTATAGGATTTCAGCATATATTTAAGGGGAGACACAGTTTAAATAATAACAAAGATGATGGACAAGAATGAGAGAAAACTAAGAAGAAATGCTCTTTTTTTTTTAAAAAAAGATTTATTTATTTATTTATTTGAATTAGAGAGAGAGAGAGAGAGAGGGAGGGAGATAGCGAGGGAGGGAGAGAGAGATCTTCCATCTGCTGGTTCGCTCCCCCAAGTGGCCACAACTACCAGAGCCAGGCCAGGTGAAGCCAACAGCCTGGAGCTTCACGTGGTTCTCTTACGTGGCAGGACCCCAAACACTTATGCCATCATCCACTGCTTTCCCCAGACCATCAGCGGAGAGCTTGATAGGAAGCAGCTCAGCATATTGTGACCTGGTGTCCACACGGGATGCACAGCATTACAGTTGGCGGCCCATTCTGCTCTGTCACAAAGCTGGCCCCAGGAAGCAATGTCCTTAAGAGGAAATGAATTCTAAATGTACAACACAATGTTGCTTTAAAAGGTTTGAGGAAAATGGACTAAAAATTGTGGTGTGAATATTTTTATGTTTACGCAAGTATATCGAAATCCACATGACCCTCAAAGTTTTCATGGAAATTGAATATTATAAAAAAAAAGCAGATTCCATTTTTTTACACCGTGATTCAATTAATTTTTAGTTCCATTTCCCCAAACATCTTTTGAATTCCCTTCCTACTTAGGAAAGGGTTTTATAAAGAACATTCCACAATAAATCTCATATGGTGATCCATGCCATGATGCCCCTAGGTTTCTGATATTGAAGGTTTGCAAATGAAAATTTTGGCAAATCGCTTTTTAATTACCTGATGCTCTCCTAGTTTTTGATTTTTTCTTAAATACTCTAGAATGCAGGATAAATACTAGAGCTGAGTTATAATTGCAACAAAGAGGAAGATGGGCATAAATAAATGACAGAAAGAGAGAATGTATCTTAGGTGAAAAATAAACACTAAGTCCAAAGAAAAGACCACAGACAAATAAGAAAAGGGAGCCTTAAACAAAGACTCTGAATAAAATTTGATGTTTTAGCTTCAACAATGAATACATGGATTTTTCACAGAGCACAGACTCTATCTCAGATAATCAGGTATTTTAACTACATGGTTATGAAAATATCACTCTGAATGATTATGCCATTACCTCTGCAGGAAACATAATCTCAGAAAGATGTCAAGGATTGATGTGTATTTGTCATTGTCTTCCAGTCAATAATAATTTTCTAATGAGTTTTATTTCTATCAATAAATGGTACGTGGGAAAAAAGCACAGGAGTAAACAAACTTAAAAGTATGATAGAGGACATAGGTGTAAAACTAGATCTATGTTCAGAATACAAAGGGAGTGATACACAATAAAATTATTTTGTGACCACGTCTGTTCTTCTTAAGCAAACAGTTCAAGCATGTCTATGCTTTTTTCCTGGGGGGAAAGCTCTCAAAATAATAGGGCTGGCGAGAGTGGCAAGGAGGCCGGAACTGAGAAAAGATGATCAATGGGTGCAAAGTAATACAGAGACAAGAGAAGTAAATCCTGGGGATCTGCTACACAGGTGCCTGAAGATAATGATAATGAATGCTGTATTTCTAAAAATCCAGGAGAAAGATTTTGACAGTTTTTAATAATAAATATTAAAGAAGATAAATATTCCTACTCTGAATTGAACTTTATATAATGTGTATCTGTATTATGATACCCCACAAACATGTAAAATTTTATGTATCAATAACTTTTTTTAAAAATAAAAGAAATAAAAATATTTGCCTCTAGAAAACTCTAAATGTATTTCACTTGTGAAATTTGTTTTTCTGGTATTAAACTTATGACATAAGGAGCTATTTGTCCCCAACTGTTATTAAGAATGTACATGAAGGGGCCGGCACCGTGGCTCACTCGGCTAATCCTCTGCCTGTGGCGCTGGCATCCCATGTGGGCGCCGGGTTCTAGTCCTGGTTGCTCCTCTTCCAGTCCAGCTCTCTGCTGTGGCCTGGGAGGGCAGTAGAGGATGGCCCAGGTGCTTGGGCTCCTGCACCTGCATGGGAGACCAGGAAGAAGTACCTGGCTCCTGGCTTCGTATCTGTGCAGCGCCGGCCGTAGCAGCCATTTGGAGAATGAACCAATGGAAGGAAGACCTTTCTCTCTCTGTCTCTGTCTCTCACTGTCCATCACTCTACCTGTCAAAAAAAAATGTACCTGAATATTACAATATCCTTATATTAAAGTTTTAAAATTCATAAATTTCTTGCCCACATATTTGTATAACAGTTGATAAGTCCTGTTTTTCCTGGGTAGCCTCGTGTTTTAAATCTTAGCTTCTGAAATCAGAGTGCAGGTTTTCAAGTTAGCATCTGAACCTTTTCTTGTGTTGTGAAAGTAGGATGAAGAACTGACAGGATGCTTGCAAGGATGATGTTTACAAAGAATTTATAACAGACTTTGTCACATAATCAGTGTTAAGTAAACATTACTGTGCTAATAGGATTGTTAAATGCATTTACAGAACAATAATAATTTCTCTTTCAGAATTTATAAATTGAAAAATCACTCTTGTAAGGGATCAAACAGAATGGAGAGAAATAAAATAAATAGGAGACTAAAAGAATGAAGGAAAAACAGATGGTAGAGATTGGGAAAGGTTTTGCAACGACAGATTCCTATTTTCATTAGGAACAACTGCTCTTGTTTCTCTAGAATACCCCCATGTCATGCAGATGTTCAGACACACAGTCCTGTAAACACTCGTTTTAAAATATTTCTTTGTTTATGTTGTATTACTAAACAAATTGTAATAATTCTTATAATACATCAATCTTTTGTCTCTATCATCAGCTTTCTGTGAATGAAGCAGATATATGCTAGCTTTCTTCTGAAGAGATCTTATAGTATTCTTCCCCATCAAGGCCAACAGTGATAGTTCTCTTCATACCATAATAAAAAATTATCAGGAAATAAACAAATTCCCTAGAAGTAGGAAGGGGGAAGAAATCCATTTGGTAGAAACACAACCAGAATTGCTTTACATCAAAAAGAAAACAAAAAATATTCAAACAGTCCTCATTTCATCCACATTGCATTTAGTGAAGAGGTGCAATATTTAAGTGCTATATTAGTTATAGACTAACCAGACAACAGAAACCACTTTAATGCTTAAATGGAGTCATGTAGACAATTGGTTATTCAAGTGGGGTGGAGGAATTCAAATTTAGGAGAGCAAAGTAGCCCAGGGATTAGTAATATAAGCAGTCACTCTGATGCCCTGTCTGGACCTGGAGGCATAGAGAGAGGAGATACTTTTACCAGGAGCTTGGCTAATGACAGAGCTGGGAAAGTAGGAGCTATGGTACAGTGTTCTGGAAGAATTTTTATACAGGGAGGAGGGAGGCTCACTCCCAAATAATCCAAGAAGAGGAAAAACTGGATAAATTCTTTTTGTTGTTGTTATCTAATCCCGACTGACAATCTCCCAACAATACCTTCCCTGGACATTTCTAGCAGGGAGTCCATTGATTAGAAGCCTTAGTGAATATCATTCCTGTCATCCCATAATATGTAGTACAGTTGTGAAAGTGGAAAGAGTAGGTGGCTACGATTATCCCAGGGAAAACAAGCGCTGGAAAAGCACAGTAAATACAGAAAGACTTGTCATGTGGATGGATGTAAAATGATGAAATTGTATGATGGATTTTCAAAGCATTGATGACATTTTTGAGGATTATTAAAAAACCATGCAGAGATTTCAAAATTCTCTTGCACAAAAATAAAATTAGCTGTTGATTTCATTTTTTCATGAATTTCTTAGTAGCTTCTTACTACTTGGAAAAGTCAGATGAAAGGACAGATGAGTTGATGGCCAGATGGGAAAGAAGGAAACAAGCAGATCAGGAAAATCTCTCAGATTTCAGCAATTAAAGTCTACGTTTCAAGGAGGAGTTTATTTGCTTTTATTCAAGTTTAATGACAAATACTCAAAAAAATCACATTAACTACTGCATTGATTTTTAATTATCTTTTCATTTCATGGCATTTGTGTCTATTATTATCCCCTCTTGGAATTTTTCTTTACTTTTTTAAAAGATTTATTTACTTTTAAAGTCAGAATTACAGAGAGACATGTACAGTGAGAGAGAGAGAGAGAGAGAGAGTGATCTTCCATCCACAGGTTCAGTCTATAGCTCTGGCCACAATAGCCAGTGTTGGGCAAAGCCATGAGCCAGGAGCTTCAATCAAGTCTCTCATACAGGAAGTAGGGGCCCAAAAATTAAGCTCTCCTCTGCTGCTATTCCCAAGAGCTGAATAGGAAGTAGAGCAGCAGAGACACTAACGGGCACCCATATGGGATGCTGGCATCATCGCAGTCAGTGGCTTAACCTGTTAGGCCACAATGCCAGCCTCTTTATTTATTTATATACTTTTAAAATTTTTGGTTATCATGCAATGTTTGTATACTTTTATAATACATTGGAGTATTTCAACACTTACAATCTATAGTGTAAACTGATCATATAAAGCAACTGGTATGTTAATTTTCTTTTTATTATGTTTGGTTGCTCTCTTTTAGTGTTTTTAAAGGTTTTTTTTATTTATTTAAGAGGCAGAGTTAAAGAGAAGCAGAGGCAAAGAGAGAAAGAGAAGTCTTCTGTCAGCTGGTTCACTCCCAAAATGGCTTGTAACTGCAATGGCTAGAGCTGGGCCAACGGGAAGCCAGGAGCCAGGAGCTTCTTCCAAGTCTCCCACGTGGGTGGGAGCAGTTCAAACTAATGGTTTCCCAGGCCATAGCAGAGAGATGGATCAGAAATGGTGCAGCCGGGACATAAACCAGTGCCCATTTTGTATGCTGGCACTGCAGGCTGTGGCTCCACCTGCTATGCCACAGTGACTCAGTGATTGCTCCTCTTTTTTTTTTTAATGCAACATGTAATACATTATCATGAACTATAGTCACCCCATGGTGTTATGTAACACTTGAACTTATTACTGTGTTGTGGTAACTGTGATACTTCTTCTCCTATTCCTTTGACTCCCACTTTCCCAGCCTCTTTGCATCACAATTCTCAGTTCAAATCAACTTTTCTTTTAACTCTCACATATGGGAAAAATTCAGGGCTCATAAAGACTATTAAATGATAAAGCACTACCAACTTGCCTTTCTTTTTCTACTCCTTACGGATGATATTAGAATTATAGCAATTCTCCCATGTTTGGTTGTCACTTCATTTCCACACATTGTGATTTCTTTATAACATCAAAAACAGAATTTGGGGCCCATTTTTTTTGAAAGATTTATTTATTTATTTGAAAGTCAGAGTTATACAGAGAGAGGAGAAGAGGCAGAGAGAGAGAGAGGGAGAGAGAGGTCTTCCATCTGCTGCTTCACTCCCCAGTTGGCTCAAAGGCCAGAGCTGCGCTGATCCAAAGCCAGGTGCCAGGAGCCAGGAGCCCGGAGCTTCTTCTGGGTCTCCCAAGCAGGTGCAGGGGCCCAAGGACTTAGGCCATCTTCCACTACTTTCCCAGGCCATAGAAGAGAGCTAGATTGGAAGTGGAGCAGCCAGGACTGGAACCGGCGCCTATATGGGATGCTGGCGCTGCAGGCAGTGGCTTTACCTGCTATGCCGCAGTGCTGGTTGGGCTCACTTTTAATAGAAGATCCAGTTGGACATCCGTAGTTTTTCATTTTAGTAAAATATATATACTTCCTTACCTGTGGAGAAACATACCTGCACCTTCTTGATTTATTTCATGCAGAGCCAATCCAAGTTTCCTTCATAAGCCTAGTATTTCTTCACCATCCTGAAATTCGGGATTGCCACAAAGGAAACATTATAGTTATCTTTTCTTAATAAAGGAATTAAGAATTTTACTTCAGAGTTTGTGCTTTTTTTGAAACTATGAGGCTTCTTCAAAAAAGATCATGGAAAATGGAATTGAAAGATAATTATTTTAGTGTAAAACAACTTTGAAACCCTTGCATAATACTTTTCATAAACTTTGAAGATCCCCGCTTGAACAGATTGCATTAATACGAAATCCATCCCAAGAATCTGAGGTTCAAAGTGACACTGAAACTTCAAGATAACAATGCTGATGCTTTTCAGAGACTATCCATAGTCCATCTTGATCACACAAATAAATAACCCAAACCAATATAGTAATGATTGGATAAAAAAACTGATATATATATACACTTATGGAATACTACTGAGACATAAAAAAGAATGAAATCCTGTTTTTGCAACAAAACAGATGTAACCTGAAGCTATTATGCTGTGTGAAATAAACCAGTCCCAAAAAGACAAATATTATATATTTGCCCTGATATGTAGCTAAAATATATCAGAACACATATATATGTATACACATACATATATATGTATATAAACAAAAGAGATATCTTATGGTCTGATTGTTTTTAGCCCTGTTTGTACTCCTGTGGAACTGTGATGTTTATACATTTTTTTTTCTTTTTTTATTATTATTTTTTTTGACAGGCAGAGTGGACAGTGAGAGAGAGAGACAGAAAGAAAGGTCTTCCTTTGCTGCTGGTTCACCCTCCAATGGCAGCTGCGGCCGGCGTGCTGAGGCCAGCACACCACACTGGTCCGAAGCCAGGAGCCAGGTGCTTCTCCTGGTCTCCCATGGGGTGCAGGGCCCAAGCACTTGGGCCATCCTCCACTGCACTCCTGGGCCATAGCAGAGAGCTGGACTGGAGGAAGAGCAACCAGGACAGAATCTGGCACCCCGACCGGGACTAGAACCCGGTGTGCCGGTGCTGCAGGCAGAGGATTAGCCTATTGAGCCGTGGCGCAGGCCGATGTTTATAAATGTTACTTGTTGAATATTGTGATTCGTTGTGCATTAAGCCTGGGATTATAGAGTGGACTAGGACTCTGCGTTTGCAAAGGTTGAAGAAGAGGAAGGGATGGAGGAGGGGGTGGGGCGAGGGAGAGAGAGAGGGAAGGAGGGCATGATGGCTGTTTTCTTGGAGTTATACCTGTGAAATGCATGGAATCTGTTTTCCTTATATTGATGCTAATTTCAAAATCTAAAAAAAAATTGAAAAGAGGAAAATTATTTTAGCCTTTGTAAGTTTCATTTTCTTAATTATATATAATTATTGATAAGATTAAATATGATATCAAACATACATGCTCAATAAAGATCCACACTTCTAAAAATATTCCGAATGATAACATTACCTTATGAAACCCTGCAATGGGGTGCTAGGGCAGATTCTATTTTTCTAGGAAAAAATACTATCAATGGTTTCAAAGTCCCTGGGTTCTATAGATTTGATTCTCTTCATGTGAGCCATATTTTTCTCTTTTGTAAATTGTATCTAGCTTCAATTTATTCTTCCAACTCCGTAAAAGATCAGAAAGTACTTAAGACAGAACATTTAAGAGTTAGTTCTGTCCAAGGAATGAGGATTTTTAAAACATAAATATGTATCAACTCTACTCATGGGATTCATAGTATCAATTTAATCTATCAGATAATATCTTTTTCCACTTTTCTAACATTTGGATGAAGATTAAATAGTTTAGGTTTTCAAGTTAATTATCTCAGTATGTAATCTAACATCATATTTTCTTTACCATTTCTAAGAAATCATAAAGATGATGTCATTTCAACATTTTGCAAATAATTCAATTATTAAATATTTTCTTCCTGCTTACACATTTAATTACAATGATTCTTTGAATAATTCATTTAATCCATAATCGTGATTGCCTGTAGTTGCATAAATAATAACAATGCAAATGGAAAGAATGAGATAAACATTCAATTATACTCTGTATTGGCCAGACTGTAAGTTCTTGGAAACAACAAACAATTCAAAATCCAGTGTTGATCATTTAAATGGGAATGATGAAGTAAATTAGAAATTGTTACAAAACAATTTCTTGTTGCTTCACACCCTAATCTTACAAATTGTATGCCCCTGCTTCACAATACATGCTTCTTTATCATTTTAACCAATGAGCATCTCCACCAATAAATGACTGATTTCATTACTATACTACTTAAGCACAGTTTTGTCAGTGTTTTGTCAGTGAGCTGTCAGTGATTTTTTTTAAAGATTTATTTATTTAATTGAGAGGCAAAGTTACAGAGATGGAGAGGCAGAGAGAGAGAGAGAGAGAGGGAATTTTCTATCCCCCAAATGGTTACAATGGCCAGAGATGGGCTGATCCAAAACCGGGAACCGGGAGTTCCTTCTGGGTCTCCCATGTGGGTGCAGGGGCCCAAGGACTTGGGCCATCTTTTACTGCTTTCCCAGGACATAGCAGAGAGCTGGACTGGAAGTGGAGCTGTTGGGACACAAACCAGCACCCTTATGGGATGCCAGCTCTACAGGCGGTGGCTTTATCTGCTACACCACAGCACTGGCCCCAAACTATCTGTGATTTTTTTAAAAAAAGTAAGTATGTGTGAATCTGATAGCAAGAAATAAAAATATATGAATGATGTTGAAAATGAGAATGAAGGTGATTACTGATATTGAACAGGGATTTCATAATTTCTTGCATAGCACCAAGCATTAATGGGGGACAAGGGAATGATTCTGAAATTACGATAAAGATATATAAGCAAGTCATCTATCACTCTTTTTTATTTTATTATTTTTTTTTTGAGAGGCAGAGTTAGGCAGTGAGAAAGGCAGAGAGAAAGGTTTTCCTTCCATTGGTTCATCCCCTAAATGGCCACTACGGCTGGCGCGCTGCAGCTGGTGAAGCCAGGAGCCAGGTGCTTCCTCCTGGTCTCCCATGCGGGTGCGGGGCCCAAGCACTTGGGCCATCCTCCATTGCCTTCCAGGGCCACAGCAGAGAGCAAGAATGGAAGAGGAGCAACCAGGACAAAATCTGGTGCCCCAACCGGGACTAGAACCAGGGATAACTGTGCCACAGGCAGAGGATTAGCCAAGTGAGCCGCGGCGCAGGCATCATCTATCACTCTTAAAATGCACTGTTTGTTCAACTGAATGAAAATAATCATACCACGGTAAGCATGTGTAATGTGCACGGTATTAAGGAATCAAAATAATGTTTACACTATCATTTTTTGTTGCCCATATCTTCACAGTAACAACCCGAGCCTATGAGGAAAAAAAAAAAAAACTGGTAGATAAGAGCAACTTACAATACACAGCAGAATTTTAAAATATCCAAAACTAATTTCCAAAACCTGTGATGGAGATATAGTGAAAGGATCTATTTATTTTGACAACAAAAATCTTCATGGAGGAAAGGGTAATGGTTTCAAGTTTTTCAAGTGAAAAATTTTGAGAGTTGAAAATTAGGAAACCAGCTTTTCTCAGAGTGAAAGATAAGCACGGGCCAAGACCTGGGGATGGAAAGAGACTCTAGCAGGAAGAACTCACTGAAGTGCTGGAGAAAATGCCTGAAGGAAATGATTAATGAGGCTGGAAAAGCAGTTTGGGGGAAAGCCAGAAAAATCTGTATGCCACGGATGGTCTGTGTTCCTGTCTTCATGCTTTCAGAAACAGAGCTGTGTGCTCAGGTAAAACTGGCTCCAAGTCCAGGCTATGCGTTGTTAAACTAGCTCCACAAATAATGCGACATGATTTGCAAGTGCCCAGATACAGCCCTCCTGAAAACATATTGTAAGTTGCCATGACATAAGTATAGATCAACTATTTTTACTTTTCCATGTTTTGGGTGTCTTTGAAAATCAATTAACTTCTTGGAAAAGTCAAAATTCAATTCATTACTAACAAATGTCTCAAAAGATGAATAATAGCTTAAACATCTAATAGACATCTCATGTTCAGGTGTCAAATGCTGATCTATTTTCTCTTCCTACTCAAATCCGCTTATCTACTTATTACAGCAAACCACAACATGTCAATTCGTCAGCTCCATCCTTCTACTTCCTGAATAAAAACATTGGCATTATCCTCCTCGACTCCTTTAGAACTTTCACAACCCATATCCAAATTCAGTTGGCTCTGTCCTCAAAATCTATTAAGATTCTTATCACCGCTCACCAGCTGTTCTTGGATTTGTTTTTTCTTTTATTAATACCCTCTACAGAGATGTGCCTATTCCCACTTAGTTGATTTACACTGTATCACTAAAGCATGTTTGTTTGTTTGTTTGTTTCCTACCCAAAGACAAATCATGCTATATCATGGTTAAAGACATTGAAATACCTAATGGCTAAGTATAGGTGTTAATTTGACAGGCAATGAAGTGCCCATTTGGTCACATGTCATTGTTAGTGTGATAGTGGTGTTGTTTCTGAATGAGGTTAACTTTGATTCAAGCAACTGAATTGAGCAGATTGCCCTTCTTAATCTGGTTAAGATTAAGTTAAGATTAACCAGTGCAACACACTGAAGATCTGAGTAGAACAAAAAGGTTGAGGAGGAGGGGATTCCTACAGCCTGACTGCTTGAGCCTACAGAGTCAAGCTTAGACATCGGCTTTGGTTTTCTTCCTTCCTTCCTTCCTTCCTTCCTTCCTTCCTTCCTTCCTTCCTTCCTTCCTTTCTTTCTTTCTTTCTTTCTTTCTTTCTTTCTTTCTTTCTTTCTTTGACAGGCAGAGTGGACAGTGAGAGAGACAGAGAGAAAGGTCTTCCTTTGCTGTTGGTTCACCCTCCAATGGCCGCTGCAGCCAGTGTGCTTCAGCCGGCACACCGCACAGATCCGATGGCAGGAGCCAGGTATTTATCCTGGTCTCCCATGGGGTGCAGGGCCCAAGCACTTAGGCCATCCTCCACTGCACTCCCTGGCCACAGCAGAGAGTTGGGAGCTTTAGTTTTCAAACTGGAGTGTACAGCATCAACTTCCTGGGGTCTCCAGAGCATCAATTGCAAATCTTGGAACTTATCAGCATCCCTAACTATGGGAGCCAGTTCTGTATTTTATATACACAGAGATGATCCCTGATTTACAACGGCTCAACATGGACTAATTATTTTTTAACTCTGAAAAGGTTCAACATGATATGCATTAAGTAAAAACTGCACTTCAAATTTTTTATCATGGCCGGCGCCACGGCTCAATAGGCTAATCCTCCACCTAGCGGCGCCAGCACACCAGTTTCTAGTCCTGGTCGGGGCGCCAGATTCTGTCCCGGTTGCCCCTCTTCCAGGCCAGCTCTCTGCTGTGGCCAGTGAGTGCAGTGGAGGATGGCCCAAGTGCTTGGGCCCTGCACCCCATGGGAGACCAGGAGAAGCACCTGGCTCCTGCCATCGGATCAGTGTGGTGCGCCGGCCGCAGCACGCTGGCCGCAGCGGCCATTGGAGGGTGAACCAACGGCAAAAGGAAGACCTTTCTCTCTGTCTCTCTCTCTCACTGTCCACTC
Organism: Oryctolagus cuniculus; assembly: GCF_964237555.1. Taxonomy (NCBI): domain Eukaryota; kingdom Metazoa; phylum Chordata; class Mammalia; order Lagomorpha; family Leporidae; genus Oryctolagus; species Oryctolagus cuniculus. The sequence goes on from NC_091433.1 coordinate 24,963,466, forward strand.
TGCCTGTTAAAAAAAAAAAATTGTTAATCCCATCCTGGGCTTGTAATAAATGGTGTGATGGTCTCTCCCAATGCTAAAATTCAACTGGGAACCCCACCACCCAATCAGCCACTCTATCATAAGTGGAAACAACCAATATTCTCCAGTATGCTACATTGCTACACTGAATGCTTAATAGCTTAGATGTATTTAAACACTTTCAACTTGTGGTAGGTTTATCAGGGTATAAACTCACTGCTTAGGCTCTGTTTTTTTGGGAGAACCTTGGCAAACATAGGGTCTTCCCAATCCTTCACAGCTGTCTCCAAGGCTATACAACCTGATTCTTTCCTCCACTGGCCTTGTTGCTGCTATTTGAACCTCTCCTCTTTTGCTCTAGTCCTTGCTATTTTGACAAATGGCATGTCCCAAAAGCTTTGGATCCATTATGTCTTCTGCTTAGAACTCAAGTCTTCTTATCATCATAGCTCTGGCAGTTGCAGTGATTTGGGGAGTGAACCAGCAAATGGAAGATCTCCCCACCCCCTGCCTCTGCCTCTCTGTAACTCTGCTTTTCAAATAAATAAATAAATAAATAAATGTTTAAAAGTAAAGAAAGAAGAAAGAAAACTGAGAAACAGGTTCCAGACCTACTGCACTCCTTGCTATAACTAATGTTGCCCCCAATTTTTTTTTTAAAAAATCATCTGGAATTCTCTTATATAATGACTTAATTTATTTTTTAAGATTTATTTATTTATTCAAAAGGAAGAGTTACAGAGAGGCAGAAGTAGAGAGAGAGAGGTCTTCCATCTGCTGGTTTACTCCCCAGTGGCCACAACGGCTAGAGTTGTACCCATCCAAAGCCAGGAGCCAGGAGCTTCTTTCAGGTCTCCCACACAGGTTTAGGGGCCCAAGGACTTGGGCCATCTTCTCCTGCTTTACCAGGCCATAGCAGAGCACTGGATCAGAAGAGGAGCAGGTGGGACTCTAACGGATGCTCATATGGGATGTTGGCACTGCAGGTGGTGGCTTTACGTCTTAAACACAAAGCTGGCCTGGATTTAATTTATTTTTAATCATAATGTTGTTATATAGAACAAACATGTTTATCAAATATTGAAGGATTTTGATTTTGATTGAATGAAGCACATATATTACATTGACTTTTTCTAATTATCTGAAATTAGAAAACAAAGGCGATAGTTAGTTTCATACTTTGAAAATATCACTTTAGCAATATGACATCATTTAATGTTTTTCATTTATATTCAATTAAGTTTTGATCTATGGTTTCTGAAAGATATAAAGTCAAAGCAATTTACATAATTTGGATATTTGAATGCAATATATCTTGTTACTTACCACAGAGGTTGTCACGTTTGTCATGTCATTAATCATTCTATTCTTACATAATTCTTTCAGGATTTCTTATAGGCAAAAGATCTTTCATTTGTCCTTAAATTTTCTTGTTTCCTTTTCAGAGCTGATTCATCACCTGTGCATATGGCACCTCATTCAGCGTCTTCTTAGGGGCAGTGTTCCAAGAAACAAATACTAGACAGTGCTTTGCACTTGCTTCATGTTAATTCTCAGTTCATTAGAAAGAATTTCCCTATTAATAAACCATCACTAGGTAGGCACAATACTAAAAGGATTGTGTATAAAGAGAAGTTACATTTTATAAACTAATGATGGAAGAAATTAATGAGAAAGTTAGTAGAACTTCTGACATATTTCTTTAACAAAACGGTTGGACTTCTTACTCAATGATCCAATAAAACAGGAAATATTACAGTTGGAGGTCATTGCTATAAGTGAGCTTAGCAAAAGAGGAAGAAGCATAATTTCATGTGGAGATTTGAGAACCAGACTGAATCCAAAGAAATTGACCATGAATGGAACAAATAAATAAAGAAAATACTAAGAGGGATAACGTATTAAGTTGTTCACCAACAGTCAGGGCAAGCGCTGATCAAGTCACTGTTTCTCATAGTGTTCCTTTCACTTTAACAGGTTTCCTTTTTGGTGCTCAGTTAGTTGTCACCGATCAGGGAGAACATATGGTATTTCTCCCTTTAGGACTGGCTTATTTCACTCAGCATAATGCTTTACAGATTCCTAACAGGGATCACTTTTCAGTTAAAATTTAAACACCTAAGAATAATTGTGTGTTAATTACAAAGTTCAACCAATAGTACTAGAACAACAACAAAAAAATACTAAAATGGATAAAGTATTACATTGTACATCAACAGTCAGGACAAGAGCTTTCAGGTCACTGTTTCTTATAGTGTCCATTTCACTTCAACAGGTTTCCCCTTTGGTGCTCAATTAGTTGTCGCCGATCAGGGAGAACATATGATATTTGTCCCTTTGGGACTGGCTTAATTCACTCAGCATGATGTTTTCCAAATTCCTCCATCTTGTTGCAAATAATACTTTTGGTTGAATACTGTAATCAATACACAGTTATTCTCAAGTGTTGAAACTTAACTGAAAAGTGATCGCTGTTAAATATAAGAGTGGGAGTAAGAGAGGGAAGACATGTACAATTCCGGACATGCTGAAGCTGACTTACCTCAAACGGTAGAGTTAGAAACATACTAGGTGATTCCAATTCAATCCCATCAAGGTGGCATGGACCAATGCCATCTCACTAGTCCCAGTGATCAATTTCTGTTCACAGTTGATCATAATGATAGGACTAAGAGCCAAAGGGATCACATAAACAAGACTAGTGTCTGCAAATACTAGCTGATAGAATAAAAAAGGGAGAGAACGATCCAACATGGGAAGCAAGATACACAGCAGACCCATAGAATGGCAGATGTCCTAAACAGCACTCTGGCCTCAGAATCAGCCCTTAAGGCACGCGGATCTGGCTGAAAAGCCCATGAGAGTATTTCAGGCATGGAAAGCCAAAACACTCTGGCGAAAAAAAAAAAAAAAAAAAAAAAAAACTAAATGAAAGATCTCCGCGAGTGAGATTGCTAGTGATCTTGAACATTTTTTCGTGTGTCTGTTGGCCATTTGGATTTCCTCTTTTGAAAAATGTCTATTGAGGTCTTAAGTGGGTTGTTTGTTTTGATCTTGTGGAGTTTCTTGATTTCTTTGTAGATTCTGGTGATCAACCCTTTATCAGTTGCATAGTTTGCAAATATATTTTCCCATTCTGTCGGTTGTCTCTTCACTTTCCTGACTGTTTCTTTTGCAGTACAGAAACTTCTCAATTTGATGAAATTCCAAATGTTAATTTTGGCTTTGACTGCCTGTGCTTCTGGGGTGTTTTCCAAGAAGTCATTGCCGGTACCTATATCTTGCAGGGTTTTTCCAATGCTCTCTAATAATTTGATGGTGTCAGGTCGTAGATTTAAGTCTTTAATCCATGTTGAGTGAATTTTTGTGTAAGGTGAAAGGTAGGGGTCTTGCCTCATGATTCTGCATGTGGAAATCCAATTTTCCCAGCACCATTTATTGAATGGACTGTCCTTATTCCAGGGATTGCTTTTGGACCCTTGATCAAATATGAGTTGGCTGTAGATGTTTGGGTTGATTTCTGGTGTTTCAATTCTGTTCCATTGGTCTATCCATCTGTTTCTGTACCAGTACCATGCTGTTTTGATTACAACTGCCCTGTAGTATGTCCTGAAATCTGGTATTGTGATGCCTCCGGCTTTGTTTTTGTAGTACAAGATCGCTTTAGCTATTCGAGGTCTCCTGTGTCTCCATATGAATTTCAGCATCATTTTTTCCAGATCTGAGAAGAATGTCTTTGGTATCTTGATTGGGATTGCATTGAATCTATAAATTGCTTATGGGAGAATGGACATTTTGATGATATTGATTCATCCAATCCATGAGCATGGAAGATTTTTCCATTTCTTGGTATCCTCTTCTATTTCCTTCTTTAAGGTTTTGTAATTTCCATCTTTTCCCCATTCAATAGGATGCTGGCCGTGGGTTTTTCATAGATTGCTTTGATTGTATTGAGGAATGTTCCTTCCAAACCCAGTTTGCTTAGAGTTTTCATCATGAAAGGGTGTTGTATTTTATCAAATGCTTTCTCGGCATCTATTGAGAGAATCATATGGTTTTTCTTCTGCAGTCTGTTAATGTGGTGTATCACATTGATTGTCTTGCGCACATTAAACCATCCTTGCATACCAGGGATAAATCCCACTTGGTCTGGGTGGATGATCTTTCTGATGTGTTGTTGCATTCTATTGGCCAGAATTTTATTGAGGATTTTTGCATCTATGTTCATCAGGGATATTGGTCTGTGATTCTCTTTCAATGCTGCATCTTTTTCCGGCTTAGGAATTCAAGTGTTACTGGCTTCATAGGAAGAATTTGGGAGGACTCCCTCTTTTTCGATTGTTCTGAATAGTTTGAGAAGAATTGGAGTCAGTTCTTCTTTAAATGTCTGGTAGAATTCACCAGTGAATCCATCTGGTCCTGGGCTTTTCTTTGTTGGGAGGGCCTTTATTACTGTTTCAATTTCTGTCTCAGTTATGGGTCTGTTTAGGTTTTCTGTGTCTTCCTGGTTCAATTTAGGTTGGTTGCATGTGTCCAGGAATCTGTCCATTTCTGATAGGTTACCCTGTTTGCTGGCATACAAGTCCTTGTAGTAATCTCTGATGATTCTTTTTATTTCTGTGGTGTCTGTTGTTACGTTTCCTTTTTCATCTCTGATTTTATTGATTTGGGTCTTTTCTCTTCTTTTTTTAGTTAGTTGGGCCAATGAGGTGTCTTCGTTTGGCTGATTTTTTGTAATTTTTTTTGGATTCAATCCTGATGATTTCTTCTCTGATTTTAATTATTTCTCTTCTCCTACCTGATTTGGGTCTGGTTTGCTGTAGGTTTTCTAGATCCTTGAGGTGAATTGAAAGCTCATCTATTTGGTGCCTTTCCAATTTCTTGATGTAGGCACCTATTGATATAAACTTTCCTCTTAACACTGCTTTTGCTGTGTCCCATAAGTTTTGGTATGTTGTGCTGTTATCCTCATTTACTTCCAGAAAGTTTTTGATTTCTCTTTTAATTTCTTCTAGGACCCATTGTTCATTCAGGAGCATGTTGTTCAATCTCCACATGTTTGCGTATGCTCTAGGGATTCCTGAGTTGCTAATTTCCAACTTCATTCCTTTATGGTCTGAGAAGCTGCATGGTATGATTCTAATTCTTTTGAATTTGCTGAGACTTGCTTTATGGCCTAGTATGTGGTCAATCCTATAGAAGGTTCCATGTACTGCTGAGAAGAATGTAAAATCTTTAGCTGTAGGATTGAAAGTGCTGTATATATCTGTTAGACCCATTTGGGCTATAGTGTCCTTTAAATATACTGTATCCTTGTTGATCTTCTGTCCTGTTGATCTGTCTATTTCTGAGAGTGGAGTATTGAAGTCCCCCAGTACTATTGTATTGGAATCTAAATCTCCCTTTAAGTCCCTCAACAAATCTTTTAGATAAACCGGTGCCCTGTAGTTAGGTGCATATACATTGATAATTGTTATATCTTCCTGTTGAATTGATCCCTTAATCATTATATAGTGTCCCTCTTTGTCTCTCTTAACAGTTTTTGTGGTAAAGTTTATGTTGTCCGATATTAAGATGGCTACACCCGCTCTTTTTTCATTTCTGTTGGCATGGTATATCTTTTTCCAGCCTTTCACTTTCAGTCTGTATGCATCTTTGTTGGAAAGATGTGTTTCTTGTAAGCAGCAAATAGATGGGTTTTGTTCCTTAACCCAATCAGCCAAATGGTGTCTTTTACTGGACAGTTCAGGCCATTAATGTTCAATGTGACTAATGATAAGTGGTAATTTTGCCCTGCCATTTGCCAAAGATAAGTTCTAATATATGCTTTGAATTCCCTGTGATCTTTTGCTGTGAGGTTTCCTTCCTTTACCTTCTTTCATATTGGTGACCGTGTTTCTGTGTTTCTGTGTGCAACACATCTTTAAGCATCTTTTGCAGGGCTGGATGAGTGGCGACAAATTCTTTCAATTTCTGTTTGCTATGAAAAGTCTTTATTTCACCTTCATTCCCAAATGATAGCTTTGCAGGATATAATATTCTGGGCTGGCAGTTTTTCTCTCTTAGTACCTGGGCTATATCTCGCCATTCCCTCCTAGCTTGTAGGGTTTCTGATGAGAAGTCAGCTGTGAGTCTGATTGGAGATCCTCTGAGAGTAATCTGACGTTTCTCTCTTGCACATTTTAGGATCTTTTCTTTATGTTTCACTGTGGAGAGTTTAATTACAACGTGTCATGGTGAGGATCTCTTTTGGTCATGTTTATTAGGGGTTCTGTGAGCTTCCTGTACTAGGATTTCTCTGTCCTTCTCCAAACCTGGGAAATTTTCTGCTAATATCTCACTAAAAAGGCCTTCTAATCCTTTCTCCCTCTCTATGCCTTCAGGAACTCCTAGAACCCGAATGTTGGGTTTTTTAAAGTATCCTGAAGATTCCCGACAATATGTTTTAGGTTTCTAATTTCCTCTTCTTTTCTTTGGTTTGACTGTATGTTTTCCTGTGCTCTATCTTCTAAGTCCGATATTCTCTCTTCTGCTTCACCCATTCTGTTTCTAAAGCTCTCTAATGTGTTTTTCATTTGATCTATTGAATTCTTCACTTCATTATGATTTCTCGTCACTATCACAGTTTCCTGTTGTACTAGTTGTTTCATTTCATTTTGATTCCTCCTTAAAATTTCATTTTCACGAGTTAGATTTTCTATCTTGTCCATTAAGGATTTCTGTAGTTCAAGAATTTGTTTTTGAGAACTTCTTAATGTTCTTATCAATTTTTTGAGATCTGCTTCTTGCATTTCTTCTATCTCATCATCTTCATAATCTTGAATTGGGGTGTCTTTTTCATTTGGGGGCGTCATAGTGACTTCCTTGTTTTTATTACCTCGGTTTTTGCATTTGTTATTTGGCATATTGGAGATATTTGGTTTCTTCACTGTGGTGCTTTTTCTTGTCATACTATGACTCTAGATTAAGTGGACTGTCTGTTTTTGATGGAGCCTTAGGGCTTGAGATGGGTGTGGCCTGAGAGCTCTGTTTGGTGTGCCAAAGGTGACACTCCCAGGTTAGGCATGGTAGATCTCTCTCTCTCTCTCTCTCTTTCTTTTTTTGATTCAAAAGGGAAGTAATTCCGCACAGCTGAATGAAGTTGGAGGTAGTTAGCAGGCAAATGATATACCCACAGGAGCCAGAGATTGGAAGCTCTTTCCCAAGGACCACACAGGGAATCTGTTCTGCCCTCAGAATGGGCTCAAATTCTCCGTCAGTCTCCCACTGGGTTGCCAAAGTTACGGAATTGTGGCGTCTCTGGAGAGTGCTCACGTGAATTCCGTGAGTTCTCTCCACCACCGTCTCTTTTTTCACAGTCTCAGTTCAGTAGCACCACAAATTTACTAGGTCCTAATCTCCTGTTAATTCACCCCGCCCAGAGTCAGGTTTTTCTGCTAGGCTCAGGGCTGGTGCAGACCTGAGGTCGCTCTGCTTATGACGTATGTCCAAGATGGCGTCTGCTCTTTGTCTTGCTCTCCTTTGAGAGGTGAGCGGAGAGAGAGAAACCCATGTCCGTATCAGCCATATCAGCCAATTTTTTTTTTCTCTCTCTCTCTCTCTCTTCTAGTTAGCCTGGTGAAATTTTACCCCTGGGGTCGTTCCCTCTAGTCTCCTCTTACCACTTGCCTGCCAGTTCTCAGGCTATTGAGGTTTGGCTCACCTCGCGTTCCAGCGCTGGTGTGAGTCTGCCGCTGGTGTCCTGAACTGTGGGCTCCCACACTATCCACGCAGGTCCACTGTGAATCATTCGTTTCAGAAGAGTTTCTTCTGCTGTTTCTTCCCCTACTCTTCCTTGAACCTGCAGTATCTCCACTTTTATTAAACTGTCTCTCCCCGGACTATCAGTGTGCTCCCTTCCTATTCTGCCATCTTGTCTCAATATTCTTAGCATATGCAATCATTCAAAATGCTAAAGCCCTCCCTCTATAGCCATACTCTCATATCACTTGTGCCAAAATCCTTTCTCTCTTTTATTAATATACAAAGTATTGGAAAAAGTTAAGCATCATTTATAAATACCAGGGGATTCCAATTCAATCCCATCAAGGTGGCATGTACCAATGCCATCTCACTAGTCCCAGTGATCAATTTCTGTTCACAAATGATCATAATGATAGAACTAAGAGCCAAAGGGATCACATAAACAAGACTAGTGTCTGCAAATACTACCTGATAGAATAAAAAAGAGAGAGAACGATCCAACATGGGAAGCGAGATACACAGCAGACCTATAGAATGGCAGATGTCCTAAACAGCACTCTGGCCTCAGAATCAGCCCTTAAGTCATGCGGATCCGGCTGAAATGTCCATGAGAGTATTTCAGGCATGGAAAGCCAAAACACTCTGGCGAAAAAAAAAAAAAAAAAAAAAACCCTAAATGAAAGATCTCCGCGAGTGAGATCCCAGTGGAAAGAATGGGTCATCAAAGAAGGGAGGAGGGTCTCTGAAGGGAGGAGAGAACTTCCACTTTCACCATGGCCTTGTCTAAATATGATCAGAGTTGGTGAACTCAGGGGGCTTCCATAGCCTTGGCAGCTCATGACAAGAGCCTAGGGTGATTACTGATGCCATAAACAAGAGTGTCAATTTGTTAAGTCAACAACAGGAGTCACTATGCACTTACTCCTCATGTAGGATCTCTGTCCTTAATGTGCTGTACATTGAGATTTAATGCTATAACTAGTACTCAAACAGTATTTTTCACTTGATGTTTCTGTGTGGGAGCAAACTGTTAAAATCTTTACTTAATGTAGTTTTGATTTGCATTTCTCTGATTGCTAATGACCTTGAACATTTTTTCATGTGCCTGTTGGCCATTTGGATTTCCTCTTTTGAAAAATGTCTATTGAGGTCCTTGGCCCATCTCTTAATTGGGTTGTTGGTTTTGTTTTTGTGGAGTTTCTTGATCTCTTTGTAGATTCTGGTTATTAACCCTTTATCTGTTGCATAGTTTGCAAATATTTTTTCCCATTCTGTCGGTTGTCTCTTCACTCTCCTGACTGTTTCTTTTGCAGTACAGAAACTTCTCAATTTGATGCAATCCCAATAGTTAATTTTGGCTTTGACTGCCTGTGCCTCCCGGGTCTTTTCCAGAAACTCTTTGCCTGTGCCAATATCTTGAAGGGTTTCTCCAATGTTCTCTAGTAACTTGATGGTGTCAGGTCGTAGATTTAGGTCTTTAATCCATGTTGAGTGGATTTTTGTGTAAGGTGTAAGGTAGGGGTCTTGCTTCATGATTCTGCACGTGGAAATCCAATTTTCCCAGCACCATTTATTGAATAGACTGTCCTTGCTCCAGGAATTAGTTTTAGATCCTTGATCAAATATAAGTTGGCTGTAGATGTTTGGGTTGATTTCTGGTATTTCAATTCTGTTCCATTGGTCTATCCTTCTGTTTCTGTACCAGTACCATGCTGTTTTGATTACAACTGCCCTGTAGTATGTCCTGAAATCTGGTATTGTGATGCCTCCGGCTTTGTTTTTGTTGTACAAGATTGCTTTAGCTATTCGAGGTCTCTTGTGCCTCCATATACCACAATGAGGTTCCACCTCACCCCGGTTAGAATGGCTCACATTCAGAAATCTACCAACAACAGATGCTGGCGAGGATGTGGGGAAAAAGGGACACTAACCCACTGTTGGTGGGAATGCAAACTGGTCAAGCCACTATGGAAATCAGTCTGGAGATTCCTCAGAAACCTGAAGATAACCCTACCATTCGACCCAGCCATCCCACTCCTTGGAATTTACCCAAAGGAATTTAAATTGGCAAACAAAAAAGCGGTCTGCAGCCTAATGTTTATTGCAGCACAATTCACAATAACTAAGACCTGGAACCAACCTAAATGCCCATCAACGGTAGACTGGATAAAGAAATTATGGGATATGTACTCTTTAGAATACTATACTGCAGTAAGAAACAACGAAATCCAGTCATTTGCAACAAAATGGAGGAATCTGGAACACATCATGCTGAGTGAAATAAGCCAGTCCCAAAGGGACAAATACCATATGTTCTCCCTGATCGGTGACAACTGACTGAACACCAAAAAGGAAACTTGTTGAAGTGAAAGGGACACTATGGGAAACGGTGACTTGATCAGCATAGCCCTGACTGTTAATGAACAACTTAATACATTATCCCTCTTAGTAGTTTTTTTGTCTGTTCTACTTAATATGACTGATTTAATTCTGTAATTAATACACAGTTATTCTTAAGTGTTGAAATTTAACTGAAATGTGATCCCTGTTAAACATAAGAGTAGGAATAAGAGAGGGAAGAGATATATAATTTGGGACATGCTCAAGCTGACTTGCCCCAAATGGTAGAGTTAGAAACATACCAGGGGACTCCAATTTAATCCCATCAAGGTGGCATGTACCAATGCCATCTCACTAGTCCAAGTGATCAATTTCAGTTCACAATTGATCATAATGAAAGGACTAAGAGTCAAAGGGAGCACATAAGCAAGTCTAGTACCTGCTAACACTAACCGATAGAATAAATAAAGGGGAGAGTGATCCAACATGGGAAGTGAGATACTCAGCAGACTCATAGAATGGCAGATGCCCTAAATAGCACTCTGGCCTCAGAATCAGCCCTAAAGGCATTCAGATCTGGCTGAAAAGCCCATGAGAGTATTTCAGGCATGGAAAGCCAAGACACTCTGGCAAAAGATCTCTGTGAGTGAGATCTCAGTGGAAAGAACAGGTCTTCAAAGAAGGAGGTACCTTTCTCTGAAGGGAGGAGAGAACCTCCACTTTGACTATGACCTTGTCTAAACAAGATAAGAGTCGGAGAACTCAAGGGGCTTCCATAGCCTTGGAAACTCATGACTGGAGCATAGGGAGATTACTGATGCCATAGACAGGAGTGTCAATTGGTAAAGTCAACAACAGGAGTCACTGTGCACTTACTCCTCATGTAGGATCTCTGTCCTTAATGTGCTGTGCATTGAGATTTAATGCTATAACGAGTACTCAAATAATATATTTCACTTTGTGTTTCTATGGGGGTGCAAACTGTTGAAATCTTTACTTAATGCATACTAAACTGATCCTCTGTAAAAAAAAAAAAAAAGAAAAGAAAAGAAAAGAAACTATCAACTCCCAACTTGACTCTCACTGGGATTAAACATGACAATAGGTCTGATCTGATTTCATCATCATTAAAAAAAATCATCTATTATTTTTCACTTTATGTTTCTGTGTGGGAGCAAACTGTTGAAATCCTTACTTAATGTATACTAAGCTGATCTTCTGTATATTAAGATAATCGAAAATGAATCTTGATGTGAATGGAAGGGGAGAGGGAGTGGGAAAGGGGAGGGTTGTGGGTGGGAGGGACGGTATGGGGGGGAAGCCATAGTAATCCATTATTCGTACTTTGGAAACGTATATTCATTAAATAAAAGTTAAAAAAAAAATCTTTACTTAATGTATGCTAAACTGATCTTCTGTATATAAAGAGAATAGAAAATGAATCTTGATGTGAATGGAAGGGGAGAGGGAGTAGATAAGGGGAGGGTTATGGTTGGGAGGGACATTATGGGGGGGAAGCCATTGTAATCCATAAAGTGTACTTTGGAAATTTATATTCATTAAATAAAAGTTAAAAAAATCATTTATAAATAAATGTGATGTAATCTCATTAGATTTACTTCTTCACTTGATAATCATACTAAAACCAGTAAGGTCTGGTCTCCTCCTCTATTGCCCAATGTATCTATAGTGTTGTTAAAAACAGTTTAATGTCAACATGTATTAGAAGGGCAGCATTTGATATTGAGGACAACTTTCATTATATTCTGCATTACTGAAACTCCTTGATTTTCATTACACAACTTTCTTCGTGTATTTCTGTAGTTCTTTCTATTTACTTTCATTACTACATGAACTATTTCCCATCTATAATTTGGTGTTCTGAACCATGAAGCTTGATGACTGTTCTTCAAACATACCATTGCTTTCCCTGTATTAGAGTTGCATACGTGCCCAAAGCAACTCCTTGGTATCTTTCATGGTAATAGTTCTTAAACTGTTTGTAGCTGGTTGACTCACATTCATTTGTTCAGGAAATATTATTTCTTAAGGGATCTATTTCCTGCTTACCATTCACTCCCATCATTTTCACTGTCTTCCTCCAGTTATGGACTTTAACACTTCGTACATCTTCATATCACGAATATCACAGAGTTTTGTTGCCTGATATTTTCATGTTTGTCTCAATTTTAAGAACATAAGGTCTTTGAAACCAGACTGTGTCCAATTTATTTATTACTGTATTCCTGGAGCTAAAGGCAATGCCTGAAACATTGCAAGCCCTCACGAAACTATCAGTTTATGAATGTTTCTGTCTAAAGCAACTGTGACAAATAAAATATTTTGTAATTTCAGAAACCATATGTGTCCTAATTGTCCAACAGAGAAGACTGTATATACATGTGGCTATTGAACATTCAAAATACAGTAAGTGTGAGTGAGGAATGGAGATTTTATTTAATTTTAATGGAATGGATTTAAATTTAATTTTAAAAAACCTGTGTGGATAGTTCTAATACATTGGACCATATATGACTGTGGGACAAAATCCATAGGAATGCTTTACAGAACACATGACTAGATAAATATACACAAAAGAGAAAATTTGTATGAATCATAAAGTTCAGCATTGACTTCATATGTGGTAAAATATCAATAAAGATTTTTGAACAAATAGTATAAGAATGCAGGATTCAAACAAGACTTCATTTTAGAATAACTCTTCTGTAAACACAGTAAAGAAAAACATATTTTGTATCTGTTAAACAAGAGAGATAATATGACTGAACTTTAAATGATAATAAGTTTTTATGTCTTACAGAAAAAACAAAACGGCTAAATCTTATTGAATCTATATTTTTTTTCGGACAGGTAGAGTTATAGACAGTGTGAGAGAGAGACAGAGAGAAAGGTCTTCCTTCCATTGGTTCACCCCCCAAATGGCTGCTATGGCTGGCACTGTGCCGATCCGAAGCCAGGAGCCAGGTGCTTCCTCCTGCTCTCCCATGCGGGTGCAGGGCCCAAGCACTTGGGCCATCCTCCACTGCCCTCCTGGGTCACAGCAGAGAGCTAGACTGGAAGAGGAGCAACCAGGACTAGAACTGGGAGCCCATATGGGGTGCTGGCACTGCAGGCGGAGGATTAGCCAAGTGAGCCATAATGCCAGCTTAAATCTATATTTTTAATAGAAAGTATTTTAGGCATCAATCCTTCATTATTGTTTTATGTACCTTTAGAATTCACAAAAATGAAAAATGTGGCAATATATTTAGTATAGCAATCAATATTTTGATTACATAATATAAAGAGATTGCCTATCAGCTTTGCACGTATAGGTTTCATGGTTAAATTTCTGGCAATTTGAGTCCTTTACAGACTTTTATATAAACTATATATGATTTAGTCAGCATTGTCACAATTCCCATGACTGATTATCTCTTGTCCATCATGTAGATTTGTCCATTTTTTCTATCAAGTCTTGAAACTTCCAAATATATAGATATCATATTTTATATAAAATATATTATATATGTATATATATTATATAGATACAGATATAACTGTGTACATATGTACAATTTGAAAATGTATAGTTATCACTTCATAGTCTTTCCAAGGTTAAGAATGTATAACGGGGGCCAGGCATTATGGCACAGTTGATTAAGGCATGGCTTGTTATGCTGACCTCTTATAGCAGAGGGTCAGTTTGAATATCATCTATTCCACTTCTGACCCAGATTTCTGCTAATGTTACTGACAAAGTGGTGTATGATGGTCCAAGTACTCAAACCCTGTCACCCATTTGAGAGATCAGAGCAAAGTTCCTAACTCCTGCCTTCAGCCTGTCCTAGCCCAGACATGGCTGTTGTAGCCATCTGGTGAGTGAATCATTGGAGTGGAAGATCTCACCTTTTCCTATATCTCTCTCATATATGTTCTGCTCCTCTACTTTTCAAACGAACGAATGAACATCTAAATAGTATAACGGTTAGACATTATCAATATATATTTACATATCCAAAGTAACATAAGCAAAGTTTATATCTTTTTTTTTTTTTGACAGGCAGAGTTAGACAGTGAGAGAGAGAGACAGAGAGAAAGGTCTTCCTTCAGTTGGTTCACTCCCCAAATTGCTGCTACGCCTGGCACTGCGCCAATTCGAAGCCAGGCGCCGGGTGCTTCCTCCCTGTCTCCCATGCGGGTGCAGGGGCTAAAGCACTTGGGCCATCCTCCACTGCCTTCCTGGGCCACAGTAGAGAGCTGGACTGGAACAGGAGCAACCAGGACAGAATCCAGTGCCCCGACCGGGACTAGAACCAGGGGTGCTGGCGCTGCAGGCGGAGGATTAGCCAAGTGAGCCACGGCGCCAGCCAAAGTTTATATCTTAATATAAGTGTATTCTTATAAATTTGGAAATTTTGTCTATGCCACCAGCTTTTTAAAAATATGTATTTTAATTCTAATTCTCTGAAACCAAAGTACTCTGAATGTTCTGTTCCAATTGATTCCATTTCATATTTTTCAAAAGCTTTATACATATAATACATCCTAATTCAGGTTTACTATTTTAAAACAAAATTGCGCCCTTTGGATAATGTTTATCACAGATCTGTTTCTTTTGTATTGGGAACAGAGATGGTTTCACCCATTTCTGTGCCCTTGATAAAGTCATATCACCTTGATTAAAAATGCTTATCACTTGCTTTTAATTTCAAGCTATAAAGGCCCAAGACACTATCCCTAATCACATCATATTGTCTCCCTCAAAATGGAGGTCTCAAACACAATCGAAGAAAAAAGGCTATATGCCTCAAGTAGCAAAGACATATTCAACAAAATCTACACTCCAAAATTATTAGATGATCAATCTGTTTCAGAGTCAACTGGTGACCTAATGGCACTTTTAACCAAGCTATTGGTCCCTGTTTTCCTTGGAAAGTAATTTTCTATCTCTAGAAAAACAACACACATTTTCAATAGTACATCAAGAAATAAAGACCAAGTAAATTTCCAGTTTCCAGTTGTGCTAATACTCAGCGTCTCGGAGTACATTCTGTTCATATCTTCCTCTCCATATTCACAAATATACCAACATACTTACCACCAAGATCTTGAAGATGGCAGACAATGAATGCAACCCACAACCAACTTGCCAACTGCTATCTTTTTTAACATTATCCCCTATTTACCTTATAATCTCTGAGTCATCTCATCAACAAGGACCTTTCCTTTCACTGAAACATTTTTCTATATCATTATTCTTGAAATCTTTACCAACTGGAACCATTTTGTGCCAGGTTCCATCTTGTACCGTTTACTACTCAGGATGACACTCAATTCAATAGCAAGAAAGGGAGCCAGTGGCACCTTCGCTTCTATTCACTCAGACCATTCCCAATGCCAACTACACTAACTTTCAGATTATGATGCAGGTCCCTTTCCCATGAGAGATGAGAGATACAGGGGGATTGGGTAAGGTAGGTCTTAGATCACAGCACATTTCCAACAAAGCTGAGATCAGATAAAAAGGCAGTCCTTGAACAAGAGCTGCCTGTTGGAAGAATCCCATGCTTCACTGAATGGGCTTTCCTTATTGCCTGCCCTTATTACTCATTTTTGGTTATTTGCTGGGAGCATCCTACAGCAGCTGTGTCTTCAGTGCACACACTTCAATGAAGCCAAATGGGCAGCACCTGGTGTTGCCAGTGAATGATTTTCTTGCAGCAGCAAATTTGTGAAGTACATTTTCAGGGCTACCCTGTGGGGAGCAGCTCGGACTAGACTGTTACTGGAATTAAGACTTATTCTATGCATCTGCTCTCCCACAATATGGCGCTGGGAGAGAAGTATACAGCTTCCGCACAGCTGCCTCCAGTTCAACCAATTAACTGTAGGACTTGCTCCTGATTGGAGAGCAGCGTACTCGGCGTGTGGGCAGCCGAGTTGGGATTGGCGGAGGAGGACTATAAAGGAGGAGAGAAACGGCATTCACCAGGAACATCTATGGGGAACATCTAAGGGAACCCGTGCAGCCCCCGAGAAAGCCAGCCGGCGGTGTGCCGCTCCCCTGCGGAAGTGGGGAATGTGGCCAGGGGGAACTGCCCTTCCACGGAGGTGGAAGGGATAGTAGCCAACCCGGGAAGAACCAGCAGCAAACCCGGGGAGGGCCGAGCAGACGAAAGAACAGCGCAGGGTCCTGTGTCGTTCCTCCATGAAGAAGGGGAGCGACACTACCCCTCTACTCTTGATTGCTTAGTCTAACCATTCCACAAAAGCCACTTGGGATCTCAGTCACATGATATCCATATCATTATAACTAGCGGTTATATTGCCAGTCAGCCACACATGAAGCGTTTGACACTCCTTGTGTCAGTTCCTTGAAATGCTCTTTTCTTACCCCTATTGAATCTACTTAATTCTGAATGACTACTTTCCTCTCTAGTACCTCCAGAAGTGTCACATTTGCATACCTTTCCACCACTGTGCCACTAAATATTTCAGTTTCTCAAGCACAAGTTAAGGTCTTGTTTGCAGCACACTCTATGTTCAATCTGTATGCTGATCCCATCCTTATCAGAATTATCAGTCTCTACTAATATGCAAATGCCTTTCAAATTTATAGATCCATGTCAAATATCTCCTCTGAATTTGAGTCTTTTATATCCAACTCCTCCGTGATGGTTCATTGATGTTGAAAAATACTTCAAATTCAACAAAGTAATACAAATTAATTGACTTCCAACCCTTAAGCTTCTTTCAGGATAACCTGTTGCAATAATGGTTCCAACATTTTTCCATATGTATGAACAATGAAACCCAAGCATCCATGTCACATATTTCTCTTGCAACTACATACTCAAACATGTTTGTGGAATTTGCCATACAAATATCCTTAGAAACTATGCATATTCCCCTTCTCCTAGATAAAGCCATTTTACTGGGCAGACCTAAGTACAAAAATGATTTATTCATGCAAACTTTCCCTAACATCACAAAGTGAATCAAACTTTTTAATGAGTTTTCAAATGTTGCAAGGTGTCCTCAAAAAGCTCATGAGAGTATTTCAGGCATGGAAAGCCAAGACACTCTGGCAAAAGATCTCTGCGAGTGAGATCCCAGTGGAAAGAACAGGCCATCAAAGAAGGAGGTACCTTTCTCTGAAGGGAGGAGAGAACCTCCACTTTGACTATGACCTTGTCTAAACAAGATAAGAGTCGGAGAACTCAGAGGGCTTCCATAGCCTTGGAAACTCATGACTGGAGCATAGGGAGATTACTGATGCCATAAACAGGAGTGTCAATTGGTAAAGTCAACAACAGGAGTCACTGTGCACTTACTCCTCATGTAGGATCTCTGTCCTTAATGTGCTGTACATTGAGATTTAATGCTATAACGAGTACTCAAACAATATATTTCACTTTGTGTTTCTATGGGGGTGCAAACTGTTGAAATCCTTACTTAATGCATACTAAACTGATCCTCTGTAAAAAAAAAAAAAAAAAAAAAAAAAAAAAAGAAAGAAAGAAATTATCAATTCCCAACTTGACTCTCACTGGGATTAAACATGACAATAGGTCTGCTCTGATTTCATCATCATTTAAAAAAATCATCTATTATTTTTCACTTTATGTTTCTGTGTGGGAGCAAACTGCTGAAATCCATACTTAATGTATACTAAGCTGATCTTCTGTATATTAAGATAATCGAAAATGAATCTTGATGTGAATGGAAGGGGAGAGGGAGTGGGAAAGGGGAGGGTTGTGGGTGGGAGGGACGGTATGGGGGGAAAGCCATTGTAATCCATAAGTCGTACTTTGGAAATTTATATGCATTAAATAAAAGTTTAAAAAAAAAAAAAAAAAAAAAAAAAAAAAAAAAAAAAAAAAAAAACTGCATGTTGTGGAAAAACTATACACAAATCTCAATTTTTTGCATCAATATAAACTTATCTATTTTTTTCATGGAGTCTTTGAAATACTGTCATGCAATTTCAGATTAGATTTTTGAATCCATATGCTTGGATAAGGTGTCTGTATTTTCCTCAGTACCTGACATTTATTTTCAAGATATGACCAACTGCTTAGGCTTTTGACTATGTAAGATCCTAAGTAATCACATATATTTATAAACTAAAGCATTTAAAAACTTAAATATGTGAGCAAAAGTATAAAAACTTGATTCATTATTTTAGAATCCTTTCTTCCATAATTAATGAAAAATATGAATTAATACAATAGTCAACTGTGTGAGCAAAGAAAATGAAAAATTTACCTAAATATGATATTCAAGCATTAGCAATATAAATAGCTTAATTATTTGTGTGCATGTGTAGTGGAGGGGATAATCTATTTGAAACTGTAGCAAGACTTAAGTTATCTGTTGATGAGATTTCATAATCTAATAAACATTTTCCTTTTAGATTTAATTGTAAATTGTACCTGAAAGAGGTCTAAGGCATCAGCTAGTTTTTCAAAACTGATGGCAAGTTAAATAGATTAATCTAAACAGCTGCACTTAACTCCACAATACTTAGTTTTGTCATTGGTTGATAAATTAAAGGTTTTCTTAGGGATAACATTTGAACTTAGAGTTCCTCCTCTGCCTAATTGGAACCTCTCACACTTTATTTCCCCAGCATAGCAACCTGAGGTCACTTATGATCTGTCTCTTGTTATGTGTAGATAAGATCATCTGATTTAATATTTGTGAATAGAGATCCTTGAATTACTTGGATCTGTGGAAGGATCAATGCTTCCTGAGAAACACTAGAAATTAATTCATACCTGTAGAAGAAACGTTATAAAATGATCAAATAAGAAATGCTTTCCAAACTAGTATCTCCTCTTTCTGTTCAAGAAAGCATCTAACACTTTGTAGTAAAGATAGAAAATTCATGAGGAATAGCAACCCAAATGTAATGGCTTTCCCATTTTCCTCCTAGAAATATGAAATATTCGTTCTAATCGACTGGGGAAGAGTTGATAATACATATACACCAGATTATTTAAAATTTGTAGAGCCCCTAAACCCCTGAGATTGAAACTTTGCAACTACAGCCATGTGACACCAAAAAAGTAGCTGAAAATATTAGATTCAATCAAAACATATTTTTCGCTCCCTTCAGGGGTAGTAATTTGAGATAGAGATGTAAATGTCTTCTGACATGTGAATTTGATTTTTACTCACTAATTTTAGAATTAATTGCAAGCATAATGCATAATGCTTTTTCAGAAAATCAGATAGAAATTTCCAATTATTATTATCTTCCATAGGTATTATACAAATATCATTTTCTTATTTGACAGGTAGAGTTATAGACAGTGAGGGAGAGAGACAGAGAGAAAGGTCTTCCTTCTGTTGGTTCACTCCCCAAATGGCCACTATGGCCAGTGCTGCACTGATCTGAAGCCAGGTGCCAGGTGCTTCCTCCTGGTCTACCATGAGGGTGCAGGGCCCAAGCACTTGGGCCATCCTCCACTGCCCTCCTGGGGCACAGCAGAGAGCTAGACTGGAAGAGGAGCAACCAGGAGTAGAACTCGTCTCCCATATGGGATGCTGGTGCCACAGGCGGAGGAGTAACCAAGTGAGCAACAGCACCCGCCCCCATTTTTTCCATTGTAACAGAAATTTTTAAAAAATTGTTCTGTCCCTCTCTAGATTCTTCCATATTCTCCTCTCTGCTTTCTGTATTTATACTGTTATCTTAATTTTTGAATTTATTAGGTTTTCTTTTAATTCAAAACTCCAAGTTATATTCACCCCTTCCTCTATATATCAACTCCATGAGTTTTCTTGCAGAATCATGCTCACCAAGCATGACTGGGAAGTGGCAGCTGAAGAATGTCATAATAATAAGGGTTAGAAATAGCATTGTAAGTCAGAGACAAGTGGAGGGAGACTAGAGCTGTGTGTGGAAACACAGTGAGACAGCTTAAATGGATAAGAATTATTTCTATGAACAATTTTTTAGAAAACTTTTACTTAATAAATATAAATTTCAAAAGTACAACTTTTGGATTACAGTAGTTTTACCTCCCATAACCTTCCTCCCACCTGCAAACCATCCCATCTCCTACTCCCTCTCCCATCCCATTCTTCATTGACTCATTTTTAATTATCTTTATATACAGAAGATGAATTTAGTATGTACTAGTAAAGATTTCAACAGTTTGCACCCACACAGAGACACAAAGTGTAAAGTACTGTTTGAATAGTAGTTTTACCATTAATTCCCATAGTACAACACATTAAGGACAGAGATCCTACATGGGGAGTAAGTGCACAGTGACTCCTGTTGTTTATTTAACAATTGACACTCTTATTTATGACGTCAGTAATCACCCAAGGCTCTTGTCATGAGCTGCCAAGGCTATGGAAGCCTCTTGACTTCACCAACTCCGACCTTATTTAGACAAGGTCATAATCAAAGTGGAAGTTCTCTCCTCTCTTCAGAGAAAGGTACCTCCTTCTTTGATGACCCGTTATTTCCACTGGGATCTCACTCACAGAGATCTTTCATATAGGTCATTTTTTGCCACAGTGTCTTGGCTTTCCATGCCTGAGAAACTCTCATGGGCTTTTCAGCCAGATCCGCATGCCTTAAGGGCTGATTCTGAGGCCAGAGTGCTGTTTAGGGCATTTGCCATTCTATGAGTCCGCTGTGTATCCCGCTTCCCTTGTTGGGTCATTATCATTAGTATAGGGAGTGTGCTGTTATACTTTGACCATCTCTTGGCACTATTCTACTCCATGTAAGGAAGACTTAATAGGCTACCAAAATCTAGGTGAAGATTTTTCTTTCTTTTTAAGATTTTATTTATGGGCCAGTGCTGTGGCATAGTTTGTTAACACCCTGGCCTGGAGCACCAGCATCCCATATGGGCGCCAGTTCAAAACCCAGCTGCTCCACTTCCCATCCAGCTCTCTGCTACCACCTGGGAAAGCAGTAGAAGATAGCCCAAGTCCTTGGGCCCCTGCACCCACATGGGATACTGGGAAAAGCTCCTGGCTCCTGTCTTCAGATCAGCGCAGCTCCAGCTGTTATGGCCAATTGGGGAGTGAACCATAGGATGGAATACCTCTCTCTCTCTCTCTCTCTCTCTCTCTCTCTCTCTCTCTCTCTGCCTCTCCTCTCTGTGTAACTCTGACTTTCACATTAATAAATAAATCTTTAAAAAAAGATTTTATTTAGAGAGATAGTGACAACAGAGAAGGAAGGACAGAGAGAAATGCCTTCCAACCACTGATTCACCCCTGCAAATGGCCACAGTGGCCAGAGCTGAGCTGATCTGAAACCAGGAGGAGTCTCCCATCTGGGTGCAGAGGTCCAAGCACTGGGGCCATTTTTCTACTGCTTCGCTAGGCCATAGCAGAGAGATGCATCAGAAGAGGAGCCGCTGGGACATGAACTGCCTCCACATATGAGATGCTGGTGTTTCAGGTGGAGGCTTAGTCTGCTACCCCACAGTGCCAGCCACATAGGTAAGGATTTTTCTAAAATGTTCTGACAGAACCCTGTATGTGTTTCTATCAATAGTTTTAACAAAGCATATTTTAGTTTAATGTTTAATTTGTATTTCTCACATTAAATTTTAATCTATATGAGGGCTTAGCCTATAACTGTCCTTATTATTTCTTATCATTAACTCTTATTGTAGTATTTTATATGTAAGAGATTCTCCATTGATTAGTTTTAAATAACAGTAAATGGCTCTGAGTCTTTAATACATTTAGCTTGTTGTGCTAATTGCCTTGAAATATGTCTATCACATGCACAGAGACGTAACTGCTAATGAAGTAAACATGTGGTGAAGCATGATCAGAGCTTAACTGTTCAGCTGGATTTTCTGCAGATCAGTGACAAGTGTCCCATGACAGATCAACTTAATCTTATATTTTAATGTAATGTACATAGGATTTCAGGCACTAAAGGTGAATACAGATTTGTAACTTTGCTGAATTTAATTACAAACATGTACAGCTATGATTCAACTTAGCAGACATCTAATAACTAGACAGTTCTTGACGTTGGTACAATAAAGATTATTATTTATTTGGATACTGTATTACACATTTTATGTTCTATGTTTATGTTTATGTTTTATGTTCTCAAACATTTTATTATGCTCTTTTTTTCTTATACCTCTAACCTCAAGTTCGCTCATATTAGGTTATTATTTCCTTAAGATTCATTTTTAAAGTTAGAAACTTCATAGTACTGTTTAAGTAATGTAATTGGAATTGTGGTAATAGCAAAAACAAAAAACAAAAACCAAGGGCTGATGTTGTGACATAGCCAGTGAAGTCACCTCTTGTGATGCTGGCATCCTATGTGGGCACTGTTTGCAGTCCTGGCTGCACCATTTCTGATTCAGCTCCCTGCTAATGCACCTGAGAAAGCAGCAGGAGATGGCCCAAATGCTTGGGACCTTACTCTCACCTGGGAGACCAGGAAGAAGCTCCTGGATCATGGCTTCAGCCTGGTTCATCCCCTTCTATTGAGGCCGAGTGAACCATCAAATGAAAGACCTCTCCTTCTCTCTCTCCTTCCCTCCCTCTCTCTCTCTCCCTCTCTAATTCTGCCTTTCAAATAAGTAGAAGAAGGAGAAAGAGAGGGAGGAAGAGGAGGAGGAGGAGAAAGAGGCAAAGGTGGAGGCAGAGGAGTAGGAAGGGGAGGAGGAGGAGGAGGAGGAAGGGAAAGAGAAGAAGGAGAAGGAGAAGGAGGAGAAGGAGAAGGAGAAGGAGAAGGAGAAGGAGAAGGAGAAGGAGAAGGAGAAGAAGAAGAAGAAGAAGAAGAAGAAGAAGAAGAAGAAGAAGAAGAAGAAGAAGAAGAAGAAATGAGACTACCTACCTAATAAGAATTTATTATATTATTACATATAAAACAAATAAAAGTTCAGGTTAATAATCTTTTCTTTATTCATCTAAACATGGCTTCAGGATATGTTCTATACATGTTCGGCTAAATCACCTAAAAAGAAAAACATTAAAAAAGCCGAAACCATATTCTCTAATCTGAATCCTAGATATGTTTTTAATATTCTAAGGAATCATCACACTGTTTTCCATAATGGTTGTACCCATTTGCATTCTCATCAACAGTATTTCAGATTGCCTTTTTCTCCACATCTTCAATGGAATTTTTTATGATATCCATTCTAATTGTGATGTGGTGACACATCACTGTGGTTTTTATTTGCATTTCCCTAATGGCTGGTGATCCTGAGTACTTTTTCATGTTTCTGTGGGCCATTTGTATGTTTTGCTACTGTTGAGTTTCTTGAGCTTCTTTTATCTTCTGGATATTAATCCTTTACTGAATGAATAATTTGTGAATAATTTCTTCCATTCTGTTGGTTGCCTCTTCAGTTTGCTAATTTTTTCTTGGCTGTCCAGACCTCTTCTGGGGAATACATACAAAGGAAATGCAATAATCATAGGAAGAGATACTCTCAAGTTTATACCAGCTCTATAAACAATAGCTAAGATATGGAATGAAAATAGATGTCCATCAACTGATAATTAAAGAAAATACATATACATGAGATGGAATATTAGTCAGCCATTAAAAGAATGAAATCTTGACATTTGCAACAAAATGGATGCAACTGGAGGTCATTATACTAAATGAAGTAAACCAGATCCAAAAAGACAAATGCCATGTTTTGTCTTATTTGTGGAGGTTAATACAGACAGCATAAAAATTGCATGGATGACATACCAATTTGTATTTAAATATAAATATTGCTTCACTGAATCACATCATGTAAATGAGAGTATACTCGTCTTTTCCCACACACACACACAAAATGGGGGCTGGTGCCATGGCGCAGTAGGTTAATCCTCCACCTGTGGCACCAGCATTCCATACAGGTACCAGTTCTGGTCCTGGCTGCCCCTCTCCAATTCAGCTCTCTGCTATGGCCTGGGAAAGCAGTAGAAGATGGCCCAAGTCCTTGGTCCCCTGCACCCACGTGGGAGACCCGTAAGAAGCTCCTGGCTTCTGGCTTTGAATCCATGCAGTTTCAGCCGTTGCGGCCATCTGGGGAGTGAACCAATGGAGGGAGGACCTTTCTCTCTGTCTCTCCCTCTCACTGTCTACAACTCTCCCTCTCAAATAAATAAATAAAATTTTAAAAAATGAAATGGAGAGGAATAGATAGTGAGGACTCCTGGGTACTAGTATGTTTTGTACTTAATTTGGGTGTTGGTTATGAGTGTGATCAGGGACAGAAAACTCATTTATCTGTACACATAAGTGCAATTCTTGGTATGTATACTGTATTACAATAAATTGTTTAAAATATATGAATCTTAGGGTGAAGTAAATTAAGTGCTACCTCCAAGCGGGCTCTGTGATGCACTGGGTCAAGAGGCCACCCACACTGCTGGCATCCCTTATGGATGCTGGTTCGAATCCTGGGTACTTCACTTCTGATCTGACTCCCTGTTAATGTGCCTGATAGAGCTACAGAGGATAGTCCAAGTGCTTGGGCCCCTACGCTCACATGGGAAACTTCACTGGATGAAGTTTCTCGCTCCTGGCTTCATCCTGGTCCAGCTTTGGCCATTTTGGCCATTTAGCTAGTGAACCAATGGATGGAAGATTCTCTCTCTCAATCTCTCTCTCTCTCTCTGCCTCTGTCTCTCCTTCTCTGTAGCTCTGCTTTCCAAAAATAAACAATTAAAAAATAAGTATAACCTCAGTTATTATGATTGTATTAATATAAAATCTGTGACATTATTTCTACTAGGAAAAGGATTTCCAGTGTGCCTTTCATATGGATGTTTTAAAAATTCTTTTTGAGTTGTATTTTTAACAAAAATTCATACTATGTATGCAATTATAACAAATGTCTACCAAATAGCCACAATATATCTAGATAGTTAATATTAATTACAACGTAATTTCTATGCAAATAATTTCCTACTCTCTCAAGAACTCCCTTGCTAGTGTTATATTAAAACTATAAGTCAGGTTTGCCAATTCAAATTTTAAGAGGTTTTAAAAATTCAGCAAGATTGAATATCATGTGGTGTGAACAGAAGATTGATGTCTGAGATGTTGTTTACCTGACTCAGAGATAAATGATTATTCATATTTAGAAATATAAATGCCTTTAATATAGATAAACCCAGGTTCATCAAAAATAATAAGTAAAAGCAATAATTCTAACTTTTAAGAAAACTGTTTAATTCACAAATTTGTCTCTCGTAGTTTTCAATAGAAATATTCATGGAATTTTTTGTCATCTCACAGTCAATGGCTGTTCCTGGTAGCTTTTTATTTCTCCCCTCTGCAAGTGTTCTTATACTAGAGAAAGTGTACTTCAATTAATCAAGCACATTTCTCTCTTCCCTGTTTCTCTGAAGGATCAGAAACTTCGACTGAGAAAGATTTTAATGTACCATTGTGTGTTAACAAAAATTGCCCATTAGCTATTGTAACTTTATGAACAAAGTGACTGGTTTACTAGCTCCATAAATTTTCATATAAAATAGAATATGAATATGATATAAAATTTGATCTTTTTTGTACATATTAGCTAACTGAGACCCAGAGATTTTAAGTGACTCACATAGTCCCAGAATAAAGTAGGATTGAGGTTGTGAGTAGACTTCAAAATGAAACACCTTTGTCTTCCTTTCCCAATACCCTCCATTGGACTTTGGAAAGTTCTCAACTTATGTCCTTGGCATTTTCTTTTTCAACTGAAAAATATCACTGAATTTACATAAGAATGGATCATAGAATTGCAATTCAAGATTAGCTGTAGAGATCACCTAGTATATTTTTCACATAGTTGTTCTTCTTGCTTTCCAGTAATTTCAAATTTGCTCCAAATTGATCTAAATTTTACTGCATCATGGAGTATTTCCAACTCAAAAACAGAATGAATAACTGAAACCACTTTGGTGTACAGCATAATCAGCTAAATTTAAAATAAAATATTCAGTAATTTCTGGTTATGGATATTTACCATGTTTGCATAAGTACATAATAAAAAAAGAATAGGGTTATATATGTAAGATATTTATAAAATAACTTATGGTACATTTGATGAATAGGATACCATACACTTACTAAAAGCAGGGAGGTTGACATAGTTTCCAATTTCAAAATAATTACTAAATTAAAGTAAAAAATAGAAAGTACAGAAGTGGTTGTATATAATAATCATATTTAAAATTGCAACAAAAACATTTCAACAGAAACTATATGTCTACAGAAAAAGTTCTAACTTTTAGAATGCTAGGAGGATGATTATCCATTATAAGATTAGGAAGAAATTTTGGGACAGAGCTAGTGAGCTATAACTTTTCATGTAGACTATTTTATATAGAAGTTTTAGATTCATAACAAATTAAGCAAACAGTACAAAGAGTTCTCCTGTAATTTAGCTTTTAGTTTTGACTCTTCCAAGATGTACAAGGGGACTTCAAAAAGTTCATGGAAAATGTAATTGAAGATAACATTTATTTTGTGCCAAAAAATACTCTAAATTCACGCATAAAAAACCTTTTAAATGTTAATTGAATTAGTATTATGGAAAAACTGCATAGATATAAAAATTTTTGTGCCATGTAAACTTTTCATTCCTTTTTTTTCCACAAACTATTTGAAGTACCTTTATATTGATACAGTGATTCATTTTTTTTCACTTTGCACATAATACATTTTTCTTAAAAGCTTGTTAAAAGATAAAAATATTTAAAATATAGTTAAAGGGTATTACCAACATCAACTAAAACTAAATCAATGCATATATCCTACCTTCTTTATAAATAGTTTATAATTAAAATTATTACTATTTATTTAAATTTGAAAGATGGAGACACTGAGAGATCCAGCACTCCCTCAAATGCCCACAATGGACAGAGTTCAGCTGGGCTGAAGCTGGGAGCCCGAGACAGTCCAGGTCTCCTGTGGAAGTGACAAGAATTCAACCTCTGGAGCCTTCACAGCTAGTGCTAAGTTCCATGTCAGAGGGAAGCTGGGGTCAGGAGTGAATCTGAGTATTGAACCCAGAAACTGATGAGGAGCAAAGATATCTTATTCGTTATCTCAAATTTTGGGCCAAATGCTTATCTATAACTATAATTTTTTTATTTGGAATATACCATATTGTTGAATATGATCTTGTATCAAATGGATGGCAGTTCTGAAGCAAAAATACACACCAGGGCGGAGTCAATGGTAGAGGAGTGGGAGGAGGCTGTGGAGATCCCAGATCCGCTCGATGGGGCAGTGGTGGGCCAAAGCCGAGCCAGCAGCCAGGACAGTGGGAATCCACTGGGGCGTTGCCCACATTCATCTTCCTTTGGGTTGCTGATGAGAGAATGTGGGAAAGTCTGCACTGTAGAGCTGGTCAGGATCTTTCCCTAAGCCTGACGACTTACAGTGTCTTTGTTGAGTGTAGTGGGATTCCAGATGCACTTTTGTAGTGGTCTGTCCTCTCTTTACCCAAACATCTGATGCCCTGAAGTCCATCCAGTCCCACAGCCATGGAACCTGGGCAACACTTGTTTGTGCTGTCACCTGACCAAGCCCGAAGACCACCCCCTCAATCCCCTACCTTCCCCACCCCCACCACGATGAGGAAATGCAGACCTCTCTCTCCTGGAAGGCAGAGGCAAACTTTCAGGGTTGTTTCTGGCTGGGGGCTTCTTCCAATGAAAACCCCCACTGTGGGCTGTCTCCCCTCATTTCATTTTTCTATAGGGGCAAAGGCTTCTTCTAGAAAATAATAAAATGCAAAGTGTGTGATTTACTTTTCTGATCTCTTTGAGAAATAGATGAGTATCTTATAAAAGTGTGTTCTTAACTCCAGAACTACTCTTTTTCCATAAATACCTCATGGGGCAGCTTTCTAAGTATTTTTCTGAGTATCCCATGACAGCTTCATGGGATGTGCTGGGAAGATGTGTTGGGGAAACTTTAGAAGGGTACTTTTTGTATTTTTCTTCTGTTTTTGGAGGCATACACATTATGCATAACCAAAACAATGGCTCAATTGTGTTTAACTTTGTATTCTGATTGTTGAGAAGAAACAAGCAGTATCCATGTGTATATGGCTGTTTGTAGTGGATTCATTGCGGAATGAGGTGTCCACATCCGTAACAAGCCAAAGGGCAGGAGGCACTCTCTCTTATTCCCTCCTCCAAGAGCAGTAGATAATTTAAGCATAAGCCTATTTTTGAAAGAATATTTTGCCTAAGTATCACTCACTTTAGTCTTGGAATTCATTCCCTAGTGTCAGATATTCTTTTAGCTTCCAAACTAGCATAGTGTATTCATTAGTCTAACATATCGCCTGAGTACCATTAAGGGGTGGCCTGTTCTGGCTGCATTTCTCCTGCTGGGAGGAGTAGTGGTTCTTGTGTCGTTCCAGTATCTCTCATACTCACCTGGGGAGGGAGGAACTATAGCAGTATTTAAAGATGCTTTGGAAAAACAACTGTGAACACATCAACACCATAGCATCTACAACTACTTGTTACTGGGCCCTCAGACAACACATAAGAGAAAGAGGCACTGAAGCTCTTCTTTCTTAAATGATATACACATAGACAGTTTATTTTTATCCTACTATGATTGTCTTTAATCTTTATCTAGTACTTTGTGGCAAGCCTTGGCATCGTAGGTTTTTCTCAGCTTTATATCGTAAGCTCCTGTTTCTCTACCCTCTCTCAATCAGTATGCTCTCAAGAGTTTATTGGTAAAGCTGTGTATCTGAAAGGAAAGTGAACCAAGCCCATGTGGGGATGGTGGTTTGAGAAAGCCATGGCCAAGACAGCTGTGGTAGGCTTCCCACTTTGGGGCTGAGTTTTTAAGAAGGGATGTGCTTAGAGGCTTTTCCCAAGAATGGACTTCCCTTGTGTCCATTGCCACTGGCCACAGCAGTAAACATGGCCTCTGGGAAGAGGCCATGGCATTGACTAGCGCCCCCGCCTGAGGGACAGATCCAGAGAGTGGGCCCTGTAGGGTGAACACTGTGCAGATGGCTCCTACACCCAGCTCAGAGTCATACAACATACAAGGATTTCTCAATGCCAAGTTCTACTGAATCCAGGTTCAGTTACTGCACTCCACCTTAGCAGGTCTCTTACTGAAGGGCTCATTCTACAGGAAACAGAGTTAGGTACAAATTGTGTATTAGCAAGCTAATACATATGTACAAGTTATGTATTAGTGACCTAAATGAGAGGGTTTTCCATAGGGGATTGGACTACATTCAAGGTGACTTCTCTTTCCTTTCAACTTTATTCAAGTTTGGACTCGTTTCTTTCTTGTGGATCACAGCTACCTACTTGTTGTGGTTGATTTTTATGGTTTTGTAGAGAAGTATTTTTTTCCTCTTCAGGATTTTTGCCACCAAAAGAAAACATCAGCACTCTGTGTCCCCCCTCTTGATCATGACTTAACCTGAGTTGCCTTAATGTTGTAGGTCACAGCCCACCAATTCTATATCAAACACTGTAATGCACATAAAGTGTGATCACTGTGATGGACTGTGATCAAATTTAAATAATACTTTTTTATTATTTATACTACTTTATATGATATACATCAACACTTTTGCTATATAACCTAAGGGATAACCCTCTTTTAGTTATCTCCCAAACTTTGGACTTTGGTTTCTTATTGCAGTTAACACAATTACAAAGTTGTAATGATGTCTTTCTCTCTCTTTGTAATGGAATGTGTAAATCAAAATATATACATTGTGTGGTGTTCTTATTTCTGGAGATTCCTGAGAATATACACATGGCATTCAGTGTTCTGTAGAGATCCACCTACCTTTATGAATTTTATCTATTAAGCTTTCTTCTTTTGAGAGAGCACAAGTGATGGTGGTTAACTCCCATTCTCTCTCTCTCTCTTTCTCTCTCTCTCTCTCTCTCTCTCTCTTTCTCATGCTGGTTATTCTTGAATTAAGCACAGACTCATCAACTCAGTTGCTTTTTCATGAATAATATGTCACCTTGCAATTTTTCCACAGTTCAGCAAACAAGTGCTAGCTTCACTGAGCAAAAATTACAGAAGGAAAATACATCTTTTTAAACAGTCCATCTTTTAATGGCCGAAACTGATGTGTCTGGTGCTCTTCTTGCTGTGGGATTTCTGAAATCACACCCATTTCTGACTTACTGTAAGATGCTCACAAGTACCCTTCCTGTTGTTCTGTTAGCATTGAAATCTATTTATTTGAAATTTATACAACAATGTGGTTCCACTGTATTTCATTTGCAAAAACGGGGAACCTTTTGCAAATAATTGATATCCCATACTGGATTCTCAAAGAATTCGATATGGAGAACCTAGCAAACCTAGAAACCCTATTCTATCCTCTCATGACTGTTGCCTGAGCTCCCCAACCCCTACCCCTTCCCTTGTTAGGCAAAACTTAGCATCATTTCAGTTATTTAAGTGTTCAGCATTTATTGAGTGTGTGTTGTTGAAACTATCTAAGGTCATAACTGATGCAGTAACAAGTTCCATTCTGTGTCATCACACTCACCACTTACATTGCCATGGTGAACACATGGAGGAAGAACAGTATCTGTGTGTCTGGGAAGAAAATACACTTGTATTTTTTTATACTCTGATTCTATAACATTTCTTGGGTTTTGTTTTTGTTTTACAGAAAAAAAAAATAAAACAGTGATAAAGCACTCAGAAGACCAAGAGTTTTACTGTTGATGCTTGGAGTCTCATCTGACCTTTTCTGGCCAACAGACATATATGGACAAATTAATTTACAGAAGTAATAATTTTTCTAAAGCCTTTTTTTTTCTGTATGAAACTGCCAATATCACGAATACAAAGGTAGATCCATAAAGGAGAAAGAACGTGACGTTCATTCGTGTTCATGTTAACCTGAAGAAGCAGTGTGGAGACAGACGCCATCAGCTGAACCTAGGGATTGGTGGTGTTGCTTCGGTGCTTCAGAGGCATTCATACTTGCATCTTGCATGCTTCATGTGTGATCATATTGCCAAAGACAATTGGAAATAACACTATCCCCCAGACCTACCATAAAGTTTCTGTGATGTCTTCCTGTTGCAATAAAAATTACTAAGTTGCATCAATTGAAGAGAAGTAAAAATATAAATATACTATATTACTGTCCTTTTCCCATTTATGTGCAAATAATTCACCTCTTGTCACTTACCTTTCACATATTTAAGCACAAATTCCTTCCATTAAAAAAAGAAAGAATGAAACAGAGTGTACTTAACTTCTCTGGGTGATGGTGAGGTGGTAGACAACAGGATGGACTAGAATGAGCTAGTTCAGTATATACTATGCTCAAGATGTTCCATTTCCCTGGAGGTCACCTTCATAATAAAGACAGTTGCCATCAATCTGTAAGACTGATTTCAGTTAGCACCCTCTCAATCAGGTGTAACCAATTAGCTGTGAACAAACTTGTTCTCCATACCTTTAATTTCTGTGATGTCTAAAATCTCTATTAAAATATGCTATTTACATAGTCTCATGTTTGTTCCTTGCTATTTCCCATCAATATCTTTAACCAGAATAAAGTTTTCTTCTTGAGAGTAGAAATGAGGTTTAGGATTCATTTTATTTTTCCTCCATATGGATTGATGAAATTGCTGTATTTAGTTCCAAAATTCCTTCTTATTTTCTAAGAATGCTATCTTTATTGCTTCCTTCATATCTCACTGCTCTGCTATAACCTGGTATCAAAGATTGTAGGAATGAACCATGATTTTCTTGTATGCTCTTCTTCTTTGGGTGTAAAATATATCTAAATGGTCGTCTTCTGTCCAGACATTCATCCACTCCACTAACAGGTACCTCAGCATGTACCTCAAGCCATGCCAAGCAGAAACCTCATCTAATATTTTTGAATTGATTTGCTCAGTCTACATAGACTGTAGCTATGATTTAGTGTTATGAAGAAAGGAATGGGGAAATTAAAAAAAAAATACACAAAAGGAGTCACAAGAAGCACAAAGAAAGATTAACAGTTACAATGATGTAGTCCCAGTCCCTGAAGTCCCAATGACTTCCTGCCTCCAGACTTTAACCAGTTTCATCTTTTGGTTGTCATTTAGTTCTTTGAATAATTCCAGCATTTTTCAAGTTAATTCCTTTTTTATTTCCTTGGTTAAAATTAGCATTTTCTCATTTCTGGCAAACTTTCCCAGTAATGACAATTCTTAAATAAGGACATATATTTCATGACAAATACTCATGTTTTCTTTGCTTTTAAACTCTTCCTCTTAAGATGGCCTTAGGGATTATACATTCTTCTAGTGCCTTTTGAGACAAGACTCTCCGGAGAATTATTGAAGCATAAATACCACAAGCTTAAAAGCTATTGTCAGAGAAAGGTGTTTTGACATATTGAGGAATTTGATTTGATGCTCTATGTAATTTTAATAAAGAAATTATTTGTAATACCCTCTTAACTAAAGTAGTTTTCTCCTAGACAATTGGAAATATATTAAAGTTCACTTTTAATCTTGATAAAATCTTAGACCTAAAATGTCATTCAAATAACTTTTAGCTATACTCACGTTGTTCTTAATGGAACTATTTTTTTTTCCTTTTTTAAAAAAAGATTCATTTATTTATTTGAAAGGCAGAGCTACAGAGAGGCAGAGGCAGAAACAGAGGCAGAGAGAGAGAGAGAGAGAGGTATTCCATCTTGTGGTTCACTCCCTAGATGGCCGCAACTGCTGGAGATGTGCAGATCCGAAGCCAGGAGCCAGGAGCTTCCTCCAGGTCTCCCATGTGGGTGCAGGAGCCCAAGGACTTGGGCCATCCTCCACTGCTTTTCCAAGCCATAGCAGAGAGCTGGATGGGAAGTGGAGCAGCTGGGACTTGAACCAGTGCACATATGGGATGCAGGCACTGCAGGAGGTGGCTTTACTGGCTACCCCACAGCACTGGTCCCAAATGGAACTATTTTCAACAGAATTAGCATTACTAAGCAAAAAATGCAGCATATAACTAAGATGTTTCCTTTAACTTTTATCTTTCTCCTGACTTTATAGGATATTGTTACATACCTGAAATATTATTTTACATAATAGATACTTTTGATTGCATCTTCCTTTCATCAAGCAATATATTTCATATCAATGTCTTAATAATTCATAAACATTTATTCTAGGTTGCTCTGCTTTTGAACACTTACTTCAACATAAGAAAACAGTGATAATGTTGTCTAATTTTCTCCCATGATATTATTTTTAAAATTATATATAGGCTAAGAGTCTAAGAATATCACATTATTGATTTAGTTCTTGGTTTGATTTTTTATAATCCAAATAGAAGAAGCATTATAAGATACTTTTAACAATTTTATATTTGAATTTTCAGATTTTGACTGTACAAGAAATCCCAAGGAATCATATTTTTTCCATTTAATTATGGTATAACATTTGTGTCACTTGCTCTTTACTACTAGCATCGATTTTATCTGTATGTAAAATCTGTATAATAAAATGTAAGCTTTAGGTTTCTTTGTCAAGAAAGAAACATGGTGAAAACCAGGTTCAATCAAATATTACTTGGGATGTGGGTATTTAGCCTAGTAGTTAATAAGCCTACGTCTCACATAGAAGTGCCTTGATTTAATTCCTGGTTTCAACTCCTGACTCAAGTTTCTAGTACTGCAGACTCTTGGAGGGTCAAGTTGATTGGGTTTCTGCTACCCATGTGGGAGATCTGGAAAGAGTATCCAGCTCTCAGCTTCAGGCCCAACTATTGATTGCACTGGTTGAGTAAACCATCAGATGACAGCTCTCCCTCTCTCTCTCTCTCTCTCTCTCTCTCTCTCTCTCTCTTTCTCTCTGTGTGTGTGTGTGTGTGTGTGTGTCTACTTTGCAAATAAACTGCTTAGGGGATGGGTGTTTGCCACAGTGGGTAAGTCTTCACTTTAGTCTTTTGCATCCTGTATCAGAGTGCCTATGCCAAATTTCCAGCCCTGTTCACCGTTTCAGCTTCCTGATAATGCCCAGGGGAGGCAACAGATAATTGCTCTACTAGTTGGCTCCCTGCCACCTTTGTGAGACACCTGAATTGCATTCCTGGATCCTGGCTTTGGCTGGCCCATTTCTTACTGTTGCAGGCATTGGAGGAGTGAGCTAATGAGTGGGAGAGTCTTTTATCCCTCTCCCCAGCCCTATCCTTCTGCCCTTCAAACAGAGAAAATAAATAATTTTCAACAATTATTTAGCATAGTACTCACATTCTAGTTCCTTATTTTTTGCCTGAAGCGTCTAAATCCATTTGATTTGTGTAGTCTGTGGTCTATATTAGGATTTTTTCTTTTATATTTATTTGCTTTATTCTATTCTATAATATTTTTAATAGAATATGGTATACTTCAGTGACTTTAGAAAGCAGCCAGACAGATAAATATATAAGCTGTGAAAAGAGTAGATATAATATGATGTTAAAATACTAAAAGCTCAAGAATTTTTGAATAATCATTTATTCTTTTTATGGGTAGGCTTATCAATGCTGATAATCACAGTGTTTTGTCATATTAATGAGCTGAAATCAAAAGATTATTTTAAAATTTAATTAGTAATTAAAACATTCTTTGGCACCTATGAAATCTTATCTTCTATTGGTTATTATAAGGAGGGATTTTTCACATATGTTAGATATTACAGGTATCTGGGCACCTCAGCTTATGACAGTATACATTAACATACTTGAGATAGTTTTGTGATTATATATTTAAAAACTTAAAAAGTAATCACAGCAAAATACAATACTGCTTCCACTTCTGTTCTGTAAGATTTAAAACTGAGTGGAGTCGTTAATGTGGACACTTGCATAAAGTTGAAATTTGGATATCTGTGAATAAAACCAATTGACAGCAGTTAGGTAACTTGGGTAAGTTAATGAGCTATCTTAATGGTCCGATTGTGTGATTTTGCACATCTTCTGAGTGCTTAACTCTTCTGAATGACATCTTCCCAGTGCCAGAATGACAAGGGAAACAAAATGAGACTATTTTAGTTGTAGCACAATTTGTATTTTTCCAGAGAAGGTAAGAGTAAAATTTTCCCTATAGCTTCTTAAACATAGAATACATATATTTGATTATATTAATATGATTTTAACATTCTATAGAAATTCGTAGTATAGATAATAAGACACTACAGTCAAAGCTCTAACAATAAATTAGCTATTCTTTAAAGTGCAATATAAAAATGTGTCAATGAAACCAAGAACTTTTATTGTTTCAACTAATCTTATTTTGGAGTAAAATAAATATAAAAAGAAATATAATGAAATTTTTCAAAAGGCCTTCCTATTTGACTTAAAAGAGATCACACTATTTTCATATCCTTAGATTAAGAACATAGGCAATTTAAAGATGTGCTGTAACATTTATTTGGTAATAGCTGCATCTTCCACATAGTTACAGAAGCATCTAATTTAATGGCTATTTGGAGATAGACCATCTGAAAGAAACTCAATTCAAATTCAAACACACTCCTACACACACACCACACACTCTGCATGCATACACCCACATTTCTCCTATTAATAGTTGATAAGTGCTAGTTTTATCAATTCTATTTGTGAATATTAAACAATAAATTGCATTGTAAAATATATAATTTATTATAGAAATTTATCTATATTAATAATCTATTCACCTCCTAATACATAATTTATGATCAATTTTACTCCATATACTGAAGAGAAAAGAACTTGAACCTTTTTTCATACAAGAGCACTTTAAATATTTGCAGACATAATTTTGCCTATTAAATCTTTTCTTTGGTTTAAAATCCCCCCATTTCTAACTCTGCTACACACAGAGTACAAGTAGTGGATCAGGAATATTATGAAAAGCTCCTGGAAACAATAAAATCCAAAGCCATAAATAAGAATTAGAATATAATAAGATCACACGCTATAGTTATTCCTGGGCACATTACAGTTTGTGAAATATAAGGCTAACCTGTTCTAAATATGCATACCACATCCTCTTTAACCTCCTAAATTCCAGTTACAGACAAACCCACATTGTCTCTTGCTATTTTATTTAAGTATTCTTTACTTATGCACAGATCTTAAGTATACAGTAAAATCAGTTTTGATAATTCACACACCTGTAGGGTCCCAGCTTCTATCCAAGAAATAGAATGTTTCTATCACCAGGCAAAAATCCCCATTACATAAGTGACAGTTCCACTGATTTCTGTCATGCAAGTTCATCTTGACTATTGTAAATCTTCATATAAATAAAATCATTTAGCGCACAAAAATGTATGCCAGAGTTTTTTCACCCATTATTTTTTATATTTACCAGTGTTGTTGTTTATGGAAGTAGTTAGATCAGTTCCAGTGCTCAGTCAGTCCACTGTGGTAATATAACACATCTCCCATTCAACTTGTTAGTAGGTAGTTGGGATTTTTCTAATTGTTGGTTGATGTTTATGGTTTTATTTAGCAAGGTCTTTGAACATTCTTTATTTATACTAAATAAATACTAGAAAGACAATTATTTTGTCAGTATAGGTAAATGCATAATTTTTTCAATGTATTATTATTAAAGAATTCAAACATACAGCAAACTTGTAATGACTTAAGAGTGATCACCAATAACTACCACTGGATTCTACCATTAATATTTATATTAGTTTTATCACACATCTGCTCGTTTTATTTTTCTATCCATTTTAGTATTTTATAAATTCCAAGGTAAATTGTAGAAATACAATTTTCTCTGGATACTTAAGCAGGTATAATCACTCACTAGAGTTAATTATTTATAGTTGTTCTATTGAAATAAAATTTAAACGGCCGCACTGTGGCTCACTTGGCTAATCCTCTGCCTGCAGCGCTGGCACCCCAGGTTCTAGTCCCGGTTGGGGCGCCGGGTACTAGTCCTGGTTGCTCCTCTTCCAGTCCAGCTCTCTTCTGTGGTCCAGGAGGGCAGTGGAGAATGGCCCAAGTGCTTGGGTCCCTGCACCCGCGTGGGAGACCGGGAGGAAGCACCTGGCTCCTGGCTTCGGATCGGCGCAGCGCTGGCTGTAGTGGCCATTAGGGGAGAGAACCAATGGAAGGAAGACCTTTCTCTCTGTCTCTCTCTCACTGTCTATAACTCTCTCTCTGTCACTCTCTCTCACTGTCTAACTCTGCCTGTCAAAAAATAAGAAAATTAAAAAAGAAATAAAATTTATATACAATATGTACATTGAGTGTGTTTTGACATGTAAATCTACCTATGAAATCTAAACCCTTGGCAAGACATGCAACATTAATAATGATCTTTCTCAAATTTTCTTCCAGCCAAACACCCTTCATTATTAAACAATTTTAAATATTTTTATGATTTTTCCTCCAATCAACTAGTTTTCCTGTTTCTAGAAATTCATGTAAATATAGTTTTGATTTTACTTAAATGTTTTGTGACTTTTTATGTTTTCATTTTATTCATTTCAATATCCATCTATATCGACATGTTTGTCAATAGTTTGTTCTTTTTGATGACTGGTTAATATTCTATAATTGAATAAAGCATAGTTTGGTGTAATGATTTTTCTATTGATGAATAGTTGGATTGTTTTGAACATAGTTACTATGATTGCTCAGATACTAGTAATCACTTGAGTGTGTTTTCATTTCTTCTAAGAATATACCTGTAACCAGAATTTTGAAGTGAAAAGTAGGTATATGTTTAGTTTTTACAAGCTTCCAGAACTTATTATAAAATAATTGTAATGTTTTACTTTCTTAAGAACAAAAGGTAAGAGTTTCAGTTGCCAGGGATGGTACTGTGGTATACTGGGTAAAGCCACAGCTTGCGGCACTGGCATCCCACAATAAAGCTAGTTCCAGGCCCTGCTGCTCCACTTTTGATGCAGCAGATCTTCCATCTGCTGGTTCACTCCCCAGATGGCTACCGTGGCCAGATCTGGGCCAGGAGTCAGGAGCCAGGAGCTTCATTCATGTCTCCCACCTGGGGACTGGGACCCAATTACCTGGGGCATCTCTCGCTGCTTTCCCAGGCGCATTAGCCAAGAACTGAGTCAAGAGTGGAGCAGCCAGGATGCCAACAGAAGCCCACATGGTATGCCGACATTGAGTGTGGTGGCTTAACCTGCTGTGTCCTGACATTCTTTATCTTTAATAAGATTGTTCATTTGGGGTCATTTTTTTTACTTTCTTCGTAAAATAAATTCTACAGTATTACCTTTTTTTCATTGATCTGAAACAGTATGTGCTTGAGGACTTTCTCTATTTCCCTGAAGATTCAAACAAAATATTTTTTCTTTCAATTTGTGTGATTTTTTTAATTTTTAAAATTTATATAAAGGAGACAAATTTCATGTATTTCATATAGACAATTTTAGGAGCATAATGATACTTCTCACCCTATCCTCCCTCATTCACTCATTTGCTGTTAGTCAAAAGATTTTTAAATATTTAGTTCCTAAACCAATTTCTGGTCCCATACCCTCTTGGTAATGTTGATATCATTCATTGCTTTCTTTCAAAGTGGTGACAATCTTTCTCCCTTCATATTTTTTGATTAAATTCATACTCATTCTTCTAGTTTCTCTTTTTGAATAACACTTTCTCAAAATTTCTATGGAAACCAGGTATAATATGTCTCCTCCACAGTTCTGATTTTATGGTTAAAGTGTTACTTGTCAGTTTTTAAAATAAATAATCTACTTATTTTTGAGCTACCATATTTATTGTCAGCACTTTGAAGATCAACTCCAATCTAGTACAATAGGTGAGGTTCAGGAGAAAGTAGAGTTCATGACATAAGTAGTAGCTCACCTAGGGAAATTTCAGTCATGACATTTGATTCTGTGTTAAAAAAAAATCAATCAGGAATCTGAATAGAGACAAAAACTACATCTCTTTAGGCCATAGGGACTGTGCCCTCAGAAGGTAGTTCTTGCTAGAGCATTGGTTATAAGATCCAGGTTAAATTAAACCAAGCCACTCTTTGCTTTCCAGCTCGTCATATTGGCGTTCCTTTACACATGTACACAATTGCCACCCTCAGTCTTATCAGACAATCAATGTGGTTGGCCTAAGCTTGGACTGTGAATCTCCAAAATGATGATACAAACTAAGTCTCTACTTCATAAGTAGCTTCTCTCAGGCATTTGTTGTAAAAATGATGAAAAACTTACTAATACCATTTGTAATGTGATACAGACTAGAATGGTCGTGTGAACTACAACATACTGCAACCATTTTCAGTTTTGCAAAGATAACTCCACAACTTCTTATTCCTTTCTTCCAGGAGCTTTTCTATTTAATGACAACAAGACATGTTCCTCTTATTTTACTTCATGTAATGAGTACAAAACAGAAGAAAAATTGCCTTGGGACTCTGAAAATAAAATGAGATCAGGTATTAACATTTTACCTTTACCCCATTGCATTATACATTTCTGTGTAGGAAATAATAAAAATAGGTGTGCTGTTTATAAATGCATAGTTCATGACTATCACTTGTTAAAGTTTAATTATTCACGACAATTTTTAGAAATAATATTTTGACAAGGACTGCAAATGCACCACTTCGTGACCTGTGGATAATGTTTTTCAGTTTTCTTAACTATTCTAATTAAAATTATTATAATGTGTTAAGTCCTGAAAGAATTAGAAGTGAAATCTTGCCGATACTGCATCAATCATAATTTAAACTTTCTTCCTACAAAGTTCCTCTTTAAATGTTAAACACTGACAATATCTGAACTCTAGGGTTAAAAATAAACTCTGTATGCCAAGTCATATTAAATTGAGAACAAGTTTTAACCATTGTTAAAAAATTCCACATTTGTTTCACAGCTATTTTGCAGGACATAAAGAAAGAGCCATCATGTGGTTATTCTCTGTTTGACTACCCAGGCTGGTCGCATAATTATACTCCCTCCAATTAGCTGAGCCTTTATTGTCACCAAACAATAAAGAAAAAACTATCAAACTATCTGCCTCATGACCTGTTCTTAGGAGTTCTGGTGCCTAGGAAGCAAAGGACAAAATAAACATTGTTATCAGAATAGTATAGAGAACAGTCAGAAAACAACATAAGAGCTTAATTAAAACCCAACTTATCTTCCCCTTAACCTTAATTTAGACTTTATTAAGAATCTGAAATAAGATTGTAGTTTTTATGGGTTGTCTGCTTTCATAATTTAATATTGTATATTGGATGTCATATTAGACATTGCAAATAGAAAAAAAGATAAGTCATGCTCCATGATATATTTTAGAGAAAACAGATGTTGAAATAAATACAAATGCAAAGGGTTTGTTCTCGAATAAAAAAAGGTCAAATCTGATAAGCAAACAAAAAGTGGAGGTTAAGTAAATGTGACTATAATGATGAACTGAATCATTCAATGCAAGCAACATAAGAAATTTAACAACTGGAATATGTTCAGTGGTTCTTGGGAAGACAGATGGCAGATCATTAGCCTGTAAATTTCCATAGATTAATGACAAGAAAAAGAACAAATTTTACAAGGAAACTATGGATGGTGACAGAGGGCTTTGTTTTCATTCTTTCTGACATGAACTTACAAAGAAAGATAGCTCCAAGTGAACTCCCGCTTTGTTGTCAGAAGCTGGTCCACCTGCTGGTATACATAGTATTTATTATAAAGATACAGAAGGCATCTTGTAAGAAAGAGAATGTTTAATATTGTCATTGTTATTACTACTACCACTTATACTACTATTATCCACCTATAAGGAAAAAGAGGCAGGTCATAATCAAGTCCAAGTAAATTTACCTCTTCAGAAAGGGATTTATGGAGTAAATGAGATGTAGCTGTGTGGAACAAAGTTACTAAACATCATAAGAACAGAGGAAAAGGGTAGGGAAAGTGCTTGGAGCAGGAGCCTTTACAAGTCATGTCTCTATATTTCATGTTCCAAGATGGCTCCTGAAGCATCATCAGGGATATGTCATTTAACATGGCAATGGACCATAAGGTAACACTCTGGTCAGGCAGAGTTGACCTATGCAGGCTCCAGTTAGCAAGATTGGCTGCAACCAATTCTGTCCAGTTTTATCAGAGACCCTTAAAACCCAACTCAGCAGATTTCTAGCAAAGATAGCTATTTTGGGACAGTGAGTTACTAAGCAACAAACAGGAAAGTAATTATTATGGGCTGTTGGTATGTTAGCTAAGAGAAGCTGGTTGTTAGGCAAGGGAAGGGTGATCCTTTGCTGACCCCATGTCAATCTGAGTGTACAGAATCAGCCAACTAACAAGTGAGAACAGCAGCATTCCAGAGCAAATGGCAGAAGTGGCCAAAAGTGGTAGGAAAAATTGCCTACTTGTAATCTTTCATGAGTACACTAAAGGATTCTTTTACAGCATGTGCAGGAATCATTTTCTTACAGTGTATACATGATAGAAAATTCATAATATTTTTCTTATTAATAAGTCACCTTATCTGTGTGGAAAAAAAATATGAAGTATATGTATTTCCTATAAAATAAGTTGCTATTTTGAGGCCTTGACATTTTAATTTTAAAATTATCTTACAGCTTTATTCTTAAAAACCCTCTTTATTTTGAAATTGTTATATAACTCACTAGTTTTCTGCTTGTTATAACTAACAATAAAGCAGAAGTAGAACTGAAGTAAAATAGTTTACTCAAACTCTATTACCTCATAGCTTTATAGATACTAAAGTCACATTGTGGCAATCATCATATTAAATCTTAATCTTGGGGCACGTGTTGTGGCATAGTGGATAAAGCAGCCACCTACAATGCTGGCATCCCATGTGGGCACCGTTTTGAGTCCTGGCTGCTCCACTTCCATCCGGCACTCTACTATGGCCTGGGAAAGCAGTGGAAAATGGCCCAAATCCTTGAGCCCCTGCACCCGCATGGGAGACCTGAAAGAGGTTCCTAGTTGCTGGCTTTCGATCAGCACAGCTCTGGCCATTGTGGCCATCTGGTAAGTGAACCACCAGATGGAAGACATCTCTCTCTCTCTCTCTCTCTCTCTCTCTCTCTTTTTCTCTGCCTCTTCCTCTCTGTAACTCTGCCTTTAAAATAAATAAATAATTAAGAAAAAATCTCAATCATATTCTGTTTTTAAATTTGCATTAGAAACAAAGGCTAAAAAAAGATGATAGAGGGTATAGAAATTGTTTTTGCAAAAATTTTCTAAAAATACCAAAAAAGAAAGAAAGGAGGGGGAATTGCGGGAGTGAGTATGGGAGGTAGGGAAAAATGGCTAACTTCTTAGAACTGTACATGTGAAATATATGAAATCCACTCTCTTTATATTAATAAAACTTTTTAAAAAGTTACAATTTAGTTCCTAGCCCATCATAAGCTTAAGTTACAAATATTAGTGTCCTTGTTGCTAAAACAAAGGCTTTATACACTAATGTACATATGATAAAAGAAGCACAACCTGTGATAGCCATAGTGGACAGTGAGTCACTAAATACATTCAATCTTTTTGATAAAATCATCTTACATTCTAATTTCTATAGATTTCCTCTATAGAGGAGATCTGAACTTCTTTTCTGGATGTTCCTTAGTTTCCTACTGTTTTATTTAAGCCAAAAATAAGTGATCTTTGTGTTTCTGCTATTGAACATATATATCCTTCTTCTTTTATTTAAGTACAAGGAGTCTTCAAACAGTTCACAGAATGTGCATATGATGAAAAACCATATGTGTATTTCAAAACTTCTTGCACCTAAATAAAGTTTTACTAACTATTATAACATGTCTGAAGAGGATCTAATTTGAGACACTGAGAAGGATATAATATCAATTTAAAAAGAACCTCTCTCAGAGTGAAGTGAATCTTGCTGAAATTGAAGCAATGAAAAAACATCACATTTGTAGTGAAGTGTGGGTGGAAGAATGGTGAAATCATTCATGCTTTATGAAATGTTTATGGGGACAATGCCTGCACAGAGTAATCAGCAGCTTACAAATGAATACCTCATGTTAAGAAGAGATGAGATGAGACGTTATGGATGAAACCTGCAGAAGTAGACCATCCAGCATCAATCTGAGAGGACAAATGAATCTTGTGCATGCCCTAATCAAAGAGGACTGGTGACTAACAGGATAAACAATAGCTAACACTAAACACATCTCAATTGTTTCAGCTTACAGAATTCTGATTCAAAATATAAAAGTGATACAAACTTTCTGCTTAATGAGTACCAAAACTGTTGAACACAGATTAGGAGCAAACAAGAGATGACATTCAACAAAAATGTTAAATAAGTGATATCAGAATCCTGAAGTATTTCTTCAAAGATTTGTTAACAGGAGATGAAAGCTGGTTTTACCAGTATGATCTTGGAGAACAAGTACGAACAGAGCATGGCTAATAAGAGATAGATGTGGTCCACTCAAAAGTAAAAGCAGATCAGTCAAATGTGAAGGTCTTGGCAACAATTTTTAGGGATATTAAGCATTTTGGTTGTTAATTCTCTGGGGAGACAAAGAAAACCACGTTTTCTTATTGTGAGACTGTTTGGGGAAAGTTGGCCAGCATTTTACCACAAAATTGTCCAACAGAGCTTTATGGGAGATCCCTCCATCATGACAATGCTGACATTTTCCTTTCATGAAACAAGAGCATGATTCAGAAGGTTTTGATGGAAAATCATTATATATTCACTGTATGGCTGACTACTCCTTGATACTGATTTTCCTTTATCAGTCCTAAAGAATCTTTAAAGAATACCCAGTTTTCTTCAAATAATAATGTCAAAAATATTGCATTGATGTGGTTAAATTCCAAGGATCCTCAGTTCTCCAGAGATGGACTCAATGGCTGCTGTCTTTGGTTATAAAAGTGTCTTGAAAGTCATGGAGTTTATATTGAGGAATCAAGTTTTTGTTTTTATTTTTGTTTTTACATTTTAATTCCTTTCCCATGACCTTTTGAAGCCCTTTCATAGAACTTTAGACTACCCCAAGGAAATCTGAATGACAGGTATTCATAGAGTTCCCTTTGGAAGTGAGGTTGGGCCATGATTTCTGTTGGCTGTATTTATTTCAAAAAGATCTTAAAATACTGTTGATCCTCATTTTTCACAGAATCTACATTTGTGAATTTGCCCAGCAGCTAAAATTTAATTTTAACTGCAAAGTTAATACTCTTGAGATTTTAAGGATTTGTGTAGTGTGGCAAAAATTTGAGTCACCCAGCATTCATATTCATAGCTGAGGTGAAATGAGGCAACAATTTCCTTCTTGGTTCATCTTTCATAACGTGATTG
This sequence comes from Oryctolagus cuniculus, assembly GCF_964237555.1. Classification (NCBI taxonomy): domain Eukaryota; kingdom Metazoa; phylum Chordata; class Mammalia; order Lagomorpha; family Leporidae; genus Oryctolagus; species Oryctolagus cuniculus. Next base: position 25,007,825 of record NC_091433.1, read on the forward strand.
AGTATCATTTTTGCTATCCATTTAATGATTTTTGTTAAATTTTTTGTGTTTTTGGTGAATTTGCTGTTTAAAAATGGCAACCAAACTGAAGTGCTTCTTAAGGAGAAGTCTATGATGTGCCTCATGGAGAAAATACATGAGATAAGCTTTGTTACGGCACAGGTTAGAGTGCTGCTGTTTATTTAATGTCAATGAATCAACAATCTCATAAACCAGATAAAAGAAAAGAAAATCTTTGATTTTTTTTGAAATTTCCCCAAAAAGTGCAATAGTACATAAAGGAGTTATGAAAAAGCAGCTAAACCCATGGATTCACGACATGATGACTAATAACGTAACTACAGTGCACAGAACTGATGTGAGGCAAAAATCCATAGACATTTGTGGTCATGTTACCCAGGATCAGGAAAATGTGAACCCCTTATTGGCTAATGTTTCTTTATAAATACTTCATTTAATTAATGTGTTAAAATATTTTAAATGGGTTATAGTCAACAAAAGCACAATTAAACCAAGATTGTATTTCATTGGTTATTTCAAAATCTGATGAGACGTTCACAGGAAACTAATCCTATGCAACTCTCTCTGTGTCTTTTTTTTTTTAAAGATTTATTTATTTATTTGAAAAAACAGAGTTACAGAGAGGAAGAAGCAGAGGCAGAGAGAGATCTCTCATCCATTGTTTCACTCCCTAAATGGCCACAACAGCCAGAGCTCAGTTGATCCCATGCCTGGAGCCAGGAGCTTAATCCAGGTCTCCCATGTAGGTGCAGGGGTCCAAGCAATTAGACCATCTCCATTGTTTTCCCAAGCACATTAGCAGGGAGCTGGATCAGAAATGGAGCAGCTGGGTCTTGAACTGGTGCTCATATGGGAGACCAGCACTGCAGGCCACTGCTTAACCTGATGTGCCACAGCAACAGGCTCAGCTATAAATTTTTAAGGGTTAAAAACTTTTCTATCCTTTTCTAACAATTCTCAATGCTCACATGATAAATCATTAATTATGAGGAAATCAGAATTTATATAATTGAAAAATGCTCAATATGAGATCAAATTAAGTTCCCTCAGTGTTCATAAAACAGGACTTCTAGGGATACATTTTATTTTAGGAAACATTATTTTGTGCAATTAAATTTAAAGGAAAATACTTCCCAGTATACATTCCCTTGAAATGTTATTCATAGTTGATAGTTGAGAATATTTACTTGCTTAACAGTTGATTTCATAACTCAGTTAGAAAACTGAGAGAAAAAATGATGCTAAAATGAAAAATTGGTTCAATAAAAAAGAGTATGTAGGAAGAAACATCTATTTGTCCTATTGCATTCTCACCACATAGAACACTTGTGTGACACCGTATGAGCAGAGGCGTTTCCTCACATAGCAACTAATCAATCAATTGTACAGTAGGCACCTGCTGTATGCACTCAAATTCAACTCAGTTCTAACAGTAGCTACCAGGAGAGAAGATCAGATGCACATTTGGAGAATAAACAACCAAGAGGTTGCTGCTATTTTAGATACCAATTTGAAGAAATAATTTATCACCTATGCTTCTGATGATGAGCTATAAACTGCAGTGCCCTCTACCTATTGCTTGAATTACTTAACTTGCTAGGATGATTCGCCCATCTCAAGGAAATAGTGATATTTGCTGGCTTATTACAAAGGGTATTGCAAAGGATACAATTGAACAGGCAGATGGAAGAGAGGCATAGAGCAAGACATGAAACAGAAGCATAGAACACCCGTGCCCTTTTTGGGACCTCCATGTGTTTAGTTATCCAGAAATACTCAAAACTCAGTCTTATTTGTCTTTTATGGAGGAAAACTATATACGCAATATTGATTAAATAGTTTCTCATCAGTTTTTCAACGCAACCTTCATACCTGTGTTCGTCAACTTTTCAGTGCAATTCCTGAGGCAGCCCACAATTACAAGGGAAAAAGATTTACTTTGGCTCCCATGTCTATAGAGAGTCACAAAAGATGGATCTGGGCCCACTGGTTCAGTTTCTATTGATGGCATTTTTGTTGACAGAGTCCTACGGTATCACAAGTCATCAGGAGGCGAGGGATAGGACGTATGTGCTGTCTAGGGCTGTGTGGTGATTATAAAGCCAGGGAACACCATCCTAACACCTAATCCAATTTAATCAATTTCAAAGTCCCCACTTCCAGACACCATAATTGGATTCATCCCTTCTAGTGTCATTAACTTAAGAATCTGGGGGTTAAAGCCCTGTATAAGTTTAAGGGTTATAAGATAATTATCAGAGCAGAGCCAATCCTTCCCCTCTTCCTGGAGGTTGGGATGTGTAACTAAATGTTCTAACCCTCTACTCACAAAAAGGGTTGTTCTTTCAAGGACTCTCACCTACCAAATGGTATCTCATTAGCATACAAAAGACACTCCAGACATTCCATATTTTAGGGTGTGTATGTAAAGAAACAGGGACATAGACTAAATATATATTTTACAATATCACAGAGACATATGAAGGAATATTCACTGTAGAAACTATTCTACAGTGTAGAATATATTCTGTAGAAACTATTCTCAGATTTGGATAAAAGTATTCATTTGTTTTGACTCACTAAAAACAAAATTTTAAACCTTGAAAAATTGCATCTTGTATTTATTTTTCATGGCCTATATTTCTATGCTGCATTGCATTCAGAAAATTTTTAAAATGTACATTAAAAGAATTACACATATAAAGAAAGCCAAATCATTTCCATCCAACTACAGTTTATATTACCAATTTAGTTTTTCAAAATTAGCTCTCTGAATTCAACTAAATGCTTTTAAAATAAATGAAAAATATTTCAACCATATACATATGTATTTAATATTATTTTATATGAAAAATAGCAGTGAATTTTTAATTATTTCAGCCAAAGCACCAAAACCTACATTAAAAGGAACAAGAAATAATCAAAATTAATGTTAAATATTATTTTAAGAAAGGTAATGCATATTTCTTTGTATTCTGTTTTTCTTATATGAAATCTTATAGATATGAGTATGGGAAATACTAGCATAGCATTAAAATGGCTATTACTTTTAAAATTTTAAATTATATAGTTCTTTCACACAAATGTACACAAAAATCACTTTGCTCCATGCAGAAGCATTGTAAGTCAAGGTTTTTCAATTACAATTCTATACAAAAATTATAAATCCTGAAATATGACAGACTTTGTGAGGGAAACACAGGTGGTGTTGTCATACAGCAGTCACTTTAGAAAGTTCCATGAAACTATTTTACAAATGTGTTATTGTCAGTAAATAAAATTTCAGCAGGAACCATATTCAACATAGTATTTTCAAATAATTCAATAATTCAACAAAAAACATACAGCTGAATGTTATCCTTCTCACATACTCTTACAAAAATAAATATTTACAGAAGTGATACCTGTGAGCAAATCTGTTGTTATGGATCAAGCAACGGTGTTCAAAAGCTGGAAACCAAGTATGTTCCACAGCTCCACTTTAAACATGTCTAACATTAAGATGAAAGGCTCTCAGGTACATGTTTTATTTTAAAAAATTCTAATTCAATTTAATCTGATCTCTTTGTGAAGAATTTGCTAGACTTTTAGTATTATGAAATTGGCTGCAAACCTCCCAGATACAGTTGGAATACTTATCTATAATTCATTTTTTCATAAAGGCAAGAAAAGAGAAATGTGTGTGTGTGTTTGTGTGTGTGTACTTAGTATACTCCAGAATTCTCAAAAGAAAATATTTATCTTTTGGGTTTATTGATTGATTGATTGATTTATAAGGAAAAAAGAACGACACCTACTGGTGGACACAAATGGACACAAATGGTCACAAAGGCGTGGGCTTAGACACATCAAAGCCTGGAGTCAATAATTACAATATGGCCTTCCACATGGGTAGTAGGAGCCAAAGCACTTATCCTCTGCAGGTGTGTTAGCAGGGAGCTGGGTAGGAAATGGAGAAGGTGGGACTTGAAACTGCATTCAGATTTGTAGGAAGCCAGTGTGACAAGCCCCAGTATAATCTGCTGCTCCACAAAGAAAACCCTTAGGGAAAGTTTAGGGAAAGTTTTTCATGAAAAAATATAAATAACCCTGTGAGCATATTTAATTTTTGATTATTTTATGGAAATAGTCAAATGCACTATTTATGGAAGTTAAAAAGAGTTCATTTAAAAATGTTTCCAGAAAAAAAATGTGTTGCAATTTTCTTGTAAAAATTTTGATTTCTTTTATGAAAAAAAATATAGCATAAGTATATATGGGGTAAAACGCACAGTATGACATGTAGAGGATATTGTCTCGAATTTTACAAGAATTGGGAAAATAGTAGGGCCAATAGTACTGGAAATTTTTTATCATTGTATTTGTCAATACTTAGTCATCATAAATGTTAGATGTCTCTGATCAACAAACTCTGGGACCAGACTTCATTCATTTAATAACTAAATAAGTAACTTATCACACAAACTCAACTCAAAACAGACAAGTGTCTATAAATCACACTGCCTCCAATGTACCATTAGTATTGATTAAGGTTAAGGTAACTTTGTTTCTTCTTTAAAAACAATGTGACACAAAAGGATTTTGTATTTTCAAGTAAAATAAAGCAGCCTCTTTGAAGGGCATATTGATTAAAATAGCTGAAAATGTGTTTTGAAAAAGAAGGGCAATTACTAATTGCTGAGAAGAATAAGGGAGGAAAATCATTGAGGATCTGTTAAGTGCCAAGACACTGGGTAAAGGAACAAACTATTAGGGTATTTGTTATGAACTGCGCTCAGTTGTCTAGCAATTAGAATACACAATATGAAATTCTGTTAATCACTGGAAAGCAAATATTAGCTTCAACTTATTTCCACTCTGCCAAATAATTCAAGTTCTCTTTCAATAAAATTCAAAGACAGGGAGACAAGAGTTCTGCCTCAGCCAAAGCCCCTCTCATCAGGTGATACTGGTACGCCGTCCAGGAACACCGCTTTCTGCAAGTGACTTGTGTAAACAATCCCTTAATATGAGCAAGGCGGGACAAAACACTGCAGTCATCCCTCCTCCAGTCTGACGACACCACACTAGGATGCTTTTCCTTGAAATTTTCGGGTTAAACACATAGACAGGAAGTAGGTGAAGGTATAGGAAAGAAGATAATGTGGACATGTTCTGCCCTTATTTTCAAAGGAGTTGGCAATTCCTTTCAAAGTGTAGGAGTAAATGATAATCCAAGTGTTTTTCAGCCTTGGACAATAGCCCAATTATAAGGCAACACCAGCCATTTTCTTCTGTGTACTGAACTAATTATTGATGATTCACAGATTCGGAGCAAATATTCATTATCATCCCACAGTGCATTGATACTTCTAATTAAGGGGAAGGTGGAGAGGGATAATGTCTTAAATTTCAATGAAATATCTACAGATTAATATGTCCTTTTTATTAAAGATTTATTTATTTATTTGAAATTCAGAGTTAGAGAGGCAGAGGCAGAGAGAGAGAGAGGTCTTTCATCCTCTGGTTCACTCCCCAGATGACCAGAATGGCCAGAGCTGTGAGCTCCCTGCCGAAGCCAGGAGCCAGGAGCTTCCTCTGGGTCTCCCAGGCAGGTGCAGAGGCCCAAGGACTTGGGCCACCTCCCACTGCTAACCTAGGCGATAGCAGAGAGCTGTATCAGAAGTGGAGCAGCTGGGACTCAAACCTGTACCCATAAGGGATGCCGGCACTGTAGGCACTGGCTTTACCCACTACGGCACAGTGCCAGCCCAATATGTCCTTAATATTTGCTTTATAGCATTTCTTCACTCACGTCTATAGTTTTTCTATAGGAGGCAGATAAAACAGTATAATTTTTAATTCACTGCAGATTTGATAATTTTAATGTTTTTTTCAGTGTCCCTAGAACTATAAGAATTAACACAAAACTTTGTCAGGTCAGTTCACTCTGCAACATATTCCCTGTGCTTCCTTAGGAAAACTGCATTTGCATTCAGGAGTTTTACGTTGTGTTTTCCTAAGACACTTCCACGGAAAATTGCTTTAAAATGAGCTTTTGAATAAGTCAATTCATACTAATGTGGAACTTTCTTAAAGTTGAATCTTTCTGGATTACATCTGTACCATTGAATTATCTCATCATTTCTTCAATTAGGACAATGAAACTTAGCATTTGTAATCAACTATTTTTAAACAAACACTCTGAAAACTGGTTGGTTTGTTCTTTCTGGACAGAGTTGGTCTCTACTAACACCTCTACCACTAACTAGGGACTATATAGCACTCAAAAACATTTTACTATATTACTCAAACATAAATTGACTAGTACTTATGAATATTATTCTACCTTACCACTGTAATTGAAAGGTTAAAATTAATAGCTATCTCCAACTATATATAAACTCTAAAAAATTCACTAGTACAAAGTAAGTATTACATTAAACTCCTGAAGCACTGGAGACTCTGTAAGAGCAGATTTGTTAATATTTCTTGTGTTGACAAGTTCATATATTGTTAGACTTATAACTGAGCCAATACATGGCATATTAAGAATAGCTGTTTAATGTAAGAGATTTCCAAAAAGATTGGCCCTTCCTTATTTATAAATAAAGATGAGTATGCACTAAGAAAAGGTAAACACAAATTCTCTATTATAGAACTCACTGCAGTAAAAAGTGTATACTATAAACATTTTTAGTGTACTCCTATGTTTATACAACTTACATTACTTCAGCAAAAAGTGGTTTTCAAAATAAATTTTGCTCATTGACATTTTTTTCTCTAGAATACAAATGCATTTTGTTCTGAATTTATACAAAGACCATAACTTATTTGTTTTCAGGTTCATTTCCCATGGGACAAAGTGGCAGTAAACAGATAATCCATGGCATGATTTCACACAGTTAGGCAACCCAGCATGCACTGGGAATACAGCAAATAAAAGAATTAGGACATTTATAACAAAGCTCCCTACAGAGTCATTATTGACAGTACCATGAACCATGACAAACCCACAGCCCCAGAAGCTCAGAAATGCATGCTGTGGTATACCACATTCATTGAAATATAGATTCAAGTCTTCCTAACTTTTTAATTTATATTTAAACTTCCATTTTATAAGCTATAATAGTACTTTACATTACATGGGACTTAGCTAATTTATAATTCTTATGATATAAATGTTTCAAAACATGAATATATATATACACATATATATATGAATAATAGATAATTTAAGGACCCTTCTTCTTCCTAATAATGACATATACCTGGCAGTATTTGTTTAATTTATTTTTAAGTTTTTTTTTTTTTTTATTTTCATCTAACTGAAGACAGAGGAAAGAGAGACAGAGGGAATGAAAATAAGAGCCTATATCTTCAATCTATTGGTTCACTTTGCCATTGCCCACAATAGCCAGGACTGAACCTAGTCAAAGCTAGGAGCAAAGAATTCCATGCAAGTCTCCTGAGCAGATGGCAGGTCTTCCAAGCAATTGAAATGTCATCTGCTCCTCCCATGATATATTGTCTGGAAGCTGGATCAGAAACAGAAGACCTGGGACTCAAACTAGCACTCTGATGCAGATGGTAGATATCCCAAAAGAGCAGATTAATTCACTGTGCCACAGCAGCCATCCCCAGTATTCAAAATCACACTCAATACAGTGTAACATTAAATTTTCTATTTTTAAGTAGAACAAAAAAATACTAAAAGGAATAAAGTAGTAAGTTGTTCCTTGACAGTAAGGCAAGGGCTGATCAAGTCACTGTTTCTCATAGTGTTCATCTCACTTCAACAGGTTTCCCTTTTGATACTTGGTTATATGTCAACAATCAGGGAGAACATATGATATTTGTCCCTTTGGGACTGGCTTAATTCACTCAGCATGATGTTTTCCAGATTCCTCCATTTTGTTGCAAATGCCTGGATTTCATTTTTTTTTTACTGCTGTATAGTATTCTATAGAGAAAATGTCCCATCATTTCTTTATCCAGTCTACTGTTGATGGGCATTTGGGTTGGTTCCAGGTCTTAGCTATTGTGAATTGAGCTGCAATAAACATTGAGGTGCAGACAGCTCTTTTATCTAACAATTTAATTTCCTTTGGGTAAATTCCAAGGAGTGGGATGGCTGGGTTGTATGGTAGGGTTATATTCAGGTTTCTGAGGAATCTCCAAACTGACTTCCATAGTGGCTTGACCGTTTGCATTCCCACCAACAGTGGGTTAGTGTCCCTTTTTCCCCACATCCTCACCAGCATCAGTTGTTAGTAGATTTCTGTATGTGAGCCATTCTAACTGAGGTGATGTGAAACTTCATTGTGGTTTTAATTTGCATTTCCCTGATTGCTAATGATCCTGAACATTTTTTCATGTGTCTGTTGGCCATTTAAATTTCCTCTTTTGAAAAATGTCTGTTGATGTCCTTGGCCCATCTCTTAAGTAGGTTGTTTTTTGTTGTGAAGTTTCTTGATCTCTTTGTAGATTCTGGTTACTAATCCTTTATCGGTTGCATTACTCTTAGGTGTTTAAATTTAACTGAAAAATGATCCCTGTTAAACATAAGAATTGGAATAAGAGAGGGAGTGCGGGGCATGAGAGTGGCAAAGATGGCGCCTAGAGGAGGTTAGACGGGCGGAGTCCGAGTTGTTTACAACAAAACTTGATTGGGCACAGGCATCAGGAGAGATGACGTCAGCGTGTGAACAGCATGTGGACCCTATGGAAACCGAGTGCATTATAGGGTAACCTTTAAAATGATTGGCTGGCCTCTCTTCCCCTCCCCTATAGCTTTGCGGTTTTTTGCTTTAAAAGAGGCTTACTGCACAATAATAAATGAGTTCCTGCATGACTCGACTCCCCGTGGCATCTGATTGTCTCCGGCATCAAGGGAGGCTGGGAAACAGGCAAGCAACGCACTTACCTTTCCTAAGACCCAGTCCATCCTCGTTTTGGTGGACTAAGACCCTTCAAGGGAGGAGATGTATAGTTGGGCACATGCTCAATCAGACTTACCCCTAAAGGGAGAGTTAGAAACATGCCAGGGGATTCCAATACAATCCCATCAAGGTGGCATATACCAATGCCATCTCACTAGTCTAAGTGAGCAGTTTCAGTCCATAACTGATCATAATGATAGGATTAAGCATCAAAGGGATCACATAGACAAGACTAGTGTCTGCTAATACTAACTGATAGAATTAACATGGGAAGCGGGATACACAGCAGACTCATAGAATGGAAGATATCGTAACAGCACTCTGGCCTCAGAATCAGCCCTTAACATTCAGATATGGCTAAAAAGCCTATGAGAGTATTTCAGGCATGGAAAGCCAAGACACTCTGGCAAAAAAAAAAAAAAAAAAAAAAAAAAAAAAAAAAAAAAAAAAAAAAAAACAAACACTACCACCTAAGTGAAAGATCTCTGTGAGTGAGATCCCAGTGGAAAGCATGGGCCATCAAAGAAGGAAGTACCTTTCTCTGAAGAGAGGAGAGAACTTCCACTTTGACTATGGCCTTATCTAAAAAAGATCAGAGTTAATGAACTCAAGAGGCTTCTATAACCTTGGTAACTCATGACAAGAGCCTCAGGTGACTGCTGACGCCATAAATAAGAGTGTCAATTGTTAAATCAACAACAGGTGTCACTGTGCACTTATTCCCCATGTAGGATCTCTGTCCTTAATGTGTTGTACTATGTGAGTTAACGGTATAACTGGTACTCAAACAGTACTTTATACTTTGTGTGTCTCTGTGGGTGCAAACTGTTGAAATCTTTTCTTAGTATATACTAAATTGATCTTCTGTATATAAAGATAATTGAAAATGAATCTTGATGTGAATGGGATGGGAGAGGGATTGGGACATTGGATGGTTGTGGGTGGGAAGGAGGTTATTTGGGAAAAAGCTGTTATAATCCAAAAGTTGTACTTTTGAAATTTGTATTTACTAAATAAAAGTTAAAAATAAAATAATGTATCGAAAAATAAATTTTCTGTTTTTAAAAATCAAAGGAAAGGGGCCAGCACTGTGGCATAGTGGGTAAAGCCATCACCTGCAGTGCCAGCATTTTATATGGGTACCAGTTCAAGTCCCTGTTTCTCTCTGCTATGGCCTGGGAAAGCAGAAGAGGATGGCACAAGCCCTTTGGCCCTTGCAACTGCGTGTGAACCCAGGAGGAAGCTCCTGGCTCCTGGCTTCAGATCAGCCCAGTACCTGCAGTTGCAGCCATTTGGGGAGTGAGCCAGTGGATGGAAGACCTCTCCCTCTTTCTCTGCCTCTGCCTCTCTGTAACTCTGCCTTTCAAACAAATAAATAAATCTTTTTAAAAAATTTAAAAATCAAAGTAAAATGTGCCATTTTATTCAATATTAAAAACTATGTTAAAAACTTTTCACAAAAGAAGATAATTGATAACAATGTCAATCTAACACAAATACATCATTCCAATCTCTTTGTTCAGGCCTACTATTGTACAATTAATTCTTTCACAGTATAATAAAAGTTTCATGAAAATTAATACAGAAGAGATGGAGCACCAACACACTTGGCCCCGTTATGATCCATACCAACCAAAAACAATATGTAAATAGTAAACTGAGACTGAGCATTTGACAATTTAATCTGAACTATTATGATCCACAGGATCAGAAAGTTAAGTTTTACTATTTTTAATTGTCAATTACTGGCAGTCCTCGTAATAAATTCAGAAGTTCAGGAGAGGGGCTGGCATTGTATTGCAGTTGGTTACACCCCTTGCTTGGGAACCCTCATCGCATATCAGAGTCTGACTTTGAGTCAAGGCTACTCTGCATCCTGTCCAACTCCCTTGTAATGTTTTTATGAGGCAGCAGATGATGGTTCAAGTATTTGAGGCCCTGTCACCTATGATGAAGGCCCAGATGGGGCCGGCGCCGTGGCTCACTTGGTTAATCCTCTGCCTGTGGCTGCCGGCATCCCATATGGGCGCCAGGTTCTAGTCCTGGTTGCTCCTCTTCCAGTCCAGCTCTCTGCTGGGGTCTGGGAGGGCAGTGGAGGATGGCATAAGTGCTTGGGCCCCTGCATCCGCATGGGAGACCAGGAGGAAGCACCTGGCTCCTGGCTTTGAATCAGCACACCTCCAACTGCTGAGGCCATGTGGGAATGAACCAACAGAAGGAAGACCTTTCTCTCTGTCTATCTCTCTATCTATCTATCTATAACTCTGCCTGTCAAATAAAAAAAAAGGAAGGCCCAGATGGAGTACCTAATTTCTGACTTCAGCCTCTCTCAGCTCCAGCTACTGCAGATTTTTGGAAAGTGAAGCAGTACATGGAAGATCTCTCTCTCTCTCTCTCCCTCCCTCCCTCCCTCCCCCCCTCCCCCTCTCTTTCTCTCCTTGTGTGTATGTGTCTCAAATAATTCTCTTTTTTCAAGATTTATTTATTTATTTATTTGAAAGTCAGAGCTACACAGAGAGAGGAGAGGCGGGGGGGGGGGGGGGGGGTGTCTTCCATCCATTGGTTCACGCCCCAAATGGCCACAATGGCTGGAGCTGCGCCGATCCGAAGCCAGGAGCCAGGAGCTTCTTCCCAGTCTCCCACGTGGGTTCAGGGGCCCAGGGACTTGGAACAACTTCTGCTGCTTTCCCAGGCCATAGCAAAGAGCTGGATAGGAAGTGGAGCAGCCAGATCTCGAACTGGTGCCCATATGGGATGCCACAGCACCAGCTCCTCAAATAATTCTTGAACCAAGAAATGCAGAAGATACCAGTACCTTACTAAAAGAAAAAATACTTTAAGATGCTATAGATAATGTATGACAAGGTTCTAGTTATTACTAAGAGATATCAGGCAGATTGTAGATTGACAAGCAGTTGAAAACAATAATTTTAGGTAAAGTGGTTGATAATCCATATGCTGCTTTCTATATCTTTTTATATCCAATTTTAAATGCAGTTTTAAAACTATAACTGTGGCCGACGCTGCAGCTCACTTGGCTAATCCTCCACCTGTGGCACCGGTACCCCGAGTTCTAGTCCTGGTTGGGGTGCCAGGTTCTGTCCCGGTTGCTCCTCTTCCAGTCCAGCTCTCTGCTGTGGCCCAGGAAGGCAGTGAAGGATGACCCAAGTGCTTGGGCCCTGCACCCACATGGGAGACCAGGAGGAAGCACCTAGGTCCTGGCTTCGGATCAGCGCAGCACGCCGGCCATAGCAGCCATTTGTGGAGGGAACCAATAGAAGGAAGACCTTTCTCTCTGTCTCTCTCTCTTTCTCACTGTCTAACTCTGTGTGTCCAAAATAAACAAACAAAAAAACTCTAACTGTATCATGGGTAATCTCTCTGTGTCTTAGTCAACTTTGTAGTCTGCATGCCTTTCATACTCCTAGACAATACAGTAAGCAATTGAAAGGATAACAGTGAAAAAAATAACCAAGAAGTTGAATTCAAAGTATTAAAATTATTCTTTTTGGGGCCGGCACCATGGAGTAGCGAGTAAAGCCACTGCCTGCAATGCTGGCTTTTCACATGGGTGCCAGTTCCTAGCCAGCTCTCTGCTATGGCCTGGGAAAGCAGTAGAAGATGGGCCAAGTCCTTGGGCCTCTGCACCCACATGGGAGACCCGGAAGAAGCTCCTGGCTTCTGGTTTTGAATCAGTGCAGCTCCGGCCATTGGGGCCATTTGGGGAGTAAACCATCAGATGGAAGACATCTCTCTCTCTCTCCTCTCTCTCTCTCTCTCTCTCACTCTCTCTGCCTCTCTGTAACTCTGCCTTTCAAATAAATCAATAAATCTTTTCTAAAAACTCAGAAAAAAAGATTTTTTTCAATGCTTAACCTTTGTGTTAAGAAGCTTAGATTTATTCAACATGATGCTAATCAAAATACCAATGACATTCTTCTCAGATCTAGAAAAAACAATGCTAAAATTCATGTGAAAACAATAGACATTGTGAGTAGCTAACATAATCTTATATAACAACAACAACAAAAAAAAGCCAAAGGCATTACCATACTAGATTTCAAGATACACTACAGGAGAGTTATAATCAAAAGAGCCTGGTACTGACCCAAACAATAGACATCTAGGCCAATGGAACAGAGTAGAAACTTGAGAAATCAATCCATGCATCAGCAACCAACTTATCTTTGACAAAGGATCTAAAATCAATCCCTGGAAAAGGGACAGTCTCTTCAACAAATGTTTCTGGGGAAACTGTACCTCTGCATGCAGAAGTGTGAAAGAAGACCCCTACCTTACACCTTACACAAAAATCCATTCAAAATGGATCAATGACCTAAATCTATGACCCGAAACCATCAAATCCCTAGAGAACATTGAGGAAAATCTGCAAGACGTTGGCATAGGCAAAGGTTTCTGGGCAAAGACCCAAGAAGCTAGGAAATCAAAGCCAAAATTGATAAACGGGATTACATCAAGTTGAGAAGCTTCTGGACTGCAAAAGGCAAACACTCAGCAAAGTGAAGAGGTAACTGATGGGATGAGAGAAAACAATTGCAAAATATGCAACTGATAAAGGAGTAATATCCAAGAATCTATAAAAAGCTCAAGAAACTTAACAACAACAAAACAAAAAATCTAGTTAATAAATAGGCAAATGACTTGAACAGATATTTTTCAAAGAGGAAATGCAAATGGCCAACAGACCCATGAAAAATGCTCAGAATAACTAACCATCAGAAAAATGCAAGTCAAAACCACAATCAGGTTTCACCTCACCCTAGTTAGAATGGCTTTCATAAAGAAATCAATACACAATAAATGCTGGCAAGGATGTGGTGGAAAAGGTACCCTGGTTCTCTCTTGGTGGAAATGTAAACTGGTGCAGCCACTATGGATGACAGCATGGAGATACTTCAGAAATCTGAAAATAGATCTACAATATGACCCAGCAACCCCACTCCTGGGAATTTACCCACTCCAAAAGAAATTAGCATACGGAAGAATTATCTGTACCCTCATGTTCCTTGCAGCTCAATCCACAATAGTTGAGATGTGGAGTCAAGCAGATGTACATCAGCGAATGAATGGATAAAGAAATTATGGTATACATATATATATACACTATGGAGTACTAGTAAGCAATAAAAATAATGAAATATTGTCTTCTGCAATAAAATGGATGCAACTAGAAACCATTATACTTACTGAAATAAGCTGGTCCTAAAAAGACAGCTATCATGTTTATCTGATATGTAGTAACCAATAGAGTACCTAAAATGTAACGTATTGAAGTGAAATGGACATTTTGAGATTTGGTAATTATTTACAGTCCTTGTCTCTGCTGTTGATGAAGAATATTTTTTCTTCATACTATTTGTTGAACTCTTTATTAGTGCAGGATTAATCTTATGAGTGTAAAGTAAACTGAAAATAGATCTTTGTAAAAATTAAGAGTGGGAATAGGAGAGTGAGGAAGAAAGATGGGAATGTGAGTGGGAGGGAGGGAAGGGTAGGAAGTATCACCATATTCCTGAATCTGTATATATGAAATTACATGAAATTTGTGGACCTTGAATAAATTTTTTTAAATAAGGAGCTTAGATCGAACAATTTGTCTTTATAATTTTGTTATATATTTTGAATACACATATTGATCATTTTGATGATGATAATATCTGCTTTTTATTGGTTAATAATAGCATGTCAGGCAAAATCATGGAGTTTTACAAAATCAGATAATGATTTGAAAATAACCAATTTAATTTCAAGTTATGCTGCTTGTAGTTTATAAGCTAAGGCATGTTTACTAGCTGTTTTCATTTTCATATCATTCTGTTAAGAAGGTTAACAGAGTTTTGATAAGTATAGGAAATACTGGGATGTGTTAACAGATGTAGACTTATTGCCTAGAAGGTATTTTGAACATCGTGATTCTCACTTCATGGAAAATGTGTGAAGAAGCATTTTCAACATTGAGAATAGTCATACACACAAAAATTGTCCCAGAGTCTAGATCATCAGTTTGTAGCATATGGCAAGTTTGCCAAATATAGCTGGTGAGATCAGTTTTAGTAAAGATTTTGTGGAATTATCTTTGGAGAAATACAGTATTAATTTTGAGAAAAAATTGTTGGTAATAGATGTCAGATTTTGACAGCTTCTCCCTACATCAACTGCTTACAACCATCTCTGAATCTTCTTTTAGGGTTATGTTTTTCTGACCACCCTGTTCACTTTCTGGTCACTACAAACTCACTTAAGCAGATAATATCCTCTGTCTGGAATCCTTTCTCTTTTTTATTTAAATATATATTTATTTATTTGAAAGGCAGAGTTACAGAAAGGCAGAGGCAGAGAGAGAGAGAGAGAGAGAGAGAGAGAATCTTTCATCCACTTGTTCACTCTCCAGACGGCTGCAACAGCTGGAGCTGGGCCAACCTGAAGCCAAGAGCCAGGAGTTTCTTCTGGGTCTCCCACGTGGGCACAGGGGCCCAAGGACTTGGGGCATCTTCCACTGCTTCCCCAGGCCATTGTGGAAAGCTGTATTGGAAGTGGAGCACCTGGGACTTAAACCAGCATGCATATGGGATGTTGGCACCACAAGAGGCTGCTTTACCCGCTATGTCACACCCGCTATGCCGGCCCTGGAATTCTTTCTAAGACATCAATCAAGAGATAAAAATTTATCGCATTGATAAGTTTTGTAAGGTTATTCCATTTTAGGAATGATAAACTTAAAATAATCTTTAATTGATTTAAATATTCAATATATATTATGCAAGGGAGGAAATAGAATTATAACTTTATTTTAATATACTTACCTTTTTTCTAAAAATATGCATTTCCCATGAACACTTTGAAAACCCTTCATATGTATTCCAAAAAGAAATTTACCCCAAAATAAAACTTTTAATTCCATTTTCGATAAATATTTTGAAGAACCCTCATATGTGTGTATATATATGAGTATAAGTGTATGTACGTGCATGCATGTAACACCTATTCCTTTTCTTTACGTACCTAATATCCAATATACATAGAGAAGGCTTTGAAACTTAGTTTCTAATTTTGAATGATTATTCATTTGATATATATACATTCCACATCCAGCATTCAGAAAGTGTAATCAATTAATTTTAATTACTAAACAATAAATTAAAATAACTTGTTGGGCCAGCACCAAGGCTCACTTGGTTAATCCTCTGCCTGTAGCGCCGGCATCCCATATGGGCGCCAGGTTCTAGTCCTGGTTGCTCCTCTTCCAGTCCAGCTCTCTGCTGTGGCCCAGGAGGGCAGTGGAGGATGGTCCAAATGTCTGGGCTCCTGCACTCGCATGGGAGACCAGGAAGAAGCACCCTGGCTTTGGGTCGGTGCAGCTTGCAGGCCATAGCAACCATTTGGCAGTGAACCAACAGAAGGAAGATCTTTCTCTCTGTCTCTCTCTCTTTCTCACTGTCTATAACTCTACCTGTCAAATAAAAACAAACAAACAAACAAACAAAAAAAAACTTGCGATGGAGGAAAAGATCAATTGGATTATCCAGGTCCACCTTTAATCCTCAAATGTAATGTTGGATGGAATTAAAATGTCTCAGGTAGTGCTCAGCTTTAACAATCCACTTCTTCAGAAAAGGCAAGGGGCCTAGCAATGTGGAACCAGTCAAGTATGTGATGAATCTCCCTTGGAAGCAAAAATGGTTAAAAACCCACCCCAGCTAAATCT
The DNA here is from genome assembly GCF_964237555.1 of Oryctolagus cuniculus. NCBI lineage: Eukaryota > Metazoa > Chordata > Mammalia > Lagomorpha > Leporidae > Oryctolagus > Oryctolagus cuniculus. Next base: position 25,024,493 of record NC_091433.1, read on the forward strand.
AAGATGTATCAGAAAGCTCAGCTGTGATTCTTCTAATCTAAGGGACCAAAATGAGTTGTCTTAATTTTTACAATATTTGTATAATACTTTTGGCATCAAAACTTTTCATGCCATCAAGTGGGGTATGTTGTAATTCTATAATTTTTCTACATTTTCAGTGTTTCATTTGACTTAGACTGTTATTCTACAAGTTGTTTTTGACTGGAGAATTTTATAACTTTACAATATAACCTCAGAAATTCAGACTTCCCTTAGATAAAAATATAGAAATGTATATACTTTATAAAGATTTATAGAGGACATGAAGTCATATTGATATGGATCCTCATTAGTTTTGTGTCTGTTTAATTAATTTTTGTCCATTGAAGAGATTTGGAGACTGCTAGTCAATAAATAAGTTTATTCTTTGAACATATTCTGATAGTAGCTGTGAAAAATAATTTGGAAGTCCAAGTGATAATTACAAAGATAACTGAAATATTCACATGCATCAGGAAATGTGGATAAATGGAAAGTTCTCATAAAGAAATTAAATGATGTACATTCCAGTTTCTGAGATCGAAGCAGACAGAATCTACTCAAATTCAGTGCCTGCTGACAACGTATTGTGAATAAGATCAAAGTCTAGACCAAACTTAAAAGATGGCATTATGAGTTGTGTTTTACTGGACTGGGACACTTAACAGTTCTTTGCTCAATAGTCAAACGTGGTTAACTGTTGCTCTGCTAGTCCTTACAACTACAGACAACGAAGCATGAATGAAGCACTGCTACAAATGACAAGGAAGATATATTTAAAAATAGGTAGTTACGGAAAAAAAGCAGCATTGAGAGAATTCATTTCAAATAGTAATGTTTTTATGTAATCCAATAAAGGTAAAGACTCATGGCATGCTGGTAGAAATCAGAATGCTGGGTACTTCAGGGGACAGAAACTAGTTGAGGGCTTCTGGGTTGCTGATGGTTTTCTACATGTTGAACTGCAAGGTAACTCTATGCACTTTTAGTGATTATTATTTTGCCATTGATTCATGATAAGGGTAATTTACAATGTGTATGTTACAATTTAATTTTAAAAGAAACAAAAAGAAGCAATTCCTCCATGAAAGAATTTAACTATATGGGAATAAATGGCATCAGGAAGATGTAAAGCATTTTCAGGAACAAGAGAGAAAGTGTCAAATTTGTCCACTAATCATCTATTACTTACTTCAAAATCAGTATTAATAAATCACAAGAAATAAAATGTAAATAAATTACAATACTTTGAATAGCAGGGATCATTGTTATAGTAATGCAGATGATAAATATCAATTTAATTAAAATGTGTAGCATAAATATGATTGAAAAAAGAAAGTAGTGGTGAGACTGAACTGTGGTGTAGCAGGTAAAGCCACTGCCTGCAGTTCTGGCATCCCATATGGATATCAGTTCAAGTCCCAGCTGCTGCACTTCTGATCCCGCTCTCTGCTATGGCCTGGGAAAGTAGTGGAAGATAGCCCAAGGACCCATGTAGGAGACCCGGAGGAAGCTCCTGGCTCCTGGCTTCAGATCTGCACAGCTCTGGTGGTTTAGGCCAACTTGGGAGTGAACCAGTGGATGGAAGACCTCTCTTTCTCTCTCTCTCTCTCTCTCTCTGCCTTTTCTTCTCTCTGTGTAACTCTGACTTTCAAGTAAATAAATAAATCCTTTTTTTTAAAAAAAAAAGAGAAAGTAGTGAAAGGTTTGAATGGCAATAATAATAATTACTTTATTTATTGAGCATACACCAAGTGCTTTATTATAGTAGTTCATCTCATTCCTGAAATGGATCCTATTGTTTTCCTGATTTTACAGCCTTCTGTTACAAGCTATGTCACGTAATTTCTTCTTCAGGATTTCATTCCTCTTTGGATTAGATTTTGCTTTGGATCAGCTCAGCTCTGGCTGTTGTGGCCATTTGGGGAGTGAACCAGTGAATGGAAGACCTCTCTCTTTCTGCCTCTGACTCTCTGTAACTCTGTCTTTCATATACATAAATAAATCTTTAAAAAAAGAGAATATTCATCATGAAGGGATTGAAACATACCAAATACTCTTTCCTTATCTACTGAAATGATCATGTCTTTGTCTTTTCAGTTAACATAATTCATAGTATTAATTTATTTGCATATGTTCTTGCTTCCCTGGAATAAATCTCAACTGATCATGTTTAATAAAAAAAGTCCAACATCCTCTATGAACACAGATGCAAAACTCCTCAACAAAATGCTAATAAGCCAAATTTAATAAAACATATTGAAAAGAGGATTTAGAAGTGGGCATTGGTTCTGGTTGTTAAGAAACTCACACATCATATTAAACTTCATATGTTCGGAGCCGGCGTTGTGGCATAGTGGGTAAAGCTGCCTCCTGCAATGCCAGCATCCCATATGGGTGACGTTTAACGTCCTGGCTGCTCCACTTCCTATCCAGCTCCACTGTGGACTGGGAAAGCAGTAGAAGATGGCCCAAGTCCCTGGTACCTGCACCCTTAAGGGAGACCTCGTTCTCTCTGCCTCTCTGTAACTCTGCCTTTCAAATAAATAAATAAAACTTTAGAAAAAAAAGACTTCATATGTTTAATACCTACCCCTGGCTCATGACTCCAGCTTCTTGCTAGTGAAGACCCTGGGAGGATCTATGATGACTCAAATATTCATTCCACCTGCATGGGAGACCTGGTTTAAGTCCCCAGGCTCCAATTTTAGCCCATTTCAATCCCTGCTGCTGTGGTCAGTTGAGAAGTAAAACAGCAATCTCTCTCATTTTCTTTCTGTCTCTTAAGTTAATTAATTAACAAACAAACGTAAAAAGTTTTTACAAGAACAATAAATTTTCTCCTGAGTAATAGGTACAGAGTTACATTAAATTTATGAATTGTGAATCAATGCATGGGGAAAAGCAACAATAGTATGCCCAGTGCACGCACTTTTTACTCCTTCTATAAAATGTTGAGGAATACGGAGGGACGCTCAAGTCAATGAGTGAAAGCAGAAACAGAGTTTCTGGAGAAACCTATGTAGCTCTGGAAGAAATGTGCCAGAGGTAAAAAAAATTAATAATGATCAGTTCATGAGTAAGTCTTAATGCTCTACTTCCATCCCAAGCACCTGATATCATTTTATTGAGTGAGCTACATGATGAATTTCATGACTTGATGTGTTAAGAGATCAAGGATGTCACATACCTCCTCTGCTCTCAGCCCTCTTGTGACTTCTCAGCTCACTGAAAGTCTTTCATAGACCATCAGGCCTGCAGGATTCCCTGCCCCTTGGCTCTCTCTCTGACCTAATCTCCCACTGCTCTGCTCCAGCCGTGCCGGCATCCTGCTGCTCGTGCAACATGCCAAGAATACTGGACCTTAATGCCATTCAATTTCTTTTCTCTTTGCCTAGAATGCACTACCCTGCACTTTCATGATCTTTGAGGTTTTATTCAAGTGTCACTCAGCTGACAACTTGACAACTCCACACTAAAATGCATCTGAGATAAAGTAATGCACGATACACTGAAAGTCCCTCCCCCTCAAGCATCCTGTTTCTCCACCTGAAATATCTGTGTTGCCATCAGTGCCAGCTGTCAGAAACTGACACAAATCAGTTAACAGAGAAATTCTGCTTTCCATTTCTAAGGGAGAATTTGCTGGTTCCAATGGATATACTGATAGAAATAATTACCTGCTGTCTACTATGCATATCTACATGTGTAATTCTCCTATTGGAAATGAGCACTACATCCCATTACAACCAGGTTTTAATCTCCTTGAGGGCAAGTGTCATAGCCACTTTTTTGCTTATATGTCCACACAATCCACCCATTAGCTTCTTCTCTGTCAAGACTCGAGTACCTAGGGAGTACACGCATGGTGAGTGGAGCAGTAATTTGGGAGAATTTTTGGGAAGGCAATGTTTATACAAATAGATTTATATTTATAGAAAATTTCCCAGTTCAAGAAAATTAGATGCTTTATAACATAGAACAATATAGATTATACAGTTGTTAGTAAGGACTTTGAGATTTCTTTAGTTGATAAATATTAGTTTTGAATTTTGTACACAAATATGAACCTTTCATTAAAGCTTCAGTGCTCAAACCACCTTCTTTTAATATGAAACTGCTTGAGAAGAACTTTCATGCATTTTAAATTTTTTGGTGCAAAATGCATAATGAAAAAAATATAAAAGACCTCTGTATAGTTTTATATGTAAATGACCTAAATTTATTAAACACTGATTAGCCCAGATATTGCTGTAATGAGGCATTCTAATATCCTTGTAGAACTCCTACTAAGCTTTATGCAAAGAATATTTCTTGTTCAAAATTCAGGAGAATTACATAAAATGATACCAAAGTTAAATTTTTCAGAACTGTTAAAAAAGCTGTTGCTCAAAATTTACTTTAAAAGGAAAAAGATAACTAGCAACTTTAGTCATTTAGCATGATCTTCTTTCAAAGAGCCTTGCTTCTCCTAGTGTTATTTGTAACTTTTTAGTGGGAGTCATTTTGTCATTATGGTTTCCTAGAACATCGGAAAGAACCTGTCACCTATTCCGACCCTCCTATCAGATGCTTTACTAACTGGGAGAATTTTAGAATCCTTCCATTCTTAGCTGAGAAGAACAGTCCTTTGTTGACTATGTAACAAGGAATCTTCTAAAATTATTTCATTGTAAAGCATGTAACTAATGCCAGACATGTGACGCTCAGAATTCATGAAGTCTTAAATATATGTAATAATAAGTTTTCTTCTACAGAGAATTCACCATCTCATGCAAATTCACATTCATCAATAAGGATAGACTATACTGTTAGGTTCTATCATTGCACAAATGCTAAGGGGCCAGGGATGGAGGAATTACTAAATCTCCACTGTAGTACATTTCTGCAGAGAAGGAGATTCGCGACTTGGCTGTTAAAGGATGGACACCTTACATCCAGAAAGACAGGAAGACTCATTTCAAGCAGACAAAATGACAGCAAAGCTATTAAGTAATTTACTAAATATATTGCCTCCAATTGGCACTTTCAAAATGTTTTCTAAAATTCCTTAATTGCATGTTAAATATATGTGATATGGTTAAATGGTCTCTTTTGTTTATCAAGTCATAACCACCTCTAACTCTGGAGATATAATGCTGAAAGTTAAAAGCCCATAACTAAATTAGTAAATAACAATGAATTGTAAATAAATAAAACTTTTAAAAATGCCTTGCTGTATTTAATTTTATGTATATTTGAAAGTGTTCCTATAATGGAAGCAAGAACATTTTATAGATAAAATAATATATACTTACAGAACTGTCGATCTTAAGGTGAAATATGTGATATGTCCCTTACTAAAATCCAGATGAGCTCCTTTAAACCCCTGGTAAAGAATTTCTTAGGGTCTCCTATCCAAAAAAAAAAAAAAAAGCTAAAAACAAGAGAAGAACTTGTGGATTTGTTGTTGCTATTTTTCTTTCCACTTTACTCAACATAGGAATTAACTCATTCAAAAGCATACAAAAATCAAACTACATCCACCACATATTTAATTTTTTTTCCCATAATCAAAACTTTATTGAAAAACTGACATCAAAATAGGGGATAACTTGTATACCTTATAAAATCAAACAAAATGACATTATCTTAGTAGATTCACTAGAATCACTGAACTTATGATAAGGCTTTCTGTGAGAACACAAATCCAGGAGGTTGTGTGGGTCACTAGTGTTGCTTTCTTCTAAAGGAACAGCCTTCTGTGAGTCAGGCCTTTCCTCCTGTAGGCTGGCACAAAACTGTAGAACAGCCTACACAAAGAACCACTGTTTGGGCATGGCTGAAAACCGTGGTGATCTTGTAGCAACCTGGGCATTTTACGTCCATAAAATAAGAATTCGGACTTTGAACTAGCTGTTTCTTTTTATGTTTCTTCTTTTCCTCCTCCAAAGAGGGATGGAGTAAATCTCTAGCCAAGGGCATGTCGGCTGTCCGCGAGCCCGGCGCCTCTCACTGGTTCTGGCTACTCCCCTGGTGACAGCACGCGAGCCCACATATTTAATTTAAAAAGATTCATTTTCAAATTTCCTCCTTGGTCATATAGCTGTATAAGAAAGGTTTACTTGTTGAATATTACGGTTAGTGGTGCATTATACCTGTGATTACAAGGTGGATTGAAATTATGATTTTGCAAAAAGTTAAAAAAAAAGAAAGAAAGGAGGGGAATTAAGGAAGGAAAATAAAGAGGGAGGGAAGTACGGTTATTGCCTTAGAATTGTACCTATAAAATACATGAAATCTGTTCTCTTTATATTAATAAAAATTGAAAATAATCAATACAACTGAGAAAAAAAGAAAGGTACACAACACTCTGCACCTACACTTCCATATCCATGGATTTAACCAACTGAACTGAAGCTATTTGAAAATAAATTCTGATGTTCTGAACATACACAAATCATTTTCTTGTCATTATATCCTAAATAACAACAGTAAAACAATTTGCACAGCATTTACATTTTATTAGATTTATAAAAATTCAGATATTATGTAAAGTATACTAGAGAATGTGTGTAGGTCACATGAAAGTACTACAATAGACAAGGCCATGGTCAAAGTGGAAGTTCTCTCCTCCCTTCAGAGAAAGGTACCTCCTTCTTTGATGACCCGTTCTTTCCACTGGGATCTCACTTGCAGAGATCTTTCATTTAGGTTTTTTTTTTTTTTCCCCCAGAGTGTCTTGGCTTTCCATGCCTGAAATACTCTCATGGGCATTTCAGCTGGATCCGCATGCCTTAAGGGCTGATTATGAGGCCAGAGTGCTGTTAGGACATTTGCCATTCTATGGGTCTGCTGTGTATCTCACTTCCCATGTTGGACCATTCTCTCCCTTTTTGATTCTATCAGCTAGTATTTGCAGACACTATTCTTGTTTATGTGATCCCTTTGGTTCTTAGTCCTATCATTATGATCAATTGTGAACAGAAATTGATCACTGGGACTAGTGAGATAGCATTGGTACATGCCACCTCGATGGGATTGAATTCAAATCCCCTGGTATGTTTCTAACTCTACTTAAAAAAAAAAAAATGATCAGAGTCAGTGAACCCAGGGGGCTTCCATAGCCTTGGCAGCTCATGACAAGAGCCTAGGGTGATTACTGACCCCATAAACAAGAGTGTCAATTTGTTAAGTCAACAACAGGAGTCACTGTGCACTTACTCCTTATGTAGGATCTTTGTCCTTAGTGTGCTGTACATTGAGATTTAATGCTATAACTAGTACTCAAATGTATTTTACACTTTATGTTTCTGTGCAGGAGCAAACTGTTGAAATCTTTACTTAATGTATGCTAAACTGATCTTCTGTATATAAAGAGAATCGAAAATGAATCTTGACATGAATGGAAGGGGAGAGGGAGTGGATAAGGGGAGGGTTGCGGGTTGGAGGGACGTTATGGGGGGTAAGTTATTGTAATCAATATTCTGTACTTTGGAAATTTATACTCATTAAATAAAAGTTAAAAAAAAAGAAAGTATTACAATAGTTTACCTAGGGGATTTGAGCCGCTGTGTACTTGGGTGACTCTGGAGTTCCTGGAACCGTTACCCCACAGGACAGAAAATGGTTGCATTCAACAAAAAGTCCCTAAGTTATCAAATGCTGTTATTAAGCGTGTTGTTCTGTAGAGTGACAAGTGGCTATGAATATTTATTTTATGATATACTTTGAATCCAGAAATATTATAACTAGAATTTTTAAAAATCTGAATTCTTGCAGACTTTTTTTGAGGACAAAGGATCACATCTCTAACATAGTGGGTTTTTGTTTAGATTTGAGATATTCCCCTCTAGCACTTGAATATATCAGAGCACTGTGTTGAATGACCTGCTCTTTTGCAATCTCTGAGTATAATGTACATATTGAAGGCCATTTCCAAGAACGCTCAGGATTGTTCAAATGCATTTTGAAAATTCTCGAGTTTTAGATTCTTTCTATTTATTTAAAATTTTTATTAATATAAAAGGAATAGATTTCAGGCATTTCATAGAAACAATTATAAAAAGATAATAATGCTTCCCTCCCTCCCTCAATGCTCCCTATCTCCTTTTTTTCATTTAGTTTTTACAATAACATACTTTCAGTTTACTTTATTATCATAGGCTTAATATACCACTATCGTGTTTAACAAGTAAAAATTAGAAATACCACTGTTCAACAGGAATATAGACAAATGATTCTATTTTAAACAATAGCACACATCTTTGTCCTGAATGCATGCATGTGTTTAACATATAATTAAAATGAATTAATTAAAATTACTGATTTCATAGCAGCCTTTAAGGTAATACTCCAATGTCTAGATACAGTCAGTGGCCAAAAACAAGTGTTATATAATATTAATTTAACAACTTATTCACTTTGAGTAATCTCAAAATAGCATTCATGCAATTTCATATTTTACTGATTCATGTAAATTAAAATGTTTTGTAAAATCTGCTTGGTACAATTTGTAAAACCTTTAGTATTCCGTAGATAAATAAAAAATTAAAATATTTACCAGGACTTATTTTAAGTAATTATTGTGTTTATACACTAATTAATACCTAGCTATTTTTACTCTGCATATTTTCTATTATTAAAACTATTTGTAATCTAAAAGACTCTGAAAGTTTGTCTTGTAAAATAAATAAATCCTCATAAAATTTCTCTGTATGGGTGTTTGGTAACACAGTGCCTCTGGCTGGAGAATTTCTGTCTTTTCCTACACAGATGAAATAAGACAGAAATCAAGAATAGCAACTTACATTATCCTTTTAAATGTCAGGGAAGCTGGGAAAAAATGTTTTCTTAAATCCTTTGAGGAAAGTATCATATTCTAGAGGCTGAAATAAAATATTTCTTGTCTCTGGTAAGTGTTCATCAAAATTATTCTCTTTGGTTCTCATCTTCTTTGCCTTGTACTATTTTAAAGAGTAGTTATTTCCTTTAATTTTGTTTGGTATTATTGTAATATACAGAAGAAAAGAAGAATCCACATTTTTAAATGAATTTTAAAATGCAGAAACTACTGCATGTGGCACCACTTTCTAGTCCAAATCTGTCCCTTCTCCCAAATCTTGTGAGTACTCTACACATTTTAAAATTCATTTACAATTATGAATTCCTATCTTATGTATATGGCAATATTACAGGATTTGAGAGAAAGCGTAGATTTAGACTATAAAATTGGTATCAGATGTTATAAAATGAAAATGTAAGTAAAATTGCATCTTTACATTTTCTAATAACCTTTTAGAATTGCCCAAGGTTATTTCCATGCAAACTCGGAAAACATGAGCTATTTGGTCTCTTCTGCAGTTATTTTATTATTTTAAACAGGGATAAACTTACAAAAGACTTAGTGAGTTTTGCTCACAATTTAGAGTTAGAAATTTCTAGGTTTGAAAGTAAAGCTATTTTTCACCTCCATCCAGCCTGAAAAAGATCCTCAATAGGACACAAGTCAAAGTAAAACAGAAAATGTAGGTGACATATGACCTCCGAATAAAAATCAGTGTATGATACAGCTATAACGCCCTTAGATACCACTGCATAAAGGAATATGATCATGTGGTCTAGTAAAAGCTCTCAGTTAAAAAAAAAAAGTTTCTAGAAAGCTTAAGAGAAAATACATATAAGTAACCTGATATTCCCAAAGAGACAGTAATTAATTATATATAGAAAAGAACATCTTAAGAATTGAAGTCATGGCTTTTAGGAAAATGATCCACTATGAACTAAAATCAAATACATAGAAAACCCACAAAGTATCTGGGAGCCATTATTAGCAAGAATGCTTGGGGCCGGCACCGTGGCTCACTTGGTTAATCCTCTGCCTGTGGCGCCGGCATCCCATATGGGTGCCAGGTTCTAGTCCCAGTTGCTCCTCTTCCACACCAGCTCTCTGCTGTGGCCCGGGAAGGCAGTGGAGGATGGCCCAAGTGCTTGGGCCCCTGCACCTGTATGGGAGACGAGGAAGCACCTGGTTCCTAGCTTCGGATCGGCAGTTGCGGCCATTCGGGGGTTGAACCAATGGAAGGAAGATTTTTCTCTCTGTCTCTCTCTTTCTCACTGTCTAAATCTATCTGTCAAATAAATTACAAAAAAAGAGAGACTTAAAAAAAAAGGAGTGCTGCCAATCTCAATTGTCAGAAATTCAGACTATAGCCTTCCAACCTTCTAAAGACAGAAACTACACAATGAGATTTAACCATTTTTTTTTAATGATGAGGGTGAATGAAAGAAAAAGAAAGATGTGCCAGAGTATGAAATGAACATCTGTGCAAACAGTGGACTAAGGAATTATTCTCAGTGAACAGATCCAGAACCCACTAAAGGAATATTCCATACCAAAGTGTAGGTATGTCTGGGCAAAAAATATGCAGGACAATGTCAGAATTGACATGCACCAATAACCGCATTTTTCTTTTGGGCTACACAATTTCCACTGAGACATTAAAAAATCAAATTAAAAGTAAATCTTCAGATATGTAAAAAGTAACAGGTGACATGTTACACAAACAATACTCCCATTACAATTATTTGTGGAGGTAGAAGTGAGGAAATGGAAACAAGAGAAAACCTACCATGAAGTGTTCAGGCCCGGGAATGAACTGGAATTGTTTTATAAACAGCTGACTGAGGGAAAGAATTGACTGATAAGAAAAGAAAGCAAGTTAGAAAAAAATGCATCACTTGAGCAACAGAAAATTACAAAATATTTAATATGTGAAATTATATTCTCAGTGTTTATTTATTGTTTATGTAGGTGTCAAATATTGCTAGTATAGAATTTAGCACTTACATATGCCGGACATTGCTATAAATGCTTTGCAAATATTAAATCAAATAATACTTAACAATGATTTCACAAAGTACATAATTCCCCTTTTCTGGAGAAGATCCCCATGGCCAAAGCTATTTATTAGCTTTTAAAATTCACTCAAGTAGTAAGTGTAAAAGCTAACATTTAAGCCAATCACCCCATTCAATTATTTGAGTTGTCCTGTGTCATAATGGCAACACATTACTATGATTTTACAGATAAGAAAACTGATGCTGGAGGAATCTAAATATTTATGTGTGATAACTAAAATTCAGTTTATAACTGAAGCCAAGAATATCAAAGTCAAATAATAATATTCTTTCCATTAAGCCATTTCTCTGCTTATATGAAAGTATGAACAAGGCAGTGTGTAAGGATGTGGCAATGAATCAAATATGAAGACCATAATCTATTGACCATAAAGAATTCTTATAACCTCCATTTCCAAGAAATCTATTAAATAGTAATACAGAAAAGAAAATCAAGTTCCTGAATAACACACAATTGATTTAACTCCAAGTCCATAGGAGATTTGCAGAGGGGTGACAAATGCAGACGGCATCAAGATGCTTGGAAAGACCTAGTAAAGTAATTACAAAGGTTAGAAAGGTTATAGGGACCTGGACATATTTTGCACAAGTTCAATTTTTGTTAATGAGAACTAGTCAATTTTTAAAAAGACTGAAAAAAACGTGTCTAGTAGTCACACGACAGAGATTAGGGAGAGTGAAAAAGGGAGAGACACAGATAAGAAACAAAGACAAAAATGGACAGAAAGAGGCAGAGAGACAGAGGGAGAATGTGGATGATAGAAAAGTCTTAAGTAAGCCTTCTCCATTTCAACAGCCAAATATATGTGTTAAGAATATTAATGGAAATGATAGCTTTAAAATCCTTATTTTATTCTTTTAATTGGCTTAGTCTTGCTAGTTTTCTTATGTTGTTATGTTTTAAAGATGTATTATTAATTAGAAAGTCAGAGTTAACATACAGACAGAGGGAGAGACGGAGAGAGATCTTCCATCTGCTGATTCACTCCAGAGATGACTGCAAGGACCAGGGCTGGGCCAGAACAAAACCAGGATCCAGGGTCTTCTTCCTGGTCTCCCATGTGGGTAGCTGGGCCCCAGGCATTTGGCCATCTTCCAAAGCTTTCCCAGGCCATCAGAATGGAGCTGAATGGGAAGTGGAGTAGCAGGACAAGAACTGGCCCCCAAATGGGATGCTGGCATTGCAAGAGGCAGCTTTACACACTATATCACAATGCCAGCCCCTTATATTATCATTATTTTAATGTATTTTATATAAAAATAACTTTAATGAAATAAATTCCTTGACAATATATGATGTGTGTATATAACTATATATATATACATATATATAGTATATTTTAAATTAACTGCATATGTTTATTAGAACTAGAGATACGGATAATCAAGAACAAAATGGAACTGCCAACATGATGTCAAAATAGACACCTACTGAAATTGACCCTTCTCATTTCATTTGTCACCAAGCAAACGAGCAATATATAGAAAAACATCATAGGATATTCACATCAAAAGTTTCCTTTTAGGGTTGACGTTAGTTTCTGCTCCTCTATTAAATAATTATAAAATGTACAGATATTAATTCTGATGAGAATTTATGTAAATTCTGATGAGGAGAAAGGACTGGAATATTAGTGTTGCGGGCCTTATGAAACGGCTTCTAGACCAGGAGGGCAACAGTAAGAGAATCGTTTTGGAGGGAGGCTTCTTCCTTTGATTCATTTCCACTTCCATCAGCTGCTCAGCCATGCTAGAAACTCGGCTTACATTTTTCTTATCTTTTAGAAATATTGATGAAAATTTAGGAAAAAAAAAAACCTAAATGAAAGATCTCTGCAAGTGAGATCCCAGTGGAAAGAACGGGTCATCAAAGAAGAAGGTACCTTTCTCTGAAGGGAGGAGAGAACTTCCACATTGACCATGGCCTTGTCTAAATATGATCAGTCAGTGAACTCAGGGGGCTTCCCTAGCCTTGGCAGCTCATGACAAGAGCCTAGGGTGATTACTGACCCCATAAACAAGAGTGTCAATTTGTTAAGTCAACAACAGGAGTCACTGTGCACTTACTCCTCATGGAGGATCTTTGTCCTTAGTGTGCTGTACATTAAGATTTAATGCTATAACTAGTACTCAAACAGTATTTTTCACTTTATGTTTCTGTGTGGGAGCAAACTGTTGAAATCTTTACTTAATGTATGCTAAACTGATCTTCTGTATATAAAGAGCATCGAAAATGAATATTGATGTGAATGGAAGGGGAGAGGGAGTGGGAAAGGGGAGGGTTGAGGGTGGGAGTGACGTTATGGGGGGGGGGAGCCATTGTAATCCATAAGCTGTACTTTGGAAATTTATATTCATTAAATAAAAGTTAAAAAAAGAAATATTGATGAAAATATTGCTATTTATTCCTTTAAAACTATGGTAATTATAAGAAAATAAAAATCACCTTGACAAGTAAATCTTTATTACACTATCTTCAAAGGAACAGGAGAGCTCGCAATAAAACCCTTTAACAAGAAAACAGTAACAAGCCTAAGAGGCTCATTTCCTAGGTGTTGTCATGACAGCACTATCTCTGGAATATTACCTGACAAGAAAATTCCATTTTATTATCTTCAAAGAAAAACTATCCAGAACCTTTCCTCCCAGGAAAGTGACTATTTTACCGACAGAAATATTTCTGTTTCAGTGCCCTAAAAAGAAGCAGGACATTTAACCTGGAATAGAAAGAACTTGAATACAGTATGGACTGCACATTTGACTACTAGCTACGTATTTACCTATACAGAAAGAAAAGACACAAAAATATCAAATTAAACCACAAACCAGATTAGTATCTTGCAATATTATTACTATATGAAAATGTAAAAAACACATATTAAAAGAGAAGAATGATATCTACTGCTTTCAGGAGCTAATCTATTGTTGTAATGTACCATCATATATACCAGTAGTTATATAACAAGTGTTTATATATATATATATGTGTGTGTGTGTGTGTGTGTGTGTTATACACATAATATATATGTGTCAGTTAAAAAATTCATATATACATATAGAAAACAAGTGTTAGAAGTAGTATATTTGGACAAGACAAAAGATTTAGCATGCAAAGGGTGTGGTATGGAGGCTGGCATGTTGCTCCCATCCACTGCTATGAGTTTCATATATACTGTCAAATAACTTCTACATAAATAATATGTTTATTTAATATTGTGACATATCCCATGTCCAGGAGGCAATTAAACATTCTAGTTCCAGCTAAGCCTCATACATCTATGTGAATTTTTACAAAATTAAGAAATTATGAGCCTAGTTTATAAAATGAGGAAAATAAGCATTTTCTAAAAAATTGATGAGAACAATCTAGAAATCACAAGTGTATTGTTCCCATCAAAGCCTGGTGTTTAGTAGCTTCTTGAAAAGTAATAGACAGGGGCCAGCACTGTGGTATAGTGGATAAAGCTGCCACTTGCAGTGCTGGCATCTCATATGGGTACCAGTTCAAGTCCCAGCTGCTCCACTTCCGATCCAGCTCTCTGTTGTGGTCTGGGAAAGCAGTGGATCCTTGGGGCCCTGCACCAGCATGTGAGACCCAGAAGAAGCTCCTGGTTCCTGGCTTTGGATTGGCACAGCTCCAGCTGTTGTGGCCATCTGGGGAGTGAACCAGCGGATGGAAGACCTCTCTCTCTCTCTCCCTCTCTCTCCATAACTCTGCCTTTCAAATAAATAAATAAATCTTTAAAAAAACCAGTAGACACATTTTTAATTTTACTTAATATTTATTTATTTGTTTGTTTTTTGACAGGCAGAGTGGACAGTGAGGAGAGAGATACAGAGAGAAAGGTTTTCCTTTGCCATTGGTTCACCCTCCAATGGCCGCCGCGGCCGGCGCGTTGCAGCCAGTGTACCGCGCTGATCCGAAGGCAGGAGCCAGGTGTTTCTCCTGGTCTCCCATGGGGTGCAGGGCCCAAGCACTTGGGCCATCCTCCACTGCACTCCCTGGCCACAGCAGAGAGCTGGCCTGGAAGAGGGGCAACCGGGACAGAATCCGGCGCCCCCACCAGGACTAGAACCTGGTGTGCCGGAACCGCAAGGAGGAGGATTAGCCTAGTGAGCCGCGGCGCTGGCCCTTAATATATATTTATAAAATGGACACTTCTAAAATGGAAACATCTAGAAAAGATTATGATGTGGCATCACTCAGCCTCCTATGCTAATGCAACAAAAAAAGAAAAATAGTAATTCAGTGAATAAAATGATGAATTTTTTAACTGACATGGAGTATTTGGGCAGAGTAACAAAAACATACACTAAACATATTTTATCCTATACACACAAACAGTACCTTAGCTAATAGATTTTAACTCATCATTGTTTCCCAACTTTGAGTTGATAGAGTTAATGCCTCCCCAAGATACAACTGTGAAATCAAATAAGTTATAGAAATTCCTTTAGCAAGTAGTGAGATTTATAGCTTTTTTCTCCAACTGTTTGAACTTATTTTCCTATTTTATGTATTTGTTAGATTTTTTTAATTTGTTTGAAATGCAGTTTTGGAGAGAGGTAGAGACAATGACTTTCTATCTGCTGGCTCACTTTCCAAAAGTAGCAGAATAAATTGAGAAAATATCTTGGTATTTTCAATACGGAAGACATATCTGCTTCTGAGTCAGACTACGGTGAAATGAGTGTTGAGAATAACTTTAAACATTTGTTAAATATACAATGTTTTAAAATACTATATAGGTTATAAAGGCAAATATTGTTAATAGTGAATTCCACCTAAAATTTAAAGAATTAATACTAATACTTCACACACTTTTTCAAAATTATGAAAAGTAGAGAACCCTTCCCAACTCATTATCAGGCCAATATCACCTAATACCAAAGCCAGAAAAAATGTCAAAATGTAACAAGCATCATCAGAATAGGGAGAAAAGGTAAGACTTATACACTGTTGACATGAATGCAAACTGTTATAGCCATTATTAAAAATAATACAAAGTTCTTCAAAAACTTAGAAGCAGAAGTGCTCTGTGATCTAGTAATCCCATTACTGAGTATACATACAAAGGAAATGAAATAAATATTTCAAAGAGATATTGGATTTCCCATGTTTATTGCAGCATTTTTCATAATAGCCAAGACATGAAATTGACATAACTGTCCACTGATAGATGAAAGGTGAGAGAAAATGTGAGATACACACACACACACACACACATATGTATGTATGATATTAGTCATCATTAGAAAAAACAGAAAGCCTAACATTTGAGGCAAGTGGATGAACATGAAGAATATTATACTGAGTTAAATAGGTAAAGAAGCAAAGAACTAAAAGATCTATTGCATGGTCTCACATACATGTGAAATTTTAAAAGTGGAGCTCACTAAAGCAAAAAGTACAATGGTGGTTACTAAGGCATGGGAGTGGGAAAATTGGGGAGATTTGGTCAAATTTCTGGAGCACCAATATATAATTTGCTAAATATAGCTAATAATACTACATTATATCCTTAGAAATTGGTAAGATGGCATCTCACACATTTTTAACACACATACACACAAACATATGTGACTGTGAGCTGATATGCTAATTAGCTGTCTGTAGTAATCATTTCAAAAATATACATATAAGAAAATATCTTGTACACCACAAATATATTCCATTTTGCCAGTTATCCTTCATAAAAGAGGAAAAAATTCTAAAAATTATTCACATTTGTTAAGGTTGATATATTTACCACTTCCTTTAATAAGACATCATCTTAAAGAACTGTAAGAAAAAATAAGAAATAATTCCATTTTTTCTATAGTGCACAATTATGAAGCTAGTAATAGATTATGCCACCTAATAGCCTCAGGAACATTGGAAATATAAAATTGAATCAAAAGAAATGGAATTATGTAGAGTACAATAGACTACAGACTCAAAAGCTAAAAACTATTTACTGACAATGTTATTGAAAATTTTAGTTCTTGGCAAGTTAAGTACCCATATTTAAGAAATGGATTTTGCCTGTACTATTATCTTCTCTTAAACTGAAACTGGCTAAGCACTGATAGTTTCAGGCCAAGTACCATGTTTCTGGCATTAGTAGGCCTCCATTTGGAAAACAATGTCACAGGGTTCATGCAGACAGATGGAGAAATGAACAAAAGCAAAATAACATCCTAAGTTTTCTCCTTCTTACTTGGTTTTCTGCCAAATGGGACTATATATCTTTAGAAAACTGAAAAAAAATTATCTTGGCACAAATTTAACTCTTCCTATGTCAGTTTTCTCTCTGAAATTTAAAATATTTTCCAGCATATATCTTTCATAAAATGATTATATTAGGCAATTTTTCAAAGCAAACGTTTAAACAAGTTCTCTCAAGCATATAAATTATTCCTTGAAAGAAAGTTACATCTACACTTAACTACTAAATTGTCAGTTGTTATGGGCTATTTTTTGTCTTCCCAAAACTCATTTGTTAAAGACCTAGCCTCTAGTACTTAAGAATGTGAATAATTTTAAGATAGTTTGTTGTCTTGTTTTTTAATAAGGAAATGCTTTTAAATTTTTATTTATTCAATTTTACAAGAAAGACATGGAGGGAGAGAGGAAATGAGGGAGAGAGGGAGGAAGAGAGGGAGAGAGAATGAATATGGGGATATACAGAGACCAAGATCTTCCACCTTGCCCTACACTCCAAATGCCCACAACAGAAAGAACTCTTCCAGGCTGAAACCATGAGCCTGGATCTCAATCCAGTCTCTCATATGGGTAAGAGGGAACCAAGTATTTCAGCTCTCACCTGCAGAGGTTGTCCGGTGGGGCTAGGAGTCTGTGGGCCCCTCAGACGTAGATAAAACGTCCTGCACAGGCAGGTTGCAAGTTTTGTGCAAGTAGGCTGCCAGCATCTCCCCCACTAAGTGGGACCTTGTGGATTTAATCCCATCTTCAGGTTAGTTGGAATCTTCCATCCAAAGCTAGTAGAGGAAGGGAGCTGAGCCCCTAAGGAGAATTGGGCTGTCTTCCAAGAAACCCTCACTATCTCCTTGAGCCCCAATCCAATTAATATACCATGTATGTGAAACCCCCAT
Organism: Oryctolagus cuniculus; assembly: GCF_964237555.1. NCBI lineage: Eukaryota > Metazoa > Chordata > Mammalia > Lagomorpha > Leporidae > Oryctolagus > Oryctolagus cuniculus. Next base: position 25,042,505 of record NC_091433.1, read on the forward strand.
CCAATGGGCACTCCTATAGAATGACCCCATGAAAAGACAGTAATGCCTTAAAAACCCTGGGCACTTCTGAAAGTCACTGTCTCATGCAGGCACTCCACCTGGTATCCTCTCAGACCAGACGCGTTACAGTCACTTGCCAATCAAATAAAAGTTTCCACTTCTTTGCACATTGTTTCCCAGCTTTTTATTTCTATACTAAGCTGAGGGCTCCAGCAACTGCCCTCACCTCTGTGACTAGTAACAATTACTAAGAAGTTGGACTTAGGCGTTGAGTTGGTGCTTAACTGCAGGCATACAATCAGAATGCTGGTGTCCCAAGTGGCATCTTAACAGTTATACCAATTGCCCACCTGGAGATAAAGCTTTCAAAGAGATAATTAACCCAGAATAAGATAGTTAGTGTTGTCCTTAGTCCATTGTGTCTGGTTTCCCTGTAAGAATAGGAGACTAACACAGACACATGTTCACAGACACATTCAGTGAACATCACATGAAGACAGAAGGTGATGGTCACCCACAAATGAAGAAGAGCAACCTCAGGAAAAACCATGAACCTGGAAACAGGACTTGGAGCAAGTATGGAACCCAAATACTCTGATACAGGATGTAGGCATCTTAACTGCTTGGCTAGATGCCTGCATGTGTATATTCTTAAATTACAAAGATAAAATAATATAATAGCATACCAATAAATTTTGATAGTTGTAAAACAGGCTAAGACCATGTCAGTCCAAAGTAGACACGTTAATGACATAAAGACTACAAAACTATCTACTCAGTGAATTAAAAATGCAATCACTTTGTGATTTTCAGAGAAATTGTTAAATTCCTTTATCTGATGAAAATTACAGAAAAGTAAAAAAGTAATGTCTGTTGTAAAACAAAAACAATACTTATTTCATGGTATTGTTGTGAGAAAGTAGCAGTATTTATGAAACATTCATAAGATTATTGACTATAAAATCAATAGACAATATTTTACTGAGCTGAGTTGAAAAAGACAATTTCCTACTTACTTATCAAACCACTTAACCAATAAATGAAATATATGAAGTTGGAATGTTATGATCAGATTTTCCTATATGGGAAATTCAATGAAGAGTGGCATGAATGATGGATTAAAGGAGTTGATGCCAGAATATAAATGTACAATAAAAATGACACTTAGAACAAAAAAAAAGTTAAAAAGAAAAGAAATAGCATTATTATGTTTAGGGAGCAATCAAGCGATTTGAATTCTTAAATTGAATCACATGTTGTATATTGTTAGAACATATTGACTAATTAGAGGCTGGATTTTGCAGGCAGAAATAGAAGCAGTTCTCAGTAGTAAAGGAGAAAACGGGCTCCAGAGGAGAGGCATAACACGCTGAGAAGCAGCGTTCAGGAAAGATTTGTGTGACAATGCAGCCTCTGCATTTCCTTGGTATTTCAGTTTTATGCCTGGAAATCAAGGATAATGAAATATGACTTAGGGAGGAAATGGGGAGGATTAATTACAGAAGCTAGTGTTTGTAAAGAGCTTTAAGAAATGCTGAATTCAAAGTATTATTGCATCTGAGATCAGAGCATTTAAATTCCTCCTCCACTGAATCTCTATTTACATTTTTGAAGTTACTTTAGATTGAGTTCAGTAAAAGTGGTTTCTGAGGGCCTTTTCTGAGAATGAGTCACCTGAAAAGAGCAACTGGTAGGAACAGAGCACCCCAGCGCTATCAGAAAGTCCCAGTTCTCATGGTGCCAAGTCACTAGGAGGTTTCCAGGGAAGCGATCAGTCCCTGTTTATCTCATTAGTCATTCATCTTCCCAATTTATCATTATCAGATTCCAAAATAGAAATTCAGGTCACCCCAAATTAAACTGAAGTTAAACATAGGAGTAAAGCAATACTGATTAATCAGTTGATACCCTCAGTTGATCATTACAGAATGTATGCATATTTATCAAAACATGACACTTTACCCCATAAATATTTACAATTACGTATTTGTTAAACATAAAATTTTAAAAATCCATGATGGGTTTTGGTGCAATGATTAATGTACAACCTGGGACACTTGCAACCTGTATTACAGTGCCTGGTTTGAGTCCCAGCTTCACCACTTGACATTCGACTTCCTGTGAATGCACACCATCGGATGCAGCCGATGACGGCTCAAGGAAACAGGTCCCTGTAACCCATGTAGGAGACCGGGATTGATTTCTGGCTCTATTATAGCATTTAGGAAATGAACCATTGATTCTAATATATCTGTCTCTCTCTGCCTTTCAAATACAATGATGGATGATTAAATAAAGATTAAAAAGCTTTTTCATTAAAGATTGACTATAAATTGCATTGTAAATTACAAATAGTTTTGGACTGATCAAACTAGATTTACAATGAATTTTAGGAATGTAGGATATATAAACAGTCCATATATAAAAATTTTCCTATAAAAATATATGAGGTTCTAGAAAATTACTACTCATTCTTCCTGGATTATGGCTTCATTATCATAGATCATATTTACTAAGAAAATGTTCTCTGAGTGTGCAGAAATCTTAAGTCCATTCTGTGCCATTGTTAAAAGTGATTCATTCATGAAATCTGTTGAGGATGGTAAGGAAGACTTTATTCAAGTGGTGTGGCATCATATTATAGGTAGGTACCACATCATGGGGTCTTGCAAAGCAAGAGAGAGAGATACAGCTCAACTCCAAGTAGAGTAGAAGTAGGAACATTACCTAAGCAATAGGATGTAAGTCAAGTGAAAGTTAAGTCAAGTGAAGTTAAGTGAAACATTATGGACAAGGAGTGTATTATTCAGGCTTTTGTCACTGCAATGAAATACTTGAGGCAACTAATGCTATAAAGAGAAAGTTTATTTCATTCACAGATTTGGAGGTTTAAAATCCAACATCAGGAACTGCATTGGTTTGCCATCAGAAAGGCAGCAGATTGGTGGAGAGCATGTGTGTAAGTACTAGTATCATCAAACAGGAGATCAGAGGGTAACTGGAGTCCTACATCTCTTTAAAGAGAAGTCCACCAATGCCCCAAAGACCTCCCACCAGACCCATTCCCCAGAATTTACACCACCTCCCAGTAGTACTGTCCTGGGACTGAGTCTGTAATCATGGACATTTCGGGGGTACCCAAGCAACATCGAAACCATAACAAGGGGCCTTTGCCTAAAGAAGCCTAACAGAATTATTGCTTAAGGGCAGCTTGGGTGATCAGATATCTCTAAGGGAATTATAGCAGAGAAAGATTTAAACCAGAGATTGAGAATAATAATATTTCAAGGATGGCTAAAGGTACTAAATATGATTCTTACCAAAATTGGACAATGGATAAATTGACACGGAAGTACCATGGTCATGACCTAGTTGAGAAATAGTTCAGAGAATTCTGAGTAGATTTAGTTCAAGGAGAGAATATTTGTCATCAATTAGTCACTATTATAACAATGTTATCAATTATGCAATCTCTTTATTCAACAAATAGTTATTGTGATATGGTATTCTCCAAGCAAAATTCTGAGCATGTCTGTGAGAGAGTAAGAGTAAAATGGAAGCTTTTTTTTTCAATTTTTTCATCTTTACACAGAACTTTTTACAATAATCTCTTACACTTACAACTTACACTTACACTTACAACAAAAGATATTAAGTATTATTTCATAAAATGCTTCCAAGTCATCATCTTTGCCCTGAAGCTATTTTTCTTGAGAATATTGCCTCTTTTCTTCTCTTGCACTCTTCCATCTAAGTCATGTATTTCTTCTCTTAATGATTCTTCATTTTTCATCATTTGTGGCAGAAATTGACCAAGAGTGATTTACCACAACTCCCGCAATTATTATCAATGTCCTAAATTTTAAGGCCTCTGCTGTATCACATGGCTTACTTGCTCTTCTTTATCCCTCATCCTATTCACTGTTCTCTTTGTTAAATGTAAAGAACAGTTGTTAGTGTTCTATGAATATCTGGCTCCAAGTTTCAGCTCTATTGATTACTATTTGCATGACCTTGTTAGTTTTACTGAAAAACACTAGATCTCATTGTGATTAACATTCAAAGACAGAGGTAGTATCAGGATGTTGCTCTCTTCCCTTATCACCATAAACACTTTTACATACCTTTTAAATGTGTAAACCAGATTCAACAAGTATTATTTCTCAAACACTGCTGCCTAATAGTTCACAGCTTCTCTTTTCCTCTGTTATTCCATCTTGTATGTTTTAGTCTGATAAGTAGACTTTTATAAAAGCTCTTCCTTTTTTGTCTCTACCTATTTCACCAAGCCTATATTTTTTTAACTGCAAGGTCCAATGAATTTCTAAGCTTTTGTGTACAGTCTTTTTTTTTTTTTTTTTTTTTTTGACAGGCAGAGTGGACAGTGAGAGAGAGAGACAGAGAGAAAGGTCTTCCTTTGCCGTTGGTTCACCCTCCAATGGCCGCCACGGCCTGCGCGCTGCGGCCGGCGCACTGCGCTGATCCGATGGCAGGAGCCAGGAGCCAGGTGCTTTTCCTGGTCTCCCATGGGGTGCAGGGCCCAAGCACCTGGGCCATCCTCCACTGCACTCCCTGGCCACAGCAGAGAGCTGGCCTGGAAGAGGGGCAACCGGGACAGAATCCGGCGCCCCGAGTGGGACTAGAACCCGGTGTGCCGGCGCCGCTAGGTGGAGGATTAGCCTAGTGAGCCGCGGCGCCGGCCGTGTACAGTCTTTTATAACTGTTCAGACCATATCTCTTCATTTAAATTTGAATAGCAACTCTGATCAGTTCTAAAATGTCCAATAAATTTGAATTAATATATGTCAATCATAAAGGACAGAAAATGTGGTTATATTTTGTACCTTTAATAATTCATAGTCTGATGTAGACATGCAGTGTGTACTTAATAATTATGGATTGAAGAAAGAGACAACAGTTGAAAATTCACTGTTTTGTGCTCTCAGATGATTGAATAGCATCAAGAAATAACTATTTATTTTCTTCTCAGACAATAGTCAGGGCTTTGTCTCCCAGAAGGTTGAGTTTGGTGCTTTTGATTCTGAAAGTTTGCCAAATTTTCTGTAAATAAATTAGACAATTAAAATGAGGACTAACAGATGAGTAGCACTGGATTTAGGTTCTGAGAGAAGTATAGAAATATCTGTAAGCTGCTGATATAGAGCAGTGGGTTAAGACATCTGTTTCCCATGCAGCTGTTTAGGAAGTGAACCAGCAGATGAAATCTCTCTCTCTCTCTTTCTCTTTCCCTGTCTCTCTCTCTCTCCGTCTCTCTCTCTCCGTCTGTCTCCCTCTCTTGTACTCTGTATTTCAAATAAAATAAATCTTAAACAAAATAAATACCAAAGAAAGGCACATTGCTTTTTACCATTGTAAGAGCATATTGCTGGTTTTCTACTGATCACTGTTCCTTTGAAAACTTACTTTATTTCTGCTTATGTGAAGTGTGTGATACCACACAGAACACCAGAAAGAAACAACTTGTTTTGAGCATATGTTTTATATTTATATTTATATTTTATATGAAGCGCAACAATAAGAAATACTAGAAAAAAACTGAAAGAACATTTATCTTCCTCTTCAATATCCCACTGTATTATGTCATGACTTTTTCAATGCCCATGTCAAACATTTCAAAATGTAATTCAAAATGACTTAAATAGTAATTGGGTTTATAAGCTCCACATCCTCAAAATCTGGAATTATGTTAGTTTAAAACTTTCTAGCCAGCAACTTAAAATTTCCAGTAACCAAGATTATTCCCCTATTGAATGTCTATATACATGACAATGCAGCCACGGCTTCCTGCTCAAGCGCATTTCAAGATTCAGCCATCTGTGCTCAAATATTAAATTTACAAGCTGGGATATTATTTATTTTTAATGCTCCTTAAATGCAAGCTTGCATTTTCCAAAACAAAACAAAAAATGCCTTCCAGAATTTGACACTCAATGCTATACTATAGTTTCACTTCAAAGTTACTGGTAAGAATACTTGAAGCATCTTGATGTCTTTAAAATACCGTGATTCACTACATAGAGTGGAGAAGGAGAGTAGCATCCTCTAAAGCACAGGGCTACTTGTTAAATAAAACTGAGTCAAATTTCTGGCCAATTAAGATGAAGGGGTTAGAAGTACAACAAAATACTGCATTTCTAGACATCAGACGGTATTTGCCACTGGAATGTTCTGAAACACTGAAATAGTATCAAAAATGTTAATGGTAATGTAATCAAGATGGCTGAATTGATGTGTCTGCCTCTCCTTCCTCAATAAGGTCAAAACAAGAAATAAATAACTACATTTAAATTATGATATCCAAGGGATTATGTCAAAGACAGTAGGGGGAAAGGAAAATTCTTTTGAAAGCATGATCTTACATACAGGGGACATTTAAAATGCCACCAAAACCTGTTATAACTAATAAATATAGTAAGTTTCAGGCTACAAAATCAACACACAAAAATTAGTAATATTTTTATGCAGAAATAATGAGTTATCTGAAATATAAATCAAGAAAAGAATATGATTTACAGTAGCTAGCACCCTTTATTGAAGAGGCTGGCCCTCCCTCAATGTGTGTTCTTAGCACCTTTGTCAACTTCCTCCCCAATACCCATGTAATTCTTAAATTTGTCTTATTCTTAAACTGAAAGTTTGACATTTTATCATGTATCTTTTCATTTTTCACAGGCATTTTCCCTCTTAATCCTTCAGTTTGGGCAGTTGATATTACTTTCTTCTCAAATTCATTGAGCTTTTCTATCTACTGCAGATATTCTATTTTTCTCTAGAAATTACATTTGACTTTTTACATAGATTCTATTTCTCTCTTCATTATGTTCATAAGACTTACTTAATGGTCTAATAATCATTATAATTGACATCTTTAAAATTGGTGTCTAATTATTCCTTCATCTTTGTCAGTTCTAAATCTTTCTATTGGCTGATTGGTTATAGGTTACATATTTTTACTATGATATCATTTTTTGTAACATTTGATTGGATGATAGACATTGCAATTATTTTGGTTTGAACGCTTAAACTTTGTTTTAATAGTGTTGGTTTATTTTTTCTTTTAAAGCAAGACAGATAATTTCTGGGAAGTTATGATTGATTTTTAAAGCTGTTTTTGTGGGTCTAAAATAGATTTTACATTTTTTTATATTTTAAAAGTTTTTTATTTTAAAAGTTTACATAAAGGGCTGGCACCGTGGCTCACTTGGTTAATTCTCCACCTGCAGCGCCTGCATCCCATATGGCCGCCGGGTTCTAGTCCCTGTTGCTCCTCTTCCAGTCCAGCTCTCTGCTGGGGCCGGGAAGGCAGTGGAGATGGCCCAAGTGCTTGGGTCCCTGCACCCGCATGGGAGACCAGGAAGAAGCACCTGGCTCCTGGCTTCGGATTGGCGCAGTGCCAGCCATTGAGGCCATTTGGGGAGTGAACCAATGGAAGGAAGACCTTTCTCTCTGTCTCTCTTCCTCTCACTGTCTGTAACTCTACCTCTCAAATAAATAAATAAAATATTAAAAAAAAGAAAGAAAAAGTCTTGTTTACTTTCTCATCAACCCAGAGCAGCATAATCCTGGGAAGAATCATTAAACTAAGACTTTCATCATTAACATCTCCAAATTGATCCGACAAAATTATTTTCCCTATTGCCCTATCTTTAATTAATTTTTAGTTTTATTTTTAATGGATTCATTATAGTTCATAGATATAATTCTAAGACTATAATACTCCTTTCCCCCTTTTTTTTCCTCCCTATCTCATTCTGACCCTCTCTCCCTCTTTTCTTCTTTCTTTCTTTCTTTCTTTCTTTCTTTCTTTCTTTCTTTCTTTCTTTCTTTCTTTCTAGCTTTCTTCCTCCCTTCCTCCCTTCCTCCCTCCCTCTCTTCCTTCCTTCCTTCCTCTCATGTTTGAAATAACATATTTTTAGTTTACATTACAATTAAGGGCATAATTTTCCACTTAATAAAGAGTTCAATAATAAAATCCAAAAGACCCTAGTGTAGCATAAATACAGGCAAGGGCTATAAACAATAATCAAATGAAATGATAACCATTTTATCCATACAGCAAATCTCAAAGTAATCATTAAAACTATAGTCTAATCTCTGGTCAATCATCATTTTTTATAACTTATGGCAAATCTACAGGTATTTAACTTACTCTTCTTATTTTTCTGTCTTCTTATCTTAAACTATACTTTGTAATCACATGAATCTCAACAAAAGTATCCATGAACATGTTGACTTTCACAAGTAAATTTATTTCACTGCTTTCCCACAAGCAAAAATTGAATAAATTATAGTTTTTCTTTTCTCATGTAGTCATTACATGTAAATTTTCTGAACATGTGCTTTTCTTTGAGAAACAGATATGTTCAGGTTTTTTGTTGTATAATTATGTGTGTGTGTGTCTTTATGCATGGTGTTATGGTTTTGGAATGACCTTAATGAATAACAAGTATCTAGTTTACTGAATGTAAATGTATAGATGCTCAATACTTTGTCAGAAACACGTGGGCTGAAAATAAAGTTTATGATTGATTGCTACTTAATTTGTTTTATCTTTGCACCATGATAAAGTTGAAAAATTTAATTTCAAGCATTGTATATTGGGGACTGTATTTGATTCAAATGAATATACATTGATTAGAAACATTCAGAAGAAAGTTTTGAAGGGAAATTCAGAAAGGCAGCCATCTCTTCCCAGATTTCGGCCGTGTTTTGATGCAAGCAAGTTGTGAATAATATGATTTTATTTTGTGGCTGTGTTTCAGAGTCCCATTTCTAGCTCCACTGCTGATCATGTATAATTCTAGGGGTAGGGAGGGTAAGACTCCTTCTGATTCATTAAGAACAAAATAATAAACTCATACCTGAGTCCAGTGTTTGCCTCGAAATCTTGTATTTTCCTGATGGTGTCACAAGTTGGATCACTCTTGGCTGACCAATTCAAAACGTGATGTTTTGAAGTATAGCATATATATTATCTTCACAATAATTTTCCAATAATTCTAGATTGAAGCCTCTTCTTCTCATAGTATTAAGCATAATTTCTAATTATTAAATAAACCAAGATGGCGCTCTCTATGTTATCTATGAAATGAATTCTGTTTGCTTATGGAAAAACAATGTATTATCCAGATTCTGATTGAATAAAAATGTGTATAACACCACAAGATATTTACAAATATCATGTATATGTGAGTGGATAAACACAACTCTCTCCTAAACATGAAAATGATTCTAAGTTCATATTTAGAGTTTCTTTTAACTATAATCCATAGTTACATTCTTATCCAACCTCGCCACAGTAATGATATATATTTAAAGAATTGATGATCATGACTAAGAGTTAAATACAAAAACTATTTTACCAACACAGGGATAGCCTTATTTTAATTAGCCACAAAATTGAGACTCAATATATCTACTCAACACACAAAAAGTATTAACCATCATTTTCTTGGCCCTAGGGACAGTAAGTAGAGTTTATGAAAGAAATGAGAGTTACATTATTCTTTCAATCTTTTATTCAGTTCAAATTTTTCCCCTCATAGCTCAGAGACCAAAATCTCGTTGAACTACAAACCTGTCCTTGCACTGCCCTAAGAATACTTAGCTGAGTTACTCCTGAAGAAAACTGTTAAACGGCATTTCTCTTAAATTATAATACTTAATGGAAAGGACACCTGACAGGGAGGAAGAAAAGCTTGAGTTCTAAGTCTTTGCAGCCATTAACTAATGAAGGGCACATCATTCAATCCTGCTGGGATTTAGGTTCTACTACAATTAAAAATCAGAGCTGACCTAAATGATCTCTACATCTCCCTCTAGGTCTAACATACCAGGCTTGTCTTTTGGCTCTGCTACACAAGTAAGGAGTATTTAAAAGGGGCATTTGAACGGTCTATTAGCTTATAGAAGAGAAATGTTAAATTAGAACATGGTAATTAAATATTCACAGAAATAAGCCATTTCCCAATGGAGAAATTGTAATTTAGGGCAGGCTTTTTATTAAGATGTATCACAAACCATCAATAAATATTATGAAAGGTGTTTCTCTATCCATTATGCCTACTTAACTCACATATGTCTTACTATAATCCTCTGGGGAAATGCTGGCATATATCTTCATGAATCTTAAAAACATACTCATCTTCAAAGTTGTGTGTGTTGCTTTCCTGTCTTAAGAACAAAAATGAAACAGTCATAATTTTCAAGGTGATTTTTACAAGACTATAAAAGTGAGGAATTTCTGGCTGTTCAGAAAATGTGATGTTATGAGAGAAAATTACCCCCAGGATATTTACTTTTATTAAGACCTGTGGCTTCACTTTCCTAATATCTTCAGGGCTAAGATTGCTTGATATTAGGAGGAGATAGCAGTGGCAACAACATTTTGGAATTTATCATGATTCTATCTAAAGCTCCTGTACTTTCCCTTGAGTTCATGGCTCACATAAAAAAGATAAACAAAGGCCTATGAGAAAAGCTTTAAGAGTTCAACGTTCATTATTAAACTCAAAAATTTGTTTAATGACCATAGTTTATCCAATACTATAAATTGGTTCTCTAAAGTTCATGATACAGGTCTTGGTAAAGTGCCTTGCTAATGGGCTATGAATGACATTTTCCATGGGCTAAGTGAATATGTAAATTCTTCATGAAAAAGTATATAATTCAGAAACACTTATATTTACAAATGTGTATAATTTGGGGAAAATAGATCTTTAAGCAGTGCTTACCCTAGACCATCAGTTTGATCACTTGTGTGAGTATGCTAGTCAATTCGGGTATAAAACGTAACCGGCTAACACAAGGAATTTGCCCAGCTGTGTGACAACACTAACCAAAGAGTTCAATTCACTTCTGCAGACAAACGGTTATGTAATTCATGGGTTCCATTATATTGTTTATGTCCTGAGAGCTTTCTGACCTTATCTGCACTGAGAAATTGCCAATTCAACAACAGCCTGGCAACATCATGATCATGGAAGACTCAAAAACATAAATGCATTGTCAATGCAGATGCTCACAGAGAATTATAGCTGATAAATCCAGCTTTTCCTGAATCTTTTCATTGGAAATTTGTCAGCTTCCAAGGCAGAAGGAAAAAGCTCATAGATTAATTTTCAGGGTAATTATTTTTGTAGGGAGGGGAAAATATTATTGACATGAATACTACATTTGAATATTGGGGATTAGAAAAATGAAATTTTCAAGCCAAAATATTTTTTATAGACAAAACTTGTGATGCGACACAGATAACTTATTAACTTGCCTCCTATACAGGGAAGTCCTCAGACCAACTCTAAAAAAGTGGAGAAAACATAGAACTTGAGTAATCAAAGAGTCAATTTAAAAAAAAAAGCAAACCCTATTTCCACAAAAGTAGATAAATGGGATGTTATTGGTTTAACCCAATCAGAGAATCTAGAAGTACAGATATTTTCTTGTATTGTTGGGTCCAGATATTCAACTAAGCAAATTGGTTGTACAATCCTTCTCTGCCCCTCTCTCGTCCTTCCTCCTTTCTTGCTCTGTTTCTTTCCATCTGTTCATCTCATTATTACTTCATGTAACTTTTCCTTACCTTCCAACAATGATGACAATTTCAAATTAATGTTCTAGTCTTTCCAGTTCTGACCCTCCTATCCATTGCTGTTTTCCTCTTTCTTCTGCCTCTTTGTCTCTGACCCTTAACTTGAATCAAGGATTAATCTGTAGATTCATCCTGCTTTAGAGGCTCTTGGGGACTTTTATTTTCCATAATTGAGTCTCATTTAATCTTATCATCGTAGGTAACTTGAAGAATAGTCTTACAAATGTTACATGAGAAGTTGTGGTGATTCTGCCCAAACACAAACATAAAATTGTTGATTAAATCATAATGTCTGATACAAGGTAGTTTTAAGAACTTGAAGGGGAGCCAGCACTATGGAGTGGAAGGCTAAGCTTCCACCTCTGGCACCAGAATACCATATAGGTGTGGTTCCTGTCATGGCTGCTCCTCTTCTGATCCAGCTTTAATGGCCTGGGAAGGCAGTGGAAGATGGCCCAAGTGCTTGGGCGCCTGCATCCACATAGGAGACTAAGAAGACATTCCTAGCTTCAGATTGGCCCAGCTCTGGCCCTTGCAGCCATTTGAGGAGTGAACCAGTGGATAGAAGACCTATATCTCTGTCTGTGGTTCTGCCCCTCAAATAGATAAATCTTAAAAACAAAAAAACAAAAAAAAAAAAAACAAAAAAAAAAAAAAAAACTTTGCAGAGACAACATATAGCACTGTGTTAAATGCATCAAAAGCTGGCGGTTTAATATGAAAATATAAATTTGGAATAAACGGATGGTGACATATACACATGACATCTGCAAAGAAGTTCCATCACACTTTCAAGTAGTTGTAATGCACTTTAACAAATCCAAGCTGATTTTGTCACTCTGCGAAGAATGCAGTATTGGAAGTGATGATAATGTTCAGGATGGTGCTAGAAAGTAGGCTGTAAATAGTGTAAATATCCGTTGTATTGTGATTTTGATATCATGGACATATATTTAAATATACTGTTTTACTTGTTAGAAGGCACTGCAGGCATAGCATATTCCCTTGAATGCAGATTCTCAGATTCAGACCATTTGCTGCTTCAGTCTGCAAGAAATAGTTCTACAACCATTCTGGGTTATATAACATTCTCTCTCTTTCATCTTGATTTAGAATCTAAATTCTTGGACAGTGGAGTCCTCCTTTCTTTAGGTTTTCTTTAGATCCTCATAAATCTCTAAGAATGTCATTGATTTCTATCTTTCAAATTTTAAATTATTAAGACAGTACCTGATTTGAGATACAGTTCCTCATATAATCATATTCCTCATGTAATACAGTTCCTTTATAAGCTGGTTGTTTAAAGGTTTTCTGTGATGTTGGAAGCTTCTTTTAGATAGAGACAATAACTATTTTCTCATCATCTTTCTTTCTCACTTGAAAGAGGGTCATCTTAAAAGAATAAGTAGGAAAACAAAATGGTTCATCCTTAGGCAACCAGCCATCAAAGCTGCTCCTAGTTTTACTGTTTTATTCTCCCAAGGTTGAGTGATAGTTAAGATTATAATTGTGCAATGTCCCCAAAGACACAGCCTGAATAAATTAACTTTCCAAGTGTAAAGAAGACATTTTCAAATCCCAAGGGACACAAACTCTTTCCCACTCCCAAGAGAAATTTAGCTGTTAACTACAGTGCTCACAAATTATTTAAGTAACAGAATTTTCCTTAGTAACTAAAGTGAAGTCTTAGCAACACACATATTTAGAGGCAAACCTTTAACAAAAACAGATTCAACAGATTCTCAGAAATTATTATTTCATAAAAGCCTTTACAATGTCCGTGGGTTGGTATAGATTCATTCCCACTTGGTAAGTGGGTATTTTGTATATTGCCAAAGTAAACAGTATATTTAAAAGGAGAATAAATGTCTCTTCTAGTTGTAGATGCCAAGGCTTTATGAGGTGCCACTGATAAGCACTAAGAAATAGTGATAATAATGAATAATGAAGTCTTGTTACAGATTACATTACCTATACAAACGAAATGTGCCAGTACCTTAAATACTAGTCAGTCTTGCTTCATATATTGTGTTAAATGTTGTAGAAAAAATATAGATATTGAAAGACATCTGATTTAAATATAAGCAAATTTGAGCCTTGAATATAACTTATGCTATATTTTAATCATGGATAAGTTTATGTTCCACTAAGAAAAATATGAGTAAAACTTGCCACATTTCATATTGTAGTTTCCAAATTCTTGGAAACTTTCATATGGCTTTTACATTGCTAAAATAGAGTCCTGAATCCTTATTTCTAACATTTTTCATTCAATCACAAATGTGTTTACCCTATTCAAATTTTACGAAATACAATAGTAAGGTGTTGAAATAAAACATTATTTTACAATAACATAATTCAAATGAGCATACAAACTTTTATCTCTTTTGCAGAAGGAAATGTTTAAAATGTACTCTTGGCAATGCAAGGTCATGCAAGCAATTCCAATTTTAAGTGTGATCAATTCATGTATAAAATTGATTTAACTCATTTGTTAATCTCCAATTTTTTTCTGGGTTCTTGAGTGATTCCTAAATCTACAAACAGGAGTGGAGCCTGTTAGACCATTGCAGATTTATAGCTAGGCTGATTCTTATCCTCTGACTTCCCTCATGAAGTCTTTTAATTTTGCATGTTCTCATTCTTTGGACATAATTGCAACTATGGCTTATGTCTGTGCACTCACAGATGGCTATCAGCCTCAAAGTCAACTACACACTTTTAATCCTTCCTAAACATTTTTGTCCACTGGCTCATAGGAATGGTATTTATTCTTACTCTATAGCATTATATGGGATTCTCAGCATTGTCTTGATACACCCAACTACACACGTTCCACAGCTTGAAAATGGAGCTTCAGTATTCATCTTGCCTTTTCCTGAGGTGGACTGATAGCAGATACAAGTAAGACTGTTCTCAGACCATCTACTAAACATACCATGGACACAGACTCTCCTTAACCAAACTTCTGTTCATTTCATTCTGAGACCTCTTTTTGATTGGCCTTAAGTCTTGGTTCTATTTAACATAGTCTTAGCCAAGAGTACTGGAAAGTTATCCTCCTCCCCATGTTTTACTATCTGATCAAGTTCTTCATCCTCTACCTTTGACATTCAAGTCATTGATCTGTCTTTAGCAAGAATCCTGTTAGGCCAGCTGAACACACCCCATCCACACACACCTTGATGTCTACTCATAGTAGTTTCCATCCATTGATGTTCCACTCTGGTCCTTGACTACAAATCCTTTTATATTTTTGCTATATTCAGATTTGATCCTGATATCGTTTCCCTATTGCAATGAACGAGCGTTCTACTTGAAGATTTAGCCCACAAATGTTGGAGGTAAAAAACCTGATTAGACAAAAAGGGTGCTGTGGTGCAATGACTGATTAGCATTCTGTGCTAAGACTGGGCTGGCAATTTGATTCACACATTGAATCAAATTATAATGTCCCTCAAAAATGTGGAAAATTAAAAATAATAATAACATTAAATAATTTTAGCAATAGAATGGGCAATCCAAAGGCAAGGACCAAATCTGAGCCCTAGTTAACCTCTAATGCAATAGTCTTTAACAAAAGTCTTTTTTACCATCTGAACAAGTGCCAGAATAAGTTTGGTTTAATACTATATTATCCATTCTCTCTATAACAGCCATGAATTCTACTTTTGTATCTAACTCAATTTCAACCTTTTACCTTTTACTTTGGCATTTTAAAAATATACTTGAGGGGAAGAGAGAAAGAGATATCCCATCTGTTCATTTATTCCCCCAATACTTGGAAGAGCTCTGATTTCAGGCCAGAGTCAGGTACTTCGAACTCAACTCAGATTTCCTACCTTAATGAAAAGAACTTAGTCACTTGACCCATCGTTGCTTCCTCCCAGGGTCTGCATTAGCAGGAAGCGGGAGTCAGCACCTAGAGCTTGGAATGAAACCCAGGCACCCCAACATGGACTGTGGGCATATTAGCCATTAGACCAACAGCCTACTTCTATTTCTGCTGTTAAAAGACTTCTTCAAAATCAGGAATTTTATTCTATTTTATTATTTTATTTTTTATTTTTGTTTCATTCTGTATAGTAGAAAATCTTTCTTGTAAGATGACCCTGAATCTCTTTCTTATATCTTGCCAAAATTACATCCAATAATTGTTTTTCATACATTATAATCTTGAAGTTCTCTAGTGTGGGGCAATTTAGGTTCACAGCCAAATTTGAAAATTTTATTTATTTTCTTTTACATAGTTCTAGCTCTTTGTAATATTTCCTTAGTTATTGTGTATCTACATTCTTAGAAACTATCAAATAAGAAGGATCACTGGTTGGAAGCAGTATCCAATCATGTCAGTATCACAATTAAAGCACATTGAATTGAGATACAAAAAGTACAGATATAAGTGCATATTTGCCAATTTTCCTTTTCAAGTAGTCTCACTAGTTAGGATGTTAAAAGAGCACTGGGCTGCCAGTGCCGCAGCTCACTAGGCTAATCATCCGTCTTGCGGCGCCAGCACATCGGGTTCTAGTCCCGGTCGGGGCGCCAGATTCTGTCCCGGTTGCCCCTCTTCCAGGCCAGCTCTCTGCTGTGGCCAGGGAGTGCAGTGGAGGATGGCCCATGGGAGACCAGGATAAGTACCTGGCTCCTGGCTTCGGATCAGCACAGTGCACCGGCGGCTATTGGAGGGTGAACCAAAGGCAAAGGAAGACCTTTCTCTCTGTCTCTCTCTCTCTCACTGTCCACTCTGCCTGTAAAAAAATAAATAAATAAATAAATAAATAAAATAAAAAGCTAATCTAATAAACACTCACATGGTAAAATGATCCCAACCATTCAACCTTAGCATTTGTGTGGATATTATGTAATAAGATTCATTTTTTTTACAGATGCCTCAGCAAACCAAATACTCTGTCTTTATAAAGCTTTCATTGTTTGCATTGACTTCCAATCCTACATTAATTCTATTCCTTTTTTCCCACAAGAGAAGCCCCATTTCTGTAGAGATTTCCAATGTCTGCACTATGAGTATGTACTTTAGGGGAAGACAGTACTATTCCAGTCCTGGGGTGGCGGTGCTATTTCAGTCCTGGGTGGATTAAAAGGAAAAAAAAAACTCACATAATAGAAAAAAAGTAAATATTGTAAATAGTAAAAAAAAGAATATTGTATTTGTCAGCATTTTGTTACTACAGTGAAATTCCAGTTACAAGCTACTTCTGGAGAAAAGAGGGTTATTTTGTCTCATGCTTTTGGAAATTCATCACCATGCTCAGTTGACTCCACTGGTTTGATTTCTAATGGGGATGGCAGTGGTGGGGCAGGAAGCACATGGTGATTCAGAATCAGACAGAGGAGCTGGCCCCAATGCAGCTGCTACAACTAACGTTCTTCTGGGAATTACCTTCTGAGGACATACCTCCTATGACCTAAGGGCTTTTCAATTGGTACACTTCTTAAGCACAATAAGTGAATTAAGTTTCCACTCTGGTAGTACCACTAATTTATGACTTTGGAGCTCAAATTTGTGCCTGAATCCAGGAGCAAAATCATGTTTAATCCACAACATATACATGGTGAAAAGAATGATGAGATAAAACAGAAGGAAGAATCATTGCACAAAGTAGTATTACTAGTAATAATTGTACACTGTAGTACAAAATATCTAGATGCATTTTACATAAAATTAATGAGAAAATGCACACACCTACCCATTTCTGGGTTACTGTATCTTTTAAATCATAAAAAACATATCCACAAAAACATTGAAATCACCTAGATAAAAAAAGTTACTTTCAAATATTGAGCAAATGTTAAATATTTATTGATTTCTTTCTCTGTGCTAGATGCCTAGCCAAAAGGATATGGTTTTTTGTCTCATGATCATAGATTGGATACGGGCAATGATAACAGTAAACAGTAGTCTTTTACTCACAAAGCCTAAACAAGGGACAAAAGATGTCTTCTGTAAGGTGGGTCTGAACAAATAGGATTTCTTTAGGTAGATAAAGAGACAAAGAAAAAGATTCCAGTCAACCATCACTATGTGAAGAGTATACTCTGACGTCGTGGCCAGAGTGGCTGAGACAAAATAAGCAAGGAGACAGAATAGTAAAGATCAGAATGCTTTCTGCAATACTTGAGAACAACAAAGAAAGTCTAGGAAAAGTGAGATAACTTGGATATTATATGCCCAGACATTTCTTAATGTGAGAAAGAACTTTTGTTTAATCACTCATTCAAGAAATACAATATTGAGCCAAGTAGGTGCCTACACCTCTGTGGAAAACATTTATAAAATTAAGTATGTGCCCTTGAGAGAGACTATAGGAAGTGACAGAAGTGTCAGGAGAGAAGACTTCTGATTGTGGTGTTTTACTCAACTCATATCCTCTGGCCCAGTGCCCCCAGTCTTTCATTACTGCTTGCTTCTTGAGAACACTTAATGGTTGTCTCACATGCTTGCCATTTTGTTTGTCTTTTTGGATAGAGTCCAGCTCCGAGACAGTTGACTGTTCTAGGTTCCTGGCCCAGTTCTCCATATTAAACTTCCTGCTGACATTAATAAATTGCACTTCTCCTGAAACTTACGGCAGCATTCAATGACATCAGCTACTTGTCTTCAATGTAAAATTCTTGTTAAGCAAACAGTACATTAATGTTGCTACTTCCTTGCTTAGAATCCAAAGTATATAGGGAGAGTGGAAATTCAGATTGAACAAGAATAACTGGAAGACAATGAGGCTTGGGTCTCAGGCATGAGGCTTAAGAAAAGAATAACAGTGTTCAGTAATTGAGGTAAATATTTTAACTCAATAGCAAAAAATGATCCATTCACCTCCAGATCAAATGTGGTTCATCAAATTACAGGTGTTAGTCTTGCCTGGAACTAGAAGTTTTATTTTTTGTTCATTATGACTTGTTTCACATTTTCTTTATACCTTTAAAATTAATTTGAGAAGTGCTGTGGTATAGTGGGTAAAGCCAACACCTGTGATGCCAGCATCCCATATGGGTGCCAATTCAGCTCCCTGCTGATGACTTGGGAAAGCAGCAGAAGTTGGCCCAACTACTTAGGCCCCTTCCACCCAAAGTGGGAGACCCAGATGAAGCTCCGGGCACCTGGCTTCAGACTGGACCAGCCATCTGAGAAGTGAACCATCAGATGGAAGATCTCTCTATGTCTGTCTTTCTCTCTGTAACTCTGACTTTCAAATAAATAAATAAATCGTTTTTTTAAAAAAAGTCACCTCTGTGGAAAATCTTTTAAAGTAAGTCACTTAGACTTAGCCCTAATGGTAGAGTTAGAAACGTGCCCGGGGATTCCAACTCAATCCCATCAAGGTGGCATGTACCAATGCCATCTCACTAGTCAAAATGATCAGTTTCAGTCCATAATTGATCATAATGATAGGATTAAGTGTCAAAGGGATCACACAAACAAGACTAGTGTCTGCTAATATTAACTGACAGAATTAAAAAGGAGAGAACAACATGGGAAGCGGATACACAGCAGACTCATAAAATGGCAGATGTCCTAAACAGTACTCTGGCCTCAGAATCAGCCCTCTAGGCATTTGGATCTGGCTAAAAAGTCCATGAGAGTTTCTCAGGCATGGAAAGCGAAGACACTGTGGGAAAACAAAACAAAACAAAACAACCTAACTGAAAGATGAAAGATCTCTGTGAGTGAGATCCCAGAGGAAAGAAAGGGCCATCAAAGAAGGCGGTACTTTTCTCTGAAGGGAGGAGAGAACTTCCACTTTGACTATGGCCTTGTCTAACTAAGATTGGAGTTGGAGAACTCAAAAGGCTTCCATAGCATTGGCAGCTCATGTCAAGAGCCTCAGGTGATTACTGATGCCATAAACAAGAGTGTCAATTGCTAAATCAACAACAGGAGTCACTGTGCACTTACTCCCCATGTAGGATCTCTGTCTTAATGTGTTGTACTATGTGAGTTAACGGTATAACTAGTACTCACACAGTACTTTATACTTTGTGTTTCTGTGTGGGTGCAAACTGTTGAAATCTTTAATTAGTATATACTAAATTGATCTTCTGTATATAAAGAGAATCGAAAATGAATCTTGATGTGAATGGGATGGGAGAGGGAGTGGGAGATGGAATGGTTGCAGGTAGGAAGGAGGTTATGAAGGGAAAAAGCCACTATAATCCAAAAGTTTTATTTTGGAAATTTATATTTATTAAATAAAAGTTAAAAAAATTAAAAATTTTATTTGAGAGGCTTGGAGAGAAAGAAACAGAAAAGCAGAACTCCCATCTGCTAATGCTTTCAAATGCCCACAATGGCCAGTGCACCAGAGCTAGGAGCCATGAATTCCATCCAGGGCTCCCAAGTGGTTGGCAGATACTGTTAACTTGACTTATCACTGCTGCCTACCAGGGTCCCAATTAGAAGAGATCTAGCATAAGGAGCCAGAGCCAGGAATTAAACTCAGGCACTGTTATGTGGGATATGTACATCGTCATCATTTTCTTTCTTTCTTTCTTTCTTTCTTTCTTTCTTTCTTTCTTTCTTTTTTTTTTTTTTTTTTTTTGACAGGCAGAGTGGACAGAGAGAGAGACAGAGAGAAAGGTCTTCCTTTTCCTTTGGTTTACCCCCTAATGGCCACTGCGGCCGGTGCACTGCACTGATCCGAAGCCAGGAGCCAGATGCTTCTCCTGGTCTCCATGCGGGTGCAGGGCCCAAAGCCTTGGGCCATCCTCCACTGCACTCCAGGGCCACAGCATAGAGCTAGATTGGAAGAGTAGCAACCGGGACTGAATCCAGCGCCCTGACCGGGAATAGAACCTGGTGTCCGGCACCGCAGGCGGAGGATTAGCCTATTGAGCCACAGCGCCGGCCCATCATATCATTTTCTTAATCACTATACTAAATGGTCACCCTATTTTTTTTTATGTTTAAAATACCATATTCAATGTTATATTCCTTAGTGATTTTTATCCCTGGGGTAGGTGAGTTTCACACCTACCTCATTCATCTCCCTGTAGCATAGCCCTGCTCAGAGTCTACCACACCCATTTTATTTTTAGCATTTGAAATGGTAGAAGTTGGAATTAGTCATCAGATACTCCACTGTATGTCTGCCTGTGTGTATGTGTGTGAGTGCTTATGCACATAACACCTAAGACTAATGGGTAATCATAACATAAGCCAGTACAGATAGTTTTGTGACTACTAACTTATTTCCTCCCAGAGAATATGTCACAATATCAAAGATGTACAACACATTTCAATCAGTTCTACAATAGCAAATAGCAAAATCACTGTATTCCAAATTAAATAAAAATTACAAAGGAAAATTTATGATGTTTTTATAATGTGGTTGATAGAAACATGAGAATTCTATCACAGAAATGGAGATGTTAATAACTGATTTATTGTCACAGAAGATGAATGCATGTCTAACCATGATGTAAGAAAAGTTCTGCATTAGCCAATTCTCTTAACCTATCATATAAGGATTTTCTTTTTATTTTTACATTATTAATGATAAAAAGAACACAAATCCCCAGCTTCTCAGATTGCTAAATCTTACTTTAAATGCTATCCATATATATTGAAATCTCAAATGTCTTATGATTGATACTTTTCAAGTACAGTAAATTATGAAATTGATACTGATCCATCGTGCTGCATGATGTCCCAGTTTCTCCCATGATCCAAGAATTTTCTTCAAATGAAATCATACTCTACTTCACTAAATGTGTTGCCTCAAAGTAAGTAGAGATATTTTTCTGTTGCTGTTGTCACTCCAATGTCATACGCTCAAAGTAGCATTTCTTCTGGGAGTTTCCATTTCAATATTTAAGACCCCTGATTTTGTACAAATCTTTCGCCTAAACCCTTGAATTCAATTTAAGCATAAAATAAAACCCACAACCAAAATGATGTGTTAAAAACGCATTTTCCAAATTATCTCTGAAAGGGATTATTTCATTATCAACATCACGTGACATTCGAAGGTCACAGAAGACGGTAATGAGGAAGATCTAGAAGTCAGTCCCTCCACTGAGACAACTCCTAAGCTTTCAATAACTGTTTGCAGAAACTGTTTTGAACTCTACAGTCCAGGCATACACCTTCAGCATCAAGCAGGCCTCCAGGGGAGATCTTGATGAAGAAGCATTCAGAAAGTTCTGTGGTTTCTGGGTTTCCCTTTGTGACTATCCTTCCCTACCGCATCCCATGGGGATGACCTGCCACAACAGGTCTAGCCAGTACCAGAGTGGGTAAGGAAGATGGGCTCCAAAACGTCAAGTTGTGCCTTTTGATTGCTGCTACTGATGGCTGAGGAGCTGGCAGAGGCTGGCCCTTGATTTAACCTAGGTGGGCTGAAGTAATCCCTGGTAGGAGGGAATATAAGAAGATGGTCTCCTTTCTATGTTGTAATTCTTATTGGAGAGATATTTAGAAAATGCCTGACAGGCCACTGGCTGACCATGAAAGTAGTTTGGAAAAGTCACTAAATAATCCAACAGTTGCAGAATACATAATGAATCAGCAATCCCAGAGGAGAGAAGGAGGCTCTGATGTCTGGAGTTACCACATTACAATATTCAATATGTTCAGTTTTCTTAAAAACAATCAAATTGCAAAACATACAAAGAAGCATGCAAGTGTGAAACAGTCACAGGAGACAAAGAAAGTGACAGAAACTGTACAGGAAGAAGCCTGAGCATTGCATTGTGGGGCAGCTGGGTACTGATTCTTGTTTCTGAAGTGAGAAAAGAATTTGATAATGAAATGTAGGTATGAGTCAGTAGAGAAGCAAGATTTATCTGCAAGCAAAGTGAGAGTACATATTAAGGAAGGAGTACAGACTCATACAAGAGATAAATGCAGCACATGATCTCTTAGCACCAGTCTTTTATATGATCTGGGGGGAAAAAAAAAGAAGTAGTGTCTGGGGCCAGGATTAATTGAGAATTCAGATGGGGTAGAACTTGGAGTGGGGCTTGAGTGCCACCCATTTCCTTGCCCCTGTTTTGAAATCTCAGAAAGGTCATTATAACAGGTATAGAATAGGAGATGGAGTGTCAGGCATGCTAATTTAAAAGATATGTACAGGTCATAGTGACAGTTGTGTTCTGTATCTTTTGCAGGTGCTGATTGTAAGGGGCTATACTGAAGAAGCTGCAGTTTTCCAATAGAAGAAAAGTGGGGAAGCATGGGGAACGCAGGTGCTGCAGTACAGGCGAGGCTGCAGGAAGTGCTGGTGACCTCAGTTCTTCTTTGTTAGATGCCTCCCTGTCCATCTACATCAATTGGACTTAATATAGTAAGACTTTCAATTAAATGTCTTAAATATGCTCAGAGGTATAAAGATGACGACAAATTGAAAAAAAATCAAATTCAAGTGAATTATGAATTGACAACTAGAGAATGATAATCAATAGACATAACACAAAGGAGGCAAATAAAAAATTTAGGGCTAGAAAGTACAATAGTTTAGATAAAATTTTCACTGGAGGTGTTCAAAAATAGCTGGAATAGGCAGAAGATAAAAATAGACAGCTTGAAGATAGGGCAAATGAAATTAATAGTCTGGGAACAAGAAGAAAAATGAAAGAATGAATGAAGAAAAGTGTTCAGAACCTAAGGGCCATGTATGACATGATCAAATGTATCAATATATTCATTATGGGAGTCTTTGGTGAGGTGGGAGAGAGAAAGTGCCAATAAGAATATTTGGAGGAATAATAGATGAAAATGATTTTGGTGAATGATGTATATCTGCACATTTAAGAAATTCAACAAATTCCTAGAAGTATAAGCTCAAAGATATCCACACTTAGACACATTGTAATCAAACTATCAAAAATTGAAGACAAGAGGCTGGCATTTGGAACACTAGTTAAGTCATTGTTTGGAATGCCCACATCCCATATTAAATGTGGGTTTGAGTTCAGGCTTGTTTTCTCCTTTCTAATCCAGCTTCTGGCTAATTTATACCCTTGGAGGTAGCAGATGATAACTCAAGTGTGTGGATCCCTGTCACCCACGTAGGAGACTCAGATTGAGTTCTATGCTCCTGACTTTGGTCCAGCTCAGGATCTCTCTCTTGCTCACTTTCTCTAATAACAAGTCATATAATTTTTTTAAAGAACCGAAGACAAGAAACCTGAAAGCAGCAAAACAAGCAGCAAGATGTTATGTATAGGATTAAGAGCTGGTTTCTTATTAGAATTGGAACCTTAGAGCGAGGCAGTGGTTTGATACACAGACATGTCTCATTTAACAGCAGGGACAATTCTTAAGGAATACATCATTGTAAATGCATTTTTAGATGAACATCACAGTGTGCTTTCACAAACATGGATGATACACGTAGGCTATATTGTTTAGTCTGTTGCACCAAGACTGCAAACCTGTGTATTATGTTACTCTATTGAGTATTATAAGAAATTGTAACACAATGGATATAATTTGTATACCTAACAGATCTAAAAGATTCAGGAAAAATAGTGTAAAAGATTTTAAAAAAACATTATATCTGTATAAGGTTCTTGCATGAATAGAGCCCTGAGGACTAGAAGTTGTCTCAGTAGGTTATTGTGTACAAGCCCGGGATGTTACTGTCTATCACTGCAGACATTCAGGTTTTCAATAATAATCTTAGCTTACTGTAATATTTATACTTTATAAACTTTTCAATTTTTAACATTTTGACTGTTTTTAATTACACTTAGGTTAAAACACAGACATATTTTTCAGCTGTACAAAAATATTGTCTTTATAGCTTTATTCTATAAGCTTTTGGCTATATTTAAAGTTTTTAATTTTTTGTTTTTATATTTTACAGTTTTTTGTTTTAAAAGTTTACATAAAAGACTATGAGCCTAGGCCATTGTAGGGTTAGGATCATCAATATTTCTATATCCACATTCACATCTTATCTCACTGTAAGGTCTTTAGGAACAAGAAAATATACAGATCAGCTGTCTCATGATGAAATTACCTTCTTCTGGAATACTTCTTGAGGAGATTGCCTTAGGCTTTTTTGAAGGAAGACTCATAATCAGAAATATGTCTGTAATGGATTGCTGTCTTTGTGTCTTTTTTTCACTTTAAATTTACTTGTTAACACATGATGCACCATGAACATTCTTCTTTATTAATGAAAATCTTTTGATGTTGGGATTCCTATTCCAAACTGTTTTATAAACTTTTATTTACTAAATATGAATTTCCAAAGTACAGCTTATGGATTACAATGACTTTTTCCCCCCATAACTTCTATCCCACCTGAAACCCTCCTGTCTCCCACTCCCTCTCCATTCCCTTCACATCAAGATTCATTTTCAATTCTCTTTATATACAGAAGATCAATTTAGTATATATTAAGTAAAGATTTCAACAGTTTGCACCCACACAGAAACATACTGTTTGAGTACTAGTTATAGCAATAATTCACATTGAACAGCACATTAAGGACAAAGATCCTACATGAGGAGTAAGGGCACCGTGGCTCCTGTTTACTTTCAAATTGACACTCTTATTTATGGAGTCAGTAATCCCTAGGCTCTTGTCATGAGTTGCCAAGGCTATGGAAGCCTTTTGAGTTCACCGACTCTGATCTTAGTTAGACAAGATCATGGTCAAAGTGGAAGTTCTCTCCTCCCTTCAGAGAAAGTCATCTCCATTCTTTCCACTGGGATCTCACTCACAGAGATCTTTGATTTTTTTTTTTTTTTTTTTGCCTGAGTGTCTTGGTTTTCCATGCCTAAAATACTCTCATGAGCTCTTCAGCCAGATCTGCATGCCTTAAGGGCTGATTCTGAGGCCAGAGTGCTGTTTAGGACATCTGCCATTCTTTGAGTCTGCTTTGTATCCTGCTTCCCATGTTGGATCATTCTCTCCTTTTTAATTCTATCAGTTAGTATTATGCTATGATATTTATAACATTGATCATAAATCTATGTGTACATGAGATATGTATAAAATTATATATTGTGAGATGGTGATATTAGTAAAGGACACACTTTGCTTTAAAAGAGAAAATCAATTTTAAAGAATTTCAAATTAACATGATAATTGAAGGAAGGAAGTGGCGTTTGTTTTGACCCTGAATGTTGACAAACAGCAAAAATCTGAGGAGGTAGGTAAAGGGAAACAGGGAACAAAGGTAGATAAAGGGACAGAAGAGAGGGAGGGAGAGAGGGAAAAAATGAGGGCAGGAAAAACAGGAAGCATTATCTTCACTTCAGGTTAAGAGGGCAGTGTATGCTTTGGAATAGGAGGAGTGTGTGTGGTTAGAATACGGCCTGGTTGAGAAAAGACCTAAGATTTAATCCCTGGTTGTGCTGCTGACTTACTCTGCCCTTGGCTTTCTCTACCATGAACGTATCTTGCGATGCCTTTAATATACTTTGATCTCATCTGAGAAAAGATGATAGAGGAGGCATCATTTTCTCAGTTCTAGTAGACACTTGACAGCAAGAGCTATCAATTTCTCAAGTGAAGTATTGGAGTATCCTTTTCCGGCAACCTTGACAATTGGCCGGTCAAATCATAAGAAAATATTGCAAGAAAAATGGAAAGAAACAGTTTTGTGCCTTTGGGAAATAGACTAACAGCAGTGGCAGACCTTTGAGGTTATTATATTCTTTGTTTTAGTAGTGCTACAATTTTTAACACACTTTTTTTCTTTTAAAAAAATGTGTAACCCATTTTAAAATAATTTGAAAGAAACAGCATCTGTTACTTTCCTCAGAAAGCTGTCCTTCCAAATTTATAACTCACACTGTGATTTTTTTTCCTCATGAACAGCCACTTTCCTTAGATTCTTGTAACTTTTTATGAGCACCAAAAATTCAGTTTCCTTGGGGTTTAGATCTAAATTTTCTCTCTCCTTACTGTAGTGAATACTACAACTTTCACAGCATTGTGTTTGTGGTTGTGTGTGTGTGTCAGAGAGATCAAATGTATTACATCACAATTCCTATACATTTTATGATGCCAAATATTTATATAAGCAAATTGAGTGGCTTGAATATTTTAATATTAATCCAAAATTTATACTTTGAAAGGAAGATCATGGAACACTGTAGGATGACATATATTTTTGTTGACAAACATTATTTCTTATAACTGAAACAAATTGAAATGGAAATTTGGGGGAAATGAACACATCACTTCAACTTATCAGTGAATAAAATAATGTAGGAAAAATTCTCAAAACATCCCTCATTTATCTGTCAGTGTTTGCATAAATAAATTCTCTCAATTTTAATTTCAACATGATCAGACATAAAACCTGTGAGTTATGGAGAAAAACAAAGTTGGTGTGGAAATATTTTCAGGTAAGCTTATAAATTTGTTTTTATGAAAAACAATATCCCCTGGTATGAAACTGTCAATGATGCTTTGTGTCTTAATCTATTGAATTTACATGATTGTTAAAAATTGCTGAATTGTTTTTAGGTAGAAAATTTTTTCAATATATAATTGTTATTTAAAAGACTTCTTTTATGTATCTTTTTATGTAGTCTTTTAAGATCTTCAGTATTATATTTAAGTGACTAGTATTTGAGTGTTGTGCCATTGATATTATGTAAAGAAAAGAAAGATCTGTTTTTATAGCAATTCAAATTGGGTTTCACACTGCAGATTTGGGACAAACACATGAGCCCATTTATTTTAATCCCCTTCCCTTCCCTTCTCTTCCCTACCTTTCCCTCCCCTTCCCTCCCCTCCTCTTCTCTTTTCTTCTCTTCCTTTCTTCTTTGCCTCTTCTCTCACAATATAGATAGATGGTAGCTAGATAGATACAGCTATAGATTGATATAGATATGACTTTTTGTACCCAACTACACTTATTTTTATTGGAAAAGTAAAATTAAAATATAAGTTTATTTGGAAGCAAAACACTTTGAAACCCACATAGTCTTTTTCATAATATGCACTCTCCATTAACTTTTTTTTTTACAGACTACAGGGTGACAGTTCAATAAATGCACACTATGTGTGTCCATGAAATCAGGGAAATCAACATTTCCTCTTACCTCACATTAAGATGGGAGGCTTGGAGCTCCTCTCTTCTACTTATTCGTAATTTTCATACCGACTATTGTGAACCATAATCATCACCCAATATGCTGTATAATGTTAGGGATTAATTCCTACAGTCTAACTCTGATTGTTGCCCATCTTCCAAATTCTCTCTACCCACCCCCCCACCATCTCAGGCTCTAGTAATCACCTTTCTGTGTCCATACTGAGTTTCTTTAGTTTCCATGTATGAGGAAGAATATGAGATATTCGTCTTCCTGTTATTGACTTATTTTACCTACGTTTACCTTTTAATCCCATTTTTCTAGAAACTTTTGAAGAACTCATGTATGTGTGTGTGCATGTGTGTGCAAACTTGCTCTTCATTCCCAAATTTTAAACACCTCTTTTAGGTGGGAAAAGAGGATTGTCAGACTAATCATTTGATTGTGTTCAAGAGCACAGCCAAGCAAATTTTGCATTCAAAGAGAGATGGCTTTGATTTTGCGTAACTAAATTTCATTCATAAGATTCACACATTGCTTGCACACCACTATCTCCATTCTGTTTAATTTTTTTCTGCCCATCATGACCTTTCACATTACACAAGTTATTTGTTAGTTTAATTGGTACCTCTGTGTTTAATGGTATGACATATATGCTACAACAGAGAGTATGGCCAATCTTTTGCAATTTAGGTATGCTGAATGTGTACCGGTATCACAGTGTGGTTTAATTCACACTGTCTAAAAATGTTTTGATCATTTGGGTTATTCTATTTTTTTTCTGTGAAATATCTGTCCATTTGGGATGAAAAGGTAATCAGCAGTCATTCTCATTTTAATTTGAATTAATTCATTTTTTATGTTCTTCAAATAACCCCTTAACTAAAATAATTACCACAAGGTAGGTAGCACAGTTATAATACCATGGTGCTTAGAAAAAAAATTCATTATTTGTATTTTTAATAAGCTAGAAAATACTAAGTGTTAAGTAAATATTACTTAACTTTGGAATATTCTGTTTTTCAAGCATTTTATTTCACTATTTCTTAAACTTTCAGAATTTGACCATGATAAGGGGAAAGTATGTTTAATGATAATATTTAAGGTAATTATTTTCTGTCATTTACACATTGTTAAAAGTCATGTGAAATTATATACAGATTTCCAGAAATGTCTCCATTTAAAATTACTTTTACATTTTGTTGTTTCTTAATTTAATTGCAGTTGTAGATCCACACACACAAATATTCAGAAAACTATTGAGAAAATCATAGGTAATTGAAAAGTGTTCTTTTTTATTCTGATTATAAAGTGTTTTCCAGCCAAGATAATTGAACTTTGCTCACTAAATTGATCCCTGGCATGGTAAATTGAGTCATTTATATAAGAGTAGCTGCTTTAAGTTAAGTACGTGTTTAAGTCCACATTTACAAATACCTGCCTGAGTTCAAAGTGTTTTAGAGGACTCATAAAGTATTTTCTTAAAGGAAGAACGTATTTCCTTTTAGTGCTTAAGAAAGCCAAACACACTCAAATTCTGACTCTGAGATAAGAACTCCTTCTGCAAGAAAATGTCAAAAGAAATGAGTTGGAAAATAAAGTTCCATCTGCTAAATCATCCTTCAGATATACAGTGATTGCCATAACCCTAAACAATAGGCTCAAATCAACTCCTGTATAAAATGAAGGAGATGATATAAGATCAATTATATTCTTATTTCAAGAAAGATTGAAAGTAAGAAAATGCACATCTTGCTTTGCAAAAAGTCATGAACACAGGAGGACGTCTATTGTGTATCAGTTTGGTGCTTTTCTTGAGACACTTACTTAAAGAAAATTGTGATATGTTATTGCCCTTAAAAATGGTCATTATTGTGTGTTTTAATTGCTTTAATAAACTGAGAGTTTCAGTTTATTAGAGGCTCAGAAGCTGAAACACATTCTAGAGAATAAAAGTATGAATAATAAAGTGATGAGGAAATACTGTTTTCTTTTAATATCATGAAGTTCTCTCCATCCTACATAACATGAGCTCTCACCAAAGATGTCTCCATGGCTATTTGTTTTCTGTTCTGATTTCCACCTATTGTTTCTTTCTTTGATTCAAGTAAGTGTATTTATTTATTACTTTTTAAATTAAATCAAGAGTGTAAAATCCTCAGACTTAGCACTTTCTCCTTGTAGACTAGCTAACACATGAAACATGCAGTCTAAGGATTAACAGAATAATTGGAGCATCAAAACTAGGAATATTGTCCTTGTGATACATATGTGAGGAGCAACTCACTTTTCAGTTCAGGCTAAACTGGTTGCTGAAAGCATGAAGTTTTTGTGGTAAAGTTTATGTTGTCCGATATTAAGATGGCTACGCCCGCTCTTTTCTCATTTCTGTCGGCATGGTATATCTTTTTCCAGCCTTTCATTTTCAGTCTGTATGGATCTTTGTTGGAAAGATGTGTTTCTTGTAAGCAGCAAATAGATGGGTTTTGTTCCTTAACCCAATCAGCCAATCGGTGTCTTTTAACTGGACAGTTCAGGCCATTCACGTTCAAAGTGACTAATGATAAGTGGTAACTTTGCCCTGCCATTTGCCAAAAATAAGTTCTAATATACGCTTTGAATTCCCTGTGATCTTTTGCTGTGAGGTTTCCTTCCTTGGTTTCCTTCCTTTACCTTCTTTCATATTGATGACCGTGTTTCTGTGTTTCTGTGTGTAACACATCTTTAAGCATCTTTTGCAGGGCTGGACGAGTGGCAACAAATTCTTTCAATTTCTGTTTGCAATGAAAAGTCTTTATTTCACCTTGATTCACAAATGATAGCTTTGCAGGATATAATATTCTGGGCTGGCAGTTGTTCTCTCTTAGTACCTGGGCTATATCTCGCCATTCCCTCCTAGCTTTTAGAGTTTCTGATGAGAAGTCAGCTGTGAGTCTGATTGGAGATCCTCTGAGAGTAATCTGACGTTTCTCTCTTGCACATTTGAGGATCTTTTCTTTATGTTTCACTGTGGAGAGTTTAATTACAACGTGTCGTGGTGAGGATCTCTTTTGGTCGTGTTTATTAGGGGTTCTGTGGGCTTCCTGTACTAGGATTTCTCTGTCCTTCTCCAAACCTGGGAAATTTTCTGCTAATATCTCACTAAAAAGGCCTTCTAATCCTTTCTCCCTCTCCATGCCTTCAGGAACTCCTAGAACCCGAATGTTGGGTTTTTTAATAGTATCCTGAAGATTCCCGACAATATGTTTTAGATTTCTAATTTCCTCGTCTTTTCTTTGGTCTGACTGTATCCTTTCCTGTTCTCTGTCTTCTAAGTCCGATATTCTCTCTTCTGCTTCACCCATTCTGTTTGTAAGGCTCTCTATTGTGTTTTTCATTTGATCTATTGAATTCTTCACTTCAGTCACTATCACAGTTTCCTGTTGTACTAGTTGTTTCGTTTCATTTTGATTCCTCCTTAATATTTCATTTTCACGAGAGAGATTTTCTATCTTGTCCATTAAGGATTTGTGTAGTTCCAGAATTTGTTTTTGAGAACTTCTTAATGTTCTTATCAATTTTTTGAGATCTGCTTCTTGCATTTCTTCTATGTCATCATCTTCATAATCTTGAATTGGGGTGTCTTTTTCATTTGAGGGCGTCATAGTGACTTCCTTGTTTTTATTACCTCGGTTTTTGCGTTTGTTATTTGGCATATTGGAGATATTTGGTTTCTTCACTGTGGTGCTTTTTCTTGTTATACTATGACTCTAGATTAAGTGGAAAAACTGTTAAGAGAGACAAAGAGGGATACTATATCATGATTAAGGGATCAATTCAACAGGAAGATATAACAATTATCAATGTATATGCACCTAACTACAGGGCACCAGTTTATCTAAAAGATTTATTAACGGACTTAAAGGGAGACTTAGACCCCAATACAGTAGTACTGGGGGACTTCAATACTCCACTCTCAGAAATAGACAGATCATCCGGTCAGAAGATCAACAAGGATACAGTAGATTTAAACGACACTATAGCCCAAATAGATCTAACAGATATATACAGAACTTTCAATCCTACAGCTAAAGATTTTACATTCTTCTTAGCAGTACATGGAACCTTCTCTAGGATTGACCACATACTAGGCCATAAAGCAAGTCTCAGCAAATTCAAAAGAATTAGAATCATACCATGCAGCTTCTCAGACCATAAAGGAATGAAGTTGGAAATTAGCAACTCAGGAATCCCTAGAGCATACGCAAACACATGGAGATTGAACAACATGTTCCTGAATGAAC
This sequence comes from Oryctolagus cuniculus, assembly GCF_964237555.1. Lineage (NCBI taxonomy): Eukaryota > Metazoa > Chordata > Mammalia > Lagomorpha > Leporidae > Oryctolagus > Oryctolagus cuniculus. The sequence goes on from NC_091433.1 coordinate 25,074,422, forward strand.
AATGGGTCATAGAAGAAATCAAAAGAGAAATCAAAAACTTTCTGGAAGTAAATGAGGATAACAGCACAACATACCAAAACTTATGGGACGCAGCAAAAGCAGTGTTAAGAGGAAAGTTTATATCAATAGGTGCCTACATCAAGAAATTGGAAAGACACAAAATAGATGAGCTTTCAATTCACCTCAAGGATCTAGAAAAATTACAGCAAACCAGACCCAAATCTAGTAGGAGAAGAGAAATAATTAAAATCAGAGAAGAAATCAACAGGATTGAATCAAGAAAAACATTAAAAAATTAGCCAAACGAGGAGCTGGTTTTTTGAAAAAACAAACAAAATTGACACCCCATTGGCCCAACTAACTAAAAAAAGAAGAGAAAAGACCCAAATCAATAAAATCAGAGATGAAAAAGGAAATGTAACAACAGACACCACAGAAATAAAAAGAATCATCAGAAATTACTACAAGGACTTGTATGCCAGCAAACAGGGAAACCTATCAGAAATGGATAGATTCCTGGACACATGCAACCTGCCTAAATTGAACCAGGAAGACATCAAAAACCTAAACAGACCCATAACTGAGACAGAAATTGAAACAGTAATAAAGGCCCTCCCAACAAAGAAAAGCCCAGGACCAGATGGATTCACTGCTGAATTCTACCAGACGTTTAAAGAAGAACTAACTCCAATTCTTCTCAAACTATTCAGAACAATCGAAGAAGAGGGAGTCCTCCCAAATTCTTTCTATGAAGCCAGCATCACCTGAATTCCTAAGCCAGAGAAAGATGCAGCACTGAAAGAGAATTACAGACCAATATCCCTGATGAACATAGATGCAAAAATCCTCAATAAAATTCTCGCCAATAGAATGCAACAACACATCAGAAAGATCATCCACCCAGACCAAGTGGGATTTATCCCTGGTATGCAGGGATGGTTTAATGTGCGCAAGACAATCAATGTGATACACCACATTAACACACTGCAGAAGAAAAACCATATGATTATCTCAATAGATGCCGAGAAAGCATTTGATAAAATACAACACCCGTTCATGATGAAAACTCTAAGCAAACTGGGTTTGGAAGGAACATTCCTCAATACAATCAAAGCAATCTATGAAAAACCCACAGCCAACATCCTATTGAATGGGGAAAAGTTGGAAGCATTTCCACTGAGATCTGGAACCAGACAGGGATGCCCACTCTCACCACTGCTATTCAATATAGTTCTGGAGGTTCTAGCCAGAGCTATTAGGCAAGAAAAAGAAATTAAAGGGATACAAATTGGGAAGGAAGAACTCAAACTATCCCTCTTTGAAGATGACATGATTCTGTATTTAGGGGACCCAAAGAACTCTACTAAGAGACTATTGGAACTCATAGAAGAGTTTAGCAAAGTAGCAGGGTATAAAATCAATGCACAAAAATCAACAGCCTTTGTATACACAGACAATCCCATGGCTGAGGAAGAACTTCTAAGATCAATCCCATTCACAATAGCTACAAAAACAATCAAATACCTTGGAATAAACTTAACCAAAGACGTTAAAGATCTCTACAATGAAAATTACAAAACCTTAAAGAAAGAAATAGAAGAGGATACCAAGAAATGGAAAAATCTTCCATGCTCATGGATTGGAAGAATCAATATCATCAAAATGTCCATTCTCCCAAAAGCAATTTACAGATTCAATGCAATACCAATCAAGATACCGAAGACCTTCTTCTCAGATCTGGAAAAAATGGTGCTGAAATTTATATGGAGGCACAAGAGACCTCGAATAGCTAAAGCAATCTTGTACAACAAAAACAAAGCTGGAGGCATCACAATACCAGATTTCAGGACATACTACAGGGCAGTTGTAATCAAAACAGCATGGTACTGGTACAGAAACAGATGGATAGACCAATGGAACAGAATTGAAACACCAGAAATCAATCCAAACATCTACAGCCAACTTATATTTGATCAAGGATCTAAAACTAATTCCTGGAACAAGGACAGTCTATTCAATAAATGGTGCTGGGAAAATTGGATTTCCACGTGCAGAAGCATGAAGCAAGACCCCTACCTTACACCTTACACAAAAATCCACTCAACATGGATTAAAGACCTAAATCTACGACCTGACACCATCAAGTTACTAGAGAACATTGGAGAAACCCTTCAAGATATTGGCACAGGCAAAGAATTTCTGGAAAAGACCCGGGAGGTACAGGCAGTCAAAGCCAAAATCAACTATTGGGATTGCATCAAATTGAGAAGTTTCTGTACTGCAAAAGAAACAGTCAGGAGAGTGAAAAGACAACCGACAGAATGGGAAAAAATATTTGCAAACTATGCAACAGATAAAGGGTTAATAACCAGAATCTACAAAGAGATCAAGAAACTCCACAAAAACAAAACCAACAACCCACTTAAGAGATGGGCCAAGGACCTCAATAGACATTTTTCAAAAGAGGAAATCCAAATGGCCAACAGGCACATGAAAAAATGTTCAAGGTCATTAGCAATCAGGGAAATGCAAATCAAAACCACAATGAGGTTTCACCTCACCCTGGTTAGAATGGCTCACATGCAGAAATCTACCAACAACAGATGCTGGCGAGGATGTGGGGAAAAAGGGAAACTAACCCACTGTTGGTGGGAATGCAAACTGGTCAAGCCACTATGGAAGTCAGTCTGGAGATTCCTCAGAAACCTGAAGATAACCCTACCGTTCGACCCAGTCATCCCACTCCTTGGAATTTACCCAAAGGAATTTAAATTGGCAAACAAAAAAGAGGTCTGCACCCTAATGTTTGTTGCAGCTCAATTCACAATAGCTAAGACCTGGAACCAACCTAAATGCCCATCAACGATAGACTGGATAAAGAAATTATGGGATATGTACTCTTTAGAATACTATACCGCAGTAAGAAACAACGAAATCCAGTCATTTGCAACAAAATGGAGGAATCTGGAACACATCATGCTGAGTGAAATAAGCCAGTCTCAAAGGGACAAATACCATATGTTCTCCCTGATCGGTGACGACTGACTGAACACCAAGAGGGAAACCTGTTGGAGTGAGGTGGACACTATGGGAAACGGTGGCTTGATCAGCATAGCCCTGACTGTTAATGAACAACTTAATACATTATCCCTCTTAGTAGTTTTTTTACCTGTTCTACTTAATATGACTGGTTTAGATCTGTAATTGATGCACAGTTATTCTTAAGTGTTGAAAATTAACTGAAATGTGATCCCTGTTGAACATGGTGGTGGGAATGGGAGAGGGAAGAGATGTATAATTTGGGACATGCTCAGGCTGACTTGCCCCAAGTGGCGGAGTTGGAAGCATACCAGGGGATTCCAATTCAATCCCATCGAGGTGGCATGTACCAATGCCATCTCACTGTTCCAGGTGATCAGTTTCAGTTCTCAGTTGGTCATGGTGGAGGGACTGGGAGTCAAAGGGAGCACATAGACAAGTCTAGTACCTGCTAACGCTAACTGCTGGAGTAAATAAAGGGGAGAGTGATCCAACATGGGAAGTGAGATACTCAGCAGACTCATAGAATGGCAGATGTCCTAAATAGCACTCTGGCCTCAGAATCAGCCCTAAAGGCATTCGGAGCTGGCTGAAAAGCTCATGAGAGTATTTCAGGCATGGAAAGCCAAGACACTCTGGCAAAAGATCTCTGCGAGTGAGATCCCAGTGGAAAGAACAGGTCATCAAAGAAGGAGGTACCTTTCTCTGAAGGGAGGAGAGAACCTCCACTTTGACTATGACCTTGTCTAAACAAGATAAGAGTCGGAGAACTCAGAGGGCTTCCATAGCCTTGGAAACTCATGACTGGAGCATAGGGAGATTACTGATGCCATAGACAGGAGTGTCAATTGGTAAAGTCAACAACAGGAGTCACTGTGCACTTACTCCTCATGTAGGATCTCTATCCTTAATGTGCTGTGCATTGAGATTTAATGCTATAACGAGTACTCAAACAATATATTTCACTTTGTGTTTCTATGGGGGTGCAAACTGTTGAAATCCTTACTTAATGCATACTAAACTGATCCTCTGTAAAAAAAAAAAAAAAAAAAAAAAAAAAAAAAAAAAAAAAAAGAAGAAATTATCAATTCCCAACTTGACTCTCACTGGGATTAAACATGACAATAGGTCTGCTCTGATTTCATCATCATTTAAAAAAAAATCATCTATTATTTTTCACTTTATGTTTCTGTGTGGGAGCAAACTGTTGAAATCCATACTTGATGTATACTAAGCTGATCTTCTGTATATTAAGATAATCAAAAATGAATCTTGATGTGAATGGAAGGGGAGAGGGAGTGGGAAAGGGGAGGGTTGTGGGTGGGAGGGACGGCATGGGGGGGAAGCCATTGTAATCCATAAGTCGTACTTTGGAAATTTATATGCATTAAATAAAAGTTTAAAAAAAAAAAAAAAGAAAGCATGAAGTTTTTCTACAGGTAAGCATGTCAGAAGATTTCGACTCTTCATGAATGCAATTCTTGTTTGCCTTTTTGATGGATTCATGAGTTTTTATCAATGACTAGCTATTGTAACCACCTTAGTATTATTGTTTTGACTTTGTAGCTCACTCACATAATTGAATTCACCAGTATAACTCTTAGAGGTCAAACATGGCTTCAAGAGAGGGTGATTATATCATGATCATGTGAAGTGACTATTCACATCTCTAAATATTTCTGATACTTTCTCGTGAAGTCAGCATATAACAATTGAATTCCTCCATGAAGCTCTCTGTCAGTTGGCAGACAAGGTGAACGTATATGCAATCCCATAAGAAGTGCCTCTAAGTCATTATCTCAAATGACCAAAATTATTGTCTCTTTGGCTGCTTTCTACCACTCATCATGAGAACTAAATTTCTTCTCTCTCCCTCCCACGCCATTTCTACAGTCATCAGAATCCCTTCAAGTCATTTCTAAGTCACTGATATTCAAAACAGCCCTGCAAAATACATACACTGCTCAATGTAGTATAATCTTTACTATACCTACAAGGACAGGTTTTTTGTTTTTGTTTTTGTTTTTTTGTTTGTTTGTTTTTTGTATATGAGGGTCACTCAATGCAAGTGATGATAGCCTTCAAAAGAATCATGTAAGCTTTTGCTTTGTAATTAACTCCATATTTTTTATCAGTTCACTGTTAAAATGATTTGCATGCCCTATGTAAATATATTAAGTAGTATAGATAAAGCAGAGGACCCAGAAATTCATGGAAGCATCTGACTCTGATTTAAAATCAGGCTGAAAAAGATTATTGCAGGAAAATTTCCTCATGGATAACTAATAAGGGGCAGGAAATGTAGCACACAGAAAAGAAAATCTATCTAAAATTCCATTTCCCTGTGAATTAGTTGTTTTCTCTTATAATAGGAATCCATAATAATGAGGCTGATAATGGTGATAATCATCCTGTTAACTACTATTGCATGAGTACTATGTACCAGGCAGTGAGCTATTACTTCACACATATAATCCCCATTTAAAGTGAGATAAATTCATTATCAGTGATATCCAGGCTTTTTTCCCCAAGTAATGCATTCAGTGCATGATAGAGCTATGATTCATACATAGAGTTTTCTGAATCCAGAGACCATATTCTTAGGAATCATACAGTAATAAGTTGTGCTGGAATCCAGGCTGAGCTTGTTTGCTGATTTTTGTTACTACTGTTTCCTTGTTTCTCTGCACATGACACCACAGCAATAGTGGTGCAACCTTAAGAAAGTAAAGACTAAAATATTGAAGAATATTGTCCAGTTACATCAATAGGATGATATTCATGAAGATTCCATGGAAAAGCACTGGTCAAAAGAAATTTTGTCAGCCTTTATCCATGTTTAACTCATTCTCTCCTATACAATTCTTTTAAAGATTTATTTTATTTCTTTGAAAGACAGAGTTACAGAGAGTGGTAGATTTGGGGAACAACTCGGACTAGACTAAGTTACTGGAATTAAGACTTATTCTATGCATCTGCTCTCCCACAATATGGCGCTGGGAGAGGAGTAAACAGCTTCTACACAGCTGCCTCTCACCAACTTGACAAGCTGCAGGAGCTGCTCCTGATTGGAGGAGAGCAGCGTGCTCGGCGTGTGGGTAGCAGAGTTGGGATTGGTGGAAGAGGACTATAAAGGAGGAGAGAGACAACATGCACCAGGAACATCTAAGAGGAACATCTGAGCAGCCCCCGAGAGAGCTGGCTGGCGGTGTGCCACTCCCCCGCGGAAGTGGGGAAAGTGGCAGGGGGAGCCGCCCCTCCACGGAGGTGGAAGGACGGCAGCCAACCTGGGAAGGACCAGCAGCAAACCCGGGAAGGGCCGAGCAGACAAAAGAACAGCGCAGGGTCCTGTGTCGTTCCTCCACGAAGAGGGGGAGCGACAGGTAGATACACACACAGAGAAAGAGAGGTCTTCCATCTACTGGTTCCCTCTCCAAATGGCCTCAATGGCTGGAGCTGGGTAGATCCAATGTCAGGAGCCAGGAGCTTCTTCCAGGTCTCTGACGTGGGTGCAGGGGCCCAAGGGCTTGGGCCATCTTCAAATGCCTTCCCAGGCACATAAGCAGAGAGCTGGATTGGAAGTGGAACAGCCGGGACTCTAACTGGCTCCCATATAGAATGCTAGCACCATAGGTGGGAACTTTAACCTGCTAAGCCACAGTGCCAGCCCCCTACACAATTTTTAAGTCCAAATGGGAATATGAATAAGCTGCCATAGGTATGGGATGGTAGATAAAATTATTTCAATTAAGTATAACCTACTCAAGGCTAACAATTTTTTTTTTTTTTTTTGACAGGCAGAGTGGATAGTGAGAGAGAGAGACAGAGAGAAAGGTCTTCCTTTTGCTGTTGGTTTACCCTCCAATGGCTGCCACGGCTGGTGCGCTGTGGCCTGCGCACTGCGCTGATCCAAAGCCAGGAGCCAGGTACTTATCCTGGTCTCCCATGGGGTGCAGGGCCCAAGCACTTGGGCCATCCTCCACTGCCTTCCCGGGCCACAGCAGAGAGCTGGCCTGGAAGAGGGGCAACCGGGACAGAATCCGGTGCCCCGACTGGGACTAGAACCAGGGGTGCTGGCACCACTAGGTGGAGGATTAGCCTATTGAGCCATGGCGCTGGCAACATAATTCTTAAATATGTATTTACTGGAGCATAAACCTGCTGAAATTCTGATTATTTGGACAATAGTTAGATATCTGGCAACATTCCAAGCTTGTTTACAAAATTATATGTTTTCTTGAACATATGATGATATATTATGTGTGTAAAATTCTAAAGTATAAATAGGAACTCTGGCTTTTGGTAGAGTAGCAGTGACCATTATAAACCATAAATATTATTATGTTAATCCTCAGTTTAAAAATATTTCAATGGATTCCTGATGGTTATGAAATGTAATCTACAACTTCTGGGAATGGATATGTGACAATAGTCATTAAGTTAATCAACAAAAATATATTGTTGCCAATTGCATCAATTGTGATGGAAGGAGCTAATATTTATTGATTTTACATAAAGAAGCTGGATTAAGAGCAGAGTAGCCAGGAACTTGAACCATGCACTCCAATATGGAATATGGGGGTCCCAAGCAGTAGCTTAGCTCACTGTACCACAGCACAATCATAGTTATTTTTAAATGCTGTATACACTCTAAACGTTATGAACATAATTTATTTTCTATGTTCAACTCATTGTTGTAGGTCAAAAAGTCTCAGTCCTTGGGAGAACAGTCGACTTGTCCTGGTTTGCATAGAAGTTTCCGACTTTTAAAGCTGAATGTCCAATATCTCCAGAGCTTGCAGGTTTTCAGTCCTGATCAAATGAGGACATTTGGTCACCCCGGGATTTAGTCCCAGCTCTACTCTCAGTTCCAGCCTCCAGCTGATGCTCACTCTGGAAACAGCAAGTGACGGCTCAAGTAGCTGGATCCCTGCTACCCACATGGGAGATCCAAACTGAGTTCCTGGCTACTGGATCAGTCTGGCCCAGTCTCAGCTGTTGTATGCATTTGGGAAGTAAACCGGCAGAGTTTCAATCTCCCTCCACCTCCCTGCCTTTTCTCTGCCTTTCAAAATTTAAACACCAAGCACAAGCAAACAGAAAATCTATTCCAGAGACAGGCACTTGACTTAGTCTTTAAGATGTCTGCATCCCCTAGCAGAGCACCAGGGTGTGGTTCTTAGCTCCAGCTCCTGATTCCAGTTTCCTGCTAATACAGACCTTGGGAGACAGAGGTGATGTTACAAGTAATTGTTTCCCTACTTCTCATATGAGGAACATGAATTGAGTTTCTGGCTTCTAACTCTGGCCCAGATCAGCTTTGTCCATTGCAAGCATTTCAGAAGTTAATTAGCAGATGGAAACTCTTGCGTTGTCTGTTTCTATATCTCTGTCTCTCTAATTAATTAACTAGTTAAAAGCAACCCCAGGGACTGAAATATTTCCTAGTTTCATGATTGCATTAATCAAATTACAGTTTGTGTGATAGCTATGTGTATAATTTTTTCTGCTGTTACATAGTTAACTTCTTAAGGATAAATATTATTTCTTTCAGCCTGTGTTATTCCTATAGAATCAATATCTAAGTAAATATTCAATACTTTCTGAATAAATGAAACTGTTTTCAAAAGGACAGCATATTTTTTAACAACAGGAAGCTATAAGTCAAGTTGTAGCTATTTGATGACAGTGAGAAAATAATGTACCACAAAATGCATCTAGCAGAAAAAGAACAAATGTATTCTTACAAACTCTATTTCTATGGCAAGATTACATGATATATTTTGTCTGAAAATAGAGACTTGGGAAGCATTAGTCAAGAACTCTATGTTAAACTGCAGTTACAGATTAATCTCAGGATTTTAGTCATTTAACACACAAACAAAAATATTTTCATTTCTCCCAGAGGTATTTGGTGCATCACGTAAGACATCACTTGGGAAACTTGTATCCCATATTGGATTGCTTAGTTTGAGTCCTGGCTCTGCTTCTGACCCAACTTCCTGCTAATGTGTACCACAAGAGGTGGAAGATGACAATGACTCAAAGGACTTCAGTACCTGACACTAACATTGTATATTTGTTTTTTTTTAAAGATTTTTATTTACTTGAAGGTCAGATTTACAGAGAAATGACTTGGGCCATCTTCTACTGCTTTCACAGGCCATAGCAGAGAGCTGGCTTGTCAGTGGATCACCCGGGACAAGAACTGGTGCCCATACGGGATGCTGGCACCGCAGATGGTGGCCTTACCCACTATACCACAGTGCCAGCTCCTGTATTTGTTGAGTTCACCTTGCATTTCCACATTTTTGTTCCATATATTAGCTGATATTTGCTATATAAAGATTTTTAGGGGCCACTGCTGTGGCATAGCAGGTAAAACCACCACCTGCAGTGCCAGCATCTCACGTGGGTGACGGTTTAAGTCCTGGCTGCCTCACTTCTGTTCTAGCTCTTTGCTATGGCCTTAAAAAGAAGTAGAAGATGGCCCAAGTCCTTGTGCCCCTGCACCCATGTGGGAAGACCCACAAGAAACTCCTGGCTCTCAGCTTCAGATCTGTGCAGATTAGCCATTGTGGCCAACTGGGGAGCGAACCAGTGGATGGAAGGCTTCTCTCTCTCTCTCTCTCTCTCTCTCCCCCTCTCCTCTCTCTGTGTAACTCTGAGTTTCAAATAAATAAATCTGAAAAAAATCTGTAAAAAAATAAAAGATTTTAATTATAAACTCCTCCTATGTTATCTTGAATCATCAATATTATACTGTTTATTCTATTCAATACTTTAGCATTAACTCATAGTACATCTAATATATTTCCTATCATTAAAATTGCAATACCCACATATTCTTGCCATTTTATTTAATTTCAATATCTTTAATATCAATGCATTTGTTTTCTTTTTGCTGCTATTGTTAGCAGTGTTTAACTTCCTAGTATTTTTAGTGGATATATATTTTGGTAAAATAATTTAAATTATTCTTTATTGTGATATATAGACATAATTTTATTTCTAGTTCTCACAATATTAAAATTTTTATTGGTTGCTTATTTTATTTTTCCATATTTTTGTTGGTTGGGTATGATTTCTTAAAAGACTTTCTCCTTGTATTTAGTCATCTAATTATACTGTGTGGTGAAGTAGCAATAATTAACAGCCTAATAAACACAGGCCTTCTAACAACAACAAAAAAAGGCAAACCAGACAAAAGAATTCCAATTTGGAGACCTGCCTTTTCTTAGATTCTCTTCTCCAAACGATTTTTCCCAAAGAATGCAGACCAAGTTCATTCATTCAGAGAATTTATTCAAGGAGAGTTGACCTTGCCAACTTAGCCCACTTTTGATTTTGTGTTTGTGTAAGCAATAGTCTCCCAAGTATTTTGGACCACGTAATGTAAGTTATAGTTTTCTGGGCATTTTAATGCATCAATATCAAACTCCAACACCTAATATAAGAATTTTTTTCACTTTTTGATTATTTAACTATAATTCTGTTTTATTCAACTTTGCCAGAGCATACATACTGTACACATCTGCTTATACTGTTACCCAAGCTGAAGAATTCACACTTACATGGGATAAGGCAATGAGCAAAAGGAAAAGCCAAAGCAAAGCTTTGTACTTAAAGCTTTGGTTTGAGTAAGGTTACATTACAAGCACTCTTATTCTATTGTTCGACATAAGTCAAGTGGTGAAGAACACCATCAGTGGGGTCTGCCAAAGTCATTGCAAGTCATGTGACAAGAGGAGCAGTTGTTTAATCCGTTTCTGGGGAATAGAAAGGTTGTTCTCAGGGACAATTTTGTACTTCATGTGCCCTCCACTTTTAGTAACTTTGAAGCTTTATGTTACTTTGTTTTCTTTTCAAGGGCTTCATTTCTGTCCATCCACATGGATTTTTATTTATTTATTCTTTGTTTTTTTTAACTTTTATTTAAAAAAAATAAATTTCCAAAATAAAACTTTTGGATTATAGTGGCTTTTTCCCCCCATAACCTCCCTCCTACCTGCAACCATCCCATCTCCTACAACCTCTCCCATCCCATTCTTCATCAAGATTCAATTTCAGTTATCTTTACATACAGAAGATCAACTTAGCATATACTAAGTAAAGATTTCAACAGTTTGCACCCACACAGAAACACAAAGTATAAAGTACTGTGTGAGTACTAGTTATACTGTTAATTCACATAGTACAACACATTAAGGACAGAGATCCTACATGGGGAGTAAGTGCACAGTGACTCCTGTTGTTGATTTAACAATTGACACTCTTACAAGATGGGCCAAGAACCTAAATAGACATTTTTCAAAAGAGGAAATCCAAATGGCAAACAGATACATGAAAAAATGCTCAGGATCACTAGCAATCAGGGAAATGCAAATCAAAACCACAATGAAGTTTCACCTCACCCCGTTAGAATGGCTCACATACAGAAATCTACCCACAACAGATGCTGATGAGGATGTAGGGAAAAAGGGACACTAACCCACTGTTGGTGGGAATGCAAACTGGTAAAGCCACTATGGAAGTCAGTTTGGAGATTCCTCAGAAACCTGAATATAACCCTACCATACAACCCAGCCATCCCACTCCTTGGAATTTACCTATAGGAAATTAAATTGTTAGATAAAAGAGCTATCTGCACCTCAATGTTTATTGCAGCTCAATTCACAATAGCTAAGACATGAATTTTTATTTATATTTTATATAACAAGATAATTGTGTTCCTGTGCTTACTGTCATCCACCTACTTGCCATACACGATAAGATAAAGCTTAATCACACAAACTTTGGAATGCTTTCCTTTGCTCTGTCATATGTCCATGGAATCTTGATAGATTTCTAGTTTCTTTTAGTTGTCTAAACATTTTAGCCTATTGATTCTTGGTTTCATAGATTGGAATAATTCTAGTGTGCTTCTTTTTCACCTACAGGCAACATTTATTTCCATGGGCTCATAAGTGTGTGAGTTATTTTTAAATTGTTTGAATAGAGAGTTTTTAATCACTATGTGTTGTGCCTTTTTTTCATACATTGTGTGTTCATCAGTGTCTACTGAAATTCACTTAGACATTTAACTTCTGAGCTTAAATCTTTTATCAGAATTTTCCTTAGTATCTTTTGTCAGATATTTTTTGCTCTTTTTCCTTTTTTTTCTTAAGACTAGCAAAACTTTGTATGTCCATTAGTTAAACACAGAACTTGTTTATGCCTGTGGTCCAAGAAAATTTATTAATATATCTTCCTTTCTGCTCTCAAAAATATCCAACTTTGAAAGCAAATTTTACGGTCAGCCTACCTGTGTGTCTCATTCTTGGAATTATCTTTTGCCTTCACCTCATAATAAAGTGTGATGAAACCATCAGCTCCAAAAATTTATCATATCTCTACATTATTCCATGCATTCACAGTTATTCCATCAAAAGGGGAGAAACTTCCCAGTGCGTGACTTTTGCTTTCCACAGTATGATATTTTTGACCAATGGCATGTTTGCAGGTTGTGTTTAAACCAAAATATGCATTCTGTTCCTCTGTCATCACACTCAGAAGATGTTCCACCTAGCACTTTTGTCAAAGGAGAATGAACTACATCTGCGTCTACCCTGTCATTCATCATTTGGAGCCAAGTTCAGATGATCTCTACCCATAGCAGGGACTCCTAGATAATTCACAGATTTTGTGTATGAACAAGAATAAATAGTACCAAAAGCTAACATATGCATTATCTTTGTATTTTTTTCCTATGTACTTTAAGGTAATGTATCTTCTCTTTGATATTTCAGATCATCAAGTTTGTTCTCAAAAGTGAACATCTTCATTTATTTCATCTACTATGTGACATAGAACTGATAGACAATAGTTTCTTATTAAGACAAATCTTTTTGGTGCTTAAGGAACAGTTTCCCAACTTAAATAATTTCTCTCCGAATTACTCAGCCATGCTAACCACTTCAGGATTCTGTGTGTAGCTAAAAACGAGGGGACCTCTGAGCACCAACCTGCACACTGGGGAGCAGAGTCCTCACTCATTGCATCGTCACTTTCCTACATGGAGGAACCGGGTCACTCTACAGAGTAAAGGCTGATGTGAATGAAATGAAACTTCCCCATTAGCTCCTGGAACACATCTGTTCTCAAATTTTTGTTCCAGCAATTAGATGGAACTTCTCACCTCCTGGACTCCACGAAGATCCCGTTGTCTATGGAAAGTCATGAAAATCAATGCTTCTGAAGAGGTAGGGAATAGCGGATCTTGTTTTGCCATCTTGCTGATGTCACTCTACCATGCTAAACCTTTTAAGCAAACAATTGATAATTTCTTGAATTTAAAACAATGTTTCATTCTGTGTGCTTATGCTAAAAACATGGCATCAAGGGCTTGCATTTGACCTAGTAATTAAAACTCTCCCCTCTGACCTCAGAATATCTGGGTTACATTATTGGCTATATTTTTGATTCCAGCTTTGTGGTAATGCACATCCCGGAAGGCAGCAGGTAAAGGCTCAAGTAGCTGAGTCCCTCCACCGATATGGGATAACTGAGTTGAGCTTCTGCCTCTTGACTCCAGCTTAGTGCTTTTTGGTATGTGGGGAATGAACAAGCAATGAGACTCTCTCTTTCTGTCTTTTTCTGTCTTTCTGTTTCTCCAACTAAAAAGAAAATGGCAGCAGAAAATTTATTTTTTTGTTTTATGCGTGAATGTAATTAGTTATTTTCAATATTGTTCAGGTAAATTTTAGAATTAAAAATTTGAGAATTTAGTCAGACATACACCAATCAAATGTTTCATCTCTCAAAACTGGATAGAGCTACCTCACACCAGCAAAGAAAGGATTATATAAAAAGAATTCGGAAGAAAATAGAAAATATGTTGTATCAATCTAAGTTATTATATTAACATTAGTCCTATATAAGCAGTATACTAAATCATATTCCTGAATTATTCCTGTATTTCAAGTAAACATAAGACAAATAATGGCTGCTTCTCTATAAAATTGTTTCCTGGGGGCCAGCTATGTGGCACAGCAAGTTAAGCCTCTGCAGTGCAGGCATCCCAAAGGGGCACTGGTTTTAGTCCTGGTGCTCCACTTCTGATCCAGCTCCCTACTGATGCACCTGGGAATGCAGCAGAGGATGACCCAAGTCCACGGGCCCTGATACCTACTCGCAGACCTAGAGAAGCTCCCAGTTCTGGCTTCATATCTACCCAGCTACAGCCACTGAGGCCACTTGGGGAGTGAGCCAATGGCTCAGTGGGTGGAATCCACTGTCTCTCCTTCTCTCCTGTAACTGTGCCTTTCAATTAAATAAATAAGTCTTTTTTTTAAAAAAATGTTTTCTGGTGTCATATATAATTATGAATCAGAGAATACAGGTTATAGTCATGACCAGTATGTCAGGCAATGGAACTTTAGTCAGAATTGTCTGAATCTAATCAGAGAACAGAATACTCAAATTACAGCCGATCACATAAAACAATTTACAACTTTTGTAAATCTATTGATGTGGGGGATGGAATCATAATGATATTGAGTAATTGAACTAGTGAAATTAAAACTGCATTGCTTTGGTATATGTTACAGAATATTTACCTTTTCCTCAGGATCATAATTTAGGAAGTAAGACTTCAGAGTCACACTTGTCACTGTTTTTTAAAGCTATACTTATTATTATCCTTGGCATTGGATTTTAACGGTCAGATCCTTACGCTCTTTGATTATGTAGGTAAGCTCTGAGAAACAGTGCTTAAAGTTTATGGTTAAATGACGCTTTTGACAGCACATATCATTTATAGAATAATGAGAATAATAGGTTGGCTGCCCATTTGCTCCAGCAATAAACTGAACTCTCAAAAACCCCATGGTTATTTCCTATTAGAAATTCTGTTATGTTTTTCTGAAATTGAGGAACATGCTTTAACAATGCCAAATAATACTTTTCTATGCATCTAACATTTAATAGAAGATATATAACATTTTAATTACTCTCATTGGAAAAAAATCAATGTTATCAGTCATCTCACTTAAACTATTCTCTGAAACAAAGATTTTTAATCATAAATATTTATATTAAAACATTAATTATTAAAAATATTCATTATGAGATAAACTAAAATATTCACGAAATTCCAATGGTATGAATTCCAATTCAACTTAAATATATTCACTTCAAAATCATGAATGTGTGTCAGAGAAAGTTGGCAAGTAATCAAAATTTTCTTTGAGCTTCTAAACTTTGTCAAAAACAATATAAAATCAAAACATACTATGTCTGCACTTTTTCAAGTAAAAAATGAGTTATTTGCCTTCACATACAATCATGCATGCATAATTTCAATCTGCTTATTGTTTTTATTTAACACTTTGCAAAAGAAATTATAGGCATTCCTGAGCTCTAAGAAGCAAGTCAGCACAACCATCCAGTTGCTTTCAAAACAACGCTGCTACGTTAAGTTGATTTCTACTATGGCTGCACTTTAGAATATACATAATAGCACTGTATTCTTAGTCTAAAAGCGACACATAACTGAAATTAGAATTACTCAGCAGCATGTCAAGATAACAGATTTATTTGTTTTTAAACATAAAAATGCAAAGTAGTAAAAAATCTAAATAATAATAATACAATTGCTGTTGGAAATGTAGAAAAAAATAAGACAAACATTTTCATAATAAGGTTGAATGGCAAAATAGACATCATCTAAAAGCAAAAATATATTTAAATTTTTCTAAATGGTAAACTACCCATTACATGATAAATATAAATATTTTGTGTAAAAAGGAATTTAAAGAATGTTTAATATCAAAGTGCATAAAAGTATATTCAAATTGTCTAAGGCACTGTAAAAGTTTTTTGTGATTCTGGATTAGATATCCAGGGGCAGCATATCATGACGCTGCAATAGACCCTTGTTACCCAATTTAGTTATATTGCACTGCAAAAAAAGCATTCAATTTTAGGCACCTCATTTCTTGCAAAATATAAAAAGCCAGACAGACTTCTGAGAGTACCAACAATAATTTCAGGGACCTGGAGAGGGAGAGGTTATTTTTAATAAGATACTGTTCACAGCAGTCTTTTTTCTCACATAGTCAGAACATGATTACATATATGATCATGATGGATTCTCTGTAAGCATGCAGCATTTTTTAAAAGGAAATTTTAAAATTTCAATCTGAAATTATGCATGCATGGTTGTATATGAAGGCAAAATAACTTGTTTTTACTTTGAATCAATTAAGATAAGCTATCAAACACTCTCATTTTAAAATGAGGAGTTAGACCCAAAATTGTTATCCCAAACTTGACTTTGGTCCTGTTAATGTGAGAAGCAGCATGAGAACTCCTAATCTTGGCAATAAAAAGCTTTTTTTTCCCATTTGCACATATTTCAAATATCTCAGCTAGTGTCATTTTACTAAATTGAAAGTGCCACTTTATTAATTCTTCCAAATGTATTTTAGACATTCCTATGATCAAAGCACAGAAGCTCTGGAATAAGACAAACTGATTTCAGCCCTTATTCTATAACTCAGAGTTTTGGCCTTGGCTTATTTAATTTAGCTTTCATCCCACTTTTCTACAAAATGTGATTATTAATAGTAGCAACTCTTCAGGATTTTCAAGTATCATCTGAAAACAATTGAAGTGATATGCTTAACTCACAATGTGGCATATGGAATACATTTCAGCATTGTTGATTATATTTATTAATTGTGGAGGCAAAGAATATACCAGTCAGTAGAAAAATTCCTTATTTCTTCCTCAACTGAGTAAGTACAAAAGCAATCATGACTTGGCAATTCAACATTTAATCACTAAGAACAATGGACTTTTTTTTTTTTTATTAAACACATTGATCTCAAATGAGTAACTGGAAGATAAGCACGTGATTTCTCAACAGGCATCATGGAGGTCAGAGGAAATTGAGAAGATATTTTTAAATGCTAAAGGAAAATGACTAGTAATGAGAATACTGCAGACCTCCAAACTATTATTCACAATACAGATAAATGAATAAACTTGGAGGCAAGTAAAATCTAAAGCATCATCCAGTGCCAAACAAAAAGAAGTCAGGATGGAGGATGGGAACTGAATGTGTTCTTCAGGTAGAAGAAAGTAACCTCAGGGAGATGCACTAATCGCCAAGAAATGAAACTGAGTATTCAATTGTTTTAGTTAATGTAAATTAGTACTGATTATTCAAATTTATAATAGTAATTCTTTGTCTGACTTGAAAATGATTTAAAGTTTAAATGTATTGCAATATTAATACAAATGGTCAAAGAACAACAAATAAAGTTATTAATATAGGGACTAGGTGTGTCAAGAAAGAATTATTCAAAGAAACAGTTTATAATATCCATAATAATAACTGAAAGAATAAAAAAACATATGTATAGCTAGCAAGCTAATGGAGGTATAAAGAGGAATATAAGGAATATAGGCCAGATCAAAAAACATAGAAGTTAATAAGATAAAAATTTGCCATATGCATGTCAAAAACAGCACTCTGGCCTCAGAATCAGCCTTAAGGCATGCAGATCTGGCTGAAATGCCCATGAGAGTATTTCAGGCAGGAAAAGCCAAGACACTCTGGGGGAAAAAAAAAAAAAAAACCTAAATGAAAGATCTCTGTGGGTGAGATCCCAGTGGAAAGAACAGGCCATCAAAGAAGGAGGTACCATTCTCTGAAGGGAGGAGAGAACTTCCACTCTGACTATGACCTTGTCTAAATAGGATCAGAGTCGGTGAACTCAAAAGGTTTCCATAGCCTTGGCAACTCATGACAAGAGCCACGGGTGATTACTGATGCCATAAACAAGAGTGTCAATTTGTTAAGTCAACAACAGGAGTCACTGTGCACTTACTCCTCATGTAGGATCTTTGTCCTTAGTGTGCTGTACATTGAGATTTAATGCTACAACTAGTACTCAAACAGTATTTTTCACTTTGTGTTTCTATGTGGGTGCAAACTGTTGAAACCTTTACTGAATATATGCTAAACTGATCTTCTGTATATAAAGAGAATCGAAAATGAATCTTGATGTGAATGAAAGGGGAGAGGGAACAAGAAAGGGGAGGCTTGTGGGTAGGATGGAAGTTATGGTGGGGAAAGCCATTGTAATCCATAAGCTGTACTTTGGAAATTTATATTCATTAAATAAAAGTTAAAAAAATTTGCCATAAACCTTAGTAATAACAAAGCATCAAATATAAGTGAACTGAATGGTTCACATATAAGATAATAATTGTCATACTGTATAACAGCAAAAAGCAAATATAGGCTAATTGCAATCGACACAACTCAAATATAAGAACCTAGAAAATTTCAAAGTAAAGATATCTAACAATAAATAACAGGCAAAGAGAACTGGTATATAAGGACACTTCAGAAAGTTCATGGAGAATAGAATTAATAGTTAAATTTATTTTTGATGGAAACATTTTTTGAAATCTATTCATGGTTGCTTTATAATATGCATTTTCCATCACCTTATTGAAGGCTTTTCATATGAATGGATATCAAAATATTTTCACACAAAAATGATCTTTAGTTCCAATTTTTGAAGTCCACAATAGTAATATTTGTATCAGGAAGATTAGATTTAATGGCAAATTATCCAACTATAAGTATAGAGGAATATATCATAATGATATGAAGGTACACTCACTCAGAGTTATATGGATCTTAAATTTGTATGTACATAAAAACATAGCTTTGAAATATTAAAACATACATCATAAAGAATTAGCAGACAAAACTATAGTTAATAATTTAGACGGCTGGCACCGCGGCTCACTAGGCTAATCCTCCACCTTGCGGCGCCGGCACACCGGGTTCTAGTCCCGGTCGGGGCACCGGATTCTGTCCCGGTTGCCCCTCTTCCAGGCCAGCTCTCTGCTGTGGCCCGGGAGTGCAGTGGAGGATGGCCCAAGTGCTTGGGCCCTGCACCCCATGGGAGACCAGGAGAAGCACCTGGCTCCTGCCTTCGGATCAGCGTGGTGCGCCAGGCCGCAGCGTGCCAGCCGTGGCAGCCATTGGAGGGTGAACCAATGGCAAAGGAAGACCTTTCTCTCTCTCTCTCTCTCTCTCTCACTGTCCACTCTGCCTGTCAAAAAAAAAATTTAGCAATGTTTCCTCAAAATAGAATAGAAGTAGAAGAAAAACATTAATAAATAACTAGAAAATTTGAATATTATGTCTAGAATATTAAATTGGAATTCATAGGATACCTGCTTCACCCACATTGTTTATAAGGGAACATGAAGCATTTTCAAAATTGAACACACATTATACCACAAAGCATGCCACCTCCAAATTTCCAATGTCTGTGATTTTTTAAATTTTTCCCATGCTTTCAGAAGAATTAAAATATAAACAAATTAATAGCTGAAAAATCCAAGAACACTTGAAGATTAGGAAATATATTGCTAGTCTGTACCTCAAAGTGTTAAAAATAAAAAGAAAGTTTCTGTATTAAGTGATAATGAAAACATCAGATCAAAATATTTTTTGTGAAATTAAAGCTGTGTTTTGAAAAAAAATTATTGCCATAATACTTTTCTGAGAAGATTAGAAATCAGTGCTTGAACTGCTTATCTTAATGAAAAAGAAAAATAAAGAATTAAAAAGATAAATCAGTGAAATTGGAAAAAGCAAATGATAGAAAAACTACAAAAGCAAAAATTAGTTTTTGAACAACAAATTGGAAAAATACCTAGTATTTAATAAACTTTGCAAATTATTAATATGAATAAAAAACATCACTCACTATCTTATAGATAGTAGAGATAAAAATAAGTATTTCCAATAATATTAAAATTTATTTAAAATTTAAGAAGAAATGGATTTTGAAAAGTATAACTTCTTAAAAATGGATATAAAAATAGAAAATCTACATTATCTTATATTTGTTAAAGAAAGTAAGTCCTTAACTAAACATATAGAACAAAAATTCGTGTGTTAAATAACTTCCTCTATGAATTAAATTACTACTGTAGGAAAATTTTCAGCAATCTTAAAAATTTCTAGGCTGAACTGTTGAAATCTTTACTTAATTTATACTAAATTGATCTTCTGTATATAAAGATAATTAAAAATGAATCATGATGCTAATGGAATGGGAGAGGGAGTGGGAGATGGGAGGGGTGGGAGGAAAGTTATGGGAGTGAAAAAACCATTGTAATCCATAAGCTGTACTTTGGAAATTTATATTTATTAAATAAAAGTTTTTTAAAAAAGCATATATGAAAAAATATTTCTAGGTTGAAGAAAAACTGGGAAAAGTTCATAACACATTTCATGAGGGCAGTATAAAATTTATAACAAAGTTTCATAAGGCATAAAAATAACAATTAGAGGATTCCAACCTTGGAAAAATAATACTTATATCATCTGCAAAACAAACATAAAAATCAATTTTATATCAATTGAAAATATAAATGATAAAAAAACTGTAGCAAAAAAATATGTTCCTGTCTTTGACATTATAAGATTTTTAAGTAGACATTTGTATGTTGAAAGATATCACTAAGAGAATGAAAAAGTATACCACTAGTTGATGGAAGGCATTTAATAATTATTATTAATTAATTTATTATTTTATATTATATTTATTTTGTTATTGTTATTATTAATTATTATTTATTAATTATTAAGGACACACTTGTAGTCATAATATGAAATGAATTACACATCTCTATATTAAAGACAGACAACTCAGTAAAAAAGTGGAGAAACACCTTCAGGACCAGAATTCAAAAACACTTCTGTAAAAGTATCAAAAACATAATGTATAGAAGTGAAATTGACATTTTGAGTATTGAGGATTGTTTGCATCCCTTGTCTCTACTGTTGAGGAACAGTGTTTTTTTCTTCATATTATTTTTTGAGCTCTTTACTTACTGTAGGGTTAAATTTATGAGTATAAAGTAAACCAAATGTAGATCATTGAAAAATGTGGGAATAAAAGAGGGAGTAGTAGAAAGTGTGGGAGCCTGGGCAAGGGGAGTGGACTGGGTGGGAAATATCACTATGCATCTTAATCTGTATATATGAAATTTGTATACCTCAAATAATTTTGTTTAAAACAAGTATTGGCCGGCACCGTGGCTCACTTGGCTAATCCTCCACCTGCGGCACTGGCACCCCTAGTTCTAGTCCCGGTTGGAGCACCAGATTCTGTCCCAGTTGCTCCTCTTCCAGTTAAGCTCTCTGCTGTGGCCCAGGAGGGCAGTGGAAGGTGGCCCAGCTCTTGGCCTCTTATCTGCATGGAAGACCAGGAAGAAGCACCTGGCTCCTGGCTTCAGATCGGCCATTTGGGAGTGAACCAACAGAAGGAAGACCTTTCTCTCTGTCTCTCTCTCTCTCTCTAACTCTGCCTGTCAAAAAAAAAAAAAAAAAAAAAAAAAAAAGAAAAAAAAAATGAGAATTAGAATTAGAATTCCATCACACTTCTATAGGAGTATTAATTATTTTTACCATTCTGGGAAAATAATTGACAACCATCTACTGCGTATAATTATTGCCTGTGAATCAGTAATTCTCATGTATGCTTCATGGGACACATACAACAGTTTTTAAAGTGATCTTATTCTTCTTCCCTAAAAACTGGAATCAACCAAGAAGTCTGAAAACAGAAGAATGTGTTTACTGTAAATTACTTATATTGTATAATATATATTATACTGTAATATACTTATAAAATAGAATTTTAAACAACAGAAAAAGATTACTGCAAACAGAAAACTTGTTGAGAAAAAGGACACACACCCACACAAACACACACACAACTGCAAACAACATCTTTCCAAATTGTTTCTATTTGGTTGGTTGGTTCACTGATTGCTGTTTCTAAATGGCAAAAAAAAAAAAAAAAAAAAAATCCCCCCAAAACAGGAGCAATTCCTGAACAGGATTTAAGTCATAATTACCTTAAGGGAGGAATATTGGAATATGAGCACTGGTTGTACAGTTTATGTTTGGTAAACAAATATAGTTTTATATTTTATAATGTATTCATTTTGTTATATTTGGGACATATTTTAGCAAAAAAGCATAATGTGTGTAAGTGCATGACATGTTCTTGAATGTTCTCTGGATTCTAACTTCCTAAAAACTGTCATTTTGTGGTTCTTTTTTTCCCCCAATTCTTGTAAGTCAGTTTATAGTTTTGAGTATTTCTCTGGCCAACATTTTGTTAGGCACTTACACTGCCTGTTCAAAGAGCACTGCAAAAGAATTTCTTCTCATGATATTCTACTGAAAACACGACTCTTCTTTGCTCTGAAATTTCATTTGCTCCGAAGAACATATCTTCCATCTCATCTGCTTAAAAGCTTTTTAAAAATGCTTTTCCGATTGAGCATGTGCCGGACTTGCCCCAAATGGTAGAGTTGGAAAAGTGCCAGGGAATTCCAACTCAATCCCATCAAGATGACATGTACCAATGCCATCTCACTTTTCCAAGTGATCAATTTCAGTTCATAATTGATCATAATGATGGGATTAAGAGTCAAAGGGATCACATGGGCCAGCGCCATGGCTCAATAGGCTAATCTTTCACCTGAGGCGCCAGCACACCAGGTTCTAGTCCCGGTCAGGGCACCGGATTCTGTCCCGGTTGCCCCTCTTCCAGGCCAGCTCTCTGCTGTGGCCCGGGAGTGCAGTGGAGGATGGCCCAAGTGCTTGGGCCCTGCACCCCATGGGAGACCAGGATAAGTATCTGGCTACTGCCTTCGGATCAGCGCGGTGCACCGGCTGCAACGCGCCGGCCACGGTGGCCATTGGAGGGTGAACCAATGGCAAAGGAAGACCTTTCTCTCTCTCTCTCTCTCTCTCACTGTCCACTCTGCCTGTCAAAAAAAGGGGGTGGATCACATAAACAAGACTAGCGTCTGCTAATACTAACTGACAGAATTAAAAAGGAGAAAACGATCCAACATGGGAAGTGGGATATACAGCAGACTCATAGAATGGCAGATGGCCTAAACAGCACTCTGGCCTCTGAATCAGCCCTTAGGCATCCGGATCTGGATAAAAAGCCCATGAGAGTATTTCAGGCATGGAAAGCCAAGACACTCTGTCAAAAAAAAAAAAAAATGCTAAATGAAAGATCTCTGTGATTGAGATCCCAGCGGAAAGAACAGGCCATTGAGGAAGGAGGCACCTTTCCCTGAAGGGAGGAGAGAACTTCCACTTTGAATATGGCCTTGTCTAAATAAGATTGGAGTTGGAAAACTCAAAAGGCTTCCATAGCCTTGGAAACTCATGACAAGAGTTCGGGTGATTACTGATGTCATAAATAAGAGTGTCAATTGTTAAATCAACAACAGGAGTCACTGTGCACTTACTCTCCATGTAGGATCTTGGTCCTTAATGTGTTGTACTATGTGAATTAACAGTATAACTAGTCCTCAAACAGTACTTTATACTTTGTGTTTCTGTGTGGGTGCAAACTGTTGAAATCTTTACCTAATATATACTAAATTGATCTGCTGTATATAAAGATAATTGAAAATGAATCTTGATGTGAATGGGATGGTAGAGGGAGCAGGAGATGGGATAGTTATGGGTGGGAGGGTGGTATGGGGGGGAAAAGCCACTATAATCCAAAAGCTGTACTTTGGAAATTCATATTTATTAAATAAAAGTTTAAAAAAATACTTTTCCAAGAAACTCCTGAATAATATTATTTACATGTAAAAGCAACTTGTGGCTCAGGAAAAATAATACTTCCTAAAGAACTTCCACGTACTATACAATTACTATTACCTTAGCGCTTGTACTTAGAAATAATGGGTTATAATAAATTTTCCAGCTGTGCCAAAAAGAGAAAGAAAAAACCATTACTTCTTTGTGTTCAGAGTATACTTTTGTTAATGACAACAGTTGGACTCCCGAAATTGCACGTTAGTTTATATGAAATCATCTCTCACATTATTTTTTAGGAGTTATGAAGCATTCTGAGCATATTCAAGAAAACATATGCCTTGAGCCTTGCATATCATCTTTGGTTGAGTTGATTGATGGATGGATATAAGGATGGAGAGATGAATGATTAAAACCATTCAAATTTCAGATTTGTTGCTCCAAATGACAAGATTCTTTATATTTTTTTACTTTAGCTTTGTTTATTGATAGGTCCCAAATACCTAGAGTGGTGTTTGGCATATATGAGGTTCCAAATAAATATTTGTGCATGAATGAATCTTTCATACAACAGACATCATGTACCTTTTTTATATATTAAATTCCAACTTAGATTTTTCCATGTTTTCCCTAAAACCTGGCCTTTACACCCCTTATAATTTTTTATTATAATTATTAATTTTATGTGTCTATTGACCATTGTTTTCTATAAAATTAATACTTAGGTAAGCACATTTTAAGTTAGCAGTGTGCCTTCCGTAGACAGACAGACCTCATTCAATCAGTTAAAGCTCTGAATAAAACAAAAAGCCTGCCTCCCCAAGGTAAGGCCAGCAGCAATTGTCTTCTCCTGCAGGTTGCCTCAGACTTGATCTGCAACTTCAGCACCACTGAGTCTTTCTTTTGCTTTCATGCTATAGATTTGGAATTAGCACCTCCAGCATTGTGTGAGCTAATCCCTGATCCATTCCCTCTCGCTCTCTTCTCCCCACGTCTCTCTATCTCTAGCTATCTATCTCTCTATATATCTTTGGCATCTTTATCTCTTATCTCTATGCATACTCACCTCTCTGGAGAACTCTGACTGATACAGTCACCATTGACAAAAATAAGTTTATAATAGCAAACCAGAATTTTTTAAAAAATCATAAAAATCTCATCCTGAAAGCTAAATAAAGAATCTCTAATTTCTCAATGCAATCTAAAGCTCCTTACACTGACTGCTCACAGCATAATTCCTGGAGCATTTAAATTTGCCTTATCATGATGCGCACAATATGGAAACAATAGGATTTAAAATCACAATTTATTTTCAAAGAGAGTATAACAAAAATACACTACTGATCACTCAGGTAACTATAAAACTTGAACCTTTCAAATAGTCTCTAAATCCTGTTCTGGGGCCAGTGTTGAGGCTCAGCAGGTTAAACTTCCGCTTGCAATGCCTATATCCCATAGGGGCCCCAATTCTGTAGAACTGTCCTGGCTGTTCTACTTCTGATCCAGCTTCTTCTTAATGCTCCTGGGAAGGCAGCAGAAGATAGCCCAAGTTCTTTGGTGCCTACCACCCACATAAGAGACCCAGAAGGATTTTCAGGCTCTTGGCTTTGGCCTGTTACAGATCTGGCCTTTGTAACCATTTGGGAAGATAACTGGCAGATGGAAGACCTTTCTGTGTCTCTCCCTCATTCTGTAATTCTGCCTTTCAAATAAATATATAAATCTTTTCTAAAAAAATCCTGTTCTGCTTCCATCACAATCACCACCATCATCACTCCTGCAACTGTACAAAAATGATTAGATGTTACACCCAATTTTATGTGTGTGTATATGTGTGTTTCCCTCTTATGAACTTAAGACTCTATATGCAGTTTATTGTGCAGATTTTCACAAACTGTTTTACTCTATAGAGTAAAATTCTCCAGTATGTTAAATCTGTTTAATTTGAAAAAGAAATGGCTTTACAGTGCCATATTATTTCTAGAGCAACATCCCACCATCCTTTAGTCATATCTGTGAAACCATATTCACCACTTGGATTCTGAAAACAAAAGAAAGAGTATGTGAATATCAATCCTCATTTTCTAGGATTATTTGTTTTTGTACAAATATTTACTGAGTGCTGTATGTTTGCCAGGTAGCTATATGCCTACACATATAGAAGCTGCCCACCATGAAGCTTATTTCCAGAGATTCATACCATCTGACTTTCCTATATATTTCATATCAAAGTCTCCATTTTGAGAAGTAATCTTTCAAATCTCCTAAATCCAATACCATTTAATGTGATAAACTTTCTTGCCAATTATCCAACACAAGTTGGTGTTGTATATGTCATTATACTGGAGACTTTCTTGACCTTTTAATATTTTGATCAAATTTCCATAGTGTAACAAGGCTCTAAAGCCTCCTTACTACTTGTGTTCAATGAGAGAAGGCTTATGGTGATCTGATCTTAATGTCTTAGGAGCTGAAATCATCACCTGCTGATTCAGTCAACAATAACAATCTAAGATCCTTCTTTGCTTTTACCCAGCAACAATAATGTAATATTTGAACTATTTCACTGATGTTTTGGAGAATTCTAATTTTACATCATGCATTTAATGCTTTTCAAATCTCTTTTCTACCTGTCCCTTCTCTCCTAACCCTGTCAGATTACTATCAAATTACATTTTTTTTTGGTTTCTGTTTCATGTACTTTGATGTAGTTGATACAAGGCGCTTTAAGGAATGATGGGTGGGATGACTTTCAAGCATGCATCAAAATGTTTTCCCAATTAAAGACTCTCTTCTCCTTTGAAAACAACTCTAGTTCAAATAGAATGCTATTTGATTCAAATATTTAATGTACACTTACATGTTTATGTGTTTTAAAACTCCTAGTAGGCTACAAGCATGATAACCTATTTTATTCTCAACTTCAAAACATTAATGTTTAATAGAAAGCAAAATAGCATTACACAATACTTTGAAAAATATTAAATGATTGAAAAATAACATGGGGCCGACGCTGTGGCTCACTTGGTTAATCCTCAGCCTGCGGCGCTGGCATCCCATATGGGCACCAGGTTCTAGTCCCGGTTGCTCCTCTTCCAGTCCAGCTCTCTGCTGTGGCCCAGGAGGGCAGTGGAGGATGGCACAAGTGCTTGGGCCCCTGCACCAGTATGGAAGACCAGGAGGAAGCACCTGGCTCCTGGCTTCGGATCAGCATAGCTCTGGCCCTAGCGGCCATTTGGGGAGTGAACCAACGGAAGGAAGACCTTTCTCTCTGTCTCTCTCTCTCACTATCTATATCTCTACCTGTCAAATAAATTTTAAAAAATGAAATGTATAGTTACTTTAAAAAAGGAAAATAACACTAATTCCCTCCTTAAAATTTTCATTTTTATGTTTATGTTACTTTATAAGAATTTATAACTTTTATATAACATAAAACTATTTTAACATAAAATATTCTTAATAAATAATCAAATTTTTCAAAGTGAAGAAACTCTTAAGTATGTGTTAGGAATTAAGGGCAGTAATATATAACCAGATATAAGTTGTATCATAGAAACTTTTAATTTTATTTTTAGGAATTTGTGGAGGTACTTTTTGTTTTTGTTTTTGTTTTTTTTTTCCTCTGATGACTTTTATCTTTGGACTATGCCTCTGGAGCTTAGTGGAGTGTCTGCTCCTTCAGTTACTACCCTGAAGTGTGTGCTGGGTGCGGCCAGGGAGCTCTAATCAGTGCTCCAGGGTGGGGGGAGTATCCAGGGTGTCATCAAGTTGGGCATGGTAGATCTTCTCTCTCTCTCTTTTTTTTTTTTTAATCAGAGGGAAGGATTTGATCAGCTCTACTGTCATAGTCTCATCTTCACATCCTCTCTTCCAAGGTGATCAATGCCTGGGCACTAGAGCCCCAGTGGATGCAATTTCATCTGCACCACTACAAGACCCACGAAAAGGATCCATGCAATCCTCACTGTGAACAGGGATCCTGCTATAATGACCCAACCCCAGGCAATCAGGGAGTCCTGAGTGTGTAGAGCCTCCCCCAGCAACTACTCAGAGACCCAGCTACACCCGGAGTCCTCCCCCACAGCCCAAGTTTTTACAGTCCCAGCACACAAGGCCTCTATAGTCCCAGGGAGCTGAGGATCCACTCAGCCCTGCCAGTCCGTCCAGTCCACAGAGGGGGGGAGACTCCCAGAGCCAGATGCCAGAGACGCCTGACAGTTTGAGCCTCAGAGCCTGTGATGTGTTAGGAGGCTGGGGGCACCTCACAGTCCTATGTATGTGTCCAGCCCCTTGTCGATCCTCCCAGCCAGACTCAGGTGTCTTCTCTTGGCTGCTTGCTGGGCTCACAGACACAAGCTGGTGCTGCTGTCATGTATGTCAAAATGACACCTGCCCTCTCTCAGCCAGTTGAAGGGTGCCATTGTTGTGGAGATGGGGGTGGCCAGGAATCAACAAGTTTACCCAGGTCTGCCACATGAGCAGCAGGGGCCAAGTACTTCAGCTGTCATCAGCGGCCTCCCAGGGTACATTAGCAGGAAGCTGGATCAGAAGTGGAATGTCCAGGTCTTGAATTGGTCCTTGGATCGAGGATCCAGGGGTTCCTAGTGGCAGCTTAACCAGCTGCACACCAATAAATACCCCATAATCATAGAATTTTATAAATGAATTGCTTTAATTTTATTATGTTCTTAACAGATGTAAAATCAATTTGATTAAGCAGGTCACCATAGCATGGGCTCTATAACCATTTTCTTGAAAAGTTCAGCAACTAGACTCATTTAAAATTAGAAGTGGTCATTTCTCTTTGCCCAAAACTGTGTTTACTATAGTTATAAGACAATAACTTAAATTTTACCCTAATTATGCACAGAAAGTAATAATCGCCTATCTTTTGTACTGCAGGAAACTTGTTTGTGACTTTCAATATTGTCAAGTTTGCCACACTATTCTTTCGGGGAGGTAGGTCAGGAGGACACTAGGATACAGTGAAATTACCATCATGCCTCCCTCCAAGGCTCCTGGGAAGGGCAAGGGAAAATGACTCAGGAGCTTTTTCTGCCTGCTCAATAGAGATGCTTTATCACATTTGTGAGCCAAAAGTGTCATGTCTTTTGAACAGAGAAAATTCTAATAAGATACAATTGCTGAGCATAATGAGAAGCCTCTCCTTTAGGATTCTGCTAGAGAAATAAGAAGGAATGACTTGGCAGAGAATCTGTATGGAAGGCTATTTCTATGGCACACAATTTTAGGAAATAAAATAAGAAAGTAAAAGAGTATGGATAATTTTTAAATTTTTCATAGACCTCTTGCAGTCACATAATTTGAAAATGGAAATTTCAGATTCTTCAGGTCAAAGAAATTCACTAATTGTTAAATAACCACATTTTTGTTAGTCAATTCAAGAATATGTAAGTAGATTTGACCATGATGAAAACCTCCCCATCAAGAAATCTGTTTATTTATAAAGAAAGGAGTGTTGAATACTTTGTTAGTCTATAGAAAAATGTAAAAGTGGGCTCTGCAGTCAAAGTTTTTAGAGTAGATTGAGAGAAAAAGCCAAAAAATAAAGCTACTGATGATGATGATACCAAAGGAAAGGACACAGGATGCAATGAGCCTACACCAGATTAATAGAGAGAAAAAATATAACATGTTGATTGACTAATAAAGAATTTTACTCAGAAAAGAAAAATGAATGCCAAGTAAAGGAAAAAGTGCATGGAAAAAAACGCAAGATGGGAATGCATGGTTTTACTGAATTATAAACACTTTAGCATGGATTTGGGCATGTGTTATACAATAAACATATGAAGCTATGAATTTTCAGAAGGAATGAAAGAGTACATAAAAGATCCTTATATGTACAGCAAGGAGTATGGACATAATCCTACTTACAAAAAGGGGAGTCTTTAAAGAAATTCAAGGCGGATGGCTTGTGCCAATTTTTACATTAGTAAGATCACATGGACCACAATGGGGAACCTAATCTCTATGACAATATAGAATGCTAGGCAGCTGTTCAGAAAATCAAGTGAGAAATGACTAACGTCTAGTCCAAAGCAGTCGCAGTAGGAATAGAGAGAAATATTATGACCATTCACATTAGATAGCTAAAACACGCTAGACTCATCATTTAGATTTTTCAAAGTATATATCTCATACATTCTCTCTCTCTCTCTCTCTCTCTCAAATAAACTTGAAATACTGTACCCTGAGTTTATCAAGTACCTCTAATTTATCAGACCTGTTCTGTGCACAGTCTTACCCTATGTTCCCGGAGGCATGTTTTTCCATTTGAAAATATTTACTGGACTGGATAATATAATCTTAAATTAGGTGCTTTTTTTTCTGGATTTATTCTGACAGTCATCAAGTACAATTGTCTGTTAATAACTCAGGAAATTGGTTCCAGGACCACACCCCTACTTCCACAAATACCAAAACCTGGGGATACTGAAGGTCATTACTTAAGTGATACAGTATTTCTGTGTAACTTTTCCATGTCCTACTAGATACTTTAAAACATTTCTAGATTGTTTATGGTCTTTAACACCATGTAAATGCTATGTAATTAGTGCCAGACTCTATTGATTAAAGAATAATGACAAGAAAAAGATTCTCTACAGGTTCAGTACAGTTGCACTCTAAAAAATATTTTTGATCTGCAGGTGGTTGAATCAAATGTGTGATTCTCATGATCTTTCCTTAATTTAATTTCTGTTCTGAGACATCTTAATTGAAAGAAAATAGATCACTTTTTTTAGCCTGCAGGGGTTATTTTTCTTTTAAAATATGCTCAATATTTTCCCTGTTCTACAGAGTATTAAACAGTTGGCTTTTTAATATTACAAAGCTGAAGTTTCTGAAAATGGCTTATTCCTGTGCTTTACTGTTGAAAACTGACCAATTTATTTTGAGATCTTGCTTTTGTTTATAGTATCTTGCCAAATGTAGTGAAGAGTAAGCAATACATTTGATTTTTCTTCTGTTTTCAACTTTTTCTTTTAGTACTACACATCTGTTAAGTGAATGTTGTGCCTTCCAAAGTTACAACCAACAATATTTTAACAAAAGTTTTGCTGCCCTATAATGTGGAATACAATCTTTTCACCCTTACAATAACAGCATTTTTGACCACATGGACAATGAAATAATAAATTGTATATTGGAGTTTTATTATATTATAACTCAAATTCTTGGAAGCAATTTTTTTATATTAAGGAGGAAGAAAGATGATAGTTGAGTAGAAAGAAGCTCTCAAATATCAGGACTTAAAAAGAAATATTTGTTTTCTACTGGTGCCACATTTTTTTCATCTCAAGCTGACAGGGATGTCCATCCAACATAATCATCACAAGGGTCTCTACTCTAACAAACAGGCGCTTTCTCCAGTACCCCCTTGCAAATCAGGAATATGGAAAAATGGGGATAATTGCACTGGCTCCTATTGGCTTCTGTTCAAAAGTTTTATTTCACTGAAAATCCACCTGCTTTCCTGGAAAAATAACCTTAATTAAAATGAATTGTTCTGCTGACTACAATAGGTAATATCTGGAGAAATTAGTAAGATTGAATATCATTTTTGCCCTTTTTTAGGGCAGAAATGACTGAATCTGCTTATTGGCTCAGGAGAATTATCTAAAAGGCTGAGAAATCACCAGCATGGGAAGGAAGGGTAATTATTTGGGTTATTGATACTGGAGAGACTAAAGATAGACTCTACATACAGGTGAAGTCATTATTATTGAGAAAGGAAAGGTAAGTATTTCTCCCCTCTGATAATGGGAGAAATTGAGACATCTAAGTATAGATGTAGTTAAATCTGAAGGTGAGGAAAAGCATACTTGAGAACAGGACTTTTCCAGGAAAGCCAAAAGTCAGTACAAATATACTAGGGTGCCTATAGTGTATTCAAATTTTCTTCTGCAGCTTAAGCTAATCAACAAATACACTGTAGGAGAGAATTTTACATGACATAGTGTGTATTTGATAATCCAAGCATATATTCCAGGCAGGGATAAAACACATGTAGCATAGGACTATTTAGAACTTTGTGAACTGGTAAGCCATTTCCAACCTACGGTATAGCTTCCTCCCTGAAAGGCTCATTAGGTGCATGGTAAACACGTTCATACACTACTGGTGTTTATGTGCTACTCTCAGTCTTGACATAAGTATCAGTTTGGAGGTGGACTTCCATCTTGCTCTGCAGCAAAGTCACAATTGATGCTGTAAGCAGGCCCTCTGGGATATCCACTCTCAGGAAGATGTCACCTCTTGCCATTGCATGCTGAGTCTGCTGTCTTTTAAGATAAAGGACTCAGAATCTCTGATCTCACAGGTATTCAAAACATAAACCAAGGTCACACATATCTCTCTTTAACTACAAAAGCCACAGTAAAGGCTTGATCAAGACACTTTATTATCCAATTCAGAGTCCTAGATCTCATTGATAGTGACCAAGGCAACTATTTAGCTTTTCAGAATATCCAATTCTGGAGCTCCTGACCAAAGTATTCAAATAAACTTTCACCTCTTTTACCAGCCTCAATATGCTGCATTTATAAAGCAGCACAAAATCTTAACACTTCAAATTCATTTAATGAAAAAAGCCAAACTTCAGTCATCAACCATTAAAATAATAAGAATTAGAATTAGAATAAGGAATGATTCCATTTTTTTAAAAATGGTTTGTTGATAGTTGTTAAGTCTCACTACTCTCTCTTCCTCTTCTGCTCCACATCTAGGAAAACTAGTAAGAAGCCCTGATGTTCCTTCCTTTGGCCCCAGTGTCAGATTCAAACCATAGGAGTGACTTCTCTTGCATGTAATCCTTTACCCCCAACCCCACACTCTGACTGCAATATGACTATTATTATTATTCTATTTTACCCCAATATGGAACAGCCCCATTCTCCACAGAAAGCTTCCTTAAGACACCAGTAAATATTTTTTTTATCTTCTTGGTGTGTGTGTGTGTGTGTGTGTGAATGAGTGTATGTGTTGTATGTGTGTGTATGAGTGTGTGATCGTCAGTCTCAAAATCTGATCTAAATTCTGATTGGGATTCTATCAGGCTTTTGAAGAATGCTCACAAGAGGTATCCATATAGATAGGAATATAGAGACTGATGACAGAAGCTAAAGTTGAAGAAAACCCATACCACCTTAGAGATAATGAGTATTCTCAGCCTGAGCGTCACAAGGCTTGTTATAGATTGTAGGAGAGAGCTAGAGTTGGGACATAGTGAGTTAAGCTGTTACCTACAATGCCAGCCTCCCATGAGTCCTGGTTCGAGTTCCGGCTGTTCCACTTCCAATCCAGCTTCCTGCTGCTGTATCTTGGAAAACAACGGAAGATGGCCCAAATGCTTGCGTACATCTGTACTCATATGGGAGACCTGGAGGAAGCTTCTGGCTCCTGGCTTCAGCAGGGCTCAACCCGTATTGGTGTGGCCATCTAGGAAGTGAACCAGAGGCTAGAAGATCTCTCTCTCTCTCTCTCTCTCTCTCTCTCTCTCTCTGTAACTATGACTTTCAAGGTGAATGAATAAATCTTTAAAATAAATATAGGAAACATGATATTCTGACTTACACTAGACCACTGTTTGTCATGTTCATTTGCCTATCATCCAGTATCTTTGTTAAAATGTACTTTTTATATTCAGGACAGCTATAGTGGAAACTAAGATTCTGCTTACAGGATTACAGCAGATTTTACATTTATACATTATCAAATGTGAATGTTAGGTATTTAATTCATAGTCAGATCAACAGCGTATGCACTGGCAGAGAAGGAACTATTCCAAAAATGTGGGGAATTGCAATCAAGGTAAAACTGTCAAAAGAGAGAGACCTAACAATGGGCATGAACAAAATAATGTTCGTTCTGCTTGGAAAATGAATTCCTACAGCTGAGTGATGCTTTGTCGAACTGCTTTCTTTCTCCCTGAAACTCCATTGTCTTCACATGCCAGCCGTCACTCTTTCGAAAAGTCAAAGCCCACACCTATTAGTACAACCACTGTACCATTGAGAAAGCTAGACCGCAATATCCTGACTGTCCAATGTGACAAAGTTTGTCTCTACTGTTAGGCCACACAGGTAAGCCAAGACAAAATGCAGGGGTCTGTTTTGGTGTCTATCAACTTTAGTCTATCTTTCTTAGTGGTCTCTCCTTAAAATTTTCAGTTCATTTTTGCCTCAGCCTGTATTTCTTGTCAAATTCTTCTTCAATACTCCAGAGTCAGTAGGATCTTCATGGAAATGTTAACAGATTCCTGTACATGATAGGATCTATTTTTATTCATAACTTTATATGCGACATCAATACAAACTATGATTTTGCTGACATTTACGTAACATCTCCTTCTACTGTTAACTTACTCAACCAGTGCAGCATGTGTGGGTTTTAGTTTAATGTTTGCTTTTATGTAACCCATTACTTTATTTCCTCTGCTGTTGCCATTGTTTGTGTTTTCATCATTGTTTGTTTAGGTCCCATCTTGATCCCCAGTCGGGAGATTTCTATTCCTAGTTCAGGCTTTTGCTCTCTGCTGTGCACAGTTTGGGAGTGTGGAATTTCTAATGAAGTTTCTTCATGTTGACTTTCACTGTGTGCCAACTGATGAGGCTTTATTATAGCAATTCCCCGGCCTGCTTTAAATCCTGTCATCCAGCACAGCTTGAATATCTGTTGGACCACAAGGCCTTCACCAATTGTCACAAACTTGAAATTAGATAGTTTGTTTATTAAAGGCCCTGGGTCATTGCGAATCATTGAACTTGTGTCTTACTATTTGCGTTATTCATTCTGTTGGAGCCTTTTAGAATGCATATTTTAAGTATAAGTTTAAGTGTAATTTTCTTAACATAGTGATAAGACTGAGAAAGCATCACTTTGATTTACTTCACTGAACTTCACTTTCTCATTTAAGAATATTTTTTCTCTACTTCATGTTATTCACAACTAATAAGTCAGCCTTATTTGATAACATCTCTTTGTGGAAATACTGGGCTGTTTGCTGTCATTAAGACTTCACTAAGTCCCTATAACTCTGTCACTTCCAAATTACATACATGCTCAAGGATTTTATTCTTTCTTATCATACCCATTACAAAGCATACTGGTCATTCTTCTTCTTTCATTAAAGAGGAATCTTTGTTGTTATTAGGGTATGGTATCTCTGTGTGAATCTTAGGATCTCACATGAACTGGTCATGCGTGTAGATATTTCTGTGATAGCATTCTTCATCATAAATATTTTCCAAGTCATTGGAACTCATACTACAAGAAGATCTTAGCCAAGAATTTAGTTTCCATTTCTATGTTTTTTTAACATATAGTTTCTTTCTGTTCCATCTGAGGATATTATTCAATGGTAAAACCTCCAGTGAAGCCAATGAAATCAAAGTACAGAGATGTAGCTTGAGAATAGACATTGGCTTCATAATTCCATTTTTCCATGATGATGCCATAAATGATCATAATGCTTTGCTTTATGAAGAATGCTTGTGATGAAGAAATATCATTAAAGCAATGATTTTTGGATAGTACTCTTTCTCATCAAAAGAGATGGCATCTCCACTGTCGCTCCCCCTCTTCGTGGAGGAGCGACACAAGACCCTGCGCTGTTCTTTCGTCTGCTCGGCCTTCCCCGGGTTTGCTGCTGGTTCTTCCCGGGTTGGCTACTATCCCTTCCACCTCCGTGGAAGGGCAGTTCCCCCTGGCCGCATTCCCCACTTCCGCAGGGGAGCGGCACACCGCCGGCCGGCTTTCTCGGGGGCTGCACGGGTTCCCTTAGATGTTCCCCATAGATGTTCCTGGTGCATGCCGTCTCTCTCCTCCTTTATAGTCCTCCTCCGCCAATCCTAACTCGGCTGCCCGCACGCCGAGTACGCTGCTCTCCTCCAATCAGGAGCAAGTCCTACAATTTATTAGTTGAACTGGAGGCAGCTGTGCGGAAGCTGTTTACTTCTCTCCCAGCGCCATATTGTGGGAGAGCAGATGCATAGAATAAGTCTTAATTCGAGTAACTTAGTCTAGTCCGGATTGCTCCCCACACTCCACATTTTTCAGTTATCAGGAAGATTCACTCTAGAAAATTTAATTCTCCCTTAGGCCCTATCTGTAGAAATATACTTAATACATCTCATGGCTATGATTCCAAAATGATGTCTCAGACATAATGAAAGCAGTTAGAAGTTTTGTGTATCTTCCTCTCCAGTATTAAAAGATGGAGAATTTTAGAGTGGAATAACGAAAAATGTAAATTGAATTAATAGCTCAGGTTAGTGGCCAATATGCAGATTTTCCTGATAACTTCTGGATGGGAATAATGTTATCTCCTGTCTCCCACCCAACACTGAATGCAACCAGGAATCCAATGAACAACCTCATTTTACTTACCCAATTGCGGCAGAAACAGTTTCTCCTGAAGAAATAAATCCTACTTAGTATGCTTTCTACAGAAAACAGGAATTGCAAGACTATGCAGTGCATGGGCTCAGGCAGGTTCAGTAGAAAGCAGACCTAAAACAGTAGAGAGCTAAAGTCAATACATCTTGTCAGTGTGTGAATATTCACCTTTTCCTCATAAACCCAACTAAGCACAGAAAGATGGCTAGGAATATTTCAGTTTTCTGACAATTAGAAAAAATCATTACTTCTCCCTTTGTCCCCTAGGAAAACAGAGGTGGGTCAAGACTTTGAAAAAGTTTGCGTTCTTTCTTCAAGGGAGACACATCAGTGGAGAAAGAGTAAAGTTCAACACAGCAGTACACTTAGTCTTAGCTAGTCTAGCACTCTAGCACTTAACTAGTCTAAATCTAGTTACAACTCAAAGATTATATTTCAGTAAGGTTTCCCTTACACAGTTTCCTTTGAAAGTATGTAATGATCACCATGCATGAGCATTACTACTGAGGGCGAATACAGTGAAAATTACACAGAAAAGTGTCAGTCTTAAATTAGCAACTTATAAACTACTTCCTTAGTTTATTTTCCTTAGTTTATTTTTTCAGTTCTGAAAAATCTAAAGCCTGGTATATTAGAAATAATACAATATAATCATCTAATTTAAAATATAAGCAAACCAGGCCATGATCTACTAGTTGAGTGCTTTCTTTTGTTCCATTTGTTATTGATACTTATTCTGAAAGTCTGACAACTTCAAGGGTAGTGGCTTTGTATTTATCATTCTAAAAAATACCCACAACTCTAAGTAGCAACTCAAAGTACACCAATTAAATTAATGTAAAATTGCAATCCAAATGGAATTATTACTCAGGTAATGGCACTGATAGTTCTTGGACCACATTTTCAATTCTAGCAAAACTTAAGCTCAAATGAACACATTTTCTATCACAAAAGTATGAATATCATCACATGAACTGGAAAAAGGATGGGATTCAATGGAATCTGGACCAGAGATTTGGTGAAGGGAAGATGGAGAAATTTCATTTCACAAATTTATATTCTTATTTGTTAATGAAGGTGATGCAAAACTAACCCTGAGATGAGAGGAATGGAGAGATTATAGTTAAGATCAAGGTTTGTGGGAAAGGGTATATAGAAAACTACGGAGAAATATCTCCTTTTCAGTTAATACACTATAATTTTAGGCAAAGTCAACCAGTCTGAGCCATTTAATTTGCTAAAACATTTTTCCAACGCTTTTTGTGAATGGTGAGACTAGTCTCACTTTACAATAAGATTGAGTCTGTTCTTATTTTTAACTGGTACCTCAAAATTGCATATATTTATGGAGTACCCTGTAATGCGTTGCACATTTATACATTGCATAATGTTCAAATCAGGATGAATATAACTATCTCCTCAAATATTTATCATTTCTTTCTGGTGAAGATATTCAAAATCCTTTCTTTCAAGTTTTAAATAATATGTAATACATTACTGTTACCTGTTGTCACCCTGTTGAACAACAGAAAACTCAAACTTCTGTGTTTTTATTAAACTATAACTTATTACTGGTTACTTAACCAACCTTTCCCCTGCACTTCTCCCTATTTCTGTAGCCTGTGTTAATCACCATTGTACTCCCAACTTCTCTTAGATCAACTTTTTAAGATTCCACAGTTGAGTGAGATCATGAGGTACTTGTCTTCCTGTGTCTGGTATATTTCACTTTATGAGATGACATCTGGTTCCATCTATGTTGCTACCAACTATATCCACTGTGAAAAACAGTACAGAGATTCCTCAAAAAGTGATAGTACTACCATATAATCAGACATCCCCTCTACATATTGGAAGAAAGTAAATCAGCCTCTCTAAGAGACAGCTACACTCCCCTATTTATCACAGCATTGCTAACAATAGCCAAGAAAATGAAAGCAATCTAAGTGCCCAACAACTGTTGATTAAAGAAATACACACACACGATGGAATGCTAAGCAACCCTAAACCAGGATTCAGTTTTGTAAGGTGTGTATGATACTGAAGAAAAGAGGATAGTAAATAGATAATGTTGTAAAGAAATGAATAATAATGAACTACATAATCCAGCTGCACAGGAAACAAATGAAGAAAAGTGAGCTACTGGTGATTATGAAGTTGTGTAATTAGAAGAATGGAAGTATTATATCAACAGAGCAGTAAGAACAAACATTTTAGGCAAAATCCATAGATTTCACTTTGTGTATAAATGTATTATTTCAGGCACAGTAGCAAATATTTAGAAGATTATTTTTAATGCTGCATTTCAACTAACCATTAAGAAAATGTATTTAAATGGAAAGTTTAATTTCTGTGAATCTGAATTGCAGCTATATTATTATTATAAATATTAGATGGATATTGATTACTACTACTGCATTTATCACTACTATTAACACTATTGCTACAAGTGAAAATAGCTAATTCATGGCACAGTGTAATAGTGTTTTTCATGGAAACAGAATTCACAGAATAGGAATGGAAATACAGAAAAAGTCTTTTTATGAGGAGTGACTCGCAATATTACTGAGCAGACAGATAGCACAATCTGCTACCTTAAAGCTGGAGATTCTAGTAAGGTAGTGATGCATTTTCAATCCAAGACTAAAGGCTCAAGAATCAGGGGAGCCAATTAAGCCCCCATCTGAGTCCAAAAGCCCAAGACAAGGAATATCAATGTCCGAGAAAAATAAAAGTCTCAGCTCAAGCAGAAAGAGAAAATTCACCCTTCTTGCTCCGTTACATTACATCTATCCAGTGGATGGATTGGATCATGCCCTTCCACACTGGTGAAAGCAATCTTCTTTCCATGTTCTACTGCTTCAACTGCTCATCTCTTCTGAAATATCCTCACAGACACACCCAGTAATAATGGTTTACCAATTGTATAGGCATCCACTGGCAGAGTCAAGTCGATGTAAAGAATTTGGCATCACAAGAGGGGCCTTCAAAAATTCATGGAAATTCAATAAAATACACTTTATTTTGGTATAAAACATTTTTAAAATACATATTTTTTGATGATACATATTTTCTGCTAGCTTTTTGCAGATGCAATTTCTGACATGAATTTCAAAGAATTTTTTAATCAAAATATATTCATCTTTAAAATTTTACTATTTTTAAAGAAGGAGAGAGAGAGAGAAGAGAGAGAGAAAATCTTCCATCCACTCACTGCTTTCCTCCCCAAATACCCACAACAACTGGGACAGGCTGAAGCCAGGAGCCCAGAACATAATCCAGATCTCCCACGTAGGTGGCAGGGACACAACTATACTTGAGCTACCCAACAGATTTTTGAAGTACTCTCATATAATAATATCCAGTCGTTTATAACTATCTGGCTTGGGAATTCCTGGCTTATTCATTTTATTTAACCTTACAAACTAATTAATAACTATTTATCACATGTCTAATCTATGTCAAGTATAGTTTTTGGCATTAACATTATATCTTACTTTCAAATGAGAACAGAAAATCTAGAGAATTTTTGCTTTTGATTCAAAGTCCACCTTGATTTGTTTTTATTGTTCCATGTTGCTAAAGGCACTTGAGGAGTACAATTGTCCCACAAGTTGTTAACTGAACTTCAGACCTTCATGTGGTTCATTTATTTATGTGCTTTATGATCTTTAGTCCTTAAGAAAATTATGTAAGTGCTTCTAAATACACCTTATTTTGCTTTATGTCACAGATATATTAACATTAAAGAGTCATAAAAATAAAATTACTATCTTCTTTCATTATAACCTTTCAGCATCATGCAAATTTCTTTAAGGATGTGCCTAGAGTCCTAACTCTCCTGCCTATGTACTACTTCAGAGCTCTTCATGGGCTCTCTGTTGGAGAGAAAGAAGCTAAACCTAAATCAATTATGTGAGTTACAAATTTGCTAAATGAGCAAAAATCATTGTAAAAAAATGAACCAAATAGATTTGAGGGAAAGCGCTGATATTCCTCAATATGTATCATTGATACATGTATCATATATATGATATATGTACCTGAAATATACAGCATGCTTTTTGAAATAGCAATAAAACACTGGGGTGCCCATGAATAAAGAACTATTTTAATAAAATATGTTGTATCCAAAGTAGAAAGGCTGTATGAAACTATAAATAATTGAAGTAGATCTCAATATGTTAATATGGAATAATGTATATGATAAGCCAAGATGCAAAATAATATATTTGGTAACATCAAATTTACATGTGGGTAAATGTGTTTTTGTGGGGACAGAGGGGAAGGCATATCAATCTGTCAGTCAGCCAAATTACATTATTTTCCGATTGTCTGGCACTGTTGCTTAAAATGCATACATTAGACTAAAAATCTTAGACTAAAATCTTAGATTAAAACAAGCAAACAAACAAACAAACAAACAAAAGGCACAAACATTCCTTCCTGGCCT
Source organism: Oryctolagus cuniculus (assembly GCF_964237555.1). Taxonomy (NCBI): domain Eukaryota; kingdom Metazoa; phylum Chordata; class Mammalia; order Lagomorpha; family Leporidae; genus Oryctolagus; species Oryctolagus cuniculus. The sequence goes on from NC_091433.1 coordinate 25,114,996, forward strand.
ATTTCTATGGAACACATAAAGAATTTTACTTTAAGCATGACAATCTGCTTACATATATTATTTTAAAAAGTCAAATGACTGAAATGGTGCATAGGATCAAATCCATACATAGTTCAATCACATTGACCAATCCCATCTACTATAAAACTCTGTATCACTCTTGATTTGATGGAGGCAACAAAGGAGTTGACCCACAACAAGAAACAAAAACATGAACTTCTCTCCATTCATGTGGAATTTTAAATGACTGCATAATATCCTTATGTTCTTAGAACTGTCTCTATAGATGCATTGAATCTGCTAAAAACTGATTATTAAAAACAAACTGTGAAAATAACTCTTTATTTTAGACAATCAAATGTCTTTTATTTAGTCAACAGGTGACTAATCTACAGAAATTTTGGTTTGTGGATTTTATTTTTCATATTGAATCCATATGAAGCATATTTTTCATTAGAAAATGGCTTAAGTGGAAAGGCCCTTTCAGATATCCACTCTTTATCTCTTTTCCTTTTCCACATGTTGGCAGATAAAAAACATTTTTCTTAGCAATCAAGACAAAACTGCTGAGAAAAATTTAATTAATATGCCATGCACGGAGCTAGAACTTTGGTCTGCTACACTTCATTGGTAACACAGTAATCATAGACATGTCAAAGGTTTAAGAAGTCAATTATTTAAGAAATTAGTTATGGAGGTTACTGTGATCAAGTGGCAAATTGATTTTCAAGTTGATCGGTATTTGAGTGGAGGTGAGTTAACTTGTTTCCTGGGAAGACAGATGGAATAGTTTCAGAAAGCAGCTTTCTTCTTGAAGTGTATTATTTAGAACCTGTAGAAGTAGATGTTCATCAAATGAAGACTTTCATTGTAGGTATGTGAAGAAATTTATTATTTACTGGGACATTTCACCCCAGTGATAATCTCATGTGTCTCTGAATGACTCAGAGCATTATATCATAGCCAAGACATTATTTAATCTTAGTACACAATAAAAATATTTATTCTATTGGTCATAAAAAATATTGAGTTTAAAGGTGCTGACTGGAGATTTATGCTTTTTATAAAAAGTGTGAAATCATCCATCGGGATTCACAGGGAGTTAATTCCATTCTCTCTCCCATATCAAAATCCACAGACACACAAATCCTGCATGTAAAATGATGAGAGCTTGCACATAACCCATGTACATCTTCCTGTAAACTCTAAATCATTTCTAAATTACTTAAATATCTAATGAAATGCAAATGTTATATAAACAACTATCACATCATATTGTTTATAAAATAATCAGAAGAAAATCCATCTCTGCATTTTCTCAAATATTTTGAGCCCACAATTGGTTGAATCCACGGATGTGGAACGCTTGTATAGGAGTAATGGCTGTATTCACAAAATAATAAAAGGCTCACATTTGAAATCAGGCAGACTAAGATTTAAATTCAAACACTACCAATATCCTAGGGATAATATTACTCTGCTCACATCACTTAACCAGCTTCTCCTTCAGTTTCTTTACCAATTAAACATGAAGTTATATTCGATGGAATTAAATATGTCGCACATAAAATGTAAAACCTAAACTTCAGTAACAAAAATTTCTAACAAGTATAGACTGCTGACTTCTGCTGGCAATTTTCTAAATATTTTTCACACATTTCCCATGAAATGGATATAATTATGATTCTTGTTTTACTAAGAAGGAAACTAAAAACTAATTGAACAATGAGATCTGTCTTAAAAGCATCAGGCAAGGCTAACCATCTTGCTCCTTAAAAACCCAGTGATCAGCAAAGGAAACAATCATGAAAGTGAAAAGACAATATGCGAACTGGGAGAAAATATTTACAAACTAAATATTTGATATAAAGTTAATATGCAAAATATGTAAGGAGCTAGCAGAACTCAATGTCCAAAGCAAATCCAATTAAAAATGGAAAAAGGATCTGAATGGATATTTCTCAAAAGAAGACCTGCAAATGGCCAATAGACATATGAAAAGGCATTCAACATCTCTAGTCATCAGGAAAATGCATGTCAAAATCACAGTGAGTTACCACCTCACAATTGTAGGCATGACTATTATTAAAAAATGGATGAAGTGTTGAAGACGATGTGGAGAAAAGGGACTCTCCTACACTGTTTTTTTGAGAATGTGAATTTATACCCAGTATGGAAAATCTTATGGTGTTCCTCAAAAAAATTAAAAATAGGGCTACCATATAATTCAGTGAACTCACTTTTGGGCATTTATCCAAAGGGAAGGAAATAAGTATCTGAAAGAGACATCTGCAATGTCATGTTCATTTCAGTATTGTTAACGAGAGTGAAGATATAGAAATAGTGTAAATATTCTTCAATAGATTAATGGTTAAAAAATTGTGAGATGTACAAGGACATTCCCAAAAGTTCATGGAAAAATGTAGCTAAGGTAAGTCTATTTTGTAGCAAAACTGAAATGCATGTTGGCTTCTTAAAAGTATGCATTTTCCATGAACTTTTCAAAGGCCCCTTGTATATGCATTAGAAAGGCACTCAGCCACAAATTATAAAACATCCCGTTACTTGTGACAATACGGATTAAGTAGGACATTACACAAAGTGCTACCACCCACACACAGAGGGACAATAGTATATGATCTCAACTGCATTTGGAAACTAAAAATGTTGGATTCCTAGACAGTAGAAGTAAGGTTGCCAAAGGATTTGGGGTTTGGGGTTTGGGGATATGGAGAGACATTGTCAGAGTACACAAACTTTCAGTTAGGAGATGAACAAGTCCTGAGAATCTAACACCCACTATAGATTGTAAGAATATGTTAATTCATTTGATTGTGGTAATCACTATATGACATACATGCATATCAAATCATCTCAGTGTATACTTAAAATATATGATTATATTTTAGTTAAGTTTTTTAAATAATTCAGTGATTGATAACTTATCATTTGCTTTGTTACACTAAAATAATCTTGTTTTGAGCCAATCATGGAATTATAATGTTAAAAAGCTCTATTCTTGGGGCTGCTCCCATGGCTCACTTGGTTAATCCTCCGCCTGGGGTGCCGGCATCCAATATGGGCACCGGGTTCTAGTCCCAGTTGCTCTTATTCCAGTCCAGCTCTCTGCTGTGGCTCGGCAAGGCAGTGGAGGATGGCCCAGGTGCCTAGGCCCCTGAACCTGCATGGGAGACCAGGAGGAAGCACCTGGCTCCTGGCTTCGGATCGGCACAGCGCGCCGGCCGTAGGGACAATTGAGGGGTGAACCAATGGAAGGAAGATCTTTTTCTCTCTCTCTCTTTCACTGTCTAACTCTGCCTGTCAAATAAAAATAAATAAATAAAGAATAAAAAGCTCTATTCTTTTATTAGACAAATCAATGTTAGATATATAGAGATGCAAAATAAGGATTAATATTTAGGAAGTTTTATTGTTGTTCTTATTCCTAATGCAGAAACCAAGATTTGGTGTTTATCTGTGAACACTGCAACAAATTTGGAAGGAGAGGTGAAGAGAATGGATATCCATATAGTCTTTGAATATCTTAACTTTTTAAATCCTTCATTACCACAATAATTTTATTTAGAATGCTGAGATTTTCATATCTTTCAAAATTTTAATTAACATGCTAACACTATTTTCTACTTAGGACAAATAACTCTTTTTCTAATTCTGCGTTTGAACCCGTAAAAACCATTAATTAACTACTATACAGCCATCTCTCTTTCAAGGTCTAATTCCTCTTACTTCTCTCCTTTTCTCCAATTCCCATTATAAGTGCATTTAATTAATTTCATGCCATTGCTTTGATTCCTTTCCAAGTCCTTTCCAGCTATCATTATTGGTTGTATCCCAGATTGGATGATGCAGAATGAAAAAGAATGCCCTTGATGCAGTGAATCAAGGGATGATTGCAAGAAGCAAATCTGATTTAATTATAAAAAAGATAAAGGCTTCCCTATACTACACATGTCCTAAACTCCATCTGTCATCTCTGCCAATATTTCAGCTCCGCAGTGTTGATATTCAAAGAATATTCATTCAGCTATGTATTTATTCACTTGCATATTGTTCAGACAGAGCCAGCAATGTTATAGATCTCAGGTGGTTACTGACCCCAAGAGATGTAGAATGCACTGGAACAGCACGGACAGGAAACTCTTGTTTGATGATGTAGAAGCCTACATACTCCTGATCTATAATCCCTCAGTAGTTTAATATTATTTATTTTCAAATAACAAATACGTAATGCAAAATAAAAGGTAAACAAGAAAAAAGAGGAGGATAGACAATGTGGCCCAGCAGGTTAAAATCACCACTTGCGAAGTCCACATCCCATGCTGGAGTGCTGGTTGAAGTCCTGGCTACTCCAGGGAAAGCAGGAAAGCTCTAGGGAAGGCAGAAGATTGTTACTCAGTGCTTGGGCTTCTGCCACCCATGTGAAAACCCACGTGGAGGTCTTAGCACCTGGCTTCAGCCTGGCCCGGTCCTGGCTTTTGTGGCCATTGGGGGAGTAAATCAGTGCATCAAAGATTTCTCTCTTTCTTTCTCCTTCTCTCTCCCTCTCTCGCTCTCCCCCTTCCTCTCTGTATCCCTCTCTCTTTTGCTCTTACTCTCGCTCTCTTTCTCCATTAAATAACAAATAAATCTTAGAAATACAAGACATAGGGAAAAATAATTTCAAAGGAGTTCACACTGAACATATTACAGCATTTTCCCAACCTCTAAGATATTGGGTAGTTTGTACTAATATTACTATTCCAGTAATAGCATATTTATTTTCCAATTTGACTGAATTTTATGACTAGTCTTTAAAATTTATCTCTTTAATAAATCTACTAAACAAAGGAAATATTAATTTTCTATCATTTCCTTCAAGATTTATATTATATTCATGATGAAAATTCTAATAGCCAATTAACATATGAAAGGTTTCTCATATTTTCTTTTATGGGTAATGATGTTAATGAAAAACATTCTAACATGCATTTTTGAAGCAAAAGTTTTAGCAGTTAAAATACCTGGGTGTATTTACGAAACAAATCAATTTACTTCTATTCTGATTATGAGATAAAATTTTCTCAGAAAAAATAATGTAGATGTCAAAATATAGTATTACATTTAAACCTATTGTTGCATCCACTCATCAGCTAAAATATAATATTACAAAAACCAGTGACAGTCACACATGAATTTTATTGAAAATGAGAGGCAAGGCAACCGATCGGGACCAGCAACTAATTGGGACCCACACTCTTTACAAGAGTGCAGCCCCCAGCAGTGAGTTACACAGCTTTTTATAGTTCTGTCCACTAGGACTCACGATTTTGAACCCCTGGTATGTAGTGAACAATGAAAAACAAAACAGAATGTGGTTGTAAGATAGCAGTTAACAACAACAAACCCAGGAAAAATAGCAGATCCAAGATATGATTGTAAGATAACAGTACAGAGCACATTTCTGTCGACTTAGGCAGAATACGTGGAATTTGGGCCCGCGGTAGTTTCACAAGATACACCCTTAGCCATTAGCAAGCAAAGCTAATATGTACAGAAGCAAGAGATCTGCAATTAGCTTTCAGTCACACTCACTCTTTTGATTTTGACCACACTACAACTCATCCTCATAAAAATAAATGTTGACCTGGTAGTGTTTTTAATTTAAAAAATCCATGAAGACACCCCTTACTCTCTTTTTAAAGAGAATTGTGTGCCTACAATAAGTATTTTTATTAATCTGCTTGTTATCAGTGTATAACTGATATATTTTCCTTAATAATGAAGCATCAATTTCAATAATAAAGGCTATGCCATATAGGATTCAAATATTTGAATGAATATATAGACATTATTTCAAATCCTTTTTTTTTTTTTTTTTTTTTTTTTTGGACAGGCAGAGTTAGACAGTGAGAGAGAGAGACAGAGAGAAAAAAGGTCTTCCTTCCATTGGTTTACCCCCTAAATGGCCGCTACGGCAATGGCGCTGCGCCAATCCCAAGCCAGGAGCCAGGTACTTCCTCCTGGTCTCCCATGCGGTTGCAGGGCCCAAGCACCTGGGCCATCCTCCACTGCACTCCCTGGCCACAGCAGAGAGATGGACTGGAAGAGGAGCAACCGGGACAGAAACCGGTGCCCCAACCAGGACTAGAACCCTGGGTGCTAGCGCCGCAGGCAGAGGATTAGCCTAGTGAGCCATGGTGCCGGCCTCAAATCCTTTATAATTTATATATTTCACAGCATTATTTTGGGATATGCAAGAACATGTAGGAAGTAAGAGAAAGAGCCTTTGTAAACAAAAACAAATTTAGTAAATTCTCTGCTTCAGTGCAAGTTCTATTGTGAGGGAAACTACATTAAGAGATTTATGAGCACAAAGAACATCACCTTACAAGAAGATTTTAGTCATAGCAACTACTATTTTAAACTAAGCATTGGTGCCCCATGTTTTCCTTCTTCCTCCTGACTTAAGCTTTGTAAAATATCATTGCTCTGTTCCTACAAATTTTAGTTTTAGATTATAAAAATACAAATTTCAGATGCACCGAGCCATCTCCAGTAGCTTTTTTCTGGCAGGAGCTAGATATCAGCAAACATGAGATGCTGTTGATTGTATTATTTTTCACAGATTTGCAATCCTGATTTAATATCTAACTGAAACGTAAAAGGTTCTTGGGAAACATCAGCAACAACAGTAGAAATAGTAAAATGTCTCTGAAAAGCTCACCATTTTTAGTACTTAGATATTGTTTTTTTAAGCCAGATTTACCTCTAATAATTACAATTTCATCATTTGCTTTCCTGAGATTTCTCTTATTTTCCCCTTCCTCTTCAGTTCCTTTTTCCTGTTTTTTTTTTTTTTTTCCTTCAGTAAACTACTTCATATCTTCTCTGGGCTTTTTATTCCTAATCTTGAAACAACTGTATACCACATGTTCTCTATGTGATCTTAATCACATTCAGTATCACTGACTTATCTTACCATGTTGAAAAGTGAAGTCTAGGAATAAGGTGTACTATGGATCCTCTAAAGAGAAAAATTTTATGAGACCAGTAAAATTGTTAAAATACATTTTGTGAGTTTTCTTTGTTAACTTTTGGTATCTTCTTTAGATTGCATTGCATTGTGCTCTTCTGAGTCTCTCCTGTCCCTGCCCCTGTCCTTGTCCCTGTCCCTGTCCCTCTCCTTCTCCCTCACTCCTCTCCCTCTCCCTCTCCCTCTCCCACCCCCCCCCCCCATAATCTTAGTTCTTGTTCATACTGAGAGGACTATCAGGAACCAGGCAAATTCCAGGAGGAAGAAGACCTGAAGTAGACAATGCAGTGTCAATATTCTAAATTATTATCGCTTGTCTTTAGTGAGAAGAACTTTTCCAATGCAACTCTTTGTAAACACTTTTCTTTCTGTGCACGGTGTAAGTGTAACAGAACATGTAAAAAGGGCACATTTCTACCCAGATGCAGCTTCTCTTTCTTCCATAGCCCTCCTCTTTTTTTGATGGTACTTTTTTAAGTATTGAAAAGAGAAGTGCACAATTGGAAACCTCACTGGGCCTCTGCAAAGCTTTAGAACATAGTTAGCCATTACCCTTGATCCTCATGAGCGCCTGGCACTATGCCCTACTCTAATTTTGCTAATGCATAGAAATGTTGTGATATCATCGTGTTAGTTAATTTACATTTGTCTGATTTGGACCATCTGGTAATATAGCTAGTTTCTGTGTGTCCTGTTTTGTAAATTGTACACTTCAAACCCTTTATCTTTGTCTACTGAGACTGATGTCTTTTTAGATTCTATTTGCAGGAATAAGTTCTTTATTCAAGGTACTCATCCTTTCACAATTTAAATATTGCAAACATCTTTCTTATTCTGTAATCTACTTATAAACTTTATCCCTGGTTTCCCTCATTTGGGATAAATGTTTAATCATATGAGAAAGAACTTTTCATTGTTTTGCTTTATGACTTTTGCTTTTGAATATTTTAAATATTAACTCAAAATTCTGAAGGGGCTGGTGCGGTGGCGTAGCGCAAAAAGCCACTGCCTTCAGTGTTGGCATCCCATATGAACACTGGGTCAAGTCCCGGCTGCTCCACTTCCAATCCAGCTCTCTGCTCTGGCCTGGGAAAGCAGCAGAAGATGGCCAGAGTCCTTGGGCTCCTGCACCCTTGTGGGAGACCTGGAAGAATCTGCTGGCTCCTGGCTTCTGACCGGTGCAGCTCTTGCTGTTGCAGCCAACTGGGGAGTGAACCAGTGGCTGGAAGACCTCTCTCTCTCTCTCTCTCTCTCTCTCTCTCTCTGTGCCTCTCCTTCTCTCTCTCTGTACTCTGACTTTTAAATAAATAAATAAATCTTTAAAAAAAAGTTCTGAGAAATATTCTGTAACATTTCTTGTATTAACAGTATTTTATTTTTCACAGTGTAGTGTTAATCCATCCTAGATTCTACTTTTATATGAAGTAGTATGTATTTATAAAATCAACACACATAAATCAATAGTATTTGTATATACAAAAATGTCATGTCTGAGAAAGAACTTGTAAGATCAAGCTTATTCACAATACCTACAAAAAATGCTTTTACCTTGGGATAAATTCAATAAGGATGTTAAAAATCTCTACAATGAAAATTACAAAGCAATAATGAAAACAATAGAAGACACAAAGAAAGTTCATGGATTATAAGAATTAATATCATCAGAATGTCCATACTACCCAAAGCAATTGACAGGCTCAATGTGATCTCAATCAAAACAACAAGGACATTCTTCTTGGATCTAGAAAATCGACGCTAAAATTTATAAGGAAACACAAGAGATCCTGAATAACTAAAGCAACCTTAAACAATAAAAACAAATCAAAAGGCATCAAATACCAAATTTCAAGACATAGTACAGGGAATCTATATTAAATGTAATATTTTAGGCCAGCGCCACAGCTCAATAGGCTAATCCTCCGCCTCCGGCACACCAGGTTCTAGTCCCAGTCGGGGTGCCGAATTCTGTCCCGGTTGCTCCTCTTCCAGTCCAGCTCTCTGCTGTGGCCCAGGAGGGCAATGGAGGATGGCCCAAGTGCTTGGGCCCTGCACCCACATGGGAGACCAGGAGAAGCTCCTGGCTTCGGATCAGCGTGGTGCGCCGGCCACAGCGTGCCGGGCACATTGGCCATTGGGGGGTGAACCAACGGAAAAGGAAGATCTTTCTCTCTGTCTCTCTCTCTCACTGTCCACTCTGCCTGTCAAAAAAATAAAAATTTAAAAAATTAAAAAATAAAAAATTTTAAAATGTAATATTTTAAATCTTTAACTAATATTTTAATTTTAAAATTTGATAATATGTGAAATGTTCATATTTGTGGGGTCTATATGCTATTTCATTGCATGTACACATTGTGTAATGTATAGTCATGATAAATATATTTATCCTTCCAAGCATTTTGTTTTCTTTTATGTGAAATTATAAAAAAATCCTTTTACTTTTTTCTAGAGGGAAATATACAATAAATTAACATTGTGTATCATATTCTACTGTGCAGAACTTATTTTTCCTATCTAGTCAAAACTTAATACCCACAAAGTCAACCTTTTCCAATTCCTATATTCCCAGTTCCCTCCCAACATTTTGTAACCTCTCATATCTGTAACTTCTATGAGAAAAACTATTTCTATATAACTCCACATGAGTGAGATCATCTGATATTTGTCTTTCTGTGCTGGGCTTATTTCACTTCACATAATCTCCAGTTCCATTCTTGTTGCTGCAAATGACAAGATTTGCTTCATTTTTATGGCTGATTCACGTTCCATTGTGTTTATGTACAACATTTTCTTTATCCATTTATCAGTTGATGGACACTTGAATTATTTTTGCTCCTGGCTATCCTGAATAGTGCTGCAATAAAAATAAGAATTCATGCGTCTCTTCAATGAATTGACTTCATATTTCTTAGATATATACTCAGGAATGGGAATGCTGGGTGATAGTTACATTTTTAGAATTTTGAAAAGTTCCATGCTGTTTCACACAATGGCTGTACACTTCCCAACTATGTGCAAGAGTTTCCCTTTCTCCAAATCCTCACCAACACTTGTTACCTCTGGTCATTTTGATAATAGCAAATCTTCCTGGAGCGAGATAAGATTGTTATGTATTTAGTGGATGTGACAGTCGGAAAAAGGAGGGGCCAGCGCTGTGGCACAGTGGGTTAAAGCCACCGCCTTCAGTGTCAGCATCCCATATGAACACCAGGTCAAGTCCCGACTGCTCCTCTTCCAATCCAGCTCTCTGCTATGGACTGGGAAAGCAGTAGAAGATGGCCAACTTCTTGGGTCCTGCACCCACATGGGAGACCTGGAGGAAGCTCCTGGCTCCTGGCTTCAGATCAGTGCAGCTCCAGCTGTTGCAGCCATCTGGGGAGTGAACCATCAGATGGAAGATCTCTCTCTCTCTCTCTGCCTCTCCTCTTTCTGTGTAACTCTGACTTTCACATAAATAAATAAAATAAATCTTAAAAAAAGAATATTTTTAAAAGTCCACTTCATTCATGTGATATTTTCCTTAATTAATATGCTAGTAAAGATTAATAGTTGTTCAAATTTAGTAAAATAATCTCTTTGTCAATTACATTTTAACTTACTCCAAAATACCACACCTTACATTTTGCCCTTTGTTTGACAAATTTAAAATTTAAACACAATAAAAAATAAAAAAATTCCAGTGGTCACACAGAATGAGAGAATTGAAGACAGTGACATTCTATTTATGATATTACATTAACTATGCCATCCCTATGCACTTTGAAGCTACTGCCTAAACACAGATGCAGAGTACCAAAGGAGACAAAAAACTTACTCAAAGTAAGAATGAGCCATTCCATATTGTTACTATGCCATTAAATACATAAGTATACTTGAGTTCAAATGTGTTACCAGCCAATTCTAATTTGAGTCTCACTAAATTAACTTCTACTGATCATGCAATGTTGAGTAAGCAGTAAATGATAAAGCATGGACTAATTTGACATATATATGTATATATACATATAATATATAATTATTGAAATTCACAGTAAGCATAGTGATCATTTGAACTCAGACCAAGGAAATATTTTAGTAGACATATTTATCACTGATATTATTTAAAATTGCTAGTGCATGTAATGATAAAACATGAGACAACTGTTAAAAATTGATTACAGGTTTTGAATTCTCTACTAACAAAAATGTACCTATATGATGTCAGTCCATGTGCCTTCAGCACAGAAGTTCTAAGGTCAGTATGCAAGGTTCCAGTTCCAGGAAAATCATCCTAGGTATGTGTACATTGTCTGAAAGTTACATGATCTGTCTATTGCTGAAGTGTTTGATGCACAATGATTTCTACCTGTTCCACAGTGGTTTCTATCTGTGCCTCCGCTAATAACCTCACTGCTTCAGGAGAAGCAGACTATGACTTCAGATGATCTGCACATTTGGGAAGAGGCAGAAAAGGTAAACACCTTCATTTCTTTCCATCTGGACAGCTACAAAAACCTAAAAATATAAATGTCCTTTTAATTTATGATGATGATCTGTGATGATGAGACTATCTTTACTGCCAAAAAAGTTGAAGTGCCATCTGTTGGGATTTAACATGTTAAAAAGACCAGCGTATCTGGGTGGACTTGGGCATGAACAAGCAAAGGAACCCTTGTCTAATGGAATGATTAAAAGTTTAAAAATGCTGTTTTAATTCAATCAATTAAAAGCATGAGCAGCGTGTGCTTGATCGAATCAGTGTGAAGAATTACATGGAGTCAATGTGCTTGTCAGCAGGAGTGAAAAATTCATGTATCACCTACACACAGCTTGAAATCTGTATCCTTCAATTAGATACAGCAAACAGCCTTTTCCCACATCACAGAAAGGTGGCTGCTCTCTCAGAAGGAAAGAGCGGTGTTTCACCAGAGATATATACTATTAGTTACAAATGACACATCTAGTTTTCACTTTGAAATATTTAGCAAATACCAAATATTGGTTTTGAATACATTTTTGTCTTCATGTTACCCTAAGTTTTATCCTAAGTGTGGAAATGTAGTTTCCCCTTTATTAAAAATGGTTTTGTTTCATTCAAATGTTCTCTTAACATATAACATGTGTATAAATGTAATAAAGTCAATGATGGCTTCAGATGATCATGAAACCTTTGAAGAAATTGTTTTTTTTTTTGAGTCTACATGATATAGTGAAGTTACTGAAGTAGATTTTTACCACGGTAGGCAAATGAGGATAATAAAGATAGTGATGCACTATAACTTACTGGAAACATTAATAAATATTAGTGGGATTGCTGGGTCATATGACAGTTCTAATTTTTAAAGGAATCTCCATACTCTTTTCTATGGTGACTGTACTAATTTACATTCCCATAAAAAAGCTTCCCTTTTTCTAATTCTTCACCAGAAATTTTCATTTTATGCCTTTTTGATAATATCCACACTTGCTATGTTTAAGTGATCTCTTATTTGGTTTTGATTTCCCTAAATAGCGAGCATTTTTTCATATATTCATTAGCCACTTATAATTCTTTTGAGAAATGTCTAATCAGGTCTTTGGGGCTCTTGAGGAGTCATAGAGTGAGGCTGAATAATGGGTATCAAATCAAAACAGGAGGAGTAAGTTCCTTGTGTCGCACAAAACAGTGAGGTAACAAAGGTCAACAGTAAGCTGTTACATATTTCTTAGCAAATAAAAGAGAGGAGCTCCAAGGTTTCAATCATAAGGTTAACAACAAAAAGGGGAAAATGTAATTTACCCTGATTTGATCACTGCACATTTTATGCATGGATTGAAATGTTGCACTGTACTAAATAAATATGCAAAATTTTTATCATTCAAAATTTCTGATGTTTTAAATAGTAAATAAAGGAAAAGATAATAAATATCCTTAAGTCTCTAATGCATTTGCTTTTTTAACATTCCTAGAATCTGACTATGACTAGTAGAATCATTTTCATGACAACAAATTTTCTATACAATGTTCACCATTGTAATTGAACCAAGGAAATCACACATTGAAAGTCAATGGGGAAGAAGAAACCAATATTCATGCTTTATGAAGTAAAAAATAAAATGAAATAAATCCCACTATCCTTAGTGTTTCCACTTCACTAGAACAATGTTTTACACATATTGATTTCTAAAATTCTAAGTCTTTGCTCCCATAATCACATTTGGCTTTTAAATAAAACTTTAGAATTTGAGTGTAAATAAGGAAATTTTGGACTCCTCTCTCCCTATGTCATCCAATAGTCTCATTACATGCGTATCTATTCAGAATATGTATGTGAGCTGAGGTCTCATAGGCTGGATCACCACTAGATGAGCCTCATCAAAAGTAAGTACTTGGTTGTTACTTACAGTTAGCATCTTTTAAGCTTTTTGTCTAATTAATTTAATATCATTAATTTACTTTTGCAAATCCAAAACTTGCTAAAGAATACCAGTAACGATTTTACAAAGGTTGTCACAACTATGTATGCTAGTGAACCTGGACACATCAATAAAAATAAATAGCTCTTTCTGTTGCAGCCCACATAAGCACTCTTTCAGGTTTGATAGTTTTCGAATACAACTGCATCAGACCAAAGAAGGAGTGGGTAATAGAGTATCAAAATATGTATAAAATGCTCCCTGGTGGTCTAGTGGTTAGGATTAAAAATATGTATAATGAATATTTGCTCATTTCTTTATTGAAGAATTATTAATTGAGCACACATGATGAATTATGGTAAAGTTGAAAAATGGAAGATTAAGCAATCACTCCAACAAAAGCATTAAAAACAAATTTAGTAGATGAAGAAAATATAAAAAATAGACATATATATTTATTCAGAATGTGCTGCATGTACCACATTTTTGCTTAAATTATGAATGACAATTTACAAGGCTCAGTCCTACAATAAATTATGCATATTGAATAAAAGACTTCTTGCACAGTAGTCTATGTACACTTAGCAATCAGTAGCTCCTTGATGATTATGGAGATGATATGTATCAGTTTTGTATCCCAATCTAGATTAGAAATTTTTTCTTGCCACTATATTGGGCATTTAATGTACCTACTGGCTAATTGATTCCTGAATGATATTATAGTCTCAGTACAGTTGACATTTTGTTAAAAAATGAAAGAATCAGAATATTTGAAGGTAGGTTGATAGAGATTACATAATCTGAAGAACAGAGAGAAAAAAGATGAAAAATGAAAAAGTCTTAGAAATGTGGGGGACCATGAATTGTACAGACAGTGTAACAGCAATAACAAAAGAAGAGAAAAAGGATGAAGAAACAGAAAGTTATATGTTATGAAATAATTACCAAAATAATTTTACAAATTTATTTACAAAATAAATTTACAAATTTATTGTAAAACATTAGTCTAACATCTATACAGGACACTGAATTCCAGGTGGGCAGGGGATGAAGAAATCTACACTCAGTCCTAGCATGGTCAACTGTTTAAAGAGCGACAGAGAAAGAGAGAGTGAGAGAGAGAGTAACCATAGTGTTGGAGTAGAAATAGTAATATTAGATAAAATAGAATTGAACACAAAATATGGGAATGGATGTTTAGCCTAATAGTGCAGACACTGGTTTGGATGCCTACGTTCCACACTGCAACACCAGCAGCTTGGGCTCCTGATTCCAGCTTTCTTCTAATGTAGACCAGGGTGCAGGGAGACTGGACAGTAAGACTGATTCTCGTAATTGGATTCCTGCCACTGTGTAGGAGATCTAGTTTGCAATCCTAGCCCACTGTGGGTGCAGGCAGTTGAGGACTGGAACAGTAAACGGAGTTCACTTATATTCTTTTTCTCTCTTTCTTTCTCTGTCGAGTTTTTTCCTCTTATTCCTCTACTATAACAAAACAAGATATGTTAATATAGTAAAAAGAGAGATTCGTAATGATGAATCAAACTGTTAGTAATAAAACCATTGGCATATTTATACTTAACAATTGAATCCCACATACATGTAATCTTAACTGATAGAAATAAATAGAGAAGAAAAATATTCAAATTCCAACAATGGATACAACAATTGGGATCAACAAAGATATAGATGACTTGAACAACACTAGAACCCAATTAGACATTTCATACATCGAGTGAACACTCCACCAAAAAAGGTTATTAAACACACAGTCCTCTCATGTATTTCTAAATCATTCTTGAAAACAGTTATGCTATGCCATAAAATACGCCCCCAATAAATTTAAGATATATAAAAACATATGCTTCAACCACAGCTGAATTTACTTAGAAATGAATAAAAGAAAATGTACATATTTCATAAATATGAATAAATTAAACAACATAATCCTAAATAACAAATGAGGTCAAGAAGAAATCACAAGAAAAACAGTATGCCATATTGCCATGAATGCAAACAAAAATACAGCACACACTAAAGCCTATGGGACGCAGCTTCAACCGTGCTTACAAGAAAATTTATAGCTGTAAAAGCCTCCATTACAAGATGAAAGATGTCAAATACATTACTTAACCTTCTGTATTCAGACACCAGGAAAAGAAAAGCCAACTAAGCCTACAGCAAGCAGAGAAAGGAATAATAAAAGTAGAACAGAAGTTAATGAAATAGAAAATAGAGAAAATCAATGAACATAAAAGAAGATTCTTTTTAAAGATTAACAATTGTGAAAATCTTTTAGTTCCACTAAGAAAATAAGTCAGCAGTTTCAAATTACAAATTCATGAAGGAAAGAGAACATCACTAACGGCATAATAACAATTAGAAGTGCTATACAGAAATTTTATAAGTACATGCATGCCAACTAAAGAGACAGACAATTTCGATAACATTGACAAGTTTCTAAAATGATACAAATAACTGAAATTGACTCAAGAAAAGGGAGAATATCTGAATAGATCTGTAACAAGTAAAATTAACACACACACAGAAATATTAAATGAAAAGTCCAGGCCAAGACGCTTTCACAGTGAATTATACTAAGTAATCACATAATAAGTAATTTCAATTCTTCACAAACCCTTTCAAAATATGAAGGAAAATAAAGACATTTCATATAATTCTGAGTCTAGTTTTATATTGACAATGAAACCAAAGATTTTACAATTTAGATCAATATTCCTTATGACTATAGATTCAAATATCATGAATACCATGTACTACCAGACTGATACTGGCACAATTTGGAAAGGATTATATGTGAAAACATAATGGGATATAGCCTAGGGATACACATTTATTTAAATTCCAATTATCGGCCAGCGCCACGCACGGCTCAGTAGGCTAATCCTCCACCTTGCAGTGCCGGCACACCGGGTTCTAGTCCCGGCCGGGGCACCGGATTCTGTCCCGGTTGCCCCTCTTCCAGGCCAGCTTTCTGCTATGGCCAGGGAGTGCAGTGGAGGATGGCCCAAGTCCTTGGGCCCTGCACCCCATGGGAGACCAGGAGAAGTACCTGGCTCCTGCCATCAGATCAGCGCGGAGCGCTGGCCGCAGCATGCAGGCCGCGGCAGCCATTGGAGGGTGAACCAACGGCAAAGGAAGAACTTTCTATCTGTCTCTCTCTCTCACTGTCCACTCTGCCTGTCAAAAAAAAAAAAAAATTCCAATTATCAATTAAAGTAATATATTAAGTTGACAAACTAAAGATCCAATGTGATTATCTCAATAATTACAAAAAGATTACAAAATTCAATATCCTTTCATGACATAAACACTCTCATGACTCAAATTAGAATCTAATATCATCAATCATAAAAGGAACACAAGAAAGAAAAACCCAAGTAACATACTTAATAGTGAGACTACATTTTTCTCCCTAATATTAGGAACAAGAAATGAATGTTGTTGCTTGTATTTTTATTCAACACTATACATGAATTTCAAGAAAGAATAATTAAATAAGAAAAACAAAGGGAATCTACCTTTTTAAAATTCACCTTTTCAATGTTTATTAATATAAAGAGAACAGATTTCATATATACAATTCTATCTATTTTTAAACAAAAGAATGAAAATTATTCTTGTTTGTGTAGTTAATAGAATATTCTAAGGACTTTTCTAACAATTTATTAGAACTGATATATAATGTCATTATTGAAATATATAAAATTGATGTACAGAGTCTAATGTTTTTCAATAGCCTAACAATAAATAATTAGAAAATAAAATTAAGAAGTCAATTCCATTTAGTATAACATAATAGTCATTTAGGAATAGTTTTAACAAAAAGGTTGCATATCTATCCTCTAAAACTAAAATCATTGTTGAAAGAAATTAAAGCTCTAATAGATTAAATATATCTTATTTTGTCAGATCAGGCTTTAGGTATTGTTATGATGGCAATGTCATCCACATTGTCCTACAGATTCAATGCAATATTCTTCAAAAACCCAGTTATTACCTTTTATATTTTTTAATTTTTATTAATATAAACAGAACAGATTTCATGTATTTCATATAGAAATTAACTAATATTTTCCCTCAATTCCTTTCCTTCCTGCCTCTTTTTTCATTATTTTTTGCAAATAGATACTTCAATCTACTCTATTGATATTGATTCTAAAATAATTAAATTAAAATAGCTAAAATAATTTAGAAAATTAAGGGCTTTTTCAACTCAATAACAAAGTGACAGTAACTGTTTTATAAATAGTCCAAGGATCTGAATAACCCTTTGTCCAAAGGAGATGTACAAATGGTCACTAAGCACAAGAAAAGATTCTCAGTGCCATTTGTCATTAGAAAAATAAAAAATACAGTGAGATACAAAATTTTACTATCTTGTTTTCTGGTTGAAATAATTTCATAATCTTCCCACACAGAATTTGGAAAATAGGATTATTTGGTGCTTTTTTCTTTGCAGTGTTGAGTTAAATTTTCACACAAGTAAAAGTTTAATCTGCTGAGGATACTGTAACAAAAAGCCAAAAATGAGGTAGCTCAAAATGCCAGGAATGCCCTATGTTACAGTTCTGGGGATTAAAATGGAGTGATTCTAATTGACATAACTAATGATTCTAATTAAGATCAAGGCCCATATATGAAAACTAAGAATAATAATTTCAAAAAACTGATTGGATGAATCAGCTTCACCAATGGGAACCTATATTCTTGATCCCCTCTTATTCTGCATGATCTTAATTTTAGCAGATTAAAACATGGCACACTTATTTCACAGTTTATCTGTGGCAGGAGTCCTTGCCCAGCTCAGCTGAGTCATCTGCAAGTTTTTAATGAAGCATCTGCCAGAGCTCCATTCTCATTTTGAGGCTCAAATGGGGAAAGGTC
This sequence comes from Oryctolagus cuniculus, assembly GCF_964237555.1. Lineage (NCBI taxonomy): Eukaryota > Metazoa > Chordata > Mammalia > Lagomorpha > Leporidae > Oryctolagus > Oryctolagus cuniculus. The sequence continues at coordinate 25,133,312 of NC_091433.1, forward strand.
TTCTTCCAAGCTCATTCAAGTTGTTGGCAGAATCGATTTTGTTGTGGTTCTACAACTCATAATTGGCTTCTTCAAAGCCAATAAGGAAACAAGCTATATAAACCCTTACTCCTTCAATGACAGCACAATAGGATTTTAGTGTTTGTCACAAGTGGGTGAGGGGAGAACAACCAATCTTTGCTATAGTATTATTATTTTATCTTATTTCTTTATGTTTAGAGTATTTTTTTACTATGGAAATATTCAGCCACAGTTGACAGTTTTTAATTACCAGAATTTGCTTCTTGAGTTGTTTTAATGGCATGAAAAAAACTGAGCAGAGAATATAGAAGATTTTGATATACAGTTTGTTCTCTGTATCCTCTGGTTTTGCACCTGCAGACTCAACCAATCATGCATACAAAACATTTTTAATTGCATCCATAAAGGACATATACAGACTTTTTTGTCATTATCTCCAAAACAGTGCAGTACAACAATCACTTACACAACAACACATTAAGTTATTGTAATTAATCTGAAAGTGATTTAAAGTTTACAGAAATATATGGGTATGTTGTATGGAAATTCTATGCCATTTAAATAAGTAACTTGAGCATCCACAGTTTTGGGGACCTCTGGGGAAGGGAGAGTTGGAATCAATCCCCTGTGGATACTAAATGATGTCTGTACTCATCAACCCCAGCACAATTTCTCCTATTAATAAAATGTTGCATTAGTGCATAACATTTGTGACAATTGATGAGCCAATATCAATACATTATTATTGACTAAAATCCACACCTTATACAGTTTACTTTTTGTATTGTACATCAGAAGAGTTTTGATTTATGTATAATGACAACCATTATTAGAATAAGAGAGGGAAGAGATGTGCAATTCGGGACATGCTCAAGCTGACTTGCCTCAACCGGTGGAGTTAGAAGCATACCAGGGGATTTGAATTCAATCCCATCGAGGTGGCATGTACCAATGCCATCTCACTAGTCCCAGTGATCAATTTCTGTTCACAATTGATTGTAATGATAGGACTAAGAACCAAAAGGATCACATAAATAAGAATAGTGTCTGCAAATACTAGCTGATAGAATCAAAAAGAGAGAGAATGATCCAACGTGGGAAGTGAGATACACAGCAGACCCATAGAATGGCAAATGTCCTAACAGCACTCTGGCCTCAGAATCAGCCCTTAAGGCATGCGGATCCGGCTGAAATGCCCATGAGAGTATTTCAGGCATGGAAAGCCAAGACACTCTGGGGAAGAAAAAAAAAAAAAAAAAAAAAACCTGAATGAAAGATCTCCGCGAGTGAGATGCCAGTGGAAAGAAAGGTCATCAAAGAAGGGGGTACCTTTCTCTGAAAGGAGGAGAGAACTTCCACTTTGACCATGGCCTTGTCTAAAAATGATCAGAGTCAGTGAACTCAGGGGGCTTCCATAGCCTTGGCAGCTCATGACAAGAGCCTAGGTTGATTACTGATGCCATAAACAAGAATGTCAATTTGTTAAGTCAACAACAGGAGTCACTGTGCACTTACTCCTCATGTAGGATCTTTGTCCTTAGTGTGCTGTACATTGAGATTTAATGCTATAACTAGTACTCAAACAGTATTTTTCACTTTATGTTTCTGTGGGGGAGCAAACTGTTGAAATCTTTACTTAATGTATGCTAAACTGATCTTCTGTATATAAAGAGAATCGAAAATGAATCTTGATGTGAATGGAAGGGGAGAGGGATTGGGAAATGGGAGGGTTGTGGGTTGGAGGGACGTTATGGGGGGGAAGCCATTGTAATTAATATTCTGTACTTTGGAAATTTATATTCATTAAATAAAAGTTAAAAAAAAAAAGAATATCACTGCCTTTAAAATCACCTCTGCCCCACGTGTTCATTTATGTATCCCTCCCTCCCTCCGTCCAGACAGCTAGCAAGTGGTGATGCTTTTACTGTCTCCATAGTTTTGCCTTTTCTAGAATGTCATATAGTTGTAAACACATAGCATGTAAACCTTTCACACTGGCTCTTTCACTTATCAGCATGGATTTATGTTACTTCCATGTTCTCTATGGCTTGACTACTCATTTTTTAGTGGTTGATCACTATTTCAAAATATTAATATACCGATAGTTTTTTTGTCCAGTCATCCATTGGTGACATCTTGATTACTTCTAAATTTTGGTCATTATAAATAAGATACCATCAGTAACCATGCATATGCTTTTTTGTAAGAACATAGGCTTTCACTCATTTAAGTAACTATCAGAGAGTACAATTACTAGATCACATGGCTGTGCATATTCAGGTTTGTCAAAGGCTACCAAGATGTCTTCCAAATTAGATATACAATTTTGCATTCTCACTTGCAATAAATGAGAGTTTTAAAAGCTCAACATCCTCTTCAACATCTGATGTTTTCAATATTTTGGACTTCAGTTAGATGATTTTTTTATCTTGTTATTTTGTTTCTATATCTTATTAGGAAGACAATGCTAAAATTATAGGGGGAAAGTGGTCCATAGTGTTCCTTATCAATATACTATGCACAAGTCTTGGCTTATATGTTGAAAAAATTAAGGAATTTTTAAAGAAATTATTTGAAATTTCCTTCAGTTTTTTTCTGAGGTTCAGAAAATTTCAATACAAAAAAATGCATGTATACAGAAGTCTTAAAAATCATTGTCTAAAGCAATGTCATCACTAAAAATTGAAAGTATTGATTTTATCCTTGTTTTCCATATGTTCTCTATTTTTAGACTGTCAAAAAAGTGCATAATATAACATTTGGATGTCTTCTCCTCTACTATATTTTAGAGGGCTATAAAAATAAATGACTCTTATCTATGAATATTCACATTCTTCGATGCTTTCCTTAGGACAAATCACAATTTGCATGGTTTTCCTAAGGATTTTTCATCTGTTATACAGATGTTAGTTTAAATAAAACCTTAGTCTGCAGTTTAAAATTTGTCACTAATAAATACATAAGAATTACTGAAGCATGGTGTGTACATTTTTTTCCTATTTTAACATAAAACTTTCTTAAATGCAAAGCATTTTGATTTGAAGTTGATGACATCAAACGCAGTAATGATTTCCTAGATTCCAAGATTTTCCACCAGCAGACATGAAAATCAAAGCAAACCATGACCCATCTTGACTTAATTCTTTGTTCTGACAAAACAAGTGCATATTTTTTTTCGGTTTCAGGCCTATATTAATTGCTTTTGAAAACAGAAAAGTTCCACAGATATGGCATTTTTATTTAATTTAGAACAAAAGAAACTTCTGTTTTTGTAACTTCTGTTACACAAGTATTATTCCTGACTTCTAGACAGTAATCACAACACTGATATTTATTTCCTAAGAAGGAGGGTCAACACTTAGACTTGGATGTCTGGGGTAAGATCTTTATTTTTATTTTTTGATCAAGCATCTCTATAAGAGTTACTAAGGTAATTCACATATATTTTAAACTAATCCAGACATATTAATTCTTCATGAACAAAAATTTAATTGAAAATTATATACATGTATCAATCCATATAGAGCTCATATTTACACACATAAGAACATATGTACTCAACAGTATTGATTTATGTATATATACTGAGTTGAAGCATCTAACTGATCTGTAACAATCTATAATGAAATTATAGATTCTGTTTTGAAAGATGGGCAAGTTAATACAGATGAAGAACAGGCAGCATCAAACTGATAATTTTGATGATTAAATTTTAATACTCTATAGTAAAATGGAAACAAATGGAATTTATTTTTAGAATTCTTAAAATTAAAGTGTTAAAATATTCAAACTGTTAAGCTCTAAAATACCGAACCAAACAGCTTCATGCACCGTATTCTATGGTGAGGAAATTGACTCCATCAGACTGTGGGAGCCACATACGATTACCAAATTAGCTACGGGCAGGTGTGAGGATGACATACTCACAGATGGAGGAAGTCAGACACAGGAGGATTAAGAAATCTGTTTAAGGAGTCATGACTGGATCCCAGTGTTTATGGGACCTTGTCTGGAGGTTTATTCACTTGATGGACCTGCCTTCTATTTAGTTGCATCATACTCATATCTTGAATTTCTTATTAGCAATGTACATTAAACATCTGGCCCACTCATGAAGGGTTCCATTTAAATTCACAACTCAAACATCTATAAAATCAGGATCTCTACTACAATTTTTCTTTGGTTCATAAGAAACTGACTACTAGGCTCCAACATTATTGTATCTATTTTTTTGTTGTTGTTGACAGGCAGAGTGGACAGTGAGAGAGAGAGAGACAGAGAGAAAGGTCTTCTTCCTTTTCCGTTGGTTCACCCCCCAATGGCAGCTACAGCCGGCGTGCTGCTGCCGGCGCATCACGCTGATCTGAAACCAGGAGCCAGGTGCTTCTCCTGATCTCCCATGCAGGTGCAGAGCCCAGGACCTGGGCCATCCTCCACTGCACTCCTGGGCCACAGCAGAGAGCTGGACAGGAAGAGGAGCAACTGGGACAGAATCCGGTGCCCTGACCAGGACCAGAACCCTGGGGTGCCGGCGCCGCAGGCGGAGGATCAGCCTATTGAGCTGCAGCTCTGGCCTATTGTATCTATTTAGATATAGATAAACAAGAGTTCTTTTCTTCTTTACAAATGATCTCTCATACCATTGCTGTGATCATATAGTAAGTCCAGGACTTGCTGTCTCCCAGGTTCTGCTTCCTACCAACTTTCAGGCAAAGATGACTGCACTGGCAGTGGGAGAGGGGCATTTTCTTAACACTAGTTGAGAATTATGGCCTTATACTATAAAAGGAACCCAATATCCCCTAGTTCCCTCTCCTATACCTCAGTTTATAGTAATTTTAATTACTCTCACAATTTGTTTAATGAACGCCTCTTCTAAATGGACTGGAAATAGCTGTCAACTTTGTTAAGCAACTGGAGCAATACTTAATACTGAATATACTGAAGGTTAATAGCTAGTTAAAGATGACCAGGATTTCTTTAAATTATTACTTTCTGGTCTCATGCTTTTTCCACTTTACCTCTCTCCAACCTCAACTAGAATGAATTATACTATGTTTTAGGTAGTTGGTTAATGGGGAAAAGGGAATGGTATAGTTAAAATATGCTACTGGGTATTTATGAGGTTGTTTGCCAACTAATTGTGTGAGTGTAAGCAGGTGCTTTCTGGAAAGGACAGCTATTCATATCAAAGCATGACAGAATATGTATCAAAACTTGAATATCCTGGCTTGGTCTTTGATTACGTTCTGAAACGGAAGATGCACGGTTTCACTGTCCATTATACACATTCCACACATCTAGAAATAATCAGCCGTTGAGTAGTCCTGCCTTAGGGTGATCAAAAGCATTCAGGGGACCCACACTAAATTGATCTTGGCACTTACTAGCTTCATTGGGTTTTCTCTCAACTTAATTCAAAGTATCAATTATATTGAATTTAATTGAATAATTTATTTATAATTTCTCTATGAGTATGAAAAATGATTTTTTGAATATTTGTTTTACTTTATTTGAAAAGCAAAGTGGCTCAGAGAAGGAGAGACACAGATAAAAAGAGATCTTCCTTCCATTGGTTCACTCCTCAAATGGCCACAATGGCCAGGTAGAGTAAGGTAAAACCAGGAACCCAAAATTTCATTCAGGTTTCCAACATGGGTAGCAGGGGTCCAAGTACTTGTCATCTTCCACTGCTTTTCTAGGTGCATTAATAGGGTGCAGGATTAGAACTGGAGCAGCTGGGACTCAAACCAGCACTCTCATATAGAATGCTTTAACCCATTGTGCCACAGCACCAATCCCAATAAAAAGATTTTTTAGCATTTATTTCACTGTGAAAATAAATAAATGTATTTTTTACCCATATTTTTTAAGAATATCCGTATAGAATTTCTTCCTTTGAAATTTGTCATTCTTCACTTAATTTTTTAAAGGAATTGATTTTATTTAATTGAAAGGCAAAATTACAGAAAGAGAGAGAGAATCTGAGAGATAGATCTCCCTTCCACTGGTTCACTCCCCAAATGGCCATAAAGGCCAGAGCTGAGCTGACCTAAAGCCAGGAGTCAGGAGCTTCTTCTATGTCTCCCATGTGGGTGCAGAGGCCCAGAGACTTGAGCCATCCTCTGTTGTTTTCCCAGATGCATTAGCAGGGAGCTGGATCTGAAGTGAAGTAGCCATAACTCAAACCAACACCCTTACAGGATTCTGGCACTGCAAGCTGGGGCTTTAACACACTGTGTTTTTATAATTCAGACAATAAAAACAGATAGTTATAGTGCAGAAATAGCTAAAAGAATATGCAAAAGACATACAACTGTTTACTGTATCTGGATGAGAAACTGGTGGAGGGATATAGAGAAGAGGGATTTCCTTTTTTCTGATATATCTTGATATATAACAGTTTAAGTTGGATGTACCCCAGTATTGGCTATTTATACATGTATACTCTGTTAGCTCACTCATTCTGTGTTAGTTACTTTGAGCTGCTGTAACAAACATCTCCTGGGCTGGATTGACTAAGCAACAAAAGTTCATTTCTCTGAAAAGTCCAAGATAAAGGTGCAGGCAAAGCAAATGTCTTAGGAGGACTTAATTCATGTTTGCAGAGGATCATCTTCTCATCTCACCTTCATGTGCTGAGAGCAGAGATCAAGCATTTCTGAGATACAAATATCTCAGTATATATTAGTATATATTAATATATACATATATCAGTATATATATTATATATATATATATACTAATTCCATTAATGAGGGTTCTGCCTTCAGGAATTAATTACCTACTGAATTCCCCCTCTCCCCCAAATACTATCTAACTGGGTTTGAAGAATTTCAGCATATTAATTTGGAGAGGACACAAATGTTCTGTGATAAAACACCTCCAAAGACATGGCTTAAGCAGCTCAAATTTATTTCACACTGTTCTAGAGGTAAGAAGACAAAGGGGAAGTTTCTGGAAACACAGGGTTAATCCTGAAGCTTCTTTTGGTTTCTCAGTAGCTGTCAGTCTCACTGTCAGCTCACCTGGCCTCTGTGTGCAAAAGGAGTTGGGATCTGGGACTGTCTGCTGTCTCTTCTTGTCAGAACACTAATCCCATCAGATCAGACCCCACAGTTATGACTTTATTTAATCTTGATGTCTTCCTTAAAGGCCCCATCTCAAAATACAGTTACATTATTTTTAAATTAACTTTCTAGCTATCCTATGGAAAGGCATCCACATACTATACATAAGACAGTATTTTATTAACTAACTCAGTAGGAGTGAGATGATTTACTTGCAAACACTTAGAAGTGACTTTTCTCTAGAACCATTTACAACAATTGAGCTCTCAGTATAAATGTGAATCTCATAATGCAGTGATATAATACAGAACTAGATCCTCTATATGAAGTTTCTAGACTACACAGTGGACAATGAAAGGATTTGATTTTGTTTTTATGGCAACATAAGATAAAAGAGAGAAGGAAGGAAGAGAAATAGTAGTGCTGTGACCAGCACAATAATAATTATAGCCTCCTTTCTAAACTGCTTCTGATGGAATTTTAGAGAGTGTATTCTTGGGTCAAGAGTTGCCTACAAAGTTACATAAGTAGTGAATTGCTTCAATTTCCAGAAAGCAGAAATTAAAGAGAATAAAAGTTCAAATATTTAGAGAGAAAACATCTAAACGTGTGCAAAGAGAGTTGACAGTTCTATGCAGAATGAGATTAAAAGAGTCTTACTTGTCCTCAAGAATATTCAATCCATACATTATAGTCATGGGAAGCATGAGAATCAAATCCAGAACTACAAAAATATTGCCATGTCAATCATTTCTTAAGAACATTTGATTAAAACTACAGGAATTGACCCTTTGTAAAATATGAAGGGAAGAAAGTAGAAGTGGGGATCTAAATTGAGACAAGAATGGTTTCAGTGTCATTGCCTTTATATATGGAATGTGACCATTAGAAAAAAAAAAAAAACTTCTGTTTGTTTCTAGTAAGTCAGTATGTGAGCAACCCTCTGAAGAGAGGCTCCCCATCATCACTTTTAGGACAGTAGCCCCTCAGTACAAGGTAAGGGAAAGAACTGAGAAATTAATGCACTTTGCTTTCTTACAGAAAGATACTCTTTTGTCACCATTACATAACTTCAATCAATGTCAGCCTATTGAGCGATATCAACTAATCTTTGCTTAATAATATAATTCAGTCACCCAGTTTCATGGTAGACTTGGCAATGAGTATCAGTAGTGATGGAACAAGGACATAAGCCTCAGCCATCTTAGGTTCTTGTTCTCCCTGCCTTCTTTCAAGAAACCAGTTCAGTCTCACACCCTGTATTGTTCCCCACCCCACCCCTGCATCCTTGTCCAGGTTTGGAAGCCAGTGGGCCAAACTTGAAGAACCTGTATTAAGAAACTCACCTCTGCCTACTGCCCCCACCCCTACTCTTAGCCAACCTAAGATCTAAAAAGGCCCAGCCTACTGGGGTCTGGGCCCTCTGCCACGTGTTCGAACAGCGTGCACGCTGGCAGTTGCTTGACCTCTGAGTTTATTTATTTATTTTTTTAATAAATTCAGTCTGGCCACAGACTGTATTCAGTCTCCTCTCTAATCTGTGTCTCTTTTCCTTACAAGTAGCACAGCCTTCACTGATGGGGTTCATGTGCAACTCCTTTTTCTGTTAGGGCAGCAATGCAAATACTCCATCTGCAACTTGTTTCATAATTTCTGACCCTCGTAATTGCTTTGGCTGCTTCTCCTCTTGGCACCGTGTTTCTTGGAAGTAAGAGTAGCTCAAGGTGACTGGATGCAGTCTCTGTTCACAGATGTTGTCACTACTCTCCTGTGCTCGCACTTATCAGAACCCATGTCAGATAGAATCCTCAAGAATCCACACCATCATGCTTTCACCTCCAGGAATCCAGAGCCTAACATGCTCACCATCGCCCTGCGGACCATTTCACATTTGTACACGCCTACTTAACAGAAAGATTTCACTATGTGTCCTGCAGCATTTTCATTTCATATAGTAAGAGCCTTCAGGAAATTGCATTTCTAAAGCCTTATAACTACTAAGTAAAGAGTTCTGTCTCATAGTTTCTAAATTCCAGGGCCAGGTTTTTCCTTTAATTGAGTACTGCTGTCTTTGTATATCTCCACAACGTAAGGGTAAGAACAAACCAATAATTTTGAAAAATTAATTTTTTAAAAAGTTACATTAGCAATAAATGTGAAATAAAGCTAGCAAACTGTGAAATCAGGAAACCATAAAAAGGAGACAGGCAGAATGGGTGCCTGCTTCATTAGGGAGACCAGACAATGCTTCACATTTGCCTCGGTGGCCAATTAGAAGCACCTAAGGATACTAGGGAGACTGAAGCATATATTTATTTTGAGGCTGACAAATGACATTTTGGAGTAACCAGTATTTTAAGAGTTGATATCCTAGCCTCATAAACTCATTACCTTCACAGTGATGCCTCAGATGTCTGCAGGACAAGCTGGGGTGACTTGTACGATTGTATCAAGTTGGAGCAAAGGGTTTGGGCTTACATGCCCTTGCACAGCTTAGGCATTTAATGCAACACGACTCTGGGAAGGAGTGTGACCTTAAAAGTGGTGATATCCAGCCAGAGGAAATTTCTGGAAAAGATTGGCAACTGACACTGGTCATTTGGCAGTGCTACAATGCTGGAGAAAGAATTTTTTTTTTTTGATTATTGAGTGAAAACTAAGAGTTAGGGGACAGTGACTACAAAATACTGATTTCCATTTATTGAAAACTTATTGTATGCCAGAAGAGTTAGTTATATTACATCTCATTTTCAAAAGTTCTCAAGGGAGATATTTCCTTCTTACACTAACTTCCAAGGACATGCAACCAATAAAAGCCCAGTCATTGCTCTGAATCAAGGGTACTTGACAAAAATCAAGACTTTTTCTACTATATATATCTTCAAATACTCAAAAAGTCATAAGCCATAAAATTTCACTCAAAATAGATAGCATCAATTGTTTTTAAAATCCCCGAATATTCCAGCCAAATGCAGTAAGTATTGGAACATAGACTAAGCCTAGTTAAGATTAATGTAAGCACACCAAGCAAAAATACAACCAGAATATACTGAAGTAAATGGACAGATGTCTCAGTTTGTCCTTCTTGGATTCATGCTATGTTCTTTAACGGAATTTGTTTCCAGACTCCATTTGTTGTCCTCTTCTTGACCTTAAATGAATATTCCACTTGTGCCATCTTTGTTGTTCAGTGTGATGGTTAATGTCATGTGTTAATCTCAGTAGGTCATAGGATGCTCAGATTAATCATTGTTTCTGGGGTTGTCTGTGTGGGTATTTCCATCTGAGATTAGCGTTTGAAGTGATAAATTCAGTAAAGTCAGATTTTCCTCTTCAATAAGGTCGTATATCACCCAATCCATTGAGAGCCTGAACAGAACAAAAACAAGAAGAATTTGTTCCTTTTTTCACCTGCTTTGCTGGATAGCCTGGAGCATTTTATCTCATCTTCTACTGCCTTCATTCTGGGTTCACATCATTGGCTACCTTGGTTCTCAAGGCTAAAGTACATCAGCTTGCATGTACCTCCAGCAGTGTAGAGGCCTTAGATTATGGGACTTCCTAGCCTCTGCAATTGCATAAGCCAATTTCTCATAATACTGTATACATGTAGGTATTTATATTATATGGAATTGGCGACCCCACCAGGACTAGAATCCAGTGTGCTGGCGCCGCAAGGCAGAGGATTAGCCTACTGAACCGCGGCACCAGCATTTTTTTTTTTTTTTTTTTGACAGGCAGAGTGGACAGTGGGAGAGACAGAGAGAAAGGTCTTCAAGGGGCACCAGATTCTGTCCTGGTTGCTCCTCTTCCAGGCCAGCTCTCTGCTGTGGCCTGGGAGTGCAGTGGAGGATGGCCCAGGTCCTTGGGCCCTGCACCCGCATGGGAGACCAGGAGAAGCACCTGGCTCCTGGCTTTGGATCAGCGTGGTGCGCCAGCCGCAGCGGCCATTGTGGGGTGAACCAAAGGAAAAGGAAGACCTTTCTGTCTGTCCCTCTCTCACTGTCCACTCTGCCTGTCAAAAAAAAAAAAAAAGACACTGATGTCTCTTTTGCTGGTCATAAAGACAGCACTCACAGTCATAACATGGACTATTTCTAGAGATCCACAAATACAGCATTGGTTATTCACCGAATTTCTAGGTAAAAGACATGTTGACATACCTCTTCTAAGGTGAAGGATGAGTAGCTGCCTTGAACCTCTCCTACAATACAAAGCAGGACATTAGCGGACATTCACCCTTGTGGTTAGATGCCTGCCTCCTTCATCAGAGTGCTTGATTTCAATTCCAAACTCCAGGTCATGACTCCAGCTTCCTGCTAATGTAGACCCTGGGAGGCAGTCATGATGACTCAGGCCATTAGATTCCTGATAATTGAGAGGAAATGTGTTTTCAATATATGTGTGTATCCACAACCCATTTATTAGTTTCTCAGAAAATCTTTAAGTTTTGAACGGACCCAGAAGAAACATCTCTGCAATATGCCCAAGCTACTGGGCAAGCTGATCTACCACTTGAGTTATATGATCTGACAGATACAATGGTGCTTCAAGTGGCAGGAGCAGATAGAGACAGTGTGGAGTCTTTGTCAGACCCCTTTGATGAAGTGCAATACAAGCTGTCAGTGTTGTGGAGCAAGGTACTGCCATACTCCTCAGAAAACTACTCCTTGAGAAGGAGCTCCTAAACTGTCACACTGACATATGTATATACAGTGACCAAATGGTAAAAAGTGAACCACCAACTCACCAACTAACCATGCCTCCAGCATTACCAACATAAACTGGTGGCTCTTGACTCACAAGCCATAAAGTTGTGGGTGCACAGCAACACTGCACTAAATGGAAGTGTTACGTAAGTGGACTGCAGCAGGTCTTGAGGGGATATGCAAGTTACACGAAGAACAGTGGCCCAAATTCCAATGGTCCTTGTTCCTTCTGTGCTTCCTTCTCTCTACCAGTCTGAATCCATGGTCTCATGAATAGTTCTTTGTGACCAGTTGACAGAGCAAGGGAAGTCTCAGGTTGGGTCTGTGATGGTGCTACACAATGTGGAAATTTGCACAAGAATAAACTTATCCTTTAATTCAGTTTTCCACAAACTTTTTGAGGTCCCTCCATATTAACTTTATATTGGAGTGTGTCCACTTTACATCACAGTAGTTAAGACACAAGGTAACAAGGTGATGAGGAAACACCACTGTAGGACCCCCTCATCTGAGAAAGAGGTTGGTACATTTTGGTGTGTATACAGGATAGCCATATCATTTTAGAAGGAATTATGATATTATTATCTTTGTTTAGAGATACATATGGTTTTAGAAGATGTGCATGGGTACCAAGTTGACCAAGTGTTTGGATTCACCCTCCCTCTGCCTAACTGCTTGAGCTGAAACATTAATCTTCTCTTGACCTCAGTCTTCAGCCTCAGATTAACTCTATGTTAACAGTTCCCTTTGTCTCAGGCATTGGAAATACACCATCAGCATCCCATGGCTCCAGTCTACAAATGACAGATGGTGGGATTTCTCAGTCCCCATAATCACATGAAAAAACATAATTAATCTCTTCTGTATACTACATTATATCCCTTATTCATTCTGTTTATCTAGAGAACTAAGATTATTGCATACTGAAAAGTGTGACAGAATGACTTTATGTGGGCTGCAAAAAGTAGATTTTTGAGGTGGGTATTTAATGCATCAGTTAAGAAGCCTTTTGGGGTACGCATACCCCATATTGAAGTGCCTGGTTCAAGGCCTTGCTGTTCTGCTTCTAATACAGCTTCCTTCTAACGAGCACCCTGGCAGACAGCAAGTGATGGCTCAAGCACTTGTCCCTGACACCCAAGTGAGAGACCTGGATTGAGTTCCTGGCTCCTGGCTTCAGCCTCGCTCTGCAGGAGCTCTTGTGAACATTTGGGGAGTGAACCAGCTGACAGAAGTGTTTTTCATTTTTGCTTTCTTTCTCTCTCTCAGTCTCTCTCTCTCTCTCTCTCTCTCTCTAACTCTGTCTTCTCCCTCCCTCTTCTCTCCCTCCCTTGCAAATACAGTGGGTAACATTTACCACTCTTAGAGAACATATTAAAAGTGGCAAGAAAAAATTTAAGTTGTTTCACAGTGACCTCTCTAACTACAACCACTTCATTTAAGTAATTTTTCTGGAGTCTGCAGAAATAGTAATTGCTTTCCCAAACACATATCAAGCCTACATATATTTTTTTCTTTATTATACCAGACCAGTAGTTCTTTTCAAGGAGAGTAAAGATGCTGGAACAGTCAGACTAACAGTTTAAATGTGGAGTTAAAAAATGGAATCTTTTAAGGCAAATGTAAATTTACTAATAGTCTTGGACTCCAGCACCTGGATTAATATAAATATTCATATGTGATAAAGTCTTATCTTCATATTTCTGGGGATATTTTATGTAAACAAAATATTTTTCTTTCTTTCTTACATGAATTATTGTTTTTCTTTCTCTCTCTCTCTCTTTTTTTTTTTTTTTTTTTTTGAGAGGCAGTATGGACAGTGAGAGAGAGAGAGAGACAGACAGAGAGAAAGGTCTTCCTTTGCCATTGGTTCACCCTCCAATGGCCGCCACGGCCAGGGCATCGCGCTGATCCGATGGCAGGAGCCAGGTGCTTCTCCTGGTCTCCCATGCGGGTGCAGGGTCCAAGGATTTGGACCATCCTCCACTGCACTCCTGGGCCATAGCAGAGAGCTGGCCTGGAAGAGGGACAACTGGGACAAACTCCTGCGCCCCGACCGGGACTAGAACCCGGTGTGCCGGCACCGCAGGTGGAGGATTAGCCTATTGAGCCACGGCGCCGGCCAATGATTGGGTTTTATCATGCATACTTTTCTATATTTTGCCTTTTTTCAGTAAATTTCAGTTTCTGATAAGCCTCTTTGCTTTTTTATGTATAATCATGGGTCCACACATAATTTATTTACATTATCTGCAATTAAGGAATATACATATTGTTTCCAATTTTTTACTATATGACAGAGAACTGGGTGTCCTCCCAAATGTGTACTTTTCCACCCATAGCATGTATGATCAGCTACCACTAGAAGTACATGGTGAGTTTGAAATTATATGTGCAAGAACTTGAACCTCAAGTCATGTGATTACTTCTAACCAAAGCAATGTGAAAGTACATTATAGATCTCTTTCAGGTTAGGGCTTTTAAGAAACAGGTACTGTGGGAGTGGGCATTTAGTCAAGTGGTTAAAGCACCTGTATCTCACATCAGAGTACCAGGATCTGATTCCTGGCTCTGGCTCCTGATTCAAATTTCCCACCAATGCAGGTTCCAGTGAGCAGTGATAACAGTTCATATAATTGGGTTCCTGCCATCCTTGAAGGAGACTTGTCTCAGCAGAGGCCTAGCCACATTTGGGGAGTAAGCCAGCAGATGGGTCAGTGCTCACTCTCTCTCTCTCTCTCTTCTCTCATGATACACTTCTCTGTTGACTACCTATAAGCCAAACTTTGTTTCACAATCCCCCACTAGTTCATAATGAAAAAAAAAAAAAAAAAAACAAACAAAACAAACAAACAAACAAAAAAAAACAGAGAGGGCAAGACAGAAATTTGACCTCACTGTTAAAGATGTCAGTTGGGGACCGGCGCCGCGGCTCACTAGGCTAATCCTCCACCTTGCGGCGCCAGCACATCAGATTCTAGTCCCAGTCAGGACACCGGATTCTGTCCCGGTTGCCCCTCTTCCAGGCCAGCTCTCTGCTGTGGCCCGGGAGTGCAGTGGAGGATGGCCCAAGTGCTTGGGCCCTGCACCCCATGGGAGACCAGGAGAAGCACCTGGCTCCTGCCTTCGGATCAGCGCTGTGCGCCGGCTGCAGCGTGCCGGCCGTGGCAGCCATTGGAGGGTGAACCAATGGCAAAAGGAAGACCTTTCTCTCTGTCTCTCTCTCTCACTGTCCACTCTGCCTGTCAAAAAAAAAAAAAAGAAGAAGATGTCATTTGGGAATACTGCATTCCGTACTGGAGTACCTGTGTTCAATGGGCAAAGGCAGACGATGGCTCAAGTAGTTGAGTCTCTGCCACATACAGGGAAGACATGGAATGAGTTCTGTATTCCTGGTTTCAGCCGGCCCCAGCATCAGCTACTCTGGACACTGTAGAGTGAAATAGTGAATAGGAGATCCCTCTGTGTCTGGCATTCACTTTCTCTCTGTTTTTTAATAACATTAAAAAATGTGTTTTTTTAAAGGAAGTTAGAATAGTAGCAGCACCAGTCTCAGAAGAGACTTTTTTGAGTTTTTTTTAGTACTGTGTATCAAGACAGCTTAGGAGGGATGATAAACTATACAGCACTCCAGATAAAATTATGAGGAACAAAGCAAACAGAAAATGCTGAAATTGCAAGATTGATAGAAATCATTTTGGCTGATAAGAAATTGCTCAAAGTGAAGGTAAACATTATTTGGAGATCTCACACACACACCTTGTAACAAGATGTCTGTTTTGACCAGCAAATATTTGGGGAGTCAGTAGCAGTTTCTTTCTTGATATCGAACTCAAATAGTCAGATATGTACATCTAAGACTTTTTTAAAACTGCTCTATTATCTTTCAACCTACCAAATACTTCTTATGTCTTTATATGTTTTTAGCTAAGCCAACAAAGGTTGAAAATACACTTCAATCACCTGAAATATGTGCTGTGTATCTCACAGCGGGAGGCAGAGGCTGTGTGTAGCTGCTAACACTGGAGGACGCCAAGCTGAGATTACATGACTTTTACTACCGTTCCAGCTTCATTATTAATTGATTGAGCCGGAGCAGTTTATATATGTTTTCTTTTCTCCCTTTCTGTTACAGGGCCATTAAATTAGAAATCTCATTAGTTCACTTTTATCCATAAGAAAATATACTTGAAAATACAGAGGCGATTATAAAATTCATACAATATTATATAATAAACCACAATAATCTACCTATTGCTTTTTGCCTACTCATTGCTTAGTGATTTATGTAAATATCAGCAGTATGTCTTCTCCACATCAAAGAGGTAATTTAGTGTGGTGTTTAAAACGTGGGCTCTGTGGAGTGAGCACTGGGGCATGGATTCTGTCACTATTTGGAACTTCCGCATTTCACACTGGAGTGTCTGGTTTGCATCCCAGCTCCACTCCCAATTCCTGCGCTCATGTGGGAAACCTGCATTGAGTTCTGGCTCCCAGGCTTTTGGAGAGGGAATCAGCCTATGAGTGGTCTCTGTCCCTGTCTCTGTCTTTGTCTTTCTCTGTCATTTTCCTCCCACATAAATAAATAAACAAATAACTTAAAATAAATCTTTACAAAAAACAGGCTCTCGAACAGACTGTCTGCATACATATGTTATTAATGATACTTCTTTGAAAAAGTTATTTGGGGCCTGTGTCATGGCGGCCATTTGGGGAGAGAATCAATGGAAGGAAAAACTTTCTCTCTGTCTCTCTCTCACTGTCTATATCTCTATCTGTTAAAAAAATGAAAAAGTTATTTAATCTCTCCCTATTTCTTCCCTTTCTTATAAAACAAGAAACTATTTCATTGAGTTGTTGTAATTGCAATAAGTTAAATATATGTAATGAGCTTGGGGCCCTGATCATATGATCTCAATAACTGTTTGAGATTGTTGTTATTTTCATATAACTTGTCATTTATTTAATACATAAAAGCTCTATTAGCATTTTGAATATGCAAAAATTGATACTTAAACTCCCACTTCTCATGAAGATTTACATGTTCATATGTTGTTGATTAAACTCTCTTGGAACACAAATTTTAGGGCCAGATCTGCATGGAAAAAACAAACTCTATATTCCCTTCCTATTTCTGCTCTTTGTAGATTATTCCTGAAAGTTTATTTCATGAAATTTTTTAGAATATGTGAATCTCCAGGTATTATTTTAAACTTCCAGAGAATGGAAAACTTAAAATGTGAATTAATGGAAAATATAAAACATACATTCTTTTTTAGGCACCAAAAATGTATATTTTTCTTCTTTCTGATATTGCCTTCAAAAAAATAAAAACTGATAGATTTGAGTTGTAAATTGAAAAGATTGATAAAGCTATTTTCTATCTGAAATATCAAACTGATCCAATATTTATTCATATAACTTTTTAAAACCAAGTGCCTTTAGTTTTCAGAATTGCTACTTGGGACTAACCTGGACTTTATCAGGGATCTGTAATATGCCCTATTTTTAAAATTTCCAATGTTTTCTGCATTATGTAAATCTAATCTACAGCTATTATTTTGAGTAAAATTGACTTGGCAATTGTGGTTCTGTTGTAGTTGGAAAATGCTAACTCACAATGAAAAAGTGATTTGAATTGTAAGGAATATATTTGACTACTGAATAATAATCATGTAATAAAATTGTGATTCTAACATAGAAAATACACCTTAAAAAGCCAGTTTTATGTGAAAGGCATTTAGTGCAGTGGTTGAGATGATACTGAAGACACATCCCAGAACTTTGGTTCAAGTCCTGGATCTGATCTCAATTCAAACTCCCTGCTAGTGTGCACTCCCAGAGATAGCCGGTGATGGCTCAGTGGGTTGGCTCCTGTCACCCATGTGAGAGACCTGGGTTGAATTCACACTTCCTAGTATATGGCTGGTCCAGATCAGTGGTTGCAGATGTCTGGAGAGCGAACCAACAAATAGAGACTCTCCACCCCCCCCACACTACTTTGAAATAAATAAACAAATAAATAAGTAAATAAAGTTTTTAAAGTGAAATTCCAAGTTGAATAGTGTTTATTTTGTAACTAGAACTGAATTAGGTTTTTAAAAATCATAGAGGCAAGATGGCGGAATAGGAAGGGAGCACACTGATAGTCTGGGGAGAGATAGTTTAATAAAAGTGGAGATACTGCAGGTTCAAGGAAGAGTAGGGGAGGAAACAGCAGAAGAAACTCTTCTGGAACGCGTGATTCACAGTGGACCTGCGTGGAGAGCGTGGGAGCCCACAGTTCGGGACACCAGTGGCAGACTCAACACACCAGCGCTGGAACGCGAGGTGAGCCGAACCTCAATAGCCCAAGACACCGGCAGGCAAGTGGAGAGAGGAGACTAGAGGGAACGACACCCGGCGGGGGGGGGAAGTTCACCAGGCTAACTGGAAGAGAGAGAGAGAGAAAAAAATAAAAAAGGTGACTGGTACGGACACGGGTTTCTCTCTCTCTGCTCACCTCTCAAGGGCGAGCAAGACAAAGAACAGGCACCATCTTGGACATACGTCATAAGCAGAGTGACCTCAGGTCTGCACCAGCCCTGAGCCTAGCAGAAAAACCTGACTCTGGGTGGGGCGAATTAACAGATTAGGACCTAGTGAATTTGTGGTGCTACTGAACTGAGACTGTGAAAAAAGAGACGGTGGGGGAGAGAACTCATGGAATTCACGTGAGTACTCTCCAGAGACGCTATAATTCCGTAACTTTGGCAACCCAGTGGGAGACTGAAGGAGAATTTGAGCCCACTCTGAGGGCCAAACAGATTCCCTGTGTGGTCCTTGGGAAAGAGCTTCCAATCTCTGGCTCCTGTGGGTATATCATTTGCCTGCTAACTACCTCCAACTTCGTTCAGCTGTGCGGAATTACTTCCCTTTTGATTCAAAAAAAGAAAGAGAGAGAGAGATTTACCACGCCTAACCTGGGAGTGTCACCTTTGGCACACCAAACAGAGCTCTCAGGCCACACCCATCTCAAGCCCTAAGGCTCCATCAAAAACAGATAGTCCACTTAATCTAGAGTCATAGTATAACAAGAAAAAGCACCACAGTGAAGAAACCAAATATCTCCAATATGCCAAATAACAAATGCAAAAACCAAGGTAATAAAAACAAGGAAGTCACCATGATGCCCTGAAATGAAAAAGACACCCCAATTCAAGATTATGAAGATGATGACATAGAAGAAATGCAAGAAGCAGATCTCAAAAAATTGATAAGAACATTAAGAAGTTCTCAAAAACAAATTCTTGAACTACAGAAATCCTTAATGGACAAGATAGAAAATCTCTCTCGTGAAAATGGAATATTAAGGAGGAATCAAAATGAAACGAAACAACTAGTACAACAGGAAACTGGGATAGTGACTGAAGTGAAGAATTCAATAGATCAAATGAAAAACACAATAGAGAGCCTTACAAACAGAATGGGTGAAGCAGAAGAGAGAATATCAGACTTAGAAGACAGAGAACAGGAAAGGATACAGTCAGACCAAAGAAAAGAAGAGGAAATTATAAATCTAAAACATATTGTCAGGAATCTTCAGGATACTATTAAAAAACCCAACATTCGGGTTCTAGGAGTTCCTGAAGGCATGGAGAGGGAGAAAGGATTAGAAGGCCTTTTTAGTGAGATATTAGCAGAAAATTTCCCAGGTTTGGAGAAGGACAGAGAAATCCTAGTACAGGAAGCTCACAGAACCCCTAATAAACACGACCAAAAGAGATCCTCACCACGACACATTGTAATTAAACTCTCCACAGTGAAACATAAAGAAAAGATCCTAAAATGTGCAAGAGAGAAACGTCACATTACTCTCAGAGGATCTCCAATCAGACTCACAGCTGACTTCTCATCAGAAACTCTACAAGCTAGGAGGGAATGGCGAGATATAGCCCAGGTACTAAGAGAGAAAAACTGCCAGCCCAGAATATTATATATCCTGCAAAGCTATCATTTGGGAATGAAGGTGAAATAAAGACTTTTCATAGCAAACAGAAATTGAAAGAATTTGTCGCCACTCGTCCAGCCCTGCAAAAGATGCTTAAAGATGTGTTGCACACAGAAACACAGAAACACGGTCACCAATATGAAAGAAGGTAAAGGAAGGAAACCTCACAGCAAAAGATCACAGGGAATTCAAAGCATATATTAGAACTTATCTTGGCAAATGGCAGGGCAAAGTTACCACTTTTCATTAGTCACATTGAACGTTAATGGCCTGAACTGTTCAGTTAAAAGACACCGATTGGCTGATTGGGTTAAGGAACAAAACCCATCTATTTGCTGCTTACAAGAAACACATCTTTCCAACAAAGATTCATACAGACTGAAAGTGAAAGGCTGGAAAAAGATATACCATGCCAACAGAAATGAAAAAAGAGCGGGCGTAGCCATCTTAATATCGGACAACATAAACTTTACCACAAAAACTGTTAAGAGAGACAAAGAGGGGCACTATATAATGATTAAGGGATCAATACAACAAGAAGATATAACAATTATCAATGTATATGCACCTAACTACAGGGCACCGGTTTATCTAAAAGATTTGTTAACGGACTTAAAGGGAGACTTAGACCCCAATACAATAGTACTGGGGGACTTCAATACTCCACTCTCAGAAATAGACAGATCAACAGGACAGAAGATCAACAAGGATACAGTAGATTTAAACGACACTATAGCCCAAATGGATCTAACAGATATATACAGAACTTTCAATTCTACAGCTAAAGATTTTACATTCTTCTCAGCAGTACATGGAACCTTCTCTAGGATTGACCACATACTAGGCCATAAAGCAAGTCTCAGCAAATTCAAATGAATTAGAATCATACCATGCAGCTTCTCAGACCATAAAGGAATGAAGTTGGAAATTAGCAACTCAGGAATCCCTAGAGCATACGCAAACACATGGAGATTGAACAACATGCTCCTGAATGAACAATGGGTCCTAGAAGAAATTAAAAGAGAAATCAAAAACTTTCTGGAAGTAAATGAGGATAACAGCACAACATACCAAAACTTATGGGACACAGCAAAAGCAGTGTTAAGAGGAAAGTTTATATCAATAGGTGCCTACATCAAGAAATTGGAAAGGCACCAAATAGATGAGCTTTCAATTCACCTCAAGGATCTAGAAAACCTACAGCAAACCAGACCCAAATCTAGTAGGAGAAGAGAAATAATTAAAATCAGAGAAGAAATCAACAGGATTGAATCAAGAAAAACATTACAAAAAATCAGCCAAACGAGGAGCTGGTTTTTTGAAAAAATAAACAAAATTGACACCCCATTGGCCCAACTAACTAAAAAAAGAAGAGAAAAGACCCAAATCAATAAAATCAGAGATGAAAAAGGAAATGTAACAACAGACACCACAGAAATAAAAAGAATCATCAGAAATTACTACAAGGACTTGTATGCCAGCAAACAAGGAAACCTATCAGAAATGGATAGATTCCTGGACACATGCAACCTACCTAAATTGAACCAGGAAGACATCGAAAACCTAAACAGACCCATAACTGAGACAGAAATTGAAACAGTAATAAAGGCCCTCCCAACAAAGAAAAGCCCAGGACCAGATGAATTCACTGCTGAATTCTACCAGACATTTAAAGAAGAACTAACTCCAATTCTTCTCAAGCTATTCAGAACAATCGAAGAAGAGGGAGTCCTCCCAAATTCTTTCTATGAAGCCAGCATCACCTTAATTCCTAAGCCGGAAAAAGATGCAGCACTGAAAGAGAATTACAGACCAATATCCCTGATGAACATAGATGCAAAAATCCTCAATAAAATTCTCGCCAATAGAATGCAACAACACATCAGAAAGATCATCCACCCAGACCAAGTGGGATTTATCCCTGGTATGCAGGGATGGTTTAATGTGTGCAAGACAATCAATGTGATACACCACATTAACAGACTGCAGAAGAAAAACCATATGATTATCTCAATAGATGCCGAGAAAGCATTTGATAAAATACAACACCCGTTCATGATGAAAACTCTAAGCAAACTGGGTTTGGAAGGAACATTCCTCAATACAATCAAAGCAATCTATGAAAAACCCACAGTCAACATCCTATTGAATGGGGAAAAGTTGGAAGCATTTCCACTGAGATCTGGTACCAGACAGGGATGCCCACTTTCACCACTGCTATTCAATATAGTTCTGGAGGTTCTAGCCAGAGCTATTAGGGAAGAAAAAGAAATTAAAGGGATACAAATTGGGAAGGAAGAACTCAAACTATCCCTCTTTGCAGATGACATGATTCTTTATTTAGGGGACCCAAAGAACTCTACTAAGAGACTATTGGAACTCATAGAAGAGTTTGGCAAAGTTGCAGGGTATAAAATCAATGCTAAAGCAATCTTGTACAACAAAAACAAAGCCGGAGGCATCACAATACCAGATTTCAGGACATACTACAGGGCAGTTGTAATCAAAACAGCATGGTACTGGTACAGAAACAGATGGATAGACCAATGGAACAGAATTGAAACACCAGAAATCAACCCAAACATCTACAGCCAACTTATATTTGATCAAGGATCTAAAACTAATTCCTGGAGCAAGGACAGTCTATTCAATAAATGGTGCTGGGAAAACTGGATTTCCACGTGCAGAATCATGAAGCAAGACCCCTACCTTACACCTTACACAAAAATCCACTCAACATAGATTAAAGACCTAAATCTACGACCCGACACCATCAAGTTATTAGAGAACATTGGAGAGACCCTTCAAGATATTGGCACAGGCAAAGAATTTCTTGGAAAGACCCGGGAGGCACAGGCAGTCAAAGCCAAAATCAACTATTGGGATTGCATCAAATTGAGAAGTTTCTGTACTGCAAAAGAAACAGTCAGGAGAGTGAAGAGACAACCGACAGATTGGGAAAAAAATATTTGCAAACTATGCAACAGATAAAGGGTTAATAACCAGAATCTACAAAGAGATCAAGAAACTCCACAAAAACAAAACCAACAACCCACTTAAGAGATGGGCCAAGGACCTCAATACACATTTTTCAAAAGAGGAAATTCAAATGGCCAACAGGCACATGAAAAAATGTTCAAGGTCATTAGCAATCAGGGAAATGCAAATCAAAACCACAATGAGGTTTCACCTCACCCCGGTTAGAATGGCTCACATGCAGAAATCTACCAACAACAGATGCTGGCGAGGATGTGGGGAAAAAGGGACACTAACCCACTGTTGGTGGGAATGCAAACTGGTCAAGCCACTATGGAAGTCAGTCTGGAGATTCCTCAGACACCTGAAGATAACCCTACCGTTCGACCCAGCCATCCCACTCCTTGGAATTTACCCAAAGGAATTTAAATTGGCAAACAAAAAAGCGGTCTGCACCCTAATGTTTATTGCAGCTCAATTCACAATAGCTAAGACCTGGAACCAACCTAAATGCCCATCAACAGTAGACTGGATAAAGAAATTATGGGATATGTACTCTTTAGAATACTATACCGCAGTAAGAAACAATGAAATCCAGTCATTTGCAACAACATGGAGGAATCTGGAACACAATATGCTGAGTGAAATAAGCCAGTCCCAAAGGGACAAATACCATATGTTCTCCCTGATCGGTGACAACTGACTGAACACCAAAAAGGAAACCTGTTGAAGTGAAATGGACACTATGAGAAACGGTGACTTGAACAGCATAGCCCTGACTGTTAATGAACAACTCAATACATTATCCCTCTTAGTAGTTTTTTATGTCTGTTCTACTTAATATGACTGGTTTAATTCTGTAATTAATACACAGTTATTCTTAAGTGTTGAAATTTAACTGAAATGTGATCCCTGTTAAACATAAGAGTAGGAATAAGAGAGGGAAGAGATGTACAATTTGGGACATGCTCGGGCTGACTTGCCCCAATTGGTAGAGTTAGAAACATACCAGGGGACTCCAATTTAATCCCATCAAGGTGTCATGTACCAATGCCATCTCACCAGTCCAAGTGATCAATTTCAGTTCACAATTGATCATAATGAAAGGACTAAGAGTCAAAGGAAGCACATAAACAAGTCTAGTACCTGCTAATACTAACTGATAGAATAAATAAAGGGGAGAGTGATCCAACATGGGAAGCGAGATACTCAGCAGACTCATAGAATGGTGGATGTCCTAAACAGCACTCTGGCCTCAGAATCAGCGCTAAAGGCATTCCGATCTGGCTGAAAAGCCCATGAGAGTATTTCAGGCATGGAAAGCCAAGACACTCTGGCAAAAAAAAAAAAAAAAAAAAAAAAAAAAAAAAAAAAAAAAAACAAACCTAAATGAAAGATCTCTGTGAGTGAGATCCCAGTGGAAAGAACAGGTCTTCAAAGAAGGAGGTACCTTTCTCTGAAGGGAGGAGAGAACCTCCACTTTGACTATGACCTTGTCTAAACAAGATAAGAGTCGGTGAACTCAAAAGGCTTCCATAGCCTTGGAAACTCATGACTGGTGCATAGGGAGATTACTTATGCCATAAACAGGAGTGTCAATTTGTAAAGTCAACAACAGGAGTCACTGTGCACTTACTCCTCATGTAGGATCTCTGTCCTTAATGTGCTGTACATTTAGACTTAATGCTATAATGAGTACTCAAACAGTATATTTCGCTTTGTGTTTCTATGGGGGTGCAAACTGTTGAAATCTTTACTTAATGTATACTAAACTGATCTTCTGTAAAAAAAAAAAAAAAAAGAAAGAAATTATCAATTCCCAACTTGACTCTCACTGGGATTAAACATGACAATAGGTCTGATCTGATTTCATCATCATTTAAAAAATCATCTATTATTTTTCACTTTATGTTTGTGTGGGAGCAAACTGTTGAAATCTTTACTTAATGTATGCTAAACTGATCTTCTGTATATAAAGAGAATCGAAAATGAATCCTCATGTGAATGGAAGGGGAGAGGGAGTGGGAAAGGGGAGGGTTGTGGGTGGGAGAGACGATATGGGGGGGAAGCCATTGTAATCCATAAGCCGTACTTTGGAAATTTATATTCATTAAATAAAAGTTAAAAAAAATCATAGATACATATTATATTGTTTGAAGTAGCAACATCTGGGATCCTGCAGTTTGAATTTCTCCTTGAAACCCATATTGAAATTTAATTGCCCCATGATATTTAGAGGCGACACCTTTAAGAAGTTATGCAGTCATCAGGGCTCCACTCTCATGATTGCCATTGTCACAGGACTGGGTAAATCACTCAGGTACAGCTTGGATATAAAAGCAAGGTGTTTTCTACCCTGTGTACTTTATTGTGTGTGTACTCTCTGTCCTGTGCATGCTCCCTTGCTTTCTACCACGTTATGAATCGGCACAAAGGCTCTCAGTAGATGTGGGCCCTTAACCTTAGACTGCTGAACCTCCAGAAGCATGAACTAAATTAACTTCTATTATAATTCACCCAATCTTTGGTATCTTATTTTAGCAGCAGAAAATATAAAAAGAAAAGAGGTGGTAAAGTTCATGAAGGCAGAAATACTTTATTAGATGCATAGTGAAAAATACCTTAATATTGGGTGACTTTGAACACATATTTAATTTTTCCAAGAATTTGAGTATCTCCTTTTAGGAATGCAAATCTGCATGGAGGAGTGTTGACTGGGGAAAGGGCACAGGCAGCTAGTGACAATGGCAATGTTACCCAGGGATGGTCATGTACAGAGCAGCAATGACTTGGTCTATCCAGCTAGGCCCTAACTGTTAAAAGGTACCCACTGATCTTCCTGGTCCTATGGAACTGCTTTGACTCTTAGAAGATTTTCAAGTGGATACCATAGGCGTCGATTAATTTTATAAGACGCTGTTTCTCTTTCATTCTGTTCTAATTAATACAACAATAGTTTTACATGGGAACAACCAAAATGTTGAAATGATATCATATTGAGGAGATCTCAGATCCCAATGAAATATCATGATTTGAAGCTAGAATGTGTGAACCAGACAGACTAATGTCTTGTTCATGCTTTTTCTTACCTACAAATGGTACCAGATTACTTTACCACTCTGACTTTATTCTCCTTGTTTATAAAATTGAATTGATATTTTTTGGCCTGGAGGCTTATTCTAGGGATTGAAATAATGCTAGCATCCAACATTGGATCTGACAAACAGAGCTCAATAAAGGTAACAGAATAGATACACCCAAACATGATTTGGTCATTTCTCTCTGTATCTAACCCTTCCTCAACCACTGAAATACTTTCTGGAGTAATTCACCCCAAACTATGTTGTAGAACTGTATTGGACATTATACACTGTGGTGCATAATCTAAAAGCGACTAGTAAAAACTGTTTGTATTGTTTGCATTTTTCATACATGGAGAAAACTCTAAGTGTAAATAAGAACAGCTATCTGGTTAAAAGTATGATCAGCTTATTATTAGAAGGCAGTGCTTTTTACTCAATTCCTGATCTCCACGCTGAGGGATTTTCTCTAAACATTTCTGTATGCACTTAACATCTCCACATTTTTCCTTCTTGCTGCCAGTATGGAACATATATTCTCCCAATGCCACTGCCACCACCATTCATAGTAAAGGGCCGTCCCAGTTCAGCATTGCCTAGAGTTGAGTGAGTGAATTTCCTCAAATCTGTGATTCATATTAGTGTCTCCATGTATCTCTTGTACTCAGTTGTGTCCTCTTACCTAACTTTATCCGTGATAAAGAACTGCTTAGATCTTCTCGTAACTCTCCTTGGTTGTATTTCTCCACTTGCTCAGAAACTTGGTGGAGAAAGGAAGACCCCACTTCAAGACCCCCCTGGAGCACACACTTAGGTTGAAGGAAGACTAGAAGAATTTCTAATTCACTGAAAAATTCAATCATCCTAATTAAATTTATTCAAATTTGATGGGCTACCCTTATAACTCAGCATACACTCCGACCACTTCTATGGCAAAGGTGAGCATGCATGCGGCAGAGCACATCGAATTCTGCACCCTATTGGAGTCTGTGAGTTGGAGAGTTCAGCCTCCAATTCCAGCTTCCTGCTGCTGTAGCTGGGGTGCAGCTGGGATGGCTTGAATGTTTGGTTACTATTGCCCACAAGTGAGACCTGGATTGATTTCCCAGCTCCCAGCTCATGAGCCTTTGGAAATGTACCAATGGGTAATCAGTCTCTTTCTCTCTCACTCTCTCCTTCTCAAATAACTTTTTAATTATTTTTTTGCAAACGTTGGTGAGGAATATGGCTGTTAGGCTTTTCTTTGTGGACAACACTACAGCGAAGCTATAGGAAAACTGCCATGGATTATACATGAGGTGATGCATTTTTACTACATGTATCATGAGAAAACAAAAACAAATGAATTACAATAATGTTTGAGTACCTAACAGGTGACAATTTCTAGGCAAAAAAAGTGTCCTTTTTTTGAGCTTCAGGGGACTTAGGTAACCTGAAAAAGCACATCTAGTAACAGTGGATTGTAGGTTAAAGCACAAGTGATTGATTCCAAAGTCTGTTATCTTTAATGGTATATTGTAAGCCTGAAGAATTCTCACACTAGCTAGAGAGGTAAGATATATGATTTCGGATATATATGTACATTTTCTGCTTCTCCAAAAAGAACATATATATATATATAAATATATTTATTTATAATGTATATATGTATATCTATAATGTGTACAAATAATGTATATATGTATATATAATGTAAATTTTAATGTGCAGTTCAAACTCAGTGAAATGAAATTATAGAGAGAGAGCATTATAGAATAAGTCTAGTCAGAGAAAAAAGCATACATAGCAATACATATTATAAATGTGTATAGCTCTTTACACACACAAGGACATCCACATATATAAATATATTCACATTTCTTCTCAACAGATAGACCAGTAGACCTTCCATTAACTTCAGCAGGCATATTCTTGAATTGTACCCATTATCTGTATTAAATATATAATGTCCCAAGTGTGCAGTCATGTTAACCCACAATGAAGAATGACTTAGTTTTAAAATCCACGCACTGGGAACATTTCTGATTCTGAAGTATTTGCATTTGAAAGGACAGAAATTCTTCATAGAAACTGTCAGTAGCTCAATGCCTCCTATTAGAGGACAGTTTATTGTAAAGAAGGAGCATCGTGACTGGAAATTCTTCTCCCCAGGCAGAGAGACACACTTTCCCAACACAGTTTGATGAATCTGGGTTTAGTTGGCTCATTGCCCATTCCTCCAGAGCAGAACATTTTCTCTATGCACATTTCAGCACATAATATATAAGAAGTTCGTCTCCAAAACACAATATAAGCAATCCATTTATTGTTCAGTCAATACTATCATTCACGGAGCTAAATATTCATGTTTATTATTGAATCACAATTGCATTATCATCATTAAAAATGTTCCACTATCTTTTTTCTGAGTGCCTAGCAAGACATAAATTGAGTGTGTGTTTCCTAAGGAAGTTAACATTCTAAATAAAATTGCAAGCTTTTAAGTATAGTGCATGACAATAAAATAATCTGTTTAATTTTATGTTTGGTTGGCATGTTTTTATATAATCTTATCATTAAGATAAGAATTGGTATGTCTAACACGTACTAAATTATCTAAAGCAAAATTATGTAGCATGTTCAAGACATTTTGCTAGCTATTGTGCCCTAATGAAAATTTTAATGATATTTGGCAGATAAAATTCCTTCACACAAATAAATTAACTAGTAATATAAGGAATTATATAATAAATATCTTTAAAAAGTGGCAGTTTCAGTGAACTAATAGAATTCTAAGGAAGAATTGATCATAGTAGAATAAACTAAAAGTAGAATATTATGTAGACTACCTAGAACTTAAACCATTCTTTGAAAGATTGCTAAATGAAAACAAACCTTGAAGAGCAAAGTCACATGTACAATCCAGGCCATTGGAAAGATGATCAGGTTTGTGCTACAACACATACCTGAAGTCACAATAAATCAAAGAAGACTAAATCAAAGAACATTTGCAGAAGAAGGGAATTTGGCATAAATAAATAAAAAATTTAGAGTCAGGAATTTGGCTTAGTTGTTAGAACTCCAGCAGGGGCGTTGGCATCCATAGCGTAATACCTAGATTCAGTGTCTGAGGCCAGTTCCTAGCTCCAGCTTCCTGCTAATGCAGACCTTGGGAGGCTGCAGGTGATAACACAGTGGGTGGGGATCTGCAGATCACAATGTAGGCCCAGATTATGCTTCTGGCTCCTGGCTCTGGTTCAGCCAAGTCCTGGACACTTAGGGCACTTGGTGTGCTAACCAGTAGATGGAGGCTCTCTATTTCTCTCTCCCTTTCTCCACTTTTATCTCCCTCTCGCTCCCTCCCTTTATGTGTTCACATGTGCATTAACCTTTTGAATAAATTTTAAAAGTAATTATAAAAAAGAAGTGAGGAATTTAAAGGTGAGTTGGATCTAGGTTGCTAGTATTGATTGTGCTGTCTCATATACCTGGATGAACTAAAAATGCAGTAAGATGGTATATTAATCCCCAAATGTCAAGTGAGCATTATGTTCTACAAGACCACTTAGCCAAAAGAGATCAAGGAGCTCAAGAAAATGGAATCCAGGCAATAGTGACACTACCGCCATGAAAATTCACCAGATAAAGAGTTCAAGTAGAATTGCATTACAGTGAAAGAAATTAGTTATTCTACACAATTTATAGGAAAATCAGATATTCAACAAATATTATTGACAACCTACTATGTACTTATTGTCCTGTAGGATATTGAAGAAATAAAGACAGGTGCAATACGGTATTGCCTTCCAGGAACTGCCAATTCTAAGAGGAGATGATAGAGCAAATAGATGAATGATAGCTGAACGGACACATGCATGAAAAAGCAATCCAGTAATTGGTTTAACAAAATAAGGGAGTGTTCTTTATGTCTGCAGACACACACAGCATTTAACGACTCTGGAATCCCTGGGAGAATTCCTAGCCCATGAATCTGGCCTCTCTTTGGAATGTTGAACATGAAGTGTGTGTTGACTGCCTTGAACCATTTTATGATTACACCGCCATAATGTTCAGTCTCTCCTGAGTTTTTGACACTACAAAAATAGGAACACAAATACTTCTCAACTCTCTAAGTAAATCTAACACAAGATTCACCATTTTTCCCTCTTTCCAGAGGCTTGAGATCAGTAGAGGGAAATACAGAAGAATAAATGAATGCATGGAATTGGTGTTTTTCAGTTCCTCTAGTTTCTACAACCTAATGAATATACTTTCTACTGAGTATTTTCTGCTTTGCTCTGTCAGAAACCTATTTTGCTAAAATCCTTCATTTTTTACAGATAGAAATTAATTTTATTATTCTCTCCTCATTTCACTGTACCAATGCTATTTTTCTTCATTCCCAGCTGGTAAGAGTAAAATCGATTTACAAATATTACTCCCTTCTGTCTATATTCTTACCATAGAGTGAGCCTGTATCAGAATAACAAGAGGGTTTGCAGTTTCTATTCTACTGTTTCCATTGACCAGGTGAGTGATATTTGGGGAGTTACTTAAACTTTCTCTACTTCAGTGTTATAAACACAATTGGGGTTAACAATAGCCTTCTCCTAGAGTGGTTATGAGAATCAGGTGATCATCTTATGTTAATTATACCTTGCAGACAGTTGATGTATAGCATGTATTCAGAATAGCATTACTACTATTAAAAACAGCACATTCAACATCCTTATCTGATGGGTAATTACTCTGGTATCTTTTAGAGTTAAGTGTTCAAAAAGAAGGAAGAGGAGGAGGCAAAGAAGAAAAAGAAGGAAGAGGAAGAGGAGAAGGAGGAGGAAACTTAGAATTCATGCTACATTTTTTTATATAAAGAATCTATCCTAGAATAGAGTTCCTGATTCCAAGACACACATTACCTGACTCCAGAAGCTAAGAAGTCTGGTATCTAACAAGTAGCCAGATAGTTGCAATTTTGCCTTTGTTGGAGTTCTAATGTGAAAGATCTATTCACTAGGCTCTCCACTCTGTTAAAAAAGTAAACAAAGCTGTAATCTGAGAGCACACAGAAGACTATAACATTATTGTTGGTAGTGTGAGGAACAATATGTTAAGTAAAACTTTTCTCAGGCCCTTACAAAGTAATCTTTTTACTCTCTATTCATTGATTGAAAAATGCATAATAAGAAGCTGCTTTAAAACTTCCAAAAATTTTATATTTTCTTAGTTTCAACTACAACCTAACATTTAATTTTCTCCGTATCTAGCACCAAGACATCAAATGATGCCTAACCAGAAAGGTACAAAATGAACCTGATTCACTATCAATTACTTTTGCCTACTTTGGATATTTGCTCAATCTAACTCAGGAATAATATTACAAATTTGAGAATATCTCATGCTGCCATCCCCTTCACAAATGTTATCAGTCTATTTCTGAAAACTTCCAATCCTCCATAGCTACTCCTTTGACTCACTCTGAAATACAACCTCAAATCATAAATTTGGAAAAAGTGTTATTAAGTAGGAACTATCTCATTTTAATGATATGAAAAATATAAACCTACCTAGAGTTCCATGCATTCTGTTTTCAACCTACATAGTTATAACAGACATGTACCTATTTATTTTATGGATGATATTTTCATCTGTATTTTAGATGCCACTCTATTATCAGGTCTCTAGTTTTATAACAACCAGCAACATAAATAAAATGTTTTCTTTCCTTTTTATAAAGACCCCTCTCTTCTGCATTTTTCCTTTGGCATCTTTAAAAGCTAAAATTTCTCCTAGTATGCATATTATATAGTAAATATTAATTAAAATATTATATAGTTATATAACTTTAATTCAAACTACCCCAAGCTACTGCCTTATATCCCTTTTCTTCAAAGGCAAAGTCTTTGTTACTATTTATTATTTCCATTTCCACATTCCTTGCTCATTCTGCAAGCCATTTTAACATGAATTCTTTCTATATGTGCTCGAAAATAATATAAAAGTGATCTCAAGTTTTGAGATTCAGGGTTTAATGTATGTTTATGAGAGCAAACTTATTATGTTGTTCACACAATTCATATATACCAAGTTTGGTTTTTGGATTTCTTAATAGTAAGAATTAGATCTCCCTGTAGGATGGTAGATTTATTTATTTCCTTCTACCATTTGCCAATCTTTACTTTATACATCTTTGACTATTTTATTAGGTGTACTTTAAATAGGAGAATTGCTTCACATTCCTCAAAAGAATTGAAAGCTTTTCTCTTATATAATGGTTTTTGCCTTAGGTTCAATTGTGTTTCATATTAACTTCAACAGCCTTATCTTGATTGGTAATTCTATGCTTTTACTTTCAACCTCCCTGGGCCTTTAAGCTTTATATGAATCTCCTATGAATTACATATAGATGAATTATTTAAGAATAAATCTGATAAGCCCTGCAAGTCGCATTTACTGCGACTGATTTTTCTCAAATATAAAACATACCTTCTTTTAGGATGGTTAATATTTATCTATTTTACCCATGCAGTTTTTGATATGAAATAATTCATTTACATATTTTAATAGTTAAGCTTGTATTTAAACATATTTAATAAATTCTAAGAATAGGACTATATCTATTCATACCTCTCCCAATCAATACAAAACTTCAGTGTATTTTAACTTTGATCAATCATAAAAGACGCAAAAATGTTAAATATTAATGCTTCATTTGTCAAATGTTTCAGTTCCATGTTAACATTTAACCCCTTATTTTATGTTTATTTAACAACTATAAACTGCTTACCATGTGAAAGAATCATTTAAAAATTTTAAAGGTATTATCTTTTTAGTCCTCAAAGTAATCTCATGAGGTTATTTTTTGATATTCAACATTTTTATTTTTTATTTGGTTGGCATATGTTGACCATTGCATTTTGCTTATGAAATATTAAACTCTGTTGTTTCTGTATTCAAGTTATATTTTTCTAAAATACATTCTTTAGATCTGCTGGAAAGAAAGCACTGTGGATGAATCTTATATTTGTTTAGAATGTGTTTATTCTAATTCTTCTTCTTTTTTAATTTCTATTAGTTTATTTGAGAGGCAAAGAGAGAGAGAAAGAGATAGGGAGAGAGAGCTCCCATATGCTTTCTGACTCCTCAAATACTAGAAGTTGGAAACTCAATCCAGGTCCCCCACATGGCTGGCTCCTTAAACCATCAGCTCTGCCTCCCGGGCACGCATTAGCAAGCACTTAGCTTGCGCCCAGGCCTTTGGATGTAGGATACAGGATACATGCTTCCCAACTGGTGTTCTAACTGCTAGACCTGATGCATACTCCTACCCTTGGCTACCATCTTGGTGGCTGCTCCTTCTCACTCCTTTCATTCTCTGTTCCTTTAACAGATATAAGTGATAAAATTATTTAAGCTCTAACTTAGACCCTTTCTTCTTCAGCTATGCTTTCTATGTAAGAAATGCTCTCTCTAATATGGAAACGTAAACCTGATTATCTCACCCACATTCATAAATTTATTCAGTGATTTTAAACACCCTAAGACGAAAGTCACATATAATGAACCTTGTCTACCAAGGCCTTAGGGAGTCTGTGTGCCCACTTCTCCCCTGCCACAGGCCTGCTCTTCTCTCCCTTCAAGTCTGCCCTGTACTTTTTAACCTCATCATATGCTCTATGCTACTCTTTTTTTCAAAGCAGTTCGCTTTGCCTGACACACGCCTTCATCTTTGCATCTAAATAATGGCTACTCATTCTTCAGAACTCAGAGTTGCCTTTGCTCCTTACCTTCAATACTTCAAGTTCATCTTTAATGAACTCTCAGATATTCATCAGATAAATATGTAAAGCCTACTCTGTGTCACAAGCTGTTTCGTGTGTTGTAATGTATCTACAAGTAAACAAAAATAGACAAAACGTCTTTCTGCATAGTTGGGGAAGGAGGTATGGAATAAATTATAAACAAATAAGGGGGTAGGCATTTGGTACAATTGTTAAGATGCCAGTTGGGACACCTGCCTCCAATGTTGTAGTGTCTGGATTTACGTTTGATTCCAGCTTCCTGCTAATCTGCACTCTTAGAAGCTGCAAGTGATGGTTCATGTGTTTGGGTCCCTGCCACCCATGGGAAACCCAGTTTGAATTCCTGGCTCCTGTCTTTGACCTGGCCCAGCCCTGGCTGTTGCAGGCATTTCAGGAATAAACCAGCAGTTGGAAGACCTCTTTCTTTCTCTCTCTTTCTCTCTTACTTACTCTTACTCTCTCTGTCTCTGTCTACCTTTTTTTTTAAGGTTTATTTATACTTAAAAGTCAGAGCTACATAGAGAGAGAAAGAAAGGCAGAGAGAGAGAGAGAGACAGAGAGAGAGACCAAGAGAAAGGGAGCTAGAGAGGTCTTCCATCCGCTGGTTCACCCCCTAGATAGTAGCAACTGCTGGAGCTGCGCCAATCCGAAGCCAGGAGCCAGAAGCTTCTTCATGGTCTCCCACACGGGTTCAGGGGCCCAAGGACTTGGGCCATCCTCCACTGCTTTCCCAGGCCACAGCAGTGAGCTGGATCAGAAGTGGAGCAGTCAGGACTGGAATCAGTGCCCATATGGGATGCCAGCAGTGCAGGCAGCAGCTTCACCCGCTACACCACAGAGCCGGCCCCTGTCTCTCTACCTTTCAGATAAAATGCAAAGTAACAATTTTAAAACTAAAGAAACAAAAATAAATATTTATTACTCAGAAAATATTAATAAGAAAAGGACTTTTCCTATCCCCTATCCCAATGATTATTATTACTATAAATATTATTATTTGAGAGGCAGAGAAACATAAAGAGAAAAATAGTTCCAATCCACTTTTTAACTAATCAAATGTGTGAAATGTCCTGAGCTAGTCTAGAACCTGCTGCCCAGTGAGGGACATGGGTACATCACTTACTTCAGTTTTAATTTCAAATTTGTTTCTGTGCTTATTGAAATTAATGACACATGCTAACTTCTGCACATTACTGAATCCCCAATATTTCTCCTGATGTCAACCAAACCATAAATGTTCATTAAAGATTTACATTTATATAATATTTATGTGTAGGAAAATGTTTCCTATTGCATCTTCAGACTTTTTGGTATCAGATCATCCTTAACTTAATGACCAATATTTGCTAGTCCATATATTTTACGTATAATCCTATGTACCACACGAACTTGCATTCTTTTGTTTCAAGAATTAAAACAATAAACAAACTAATAAAAATTAACAATACAAATGCTCAGACCCATCATGATAATTCTATGTTTAACATGGTGCCACTACTCACCAGCTGGGGAACATGGGGGTTATGGTGATTTTAAACTCTCTGAGAATCATGTCATTCCTACCATACTATTGCATTTCAATTGATTTGTCTAGACTCCAAAGCTGGGACTCATCTCCTCCATCATTCCAATTAAATCATTTTACGCAACAGCTTGGTGCATCATTCTTCACACAATTCAAAATAATCATGTCATCAAAGAAGGATTTTCCTAGGTTGACATTACAACATAAGCCAAATACCTAGAACAGTGCATGGCACATATTATGTGTTCTAACACTGCAACCATTAGCTCCCTGCACAATGTACAAAAAAAGCTTGAACAAATCCACCTTTTCCCCTTTTTAGCGAGGCAGGGCATGGTTTGCAACATATTCTAATCTCTCACCATTTGGCCATGAGCCAAGGGGTGAGAGTACTGTGATCAATATTTTCTTTTTTTCTGGGTTCCAGTACATAATTGAAGAGTTTTTCATCTACTTTTCACTACTGCTCTGTTTCTTTCATGGTTGTGGAATGGATTTTGTTCTATTCTCCTATATGACAACAACACAAATAAACAAAAAAAAATCCAAAATTAAAAAAAAAAACAAATTCCTGCTATTGTTTAGAAAAAGTAACTCAACAAACTCTAACATACAAATTGTAGAAACAATAAACTTTAAGTGCCTCCAAATCCTGTATACCACTCCCCGGTTCTGAAAGACTCATCAGCAACTCCTAAAGAAAAAGCAGAAGGGGAACAAATAAGAAAGGCAAAAAGCAAATAAACAAACAGAAAACACAAAACCACATGATGGGGGCAGAACAAAAGACAGCAGAGTGTTAAAGAAAAGCACCCATCTTGAGAAGTATTCTATAATATTGGAAGATGGGATGCATTTTATTTTTCAACCACTTCCTAACTATAGGGGGAGAATACAGGGACTTGAGTTGGAGTAGAAAGAGAAGTCATTAATCTGAGAACCTGACATAATGCAGCAGACTGAGTACAAGACAAGAGAAATAAAGGATGATCAATCAAAAATGAGCCCTTTGATTCAAGAATCTTTACAGTGACCCACACTCCTGCTGGGTGATACACAACCTGAAGTGAGGAAATATGTCCATCCATAGACCCCCTTTAACCTCTTCTATTGCTGGGAAAAGACTGGGCTTCAACAACATACAGGGGAAAAACTGTCTGATTTACTTTCTGGCTTCAGTGAGACACAGGATAAACTGAAGGCTCATAAAAGAGAAGTGTGCAGTCTCCCAGCCTACACACAAGTGGTTATTTAAGCAGTGCCAGATATGCAGTGAAAGTAGAGTGGAGAGCAAGTAAAGAAACAGGAACGGTCTGATTCAAATCACTATTTTTCAGATAGGAATCAAGAAAGGGGGGGAATAGAGACAATGAGCCAGTCAGGGACCATTTTCACAGCATATTAAGATATTGAAGATAACAAACTGTGCAATGAATCTGATGATATGATTTAGAGTTATCAAAACTATAATTATTATAACAAAACAAGATTTAAAGCCTATATATACCTATATAAACATGTATGCATGTGTGTTTATGTGCATATATTCAGTTGGCCCTCCATATCTGCAGTTTCTGCATCTGCAAATTCTACCAAATGAGGATTAACAATTTTAGAAAACAAAAAATTGTCTGTAATGTATATGTACAACTCTTTCTTGTCATCATCCCCTGAACAATACTGTATAGCAATAATTTACATATCATTTACATTATATTATTGTAAGTAAGGTAGAAATTATTTAAAGGAGAAGATGTGTGCAGGTCATAGGCAAATGCTATGCTAATTTATATGAGAACCATGAATATCCTTGGACTTGGATTCAGGGGATCCTAGAATCAATACCCCAGGGATAACGAAGGACAACTGTGTGTGTGAGTGTGTGTGTGTGTGTGTTTGTATGTGTATGAAAATATGGATGCATGTGTCCCAAACATGATATGTATATACATATATATATTCCATAGTTATAAGTACTAAAATTAGACATATCATATAGACATATATATATCAAAAATGACATGTATACACATATACATATACCATAGATATAAGTATTAAAATAAGATCCATCATGTATATATAAAATACAGGGAAAGTGTTTGGTGCAATTCTTATGATGTCACTTAGGATGCTGCATCCCATATCAAAGTGCCTGAGTTTGAGTGTCAGCAATGTTCCTGATTCCAGCATCCCACTAATGCTCACCCTGAAAGGTAGCAAGTGATAGCTAAAGTAGTTGGGTTCCTATCACCACACAGTAGACCTAGACTGAGTTCTTCACTCCCAGATTTAGCCTACTTCAACTCTGGCTCTTAAGGGCATTTGAGGAATGAAATCTGGATGGAAAATTTTTATTTCTCTGTCTTTCTATGTCTCTATGTCTATGTGTGTGTGTGTCTGCCTTCCAAATAAAATAAACAAAATTTTGAAATATAAGCATTAATATATGCATGTCTTTATTTATAATTCACATATAACAAGTTAATACAAAAGAGAGACTAGGACTCACTGTTTGAATAAATCCCATAAGCAGTCTATATGGCTCCAGGACAGCTTCCTCACTCAGGGGATCCTAGAACCGATTCCCCACGAATAACAGACAACTGTGTGTGTACCGAATTATGTAAAACTGAAAGATTTCTAAGTCAGAAATCCCCTGGAGCAGAGCAGCTGGGGTCAGTCTGCACCTCCATAAGGCTACCACAGAACAGATCTTGTGAAGCTGGGCACAGGGGACAGAAGAGAGATGCACAGAAAAGGCAGGTGACTCCACAAGACAACTGCTCCTCAAGTTCAAGTGCAGCTTGAGTATTCAATATCAAAAATATTTAGAACCAGACTTGTTCCTATTTGAAAATATTTGCATATATGGATGCACCTTATAAATGTAGCATGAAAGTAATTATATACAATATTTTTATTGTGCCTACATTTTGACTGCAACCTCTAACATGAGGAAAAATGTAGAATTTCCTACTTGGAGCATAACATCAACACTCAAGAAGTTTTGGAATTGGAAGTCTTTTGGAATTTTGTTTAGAAATGTTCAACCTGCACAATCATATAATACTTGTTGTGGCAGTCATATAGCAGCAAAATATTCATAGCAAATGTAGGAAATACAAAATGTCTTCACAGAAATTGAGTATTATGAAAAAAGTGCATGGATTTACCCAAATAATATTTTTGGAAAATATTTTCTAAAGTTTATTTAGCTACCAATGTATTTGAGAGCAATGGGAAGATAGTGAGACAGATATCCAAAGAGAGAACACCCATTTACTGGTTCACTCTACAAATGCTCACAACGCACAGGGATGGGCCAAAGCCAGGACCTGGGAACCCAATCTGGATAGTCCATGTGTGTAGCAGAACTAAATTTTCTGATCCATCACCACCCCCTTCCATGATCTGCATTAGCAGGAGCCAAAGCCTGGGTTCAAACCCAAGTAGTCAAATGTGTGATGTAGCAGTCCTACACTGTACTAAGCAGTCCTTTAACTGCTTGGGTAAACACCTGTACCCAATTCACAATTTTAATTTCGTTTTTAGTGAACTTTTTGAAATCTTTTCATGCTCACAGAATATCAGAGTCATAAAATGGAAGATTTTACTTCAATTGTCTCAATACAAGGGAAAGTTCCCTGCCAAAAAAAGATGTGTATATCCTGTAGCCAGAACCCATGACAATATCACAATATATAGGAAAAGGACACTGAGGTGTGATTAAAGGTAAGAATCCTGAGAAGTGGAGATTAGCTGATAGAAACTGAGTGGACCCATAGTAATCACAAGATTCCTTATACGAGAAGGAGGTTTGAAGGTTGGAATCAAAGGAGATGTGGTCCAAAAGCAGAGTTTGGAGTGATGCAGAGCCATGACTCAAGGCTCAGCTCCTAGAAGGCAGCTGATCCTCCCCTGGAGCTCCCAGAATGGAACCTCACTGACCCATTCTTGATTTCAGACTTGTAGAAATGTAGAATAATAAATCTGTGCATTACTAAGCCACTAAATTGGTAATCATATATTATTGTGGTAATAACAAGCTAGTACTCTCTGCCATATCAAAACAAAAAGAGGACTTTGAACATCGTAACAGCTCAAAGAGGTATACAAAGACTTCAAAATCATGTTTTTTTCTGTGCTTAAAATGTTGAGCTTCTTTAGTGATTCCAGAACTCAGATCCAGACTTTACACGGGTATTTGGGACATGGTGTTGATGCACCCCAACATTAACAAAAAAATTACATTGGTGGAACACCTCTATGAACACTCTTCAGTCATCATCAACCACACTGTCAAGTGGTTTTCTTCCAACATTTCTCCATCAAGTTTGCCTTAGTAGCTCATTTTATTTATTATTTTTAGCTTGGATAAAAATTACAAAGGGAATAAATCAGGTAATTCACTCCAAGACCTGTCAAGTGAAAATGTGGTTCATTACCTGCTTTTAAAAAAAAAATCTTAAATGCATGAGTTTGTGATCTGTTAACATTTTTCTCCACTAGTATATGTAAATTTTATTGTATGTAGGTAGAGATATTTTTAGTTTATTTCAGAAATACTGTTGTTTGGAAGCATTCTTCTCCCAAACCTATGAGCATGAAAAACTTAAAGATTTTTGTTTCCTTTCCACTGGTCTCAAGATGAAAGGGTAGAAACAGAATGCTGAGCTGTTGAAGTGGGCAAAAGTGTTTACTTTTCATATGACATTTCAAAAATCATTCAACTGATTACACTTTGATGGCATAAACAAAATTCTCCCTTTTCGCCTGAGGTCAAAATGAAGAGGAACAATTTTTGAACAACTAACAAGATTTTATATAAAGTGATGTTTAAAAATCAACTAGTCTGCAGTGGTTATAACTGCTTCCTTTATTTTAGAATGTGTGCTCTCACTCTGTTTTCAAAATTGTGATAGTTGATGGGGATGTGATCCAACCTTGTGAGTCCTGCTAAGGGCTCTCAATGACCAGAAGGTCAAAGACAGTCCTTGACTAGTTAATGAAGCTGATAATTTTGTCTTGCTTCCTCCTGGGTCTCCCTTATCTAGCTGTTTCCAAGCATCCCAGAAAATACGGCCCATAGATCACGGATGCTGTGACTCTCCTAAGACCCACACCATTGTGCCACAAATGGCTTTCATGCTTCAATGTTTTAAAAAAAAAAGTTCCATCTTGTTTTGGTTGCAATTAATTTGCCTAAAGTTGTGGCTGAAGGGTGGGCATTTCTCCTAGCACTTAAGACATTTGTTAGCGCTTGGCTTTAAGTTCCAGTCACACTCCAGATTCCAGCTTCCTGTTAATGTACACCCTAGGAAGCATAGATGGTAGCTCAAGTATTTGGGTTCCTGACCCCTGTCTGGGGAAACCTGTATTGAGTTCCTAGTACATAGTCCTAGTTCCAGCCTAGCCCTAACCATCGTGGGAATTTGGGAATGAAGCAGCAAATGAGAGTTGGCTCTCTTTCTCTCCCTACTTCCCTCCCTCTCTCTCTCTCCCTCCCTATCTCCTACCTTCTTCCTTCCCTCCCAGTGTCTCTGCAGCTAAATTAATAAATGAATCAACATTTAAAAATGCATTTTAAAAAATAAAAAATACTGCTAAAGTGTCCATTGAATATCATTTTAAGAGTTCATACTTTATTTTTCTTCCTCCATTTCAACCACTAAAATATCTGAAAATTAAAATAATCAGCACTGAACAGAAAAATGATAACCTCTCTGTGGCTTGGAGATGACTATACACACTGAATATTAGGCTGGAAGTTAAGGTACAGGGCTCTTAGATACAGATCCAGAATCAGAGAGAGGTTAACATGAGTTTCAGATTTCCAATTTTTCTTTTTAAGACAAATATCAGCTATGCACAATGCAGAAAAATATTTGGTAGAAATCAGGCATCTACAAATTGGAAGTCTATCTATACACTGTGATATTTAAGACTAGGTTAGTGCTTTTCTTTTTATTTGTATACTATAATATCTTAGTTTATCCTAAGAACACAAGGCTTTCCTCTTATGTTTGACCAATAAATTGTATAGTTTTAGCTTGTATATATAACTCTACAATTTTTGGAACTTAACATATGTGTTTTATGTGAGCTACTGTTTGAAGTTAATCATAGTTCATGTGTTCATCCAATTTTTCTAACATAGTTTATTGAAAAGATGGTCCTTCCAGCTGGCACCCAGGCTCACTTGGCTAATCCTCCACCTGCGGCACCGGCACCCCAAGTTCTAGTCCCAGTTGGGGTGCCGGGTTCTGTCCTGGTTGCTCCTCTTCCAGTCCAGCTCGCTGCTGTGGCCCAAGAAGGCAGTGGAAGATGGCCCAAGTGCTTGGGCCCTGCACCCTCATGGGAGATCAGAAGGAAGTACCTGGCTTCTGGTTTTGGATTGGCATAGCACGCCAGCCAAAGCGGTCAATTGGAGGATGAACCAATGGAAGGAAGACCTTTCTCTCTGTCTCTCTCTCACTGTCTAACTCTGCCTGTCAAAAAAAAAAAAAAAAAAAAAAAAGGTCCTTCCATCTTTAAACTCGGTGACATTATTAAAACTCAACTCACCTGGATGTGTGTGGTTCAATTTCTAGACTTTGCTCAGTTCTATGGACCTAATTCTCTATGTTTACACAAATATCACATTGTCTTGATTAGCATAACTTTATTATAAGTCTTAAAATCAGGTAGTGTAAATACTCAAGTGTTATTGTTTTTAGCAAAAGTGTTTGGGCTATTTCATCTCTGTGCATTTATACATTTTAGAAGGAATTTGCTCATTTTAGTAAGAAACAGTTCCTAGGGTTCTGGTTGAATTTTTTAAAAAACTATAGTTCAATCTGAGAACATATTTTGAGTCTCTTAATTCATGCTGTGTGTGTGTGTGTGTGTGTGTGCCTTTTTTTTTTCATTTCACCAATAGCTATTTATTTTTGTAGTACCGAAACATTTGACACTATTGTAAACTATACTGTTTATTTAAATTCTTTTTCCAATTGCTTGTTGCTGTCACGATACAATTGAATTTTGTGTATTCAGAAAGTTTCCATCAATTTCCATTTACCTGAGATATTTAATCATAAAGACTGTTGAATATTCAACAACACATACAAAAATCAATGTGTTTAAAAATTATCTATATTTAAAATCCTATGTGTGTTTTAAATTGCTAGTAAAATCTTTCCAGAATGAAAACTTCAAGCCGTGATGGCAAATTCCATGTAAAGTTCTAAGAATAACTATGATCAATCTTATAGAAGTCATTAAGGAAATTTGGGAGAAATTTGTCAAATAAATTTTTTGTTACCTACTGAGCTGAAAATTATGTTTGGTGCTAATTGCATTCCTGAGATAATTTACACACACTCATAATTTTTTATATATTGAGAATTTTTACACCTATCTTTTTGAGTGATTTTGGTTTATTATGCTATTAAATTTTGGTATCACTATGTAGCTCCTTCAAAATAAGTTATAAAAAGTTTCCTAGGTCCTGCATTGTGGAACAGCAAGTTAAGCTGCCTGCTACAATGCCAGCGTCCCATGGAGGCATGAGTTTGAGTCCTGGTTGCCCTGCTATTTTGCATGGAAAAGC
This sequence comes from Oryctolagus cuniculus, assembly GCF_964237555.1. Lineage (NCBI taxonomy): Eukaryota > Metazoa > Chordata > Mammalia > Lagomorpha > Leporidae > Oryctolagus > Oryctolagus cuniculus. The sequence continues at coordinate 25,176,058 of NC_091433.1, forward strand.
AGGTGAGGATAACCCAAGTCCTTGTGCCCCTTAACCTGGCTCCTTGCTTCGGCCTTGCCTGGGCTTGACTCTTGGCAATCATTTGAGGAGTGAGCCAGCAGATGGAAGCTCTCTGTGTCTCTGTCTCTCCTTCTCTGTCTCTGCAACTCTGACTTTCAAATAAATAAATAATACATCGTTTTTTAAAAAAGTTTTCTTCTCCCAAATTTCCTGAAAGACTTTTATAAGATTGATCACTTATTCTTCAAGCTTTTCATGAAATTACCTGTGAAACCATCACGACTGGAAGTTTTCGTTCTGAAAAGATTTTATTAGCAATTTAAAATGCCTATAGGATTTTAAATACAGATAATAAACACACTGAGATTCTGTATGTGTTCTTGAATAAGCTTTAATAAATTTAGATATGACTAACACAAAAAATCAAAAAATGCAATCATGGAAATATTGCCATAAAATACTTTAAAATGGTACAACAAGAAAAGACTACAAAGCAACTGATGAAACTATATTACTACAGGGCTGGAGCCACGACTCACTAGGCTAATCCTCCGCCTGCGGCACTGGCACCCCAGGTTCTAGTTCCGGTTGGGGCTCCGGATTCTGTCCCGGTTGCCCCTCTTCCAGGCCAGCTCTCTGCTATGGCCCAGGAATGCAGTGGAGGATGGCCCAGGTCCTTGGACCCTGCACCTGCATGGGAGACCAGGAGGAAGCACCTGGCTCCTGGCTTCGGATCGGCGCAGCATGCTGGCTGTAGCAGCCACTTGGGGGGTGAACCAACGGAAGGAAGATCTTTCTCTCTCTCTCTCTCTCACTGTATAACTCTGCCTGTCAAAAAAAAAAAAAAAAAGAAAGAAAAATGAAAGAAAGAAAGAAACTATATTACTACCAACCAGTAAGTTACAATTGAAGAAGAAAATATTAATACAGATTAAGAGGTTCAATTCCTTGGGATAATGCAACAATTTAAAATTTAAATGAAATGTAACAATTTAATGTATAAAGCAAATATTAACAGAATTACAAGGATAAATATTACAAGGATAAATTGACACATTTATGAACATGGTAGATTCCTCCCACACTTCTCCCCGAAGCTAGGTTAACAATAAGTTAACAAATAAAACTAATAGATAAACTGAGAAATTGTTTCCAAAAATAAAATAATAGAAAATGAGTTCCATCATGCTTTTTGTATATATTCTTCAAGGTCTTCTTTGTATATTCAAATCCTAAAGTAATGAAATACAGCTCTACATTACTTTAGCTATAATATGCGACTTAGCAGCAGTCACTCTTTTATGTTTCGTAATTCTGAAGAAGCAATAAAGACACCATTGCTAAGAACTGTATGTAAATCTAGCAGTGTATTTATAAGCATAAATGCAACCGCAATATAGAGAAAGACTATTCAGCTAGTAAAATTTCATAGTTCATCTAGGCTTTGATGAAGTTGTTACCATCAAAATATATTTTTCTAAAAAAGCAAATAAAACTCTAATGTAGCTCAACAGCAGCATGTAAAAATAAAACGAGAGCAAAACACGCTATGGCACTAGGGTTATTCAAACCTATTTAAGAAAAGAACAGTTTTTATTCTGTAGTAATATTGAGTGTGCTTGGAGGGAAAACAATTTATACAGTAATCTGAGACAGGGCTTTCTAGCAATAGGAAATACACTCTCTTTGTTTTTAAACATTTTCAAATAATGTTAGGGTGATATTGCTTTAAATTGATGAAATATCATCTTTGTTACTCTATCAATAGAAAATGCTTTGGCTAATGGTCTAAATGATGCTCAAGACAGCATATTTACTTGTTCTAAAAGTATGTCCATGGGATTCACTGTACAACCTTAATTGAGCAATAATTTAGAGACTGCTGAAACCCGAAAAATAATTCACAGTTTAAGCCAGATTAAAGCTACAGTTGATATTGAGAACTACTGGCACATTCCCTGAGCCATTACTGTTTACAAATCTTGAACGGCGGTTGGCAATAATGGTTGTAAACAAGATAGAAAAATATATAGTGCAATGTTAGCTTTATTTTTCAATATCTGTTCTTTGAATAAATATAGGATTAATGTTCTTAACTGAAATAAATACATTATCAGATAGCTGAAGCTTTAAATAAGATTTAATTATTCAAAAGCAGTGTATACCACCAAACTTAGTATTCATTCAGGGGACATCTTCCACTTTTTTCCCATAAGTCAACTGTGTCACATGACCAGCCCAATTGGAAGGGAGAATAGAGAAATGGATTTTTTTAAAAAACTGTGTGTGTAGCCGCGACAGCCAGCAATTAGTTTCTGCTAATGAAAATAGAGCAAATGGATATTGAGTAAGTATCTAGCAATGTCTGCCTCACTCATCATTAACTACATGAATTAGTATTTTCCTCTCCATGTTTCACAACAAGGGTTCCAAAAGGAAAAAAAAAAAAAAAAGTCACTGCATTCTACTTGAAAAAAAAAAAAATTGGAAAAGCCAGCAAGACTTGTCAATAGTCATTAGGTGACAGTGTATCTTTAAATCCTCAGACTATCAGGCCCAAAGAACTCAGAAATCTCAACAATTTGCAAGGGCAGTTTTGGAAATTCTTATATATACTTAATATATTATTTAAAGTGCCCTGTGGTGGGGCCAGTGCTGTAGGTAAAGCTGCAACCTGCGTCTCTTGCATCCCACATGGGCCCTAGTTCCTGTTCTGGCTGCTCCACTTCTGATCCAGTTCCCTGCTAATGGCCTGGGGAAAGCAACAGAAGATGGCCCATTGTTGGGGCCCCCGGGAGTCCATGTTGGAGACCTGGAAGAACTTCCTGGCTCCTGTCTTTGGCCTGCTTCATCCCTCGCCTTTGCGGCATCTGGGCAGTGAACCAGCTGATGGAAGATCTTTCTCTCTGTGTGTCTCCCTCTCTCTCTGTAGCTCTGAATTTCAAATAAATGAATAAATCTTTAAAATGATTACCTCTGACAAATGATTGAATTTTCTCATTTTTTTTGCAAGAGTAGAATAGACATGCTTATAATATAAAATCCAAATTCCTATCTTTGACTATCACATCTTTAAACTATAAATGGATTGAGTTGCAGGGCTATATGGGTACTTGAATTGTCTCTCTTGCTCTTTTTGTTTATTTACTGGGATTTCCCTGAGATTTGTTTGCTTATTTCTTTTGTTTTCAGAAGTTTCTTTTAAGAAGCTAACATCTTTTTAAACTTAAAGCACTCTTTATGCCACTACCTAGTTTTCACTTTTAATTTTTAGAAACATGAATTCAGAATAATTCTAATGATAAACTGTTGTGATTGTTGAACGTCCAGCTCTTGAATCTTTCATATACTTGTGGACTATACCATGTTGCGTCTTCATGACTCTCTAATCACTTGTCCAGCATTCCTTACCTGTCATCTCTATCAATCAGAACTATGTGAAACTGTGGTTGGAAGTATGGTGGAGCAGTCATGACAGCAAAATCATTTTAGGAAGGATGCTTAGCCTGAGAGCCAGCTTTTAGTGAATTAGGCATAAGTCATAATTAGGCATAAGTCCCTGGCTTCAGCAAGTCAGGAACAATGCATTCAACCGCTTGTGGTACATTAGGGTCTTTGCTGTACTGTCTTCGTCATGAGTATAGGTTCTAGTCCTGACTCTCCTTGAAACCCCAGACCTTTCTAGGTTTCCAAACTAGGAGGTTTTTGAATGAGTAAAACATAATCAGGTATCAGCCCAGGCAAATTGAGATAGAATGTAACCTGATACAGAAATCAGTTAAAGATACAGTACACAAGAGAAAGATCAAGACAGAGACTTTCTGGAAACACTATGCAATCATTAAAGTTGAGGAGTAGCTTAAAACATATATAAAAGGAAAAAATACTAATAACTAGAAAGTCTAAAAACAAAATGATCAATGAGAACAAATTAATGAGTAAGATTGCAAACAAAAATTCTTTTAAAAGAACGTGTATACATAGTAAAAAAAAAAACATGGAAAGAAAAAATTAATGATCACATAATGCTGCTGGAACTAAACCATTGGTTTCATTGTGGTTATCAGAGAAAGATACAGATACCTTCAGATACCTGCCTAGGAAATCGATTGAATTTTCTGGAAAACACTGGTTATTATCACTGGTGTTACTGCTGTTGCTCACTGGATCTACAGACTTGCACCCTTAAGACGGTGAAAGAAAAGGAGTAATTAAGATATAAAATAGGTTGAGAAAGTGTTTCCACAAAGAAAACTTGTCTGAATATAGAGTTAGCACCATCTCACACATATCCCTGATTGTCACAAAAGGTTATCCACAGAAAGAAATGAATTTGTCTTCTAAGTAAACATGCAATAAGAGAAACAAATGGTTGTAAACAATTCCTTTACAGGGGAAACTTTGTTAGATAGTGCTAGTGAAAAGATAAGTGCATTCCTTCCTGAAGGTGACATCATAGCCAGGAATTTGATTTACATAACAACTTTTGCTGGTTTTGTTGTTGTTGCTTTGTTTTTGATTTTTTTTTCTGACATAGCAATACGTTTCATCTGGACTGAATTCAATCCATCAATCAACATGCCTAGACTCAACTCAGTACTTTGGTTCATCAGTAACTAAAATATTAATTCTTTTGAAATATTAAATGACTTGGAAACTCTTGCCTTTGTGTATTCCAGAGGAAGAGCCAAGGGAACTGAGGGCTGAAGTGAAGACGAAAGTCACAAGATACCGTGTGTCTAAGGTTTGTCACCTCACCCTCCAATGTGACAGAGTCAAGTTGAGGAAATTGCAGCCGCTATTTCTCACGGCTTTAAACGAACTGACAAACACTTCTCACTGCCATTCTCCTTTCAAATAATAAATGTTTCACCTTTGTGAGCCACAATGAGTATGTCCAAGAGAAAACATCTGTATGACAGGGTGAAATTCCGGTATGTGGCCAATGTACAACAAGCAATTCAAAGTTGTTGATCAGAATCCTTCAAATTAAGCACCACTATTTTCAATATACTTTTTTCAATCTTAAATTAGCATGTGGAGGAAACGATTCCATAAGCTAACAGGTGAAGCAACAGCCAGGATGTCAGAAGGAGTGTTAGAAGACTGCACTAATATGTGAAATCAACATCAGGCACATAAAACAGCTACAGATTTTGGCAATATCTAGCTAACTTGAGATTGATATTAATCAATGGGAATATTTGAAGTTTGGGGTAAGTTCCTTAACTGAAGGTTATTTGCATCCACGCTAGAGCAAAAGTAGGGCACATTTAGTGTTCAGTGTTGCCTGTAACAGACACCTAGGTTTTTTTAAGGGTCCTATAATTAATGACTTAGAACTGGATGACCCTGAAGAACACAACTTGCCCTGCCACATTACAGAATAATTGTCTACCTTTTCATTGAACAACAAATCAAATTTTATTTAAACCTTTTTTATTCTACCTATGTCCGTGGATACATTAGTGAAATCACAATGCTCTTGACTACATCTTGTGTGCTATTTTGTTCATTATTCCCAAGCCACACTTGCATCTCAATTTCTTGAAATCATGATTACCCTACCCACCGTAGGAGCTTCATGTATGTTTCTTCAATCTACAGTATTCTCATCTCATCCAACAGCCACAGTGCCAACCTCCATTCTCCTTGCTTAGATCTAATCAGACGTAACATTAACCTATTCTCTTTAGCATACGGTGTCATCATATCCTCTTTGTCTCCTCCATACCACATGAAATAATGGCTGTTCGTGCTCTGTCTGTGTCTCTTTGTTTAAAGCTTGACTTCCATCACAACATTTAACATCTAGGTATAGCGAGAATTGCTTATTTCTGCCTTCTGTGTCTGAACTGTGCTAGACTAACAGTATGTATGCAATTAAATCTACTAAAAAGTATAAATTGTGTGAGAAATACTTATTCACATGTATAAATAAAGAAATGGGGGCAGTTAAAATTGGATTTTCATTTTTATAATCTATAACAGTTAATGCTATTATTTACTACAGCTATGAATGTTTGTCTTAATTCACTTAGTGCTTAGTTGTATTGGCCCACTGTACTGCGGTAACAAAATACCTGAGACTAGATAATTTAAAAACAGCACTAATGTATTGCTAGTAGTTACGAAGGCTGGGAAATCCACTATCAAGGTCCTCATAGTCTCTGTGACTAGCAAGTTTCCAGTCCCTGTTTCCAGGATACCTTGAACACCATAAACAACTTTAATGCTGCGTTCTCACGTGGCAGAAGAGATGGAAGGACAAAAATGAGAGGGAAGGGCAAAAGGGCCTAGCTAATTCATTCCATCCCAGGAGGATAGAGCTCTCTGGGCCTAATCATTTCTGAAAGGCCCAAAGTCTTAACACTGCTGCATGGCCTAGTTGGGGGTAGGATTAGGGGGTGGGATTAGAAGATAGTTATGGGTTAAAATTTTCAGGCCCCGTACCTTGGCCTTATTAGTCTTGCCATGCAATCAACAGAGTTCAGTAAGGTAGATTACAGGGATTGGATTTACAAATAGTCTTCCAGCTCCATTTCTCACTGCCCATACTACTTTCCCTGTAATTTCATGGTTGGTATACACAGCTGTTAGTTAAATGTCCCCTTCAGAGGCCCTTAAGTTAAATGCCCCTTTTCCTGGAACTTCTTCTGTTCCTGGGTTGTTGACTTCCCTGGAATTTTGAGAAACAGTTGGAAGATTTTTCTCTATTGCTCATGTGTTTCATGTCATTCTGGTTAATCTAGGTTCCAAAACATAAACCAGCTAAGTTTTGTAAGACAAAATGTGTAGTGAAGTGGAACTTGTGATTGTGAGGTTTTAATCCTTTTAAATGTTTTGAATAAATGAGACTGTGTAAATTAAAAATGCAATTTAAATATACCAAGAATAAGCTATATTTTTATTAAAACTAACAAGTTTCAGACACCTTTAGCTTCTTCATCACTATTATTAAATATTAAATTATATACTAATTTTATGTAGGAGTTAAAATTCTTTCCAAAGTATCTAATTTCTACTCAAAAACGCTTTTTTAAATAAATGTTGTTGCATTGGTTATTTAAGTACATACCAAGAAAAAAAGTCAGTGTATCAGATATTTTAAAGATTTGCTTTGGAGGATTCTTTATTGGAATCATTGCAAGGTTAACATTTATTTTAGGCCGGCGCCGCGGCTCAATAGGCTAATCCTCCACCTAGCGGCACCGGCACACCGGGTTCTAGTCCCAGTTGGGGCGCCGGATTCTGTCCCGGTTGCTCCTCTTCCAGGCCAGCTCTCTGCTGTGGCCAGGGACTGGAGTGGAGGATGGCCCAAGTCCTTGGGCCCTGCACCCCATGGGAGACCAGGAGAAGCACCTGGCTCCTGGCTTCGGATCAGCGCAGTGCGCTGGCCGCAGTGCGCCAGCCGCTGCGGCCATTGGAGGGTGAACCAACGGCAAAGGAAGACCTTTCTCTCTGTCTCTCTCTCTCTCACTGTCCACTCTGCCTGTAAAAAAAAAAAAAATGTATTCTAAAATACTGCGTATCTACTGAGAACACGTGAACTAACATTGAATGAAGAAGTGGCTGAGGATTAATCAGCTGGTGTTCAGCATCACCTTGTGCAGTTAGACTTCACAAATCAGAGTTTTAGTAGCAAACATTACTCAGTTTCAAAAATATAAGCAATCAAGGAACATGAGTAAATTAGGGAACCACCAGGAGTATTTCCTACAGTTCCCATCTCTTCTGTCAACACTGGTATGCACTCTGTGGGCCAGAGTAATGTAAAAGGTTTCTTCTGAGGTTTACTCTTCAAACCATGGGGAAAGTGAACTATCTGCTTTTTTATATTCCAAATATCTGCTTCTTAAATTCCAAACTCAGTTGTTCGGCTTATATGAGGTTTTTCTGGGAAGACGTGCCTCATAAATTCTTACAGTGCAGATTTGTTTACCATAAGGAAACCAGGAACTTCTTGATAAAAGCATTCTCAGATAAGTACTAGCCTCACAGCAAGCATCATTTGTCTATTTACTATGAGATCCATTTACCAAGATATTTGAAAGAAGATTATACCAATTCACCTACCTTCTTTCTTTCCTTTAGAGTGATCATAACTCAACTTTGTAAACTACTTTTTACCCAGTTAAAAACTTTGCATATACCTACACAAAATTCCTGTTAAAAGCCATCATGTGTATCTCCCTTAATCTCTGCATTTAAATCTTCCATGAAAATTAACTTAAACTTTTTTGACTATACAGTAATTAGAAATCAGTAGTAAGATTAATTATTCAGCTTACTTATATGAATTCAGGTATTTGTAAGTCATATGTGGCAATCAAATACTTGGAAACTCAATAAATCGTATCATATGCAACTGAAAATCCAAGATGATGAAATATTTAAATTAGTTGAAAATGTCCCATTTATGTGGGTGAATTTCCTTGAAAAGTAACAAATATGTTTTCATATTTTGTTGTGTGTGGGTTGTGGCTCAATAGACAGATACAGATATTCAGCAGAAATGGCTCTTTACCGGTCGCACAATTTTATTCTAAATAGAATCCTTAACAAAAAAAAATCAATTCTGTAGAAATAAATTGATGATATTGCCAATGTCCACAGCTTGCAGAGCCTAAACATTGTATGCATAAGAGAATCAAGTGTCCTAGGCAGTATGAAAATGTTTTTATAAATTTTTAAAGTAATGATATTGTATTTATAAAATGTTGGAGCTGTTGCTACACAAATCTCAAGTTAATCAAAATGCTTTAACAACTGAACATTTGGACCTCTTGAGAAAAAAAAAATCATGTATCTGACTCATCAGTCTCAGTTCTTACATTGATGCAAGCATATAGGTTCAGATTCTGATTTGAAGAATTAAACCTGATGGAAGGATTTTTCAATCACTCTAACATAATGTGCCATTGGCAAATAGTTTCACTAAGAAAAGGCATTGTGTATTTAACCAACTTGCATTCTGCAAGCATATATTCTCCACACAGGTCAGTTCCTTACTGCAGCTCTCATTTCCTCTTTATTTCAAAAGGCCCTAATTCTCATACGTTATCTTATTTGTCTTGTAAGAGTGTGGGGTTTTTTTTAATCTGAGAACTTCAGAATGTAAGTATTTGAAATTATATCATGCCGATAGTACCATTTGCTCAATCTCTCCTATTATTTCACGTCTTAGTGCTGGGAATTTCTACACGGTTTTTATTGTGTTTAGTTTATAGCATAATATCAGACTAATGCTAATTGTTGTGTGTGTGTTTTTACTTTTCTCCGCAAGAATCTAAAGTCATGCATTCACATATAAAATAAGTTTATTGGTAAAATGTGAAACACAATATGAGACCAAATTCCTAAGTATGACTATACCCATTTATGAGACAAGAAATTTATTCCTGAAAGCAATACCATACCAATATCTGAAATAAATATTATTTGTTATTTGAGAAAGCCAACTGCAAGTAACAGCAGTAATTTTTTTTAAAAAGTAATTTTTTAAAAAGAAACAAAAATAAGACAGTTAATGGATTTTCTTTGAGGTGAATTTCATAATGATTTCTGGATCGCCTGTATTTAAAAACCTTTGTGAAGAAAGCTCAAGACCTATTGCGGAGGTGCACATTTTCACTTCTGTGAGTCCAACCAAAGCCCTGAGGAAACTGGGGCATTCAGTACATTCCTCTGTGAGAGATTAAATTACTTAGTTCTGAAGTGCCATTCTTGAATTGCAAAGCTATTTCCTAGAAGCATTTCTCAATATGTCACAGATTGCTTTTAAAAAGAAGCTGATGACAATAGGGGAAAAAAAAAACAATAACAATATCAGTGGTAGTTTTAACAAATCTAGACTAACAAATTCAGGGCTGGATGAGCAGCAGCTGCCTCTGCTCATAAAGTGCTACTCAGCTACAAACAAGGAGCATATACACATAAGGAAAGAAAGAAAACTAGTTTCTGCTCTTTGTATGTTTATAAAAGTGAAAACATTGCAGAGTTAGAGCAGAATTTCAGTCCACACAGACTCAACCATCGTACAAGCTGCTTAGGTCTAATCAAGTTATTGATCGTTCAAAACCTCAGTAGTCTTATTTGTGGATACCTCTTACATGGAAGAGGATAAATTGAATTATTTTAAGGGATCCTGAGCACATAGAAAAACTCTATCAACAATTGTGAGGGTCAAAGAAGGAGGTACCTTTCTCTGAAGGGAGGAGAGAATTTCCACTTTGACTATGACCTTGTCTAAATAAGATTGGAGTTGGTGAACTCAAAAGGCTTCCTTCCGTACCCTTAGCAGCTCATGACAAGAGCCTAGGATGATTACTGACGCCATAAACAAGAGTGTCAATTGTTAAATCAACAACAGGAGTCACTGTGCACTTACTCCACATGTAGGATCTCTGTCCTTAATGTGTTGTACTATGTGAATCAATGGTATAACTAGTAATCAAACAGAACTTTACACTTTGTGTTTCTGGGTGGGTGCAAACTATTGAAATCTTTACTTAATATATACTAAATTGATCTTCTGTATATAAAGATAAATGAAAATGAATCTTGCTGTGAATGGGATGGGGGAGGAGATGGTAGCTATTGAAATGACAACATTTGTTCTGTGTATTCTTATTCATTAGCAAGTGTACATTGAAAAAGGTTATTGTTCCAGGCATCCACTGTGAATCCACAGCTAAGCTATATTACTATTCATTATTCATCCATTCAAAAATGTGAATGTTGTATTTTATCAAATGCTTTCTCGGCATCTATTGAGATAATCATATGGTTTTTCTTCTGCAGTCTGTTAATGTGGTGTATCACATTGATTGTCTTGCGCACACACCCATTCATGATGAAAACTCTAAGCAAACTGGGTTTGGAAGGAACATTCCTCAATACAATCAAAGCAATCTATGAAAAACCCACAGCCAACATCCTATTGAATGGGGAAAAGTTGGAAGCATTTCCACTGAGATCTGGTACCAGACAGGGATGCCCACTCTCACCACTGCTATTCAATATAGTTCTGGAGGTTCTAGCCAGAGCTATTAGGCAAGAAAAAGAAATTAAAGGGATACAAATTGGGAAGGAAGAACTCAAACTATCCCTCTTTGCAGATGACATGATTCTTTATAAAGGGGACCCAAAGAACTCTACTAAGAGACTATTGGAACTCATAGAAGATTTTGGCAAAGTAGCAGGGTATAAAATCAATGCACAAAAATCAACAGCCTTTGTATACACAGAAAATGCCATGGCTGAGGAAGAACTTCTAAGATCAATCCCATTCACAATAGCTACAAAAACAATCAAATACCTTGGAATAAACTTAACCAAGGACGTTAAAGATCTCTACGATGAAAATTACAAAACCTTAAAGAAAGAAATAGAAGAGGATAGCAAGAAATGGAAAAATATTCCATGCTCATGGATTGGAAGAATCAATATCATCAAAATGTCCATTCTCCCAAAAGCAATTTATAGATTCAATGCAATACCAATCAAGATACCGAAGACCTTCTTCTCAGATCTGGAAAATATGGTGCTGAAATTTATATGGAGGCACAAAAGACCTCGAATAGCTAAAGCAATCTTGTACAACAAAAACAAAGCCGGAGGCATCACAATACCAGATTTCAGGACATACTACAGGGCAGTTGTAATCAAAACAGCATGGTACTGGTACAGAAACAGATGGATAGACCAATGGAACAGAATTGAAACACCAGAAATCAACCCAAACATCTACAGCCAACTTATATTTGATCAAGGATCTAAAACTAATTCCTGGAGCAAGGACAGTCTATTCAATAAATGGTGCTGGGAAAATTGGATTTCCACGTGCAGAATCATGAAGCAAGACCCCTACCTTACACCTTACACAAAAATCCACTCAACATGGATTAAAGACCTAAATCTATGACCTGACACCATCAAGTTATTAGAGAACATTGGAGAAACCCTTCAAGATATTGGCACAGGCAAAGAATTTCTGGAAAAGACCCGGGAGGCACAGGCAGTCAAAGCCAAAATCAACTATTGGGATTGCATCAAATTGAGAAGTTTCTGGACTGCAAAAGAAACAGTCAGGAGAGTGAAGAGACAACCGACAGAATGGGAAAAAATATTTGCAAACTATGCAACAGATAAAGGGTTAATAACCAGAATCTACAAAGAGATCAAGAAACTCCACAAAAACAAAACCAACAACCCACTTAAGAGATGGGCCAAGGACCTCAATAGACATTTTTCAAAAGAGGAAATCCAAATGGTCAACAGGCACATGAAAAAATGTTCAAGGTCGCTAGCAATCAGGAAAATGCAAATCAAAACCACAATGAGGTTTCACCTCACCCCTGTTAGAATGGCTCACATGCAGAAATCTACCAACAACAGATGCTGGTGAGGATGTGGGGAAAAAGGGAAACTAACCCACTGTTGGTGGGAATGCAAACTGGTCAAGCCACTATGGAAGTCAGTCTGGAGATTCCTCAGAAACATGAAGATAACCCTACCTTTCGACCCAGCCATCCCACTCCTTGGAATTTACCCAAAGGAATTTAAATTGGCAAACAAAAAAGCAGTCTGCACCCTAATGTTTATTGCAGCTCAATTCACAATAGCCAAGACCTGGAACCAACCTAAATGCCCATCAACGGTAGACTGGATAAAGAAATTATGGGATATGTACTCTTGAGAATACTATACCGCAGTAAGAAACAATGAAATCCAGTCATTTGCAACAACATGGAGGAATCTGGAACACAATATGCTGAGTGAAATAAGCCAGTCCCAAAGGGACAAATACCATATGTTCTCCCTGATCGGTGACAACTGACTGAACACCAAAAAGGAAACCTGTTGAAGTGAAATGGACACTATGAGAAACGGTGACTTGATCAGCATAGCCCTGACTGTTAATGAACAACTCAATACATTATCCCTCTTAGTAGTTTGTCTGTTCTACTTAATATGACTGGTTTAATTCTGTAATTAATACACAGTTATTCTTAAGTGTTGAAATTTAACTGAAATGTGATCCCTGTTAAACATAAGAGTGGGAATAAGAGAGGGAAGAGATGTACAATTTGGGACATGCTCAGGCTGACTTGCCCCAAATGGTAGAGTTAGAAACATACCAGGGGACGCAAATTTAATCCCATCAAGGTGTCATGTACCAATGCCATCTCACCAGTCCAAGTGATCAATTTCAGTTCACAATTGATCATAATGAAAGGACTAAGAGTCAAAGGAAGCACATAAACAAGTCTAGTACCTGCTAATACTAACTGATAGAATAAATAAAGGGGAGAGTGATCCAACATGGGAAGCGAGATACTCAGCAGACTCATAGAATGGTGGATGTCCTAAACAGCACTCTGGCCTCAGAATCAGCCCTAAAGGCATTCGGATCGGGCTGAAAAGCCCATGAGAGTATTTCAGGCATGGGAAGCCAAGACACTCTGGCAAGAAAAAAAAAAAAAAAAAAAAAAAAAAAAACCCTAAATGAAAGATCTCCGCGAGTGAGATCCCAGTGGAAAGAACAGGTCTTCAAAGAAGGAGGTACCTTTCTCTGAAGGGAGGAGAGAACCTCCACTTTGACTATGACCTTGTCTAAACAAGATAAGAGTCGGAGAACTCGAGGGGCTTCCATAGCCTTGGAAACTCATGACTGGAGCATAGGGAGATTACTGATGCCATAAACGGGAGTGTCAATTTGTAAAGTCAACAACAGGAGTCACTGTGCACTTACTCCTCATGTAGGATCTCTGTCCTTAATGTGCTGTACATTGAGACTTAATGCTATAATGAGTACTCAAACAGTATATTTCACTTTGTGTTTCTATGGGGGTGCAAACTGTTGAAATCTTTACTTAATGTATACTAAACTGATTTTCTGTAAAAAAAAAAAAAAAAAGAAGAAGAAATTATCAATTCCCAACTTGACTCTCACTGGGATTAAACATGACAATAGGTCTGATCTGATTTCATCATCATTTAAAAAATCATCTATTATTTTTCACTTTATGTTTGTGTGGGAGCAAACTGTTGAAATCTTTACTTAATGTATGCTAAACTGATCTTCTGTAGATAAAGAGAATCGAAAATAAATCCTCATGTGAATGTAAGGGGAGAGGGAGTGGGAAAGGGGAGGGATGCGGGTGGGAGAGACGATATGGGGGGGAAGCCATTGTAATCCATAAGCCGTACTTTGGAAATGTATATTCATTAAATAAAAGTTAAAAAAAATGTGAAAAAAAAATGTGAATGTTAGCATCTATTTTATGCTAGGCTATAAGAGTATCTTAGGTGGTAAAAAAAAAAAAAAAAAAAAAAAAAACGGATCTCTTTTTCCCTGAACTAACCATTCACAAGAAAATAGGAAATAAATACCACAAATAAAAAACTAGTATAGTATATTAGCAAGAAAGACCAGGTAGTGAGAATATGGAATGGTGGAATTTTAAGTAAGATGAACCTCACTTTGAGAAGGTGAATTTTGACCGAGTCTTGAAGATGGGGGCTTGAGTCACACATTTCAGGAACATTTGGTTCAAAGGCCCAAGGACAGTAGACACAAAGGTAGACAGAGCAGAAAGGATGAAGCAGAAAGAAGCATGAGCAACCACTTGGCCAACTATTGTAAAACCTTGGATTATTCCCAAGGAAAAATAGAGAACAAGTTGAGGATTTTGTGTAGAAGAGTAACATGATTATAATTGTATATAAATGGTAATTCTGGATGCAGTGTTGTGAACCAACTAAGGGGTGAGAGAGGAGTGTTGGGAGGCTTCTGAAGTACTGTAGTGGGAGATGCTGATAGTCCAATGAGGGCAGAAACAGGAGAAGGAGAGACAATGTCAGATCTGAGATATACTCTAAATGTAAACTCAACAGAATTGCCCATCAGGCTGTGAGAGAAGTAGAAGACTCTCAGGTGACTGTTACTCTTTACTTACTGTTGGGTTAATCTTATATGTATAAAGTTGATCAAAAATAGGTCTTTGTAAAAAAATAAGAATGGGAATAGGAGAGGGAGAAGGGTAAAGAGTGGGAGTGTGGGCGGGAGAGAAGGTAGGGTAGGAAGTACCACTATGTTCCTGAATTTGTATTTATGAAATGCATGAAATTTCTATACCTTAAATAAAAAGTTTCTAGGTCAAAAAAAAAAAATACAAAGGTCTTTAACTTCAGCAATAGTAAGGAGTTGCCACAAAACAGACCTTGGATGAAGGTAGGGAGAACAGTGTGTTCCATGGACTTTTTTCTTTCTTTCTTTAATGGGGAGAGAGTGAGGAAGTTCAAAGAAGTCGGAAATAATGTGTTTGCTATATTTAACAGATACCAATGTAGAACTATCAAGTAGCCAAATGTAGGCTTAGGAGAGAAGTCTGAGTTGAATACACACATTTGAAAGTCATTTGTATATAACAAGTATTTAAAACCACGAGTCTGGAAAAAAAAATCATATTGTGAGTGAATTAGATGGAGAGAAGAAAAAGAGCCATACCTACATCCTCAGACATCAAGAGACATGGGAGAAAGAGCGAGAGATTCAAAAGTGGCTGTTGAGGCAGGAGATAAAACAAGATCATGTAGTTAATTATGACAAATGGCCCTTAAGAAAGAAAGGACAGTAAGGACAAAACATTGACCACTGGAATAAAATAAGTCATCACTGACCTTGAAACACATAATTCAATACAGTTGTAAGGGACAAACTGTACTCAACATTGGCTTAAGAGAGAATGGCAACAGTGAGTCTAAACAAGATACTTCAGATTCTAGCAAGAAAGGAGGCAGGAAAGCAGAAATTGGAAGCAAAAAGAGGACTGAGGGGAAATTTCTTAGATGAGAAAAAGGGGCTGGGACCAAAGCTGTGGCACAGTAGGCTAAGAATCCACCTGTGGTGCCGGCATCCCATATGGGCGCTGATTCCTGTCCTAGCTGCACCTTTTCTGATCCAGCTCTCTGCTATGGCCTGGGAAAACAGCAAAGGATGGCCCAAGTGCTTGGACCCCTACACCCATGTGAGCAATGCAGAGGAGGCTCCTGGCTCTGGATCAGCCCAACTCCAGCTGTCACAGCCATTTGGTGACTGAACCAGTGAAAGAAAGACCTTTCTCTCTGTCTCTCCCTCTTCCTCTCTGTAACTCTACCTCTCAAATAAATAAATAAAATCTTTAAAACAATAAAAAGAAGTGAAAAGGGGTTTCCAATACCTGGGAAAGTTAGTTGAGAAACAAAACAAAGTAAAAGAATTCTATTGTTCCAGACTTATTGCATACCAAGATAAATATCCCATTTTCAGAAAGAAGAGTATGACTTCAGAGTGAATATTGTAGATTGATAGAGAAGTCGTAGGATGTGGGCTGTCGTGGGTTGAATTGTGTCTTCCAAAATGATCTATTGAGTCTAGCACCTACAGAATGTGACCCATGGAGATAAAACCAATCTAAGAAAATATCCTATTGGATTAGGGTGAGTTTGAAATCCAAGATCTGTTTTTCTTATAAAATGATAATGTGAGGGGACAGCATTGTGGCACAAGAGGTTAAGTTGCTACCTGTGATGCTATTTTTCCATATGGCCTCTGGTTCAAGTCTTAGCTGTTCCATTTCCAATCCAGCTCCTGGGAAAGCAATGGAATATGACCCAAGTACTTGGACCTCTGCATGTGGGAGATTCAGATGGAGTTCCAGGCGCTTGGCCATTGTGGCCATTTGGTGTGTGAAACAGGATGGAAGATATTTTGCCTCTCTCTCTCTCTCTCAATTCTGCTTTTCAAATAAACGGTTTTTTTTTAAATCCTTTAAAAACTGTGAAACACACTTCACATTGAGGAAAGAAGACAATGTGATATAAGAGGCAGACGGGAGTCACGCAGCCTGCAAGTCTGAGTGTCAGCAACCAGCAGAAGCTGGCAGAGGCAGGAAACCATCCTCCCCCGGAGAGAACACGGCCTACTGACAGATGATTCTAGATTTATGGCCCCCAAACTGCAAGAAAACAAGCTTCTCTTGTTTTGATTCACCTGGGGTGTGGAACATTAGAACACTGATAAAGCAATCCTAAGAAACAATTATAGCGGCATTGTTTCAAGAATGCTGTGAAGATTTTGTTTTGCTGTTGTTTCAAACTCTTCACAGAATTTCTAACACTGAATATGTTCCATCAACAAAAATATACCAGTTTAAAATAAAGTTGAGATTATTGGTCACATTATATTTTAGTAAATTGAATTTCAAATTATTTTCTATTTGTAGGATCTGATCAATCACCTGAAATGAGAGTGAAAGCAATTCTGAGATCACTGAAGATAATTGGCTAAACTGAATAATGAACCTGCTCAATGTCACTTTCAAAATTAGATTGATCTTTCAACTAATTGTTCCAACATCAATTGGATGTATGTTTTGTGTCACTATTCATTGATAACCCCATACTTTCAGCTAGTCCTGGATAGGACTGCATAGCTACTCTGTGTGTTTGGTTATGCCAGTTGTCCCTACAATGCTCCTCTCCCTGCCCCTGGGAAGGTAGGGAATAGGAAATGAACCTCATCATATGCTTTGCTCACTTGTCTCTACTCCCTGCATAGGCCCTATAGAAGGGAAGCAATTTTCTAATGTTCATATAGTTTTCCTATGTGTTAGCAGTAAATGCTGGCATTAGTTCTATAGTAATGGATCATGGTGTCTACATTAATTTAGCCAACATTTACTAGACCTATATTAACGTTAGAATTTTAGTGCTGGGTTTACAGTCATGAGTAAAACAGAATGATTACCCTCCAACAGTCTATAGTGGAAAAGAAAAGAATGAGAAAGCAATTTCCAGGGGCCAGCATTGTGGCATAGTGGGTAAAGCCACTGCCTGTGACGCTGGAATCCCCACAGGGGCACTGGTTCAAGTCCCAGCTACTCCACTTCCAATCCAATTCCCTGCTAATGTGTCTGGGAAAGCAGCAGAGGAGGCCCAAGTGTTTGGACCCCTACAGCCATTTGGGATACCTGGAGGAAACTCCTAACATCTGGCTTCTGCCCAGCCCCGCACAGCAGCAATGGTGGTCATCTGGGGAGTGAACCAGCAGATGAAAGATTCTCTTTCTCTTTCTCTCTTTCACTTTCTCTCTATGTAACTGTGCCTTTCAAATAAATTAGATAAATCATTTTTTAAAAAGCAATTTCCATATGATATAATAATTGCTAAAACAGAGATGAGAAAAAGGAAAACGATGCTGAGGCACTTCCTGGAGCTCTAAGAAGACACCCAAAGAAGCAATCTAGGTTCCTAACGAAGTCATTCTTTAATTAAGAGATCAAGATTGAGAAATAATTAACCTTGTGAAGGACTGCAACAGTGGAAATTTCATAAGATAAAAATCATAGGCAAACTCCAGAAAGCCAGAGTGACTAGACGTTTGTGAGACTGCAAAGTTTTCAGATTGCATGGATCAGAGTCCCAGAGGAAACACAGGGGCAAGACGTGTTGTTGCTATAAGCAGGAGTCAATTTATGAAAGACCTTTAATGTCATGTTTCTTATCCATGATAAGAAAGAAAGCATCAATTAAATCTTTTAACCAAGGAAAATAAACAGATTAAATGTTAGAAAATTACTTAGCCTACAGTAGAATAAATTAATTGGAAAGTCTGAACTGGAACCAACTGAAGAGGTTAATGGAAAAGTCTAGGAGACAATCTGTGGGCCAAATTATAACTGTTATAGGTGTTATAGGTAGAGAAGGTTGAAAACTAACTGTGAATCCTGTGGCTGATTACATGTGCGGTGGGAAAAAGAAAGTAAGGACGAATCTCTGGATTTGAGAGGACACTAATGTCATTGAGATGGAGAATAATGGAGGAAGATCGGGTGAAGAGCAGGGAAAAGTTGGATTTGGTTTTGGATAATTTATATGTGAAGTGATTACAAGATATTCTTAGAGGATATATTTAATGATAAATTGCATGAATACATGCAAGAGTAAGATGAAGCATGAAAATATGTGAGTCTAAATCTACACATAAATACCATCTAAAGAAAATGAGCCATGATGTGTTAGATCCATGAACAGAATACACAGAAAGTACTAGTATAGGCCTTGTAACAGAATCTTGAAGAATTACTGAATTTTATAACACATAGACTGGATGTACTATGAGAGCCAATGGAAAGTTAGATGATCCGTGTCACAAGAGCTCATCAGTTTCCAATAATTCAGAGGATTTCAGTAGATCAAGACTGAAAATTTATAAAAAAAAATTGTTGAATAGAGGTGACTAGAAAAAAAGGTAATTGAATTTCTGATAATATCAGCATCTTAATTCAATTATGATGGTTTAATTAAGTATATAAATTCAAGTAGTACTAGTAGATATTAGTGAACCTTTATTGATTGAGCAATTAATCTTTTTATCATAATCAATTAGTATAATTTATTTGAACTTTGTACTTTGCATAAAAACCTGGGAACTTTGTGAACATATTAAAAATCATATTTATAATGTTAAAATTGTTTCTTAATTAAATGTCATATGCCTAAATATACAAGATGCCAACCTTAGATCCTATCTGGGAGCCTGGAATCCAAATAATCCATGTTCACTTATTTTGTAGTTAAAGAGGAAAACTAAGTCAGATTCAATGTTCTGAGTGAATAATAATTCCACACCCTGTAGAATGATTTGGCAACAATATGGAACTGAGATTTTTTTTCCCCAGGAAAAACTAATTCCCATTGATGTTTGCGTTAATTCCTCAATAGGTCCTCCATGGACACTTGCCAATGGAAAAACTGATGAAACAAATGAACATATGCAAGCATGAAAAGAAGTGTAAGTACATGATGGAAAGCAGATTGGGAATGACTTACGGTAGTAACCCATATTTGCCCAAAGGGAAATATTAGACTGTGATTCATGATTAAGTAAGTATTTTCCTGGAACGAAGAAAAATTATAGTAGGCAGTTACCCTCTGTAGGTAAAATTTGCTTGGTTTGTCTTCCCTCGGTTTTCAACCTCCTCCATTAGTAGTGTTTCCAATAATAAAGATCTCTCGATTTCATAATTTACTTTTGAAATCTGTTCCCATAAGTAAGGTACTATTCTCTTCCATCCCTCACCATCCCTTGTTCTTGTTTTAGTTGGCAAGCTACTCAGATGAACTACTCTCAACTGTGGTTTATTGGAGATATTCCAAACTCTCTTGAACTATACAGGTACTTAATAGGAACTTAATAAAGTATTTGTGGAAGCTTCAATTTCCTCCCACTTTTAGTAATATGGAAATTGACTGTGTTCCTAAACTAGTGCCAAGTGGAAGCAGGCTTTCTAATTTCTTAAATTCTAATTAAAAGCAAGTTCATTATAATTTGTTTTCACCACAAATCAATGTTTCATTGATTCAAAACAAGTTTGGAAAGCAAAGCATTTTCAATCAGGTTTTTAAAAACATGTTCCTAACGTCATCTTATATCCACTCTGATGATATGGCTATAAAGGTTGAGATATAGGTGCAGAGATAAATACAGATATGTTTTCTTAAAAAATTAAAATACTGGGGGCTGTCGCCATGGCTCACTTGGTTAATCCTCCACCTGCAACGCCAGCATCCCATATGGGTGCCGGTTCTAGTCCCAGTTGCTCCTCTTCCAGTCCAGCTCTCTGTTGTGGCCTAGGAGAGCAGTGGAGGATGGCCCAAGTGCTTGGGCCCCTGCACCCGCATGGGAGACTGGGAAGAGGCACTTGGCTCCTGGCTTCAGATCGGCACAGTGCCAGCCATAGCAGCCATTTGGGGAGTGGACCAATGGGAGGAAGACCTTTCTCTCTATCTCTCTCTCTGACTGTCTATAAATCTACCTGTCAAATAAAAAAAAATTAAAATACTACAAAACTTCATGAGCTTTTTGATGGTATATATCTCACCTCAAAGGAAAGTAAAAGCTACTAAATAATCAAGGAACATACGCAGAGTATTCTGATTCAATGTCAACCAGTATGATAATTCCACTTAAATTTGTACTTTGATTCAGAGCTTCTAGAAAAAAAAAGGAAAGGGTGTGGAGGATAAATCATTCCCTAGCAACTGTTGGTGAATCTTATCTTTCTTTTCTTGGTAGATATTATAAAATTACATAAAAATATTGAAGGATGATATTCTCCTTTCTTCCTAAATAACTCTTCAATGTTAATTCTGTGTGCTGGTTTTCTGTTTCTTTTTTTCTTTTTCTTTTTTTTTTTTTTTAATAGGTAGAGTAGACAGTGAGAGAGTGAGAGAGTGACAGAGAGAAAGGCCTTCCTTTTGCCATTGGTTCACCCTCCAATAGCCACTGCAGCCGGCGCACCGCGCTGATCCGAAGACAGGAGCCAGGTGCTTTTCCTGGTCTCCCATGGGGTGCAGGGCCCAAGCACTTGGGCCATCCTCCACTGCACTCCCTGGCCACAGCAGAGAGCTGGCCTGGAAGAGGGGCAACCGGGACAGAATCTGGCGCCCTGACCGGGACTAGAACCCGGTGTGCTGGCGCCACAAGGCGGAGGATTAGCCTATTGAGCCGCGGCGCCAGCCCTTGTTTGTTTGTTTTTAAAGCTTCTGATGTGCCTGCTGAAGTATAGCTCAACAACTCATCTTCCATGGTGACCATTCTAACCTAGCATTTATTATACGATAGGTTTGAAACCCAGCTCATGACTCTAACTTCCTGCAAATGCAGACCCTGGGAGACAGTGAGACGACTCAAGTGACCGGTTTCCTGCCCTCAAGACAGGGGACTCAGGTTGTGTTCAGGTCCTCTCTGACACAGTCCCAGAATTTGAGGAGTGAATCAGTGATAAGTGGACGGCAATACTTTCTCCCTCCTGCCTCTCCCTTAAATAAGCATTAAAAAATGAAGCTAGTTTTCCCACATTTAATGAACTCTGGATTATTCATGCAATTGCATTTAACTAATCAAATTACCTACCAGAGAATTTTAATATAAATGTTACAATTAAATGGACTTTGACTCTGAAAAATATATGTAATTTATAAATATCCTTGCAAATTGGGTAAAAACATAATTGTAGTGTATTACATTGTAAATTTGACTTCAAGACTCCTTTGTGAATCATCAAGTTTCCCTTACTACTTCTGATATTATGCTTTCAATTGGCAGTATTCATCACGTTTTAAATAGAAATATCCTATGATAATGATGATTCTGATTTTATGAATTTGTCCACACAAACAAGATACTTCATTGAATATTCAAAAGATGACCACCAACAGTGAATATTCCCATGGAACTGCATCCAAGGATAACTTAACGGTTGAAAGTTCTCTAGCCCTCAAATCAACCCAGATGAGTAATGGAGTATTCTACAGTTGCCTAGGGCTGCCCTAACCTTCTAGATGGAGATGAAGCAAATTATTTGAAACATTGAACCAAGTTCCTCTGGTACTCTTTGAACTGTATCATGATCATTTGTACCAATATCTAAAATACAGTGTTTGGAAGTACATATCAGTGATCCAACCTGAAATATTCCAGTGATCTTTCAACATTTATAGAAACTCCAACCTTTGAAATCCTCAAAGTCCTAATCTTAGAAAGCATTCAAACAGAAAGACAGAACAAAATCTCTCTTGAAATTGTTCGACTTACATGTCTCTCAATATTTTATAAACCATATATCCAAAGTCATATATTTTAAATGGCTAAAACAAACAACATTTTTAAATAATTCAAAAACTACCTCCATACCTCCAACATTTGAAATAATCTATAAATGTATAAAATTTAAAAATCAATCAAAAATTTAAGTGGAAGACTAATGAAAATGTTTTAAAGGTGTCCATTGGCTTCAGAATGAAGTCCAAAGTTCATTAAATATTTTACATGGATTTGTGTCAATTGATTTTCGATAAACGTGTAAATTTCATTCTTCTTACCATTTACCTCTTTGCTCTCACTTGCCTTTGTGTAGGTTTATTTTGTTTTCCCTGGATCTGGAACATCATTCTCTTCAAAGATCAGATATCCTTACTTTTTTTTAGTATGTCACTTGAGATAAAATCCAGGAAGTATTCTAACTCTCTCTCTTTTCCTTGCCCTTATCTCCACACGTATATTCCCGTCTGCAACACCCCATGGGACTTCCTCACAGCCCTCATCACAACACATTCTTTTTATCTGAACTCTTACCTTCAAGGATAGTGTCCGTGAGTGCATGTTCAACGCTGTATCTCCAGCGCTTAGTCCAGTGACCAGTCAATGGTGGCTACTCAGTAGTATTATTTACCCACATGTGATTGAATGAAAGAATTAGCATGACAATTAATAAATACACATGGCTTCAAGAAAACATATTTGTTTAAACTAGGGGCCTTTAACAAAAAGATTTCTGTGGAAAAGAAAAGAAGAAAATAAACAAAAATAGTCCACACATTTGTCCTGAATATTTTAATAATGCTGTATTTTTTTCTGTTTCTGAGAAAATATTACAGTAAATTTCTTCTTGGAATAAATTACTCTAAGGGTTCATGCATTTGGCCATTCCAAAATTATGTTTCCCGTTTGTCCTGTAGTTAATTCCTTTTTATGCAAGGTAATGTGCATTTAGCCACTTTGTACATCGTTGCTATGTCTTATTATTCCACATTTATAAAATAACCCTTCCGTGTTTTACCAATTTGTTCAGGTCTACAAGTTAGAGGGTTAAAATTTACATTCTTAAAAGTTAGGTTAAAACCAAAGTTGACACTTAAGAATGTCATAAGTTATTTTGTGTGTTCTGCTGCCTCTAAAAGACCTTTTGATTTTAAAACAGTAATTTTTTCTGCCATTTTTGTGATTTGAAAAATAATTTTATTTTACTTAATGTGATTTTCTGAAAAACTTTAGAAAATACAAATATAAGCACAATGGGTATATTTCTACCAATCACATTTGGAAAAAATATTAATTTTTCTCATAAAATTACACAGAACCTCACAAAATAATAAAATTAACAATGACAATATTAAGAGCTATTTGTTTCTGTGTGTTTTATAATGAAGGCTTATTTCATTCCCCCAGCAATACAATATCTTTATAAATTTCTAAATATGTACTTAACCAGCAAAAGAAACAATTAACAGAGTGAAGAGACAATCCATAGATTGAAAGAGAATGTTTTCAAACAGTACGTCTGATAAATAACTAATATCCAAAGTATAGGAGCCAAAATTAATAGAAAGGAAGCAACACATTTTAACAAATGGACAAATGACTTGACGGTGTATTTCTCAAAGACTTCCAAATGATTAACAGATATGTGAAAACACAAAATGTGTTACAGGGAAATGCAAATTAAAACCACAATGAGAGACCATCTCACATCTGTTAGAATGACTATTGGCCAAAAAAGGAAAGAAAACAAATGTTGGGGAGGATATGGAGGACAGGGAACCCTGGTACGCTGTCAGTGCGATGTAAATGAGTGCAGTCATTTTGGAAAACGGTATTGAAGTTCCTCAAACAATTGGAAATATGATCCAGCAATCCCATTTATGGGTATATATCCAAAGGAATTGAAATCTATGTCATAAAGATATCTGCACTATCATGCTCATTTCATCACTATTCAAAATAGTCAAGATATGAAATCAACCTAAATACCCATCAATTGATGAGTGAGGAAAGAAAATATTATACATACACACACACACACACACACACACGTATATATATATATATAAATGGAAGATATATCCCATTACACTTAATGCTATACAGCCTTTCAAAAGTAGGAAATTCTGTCATTTGTGACAGTGTGAATGAATCTGGAAGATGTTATATTAAGTGATGTGGACAGAAAGGGCAAGATATTGGCCAGAGGGTACAAAGATTCAGACAGGAAGAAAACGTTCTAGTGATCTATCACAAAAAATTCATGAATATAGCTAATAAATATGTATTGCATATTTCAAAATTGCTAAAAGGAGATTTTAAATAGTTTCAGCACATACTATGTAGCTGTATAATTTGATATGTCCAATTAAATATGTGTCATTGCAAGATGGAATTCTTTAAGAGAATGCAAGGTCCCATGATCTGTCATTCTGCCATAGACTGGCAGTTCCAATAGCTTGCCACTGTTAGACCCTCTGAGTGAGGATGCTAACATGTCGAGAGGCACACCCCAAAGACTCAGAGTCCAGAGCAGCTGATGCAAAAGCAAGAGGATTTATTCGGCGTCTGCGCAGACGGGCCTCCTGAACTCGGGAGTCCAGAGAGCGCCCCCAGCACAAAGCCACACAGTTTATATACCCGCAGCGACCAATCAAAAGCACTATAGTGTCCATGCACACAGCAGTCCAATCTGTGAGCTGATCATGTGAAAGGCATGCGTCTTCTATCCAGTCAGCTACGGGATAACATGGGAGGCCATGCACACAGCAGTCCAATCCGTGAGCTGATCATGTGAAAGGCATGTGTCTTCTATCCATTCAGCTACGGGATCACATGGGAGGCATGCACCTCGTCGCCATTTTGTTGTTTACTTCTTTAGCTGTTCCTTTCCCTGTCAGCGTCATCTTGTTCACCCTGAGGGGGACGACCTCTTGCTCCCTTCGTTCCCCTGGAGGGAGAGCAGCGTCCCGCTTCCCACACCGTTATTTAAGTATTAGGAGGCATACAAACTGGGTTAGGTCTTAGCACAGCCAGGCACAAGTGTCGCAGCTAGCTAAGCATAGGGTCCCTTATTTTTATAGCTGCACCTAATTTTAGCTTTGGGGGAAAGAGTTCAGGGCTATAATTTTTAAACTTTAATTTTATTTGGGGCAAAGGTGACTTCTTGTTTTTAATAGTGTTAGCTTAAGTCACTCCATCTTGGTTTGATTTTTAAGGTTCTTCAGCCACCACCTCCCTGGAAGTATGATATAGAGCAGAATCCCCTATCTACCATAAATGGACATGTTGTGTGATCAAGAAATAAACCTGAGCAGCTTTAATTTGCTTATATTTTAAGACTCTTTGTTATTAACAGAATCAGGAATATCCTGACTACACCACTTAGTCTCTCTCTTCTCTTAATTAAGGAGATTTGGTAGACAGAGAGCAGACTGTTGCGAACAAGAGGCAGAGATGAAAATAATGCTTCCATAAGTCCAAGAATGACGAGAGCCATCAAAACCTAGAAAAGAGAAGGGAATCATCTTTGAATGCTTCTGAATTTCAGAATGCCCTGAAGGTAGCACAGCTCTTCCCACACTCTGATTTTGGACTTCCAACCTCCAGAACTGTGAACGAATGCATTTCCATTGCTTTAAGCCAACAAGACTGTGGTGATTAATTATAGCAGAATTATAGCAGATGTGGATAACTAATACTTATGAACTCTACAGAGGTACCCAAGGTGGACCTCCGTCTGGCATAGTAATTTTTTTTTCTTTTTTAAAGATGTATTTGAGAGGCAAATAAAGAGACAGAGAGAGAGGGAGAGAGAAAGACAGAGAGATCTTCCATTCTTTGGTTCATTCCCCCAAATTGCCAGGGGCTTCCTGCAGGTCTCCCATGCAGGTGCAGTGGCCCAAGAACTTGGGCCATCTTACACTGCTTTCCTAGGCCATAGCAAAAAGCTGGATCAGAAGTGGAGCAGCTGGGACTTGAACCGGTGCCCATATGAGATGCCAGCACTGCAGACGGCGGCTTTACCATCTACACCACAACGTCAGCCCCCGCTAGATCTTTTAAAAATATTTGTCCCAGTTTTCTCAAGTTGGGAGCTTCTGCTGATTTTGGAAGAAAACAGGAAATATCCCTTTGGTATAGTGACACACAGTGATTGTAAAGTATCAGTTTTCATAGAGCTGTGTTCTTTGAGTGAGGTACTCTCCACTGGATGCTACTTCCATCATTCTCTATATAACTAAACCCCTGGTTCCACTCCAACAATTGCCTACACATAGCCTGAACAGTCTTTTGTGATGTTCCTCTTATGCTTTGAATTTCCATAATGTATGGCAGAGTTCCATGTAAACAGTAGCATTTGCCAAGCAAACATTTTTTCCCTAAATCACTGAGATATTTCACCTGATGGGAACTGGGAAGTGGGACTGGGAGCTGGAGCCTTGCTGGAAGATAAATAACAAGACTTTCAACTCTGATGTTATAGGATTAGCTCTTCATTCAGTGTGCATTTTATTTTTGATAGTGCCCTTTACATTAGCCAGGACTACTTTATCAAATGGATCAGTAGCAGTATTTTTAACTTTTGCATTAGTCAAGGGACTTGATTGGTTTTTAATTATTGCTCTTAGGACTAGGGACCCAGAGTTTTATCTTTATATTTTTAATGATATAGTATATTTGATTAATTCAGGCATGCATCAGCACTCATTGAGGAACAGATACATGTGCTAATATTACTGTATGCGGAGACAACAGGCAATCAGATATAAGGCTTTACTAGGGATGGAAGGATATGGGCTAAAGGTGAAAGAAGACTATATTAAAAGTGATATGTACAATGATATGAAGAAGATATTATGAGAGTATAGAAAAAAAGAAAATTAATTTAGACAAATGTAAATTGTCATATAATTCAACTAGAGGAAATATTCATTGTTTCAAAAGTAACCTTACAAAGTCCTCTGGAAAAAAATAAAGAGTGTACCGTAATTCTAGATGCTACAACTCTAAAAGTACATGGCTTCATCAAGGAAAGACAAGCAAGTGTATTGTGTCTTGACAAAATTCTGATTGCAAGCAAGCTGATCTTCTCCATATGCCTGCAATTATCCATAATAATTGCACATTTCATTTGATTAATTCTTTTACTTCCCTACATACAAACACATAATGATACAGACCTCTCCTACCTTGCACATTGTTCTAATTATTGTTTCATTTTATTTAGTAATGTAATAAAACTGGAGCATCCAATCAAGGGATTATCACTCATACATTGAATAGGACAGTATTAATTATGTCATAGCAATATTACTGCTTCAGGGCCATTGCAGAAGGTCATCTAATTACCCAGCGATTTCAGCACAATTTACACTGTCAATCTGAGGCGGGAAGAAAAGGCTGAGTTTCCATTTCTTCATCTTTTTCTGCTTTGTCTTCCTCATTGATAGATTTGCTTTACAGATGTAAATACGTTCATCAGTAACTCAATATATTTGAAACCCTAAACCTGATTTTCCACATTTCTGGAATTTCTATCCTAATACCCACTCCCGGACACCCTACCAAAGCCCCAAAAAGTCCACCATATCTATAGGCCTCATTCCAGAAAGACCAATCAGAAAAAAATTTAATGATTTATGTCAGAGTTGTCTAAAACACTCCAAACTCACAATTGCTTACGTAAAATCTGCTAATTGCCAAAGATAACGTTAAGAAGGAGACAAAGACATTCATAAGTTGTGGAAAAATAAATATCAGGATGTAAGGGTTACTGGAAATTTTTCTGACACAGGACATGAAGGACGAGTTTCCAAGATTTACAGCATGTTTCTCATTCTAATCTCTATAAATTACTCCACAGTAAACAATCAAAGCAAAATTCCCAGCTCTGAGGCAGTAATTTTCACTATGGAATGAAGATTCTGCCAAGAACAGATGAGATAACCACCAACATAACAGATCTGTAGCTCAGAGAAGAAGGTTAGATTTTGTGACAATCTAAAGATGTTTCAACATCAAAATCTGCACATCTAACAACATAAAATGTGATTTCATATCATTACTCAGAGTCTGTCCATATGTAAACATATTCAATTTTTTACCAAAATCCATTCCAATAATGGATTCTCTCTATCTCTCTCTCTGCCTCTCCTCCTCTTTCTGTGTAACTAACTTTCAAATAATTAAATAAATCTTTAAAACAAGAAGAAGAAGAAAATATTGGGATGTGAAAGAACCCATGGAGAATAATCTAATCCAAGGGTTCAGAGCCAAGGGAGAGTTCAGGGAACAGGAAGGGGGGAGGTATAAAGTATGTCAGACTTTCTGCATTCGTCAGCACCAATGCTAGGATAATGGGTTTTGTAGGACTAAATTCTATCAGCTTTGTTCCATCTCATCATAGGCTACTGCAACATCCTAGAGATTCAGTAAATGCTCCTTTAATTGAAGTAATTTAAAAAATAAGACTGGATTTAAGTTTTTTTTTTTAAATATTCAATTCAACTTCAATGAGTTAATATAAATCAGCATGAATATTTTAATATAAATTAATTTATATGCATTTAAAGGACAAATGCTACTCCATAGTAATAAAAATGAAGCTCATTTTAACCAGCTTCCTAAAAATATTTGAAAAAAATGAATAAATGATTGTTTCTAGGTATCTAAATTAACAAAATTTACTTGCTATATTTGCTACATAACCTAATGATATTTTATCAAGAATATTTTAATCTCTAGAGTATAGAAAAAGAAGCAAACCTGCAGTTGATTAAAATAAGCAATGCCAATCTTATTTTGATTAGAATAATTAGTGACGGCTGTGAGAAATTATGAAAGTATCCCTTGCTGAAACTCACACTGAACTCCCTAACCAGAGACATTGAGAGCAAAATACAGTCTCACTTAGCACGATTTTACATAAGCATATTTTTACTATGCATTCAAGAATATATAGCA
Source organism: Oryctolagus cuniculus (assembly GCF_964237555.1). Taxonomy (NCBI): domain Eukaryota; kingdom Metazoa; phylum Chordata; class Mammalia; order Lagomorpha; family Leporidae; genus Oryctolagus; species Oryctolagus cuniculus. Next base: position 25,205,675 of record NC_091433.1, read on the forward strand.
CATATAAATGAGATATAAAAATTAGAATAAATATTTAATATTCCTATCATATTTGCTGTCATTGGTATATGAATGGAAGAAATTGAGTTTACAACTTCCCCTGTTTGGCCTCCCATCTCCAAAAGTAGCTAAGAAGCTTCCTATTAGTTGAGGTGTCCTGTAGAATCAAAATAGAATATTGTACTCAAAGTAGCATGTCTTGTCTTTTTAAATGCTTAAAGTAAAATAATGAGCAATGTATATATTTCCATAAAGTTTAGAGCACAGTAGCAGAATTAGCAAAAACTAAGGAAGTAAAGGACATGTGGAGGTAGACTTTGGTAGCAATTGCCACTAGGAACTGAAGTTAGAGTTAAAACACCCCACACTGTTAACCCAACTCTTCCTTTGTCCATTCTCATTATATTTGTTCTAGGTGCATTATCTCTAAAATATCATTGGATGGAGCAGGCATTTAGTCTAGCCATTAATACTTGCCCCTCATATCAGAATACCGGAGTTCTTTTTTTAAAAAAAAAAAACTTTTACTTAATATATACTTATATATACTTATATATACTTAATATATAAATATATATAAATATAAATTTCAAAAGTATAACTTTTGGATTATAGCAGCCGCCCCCCCCCCATAACCTCCCTCTCACCAGCAACCATCGCATGGAATACCAGAGTTCTATTCCTGACTATACCCCCGACTCCAGCTTCCTGCTAATACAGACACTGGGGGCAACAGAAATGGTCAAATCAGAGAATGGGGCTCACGCTCTTGCTCCCTCCCAAGTGAGAAAATATATTTTTTAAAGATTCATTTATTTATTTGAAAGTCAGGGAGAGAGAGACAGAGAGAGATGGAGAGTCAGAGAGAGAAAGCTTCCATCTGCTGGCTCACTCCCACATATGGCTGCAACAGCAAGGACTGGGCCAGGACAAAGCCAGGAGCCAGGAGCTTCATCTGGGTCTCCCATGTGGGTAGCAGGGACTCAAATACTTAAGTCAACTTCTGCTGCTTTCCCACACCATTAGCAGGGAGCTGGATTGAAGAGGAACAGCCAGCTCACCAACCAACACCCATATGCAATGCTAGCAATACACATGTGGCTTTACCCACCATGCCATGATGCCGGCTCCAGAAAAAATTTTTTAAATGGGCATATGATGCTGTGAGCATTCTCTCCTTCCAGTGAAATCATTATTTTTCTTTTTTTTTTCTTTCTTTCTTTTTTTTTTTTTTTTTTTTTTTTTTTTTTTTGACAGGCAGAGTGGATAGTGAGAGAGAAAGACAAAGAGAAAGGTCTTCCTTTGCCGTTGGTTCACCCTCCAATGGCCGCCGCGGCCAGTGTGCTGCGGCCGGCGCACCACACCTATCCAAAGGCAGGAGCCTGGTGTTTCTCCTGGTCTCCCATGGGGTGGAGGGCCCAAGCACTTAGGCCATCCTCCACTGTACTCCCTGGCCACAGCAGAGAGGAAATCATTATTTTTCATTGTGTCTGCATTGCTAATGAGATCATGTACATGATCATGCTTGGGTAACTGCTCTGCTAGAATTCATTCACTCATTAACTCTGGCATTAAATCATGGAAAAATACATAAGCTCATAAATCTGCCAAAATCCATATCATATATAGGAGACACAAAAAATTAATTCAGTTAATTCTTTTTTAAAAAAAATTTATTTATTTATCTGAAAGTCAGAGTTACATACAGAGAGAGGAGAGGCAGAGAAAGAGAGAGATCTTCCATCTCCCCAACTGGCTGCAATGGCTGGAGCTGCACTGATCCAAAGCCAGCAGCCAGGATCCAGCAGCTTCTTTTGGGTCTCCCACATGGGTGTAGGGGCCCAAGGACTTGGGCCATCTTCAAATGCTTTCCCAGGCCATAACAGAGAGCTGGATGGGAAGTGGAGCAGCCGGGACTAGAACCGGCGTCCATATGGAATGCTGGTGCTTCAGGCCTGGGTGTCAACCCACTGCGCCACAGCTCTGGCACCATAGTCATTTCTTATGTGCTTATTTAATATTCATTTGTGTTAAACCTTCAAGAATATGCTGAAGATCTAACAAAAACACATGCCATCAAAAAACCCACAATTTGGTAAAGTCTGTTTAGAAAATTCAAAGCCAGTTCATATCAATAATAGGAGAGAGGAACAGAAAGATGGGCAGCCAGGAGGTAAGAGCTATGAATCAAGATCCAATGTCCAAGGAGGTACTTAGGCACAAACAGCAGAGTACAAAATGACTTAATTTAACAAAAGGATATTGCATGCATCAGAATTATCAGAATAGGAGGCCTTGAAATCATTTGGATCATAAGAATCATACCATTAGCGTCATAATCCCTTGTTCATAGACTCAGAATCCAGAAATGATTATCTGGTAGCTTGAGTAGGAATCTAACGTTCATCCAAAGTAACTGCCCTACCTTCTGGGCATTATTCCACAGCATCAGTGAGAGGAGCTTTATCTGCTTGAACACTTCCAGTTTCACATTTCCTAAAGGGTTACACATAAGGATGAACATCGTTGCTCTTTATAGTTTGATCTTATAGATGGCTTCCTAATCGAGGTCTTCTGTTGTTTGTAAGATTTTCTGTTAACTCTTTCATGTTTTTCAGGGATAACATTATATTATCAGTGTATTATAATAAGCTAACGTCTTTCCAATGTTTATATAATTTTGTCTTTCTCTTAGTTATTTGTATGGTCAAGTACTACTGAAAAGGGTTTAAAAATAGTGGTACTATTGGGCATCATTTACTTTAAAAATAATGAGTTAGTATTTCACAATTAAGCAAAATTGTGGCTTAGTGTGTGTGTGTTCATAAATGTATTTCAGAAAATGTTTCTCTAGAAATTAATATTAAATTTTATCAATATTAGATATTTTATATAATTTTTATATTGATCAATGTGTTTATAAATTAATATAGTAGATTTATAATAATGAATCCTAAATTTTGTTGTTGAAATCATTCCCATATGAAGGTTTTATCATTTAATGTATTGCATATTACTATTTGCTCATATTTTATTTTTTGCTTTTTTAAAGATTTATTTATTTATTTGAAAGTCAAAGATACAGAGAGAAAGGGAGAGACCGAGAGAGAAATCTTCCTTCCGATATTTCACTCCCAGATGGTCACAACAGCCATCAGGGCTGGGCCAGAGAGTAGCCAGGAGCCAGGAGCTTCATCTGACTCTCCCATGTGGGACAAGGGGCCCAAGCGCTTGGGCTATCTTCTGCTGCTTTTTCAGAAGTACAGAGCTGGATTGAATACGGAACAGTCAGGACACAAACTGGCACCCATATGGGATGCCAGTGTCTCTGGAAGTGGCTTTATCTGCTGCACCACAGTGCCAGTCCTGCTCATATTTTAAAGGATGTTTGCATTGTTTCAAAAGTGAAGCTAGTATATGGCATTTCTCATTTGATTGACTCCTTTTGTGGAATTTGATAGAACATTATATTTTCCTTGTAAAAATAATTGGCAATTTCTCTCTTTCTAAACTCTGATACAATTTCAGTGGCAATGGAGTTTTGTCTTCCAAAATATTAGGAAAGAGTGGGGAAGATAGAGCTGGGTAGTTTGTGTTCTCATTTTCTTCCAGGATATTTGCTCATTACTTTCCAAGCATTTCTCGAATCATATAAAGTATTCCATTCTCCCAGTTTTTCACAGAGTTCAGCAATGTATTACATCGTTTTGATATGTAATTCTATATTACTTGCCCCTTCATCTTTCCTAAACTAAGCTATTATTTCTTTGCAATCGATACCTTTTTAAAGGGCTTGTTGTTTTTCAATTCATTAGCATCCATTTTTATCTTTACTGAATCCTTTCTTCAGTTCCTTTAGGTTTGTTTTAGTTGATCTTCTTTCTGATCCTTTTGGATAATTAGATAATTCAATTACCTGAATTGTTTTCTGTTCAGTAATATAAATATTTCACATATAATATCCCTCTGAGTACTGTTCTCATTAACTGCCATTAGCTGTATTAAACACTAGCTATAGTGTTTAATCATTATTATTATAAAGTGTGTGGTAATTTAGGATTTATTTTATTCCTTGACACAAAAGAATCATTAGGTACAATTTGTAATTTCTAATGTTTAGATCTGGGGTTCTTGTCTTCCATTTTTAGTTTCAGTTGCTGAATTTTCTGTTCTATTAAAGTTTTTAAAAGTTCCCTGAGCTGTTACAAAGAAAATGCACTCCTTTTTTCAGATGGTGGGTTCATATATTTGTCTATTGGATTTTAAGCTATTTGTGTCTTCTGTAGACTTGTATGTAAAAGTTAGCCATTTTTAATGTCTATTCCTAAAATGTTAATTATTGTTACAAAGTTATATGATGAATAAATTATCTTGAAAGTCAGAACTCTTTTGAGAATACTCTCACTAGGAGGAAGTTAGCATAAACTACAATTCTTTGACACCTGCTCCTTTTTCTTTTTACTTTTATGTATTTAGTGCTGGCAATACCAATTCCTCCAAGTATTCTTTGTATTAAGGATTTCAGTTCCATTATCCTGAATATTCCCTGCAATAGTTTAATTCAGCCATGCACTTTAAAAAAAAAAAAAAAGATTTATTTATTTATTTGAAAGGCAGAGTTAAACAGTGAGAAGAGAGGCAGAGACAGAGAGGTTTTCTATCCACTGGTTCGCTCCCCAACTGGCTGCAATGGCCCGAGCTGCACTGATCCAAAGCCAGGAGCCAGGAGCTTCTTCCGGGTCTCCCATGTGGGTGCAGGGGCCCTAGGACTTGGGCCATCTTCTACTGCTTTCCCAGGCCATAACAGAGAGCTGGATGGGAAGTGGAGCAGCCGGGACTTGAACCGGCGCCCATATGGGATGCCGGAGCTTCAGGCCAGGGCGTTAACCTGTTGAGCCACATAGCCGGACCCTAGCCATGCACTCTTAAAACATGCTAAATCTAAAAAATGTTATTATGGAAATATAATCCATATATTGCATTGATGATTTTATTAATTTTCATGTGTATATATATTTCATATACTAGGTACTCTCAAGTTATGTGGTGAATGGATGAATATGTAAGTCTATACTCTATGTACAAATTACAAAGTTTCTGTAATTAAGGTCCTCTACAAAGGGCAACATTTATTAATTTGTACTTGTAGAAAAATGTTTCATTCCAAATTTACTTCAATTAAGTCAATAAATGTCATTCTTGAAAGTTAGGAGTTCGTAATTGCAGTCACTTACTGTAATTATGCAACACTTGCTTTGAGAAAGGACAAGCAATTTGAACCGCATGGCAAATGATACCTGATGTAATGTAAGCAATTTATAACTGGGTAGTTCTTTAACAGTCCAAGAGCTATAGTAAATACTTCAAGTAATGTTTTACCAGTGCAAAAATAATCATCCAATTAGTAATGCACCACTACCGAGTGACAAGAGTTTTATAAAAAAGTATATGTTTAACGATTTGGAGGATAAATCTTGGAGGTTAGAAAAAAGGAAAAATCATATTAATGTTTAACTCTTACTGATCAATCTATGAAGATGATTTTGAAAATATTCTTGAAAGCCCCCACATGTGGTATTAAAAACATTATGTCAGGGCTGGTGCCATGTCTCATTTGGTTAATCCTCTGCCTGCAACACTGGAATCCCATATGGGTGCCGGGTTCTAGTCCAGCTGCTCCTCTTCCACACCAGCTCTCTCCTGTGGCCCAGGAGGGAAGTGGAGGATGGCCTAAGTGCTTGGGCCCCTGCACCCACATGGGAGACTGGGAGGAAGCACCTGGCTCCTGGATTTGGATCGGCGTGGCACTGGTCATGACGGCCATTTGGAGAGTGAACCAATGGAGGGAAGACCTTTCTCTCTCTGTCTCTCTCTTACTGTCTATAACTCTACCTGTCAAATAGTGAACAAAATACATGAATTCAATTTTAACTTAATTTTTAAAATTATCACAATAAAATCCGTATAATCTCTTTTCACTAGTTTTTGAAGCACTTACCTTTAAGTCAAAAAGTGAATAACACAATGTTATTAATCTAAGGTGTTGCAAATGACAGGATGAATCTAAGGGTGAACAGCAGAATGATAATCCACTTTATATCTGCTATGATCATTAATTATCTTCAAGTATTTACACTTTATGAAGTTTCAATACTTAGCACACAAAAAAATATTGTGGCATATGTTTGAATGTACCATCACATTGGTTCATTGTTTCTATCCTTTGTAACTAATACATGTTCAGAGAGAATTTAGGGGATCATTTTAGCAGGAATGGTTGCAGAAGTCCTCCCTGGAAGGGTATCTTTGAATAGATAAGAATTACAAGAAAAAGTTAGCTACGTCGATTCAAGTCCCAGCTGCTCCACTTCCAATCCAGGTCTCTGCTATGCCCTGGGAAAGCACAGATGTCCCAAGTCCTTGGGCCCCTGCACCCGCATGGTAGACCTGGAAGAAGCTCCTGGCTCCTGGCTTCCTATTGGCCCAGCTCCAACCATTGCAGCCATTTGGGAAATGAACCAGTGGATAGAAGATATCTCTCTCTCTCTCTCTCTCTCTCTCTCTGTAACTCTGCCTTTCAAATAATAAATAAATCATTAAAAAAAAAAAAAGCTAGAGACTTGAACAATCAGATCAATGCAATTCCAAGCAGAGATAAAATTAGGAATAAAATTTCTTTTTCTTTTTTTTTTTTTTTTTTGACAGAGAGAGACAGTGAGAGAGAGAGACAGAGAGAAAGGTCTTCCTTCCGTTGGGTCACCCTTCAAATGGCCGCTATGGCCAGAGCTGTACTGATCCGTAGTCAGGAGCCAGGTGCTTCCTCCTGGTCTCTCCCTTGCAGATGCAAGTGCCCAAGCGCATGGGCCATCCTCCACTGCCCTCCCAGGCCACAGGAGAGAGCTGGACTGGAAGAGGGGCAACCTGGACTAGAACCCGGTGCCCATATGGGATGCCGGTGTTGCAGGCAGAGGATGAGCCAAGTGAGCCACGGCATCGGCCCCAGGAATAAAATTTCTAACTTTGGTATTAAGTCGATGTGTTTTATTTCCATACCACAGTGGCAAAGACAAATAAACTGCAAAGCATGGTTCCCAAACTATCTTGAGGCCAGAGAATAACCTGTGAATAACGTGTTTTTTGCAACTCATGGTTATGTATGATATATACCAAGGTTTTCTCTAAAAGTATACTTATGATATTAATAAGAAGTTAGAATTTAATGGTAAATCTATTTTTTAAGTTCTTATTAATATAAAGAGAACAGAATTCATGAATCTCATAGATACAATTTTAAGAATATAACCTTTCTTTTCTCCCTCCTATACCCCTCCTTTGTTCTTCCCTTTAATTTTGTGCAATAACTTATTTTACTTTACTTTATAATCATAGGTTTCATGCACCACTAACCATAATGTTCAACAAGAAAAAGTAGAAAGAGCACTGTTACACAGAAATGTAGACAAGGACTATAAACATTAATAAAATTCCCCCATTGTTTCCCAAAATTTCTTGTTGAATACATTTCAGATTACATTAAATGATTTTTCTGGGTACTTTGAGATAATTGTCTGATTGTACTATTTTATTAGGTTAACATGTTGAACTATTTAACATGTTGAGCTATTTAAAATATATGCTACATTATAATTAAGTCTAGGCACTATACTATATGACGGAACACCAGAATTTATTATTCATACCAAACTGTAGCTTTGTATCCATTTACTATTTTTCCCTCTTTCCATACTTTGCAGACTCTAGTAATCTATTCCACATCACTAACCAGAGAAGTATCAAAGTATACTGAAAATCATCTCCAGTTATAATACATAGAATCAAAAAAAACAAAATCTAACAAGTGACAGAATGCAGAGAAAAGGAATCCTTACACACTGCTGGTGTGAATATAAATTAGCAAAGCCATTATAAGAAATAATATAGGGCCCAGCACTATGAATAGTAGGCTAAGCCTCCACCTGTGTTCAGGAACCCCATATGGGCACTAGTTCATGTCCCAGCAGCTCCTCTTCCAATTCTGCTCTCTGCCAAGGCTTGGAAAAGCAAGAGAGGATGAAAGAAGCTCCTGGCTCCTGGCTTAGGAATGGCCCAGCTCTGGCCGCTGTGGCCTTTTAGAGAATGAGCCAGCAGATGGAAGACCTCCCTGTCTCTCCCTCTCTCTGTAACACTACCTCTCAAATAAATATATAAAAAAAGAAATAATATAAAAGTTCCCCACAAAATCAAAAATAGAACTTCCACTTGACCAGCCAACCCCACTTCTACATAAGCATCCAGAGGAAAATGAAATCAATGTGTTAAAGAGGTATCTGCATTCCTCTGTTTGTTGTTTTATTATTTACAATAGCTGAGATATGTAATATACCTAAGTGTCCATCATCAGATGAATGGATAAAGAAAATATGCTATATGTACACTATTCCATTTAAAAAAAGGGTCCTGTTTGCTTCAACGTGGACAGAACTCTAGAGAATATTATGTTAAATGAAATAAGCCCACAGATATGTAATAGAAAAATACTGCATCATCTCATTGATATGTGGAATGTTTTCTATTATAATAGCATTTACTTGTCTCCATTTTGTTTACTACCAGGTGCTATATTTGGGTATAATTAATGTCCTTTAATATGATCTTGGATTGTTGATGTTCAGTCTTTCCTTTTTTTAATGTAAGCATTTGTGATGCCTCATTTAGTGAGATATTTGCATTCCTCAACTTCTGATGTATCACATTTGCTCATTTTCATTGTGATGCTCACTTTGAAAATGTGTTTTATGAATTTGAATTATTTGTGGAATTTCTAATTTTCCTTTTGTTATTGATTTCTATGTTAATTCCACTGGGCCCAAAACAAACTCACTATGATTTCATCCATTTGGAATTGTTGATTCTTGCTTCATGCATCAGCATATGTTCAATTTCAATGAATTATCTTTGAGCAATTTAAAGAGATCATTATTCCTTATTCATTTGATGTAATGTTGTTTATATGATAATTAGATTGTGTTTCTTGCTTAAGTTTTGTTAAAATCTTTTATATATTTGCAATTTCAATCTACTTTTTCTGTTACTGAGACAATTATTTGAAAATCCCCAAAATGATTGTGGACTTATCATCATTATAAATGTCATATATAGTCATGTATTTTTGAAGCCGCATTTATGGGTCTTGACAATTTAAAATTGTTATATATTCCTAGTACTACAAAAGTTCAATCATTATAATTTAACACTTAACCTAACAAAATACGTTAAGATATCTGATATTGTGACATTTTTATTAACTTTTTTACCTAGTTTTTTTCATAATATATATTTTCCATTATTCTAATTTTTATTTTTAAGTGTGCTTCTTTTAAGCAACATGCAGTTGCTTTTGAACCAGTCTCACTATCTTTGCCATTTTTTTTTTTTTTTTGACAGGCAGAGTGGACAGTGAGAGAGAGAGAGAGACAGAGAGAAAGGTCTTCCTTTGCCGTTGGTTCACCCTCCAATGGCCACCACGGCCGGCGCACCGTGCTGATCCGATGGCAGGAGCCAGGTACTTATCCTGGTCTCCCATGGGGTGCAGGACCCAAGTACTTGGACCATCTTCCACTGCACTCCCTGGCCACAGCAGAGAGCTGTATCTTTGCCATTTAACCATGGTATTGTGATAACCGGTGTATTTGAGTTTATGAGTGCTATTTTGCTGTTAGCATTTAATTTATCTCATTCTGCCTTTGTTTATAATCATTTGATATTTTCAGATTATAGTTTTTGCTCCATATTTTTGCCTCAGTTAACTTTTTCCTAAATAATAGTGTGGTATCAGGGCTAGCACTGTGGCGTAGCAGTGTAAAGCCACTGGCTGCAGTGCCAGAATCCCATATGGGCACGGGTTCAAGTCTCAGTTGCTCCACTTCCAATCCAGATCTCTCCTATGGCCTAGGAAAGCAGTAAGGATGACCCAAGTCCTTGGGCCCCTGCACCCATTTGGGAGACCCAGAAGAAGCTCCTGGCTCCTGGCTTCAGATTGGCACAGCTCTGGCCGTTGCGGCCATCTGGGGAGTGAACTAGTAGATGGAAGACCTCTCTCTCCGCCTCTGCCTCTGCCTCTCTGTAACTTTGCCTTTCAAAAAAAATAAATAAATAAAATAAAATAAAATAAATAAATAAGTGTTTTTTTAAAAAATAATGTGGTATTTTAGTATTATTTATTCTATAGATTACAACACAGATCCTTAACTCATTCAAGTATAATAATACCACGTTAAATATTATAGAACATTTAAAAATTAATTTTTCATCTTTCCTTGGTCTGTACTTCAGATTTTTAATCTTTGCTTTATAGCAGATTTATTATGACTCGCCTATGGAAGAGCTACTATACTTTTAGAATTTCTTACAGCTTTCGTGTGTATTACATTTGAGTAGATTTTCTTACTGTGCTTAATTGAAGCATAGTTTATTTACAATAAAGTGCAGCCATTTAAATTTTACAAGTGTGAAAGTTTTCACTTTCAGTATAAAGTTGGTCACAATTATGAAGTAAAGGCATGGTTGGTTTGCCTCATTTTTAAGTTTTATCATAGTTTGTGGTGTTACCCTAGAGATTTTAACATATATATTATTCATTAAGTTAATGAATCTGCACTCTTCCTCTTTTGTTGATTTTTTTGCATCATGAATATGGGTTTAAATTTTTTTTCAGAAATAAAAACACTAGTGAAATGCTTTTCCTACATCTATTGGAATTATTATAGTTTCCTTCACATTTATCTTTTTTGCTTTTAATATTTTATTAATATACAGAGAAAAATTTTTAAAGATTTTTAAAATTTATTTGAGAGGCAGAGTTACAGAGATAGGGAGAGAGGTCTTCCAACCACTTGTTCACTCCCAAAATGACTGCAACGGCCAGAGCTTGGCTCATCTGAAGCCAGGAGTCACGAGCAACTTCCAGGTCTTCCACCTGTGTTCAGGGGCCCAAACAGTTGAGCCATCTTCCGTTGCTCTCCCAGGCCATCGGCAGGGAGCTGGATCAGAAGCGGGGCAGACACGACAGAACTCATATGGGATGCCGGCACAACAGGCAGAGGCTTAACCTACTGCACCATATGTGTTTCAGAGATTCAATTCTAAGACAATAAGGATAATTCCCTCCCTCCAATCCTTCCTTCCTTCCTTCCTTCCTTCCTCCCTCCCTCCCTCCCTCCCTCCCTCCCTCCCTTCCTTCCTTCCTTCCTTCCTTTAGTTATTGTGATTACATGCATTGGAATACAGGCTTAATACTCCACTGAATGTAGTGTTCAGCAATTAAGATATAGAAAGACCACTGTTCTGCAAGAATATAGATGAAATGTCAATTTCACTCATATATGTTAGGGTTTTAATTTTTTTTCACTGTATAGATCAGCTACCACAAATCAGAGAAAATATACAATGATTGTCTTATGAGGTCTGGCTTCTTTCATTAAGCATAATAGTCTCCAGTTGCATCCATTTTGTTGCAAAAGATAGGACATGCCCCTTTTGAGGTTGTACAACATTATATTCTGTTTTAGTCATGAATATCTTGGGTGCAGTCACCAACCCCTTTGAAATTGGAAAACAGATGCTCAAATAGATGCGGGAGGAGGAGCTGCAGCACCATGGCAGCAGCCTAGGGCTGCAATGAGAGGGTAACTGTGTATTCATTCTGACTGTCTCTCATTCTTCCGGACCTTGGGCAAACTACGCATGTTTTGCTCTGGGTCCTGCTGAACAGTTTCAAAGTGTGTTTTCTTTTAGCTGTAAGTTAAGCTAATAAGACTCATATTGCAAATTTTCTCATATCTACAGGGTTTAACAGGTTAGAACTCAGTTCCGTGTGCATTGCGTCCACCTGCCTATGAGCAGTTCATAAACCAGGTGGACACAATAATAGAGATTATAACTACAAAATTGTCTCTGTGTTCTCTCTTATTTTTTCCTTTCCGAGGCTCTCCCTGCATTGTCCCATGGCCCTTTTGCTTCAAGCTCCTTCCTTTCATTTCTTGTAGCTAGAATACTGGCAGGTTTTTCTTTTTTTAAAGATTGATTTAGTTATTTGAAACAGTTATAGGAGAGAGGGAGAGACAGAGATCTTCCACCCGCTGGATCACTCCATAGATGGATGCCATGGCCAGAGCTGGGCCAAGCCTAAGCCAGGAGCCAGGAGCTTTTTTCAGGTCTTCCACATGGGTGGCAAGGTCCCAAGCACTTGGACCATCTTTTGCTGCTTTTCTCAGGCCATTAGCAGGGACCTGCATAGGATGTGGAGCACCTAGGACATGAATAAGCACCCGTATGAGATGCTAGTGTGTAGGCAGTGGGTTTTTTTTTTTTTTTTTTTTTTTTTTGACAGGCAGAGTGGACAGTGAGAGAGAGAGACAGAGAGAAAGGTCTTCCTTTGCCATTGGTTCACCCTCCAATGGCCGCCGCGGCTGGCGCGCTGCGGCCGGCGCACCGCGCTGATCCGATGGCAGGAGCCAGGAGCCAGGTGCTTTTCCTGGTCTCCCATGGGGTGCAGGGTCCAAGCACCTGGGCCATCCTCCACTGCACTCCCTGGCCACAGCAGAGAGCTGGCCTGGAAGAGGGGCAACCGGGACAGAATCCGGCGCCCCAACCGGGACTAGAACCCGGTGTGCCGGCGCCGCTAGGCGGAGGATTAGCCTAGCAAATCACAATGCTGGCACAGGTTGTTTCTTTCAGCGTTTATACAACATAAAACAGGAAATTCACAAGTTGATTGTCACTTTCAACAAAGTTCACCTAGTTTAGTTCTCTCTGATGGTTGTTTTTGTGTTTTAAAGTGAAGAGTCCTTTATTTGGATGATTTGATTTGATAAAGTTTAACTCTTCATACCAAGAGAGGAATTAAGTTTATATAGGTTTTGGGGGATTTCAGAGCACTTGTTGAATGTTTGACTTGTTATCTCTAATCAGTTCTAGAAAATTCATTAGTGTTACTTCTGCAAATAACTGTTTCCCTTTTTTCAAATTTCCCTCCTGTGACTGACATTACATTTCGCTCAGAACATGTTAATCTAATCATTTAAAGTTTTTTTTTTTTTATTCCCCAAAACCTGGACTAGTTCATATGAGAGATCATGGATTTTCACATTATACTTACTTCACGTCTTTAGTTTCTGGGAATCCCCACCAAAACACTGGGCCACCCTTCTATGCCATCAGCTCTACATTTTGAATCTGTGAAGACTTTGAATTGCTGAGTAAATTAAAATAATTTTTTTAGTGTCACAGGAATCTAAAATTAAATTGAAACAATCTCAAAGGACAGACATTAATTCATTTAGAAAATTTCCTATTTCCTAAATTCTCTAAAATATGGTACACATATTTTCATATTATTAGGAATCTCCAAGTAAAGTAGGTAAAATATTCAAACTTTTGGTAAAAAGAAAAAAATTCTAAAGATTAAAGACAGGGCCGGCGCCGTGGCTCACTAGGCTAATCATCCGCCTTGCGGCGCTGGCACACCGGGTTCTAGTCCCGGTCAGGGCGCCGGATTCTGTCCCGGTTGTCCCTCTTCCAGGCCAGCTCTCTGCTGTGGCCCAGGAGTACAGTGGAAGATGGCCCAAGTCCTTGGGCCCTGCACCCCATGGGAGACCAGGATAAGTACCTGCCTCCTGCCATTGGATCAGCGCGGTGCGCCGGCCGTGGCGCGCTGGCCGCGGCGGCCATTGGAGGGTGAACCAACGGCAAAGGAAGACCTTTCTCTCTGTCTCTCTCTCTCACTGTCCACTCTGCCTGTCCAAAAAAAGAAAAAAGAAAAAAAGATTAAAGACAGAATTCACATAGTTAACCATGTCATTTTTTTTAAAAAAAAAATTATTTTATTTATTTAAAAGATGGAGTTACAGAGAGAGGTAGAGATGGATAGAAAGGTCTTCTACCCATTGGTTTACTCCCCAGATGGCAACAATGGCTGGAGCAGTGCTGTTCTGAAGCCACGACCAGGAGCTTCTTCCGGATCTCCCACGTGGGTGCAGGGGCCAAAGAACCTGGTCCATCTTCTACTGCTCTCCTAAGCCATAGCAAGGAGCTGGATTGGAAGAGGGCAGGCAGGACTAGAACTGGTACCCATATGGGATGCCGGCACTTCAGGCCAGGGCTTTAATCCACTGAAGCACAGCACTGGCCCCTGACAGCATCAATTTTTTTAAACTTTTATTTAATAAATATAAATTTCAAAAGTACAAATTTTGTATTGAGGTGGATTTTTCCCCCGATAAGCACCCTCCAACACACAACCATCCCCTCTCCCTCAACCTCTCCCATCCCATTCTTCAGCAAGATTTATTTTCAATTATCTTTATATACAGAAGATCAATTTAGTATATACTAAATAAAGATTTTAACAGTTTGCACCCACACAGAAACACAAAGTATAAAATACTGTACACTTGATCTTAGCCAAAAGATCTGAGAAGCAATACAAAGTATAAAGTACTATTTGAGTACTAGTTATACCGTTAATTCACATAGGACAACACATTAAGGACAGAGATCCTACATGGGGAATAAGTGCACAGTGACTCCTGTTGTTGATTTAACAATTGACATTCTTATTTATGACATCAGTAATCACCCAAGGCTCTTTTCATGGCTGCCAAGGCTATGGAAGCCTCTTGAGTTTGCCAACTCCAATCTTATCTAGACAAGGCCATAGTCAAAGTGGAAGTTTTCTCCTCCCTTCAGAGAAAGCTACCTCCTTCTTTGATGGCCTTTTCTTTCTGCTGGGATCTCACTCACAGAGATCTTTTATTTAGATTTAGATTTAGTTTTTTTTTTTTTTTTTTTTTGTTTTTTTTTTTTTTTTTTTTTTTTTTGCCACAGTGTCTTGGCTTTCCATACCTGCGAAACTCTCATGGGCTTTTTAGCCAGAGGAAATGACTTAAGGACTGATTCTGAGGACAGAGTGCTATTCAGGGCTTTTGCCATTCTATGAGTCTGCTATGTATCCCACTTACCATGGGGGATCATTCTCTCCTCTTTAATTCTATCAATTATTTGCAGACACTGGTCTTATTTATGTAATCCAAAGCCAAAATCAACAATTTGGATTACATCAAACTGAGAAGTTTCTGCACAGCAAAGGAAACAGGAAAGTGAAGATGCAACCAAAGAATGGGAAAAAATATTTGCAAACTATGCAACAGATAAAGGATTAATAACCAGAATCTACAAAGAGATCAAGAAACTCCACAACAGTGACTTGATCAGCTCTTATCCTGACTGTTGCTGTACAATGTAATACTTTAACCATTTTAGTATTTTCTCTTTGTTTTGTTCTAGTACTATTGGTTGAACTCTGTGATTAACACACAATTATTCTTAGGTGTTTAAATTTTAACTGAAAAGTATCCCTGTTAAATATAAGGGTGGGGATAAGAGAGGGAGGAGATGTACAATTTGGGACATGCTCAATCGGACTTGCCTCAAATGGTGGAGTTAGAATCATGCCAGGGATCCCAATATAATCCCATCAAGGTGGCATGTACCAATGCCATCTCACTAGTCCAAGTGATCAATTTCAGTTCACAATTGATCACACTGATAGGTCTAAGAGTCAAAGGGATCACACAAACAAGACTAGTGTCTGCTAATACTAGCTGATAGAATCAAAAAGGGAGAGAACCATCCATCATGGAAAGCGGGATACACAGTAGACTCATAGAACGGCAGATGTCCTAAATAGCACTCTGGCCTCAGAATCAACCCTTAAGGCATTCAGATATGGCTGAAGAGCCCATGAGAGTATTTTAGGCATGGAAAGCCAAGACACCCTGGAAAAAAAAAAAAAAGACCTAAATGAAAGATCTCTGTGAGTGAGATCCCAGTAGAAAGAACGGGTCATCAAAGAAGGAGGTACCTTTTCCTGAAGGGAGGAGATAACTTCCACTTTGACTATGACCCTGTCGGAATAAGATCAAAGTCATCAAATTCAAAAGGCTTCCATAGCCTTGGCAGCTCATGACTAGAGCCTAGGGAGATTACTGACGCCATAAACAAGAGTGTCAAATTGTTAAGTCAACAACAGGAGTCACTGTGTACTTACTCCTCATGTGGGATCTGTCCTTAGTGTGTTGTCCAATGTGAAGTAATGCTATAACTAGTACTCAAACAGTATTTTTCACTTTGTGTTTCTGTGTGGGTGCAAACTGATGAAATCTTTACTTAATATATACTAAATCGATCTTTTGTATATAAAGAGAATTGAAAATGAATCTTGATGTGAATGGAATGGGAGAGGGAGCAGGGGATGGGAGGGGTGTGAGTGGGAGGGAAATTATGGAAGGTAAAAAGCCATTGTAATCCATTAACTGTACTTTGGAAATTTATATTTACTAAATAAAAAATAAAAATAAAAAAAGAAACTCCACAACAACAAAGCAAACAACCCACTTAAGAGATGGGCCAAGGACCTCAAGACATTTTTCAAAAGAGGAAATCCAAATGGCCAACAGACACATGAAAAAAATGTTCAGGATCACTAGCCATCAGGGAAATGCAAATCAAAACCACAAGGGGTTTTACCTCACCCCGGTTAGAATGGCTCACATTCAGAAATCTACCAACAACAGATGCTGGTGAAGATGTGGGGAAAAAGGGACATTAACCCATTGCTGCTAGGAATGCAAACTGGTAAAGCCACTATTGAAGTCAATCTGGAGATTCCTCAGAAACCTGAATATAGTCCTACCATACAACCCAACCATCCCACTCCTTGGAATTTACCCAAAGAAAATTAAATTGGCAAATAAAAATGACAGACATTGTTGTCTGCAACTCAATGTTTATTGCAGCTCAATTTACAATAGCTAAGACATGAAATCAACATAATTCCCATCAACAGAAGACTGGATAAAGAAAATATGGGATATGTACTCTATAGAATACTATACAGCAGTCAAAAACAATGAAATCCAGTCATTTGCAACAAAATGGAGGTATCTGGAAAACATCATGCTGAGTGAAATAAGCCAGGCCAAAGGGACAAATTTCATATGTTCTCCCTGATCAGTTACAACTAACCAAGCACCAAAAAAGAAACCTGTTGAAGTGAAATGGACACTATGAGAAACAGTGACTTGATCAGCCCTTGTCCTGACTGTAGAGGAACAACTTACTATTTTATTCCTTTTAGCTTTTTTTGTTGTTGTTGTTCTACATAATACAAATAATACAATTGGTTGAACTCTTTAATTAACACAGAATTATTCTTAGGTGTTTAAATTTAACTGAAAAGTGATCCCTGTTAAATATAACAGTGGGAATAAGAGAGGGAGGAGATGTACAGTTTGGCACATGATCAACTGGACTTAGCCCAATGGTAGAAACGTGCCAGGGGATTCCAATTCAATTCATCAATGTGGCATGTACCAAGGCCATCTCACTAGTTGAAGTGATCAGTTTCAGTTCATAATTGATCATAATGATAGGATTAAGAGTCAAAGGGATCACATAAACAAGACGAGTGTCTGCAAGTACTAACTGATAGAATCAGAAAGGGAGAGAACAATCCAACATGGGAAGCAGCATACACAGCAGACTCATAGAATGGCAGATGTCCTTAACAGCACTCTGGCCTCAGAATTAGCCCTTAAGGCATGAGCCCTTAAGTATGAGAATTAATGGTGAAAATACTACTCAAACAGTGTTCTGTGCTTTGTGTGTCTTTGTGGGTGCAGTCTTTTGAAATCTTTACTTAGTATATACTAAATTGATCTTCTGTATATAAAGATAATTGAAAATGAATCATGATGAAGAATGGGATAAGAGAGTGGAGATGGGATGGTTGTGGGTCTGAGGGAGGTTATGGGGGGAAAAGCTGCTATAATTCAAAAGTTGTACTTTTGGAATTTATATTTATTAAATAAAAGTTGAAAAGAATAAAACCAAAAGAATAAATAAATAACTGTTGGGAGAATGGACATTTTGATGATATTGATTCTTCCAATCCATGAGCATGGCAGATTTTTCCATTTCTTGGTATCCTCTTCTATTTCTTTCTTTAAGGTTTTGTAATTCTCATCGTAGAGATCTTTGACATCCTTGATTAAGTTTATTCCAAGGTATTTGACTATTTTTGTAGCTATTGTGAATGGGATCTATCTTAGAAGTTCTTTCTCAGCCATGGCATTGCCTGTGTATACAAAGGCTGTTGATTTTTGTGCATAGATTTTACATCCTGCTACTTTGCCTAACTCTTCTCTGAGTTCCAATAGTTTCTTAGTAGAGTTCTTTGGATCCCCTAAATAAAGAATCATATCATCTCCAAAGAAGGATAGTTTGACTTCTCCCTTCCCAATTTGTATCCCTTTAATTTCTTTTTCTCGCCTGATGGCTCTGGCTAAAACTTCCAGAACTATATTGAATAGCAATATTGAGAGTGGGCATCCCTGTCTGGTACCAGATCTCAGTGGAAATGCTTCCAACTTTTCTCCATTCAATAGGACGCTGGCGGTGGCTTTTTCATAAATTGCTTTGATTATATTCAGGAATGTTCCTTATATACCCAATTTGCTTGGAGTTTTCATCATGAAAGGGTGTTGTAGTTTATCAAATGCTTTCTCTGCATCTGTTGAAATAATCATATGGTTTTCTTCTGCAGTCTGTTAATATGCTGTATCACATTGATTGATTTGCAAAAGTTGAACCATCCCTGCATACCAGGGATAGATCTCACTTGTTCTGAGTGGATGATCTTTCTGATGTGTTGTTGCATTCCACTGGCCAGAATTTTATTGAAGATTTTTGAGTTCTCCCACACACCCTCAATTTTTTTTCCACAGTCCCGGTTTATAAGCTCCACACATTCACTAGGTCTAGTCTCCCGTTATTACTACCAATCAGAGTCAAGTTTTTCTGTTTGGCTGAGGGCGGTTGCAGCCCCGAGCTGGCCCAACTGTTACATATGTCTAAAATTGCACCTGCTCTATTGTCTCCCACATCTTTGTAAGGTGTGTGGAGAGAGAGAATCATGTCTATACTGTCCCTTTTGTTTTTTTCTCTCCTCTAGTTAAGCTGGCATACTTTCCTCCATGGGGCTTCAAGCCTCGTTCCGTCTAGGCTCTTCCTGCCGCTTTTCCATCAGTGTCTCGGGCTACTGCGGTTTCACCTCACCTCTGCTTCCAGCGCTGGTATGGAGAAGATTCTCAGCAGCTGGGCTCCTGAGCCATGGGCACCTGTGTCTTCCACGTAGATCCACCATGTCCCTCTAATTCCGGAAGAGTTCCCTCTGCAGTTTTTTCCCTAACTCTTCCCTGAGACTTCACTATCTCCACTTTTATTAAACTATCTTTTCCTGGACTATCAGTGAACTCCCTCCCTATTCTGCCATCTTGAAGCCACCCCCATATATGTCGACCACGTCCTTTTTAAGACAAAGTTACCTACTTTGTGTAGTTGATCTCAGTCAGTGTAGTAGTTCATTGTGTCCATTGTGGGAAAAGCGGAGTTCTATAATTTGTTCCTACTATGTCCTCCACATGACCTCCAGGACATTTGCCAGTGTATATGTAATTACTCTCTAAATGGAAGACAACAACAGCAAACAAAGACTCCAACTTATTCTGGTGATTTATTATCAATAAAACCTAAAGTACAAAATACTGTCCTGAGAAAATTGAGTTTAAAATGAAAGGTGATTTAAAAGTCTGTTGCAAACTTTTTTGTGTTTATCATAAACCAGAAAATCTCTTTTCATATCATGTATGCAAGGACTGCATGATCCATAAGGAAATTAGATTATTTCTCATACAGGTTATAAGCAATCCTATCAATCAGATTTTACATTAATCCATTGTATCCCAATAAGATTTTCAAGCATCTCCTGGGTGACATTATCACATAAAGCTAGTTCCAATCTCTCAAGACATTGTTGTTAATATGTGGAGTTTATAAATGAATAACCTGAGATCTACAACATTTAAATAATGTAACAGAAATAAGAGCTAGAAGCAAACCCTAGATTTTAAGTCTGATCTAAATGTCTCCAAGCTGTGTGAAGGTTTCCATTCCATAGCTCTGCTCTACTAATTAAATGAGCTGTTTCACCATGGACATAAATAATCCTGTAGCACGCATTTTCAAATTATTTGCATTGGGTTGAGTATGAATATACTGATTAGTCTGAATGCATATTGATAATTCAGCAGGCAACGTAGGATTTTACTGAATCTCAGGTTCATCTTTAATAAACAGAAATGTTTGAGATTCATACATACACACAGGAAAATTCTGACAAAGTTTTCTATTTGTGAGTAACAGCATTCTGCTTTAGCTAGAAATGAAAATGACTCTAAACCTCATCTTGAACATTACAAATGCTCCATGGTTATTGATACAAAGATTTGAGGCATTGACCCATAGTAAAAACAAGAAATATCACTGAAAAAATGCAAATAATTGACTAGAAAATATTTTAACTTCCCTATTATTCCGCTTTTATCCTAACAATACTGTGGTCACTTAATGTGGAATGCTTTCTGGGCTGATGGACTTGAACATAGAAGATAAATTCATTCATATTGTTATTATTTGATAAATAAATACTTATCACAAATAGGTACAGATTCTATAATTTTTGTTCAACATTAGTTCAGGTCATATTTTACTGATTATCCTTGTTCTGTATTTAAATATACAAAAGAAAAGAGGAAATGATTTGAAAATGCTTGCCTTCGATTTAAATAAACTGGTGACAACATTGGTGCTATATTTATTGATCAGCACAATGGCTTTTACTGAAACTAAAAAGTCAATGTTCTGTTATGTTTTAAACGAATAAGTACCAGTATCTCTATGGATTAAACATGGGATGCTATGGATTTTGCTCATTTATATCAGCTTGTGCAATGCAAATGTCACCACTAACCATCAGACAATGCTAGCTCTGTCCCTGATGTAATCTAAAGAAATTTCTAATTGTTATTTTGAAGATTTCTATCAAAATCATATTTTGCCATATGTTCTCTCAACTGATTGAGGGTTTTTTATATATTAAATTCTGTGTTATAAAGAGTAGGGGAAAAACCTAACACCCAAAGTAAACTCCAAGTAAAATGAAAAAAAAAAAAAATTCATGTTGTATTTTTTTTCATTTAAGATTTCCCATGGCTTATCTTTTATATCTCTTACCTAACTCCCACATACTTTTACCCAGAAAGACTCAGGCCACTGAGCATTCCTTGAAAAGATAAAGGAAGCATTGTTAAAGGAAATGAGTTGCACGGACTCTACACAAGGTAACATATATCTTATTTGTGCCTCTGGCCAGCACAGTAGATATCTGAAAACACAATCTAGAAGCTTCATTGTAATACACTCAGGTCTTCAATAAAGCCTTATATGTGTTCTTAGGAATTCTGTTATGTAAAATCAAACCACAAAGAATCACAGTAAATTTAGTTATAGCAAAATACTTAATAATTCCAACAGCAAGAGGGAGGGAGGGAGGTATGGGTAACTTCTTATAATTGTACTTTTGAAATGCATGAAACGTATTCCTTTATATTGTTTTTTTTAAACATAAAAGAATAAAAGGTAAGTAGAACATTATTGCATATTTTGAAGGTTAGGAAATGCATGAATTCTCAGTTAATGAGGTGACTAGTAGTTAAGACACCGACATTCCTTGTAAGAGTAATCGGGTTATGAACCCATCTTCCTGCTAACGCAGATACTGAGAAGCAGCAGTGATGGCCCAAGTGACTGGGTTCCTGCCACCTGTGTGGGAGATATGAATTGGATTCCCAACTCTCAACTGTGGCTCGGCCCAGCAACTCCCCTTAGGCCTCTAAGTAGGTGATAGATGGGAACTTTCTCTCCCTCTGTGTCTCTCTGCCTTTCCAATAAATAAATAAGCTTTAAAAATAAAAAAAAAATTGTGACATTTTATTTAAAAATAGTAGGCAGGTGTTTGTGCTAGAAGTTAAGATACTCGCATGTCATACCATAACATCTAGGTTTGAGTCCTGGCGCCACTACCAATTCCAACCTCCTGCCAATGCACACCCTGGAAAACAACAAAGATGCTTCAAATAGTTGGGAACCTGCCACCAACGTGGGAGACTTGGATTGAGTTCTTGGATCAGCCTGACCATTGTGGATATGTGAGGAGTAAACCAGCAGATGAAATATCTCTTTATCTCCTCTTTGTCTCCCTTTCCCCTCTCTTCCTCTCTCCCTCCCTCCCTCAAGAAAGACATAAAAGGAAAGATTTCTTTATCATGAAGCAGTAGAAGAGTTACCTTTAACAGACAGAACCTTATGTCACCACACGTGAGTGGGTCTGTCTCTTCACACACACTGTGGACTGAAGTGTGTGTTACATCTATGTGGTTTGTGTAACCCACCAGGCTCGGCTCATCTAGAGACAGTTTCCTGCATTCACTTAGTGTTTCTCAAAGATGAAATTGCCCATAAATAAATGTGAAATGAATGTTATGCCTAATTTTTTGCCTAATATATCAATCACACTGGAATAAATTACATTTTTTTAAGATTTACATATTTATTTGAAAGAATTAAAGGGAAAGAGAAAGAGACATAGAGAGAAAGAGATCTTCCATCCACTGGTTCATTCCCCGGATGTTTGCAATGGCCAGGCTGAGCCAAACCAAAGCAAGGAGCCAAGAGCTTCAGCAAGGTCTCCCACGTAGGTGCAGGAGTGCAAACACCTGGGCCACCTTTCACTGCTTTTCCCAGAACATTAGCAGAGAACTGGATCAGAAGTGGAGCAGCTAGGACAGGAACCGATGCCCGTATGGGATGCCAGCATTGCAGGAGACACTTTATCTGCTATGCCACAATACTAGCCCTTAAATTTGTTTTTTAAAACAATCATTAACAAGTTAACCATACAAGAATTGACTGCCTAAGCCATACTCTGATTAGGACTGAGAAACAGAAAAACAACTGATAAACTTGCACATCAAACTCTTCATTTGTTTTAAAGGTTTATTTATTTATTGAAATGGCACTATTACAGACAATTACAATTACTGTTACAGAGAAGGAGAGATAGAGAGAGACTTCTTCCATCCACAGCTTTATTCCCCAGATGGCCTCAATGGCCAAAGCTGGGGCTGGCTGGAGCCAGGAGCCAGGAGCTTCATTTGGGTATCCCTTTTGGGTGGCAAGAGCCCAAGGACTCTGCCTTCTGCTGCTGCTTTCCCAGCCCATTAGCAGGAATCTGGAACATGAACTAGCATTCATATGGGATAGAATTGCAGGTGGCAGTTTCTCCAGCTTTGCTGCAATGTTGGCCCCTACATCAAGCTCTTACACTGGTAGCAATTTACTTTAAAATCTTCCAGCATGGGCAGTGTAGCAAGTATGTATCAGTTATTTCTCATTTACACCCTATTGAGAGTTATGAATCTGAAGAATGTCTGTCATAAGTACATCTTGGGGAATGGATAGTTTTTAAATCCTTAGATCCTAAATACATATTTGGAGATAGCTGCTACTTCAGTTACCTTTATCTCTGATCAAGCTCCTAACAATGTTTTGATCAATCAGTATAGTAGTTATTAGAGATTATTGTCATTGGCAGGAGTAGAAATTGAGATGCACAAAACAATAAAGAAATACTATAGAGTTGTTGCAACCTTGCATTCGTCACACCCTGCCACCAGCATCTTCCTTGCCAAACACCTGAAGATCTTCAACACAACCCTCATAGGTCCCCAGGTCCTTGTTCTTGGCCACAGTCTGCAGCATGGACAGAAAATACCAAAGTCCAGCATCTTCACATTCATCTCACCATTCCTGGGGTTCCCCAGGACCTTGAACATCTTTGCATTGGGGGTCGTAGCCCAGATACCTCATCACACCCCTACGCTGGCTATACCAGATCTTGCCATCACCTATCTGGTCAAACAGCTGGAAGCTGTCCTTGAACTCTGCAATCCAGTCCTCCTTTAACTGCTCAGCTCTGTGGGTTCTTTTCCTGCAAAAAGGACCTATGAGGAGCTTGTCTGTGTAGTGCTGAATGGGCATCCCCAGTACCTCCAGATCCTGTGCCTTCTCTGAGACTTTGTGTTGGGCTCTCTGGTCACAGCAACTTTCTGAGTTGGTCTCTCTCTTCTATGAGATTTGTCACCAGCACTGATGGAATAAACTTGCCCTCTGTGCCCAACCCACCCTGCAAAAAATATTATGCAGGTATTTCCTTACTTGCATGAGGATGATATAGGGATCAAACTTGTGGGGCCATCATTTTGGTGCAGTGATTTAAGCCTCCACCTGCTATGCCGGCATCCCATATGGGTGCCGGCTCAAGTCCAGTTGTTCCACCTCTCATCCAGCTCCATGCTAATGCACTTCAGAAGGCAGTGGAAGAGGGTCTAAGTACTTGGGCCTCTGCCACCTATGTGGGAGACCGGAATGAAGTTCTTGGCTCCTGGCTTCAGCCTGGTCCAGCCCCAAGCATTGTAGTCATTTGGGGAGTGAACCAATGGATGGAAGATCGATCTCTCTGTCTCTCCTTCTCTGTCTGTAACAGTAAACAGATAAATATTTTTTGAAATAAAAGAAGAAATAAAATTTATAAGAATCAAATTAAAGAGGAGTTTAATAGGCTGTCTGCCCAGTGGACAGCAGATTATAGGACTTTATGCAAAAAATTTAGCTATTGTGTTACATGAACTTTGCTGAAGCTTTGAAGCCAGTGCTGTAATCACACTGAATACATTTTCCTTTTCCTTTCACTTTCTTAACTTGTGAGAGCCACTCATCTACAACTGTAGGGAAAGTAAATATTTTTTTGCTCCATCTCATTCTGATTAACAAAAATTAAATGCCAATTATGTGACTAATCAGGATGTTTCTTCAACAGATGCTGGCCTAAGAATTTCAGGGTGTTGTAGAACAAGCCCCTCAAACTAGTCAGAGGTGTTGTTAGAGAATCCCAAAATCTGGGTCTGCTCCCCCAACCTGCAAAAAGCCGATCACTGACATCCGCCTGGTAGAAGAAAGTAGGTATCTATTGCAAAGCGCAGAGCAAGGAACCTGGCAGCAACTTAAGTTTGCCCAACACGAAGTCTCATAGAAGGCACAGGCTTAAGTCAAGGCTCCCCGAGAAACTAGGGAGAGGGTTCTTGGAGTTTGAAATCGGGGTTGAGAGGTACAAGCTCAGCTCATATCCAGGTTCCTGGATGGTCCGCGATACCTGTGACCTCCCTCTGACTGTTCTGTGTTGCTGTGCTCTTAGGTGAATTTATGATGGCCAGGTGAGCTGCAGTTGGTCTGGGGGAGTTACATGTAAGTGGTAGTTTTCCTCTGCCCCAGACCTGGGATTTCCGTGCCTAGACTCTGCAGTCAGTACTGGTCAACAAGGTTTCATCTATTGGACAAGAAAATGACTTGAGTCAGTGATTGGAACCTCATCTGGCTAGATGTATCATCCCCAAACACAGTGGATTTCTTTTGACAAAGGACAGGCAAGGATACCTTGGACTATGGACACAGTCAATGGGCGTGGTCCTGCTTTACATTATAGGGGTTCTATCTCAAGGGGCTAATCTCTGTGACCACCAGCCAAAACCAGTCAAGCTTCAGGTTGAAGAAGCCTCCACTTAAAGTAGTCAGGATGGTAATCGGGATGATTACCAGCAGGGACCAAGAAACCTGCCTTGACAATCTTCCCCAACCCACACAAATCTCCTGTCATTTAACTTGCTAACTTGCAGACTGAGGGAAGCACTTATTTTAAATTTTATTTCCCTTTTATTTTTTTGCTTTGCTTTTATTTAATAAATATAAATTTCCAAAGTACAACTTTTGGATTATTGCAGCTTTTTCTCCCCATAACCTCTCTCACACCCATTACCATCCTATCTCCCACTTCCTCTCCCATTCCATTCTTCACAAGATTCATTTTCAATTATCTTTATATATAGAAATCAACTTAGTATATACTAAGTAAAGATTTCAACAGTTTATACCCACACAGAAACACAAAGTGTAAAATACTGTTTGAGTACTAGTTATATCGTTAATTCACATTATACAATATGTAGGACAGAGATCCAACATGGGAGTAAATGCACAGTGACTCCTGTTGTTGATTTAACAATTGACACTCTTATTTATGACGTCGGTAATCACCCAAGGCTCTTGTCATGAGTTGCCAAGGCTATGGAAGCCTCTTAAGTTCGCCAACTCTGATCTTATTTAGACAAGGTCAAAGTGGAAGTTCTCTCCTCCCTTCAGAGAAAGGTACCTCTTTCTTTCTGCTGGGATTTCACTCACAGAGATCTTTCATTTAGGTTTTTTGTTTGTTTGTTTGTTTGTTTGTTTGTTTTTGCCACAGTGTCTTGGCTTTCCATGCCTGCAAAACTCTCATGGGCTTTTTAGCCAGATCCAAATGCCTTAAGGGCTGATTCTGATGCCTTCCTTTTTAATTTTTTAAGGTGGACAAATTTCGCGTATTCTATATAAACAGATTTACGAACATGGTGATACTTCCCACCCTGCCCTCCCTCCTGCCCTTGCTACCACTCTTAATTTTTTCAATGATCTACTTTTAGTTTACTTTATACTCATAAGATATGCATTACACTAAGTAACGAGTTCAATAAACAGTAGGAAGAAAAAAAACTCTGTTCCTCAACAATAGAGACAAGGGCTATAAATAATCATCGAATTTCAAAATGTAAAATTCACTCCTATACATTACATTTTTTGGTACTCTATTAGTTACCACAGATCAGGGAACACATGGCATTTTTTTCTTTTTTGGACTGGCTTATTTCACTAGCATAATGCTTTCCAATTGCATCCATTTTTGAAACTTGCAAGGTCCATTTTTTCCTCAGTATGCAGGCCTCTTGGATAAACCTGTTCTCTTTCATCAACACTCATCTCTAGTGAATTGGCTATCCAGTGAATAGCAGCCTAAGCCAAATTTCAAATGGCATCAATACTATTAAATGTCTAAAAGATTAGAAATTTGAGGCTTCCTAAACTATGTGTTCCAGTTAACTGTTTACTTGCTGTGTACGACAGAATGACTTTGAGATTTGAATTTATTACTACTTGAGGAAGAACCTTGGTTTCCTATATAACTATAGGCACTTTATCTATGTCTACCAAAAATTAACTAATGATTACAAATGACAAAATTTACTTGGTTAAAGTTATGATAACTTTTTTTCTAGCAGGAGTGTTTTTATTCTCCATCTGTTCAAAAATTATTATATAAATCTCATTTTTCCAAAAATATCTAAAAATCTAGTGTATTTCACTATTTACCAATAATGTAAAATCCAGGTATACACACACACACCAAGATATATAATAGACATCTTTATTCGTAGTATTATTTGCAAAGCACCACAATAGCCTTTTCAAGCCGTTTTGTATCCTTTTATCACAGTAGCCCTTTCACAAGGTTTGATGATAGAAAATATTTCCAATAAGCAGATGAAGAATCTTTGGGGAAAATGGGAGGTCAAATGACTTGTTTTGTGTCATTTAATAAGCCTGAAGCAGAATCAGAAGCACTCATGGCTGATGGTCCCCTGTGCCATCCACTTAGGGTCCAGCCACACACAATATTCATGTTTCTGATACAGCCTTAGAATCTGGATTCATCCAGTACAAAATTTACTTCCAAGTAGCAAATTGGGATTTGGGGAGTTTCAGTTTTCACTTTGTGTGTGTATGTGATGTTTATTTCGTGGTGATTAGGGTTCATTACAATTATTGCAAAACCAGAAAAAATGAAGAGCTGTCCTCAAACAGCCACATCAGGTCTGACCTACAGGACATAAATGAGCGCATCGGTAACCACAAGATTCTTTTCCACACCCACTGATTCAGTCTCAATGGACTCCTTCTTCTCCTTTCCATATGCTCTCCACAGCGCTCACTCCTGTAGCCAACCTGTACTAAAGCAGCCAAGCAAGTTCTCTGCCCTGATTCTATCTTTCTCACACAGTTGCACATTTATTCCCAGGAAATAATCTACCCCCTGGGAGTCTCTGCCTGATTGTAAAGTGATTTTTCTCATGCTGAGTTTTCTGTAAACCTAATACAAAGCCCGAAATTTATGAGTTAATGTAAGAATACAAATGACACCTGTGGAACCACATACCCTTTTGTGAAATGTGTAGAAATTAATCGTAGTTAGCAGGTCCAAAATTACATAGCTGACCAGGGCAGGTGAGATATGAGAGCGAATAGGATGACATTTTTGAAACAGTGCCTTAAGACTGAGTTGACAACACTCTGGGGGACAAATTTTCAATCGTTCATGCATGCACATAGTAAATTACCCTAGAAGTAAATTACAGCAAAGTGTTGTACAATGGTAAAATTATTGATTTCACTTGGCTTTCATCCTGAGTTAGATGTGGAAGATCAATTGTTAATATCATCTTGATCATTTCTAACAGTGCCCAGAGGCTTCTGAGCAATGGCATGGTGTATGGATGGAAGCATAAATAAGGAAAAACAAATCCAAGAAGATGGTTCTCTACTTAAATTTGTTTTTCCTTTAGGATTTACCCTTTGCCCCAGTAGAATTGTTAGGCATTTTCATTAGCATAAGAAGAACATAGTATTAAGGAACTTTCAAGAAATATTAATATTTTAAGCTAAATATTTTTAATGAAAAGATATAGCACTCTAAAGAGTTCATCTGTCTGTGACAGCAATGATTTTAATATAAACAACAAGAAAGCCTACAAAATGTTTTTCCCAAATGACACATATTGTGTAAAGAAATAAGAATTAATGTTCCCAGTAGTATCCTAGACAAGTTCTTTTATCTGTTTCTCTCATTTCTTATTGTTAGCCATTTGTGAAAAACTTTCAGAGTATATGATAAAGATTCATTTGCTTGGGGTTTATGCATTTCACTATTTACCAATCCATTTGAATTGCAAAGAGAATAACAGTGTGGGAGGAAAAAAAAAACACATAAAGTCAGCAGAAATGAAGAAATAAGAGATAAAGACAGACTCCTGAGAAGACGGTGAACCCAAGCTCTTCTCCGTGCAAGTGACTTGCCCTTCCTAACTTTGATTGCTTTCAAAAATGTATGATGGCTCTGCATGGGTCTAACAGTGATGTCAAACACAAAAGCTGTGTGCTTGTCCAGGGTAATCCCCTTGTAGATAGTACATCCATCCATCCACCCATCCTTTAATTCATGCAAGAAAGCATATGTACTGAGCACCCACTAGGAACTGAATTTTTACCAAAAGTGTTAAAGGGATGTTCTCTTAGGATGTGATATTTTGCAAGAGAGCAGACTGAAATGATAAAGCAAGTCAAAGTTAAAGTTGGATGAGGAGTTATTTAAATATCTCTCATTACTATTAAAATAACCTATGGAAAAGCAATCTGCTATCTAATAGGTAGCACTTGGCTGCCTCACTAGGGTTTCAGCCATTCTGATATTGATAGTATCTTTAATTTAGAAGCCAAAGTACATCATTTTAATAAAATCCTAAAATCCAGAAAAACAATGGTGAGTTACACTCTGTAGCACTATAACTAGATCTCTGCTCCCCAAATAATTAAAATATGAAATAACAACCATTTTGAGTAACTGCTCATGTCCTTAAGGTATTTGTTAGAAGATTAATGAATTCACATTAAACAAGTTACAGGAGTAGTCACTGGTTTTATTTGATCAAGAATATGGATTTTATAAGATGGCAAATCACTTTATACTTATTAAACCTAATTGATTTCATTTATAACAATAATAAATCAAATCTTCCCTGACTAAATAAATCATTTTTACTTAATTGATAATAAAATAATTTCATATATTTAAAGATTATTGGGGGCTGGCACTGTGGCACAGTGGGTTAAAGCCCTGGCCTGAAGCACCAGCATCCCATATGGGCGCTGGTTCAAGTCCTGGCTGCTCCACTTCTGATCCAGCTCCCTGCTAATGCACCCAGGAAAGCAGCCGCAGAGGATGGCCCAAGCAGAAGTAGCTCCTGGCTCCTGGTGTGTGTGTGTGTGTGTGTGTGTGTATCTACATCTCTGTAACTCTGTCTTTCAAATAAAAAAAATCTTTTAAAAAAGATTATTAAACTGAATTATACCCTTCAATGAATATATTCATAACTGAGTAAAGAACACTGAAGATACTGAAGATACCTTGTAACATAAGTCTATTAACCTTTAATGCTTAAAATCTTATTCCTTGTCATCTTGGCACTAAATCTTTTAAATATTGAAAAACTATAATCCATAATCATCTTAATATTACATCAAAGGATGTAAAATTTGTGGTAGCACATAATTTCCATGGTAACATCCAACCTTGTCTTAAACACTACAAGAGATGACAGAAGTATAAAGTAGTAGGATTCAAATGTAAAATTCTCTAGTAATTAGGAATAAAAATGAAATAAAGGAAACTGTGAGAAAACTAACCTTTTTGAAGAAGTGAAACTGTCTAATATTTTATTTGGGTTCAAATATTTATTGAAAATAAACTTGTATTAGTGCATGGTAGAGCAATCTTTAGGCAATGCTACACTAAGGCAGAACAGCCTGGGGCCGGAACTGTGGCAGAGCGGATAAAGCCGCCGCCTGCAGTGCCAGCATCCCAAATGGGTGCTGATGCAAGTCTCGATTGCTCCACTTCTGATCCAGCTCTCTGTTATGGCCTGGGAAAGCAGTAGAAGATGGCCCAAGTCCTTGGGTCCTGCATGAGGGAGACCTGGAAGTAGTTCTTGGCTCCTGGCTTCGGATGGGCTCAGCTCCAGTCATTTTGGACAATTTGGGAATGGAACTAGCCAATGGAAGATCTCTCTCTCTCTCTCTCTCTCTGTCTCTCTCTCTGCATCTGCCTCTGCCTCTGCCTTTCTGTAACTCTGCCTTCAAGTAGATAAATATTTAAAAATAAAAAAGACAAAATAGCTTAACACTGAAGCAGAGAAGAATATTTGAAGAAGAGTAGATACCCAGAGTCAATATCAATGTGAACTGCATTAATCCAAGATCTCTCAAAAGTAGAATGTTTGCTCACATTAGAGAAATAATAAAATATTCTTTAAAGAGATGAGAGAATTAAAACTCTCAAAAGAAGTTATTGTTTGAATTAGAATTCTGTAGAACATCTATTATTATTATTAATATTATCCATATTATTCTATGAAGTATTTTGATATATTCATGCTTAATTTAGAATGAACCTTAATTGGAAATTAGTGATTATTCCTCGTTGTCTCAAAACATGTATATCCCTGTGCTAGTGCTGCAGCTCAGTGCCATATGGGTGCTGGTTTCAGTCCTGGCTGTTCTGGTCCCCAGCCAGCGCCCTGCTAATGACCTGGGAAAAGCAGCAAAGGATGGCCCTGATGCTTGGGCTCCTGCCATCCACGTGGGAGATCTTGATAAAGCCCTTGGCTCTTAGCGTTGGCCTGGCTCAGCCCTGGCAGTTGTGGCCAACTGGAGAATGAACCAGTGGGTGGATGATGTCTCTCTCTCTCTTCCCCCTCTCTGCCTTTCCCTTTCTATATGTGACTCTGCTTTCCAAATAAATAAATAAATCTTTTATATATATATATATATATGTTCAAATGATGTGTTCTTCTTTAATCCTTGCTATTGAATTTATGTTTTTAGACAGTTTTCTTGGATTCAGATGCCTCCTCCAGATAATATTTGTTTTTGTCTTTTTGTTTTTACACAATAATTTAAAGAATACATTCTTATTCATATCAATAGATTCATGGATTACAACTTTCTTGGAGAGAGACATACACTTTGAGCATTTTATGGACAACTTAATTATTTTAATAATGGAAACATGATCCAGTTTTACACTAATTGGATTTGCATTATGATCACAATAATCAGCAGATTATCAACTTTATCTTTACTTTCCAAATGTATATATGTTTGGTAGTCAAGTTCTAATGTAGAATGTGCTTTTGGCAAAACATGAGGAGCAGAGAAACCACCTCTCTAAAATAGATTTTCTTCATTAATGAGAGAGGGTTGCGGTCTAGTATTTGTTTGTCATGAGAGAACATGGCCAGAACAGTGAGACAAAAAGACAAGGTCTTCAAAGACAAAATGAAGAAGGTCATTGTTTTGGTTTGAATGTCCTCACTACAACTCATACTAAAATCTCATCCCCATTGTGAGGATGCAAGAGAGAAACTGGTGTCGCTGTGAAGAGATTCCTGAATACTCTGGATTAATGGACTGGTGGGTTAATGGGTTGTCACATCAGTTACTTTGTTATAAACCAAATCCTCTGCCTTGGTTGCTCCTTCTCACCACCTGATGCCCTTCTAAGCAAAGTCAGGGCGTAGTAGCACAGCCCTTATCAGATACTGAGTGAATGCCAGCCCAGTGTGGGCTGTTCGGTTATAACAATAGAGAAAAGACTAAGAGTTCTATAAGTTGACTTGAAGCAATTATTTTTTGCTTCAAGTATCAATAAAAAGCATGGCATCAGTACTAACAGTTTCTGGGAAAGCAACCACATAGAAGTGTGCAAGTTTGCCATGGTCTTTGTGCAAGTTGTGGTTAGGTAGACTTTTGTGACAATTCTTTTTTTAAAAAAAGTATTTATTTATTTATTTATTTAAAAGGCAGAGTTACCGAGAGAGGGAGAGACAGAGAAAGGTCTTCCATCTGCTACTTCATTCCACAAATGGCTAAAATGGCCAGGGCTGGGCCAGAACAAAGTTAGGAGACAGGAGCTTCTTCATGGTCTCCCACATGAATGACAGGTGGCCAAGCACTTGGACCATCCTCCACTGCTTTCCCAGGCACTTTAACAGAGAACTGGATTGGAAGTGGAGTAGCCAGGAGTTGAACCTGTGCCCATATGGGCAGAACCTGTGACCAAGTGCTTCCCAGCCAGCAGCTTTACCCACTATGCCACAATTCCAGCCCCTTTGTGACAATTCTTATTATCAAATGTAGGTAAGGGCTCCCCAGCTTTCGTGGCCTCCTAATCCACTTTTTTAGGGTTCATCATGAGTGACCCAATTTTGGTTCTGACAGTTTTCACATATGTCATGTAAGTGAAATGAGCAATTGAATGAAATTGTCATATTCCCCTTATTAAATGTTATCTAGGAGATATATTTTACTAAACAGATCAAAAAGAATCTCAATCCAGAAAATATGCTCACCTCACATGTATGCAAGAGATGTATCAATAATGGACTTCAAAGCAGCTAGTAAGGTTCAGTTATTAGTTTATCCCTGCTGTATCCCCGCCACCACATCTTATAGCCTTGCTGTTCACAATGTCTAAAGAACCAGCAACATGGACTCATTGCTGGGACCCTGCTATCACTGCAGAATCTCTGGCCCCATGTAAGACTTTGTGATTTGTAGGCATATTAAATCCAGAAAAGATCTAGATCTTTTTTCAGATATCATTTTACAAGTACACATCCTATACTTATTACACAGTTTGTTCAGATGGACACATACTTTTGTCTCTCATTTTTTTCCTTTATACTAAGAATATTTAACATGGAGCTGGTGCTGTGGAATAGTGGGTAAAGCCACCACGTATGACACCAGCATCCCATATGGGCACTGATTTGTATCCCAGCTGTTCCACTTCTGATGCAATTCCTTGCTAAGGGCCTGGGAAAAGCAGCAGAACATGGCCTAGGTGTTTGGGCCCCTGCTACCCTTGTGGGAGATTGGCAGAAGCTTCTGATCCCTAGCTTCAGCATAGCCCAGTCTGGGCGTTGCAACCATCTGAGGAATGAAGCAGTGGATGGAAGATCTTTCCCTCTCCCTCTCTGTAACTCTGACTTTCAAAGAACTAAATAAATCTTATTTAAAGAGTATTTAACATGAGACCTCTCATCTGCCTCCTTAATAAATTTTTAAACATTAATACAGTATTACTAACTATAGGTAAGATATTGTATGGCAGAACGCTGAAAATTACTCATCTTACATAACTGAAACCCTATGCCTGGTGAATAGCAACTCTTGATTTCCCCCATCCCTACATAACTGTCCTAAGAAATTAAACAGTAAAAACCAGTGCCTCAAGGTTAAGAGCTGTCTGAGTTCCTAGCTGTCTCTAAAAGAGAGCACAAAGTCTTTAAAGGTAGTGCTATGAAAACCACTACATCTAGAATTCTGATGGTGAACCAAGAGATAGGATTACTGGGAACCCTGTATTGTGGCTGAGTGTGTTAAGCCACCACTTGTGATGCCAGCATCCCATACGGGAGCACTGGCTCAAGTCCAGGCTGCTCTACTTCAGATCCAGCTTCCTGCTAACGTGCCTGGGAAAGCAGCAGAGGATGGTTTCTGTGCTTGGGTCCCTGCCACCCATGTGGAAGATCAGGATGCAGTACTGGGCTCCTGTCTTTGACCTGGACCAGACTTGGCTGTTGTGGCCATTTGTGGATGAAAGATATCTCTATACTCTCCATCTCTGTCTGTGACTCTTTCAAATAAATACATAATCCAGCTCTGCTATGGCCTGGGAAAGCAGTTGAAGATGGCCCAAGTCCTTGGGCCCCTGCACTCACGTGGGAGACCTAGAAGACAATCCTGGCTCCTGGCTTCGGATCAGCACAGCTCCAGCCATTGCGGCCAACTGAGCAGTGAACCAACAGATGGAAGACCTCTCTGCCTCTCCTTCTCTCTCTGTGTAACTCTGACTTTCAAATAATGAAATACATCTTTTAAAAAAAAGAATTATATGGATAAAACTTTTAGACTCTTTAGAGAGAAAAGAAATAGCCCATAACTTAGTAAATAGTTCTTATTTTAGATTTTTGGTGGTTAAGCACTTTCAAATATATTAATCTTTCGATTCTTCTAAGTACCGACGAAAGAGGTACCATTATTGTCTCTGCTTTATATATGTGTTAGAGAGCAAATGCTAGAGAAAATCAAGTGGTTTTCCAAAGGTGGCATAGTTAGAATTTGTGGGCAAGAACTTAAACGGGGCAGGCTACGTCTATGTGAGCAAATTATGAAATATAATATAAAAATGTTTCATAGTGTAGAACAGTGATGTAGGATGAAATTTCAGTTTTATCGTCTGTAATGCAATCTTTGTGTGGGTTCTTTCTTTGAACTCAGGAAGGACAGGAGAAGTCCCTGGGCCAGAACCAAACTGCACAGAACCAAATGCCAGAACCAAAATGCACAGAAGGACAGCAGCAAACAGTAAGGAAAACGCAGTGGAATGGTGGCAAGTGTGTAGACTGAGTCAGAGGATGGAAAATGTAAGGCTGTTAGGAAAGGTAAAGGGCTGTGAAGTCTTGTAGTTCATGAGTGAAAGCTGCTCTCCTTCCACTAGAGCCCCAGGGCTCACTAGGCTTAGAGTGGCTCCAGCCTGGGGCTGACTCAGGACAAATGTTTTGGGATTTGCTTTGAAGTTAATTAACTGAATCATTTTAAGTATTTTCTTTGGGACTAAAGGCTTTTAACTCTCAGTCTTGGCTCCATTCTAGCTCTCTCTTGAGACTAAAGGATAGTTTTCAGTTTCAAAAACTCTTAAGGCCAGTTGCAGTCCCCGCTTCAACTATCAAAATATCTTACCATAAAGAAACTTACAATTTCTCCCTTAATGTTCCATATTTTCCCAAGAGCCCCTGCCTACTAATCGAGATGTATTAAACACTTTTTCCCTCACCCATTTTGTAAGAAAACATAGCAAGCTCTCTGCATTCCTTTGCTGCCCAATGCTTCCTATCTCATTAGAAAATATTATGAATCAAGAAATGTATAATTATTCGCAGGAATAATATGAATACTATCTTTGTCTTACAGATAATGGAATCAAGGTCCAGTGTAATTAATATTTTGTCTTGGTCAGAAGTATAAGGGCATAAAATCAGGGAGTTAACTTGTATATGATTCAAGAGCGCTTTTCTTTTTCATGATACTATGCCACTTTCACCAAATAACAGTAGAAGTTTCTTCCCTACTTTCTTGTCTAATATTAGAAGATACCATTTTATGCCACTCATTTTCCCTCTCATCAAGCCATCAAGTGCAGAAAATTTCTATACTGCAGAACCCTAACTTTTATTTCTTTGCTGCATCTTTAAGGAATTAAAGAATTCATCCTCTCTGATTCTCAAAAAGAGAAGAAAATAATTGGATTTTTGGATGTTCACGTTTGGTCTGTATGGAGTGGCAGGAATCAAATTTACCTTCAACACAGTATAGACAAAAAAAAACACGCAAGGTATGAAATAGTGGCTTTTATGGCCTTAGACATCAGACAACAAAAGACTGTTATCTGTGAAGCACAGGAAATGTATTAGCTTCCTGTTTCTCCTTTAACAAAGTGCCACAAACTTAGTAGCTTAAAACAACACAAACTTATTTCCCTATAGTTCCAGAGATCAGAAATTCAAAATCACCTTCTGTGCAACCAAGTATCAGAGAAGCCAAAATTTGTTGTTTTCACTTTGTTATGTTCATGTGCTCATTTGTTTGGAAAAGAGGCAAGAGCAAGTATTGGCAAGAAATAGAAATGGATGTATATATTGCGCTAAGCTTTGTATACTATTTTAAAGTGGTATAATAAAATACAGGTACCAGAAACACTTACACAACCACCCAAATAATGCAACAGGATAAATATTTAAAATAAAAATGTCATGTATATGTTTGCCAAAACAATGAAATATTTAAGTATATACCTGATAAAAGATGTGTAAAAACAGTAATGTGATATGAGAAATTATTGTTGACAAACCTGAAAACTCAAATAATTGGAAAAATATAGTTCAGAAGATTTTATACTATTAAAATATCATTTTTCTTCAACACAATCTCAATCACAATCACTGCAGGGTTTTTCTTTAAGAAATTGGCAAACTGGTCCTGATTTTCATATACAAATGCAAAAAACCTAGAAAGTCCAAAACATTTTAAAAAGAAGAAAAATTTGGAGAACTAACACTAATTGAATTCAATACTTATTATAAATCTACAATAACTTAGAAATTGTGATTTGAGTATAAAGAAGAAAAAAACAGAAAGACAATTCAATGGGTAGAAATGGTGTCAGAACAATTGAATATCATATGCAAAACAAGAACTTTGATTCATGTCTCATAGCACAACTGAAAATTAGAATAGGTTACAGACAGAAGTGTAAAAGTCCAAAACTATACGTCATCTAGAATGCATAGGAGAGAATCTTTATGAAGTTAGCTTTGGCAAAATTTCTTAGCTGTTATAGAAAAAAATGAGTTGAGAGAAATTTTTCCAACTATTTGACAATCCTATAAATCTAAGAGAATTCTTCCACAAAGAGGGGCGGGGATGGAAGAGGGTAAAGGGCCTTTAACCCAGTTTTGATGTATAATTCAGACATATGCAGAAAAGTTGCCTGCTTTAAAAATCACACAATAACTTTCAATATGATTTTATATCCCTTCGGTAAAAATCAAAGTTGTATCTCTTATTTAGATAGTGTGATTTACAATGCATACCTGCTATGTATTTAATATATACTAATAGGTAATTCAATATGTATTTAATATATAATATATATTTCATGTGCAACATATATTTAATATGTAATATGTATTTAATATGTTGTATGTAGTACATAGTAGATATATAATAAATAGGACTTTGAATTGAGGATGACAATTTCTATGACTCAATTCTTTAGGGACGTTTAAGGGCTATGCTGACTTTGAAGGCAGGTGGATGATATTTTGCAGACATCTGAGCAGTGAACTAGTGGATAAGAATTTCTCTCTCTTTCTCTCCTTCACTCTCATATTTTTAAAAAAGAGAGAGAGAATGGCAGCAATTCACATAAGCCTTCAAGTGAAGGGATCCAGTTTGACATGGCAATGGTCATCTTGGGCATAACTGCCATCCTACCCTTTCGCTGACCTCACAGTCATCCAACACTCTATGGGATAAACAAAATCATTAAGATAATTGACACACTTTTATCTGATGTCTAGAATGCTTCATGACTGTTAGTGTTTCCTGAGAAAGCCCAGGTACATTCCAGTTAGCCACAAGTCACCTACTGTCTATAAAATTCTTTTCCTCTCACCTCACGTCATGAGGATCTAAGGTCTTCCAGCTGCCTGGGTCTAGGTTTCTGTAGCCAGGAGTCTGTCTACCTCTTTCTTTGGTCTCACAGCTCTGTTTGCCTTTGGCAATCAGTTCTCATTTACAGATTTTCCCAAAACAAAGTACCTGGGTCTAACTAGTTGTTCATTCCTCTTACCATGAGAAAAAACAACATTCAGTGGTCAATAAGGACTATCTGCAGCAGAGCTGCAGTGGACTCAATGGACAGTGATACTGGAAAGAAAAGATGTCTCATCTTTTACTGCCTTGAGGACTGACACTCTACTACAGCAGAATAACCCAGCCTCTCTCCCAACTGATGGTGGGAAAGAGCACAATCAAAAGGGCACTCTGAGTTCATGTGTTTGAACCAGTGCTTGGGATATTGATGGGATGCCTGCTTCCTCTGTTGGAATATGTGTGTTTGAGTCATGCCTCTGCTCCCGACTCCAGCTTTCTACTAACGTGAGCCCTGGGAGGCAGCAGATGATGGCTTAGGTATTGGATATCTGCTGCCTGTGTAGGAGACCTGGCCTGGGTTCTAGCCTCCAGCTTCAGTCTAACCTAGTCTGGGCCATTAGGGGGCATTTGGGGAAGTGAACCAGTAATCAGAAGATCTCTGTGTCTGTCCTTCATTCCCTCTGTGTCATTCTTTGTCTTTGTCACTCAGTCTTTCCAATAAAAATTAATGAATTTATATAAAAAGGATTTCTCAATGAAGTCTTGGCCTTAGTAAAAAGTGGTTAAAATGAGTTAAAGAAATCTTCCCATCTTTAACCTGAAACTAGTTATATAAGTATACTTAGTTTGCAAAAATGCATTGTTCTGAATGTTTATGGATAGTTTCCCATATCTGTGTGTGCAGGTACATAGTGCAAGTGTGAATATAAGAACACAAACATATACAACAGTGTCCCGTGCATATCCATGAGGGGTATCCTAAGACTCTCAGCAGAACCCTGAAATAATACATAATACAATACTATAAGTATTTCCCATGTTTTTCCCTATACATACACACCAGTGATAAAGTTTAGATTATGAATTAGGCAGAGTAAGAGACTGACAATCAATAATGAAATAATTAAATAAAATAATATACTGTAATAAAACTGGTGTGTTCTCTCTCAAAATATCATACTGCACTTCTACCTTTTCACATAAATGAAGCACTTTACAGCTTCCCTGGAATAAGTTAGTTTCCAACACCACCTCTCCTGGGCTTTGGAGACATAATGAAGTGGAATAAAGTTACTTGATCACAAGCACTGTGTTACTGTGGCAGTCGATGTGATAACTGAGAAAACTGCAATGTGGCTAACAAGTGGACAGGGCATACAGTGTGTAGGTGCTGGACAAAGGAATGAGTCACATCCCATGCTGGGTACAGCAAAATGTCATCATGCTATTCAGATTAGCACCCAATTTAAAATCAGAAATTGCTCATGTCTGTAATTTTCCATTTAATTATAGGATTATTGTTGCCACATGGAATTGAAGCTATAGAAAGTGAAACTAGATAGGAAGGACAATTGTATATGGATTGCATAGTGTACATATATTACGTAGATAGGTAACTATGGATGTATCCATTGTGGGGGTGGTGCAGACAGTAAAATCTTCAATTCTTTCAAAATGCTCCGATGGAACAGTTTACCCAGGTTTGAGTGTGCACAGAACTAAAGAAACTGTCTTGATGGGAGCAGGAGGCGTTCCAGATGCTCTGAAAGCCTTGATACACAACTATTTGGAAGCAGAACAAATGGACCCTGGGAAGCCAATGAAAGGGATTATAGCAAATTAATTTTGTGCTAATCAAAATGAAGCTAATTTTTCTGTTGGAAAAAGAGAGAAGTTTAAAAATTCTAGGGGGGGATGCTGACAATATTAGTGCTTGAAATTACGTGATGGAGAAATGAATACATTTTGTTCCAGCATGTTAGACCTCAGCCAGCCTGGTGCTAAAGCAGAGGATAAAAAGGAAACTCAGATATACAAACAGGTTTCCAGAAAAACTTGGTTCTCTGTCTTCATCACAGACAGCTTTGGATAGGTTCAATATATCAAAAATAATATATATTGAAAATGGTGGCAATCCTGGGCCTGGAAAAGAACCAAACAGCATAGATTTCAGGCTGCTTTCATTTTCTCACATTCAAATGATACATCCAGTGCCAAATGCTTATCGTTTTAGGTACAATATTCTGAATTATCTTTAACATTTGTTTTCTAAAGTTGTGTAGACTTTCTTTATGCCAAAACTTCCATTTCACCTGATGAATTAATAATATCTTCTACTCTTAGTGTATTCTGAAGAAAATGTCAAAATATCTACAGTAACCACATTTTTGAAATTCAGTAGTTTTGAAAATCTAACTCTTCTTCTTCAAAAGCTGACAGAATACAGAAAATGAGACACATGAGTTTTGCAAGCTTATACTTTTCTGTACATCTTTACAAAGATATCCCTGATAAGTCATTTATTGCTGTTAATTTTTGTTTGTTTTTCTACTTAGGACATAATGTCAAGTTCTGTAGAGCAGGAAATATACTTCCACTGCAGATCTTGAAAAGAGAGTGAGCTTATTAGGGCAAGCCACAAAGGTAAATTAGCGCTTGCACAGTTTACCAGGAGAAATATGAAGCAAGGATTTGAAATTGAACATCAAAACCAATTAGTAGTATGTCTAGGTAAGCAAGAACATAGCAATCTAATTGAATACTGACCCCAGAAACTTCCGGAAGGAAACTATTAGCACATCCATAGGTCAACAGGTGTCAGCCACCTGAAAGCAACACAGAAAGAAGCTAATAGATACTAATCTGAAGGCATATTGTGTGATTCAGTACAAGGTTGAAGGTATAGGAGCTATAAATAAGGGTCAGGCCAGCTCTATAAACTGCAGGAACCAAAGTAGTTGGGGTGACTTGAGGCTGAAGCACAGAAAACAAATCAGAATTTTTAAGCAATTCCCTTCTCAGATAAGGGTTGATGCCAGAAAATGGAGCTGGGTGAGACAGCCTTAGAGATGAACATTAAATGACCTCAATTATAAAGAAACAAGAGGTCCTGGGCCTAGGGATAAGGGTGGGCCTGAGAGAAGATTGAATATTTAGGAATGCTTTTGATCCCATTAGCAAGTGTAGTCATATCAAAAGAAAGTTGTTGAAACTTGTGTTTGCTTTTTTGTTCCCACAGTTATTTAAAAGCATTCTGATGGCATGCTAGGACAATGTGTCTCAATCTTTAATGTGCCTATGAATCACCTACAGATCTTGATAAAAGGCAAATGATAATTCAATAGGTCTGGATGGGATTTGAGTATCTGCTATTTTGGAAAACTCCCATAAGATACCCTTGGTGCTAGTCCTTGGCCTATACCTAGAGAACCAGGTGATAAAAGACATTGTGGACATCGAGGGAGGGAGAGGGGAACAAAATAAACAAGCCTGAAAATTGAAGCATATGGGAAAAATCTAATAATTAACTTTTGAGACTATTCCCTAATGTTCCAAGATAATATCTTACTGTTCAAACAAGTGATGTGTGATCCAAAACATTGTAGTCTTTACTTTGGATAAACTGTTGAAGTTTCAAGAAGAGAAAAATGTGTATATGAAGATTCCTTGGCATCAAAAGAAAATATTCATTGTAAGAACTCAGTGGAGGGCTGATCAAGTCATTGTTTCTCATAGTGTCCATTTCACTTCATCAGGTTTCCTTTTTGATGCTCAGTTAGTTGTCACCAATCAGGGAGAATATATGATATTTGTCCCTTTGGGACTGGCTTAATACACTCAGCATAATGTTTTCCCGGTTCCTCCATTTTGTTGCAAATGACTGGATTTCATTGTTTTTGACTGCTGTATAGTATTCTATAGAGTACATGTCCCATAATTTCTTTATCCAGTCTACTGT
The DNA here is from genome assembly GCF_964237555.1 of Oryctolagus cuniculus. Lineage (NCBI taxonomy): Eukaryota > Metazoa > Chordata > Mammalia > Lagomorpha > Leporidae > Oryctolagus > Oryctolagus cuniculus. The sequence continues at coordinate 25,247,682 of NC_091433.1, forward strand.
TGATGGGCATTTGGGTTGATTCCAGGTCTTAGCTATTGTGAATTGAGCTGCAATAAACATTAAGGTGCAGACTGCTTTTTTGTTTGCCAATTTCATTTCCTTTGGGTAAATTCCAAGGAGTGGGATGGCTGGGTCGAACGGTAGGGTTATCTTCAGGTTTCTGAGGAATCTCCAGACTGACTTCCATAGTGGCTTGACCAGTTTGCATTCCCACCAACAGTGGGTTAGTGTCCCTTTTTCCCCACATCCTCGCCAGCATCTGTTGTTGGTAGATTTCTGCATGTGAGCCATTCTAACCGGGGTGAGGTGAAACCCCTTGTGGTTTTGATTTGCATTTCCCTGATTGCTAGTGATCCTGAACATTTTTTCATGTGTCTGTTTGCCATTTGGATTTCCTCTTTTGAAAAATGTCTGTTGAGGTCCTTGGCCCATCTTTTAAGGGGTTTGTTTGTTTTGATGTTGTGGAGTTTCTTGATCTCTTTGTAGATTCAGGTTATTAACCCTTTATCTGTTGCATAGTTTCCAAATATTTTTTCCCATTCTTTGGTTGCCTCTTCACTTTCCTGACTGTTTCTTTTGCAGTACAGAAACTTCTCAATTTGATGCAATCGCAAATGTTAATTTTGGCTTTGCCTGCCTGTGCTTCTGGGGTCTTTTCCAAGAAGTCTTTGCCTGTGCCTATATCTTGCAGGGTTTCTCCAATGTTCTTTAATAATTTGATGGTGTCAGGTCATAGATTTAGGTCTTTAATCCATGTTGAGTGGATTTTTGTGTAAGATGAAGGGTTCGGTTCTTGCTTCATGTTTCTGCACGTGGAAGTCCAATTTTCCCAGCACCATTTATTGAATAGACTGTCCTTACTCCAGGGATTGGTTTTGGATACTTGATCAAATATAAATTGGCCATAGATTTGGATTAATTTCTCACTGTAAGAAACAATGACTTGATCAGCCCTTATCATCACTATCATCACTGTTGATGTACAATTTAATACCATATCCCTTTTAGCATTTTTGTTTGTTCTACCTAATACCATTGGTTGAGCTATTTAATTAACACACAATTATTCTTAGGTGTTTAAAGTTAACTGAAAAGTGATCTCTGTTAAATATAAGAGTGGGAATAAGAGAGGGAGGAGATGTACAATTTGGGACATGCTTAAGCTGACTTGCCCCAAGTGGTGAAGTTAGAAATGTGCCAGGGGATTCCAATACAATCCCATCAAGGTTCCATGTACCAATGCCACCTCACTAGTCCAAGTGATCAATTTCAGGTCACAATAAAACATAATGATAGGTCTAAGAGTCAAAGAGATCACATAAACAAGACTAGCGTATGCTCATACTAACTGATAGAATTAAAAAGGGAAAGAACGATCCAACATGAGAAGCAGGATACACAGCAGACTCATAGAATGCAAGTTGTCCTAAACAGCACTCTGGCCTCGGAATCAGTCCTTGAGGCATTCGGATCTGACTGAAGAGCCCATGAGAGTATTTTAGGCATGGAAAGCTAAGACACTGTGGCAAAAAAAAAAAAAAAAAAAAAAAAAAAAAAAAAAAAAAAAAAAAAAAAAAAAAAACACAACAACAACTACTAAATGAAAGATCTCTGCGAGTGAGATCCAGTGGAAAGAACAGGCCATCAAAGAAGGAGGTACCTTTCTCTGAAGGGAGGACAGAACTTCCACTTTGACTATTCCACTTTGACTATGGCCTTGTCAAAATAAGATCAAAGTCGGCGAGCTCAGGGGGCTTCCATGGCCTTGGCAACTCATGACTAGAGCCTGGGAAGATTGCTGACACCTTAAACAAGAGTGTCAATTTGTTAAGTCAACAACAGGAGTCACTATGCACTTGTTCCCCATGTAGGATCTCTGTCCTTAATGTGTAGTTCAATGTGAATTAATGATATGACTAGTGTTCAAACAGTATTTGGCAATTTGTGTTCTGGGTGGGGGCAAACTGATGAAATCTTTACTTAATATATACTAAATTGATCTTCTGTATATAAAGATAATCGAAAATGAATCTTGATGTGAATGGAATGGGAGAGGGAGCGGGAGATGGGAGGGTTGTGGGTGGGTGGGAAGTTATGGAAGGTAAAAAGCCATTGTAATCCATAAACTGCACTTTGGAAATTTATATCTACTGAATAAAAGTTTTAAAAAAAGTCAAAAAAAAAAAAAAAGAACTCAGTGGAGACTATCTTTAAACATACACATTCTAAATAAGGACTGTCAGGAAGCCCTGTGAGTCAGACATGCAGTGTGGCATTGTGGGTAGAGCACACAGGCTCTCACTGCACAGACCCGGGCTCAGGTCCCGATCCTGCCTTCCACTATCAGTGTGAGCTGGAAAAGTCATCTTCTCCCACAGGTGATCTGTGGCAGATACGTGGTTCAGAACAAATTATGACTTAACAAAGACCAAGCACCTAAAATTAGTGCCTCAATTAATAGCAGCTACTTATTTAAAGATACTGGTAACATGCTCTCATCTGTCTGTGCAGGGAAGGAGTGCCTTTACTTTATAAAGGAAAAGCCCATTTCTGGATAAAGCTTTCAGTTCTCGGTGGACACTTTTACCCACCAGAATTCAGTTTCTCATTTACTTGAAAAAGATAAAACTGAATCAGAGACTTTGGAGTCACCTCCAAAACTACGCAGAATCTACACAATGCCACGAGAATCAGATGGCTTCTTTTCATTCAAGTACTTTACTGTTTATCTCCACATTAACTGATCAATTAACTACTAGGAAAACACAGCTATTCTGTTCATCCCACCTCATTAAACTCTTAACCCGACCAGCTGTTTTACCAGTCATTTATAATAGTTAAAACATGTGTCTTGGGATTTGCTTTATGACTAGTATTGTACTTAACACATTTTAAAATATTTTTAAAATAGCAAATTTACATGAAAAGTAAAGAAGCCAAGCAGCTGGATAAATGGACTTGCTTGTAGCACAAGTCAGTAAAATGTAGAGGCGAAAGGAATCTTCACATTTAGAAGCAATTCAAAAGGATCTGCCCCATTTAAAATTAAAAAAAAAAAACTATAAATATTGGCATTCTCCATAACAAATTTATAATCATTTTTAAATTAAATAATTGATGGGGCCGGTGCTCTGGTGTAGTGGGTAAGGCCGCTGCCTGCAGTGCCAGCATCCCATATGGGTTCCTGTTCTATTCTCTGCTGCTCCACTTCTGAACCACCTCTCTGCTATAGCCTGGGAAAGCAGTGGAAGTTGTCCAAAGATCCTGGCTCCTGGCTCTAGATTGTCACAGCTCCAGCCACTGCGGCCATCTGAGGAGTGAACCAGTGGATGAGAGACCTCTCTCTCTCTCTCTCTCTCTCATGCTTTCTCTCTTCCTCCCTCCCTCTCTCTCTCTCTCTGCCTCTGCCTCTCTGCAACACTGCCTTTTATGTAAATAACTTTTTAAAAAAATTAAATAATTGAAACTTGCATAGTGACACCTTTTTAACTACCCAAGGATTTCTCACAGTTACATGAAAAAATCTGATATAAACAATGTTGGCAAAAGGAAAAATATCGAAACTACCTGTATCTGACTGTGTTTTTTGCCCTAGTACGCGTATATTTCCATGAGGGAAAATATATGATAATCAACAACAAGATGATAAAATCTCCAAGAAAATAATAAAATGCTGCTTATCATTGTATAGACTAATGGAGACAACTGTGTTCCATATAAGGATACTTGGGTTCAGTACTTTGCTGTAGTTTCCTGCTGGTGTAGACCCTGGGAGGCATCAGGTCATGGCTCAAGTGATTGGGTTCCTACCATCCATGTGGGAGAAGGGGGCTTAATTCCTGGCTCCTGTTTTTGGCATGGCTCATTCTTGGCTGTTGCAAGCATTAAGGGAGTAAATTTGCAGATGGAAGTCTCTTTGTCTCTCTGCCTCCCTCTCTACCTCTCAAGTCAAAAATAAATCAATGTCAGGTATCTTTCCACATGATCGCTAACTTTCTGGCATGAACTTTGCATCAATGTCCTCAAATAGACCTACCAGTTAGGCCTTCTGTGCCTTTCACAGAGCAGCTCTAGTGGCTCAGCTCTCAGGAGAAGGCTGCTGTCAAGATGGGTCCGCTTTCATGGAGTCCACCTTCGTATGAAAATGCTTGGCAAACAGTTGCCTCCAAACTGCTCTACCACTCTCAAACAGGACACAGGGAGTATTTTCTTATTCAGAACTTTCCACTTTGGGGGTGCATAAAAAGAGGAGAACCAAGGACTCCAGGGAACTGGTAATGGAGAACGCAGTCTAAGCACCTCCCAAATCTTCACAGCCATTATTCCATTTTCCAGGAGAGAGCGGAGTTCACAGAGGCTAAGCATTTCCTCATGTTCACAGATAATAAGGGACAGGGAGAGAATTTTAACCTATTAATTCAACAACTATATCTTGTAAACATTCAGTATGACAGATATAATTAACAAAGTCCACATTTCTTTTTTTTTAACTTTTATTTAATGAATATAAATTTCCAAAGTACAGCTTATGGATTACAATGGCTCCCCCCCCCATAACTTCCCTCCCACCCGCAACCTTCCCCTTTCCCTCTCCCTCCCCCCTTCCATTCACATCAAGATTCATTTTCAATTCTCTTTATGTATTTCATAGCCTTGGCAACTCATGACAAGAGCCTAGGGTGATTACTGATGCCATAAACAAGAAGAGTGTCAATTTGTTAAGTCAACAACAGGAGTCACTGTGCACTTACTCCTCATGTAGGATCTCTGTCCTTAATGTGCTGTACATTGTGATTTAATGCTATAACTAGTACTCAAACAGTATTTTTCACTTTGTGTTTCTATGTGGGTGCAAACTATTGAAATCTTTACTTAATATATGCTAAACTGATCTTCTGTATATAAAGTCCACATTTCTAACCCCTGTGTAACATGACCTCTTAAAACTGATCACTGGAACAGAAGAAAATGGATAAGTTATGGAAATATTTTTTGACACTATTTTAAAAAACATAAACTTCACATTTAGTTTATTTTTAACTTGAGAGGCAGAGAGACAAAGAGAGAGAGAGAGAGAGAGAGCGCTACTCCCATCTGCCAGTTTACTACCTAACCAGGAGGCTTAACCACTAGGCTAAATGTCTGTCCTTTACATTTAAAAAAGGAGCTTTATACTTGCTTTATTTTCCCAATACTTAGAAAAAATTTTTTTTTACTTTGTGCTAATCATTGTTTACTATAATCTATGGTTGTCTCATCTGAAATATGAACAAAACATGCATGTAGAATAAGAAAAACTATTAAAATTTTCCAGACTTTCAACAAAACCAGAGGCTCTTAATGTTTTCATCACCTTGAGGAAAATAATTTAGATAACGCTTCAATAGCTGAATCATTCCAGGTATAATCTAGTAAAATAAATGGATTCACATCTCTGAGATTAATAAATTTAATTTGCTGTCATGTGTATAAAACTAATAAACAGCATCTTTCTTAAAACAATGCTAAATATTCAAAGACATTTCAGAAACATCTAGAAAGATGGATAATAGCTTATTCATTTTATAATTAGCTCTGAGGCTGCTATGAACTTCTTTAGTCATTAAATATCTGAAATCTATTTAACATAATTGATATATGTGCATATGTAATACTTCTGATTGTAATCGATTCTATAAATAATGCATGCCATTTACAGCACACATCATTTTGATTTGTTTTCAATACTTATTTTAAAATATATATGGTTTTTATTTCTGTATCTGATTTCTGAAAGCCATAGATTAAATATTCACAGAATATGTTTGCTATATAATCACTACTTGATTCCATTTAAGTATCACTCCTCAAAGCATTTAAACTAGAGGTATCATTAATCATCAAAAACTCGTTAAAACAAGAAAGTTTAGTTAATTTTCATTTTTTTAACTCTTACAAAACAGAATATATCTTGTAGAAATGCAGCACTGTGTTCGTTCATGCCACAGAGATTCTCACTTTGCATTTTTATCTCATTTTGGAGTTGTTCTTTATTTCTCTCTTTCTGTTTACCGAATTTCCTAGCCATTAACTTCAACTCACTAATATAATATACTTTTGTGATGCTTTTTAAGTGGACTTGAAATCTGCTCAGTAACTAAAGGATAAAGAAAAAGCCTGACTATGGAGTTTTCAAAGTAAAAATCCTTGGAATTAATTCTAACGCCCTGGGATCTACCTTGCAATCCTCCTTTCAACTTAAGCAGGATTTTCACAGCAAGCAAATTGTTCATTTAGAAATGTTAGAACGTTCTTGCCCTACTATGTCTACCTCCTATTCCTCCTGTCTTATTTTGCAACCCAGGAAACATTTCAAAAACATGAAGAACCTAATTTATACATTGCTTTGAAAACTGCGACTTGGCTAACATTAATGACCTGGTATTTATGATTAGCAAGATGAAATCCCAAACCCAAGGACACAACATATAGCAAAGTTTCCCAACCTGTAAGGGCTATGAAGGAATAAAGTATTCACTATTTGTGAGCCAAAGAGGGGGCCCCATCTTAGTCCATTCAGACTGCTATAAGAAAATACCATACAGTGGGTGGCTTACAAATAACAGAATTTATTTTTCACGCTTCTGGAGGCTGGGAGGTCCAATATCAAGGCGCAGGCAAATTCAGCATTGAGGAAGTGCCTTCTGTTTTCTTCACCAAAGGAGCATTGCATCTGAAGCCTCACGTGGAGAAAGGGTGAAGGGTCTCTCGGCTCTTCTAAAAGGGCACTAGCCCTGTCCTGTGGGCTCTGCGCCCATAACTTCACCACCTCCCAAAGACCCCACTTCCCAACACCACCATCTTGGTGATAAGGATTTCACTGTATGAATTTTGAGAGGACACAATCAGTCACACAATAGCACACCTGCTTTCTGGTCTTAGTGAAGTCTCTGTAACAACAATAATGTCTCAGATCAGTCCTGAAAGAGGAGTGAAATTGGAGTGGGAAGATAAAGAGAATTCTGGGTAAAGAGTGTAACACAATCTAAGGACTCAGAGCTGGAAAAGAGCTTCATCATCTCAGAGGATGCTGCGTCATCCCAAACAGCCAGACGGTATTACATGGTGCTGAGCAGTCACGGGTAGACGGGGAATGGAAGTCCTTACTGACCTTGCAGAAAAGCAAGCACCGTGAAGGATCTGTCCTGTGAAGCGACTTCCTGCTAATAAAGACCTTCGAATTATATTGGATTCAAAGAAAGCATTTAATGTATATTAGTCATAATTATTTATAGTGGTAGTGTATTCTGATGATTTCTATTATAATTCGGCTCACCCATCTATTTAAAGAAACTAAGTAGAAGAAAAAAAATATATATATAACAACTTGGAAATCTGTGAATAAAGACAGGTATTATGAAATAGTTTAACAAGATTAAATTATGGAAATGAATACAATGATAAAAAGTGGCCTTTTTAATTAGGAAGAGATGATAATGTGGCCTTTGGAACCCAGCTTTCCACTTATTTGGTAACTTTAACACTATTATGGTTGAGGAGTTTATTTTCATACTGTTGAAAAAAAAAACTACAGTTACTTCATAAGTGAAACTGAGTTCAGAGAGGGTGATTTAATTTGATATTGCAACCACCAGGTGTTTAATTCAGTCACACCTCATTATAAAACATTTCCCCATCACAGGGATCCAGCTTAACTGCAGGTTCAATCATGTTTCCTGATAGGTTCTTTTGTTCAGAGCCTCGCTCTCTTTGCTTTCATATCAGAAGTAGGCAACCTGATGGGACAAAAACTCATTTTTGTTTAGGTGCTAATGTGTTTTGTTATCTGCTAAGTATCACTTATGTGATAGATGGTTCTCACTCAGTATTATGCACATGTGCACTTTTCAAGAAGCTAGAGTTTGTGTGATACAAAAAAAATACAAAATATGTATAAAATCTCCTAAAAATAAATGGAAACTTGAGGGCTGCCATGATTTGATAGGAAACCAGAAAAGCATTCATACTTCACTAACAAAACCAGAGGGAGAATATCTCTGGACTGACTGAAATAAATGTAATCATCCGGTCATCTTTAATAGCACATGCTGCCTGTTGAAAAAAGTATCGCTGTACATGGCCAGTAAGTAGCAATTATTTCTCTTATGTAACTGGCCATACAAGGCCACCTATGTCCAGAGGAAAATATAAAACTCTTCAGGAAGAAAATTATGAACACCAACTATTCATTTCTCCACAGCCATGGCTCAAGCTAATATGTTAAAGCACTTTTTAGATAGTTTTTAACAAAATTACAATAAAATTAATATTTTAAAGCATATAATTTATTGAGCAATTATTACATAACAAATATTAAGCTAGATAATATACCTTTCTTTAATCTATACATCAGCTCTTTGAGATGTGCCCTATTTTTATCCTCATTTTTCAAATAAAGCAATTTATATTTGCTATGATTATACAACCAGGAAAAGACTTAGCAAGAGCGATTTTTTTTTACATCTAAGTCTTCATTTCCTACTCACCCACATTCTTTAGTAGACAATTCATTTGTCTCAATCTAGAGTAAGTCCCAGAAAAACAGGTCCATTGCCTATTGCTTCCTCTTCTAAAGTCATAGCTATCTCTGCTGCAAAAACTCTGAGCTGAGCTCTTTTTCCACTGGAACTGGTTTGCTGGACCTGGGTTGTTTACGTACCTCCTAATTCAAATCTTCGAGTGCTCCTAATACATTAATACCCTACTCAAGCATGAGAGCCTCTTTACTCTTTACCAACACTGACCCCAAATTATCAGTTTCACTATACCATTTGCATATGGTTAAAATGATTCCAAGCCTGAGACAGGCATTTAGCTAAGTGTTTAAGATACCTACATCCCAAATCAGAATCTCTAGGTTTGATTCCCTGGCTCTTGGCTCCCATCTCGAGTCTTAGCAACGCAAACTATGGGAGACAGTGGTGATGGCTCAAGTAATTGGATTCCTGCCATTCACATGGGATTGAGTTCTCAGTTTCTAGCTATGGCCTGGCCCAGGCCCAACCGTTGTGGGTATCTGTGGAGTGAACCAGCAGATGAGGTATCTCTTTGCCTTTCTTTCTGTCCCTCTGCTGCTTAAATAAATAAATAAACCTTTAAAATGACACCAAATTCATGATATAATGAATAACCCTGAGCTGATTAGTCCAATGGATTGAAGTTTCTGTTTATGCAAAATTATGTGTATAAATATATATGTATATAAATACACACATACATATGTATATATGTGTTTTGCTCAAGGTCAGCAAATAAGAGTTTCATTTCATAAGACAAATTCTACAAATTCATATAAAACAATCAACTACAAACAATCAAACATTAACAAACCTCCTTCTGATTCTCTTAGCTAGAAGTGACTCATAGCGTCTCACTCACACTTAAGGGTTAGGGATCACACAAGAGAATGAATATAGAGAGGGATCATGGAGCCACCGAGATCCAACCACTACATTGTCTATTAATGAATTTCAGACCCACTTTCTTTGCATCAAATAGCAATATCAATTGTATTAGTCCTAGAAAAACAATCTCAGAAATATATTATCTACCAGTTTTTAGGCTTGTTTCCTTTGCAGCCCATGAGGAAGAATGACTTTTACTGCTCTCCTCACTTCTATGGTTTGTGGGCATCCCTTGGCTAATAGAAACATCCTCTTGATTGCAGCTTTCATCTTCACCTGGTACCTCCCAGTGTACACATCTGTAGCCAAGTTTCCCCCTTCCAAAAGGACATCAGCTATGTTGGATTAGGACCCACCCTAAAGACTTCATCTTAACATCATTTCCTCTGTAAAGACACTGTTTCCAAGTAAGGCACACTCTGAAATATTGGGTATTAGTGCTTCAGCGTAGGAGCTGGGTGGAGAGAGGGCATAGCTCAACCATTAGCATTACTGGTATCTATCCATTGGAACAAGCAGAGATGTATGTGGTGGCTTTGCACATAGTCTATCATAACGTAGACACAGTAGACGTGGGATGACAGTATGATATTGCTTGTGACTGTCCTCTTTTAAAATAAGACTCTTCATTTTCTCATAACCACAATAATAATGTTAGATTAATTTGCCCTTGAAATTTAGAGTATATTCCATTAACTCAAAGAACTTCCCTGAGTTGTATAGATATCTTGACCATATTTTCCTCTTAGTAACTAAGCATATTTTTGGAGCCCACCTATCCACTTATTTTAAACACATTAACAGTTATTTATCAAATGCTCACTATGTCCTAGGCAATCATTTGCTACTTTCTACATTCATTCACACAACTTAGATTTAAAACTAAAGAAACTGGCTGACAGAAATGATTTGACTGGCCTAAGTCAGATAACAAGTATAACAGGAAGTTCCTTCAGTATCAAGTCTTGGACATTGGGACAAAGTGCCTTAGCTGAGAACAAAAGATGATTATTCTCCTTGATAAGCTGAAGGAACCACCAGCCATCTCCTACAAGGCTCACTGGTTCCCTGGCTAACACCATCTCCATTCATACAAACACATCTTTACCACTTCAGATATAACACCGGACCCATTGGGATATATTGTTTACTTTTTGAGCAAATGCAATGTTCCTAATGTTTGGAAGGATTAAGGGTCACCTTCTCTCCCCAGAACGAGGAGGATTCCTAAGAATAATTATGGAGCGAAGTTTCATTAGTGTCTTAGCTCAGGCTGTCATAACAAATCATCATTTATTTTGGATCACAGTTCTAGAGGCTGGAAACTGAGGTTCAAGGTGCTAGCACTGTAAGGTCCTGGGGAGACCTCCCTTCATGGGCGGTAGCTGCCCCCAACCTCTGTGCCCAGATGGCCTTTGCTTGGTGCTAATACAGAGAACCGAGTTCTTCAGTATCTCATCTAATGGCACTGATCCCATTATGAGGGGCCCTCCCTCATGGCTTTATCTAATCCTAATTTTATTCCCCAAACCTTCCTTTTCCAAATACCATCTCATTGGATGTTAGGACTTTAATACATGTATTAGGAGATCCCACAAGCATTCCATCCATAGCAGTTAGTTTGGGGTGCTGGGCGCCTTCTAAAGGATTGGACTCTCTTGTATGTTTCCTGTGGTCCCTTCTTTTCCTCATTCATTACTGTCAGAGGTCTACTCCATGACCTCTTCTCCTTAATGACTGGTCATCCTATGAAAGAAGTTCCAGAAAAATGTCTTGGTATGTGAGAGTAAAAGTCAAGATGACTCAAGGCTGACATTATTTGAAGTTGTTATTCCATCCATGAGACCTCTTTAGCCTGCTTCTAGCTTGGCAATGTTTCTATCTTCAGCCTCCTTGGGTGCTCTTCACTGCAGTTTTTAGTTGACAGGTCAACATCAACCCGTCTCTTATTAGAGGAGTGAGTGCTTCGGCAATGACATCTTCATGAGTCCATCACTTGAAATTTCTGTCTTTAATAATGGAGACTGAAACATCCTAAATTTCCTCCATTCCATGAATTGAAGAGGGAAGATTTCCCATCGCCACTACCACCTCTCTTGGGAACGCTACATTTCTGTCACTTGATTTTTCTCCAACATAATCCACATCTTACAGCAAGAGGAAAACAATGATGGCAAGTGATGCTCCTGCTGATGGTGCCTCTCAGTAAGCCTGACTATGAAGCAACACCAACGACTGGCAGTTTTTCTGTCAGAGTATGTGGACCACTAAACAGCTTTTGTCCCCAGATGTGAGCTGTCACCAAACCGTGTGCTTGGCAGTTAGAACTAATCTATTACACAAATCTGTTGACTAGCATAGATCATGTCCTTAAAATTTGGCAAGCATTGAAATCATCTGGAGGGGCTTCTTAAACCACACATCTTTGGGCCTCCCTCCCAGAGTAGTGATTCATAGATTTCAGGGAAGTCCTGAGACACTGCCTTTTCAGGAAGCTCCCAGGTGAGGTTGATGCTGCTGGTCCTGGGACCCCTCTTTGAGAATCAGTGCTATGTGCACATTGTACATGAAATGATGACTTTCTGTCTTATTAATATTCACAAATAATAAGATCTCATAAATTATACTTTATATACTATAAGAGAGTTAATAAACTTTATATTTCTATTTTAGTTCACTACGAAGTCCTTAAGATACATGTGAGTTTATTGACTTTTGCAGCACAGAAATTAGGAGTGAAACCACAGCACTCTGGTGTCTATTTCACTCTCCTTGCTGTTGAGATCAGATGTCTTTGTATTATATCTATCTTTGACAGGGAAATGTAGCAACCAAAATGTTAATACATATACTGACATGTTCTATATGAGATCAGCTTTGCTCATTCATTTCTAGACTGTCAGACACTAGTTCTTTATTCAAAAATAATTACATACCAGGGTCAGCATTGTGATGCAGCCGGTTAAGCTACCACTTGTGACACCAGCATCCCTTATCCAAGTGCCGGTTCCTGCTGCTCTGCTTCTGATCCAGCTTCCTGCTAATGTGCCTAGGAAGGCAGAAGAGGATGGCCTAAAGTGCTTGGATCCCTGCCACCTATATGGGAGATGAGTATGAGATTCCTGGTTCCTGGCTCCTGGCTTCTGCCTGCCTCAGCACTAGCTACTACAGCCATTTGATGAATGAACCAATGGTGGAAGATCTCTCACTGTGTCACTTCCTCTGTATGGGTGTGTGACTCTACCTTTCAAATAAACAAATTAAAAAAAGAAGAAGAAGAAGAAAAGAAAAAGAAAGAAGGAGAGACAATGGCAATGAAATAGGTTATTAGACAGCAATTTAATAGCAAGATTAAAATGCATTGTAAATTTTGTAGGGTTTCTTCCTTGATATCCAGATGCAATATTTTTTTCTTAAATCTCCCTTTAGCTTTATTGAATTGGTGATGATTGGGTATTTTTCAATACTGAAGGTAAATCTTGAAGTTAAAGGAAAGGCTATCAGAACTTGAGCTACAGCAGTAGTGGCAACAAGGTTCTGTTATCAAGTGTGTTAATTATTTATTCACACCTGGTTCACCATTGATTAACAAAACCTATTAAGGCCTTCCCTTGAAGACCTGGCTGTTGACATGTATTTGCAGCTGTTGTTGATTTTTTTCCAAATTAACACATTATGTGTTTGGAAAACAGACAAAAAACAGCTGCAGTGTCTGAATGCATTTATTATGTACTCTTCTCAAAATGCTGTTTAGGTTTACCAGTAGGTGATGAAATCAGAGGGAAATGCACTGTTAACTCTGCTTTTCTAGTACTTATGGTCTCACAGAAACAGAATGCTAAGGGAGTCACATTAAAACTCAGGCTTTGCTTTGGAAATGGCTTCTACAAATTTCAGAATCTGGATATCCAATAATATCCATGAAAACAAATATTGCTCTATAACTATCTTTCAGGTTCGCAAGGTCTGGAGAAGAGGTGAAAGTAATTAAAAATGCAGATGGCTTTAGATGGGCTAAAATGTTTATTAAGATAGCATTACCTGACTCTCTTATTATGCTATGCTTAATGTTTTGCCATCTAGCTCCAGGTTTTGGTAATAAAATATTTTAAAGAGTATGTTAATAACTGAATTTTTAAAATATTGTAAGACCTTTATTGCTGCTGTTTTAATAGAGCAACAAATCTTCCTGCAGTAAAATATATGATATTTAGCAAGATTTGGAAATCATTCCATCTCCAAAGTTCTAGTTTCCACTTAGACACATGATGACTTTAGGAAAGAGAAGGGATTCTTCTTCCACTCCACATGTTCCTCTCCTGTAAAAAGTAAATTGTGCAGTGACAGTAGTTGTCTGGGTCTTGAATTAAATTTACAATTATATCTGCTTTCTCTCTTTTACTGTAACCTCCAACATCATAGAAAACTCATTCATCTTGTTGATCTTTTTCTATTGCAAGTCTCATTTTCTGGTAGAGAAGGAATTGTGCGGAGGACAGATTGTACAACAGGTGGAATTTTGTTTTTTGCTATCATTGTAAATCCTGACAATTCAACTTTCTTTCAGTCCCTAGTTCCATGAAGTAGTACAAAGTGTTTTCAAATTTTAAGACAGAATATATTCATATTCATCTTTATCAGAGACAGGTGTTATCTAATTAGCATACTCTGTTTACTTCATGATTCTTGTCACAAATATGCCTACTGGATCAGACACACACATCTGTCTATGTTATTAATTATTCTGGAAACTATCAGTTTTTTTTAAATAACCAGGAATATATTTTGGGGCCATTGCACTTTGTTCATGCTATCGCCCTTACATGAAACAAACATAGTGTGGTTATTCACCTACACAAAATTTGGCTTTGTCAACCAATTAGCTGAGTGCAAGCAAGATATAGATGCTGTCCATCTAAAACAGAAGAATTTGCTAGTAGTCAATGGTTACTAGAAAGTTAGACTAGGCCCAACGCTTTGGTAAAGCCCCAGCCTGCAGGGCCGGCATCCCATATGGGCACCAAGTCAAGTCTCAGCTACATGACTTCACATCCAGCTCTCTGCTATAGCTTGGGAAAGCAGTAGAAGATGACCCCAGGTCCTGGTACCCCTGTATTCACGTGGCAGACCTGGAGGCTCCTGGCTCATGACTTTAGATCAGCTCAGCTCTGGCTGTTGCAGTCATTTGGGGAGTGAACCAGCAGATGGAAGACCCCTCTCTCTGCCTCTACTTCTCTCTCTGTGTAACTCTTTCAAATAAATAAATAATCTTTTAAAAAAAGAAAAGAAAAGTAGGAAAAATCAAAATCCTGGAGAGTTCAGCAGCAAAGCTCACGTCACCACACGTATACACACATCACCAAGGTATTTGCCTCATCTTTGTCTAAGTTGCTCTAAATGAAAAATTCTAGGTAGGAACATTTTGATAGACAAAGTCATAATTGAGAAGTCCCCTAAATTAAGAAGGGTTGTATATTTGGAAATAAAAGTAGAACAGCACACTCAAAAAGTTTTCCAGGTCCAGCCCAAGTCTCAACTTGCAAATAAAATATTTTCTAACTAGTATAATTTTATCAATTGATATTTTCTTCTGACAAATAATCTGTGATTTATTTAAAGTCCATATCATTCAGTGTATCTTATACACACACACATACACACATAAAATTGTGCATTTTGTTCATTATTTATATGTTTGTCTTTTTGAAAACATCATTGGTTCCTTGAGGCTAGAACACATTTTAAATTTATGTTTTAGCAGAATATACAATACATTTCAGATATGATTGACAGTTAGATTGAGGTTGGGCCCAAATGAATATTACTAAACATGGCATTTATATGATAATACACAAGTAAAATCATTTGAAAATATTGTTAGAGCAAAATACTTATTTTTATAAGATAGTTATTCTTATTTATTAGATGGGTTTACAGAGAAGGAGAGATAGAAAGAGAGCTCTTGCTTCCAGTGGTTTACTCTCCAAATGGTCACAACAGCCGGGGCTGGGCCAAGCTGAAGTCAGGAGCCAGGAGCTTCATCTGAGTCTCCCATGTGGGTGCAGAGGCCCAAGCACTTGGGCCACCTTCTGCTGTTTTCCCAGATGCATTATAGAGAGCTGGATGGGAAGTGGAGCATCCAGGACTTGAACTAATGCCACAACATCAGCCCTGCAAAAATACTTAAAAGGAAATTGCTGTGTTTGGTGCTGCCCTATGAAGAGACCCAAGTGGCAGGGAGCTAAGGGCAGCCTATGACAAATAGCCAGGAAATACTGAGATCCTCAGTCCACCCCTTCAAGAGGTACTAAACCAGCTCGATAGTGGATCCTTCCTTACATGAGCCTTGAGATAATACTGAGCAGCCAATACCTTGATGGGCCTATGAGAAACCCTGAAGTAAAAAACACAGCTAAGCCTGGCCTGGACACCTGATCCAAAGATCCAAAGTAATAAATGTTAGCATTCAAGACACTAAATTTCTGGTCTTATATTACAAAACTAGAGAAAATTAATATGAATCACAGATAACTAATACAAAACTTGATCTATCTATTGTTTTTATAAGTATATGAAGGTATAATTGGATATAGTAAACTCCATGTACAATCTGATAAATTTAATCTATATATATATTTATATATATATGTAAAGTTGTCCCAACAATTAAGACAATTGAATGTAATCATCACTTCCAAAAGTTTCTTTGAGCCCTGAGTTAATCAATGTTCTCCAGAGAAACAGAATTAATAGGATTAACAGAGATGTAGAGAAAGATACAAGATTGCATCACCTGGTTATGGAGGTTGAAAAGTTCCACCTTTTGTCCACAAGGTGGAGACACTTGAAAGTTGGTGGTGTGGTTCCAGTGGAAGCCTCAATGTCTGAAGGCCCAAGAGCCAGAAGCTGTAAAGCATGAAGCAGGAGAAAACGGATGTCTAATCTCAAATCCTCCCTGCCTCTGCATTCCTGTTCCATTCATGCTCTCATAGGATTGGGTGATGTCCACCCATGTTGGTCACTGTGATCTTCTTTACACACATGTCTCTTCCAGACACACCCAGGAATGTTTTACCAGCTATTTTGGACATTCCTTAATGCACCCAAGTTGACACATAAAATTAACCATCATATACTCCTTTACAATCCTCCTCTGCTGGGCTACCATTCCCTCATCTGTCGGTTGGTAATCAATCTTCATTTTTGTCACTATATATTCATTTGCATTTTATAAGATTTTTTTTCAAAAGAATCACATGGTGTTTCTACTTTTGCAAGCCTGATTATATGAGCATTCCTGTTGCTCTATAATCTCATCAACATTTAATGTGGTCAACAAATCCTGAGGTAAAATAATTATCGATATTTAATCTAGAGTATTGGTCTTGATATAACAAGTGATATAAATCCTCTAGGATATGAAAAACCATGTTCATATTTCTAGGATAATATATCTTAGTAAAATTCTTATCAAAAAAAGGGAAAATAAGAGAATAGTGCTTAATGTAAGAATTGCTGCAAAAAGTACTCAGGCCTATTTTTCAGCCAACATCCGCACATAGAAACACATAGAGCTTGAGCATGTAAAACAGGTAAATGAGGTTATTATTATTAATATTATTTTATTACATTATATTAATATATGATATTATATAAAATATATTTAGCATATTATGTATAATAACATATTATGTTATTATTTTAATATACCTATATTATTATTAATATTCAATAAACAGGTTAAGACCAGGGTCACTTTAATTATGACCTACCCTAGGCAACCAAAGTTTAATTTAATTTCATAAATATTTCATTAAATTTATACAAATACTTCAAGTATATTCATAAAATGGTATCTATGCATAATATTTTTCTAAAATTTATTAAGGATTGACTCATTATTTTGTACAGACTCTTAAATATAAAAAATTCAAATGATTATTTTATTTTTAATCACTTGTGCTACATGTCAGTTAAAGATTAGAACAACTGTGTTTTGATTTCTTTTGTTAGTTTTAATTTTAGTTTGTAAAATGCTAACTGAATGCCGTTTTTTTAAAAAGCACATATCCCTTCTATTTTAAAATAAACAACCATGTCACTGAATTTGATTGTATACTTAGGTATAGAAAGGCTGTCATTTTGACTTCAAGCCTTCATTTCAAATCTCAATACTTTTGCGGAAATAAAAGAACAGTTTGCATCTAAAAATCACAAATTTACCCACAGATACAAGAAAGAAAAAAGGCACTTTGATTTTTTTTTAAAGCATAATGTCAACTCTATATATAGGAAAACTTAATTGGTTACAAATATTGAGTCAGATTCTCCAACATTCAGCAAGGTCTGATTGCAGATAATTGTTAAGTCTATGTTAATTATTTCATGTAGAACTGTCTCCTCGTATAAACTATTTACAAAACACTAAATGGCATGATTTTAGTCATTGAAAAATGCTAAGAATTGATCAATAAATGAGCCAAATTTTGTACTGTCTCTAGTAACACTGATTCTTTTTTTAAAAAGAAGAGCTCTTTTGCAATTTTGTTTTAGATTTCAGTGTTTTTTCAGCATTTAATTCAGTATCATGAACTCTGTATATTTAGAAAATAGCAACTGATGAAAATTATGATGATAATGATAATAATGATGGTGTGTTTGTGATTTCAGTAGCTCTCTCATGCACATTTTTGGAAAAATTCTTAGTGAATAATATGCTGCTTTTTTTTAAAAAAAAAAAAAAAGAGCCTTTTGCAATTTCCAAGATTCAAATGAACTTTGAATCATCTATACAGCTAATTTTACATTTGTGTTTGAGAACTTCAGTTTTTAAATCTACATAGGAAAGTTTTGCATTATTATTTCCCTGTTTCAATAAGAAATAATGGACTGTTCTGATCTATAACTACATGAGATTTTCTAAGGAATTATAAATTCTTCCTATAACTTCCATTTAGCAAAAGCCGATCTGTTCTACCTCAAGAGAAAAGAGAAATCACCATTTACATGGGCAAAATAATATCATGTAGAATTTGATGATACTTTTATAAAATTTTTGCAGCTCTTGAATATCCTAACAGGAGAAACTCAACTCCAAAAACAGAGGTTAGAAGTATGAACTGTTTGAGACCAATGCTGACTGTCACACATATCTCTGATTCATGTATGTGACATTGAGAAAGTTATGAACTGTGCTTCAGTTTCTTCATTTGTGAGAAAGAGATTAAAAATAAAAATACCTCCCTCATAGGGTTATTTTGAGGATTAAATTTGTTAATATGCAAAGAATCCTCAGGAAAGTATTTTGCAGTACCTGATATTATACTAGTGTAAGCTTGTATTTTTCCTAACACACTAAAACTATATATAGCTCCAGCTCATTTATAGAAAGTCAGACTCTTTTATAATGTTTTTCACCATCATTTCATCTGAAAAAGTTTCTCAGGTTGATTTATAGTCTAATATCGCAAAAATATGTACCATATAATTGTATAACCTAGAAAGAAGAATGTTACAGTATGCTATTCATCCTATAAATGTTTTAATTTTTTAAATTTATAATTCTGCTTTTAAATTGTTTTTGACTGGGCAGGGAATTCTGCTATAGATTTATTGAATTTCGAGTCCCATCTGATATGAAAATAGATGTGAATATAAAATATAGATATAATACATACATCTAAGAAATCAAATACAAACTGGACTCAGTTTTGAAATCCATAACATTCTAATCCTATTTGGCTTTCCCAAAATACTTCTCCCTCAATGTGCCAATGTGGACCTCCCAGTGAATTAGAATCAATTCCTCATATCCATGAACTCTGTTGGGATGAATCTAGCTGGACCGTTTGTCAATGATGTATATCTGTAAATACTCCTCTTGTATCCCTCAGTACACCTGTCCATGAACTGCCACTCTTTGAAAATCTAACTCTCATACAACTTCTTCTTCAAGCTTTCTATTGATGTCTTCTCTCACTGATTTTCTTAATTGTAGTTATGTTTAAACCACTAGCATGTTGTTATGTGCCTTTTGCCTTTGCTTCTTTGCAGTGGTGAATAGGATTCAAAATTTGTAACTGGCACAAATGAAAGATAGTAGAGTCTTTGTCACCCTAGGCCCATGAAAGAAATATCATCTCCTACCTTCTTATGTTGAGCGTGCAGTATGAAGAAAGCAAAGTTTATTGGACGGTTCTCAGAAATGTTGGTCTCAAAAGAGCTTCTGAAGTTTTTATCTGTCAGTATTCATCTATTTAAAATTAAAACAAAAATGTGTTAAACTCTGATTTTATTTATTATAACAAAATGTTTTGTATAAAATATAGATTTTTTTTAAATCCACAAACAATTAATAAGAAAGATTTGTGCCTTAGTGTGTTCAGGCTGCTGTAACAAAATGCCTCAGGCTGAGTCATTTAACAACAATAGGAATTTATTTCTCAGAAGTCCATAGACAGTAGTCCAAGATGAAGGAACCAAAAGATTCAATGTATGGTGAGAACTTGCTTTCTGTTTCGTGGTGGAACCTTCTTGTTCCGTCTTCATGTAGCGGACTCGTTCTCTTAATTCATGGGGGTTCTTCCTCTTTTTCTCCCCTATATGGTGGGGTATTTTATTTTATTTTTTATCTATATATAGGGACAAATTTCATGTATTTCATATATACAGTTTTAAGAGCATGATGATTCTTCTCACCCTACACTCCCTCACTCAGTCACCGCCATCCTTCCTCCTCCTTCATTTATTTTTCTTTTATTTTTTACAATGACATACTTTCAATTTGCTTTAAAAATCACAAGCTTAACCCACCACTAAATAAATCATTCAACAAAGAGTAGGAAGAAAAGCTACTGTTTCTCAGGATTATAGACAAGGGCTGTGAACAATAATAAAATCTCAAAATGTCAGTTTTGCTCATATACATTACAGTTTTTGTACTCTGTATATTAGTTATCACAAATCAGGAAAAGCATATTATTTCGTATTTTGGGGCTTGGCTTATCTCACTATGGTCTCTGATTGTATCCATTTTATTTCAAAAGACAGTATTTCATTCATTTTTACAGATGAGTAGTATTCCATCGTGTATACATACCACAATTTCTTTATCCAATCACCAGTTCATGGATATTTGAGTTGATTCAATATCTTAGCTATTGTGAATTGAGTTGCTATAAACATGGAGGTGCAGGTAACTCTTGAATATGCTGATTTACTTTCCTCAGGGTAAATTCCCAGGAATGGAATGTCTGGACCAAATGGTAGATCATTTTCAGATTTCTAGGAAGCTCCATACAATCTCCCATAATGGTGCTAGTTTACCCTCTCTCCAACAGTGTGCTTCCTTCCTTAATATCACCTCCTTATGGGTTAAACTTTCAACATATAAATGCGGGGGAGAGAAATGAGGGAGACACAAATATCTAAACCAGAGAAAGTTGTAGTTGTTTAGATTTTGCAAACCTACTTATGTTTGTCTTCATTAGATGAAATTGAATATTCTTATCTAATTTTGGATCCAATCAATTGAGATATGAGGTACAAGAGTACTTCAGAGAGTTTGTGAGGAAAAAATGGAATTCAAAGTAAGCATTTGTTTCGTTGCAAATTCTTTTCAGACTGTGTGGAAAATGGATGTTACAAAAAACTGTGTGGAGTTTTAAAAAATCGACCATAATAAAATCATGATTTTAACTAAATTTTTTCACAAACATTTTAGGGTACATCTGTATATAAAAAACAATCTGGCCTTGCACACATACATATTTGGAAAAGGATGAATGTTTCCATAGCATTTCTAATTATGTATCTTCTTTAACATTTGCCAGAAATACATAGCAAGGCATAGTTTTCTGAAGGTTAGTTACAATATGAAGTCTAAAACCATATCAATGATCTTTTCATGCCGTTATGTTAAAATCCATTACCTATCTTGACTTCGAGGGAATTTTCTTTGCTAAATCTTGATTTTGTAATATCATGCACTGGTCATCTGAAAAAATATTGGTTTACTGAATTGTTGAGACATTCTAGCCTTTGGCAAGTTTTATTATTCAATACAAAAAAAAAAATCACAAATGCTAATAACACCAGCAGTCTAACCTGCAAAATCTTTAGGTACTGGAGAGCTGTCATACTCACTCTGACAGATACATGATTTCCAAAATGCTTTCATTTGAAGTCTTGAAATGTATAATTGATTGTAAAAAAAATTCTCAGTTGTTTTTCATAAATTGACAGATTCCCTACATTCATTTTGTTTTTCTTAGAAAATGTTTGCCAAATACCCAATTTTGAATAAATATAGTTTTTCTGTCAGTCATTTTTCAAGTGAAAACTGTGTCCCATTAAAAAAAAAAAGGTGCAAATTCAGCTCAAATTTCAAACCAACACACAAATACTTTTCCTGGAGACAATCAATCTTTGGTATGCAGTAGAAGTGCTTCATGCATTTGCCCCATTGTGTCATAGACAATATTGAAAAAACATGTACTCAAGGGTCAAAATGGGACTGATAATGTTTGCTGCTTCATCAAGTATGTTTTTAAGGGACATTAGCCCTTTTTTTCTCTCATACCAGCACAATGCAATGAAGACTATAATGCTTAACAGTAGCTGAATTTGATGGTATTACCTTTATCTACAATGTTGCATCATCAGTGCAAATATAAAAAAAGAATAGTATTAGTTTACAATCAGTTTGAGCTCATCAACACCCTAAAAGGGTCTCAGGCACTCCTAAGTGTCCACAGACTGTACTTTTAATACCATTGTAGTATTGTATTAAATTTTGAGGTTAGGAGTCGAATGCTACCCCAGCATAACCTGATTACTGTAAATATGCAGGAGGTTTACAGACAACAATAAGAGGATAATTTTAGTTAAGACACAGTGCTTGAAAAGGCAAAATTGAAGGGAAATTCACTGTAGCATTATCTTGTGACCGGACTTTAGGGTTCCAGAGAATGTAAGTCAGGTGAAAAAAGATGATGCTTAAAAGAGTAAAAACAGATTTCAGGGGTCTTGAAATCTATGGCAAATTGTACTTCATTCTATAGGCAAAGAATAAAATAAATATGAAAAATGGAGTGACAAAGCACAGATGCCCATTTTAGTAAGTATAATTCATGATAATAAAATGAGAGGGCAATTCAGAGATTGCCAATAGAAATTGAAAAAGTGGAAAAATAGGAAAAATTATTTGGAAATAAATAGATTAGTTGGGCCATTTAATATAAAATATGAAGGAGGGAAGAATGTTGCTGATTATTAGAATGCTTCTAGCTTGAGAAAATTAACATAGTAACCCAAAAAGCATTATATAGCATTCTACTTTTCAGAAAAATATCAAGAATATATGAGAAATAAGTGCCCTTTTTAAGAAGCTTCCCTGAAGACTCCATGCAGAAATGCATACATAAATCTCATCAACAAAATCTGTATCTTTAAAGGAAGTAGAAAACTCAGCTGGGCATGTTGCCATAACCACTAATTCAATTCAGCAAATATTATTGAACATTTTCTACATACCAGACACTGTTCTAGTGATTGTAGATACAAAAATGAGTAAAGCAGACAAAACTCTCACACAGGGGATGTTTATATTCTTGTGGTAGAGGATACACAATAAGTGATAAGCATAATAAATAAGCAATATGTTGGAATAGTATCTGTTATAAGAAAACTGAGCAGGATTGGGGGGATTAGGAGTGCCGGTCAGGCAGGCAAAGGTTTCTGGTGTGTCTGAATTAAAGTAATGTGGTCAGGATGAGTCTCCTTGAAAAGATTAAACAAAGGTCACTTACACCAAAGGGGAAGGAATTATTCTTATCAATATCTGAAGGCAGAGTGAAACAGAGAGGGAATAGCCAAGGTAAACCGGTTTCCTGCTTCATTTTATAAATTTTACTTATTTTTATTTGTTTAAAAAGCAAAGAGAGCAAGAAACAGACACACAAAGACCTAGACTGATCTTCCATCCACTGGCTCATTTTTCCAATGCCCACAACAGCCAGTCTATAAGTCAAGAGCCTGGAACTCAATCTGGGTATCCTATGTGGTGGGCAGTGACGCGACTACTTGAGACGTAATCCTTCTGCTTCCCAGGTGTTCATTAGCAGGAAACTGCAATGGGAACTGGAGCCAGGCTCACTCTCTGGCATTCAGGTATGGGATACATACATCCCAACTAGTGTCCTAACTGATGCACATGCTTCCCCCTCTTCCTGCCCCCTGCGTTAAATTCAAGGAAGACAGGTTATAGAAAGCAACATGGCCAAAGGCTGTAATAGAGAATATCCAAGTGAGAGAATAGTAAGACAGAGTCAGAGTCTAGGTTAGGGGAGAACATTTTATTTATTTAAAGATATATTTATTTATTTGAAAGTCAGAGTTAGAGAGGGAGAGAGAGAGAAATCTTTCATCCTCTATTTCACTTTTCTGTTGGCCACAATGGCTAGGCCATTGCCAGGCCAAAGTCAGGAGTTTCTTTCAAGTTTCCCACATGGGTAGCAGGGTCCCAAACACTTGGATCGTCTTCCATTGCATTTCCTAGGCCATAGCAAAGAGCTGGAACAGAAGTGGAGCAGCCAGGACTCCAACCCGGCACCCATATGGGATGCCAGCACTGTAGGCGGTGGCTTTATTTGTTATGCAACACCAGCCCCAAGAGAGGGCATTTTGTATCTTGTGTAAGAATTTCACCACTTCCTGACAATCATGGGAAACTGTTGCAGACTTTGGACAGAAGAGTCACAGATCATTCTGTCCAATATCAGTGCTGTTAGTCAGGAGACCAGGATGCTATGGCCTGGTGGTTAGGACATTGTGGATATTCAATGAATGCTTCTTGAATAGCATAGCTACAGCCATTTTTCCCTGAAAGGGCAGCAATCATTTCTTTTACAGTTTTTTCAGTTGTAAAGCAATCCCAATTAAGATGTTCACAGAGATAAATATAAAATATTAAAATTCCTTCAGGTATAGAAAATAGGGGTTAGACTTTTTATTCCCTGACTGGAATTCAAATATCCTTCAAAACTCCCAAAATATTTCACCTACTGTTCACTCACTTCCTGAACCCTCTCAAAAGAAACTTATTTGCTATATATTTAAGTACAATTCCAGCAACCAAATAACAATTTGCTTATAGTATAAGCTGCAATGGGAGAAGTCATGAATATTTTAAAGAATTGTGTTCAAAGAAGCATTTTTGCTTTTATAAGCTTCTATGAACAAAATAGAGAAAAATGAATTCATGGCAATAAGGAAAAATTTCTGCAATAAAATACACTTGAAAGGGAGTTTTCCTGTAAATGGTGTCTATTGCACACACACAACAATTTAGAAATCTTGCATGGCCTTGTTGACTTGCCATGTCCATGATGCTGCTAGTAGGAAAAGAAATCGCAACTGTCCTCAATGGTTATCTTTGTGAGTCAGGTTGCATGTCTCCAGACTGCCCTGTCCAAAAGTTTCTATCACTTATGATTCACATTAGCACCATCACTCATATAAAATTTGCAGACACATTTCTACCTCTCCTTTGTGCACAAACATAATCAATATCTGAGTGTATTGATCCTTTCTCAGAAAAATTTTAAGTCCTGACCCTTTCATTCTATTCTTGTGATACTGACCCCTAAAGCTGTAACAGATGTTTAGAACACCTCTGTTGCAATTAGTCCTAAAACAATGGAAATGCTGTGTCTTTGAATGAGAATGTGACTGGCTATGGATACACAAGGAGAAAAACCTACCTCTGAGTGGGACTCCCTGGACCACTTCTCCAAAGGTCAGAATCAGTGAGAGCAATGACAGCTTAACTCTCCTAGAAATGTCATTTATTGGATTGAGAATTATGAATTCTCCATTGACCCCTTCAATTTGAAACCAAAGTTTCCCAAACATATTAGTTGGTTTTGCTGTATCTCCTGGTTTTCACAATCTGCCCTTTATTGCCTTTGTCTCACCCCACGTTTTTATAAACTCTCATACTGTACATAGAATTGCAGTCTCTGAACAGTTGTTGGACAAAGTGCTGAATAAGGCTAACCAGCAACAATTTACACTAGCAGGAGTGGCCTCTGCTCTCACCTTGCCTTCTGAGTCTGCAACATCTACAACCATATTACACCACAGTCTGCCTCCTCAAGCCCTCCCAGGAACCTGCCCGCTTTACTTACGAAATGAAGGCAGATCCTTGGGTGTGCAACAACAACAAAAAACAGTTTTGTTCTATGCATATCATTTATTGTTCAAATTAAGACTTTGTCTTTTTTGAATTGTATTTGTTAAACAAATTCACTATACTACATAGTTTGTTCCATAAATTAATAATTATCAAAATATTGACTGAACATTTATTATATCCCAGGACTAAATCTAAAGCCTTTATGTGTATTGTTCAATGAATCATCATGTTTTTCTCATATGTTAGATCAGCCTCATTTAAATCAAGCCACAGGATGGGCAAAGGGAATAGAACAAAATTCAAACTGCCAAGAAAACAGGACACACAGAAGTGACTCAGTGGCTGAAAAACTGAGTTACCTCACAAAAGCGCATAATCACAAAGTAATAGGACCCCAACTACCAAGTAACTGGAGCATGTCATGCGAAATCCAAGATGGAATTGAATAATATTTACTCAATTCTTCTCTAGGAATCACAAAGTGTAATTTATATTTTTCAGGCCTTGGTAGTTATAGAACCTAGGATACATCAAAGTTATTTAAAAATTGGGAAACATAGGAACATTCCTGAATTGAAGTCAGTATTCATCCCTTCCCCAAATTCTTATTAAGTAGCAGAACGTCTCATCTACCAAACAGGAAACCTGCATCCTGACTTTATTTCTAGTACTGATTGTGTAATCTGGAGAACGTCAGGAACATCTTCCATTGAGGGTATTTGGGCTAATTGCTGCATAAGGCCCCATCATCACTAACTTTCTGCAGTTCTTAAATTAAATAGAGAGGCCAGAGCTGCGGCTTACTCGGCTAATCCTCTGCCTATGGCGCCAGCACCCCGGGTTCTAGTCCCGGTCAGGGTGCTGGATTCTGTCTCAGTTGCTCCTCTTCCAGTCCAGCTCTCTGCTGCAGCCCAGGAAGGCAGTGGAGGATGGCCCAAGTGCTTGGGTCCCTGCACCCACATGGGAGACCAGGAGGAAGCACCTGGCTCCTGGCTTCGTATCGGTGCAGCGCACTGGCCATAGCAGCCATTTTGGGGGTGAACCAACAGAAGGAAGACCTTTCTCTCTGTCTCTCTCTCTCTCTCTTACTGTCTAAATCTGCCTGTCAAAAAAAATTAAATAGAGAACTATTACATGTCTGGGGGATATTTGGGATCAGTTTACATGTAGAATTATCCTATGTCAACAGCTAATTTTTTTGATAAGCTAAAACAAGCTCTGCTTCTCTGTTTGTCCCCTGATAGAGGCTTCAGGTTGTTTTTCTTTAAAGTAACTATTATATTCAAAAATAAATGGTTACAAGCCACAGCTAATCATTAATGGAAAAAAAGAGTAATCCTCTTGGCAATAAATATTAAGAATAAACTAGCAAATACAACAACTGAAAATTTTGAACTCTAGATATATTTAAATTAGGACAAAATACTATTGTTCAAAGACAAAGCTCAATGGCATGCTCTAAACAATGGCCAGTGGTTGTATTGTAATATTCAGACACTAAGTAGAACTTCTTCGTTGAACATTTCCTATGATGTTGTTACAAGTCCTTATAATTAATGAAGTCCTCAAAAGTGTAGTTTGACTTAAAAATGCTTAATAACAAGTCGTTGGATAACAGTCAATGAGCAGCTTACGTGTCAGGAAGTATGTGTCAGGAAGTGTTCCAAGGCTTTATAAGCAGGGATTCATTCGGTCCTCATAACAATCCCATGAAGTTGGCGAGTTTCACAAATGAAAACCAAAACAAAGCGAATAAACAAATCAACTAAGGCACAAAGAAGTGAGGAACTTGCCTAAGATCTCATAGTTAAGAAGTCCAGGCACTTACCTGCATGGCCTTTACACACCCTTGTTGTATCCATACCTTTGAGCTCTTTCATGTGTCCCAGAGCAGAAAAAAACAATGTTCCTGCTTTAGGAATAAATATTAGGAACCTTTTCAATACTAAATCCAGACATAAATTAGTTTTGCCATATGGCTGCTATCAACATTAATTAACATTTGCAAAGCGTATTATATATGTAAAGCTTTATACCATGGGGTAATGTTGAAGAATGTGTTATTAGTTCACCTGTTTCAAGAAAGCAAACAAATAAAAAAGGTCTCCAAGACCAGGCCATTTACCCATTTCAATATAGAGTTAATCTTATCTAAGTGTTTAATGCTGTTAACACCCTGGGGTCGTAAGTTCTAAACCCACTAGAGTCCTTTCTGACCTTTGTAATAGGAAATTCGTTAGTAGATTTGCATGCAAAATGAGTTTCAAAATGGAGAAAATATTTGGCAAATATGAAGAATGCAAAAGGATTGAAAAAGGTGCAAGTAAGCTGATGCTAAAAGTTGTAGCAAGTTTCTTTGTCACACCAGAACATCAAAAAACAAAACAATACAAATACTTGTTTTAATTGGAACATAGTCAGTCGCCTAATTCTTTCACTTACAACTGTATCATACAAAACTCATAACCATCTTGACTGATAAGTAACATTGCCAACATTTTAAAAATACCTTGAATCAAGAATATTTCTAAGATTTCCTTCACTCCATACCAGTTTCTTTCCAGATCACATTTTTTGTAATTATATCTAGTTATAGCTCCAAAGAAATTAAGACAAATTCACCTTTAAGCAGGACCCACCAACCTTTAGCTGAGGATCTGAGTGTAAGGGTGGTGACAGATAAGATTTACATTATTTTTCTCTACTAAATTGTAGTTCCTAGGAAGCCAGGAGGCAAAAATGTCCTACATAATGGACAGAGTAAAATACTCATGGCAAATATCTTTTCCCACCCTCAACATTTTTATGATAGTGAAATCTGGTTACATAAAACCATCATGCATAGTTTGAAGAGGAGATAGAATTAGTAAATATTCCAGGGCATGTTATATATTTTCCCTTTTGACAAATCCCTGCAAATTCCATGCCTTTTAAAGCTACTATCCCATTGACAGTATTGTGGGGTCATTCTCTGGGCAGCCTTCGAGGAATCCAGTTCTTCCCCAATTCTCACTTGCAGATCTCAAGAATTTACCTGTGGGATGCACTGGGACTGCAACAACCTTAGAAAAGGAGAAAGTGGGAGCAACAGCCCAGGCTCTGTTCCTTCTCCTAGAACAGGATGCTCCACAACATTTTGCCTAGGAAGTCGTTTTCCCCAGAGCACAAAACCCAAGACAGATAACTTTCCAGGGTCGGTTAGCTACAGTACAAGAGGGCTCACAAAAAGATTCTACCCACCCAGCACTACTTTCCTGAGCCTCACTCAACTGGCTTGCCACAGACTGCAGGATTCTACTACCCCTTGATGCCTGTGTGTGAGTAATAAAGTTTCTTGACTTGCTATGTGACTGTTCAGTTTCAGTGAACTTGTGCAATTGATAGAAATTGCAGCCCAAGATGCAGCAGGTTGAAGGGGTAACCAGGACACAGTAAACCTACTTCAGAAATACAAGAGTTTCAAATTGAGTGGACTAAGAAAATCAACCCAATTCATGGATCCCTGAGGGATGTCTTTGTCCATAGCATGAAATGATCATATGGCCATAAATATAAGTATCAAGAATGTTTTCCAGTACTTGTTGATCTACAAACATATGCATAAATTTTCTTAAACTTGTGATCTAAATGGGCTTTGAAAACGGGGACCATGTGGAAGTAAAAGACTATTTCTCTTTTCAGAATGGGATTAGATTACCTCAATCATTTTGACAGATGTTTTGGTAAATTTACATCCACAAGTAAAACATGCCATTTTGGAAGTTCAAATTAAACAACAAAATAAATAATTCTTACAAGAAAATATTATTCTTTTCTTGTAAGCCATTCAGTATTCTTGATCTTCTTAACACACTCATCACCTTCTCCAATATTAAACTAATACAATTTTTATTTTTAAAAAATAAATGTGTATTTGAAGCAAATGTGACCTTATAAAATTTCAACATAATATTCTTGATCATCTCTTTTTTCAGCTGCTGCCAAGTAATTGTCAACTTAAATAAGTGTATGCAGTACCTGGAATATACAGCCACCTGCTTAGGTATATTTAACACTGCATATTTAATGTTTTGGTATCATTTTTCAGAAAGATTATGTATGAAAGAGAAAGATTCCCATCTAATGTTTTTGAAATGTGGACATTGGAATTATAATAAAAATTCATATAGAACATTTGCACATCCAAGGTCAGGCCTATTTGTTAAGGCCCATCCCAGCCCCAAAGGAAAGCAAATGTATGCATGATTCATTGTACTGGGTTCCTTTAATGGCCAATTCTGATCCCTGCCAAGATGTGATTGATTGTTCTATTAATACATCCAAGATAAAATGAAGAATAAATCAAGCAATCCAAGATCAACTTAGTCATGCTACAGAGATACGACCTAAAAGCCAAAAAGTAAATTCATCTGCAAAATTTGACTGAGTGCCTGTTGACTGCTAAATCACTGCTGTTTGGGTGAACTTGGCTGATTGTTGTGTGTGTGTGAGTTGTGTATGTGTGTATGTATGTGTGCATGGTGGGAGGGGCACTGCTGGAAAGAGCGGCAAGGAAAAGCTAGAAGACATGACTCATAGGTGTTAGAGGTGCCTTGAGCTTACATTCATAGGTACTACACTTTATGTGACTTCAGTTTCCTGTTGGATGCCTTATCTTACAAGTTAAGGTATTGCCCCTCCAGAAACTCTTTTTCAAATGGAAAAACATCAGAGAAAGGTGATAAATAAACAAATATTTGTTAATGACCAGCAGAATAGTAAATAGAGAATATCTTACATGTAGGGTGAGTTTTCCCAAGGGCTCACACTCATATTTTCCCCCGTACTTCCCTGACACTCTGTGCCTTGCTAATATTATCTTTGGTCACTTCCACTCTAGAAAACCATCTTTTTATTGTTACTGCCTACCTCCAAATTGTTAAGTTAAATGAGCACTTTTTATTTATGACTTTACCAAGACATTCTGCAGCCTTTACATTTGGAGATAATCTCATTGTTAGATTTGCTTTCATGTCTATTGTTCCCTTCCCCTTGATGGAGGGTTACTTATCCTTTCCCCATTCCTCTCTTCCACCTCTTCTAGGATTTAGTTTTTAGAACTCTTCTTTTCTTCCACTACAAGTACTTCTTAGAAAACCTTTCCCATCATCTTATTGTTTTGCACTACTGAACATATGTAATAATTCCTAAACCTGTATATCCCACATAGAAATTATTATGGGTCTAAAAGTCATATAGCCAACTGTCTACTAATCAAGTGTCTTACATCAGACCCTCACTTCACTAAGTCCTAACCTACTCTTCACTGCATCCTATCACTTCTATTGCCTAGAAATGTGGTTGGTCTTTGCCCTTCCTTAACCCCCTATCCCCCAGTGTATTTTCTATAATCACCTTGATTCTTTCTCTCTTGCCTAAGAAAGCTGCTAGACTCTCTTGATTTATTCCTAGGTTTCAGCTCCTTAACTCTGTCCTCTTTAAACATATCATCAAGTAGAACAGATGGACAAGAACTAAAAGAAGTGAATATGCTAGAAGACACTGCTGGCAAGGTGGCCAGGGAGGTGGCCGGGGAGGTGAGGGGACCAGAGTAAGGAAATGGAAAATATGTGGCAGGATAGAGCACTGCCCAGAAGTTGGGCTGATTCCTACTTACTTTTAATTCGCATCATCATCCATATTTTAAAGATTCACACTAAGCTATTGTTTTTTTTTCTGGATCAAACTGCTATTTCTTGCTCTCCTGACTTTGATTACACTGTGTTCTCTGCAAGAAATACCATTTTCCTTTTCAATTAAGAATTCATTTTCACAGTGTCAGTGCTGTGGCATACCAGGTAAAGCCGCCACCTACAGTGCTGCCAGCATCTCATATGGGTGCCGGTTCAAGTCCTGGCTGCTCCACTTCCAATCCAGGTCTCTGCTATGGCCTGGGAAAACAATAGAAAATGGCTCAAGTCCTTGGGCCCTGAACCCACATGGGAAAACTGGAAGAAGCTTCTGGCTCCTGGCTTCAGACTCGCCCAGCTCCGTTCAACTGCGACCATCTGGGGAGTGAATCAGCAAAAGGAAGATCTCTATCTCTTGCTCTCTCGCTCTTTTCCCTTCTTTCTCTCTCTGCCTATGCATCTCTGTAACTCTGCCTTTCAAATAAGTAAATAAATCTTTAAAAAATTCATTTTTACTTAAGCATCATTGTCCTGCCCTAGGCTCGCACCGTATATTGCTGTTCCTTTTGAAGGCTGTGTCTTCCTTGACCATGCAGTTAAAATTCTCAATTGCTATTTTCAGCCTATTTTTAATGAAAATGAAATATATAATAAGACAGGAATCAGATATTGACAAATTTGTTTCCCCAATATTCTCAAATGGACAAAGCCTTATGTGCCCTGTAACACCATTTTTATCATGTCATAATTGTTCAATTTCCACTCCCCTTCATTTTGACACATTCTTTCTTAAGAAACACTACATTTCCTCTCCATTGATAATCTGGGATAGCTGAATGAAGAAAAGTTTTTTTCTCTTTCCACTGTTTTTTTGTTTCTGTGTATAGGAATTGTGATTAGAATTTTTCAGAGTAATGATTTAAAATCACTATTTTATGGGGCTAGAGTAATGGTATGGGTCACACCACATAGTCCCCAAGTCCAAATACTACAAACAAATATGTGCAAAATTTAAAAACAAACAATAGGGAGATATTATCTCTCTGAAAAAGGAGAATAGGAAAAAAAGGAAATAAAGGGGAAAAAATCACATCTTTTCAATCATAATCATTACATGACAGGAAAGAGACAGTGGATGAAAACCAGTAAAGTAATAAGTAAATAGATCATTGAGGAAAATAAGAAATAAAATCAAAGACTCTGGACTGTACAGTGTGGGGTCAAACACACTACAGTTTGAATCTTATCCTCCAGATTATTATTGGAAGAATATTTCCTCACTCATTTAGAAAATTTGTGATTTAACATCATTTTAACTTAGATTATCTGAATTATTAAATGTTTTAACTTCATGTGTATACATTTGCACGACCTGCTTAAAAATGTAGTTATAGGCCAGCGCCACGGCTCAATAGGCTAATTCTCTGCATGCGGCATTGGCATACCAGGTTCTAGTCCCGGTCGGGGCACAGAATTATTGCCCGGACGCTTCTCTACCTGTCCAGCTCTCTGCTGTGGCCCGGGAGTGCAGTGGAGGATGGCCCAAGTCCTTGGGCCCTGCACCCGCATGGGAGACCAGGAGAAGCACCTGGCTTCTGGCGTCGGATCAGCGCAGTGCACAGGCTGCAGTGCGCTGGCCACAGCGGCAATTGGGGGATGAACCAATAGAAGGAAGACCTTTCTCTCTGTCTCACTGTCTAACTCTGCCTATAAAAAAAAATAGTTATATATTTGTTCATACATACACACACATGCTTATATTTTACATTGAAAAATGGTAAATATCCATTTTAACATTTTTAATAAAAGCCCTCAGTAGTAATAATAAATTAGAATAAAAATATGATGTTAGATATGCTGATATTTTAACAAATTAGGGCAGATATTACCAGTAATTCAGTCAGGTAAATTATAGGCACTTCTATTTTTGGTTGGTCATTGTAGTAAATAATGGAAAGAAAACAGCCAAAAGGTAAGTGTGAACTAATTTACAGTATCTCTTTGAAGATACTTCGTCGAAGAAAAATAGTATCTTTCAATGAGAAGTAATTGAAGCAATGAATTAGTCTAGGTTTTAATTAAAAATTGAAAACTCAGTGTAATTGTTACCTAATTCAACAGCAAAAAGGACAAAGCATAATAAAATTTATGGACGCTGATTTATTATTTATACTATTAATGAAGAGATATCTGGATCATTGATATAAATTTTTAAATTAATTACAAGTTAAGCATCTAAGAACAAATATATTTGAATAGAATTATTTTTATCATATATAATGTAATGTTATTCATATTAATATGTTCTTAAACATCTGGCAAAACAAGCTAAAATAGCTTTTCAAAAATTAAAAGATTAATAATTTATATTACTCTGATATAGAACACAAAATAAGCATAAATTCCAAATGTAAGAATTAAAAGTTTAGCCATAGATCAGCTCTAATACATAAATGCATACACATATTCCATCAACTAAAATACATGCTAATTTCCAATATCTATTTCATGCTAGAAAGCAAAGAGATGTGTCTTCACAGTTTTCTTATTTTAATACTGTCCTCAGCACATTTTTCACTTGATATTTTGTTTCATTTTCATCTCTTCACCTTTAAGTCTCCTTCCCATGACTGACATTACTCTTGCTAATGAAACTAACTCTACCCTTCTACAACCTATTTTTTCTCTTACCAGTTCTTTGGTTAGTGTTATTCTTAAGTGCAGAATCCTTCAGTGACTCTCCTCACTTAACCAAAAATATCTCAATTTCTTTCAAATGTCATTTATACAATTTCTGAATTTATCCCAAATAATCTTTCTGCATTTACCTCTCACTGTTATTAAACAAAGCTTCATTTTGTGATCAAATTGACTACATGTTATTTCACAAATGTGCTCTTTTTATTTTAAATTCTGAGTTCCACTTCTGCTATTCTATTACCCTCTATTAATTTAATCTGCAACTTCCTTATTGGCAGATCCATCAAAATTCTCAATGCCCTGTTTCAGACTTCAACTTCCATGAATCATTATATGTTCACTTATGTTCAAGTACTTTACCAATTTCTTGATTGGATTGTTTGTTTTGTTATGGTTGAGTTTCTTGAACTCTTTATAGATTCTGGATATAACCCTTTATTCGTTGAGTAGTTTGCAAATATGTCTTCCTATTCTGTCAGATGCCTCTTCCCTTTGCAGTGCATTTACTTTTGCAGCGCAGAAGCTTCTCAAGTTGATTCAATCCCATTTATCAATTTGGGCTTCAAATGTCTGTGCTTCTGAGGTCTTGACAAAAAGTCTTCCTATGCCAACATCTTACGGAATTTCTCAATGTTCTCTAATGATATGATGGTATCTGATCACAAATTTATGTCCTTGATCCATTTTGAGTGGATTTTTATGAAATCTGAAGATAGGGGCTTTGTTTCATAGTTCTACACATGGAGATCCAGTTTTCCCAGGACCATTTGTTAAGGAGACTGCCCTTGCTCCAGGGACTGATTTTAATCCTTTGTCAAAGTAGATTGGAGATGTGTAGAATGAGTTTCTATTCTGTATCCTTGGTCTGCACATCTATTTTTTGACAATACCAGGGTTTTTTTTTAAAGATTTATTTATTTATTTGAAAGTCAGAGTTACTAGAGAGAGGAGAGGCAGTGAGAGAGAGAGGTCTTCCATCCCCTGGGTCACTCCCCAATGGGCCGCAGAGGAATGTCTTTGGCATTTTGATTGGGATTGCATTGAATCTGTAAATTGCTTTTGGAAGTGTGGATATTTTGATGATAATAATTCTTCCAATCCATGAACATGGAAGATTTTTCCATTTTCTTGTGTGTGTGTGTGTGTGTGTGTGTTCTATTTCTTTCTTTAATGTTTTGTGGTTTTCATTGTAAAGTTATTTGATTTTCTTGGTTACATATATTCCAAGGTATTTCACTTTTGTAACTATTTTAAATGGAATTGATCTTAGATGTTCTTTCTCAGCCATGGCACTGATTGTGTATTTTAAATCCTGCTGCTTTATGAAACTCTTTAATGAGTTCCAATAGTCTCTTAGTGGAGTCTTTTGGATGCGCTATATATAGAACCATGCTTTCTGCAAATAGGGAGAGTTTAAATTCATCCTTTCCAATTTATACTCCCTTGATTTCTTTTTCTTGCCTAATGGCTCTGGCTAAAATTTCTAGGACTATACTGAAGAGCAATGGTGAGAGTAGGCATGACTTTCTGGTTTCACATCTTAGTGAAAATGCTTGCAAAATTTCCCAATTCAATAAGATGCTACCTGTGGATTTGTCATAGATTGTCCTGATTGGGTTGAGGGATATTCCTTCTATATCCAAATTGCTTAAGGTTTTCATCATGCAAGGATGTTGTATTTTATCAAATGAATTCTCTTTATCTATTGAGATAATCATATGGTTTTTATTCTTCAGTTTGTTAATGTGATGTATCACAATGATTGTTTTGCAAATGTTGAACCACCCCTGCATACCAGGAATAAATCACACTTAGTCCAGGTTAATGATATTTCTGATGTGTTGTTGGATTCAATTAGCTAATATTTTGTAGAGGATTTTTGTGTCTATGTTCATCAGGGATAATGATCTATAATTCTCATTTTCTGTTGTTTCTTTTTCTGGTTTAGGAATTAGGGTGACACTGGCTCATAGCAAGAGTTTGGGAGGATATCCTCTCTTTCAATTGTTTTGAATAGTTTGAAAAGAATTGGAAGTACTTCTTTTTTAAATATCTGGCTGAATTCAACTGTGAAGCCATCCATTCCTGGGTTTTCTTTGTTAATCTATTGGTCTGTTTAGATTGTCTATGTCTTTATGACTCAATTTTCCAATTTGTTGGCATATAGCTCTTTCTAGTAATTTCCATGACTCAATTTTGGTAGATTACATGTGATAAGAAATCTATCCATGCCTTTCAGATTTTACAATTTGTTGGCATATAGATCTTTCCAATAATTCCTGATTATTATTTTTTATTTCTGTGGTATCTGTTGTTACATTTACTTTTCCATCTCTGATTCTATTTTTTTTTTTTTTTGACAGGCAGAGTGGACAGTGAGAGAGAGAGACAGAGAGAAAGGTCTTCCTTTGCCGTTGGTTCACCCTCCAATGGCCGCCGCGGCCGGCGCGCTGCGGCCGGCGCACCGCGCTGATCCGATGGCAGGAGCCAGGAGCCAGGTGCTTTTCCTGGTCTCCCATGGGGTGCAGGGCCCAAGCACCTGGGCCATCCTCCACTGCACTCCCTGGCCACAGCAGAGGGCTGGCCTGGAAGAGGGGCAAGCGGGACAGAATCCGGCGCCCCGACCGGGACTAGAACCCGGTGTGCCGGCGCCGCTAGGCGGAGGATTAGCCTAGTGAGCCGCGGCGCCGGCCCCATCTCTGATTCTATTGATTTGGGTCTTCTCCCACATTTTCTAGGTGATTTGGCCAATGGTGCATCAATTTTGTTTATTTTCTCAAAAGAACATATGTCTACATATTTTCTCAAGATTCTTGAGTAGTCAATTTCCAGCTTCATTTCATTGTGGTCAGAAGAGATGCACGGTATGACTTCAATATTTTGAATTTGCTGAGATTTGTTTTATGGTCTAGTATATGGTCTATCCTATGGAAAGGTCCATGTATGGATGAAAAGAATATGTATTCTGCAACTGTGGTATGAAAGGTTCTGTAGATATGTTAGGTTCCTTTGGTCCATAGCATTGAGTTGTTCTGTTGTTTCTTTATTGATTTTGTCTAGTAGATTTGTCCACTGATGAAAGTGGGTGTTGAAGTCCCCCATTACTGTTGTGCTGGAATCTATGTCTTCCTTTAGATCTATTACCATTTCTTTATAATAGCCAGGCATCCTGGTATTGGGTGTACATATATTTATTATAATTATATCTTCCTGTTGAATTGATCCCTTAATCATTACTTAGTGCCTTTCTTTGTCTCTTTTAACAGTTTTTGTGTTATTCTATTTTGTTTGATATTAAGATGGCTATACCTGCTTATTTATATTTCCCATTAGCATGTGATATCTTTTTCTATCCTTTCACATTCAGTTTGTGTGTAACCTTGGTAGTGAGTGTGTTTTTGTAGACAAGAAATAGGTGGGTCTTATTTTTAATCCATTCAGCCAGTCTGTATCCTTTAATTGGAAAGTTTAGGCCATTTGCATTCAGGGTTACTATTGATAAATAATCCTACTATTTTTCCATAAATGTTCTTATTGTTTGCTTTGGATTTTCCTTATATTTATACTGGGAAATTCTCTGCTTTCAATACTTTGATAGTGATAAATTTCTTTCTGTGGTTCTGTGTGTAGCACATCCTTAAACATCTTTTGTAAGGCTGGATGAGTGGAGACAAATTCTTTCAATTTCTATTTGTTATGGGTCTTTATTTCACCTTCATTCATAAATGACAGGTTTTCAGTGTACAGTAATCTGGGTTAACATTTTTTTCCTCTTAAGGCTTAGATTATGTCTTGCCACTCTCTCCTAGTCTGTATGGTTTCTGATGAGAAGTCAACTGTGTGTGTAATTGGAAATCCTCTGAAAGTAATCTGGTGTTTCTCTTATGCACAATTTAAAAACTTTTATTTATGTTGTACTGTTGAAAGTTTGACTATAATGTGTTGTGGTCAAGATCTTTTCTCATCATATCTATAAGGAATTATATTTACCTTGTGTACTTGGACACCCCTTTCTCCAAATTATGGAAATTTTCTATAATTGTTTCACTAAATAAGCCTTCTAATTCATTCTCTCTTTCAACACCTTCAGGAACCTCTTAAGACCAATATGTTGGATCCTTTGATTGCATCCCATAAATATCCATAACTGCTTTTAATTTTTCTAATTTCTTTTCTTTTTTTGTGGTCTGACTGAAAAATTTTGAAAGATTTGTTTTCTAGATCAGATACTCTCTTCTGTCTCATCAAGTCTGTTATTAAGGCCTTCTGTTGTATTTTTATTTGATACATTTAATTCTTCATTTCTAATATTTCCTTTTAATTTCTCTTCAGAATTTCAATTTAATGGGAGAATCTTCCATTCATATCATGTATGGATGTCTTTAATTCTTGAATTTGCTTCTCATTGCTTCTGAGCAATCCTATGATTATCTTCTGAATTCTAATATTGAAGTGTTGTTGTGTTTCTTTGAAGAGATAATGTTGTCTTCCTTTTTCTTGTTTCTTGAATTCTTGTGTCTATTTGTAGGCATTTGTGGAAATACTTGGTTTTTTCCTCTGATGGCTTTTACCTTTGAATTGCTTTTGTGGCTTAGTGGGGTATCTGCTCTGTCGGAGAATACACAGAGGTATTTTCTGGGTGTGGCCAGGGAGTTCTGGTCAATGATTCAGGGTGGACCCCAAGTTGGGCATGGTAGATCTCCTTTTTCTAAGAGAAAGGATAATATAATCACCTGTGTTGGAATAATCACACCCTCACCTCCCCTCTTCCAAAGTGATCAATGGCTAGCTGTTTGCCCATAGTTGGTGCAATATTCATCTGCTCCACTGTATGAATCACACAAAGAATCAAGTCCTCAGTGTGAGTATGGATCCTATTACAACAACCCATCCCAGGCAATCAGGGAGCTCTGAACTTGTGGAGTTACTAACATTGATTTACCAGAGACTCAGCTATACTCTGTACACTCTTGTGTAGTCACTTTTTTTTCCCCACAGTCTCAGAACACAACATTCCCACATCCAAGGAGTGCAGTGGATCTCCTCCATCCACTAGTATGTCCTGTCCACATAGATGGTGCTATCTTTTTAAAAATGATTACTTTCAGTTTTAATTTTGACTCATTAAATTCACTTGTGCTTTCTCTGCTATGACCCTATGATGTCTTTATATACATGTCAATTTATGTATATTCAGTTTCATAATTTATCAGTAAGCAAATCTCTGTATTATAGATATTTTACTTGTTAATGATTCTAAGAATAATTTCATATATTGTATCTTATTTCACTATAATGTTTATGTTATTTTCTTCTTTATAAATTATCTTGTATATTCTTAAGGTATACATTATGTTACAAGACATTTATGGATAGTAAAGTGGTGTCAAGTAGCTTAGAATATCCATAATCTTACATAGTTATCCATTGTGTATGTGTGTGTGTGTGTGTGTGTGTGGTTGGCAAAAGTAGTGAAAATACATTTGTTTAACAAAAAACAAAACACAATACAATATTATTGTTAGTACCCAAAATATACCTTCAATCTCTAGACTTGTTCATCCTATATATCTTCTTTGCATTCTTTGATACAGAAATTTTATGATATTGTTTATTACTCAATTCAAATATCAATATCTAAATTATATTTCCTGCTAACACTTAAAGTTTTAGAAGTTACCACTTTTCTGAAGGTGAATTGAAAATGCAATCTTCTCTTTAGCCCCCCTGTAAACCTAGTTTTCATTTGTGAATGCTTTTCCACATTTGCATCTCCCAACTCTTCTTTACTACCTAGGATTTTCACCTTAATTCCTCTCAAATTGTTCTCTGGTCACCACATTGACTTCTAAATGCCATATACTCCATAATGGTCTATTTTCCCTAAGTAACAAGAGTGATTTTGGTAAATAGAAATAATCATTACTTAACATAGAATAAGTCATTTAATTCTCACAACAACCTCATAACGTTGTCGTATTACTTTCCCATTTCACGGTTGAGGAAAATGAGTAACTTGCCTATGATCAAAGCTGATAACAACAGAGCTGAGATTGAAACTAAGGCAGCTTACTTTCCTAACCTACACAGTTACACCTTCACACCTATGCTTAAACAATTCTTCGGCTTTTTATTATTATAGAATAAAAGCTGTAGCCTTTATCCTGACCCTGGTGTCCATCCTTTTATATGATGTTGCCCCTGATTCAGTCTTCAGCATCATTCCTGTCACTCTCCCTTGAATCTTTATTGTTCCCAAGCACTACCAGATTGGCTCTAATATCAGGATACCTGCCCTTTGCAGCACTCTTCGCTCAGTTGACCCTACCCCCATGTGAAGCAACCTCCTCTCCCAGGTTTCTCTTATCTCCACCCCTTTGCTCTCTATCTCCTTATACTGCTGCAAAACCTCTATGCCTTCCCCAAATTACTAAAATCTGTTTAGTGTTTAACTGCATAAAATCAACATATCAGCAGCATATTATTTTCCTTATTGTTTGTATATGTATATATCTTGAAATAACTTTATTTTCCATCTATTAATACAATTCTAAATGGTTTCAACCCACAAGAAAAGTGTATAGTCATCTTGAGTATCTACTTGGATTGGTTTCAGAATCCCCCAGAACTACCAAAATGCACCAATGTTCAGGTCCCTATACAAACTGGTATAGTATTTTCATTTAATCTACACACGTACTTCAATATACTTTATTTTTTTTTTATTTTGTTTGAAAGGTAGACCTAGATTTTTCATCTTGTTCACTCCCCTAATGTTCATAATAATCAAGGCTGGGCCAGGCTCAAAGAATTCAAACTCTATCTCCCATGTGTTGGCAGGGACCCAACTACTTGAGCTACCACCTGTTCCCATGTTGTGCTTTCGCAAGAAACTGGAATCGGGAGGAGAGCCAGGGCTTGAACCTAAACACCCTAATATGAAATTTGGATGTCTTAATAGCTATGCAAAAAGCCCACCTTTTCCACATACTTCAAATGATTTCTTTAAGTCATCTTAAACAATGCAAATGGTATGTAGGTAGTTATGCTATTGTTTAGAGAATAATGACCAAAAATAAAAGGCTAAACATATTCAGTACAAATGCAATTTTATTTTTCAAATAGTTTTGATTTGCAGTTGGTTGTATCCCAGGATACAGAACCCACAAATGCACAGAGCTGACTGTATATCTTACTCTCCTAATATTCACACAAACTGCCCAAATAGTGCTGCTTTTTTTGTAAATGTTTGAAAAGATTTATTTGATTAGTGAATACATTAAAGAATAGTTTTCTTCACTTCATACATTTTTTAGCTATCATTAAATAAATAATGATTTTCAGTTAGGATAAACTTCCTCTGGTTTGATAAATTTAAATTACCCACATATAATACCTAAAGACAATAAATTATCTTTGGAAAAATAGAGATAACATGAACTAACCTGATCACCTTCTCTAACTCCTAATATCTTTAATTTTTTGTCTCCATCTCAAATATAACCAAGAAATTATTTACCAAAATGATATGACACTAGAATATACCATCGTGTTTCAGAGACCCATTGCTTTAAAAACAAGTTGAAAGTTTTACCTGAATGTGAACATGGCCAATTTTTGCAAGTTTCTTGAATATAGCTCAATATTTAGTACAGTAATACATTTTAAAATATCCCATCTCTTCAAGAGATGTTGGCTTCTTTTATTTCTTAAAATACTAGATGAGAGCACAGTGCTTGTAAAGATAGAAGTAACATGCAGAAGTTTGGAAAAGCAGCAGGTATGTGAAACATGCAAAAATAATGAGGCAAGGATATTTGCTGATCTCAACTTCAATAGCATACTGTTCTCCTGGGAAGGTGTTTTTATGGAAACTTCAATCATTTATGCTACTAGCCTCTGCTTTACTGGTGGGTGTTGAGATCTGGGGTATTTTTTTTTTTCCGAACTGGTTCAAGAGCACATATGTTTCAAACACAAAAAATATGTTAAGGTATTAAATAATAAGGCCCAGGATTTAAAATTCTAGCATTCATGAGGATGTAGTTTAAGACTTCAGTTATTCCCAGCGTGACCTCCTGGGCTTGCTGCATTCTCTCAGAAAACCATCTGCATTCGCCACAATGTATGCAAATGCTACCAACTGTTATTGGAGAAACACAACATGGCTAGCACATGATGTGTCAGGTGAGGAAAAAAGAAATGTGTTTTTCCTCTTGAACATTAGTCTCTACTCATCCTCACGCTTTGTTCTCGTCCATAAAGTCTGCCGTGTGCTGTGAAAAGCATTAACTCCTCCTGCCATTGGAGTTCCATTTTGTGTCCTCACATCCTGTGCTTTCAAGGATTATCTCATGGTCCCCTTGCACTCCAGATTCTTAAGAAATTATTACCTTGTTTTCAGAAAGCTTAGAAAAGATCCATTTTATAGCATACCAGGAAGATTCAGCACAAAACAAAAATTGCCATAGAAATCTGAGATTATATTAATCTATGGATTTGAATAAGCGGTATATTGAATAAACTGACAATAATAAACATCTGTGAAAAGTCATGACCAATGGAAAAAAGACAAAGCAGATTGGACAAGGCCAAGTGTGTATCTTGGTTCTTTTGGCAAACTCATCTATCTTTTTGTTAGCTCGGATAATTTGGATATAGAATTTTCTTTGTGAAGTTTAATTGGTCTTTTCTTCATAGATTCCAGGGGCAAATGAGTTGTCTGCTTGGATATTTGGCACAAAAATTATTACTTTGCAAATTAGCAAATTTGAAAAAATGTCACCATGGTGTAGCTTTGGCCCTCATTATATATGTCAGCACTTTTTAATCCTGGAAAATTGTAGTATGCTCCATCCTTTCATCCCATATCTAAGCTAAAACTACACTTAGTGGTGAAATAAATGTAAACATTTTATGCTTATCCCCACATACATTTTTGTTATGCTCAAATATAGATTTCTTTAAAAGTAAAAACACTCTTGTCATTCATGCTTGGCAGATGTTGTAAGTCGGAGAATACTCATAAGTGTTTTAAAAATATATTCACTCTATGATAAATTTATTTGTTCATAAATGTCAGCTGGGCTTTTAAGCCTGTAGGAAGCAATGCCTGTAAAACTTTAAATTTTTATAAACTTTTAACTTTAAATGTAGTCTGGAGGAATACAAATTAAGGTGGCACCATGTAAAAAATGAACGTTTTTTCTCCCTCAGAGGTACTTCTCTGGGAGCATGCTGTACAGTAACTCAAGCTAT
This sequence comes from Oryctolagus cuniculus, assembly GCF_964237555.1. Classification (NCBI taxonomy): domain Eukaryota; kingdom Metazoa; phylum Chordata; class Mammalia; order Lagomorpha; family Leporidae; genus Oryctolagus; species Oryctolagus cuniculus. The sequence continues at coordinate 25,290,947 of NC_091433.1, forward strand.
ACAACCAGACTGTTTTACTACTTAGTTGTGTGACAAGGGGTTTAATCAGCCTGAAAAATGTTGACACCTCAAGATTTGTGTTAGAAAAGAACATAATGCTTGATCTTTAGAACTTGGGACTAAAAGCTCACATCTACATTTAATAGAAAATTGGATAACTGTACACCAATAGAAATAGATGGTGCAGAAAAATTTAAATTAAATATGAAAGATGCAAATTGTCAGGCATTAGGCTATGCTATTACCCTTGATATAATGAAGGCCAACATCTAGAGAAAGAAGTCTGACTTGACAAGTTGTTCTCTATAAAATGAACATTTTTCCTGTATCAGCTTGCTCTTTTCAAAGGTTTATTTTTAACATAAGCCCCCACTTCCTCAAGGAAGCTGTTGGAAACAAAATTCACAGACTCCTAAAATGCTTCACAGTGGAACACATACACTGACAATAATATTGGGAAAAGCACACTGTATATAATAAACATTGAATTAAATTATTTCTCAAGACATCTCAAGAATAATTTTCCAATTAATCCAACTGACTTATAAACCCACTTGCTCATTTATTCATTTAATAAGGAATAATTGAATGATTACCATATTCCAAGCTGTTTTGAATTTTCAAGGGCATTTGTTTCAGTATCTTATAGAAGGTATTACATACCTGGAGCTCAAGTGTATTTCCAACACAATATTTTGAAACCTTATGTTTCCAGAAAGAAATGTAAGAACAAATGGTGACATTTGACATCACATGGAATGAATTAAAATCTGAATATGGACACTCACTAGCTCCATAAACTTGGGTGCTTGAATGCTCCGTGTCTGATGTTTTTTTATTCTGTAATGTGAAGAATGCAATGATATTACCTCACAATGTTGTTGTAAGAATTAAATGATTATTTATATATATGTATATATTTAATGTGTGTATAAAATATGCTGAGCACAGGGCAAGATACATATAAAATAGTCCAATAAACATTAGCTAGTATCAATAGTACTTATAAGAGTACTTCATAAGAGTAGTATTAGTAAGAGTATTTGTTAATACAATTTAATATATAATAATTAGTATTTGAAGAACTAGGAAAATCTATATAGTATTATTAATTTTCAAGTATTAAAAATGTCAGAGGAAAATCATTTTTCTATAAATTACAGTGTGAAAATGTATACATATAAATGGGAAATGTATGTGGATGAAAGAGGACCTTAGATGATAGAATTATAAACCAAGCCCATTGTGTCCAATGGCAAATCAAGTTAAGAGAACTGACTATTAGATAGTATGGAGTGAGCTAAATAGATTATGCATCAACACTGAGATGAATATAACTAAATGTGATGAAAGTTTTTTCATCCTTGAATAGTTTAGATTGGAGTGAGGAGATATTAGTGATAGTTTATATAGGATGAATATCTACTAATAATGCAAAGTCTTGTTGAATGTGTTCCCTCACTCTTCATGAAATCCCTTACGGGACATATAGTCAGCTCATAATTTAGGTAATGAAACTAAGGCTTGTAGTATTTATACAATGTAACTAAACCCAAAAAAAAAAAACAGTAGAGCAAGGATATCAGAAATTAATTTTAAAGACCAATGAATTACTATATTTTCATTCTAATAAATAGTCATGGATAACATTTACTAGGGAGATTCAATCATGCCATTTAATTCCTTAAAATATCATCTTTAAATAAAATAAGTATTTATTGTTTAGGAAATATTCTTGAGAAACAAAATTTAGTAAGTCAATGCTTATACTCTCTCCTTAGATTACTAGCATTCAGAATTAGTGAATTTGGCAAGGGAGAAGTGACTACCCTACATGAAGAAGTCTTCAAAACAAGTCTAACTGCCACCCAGTGTTCTGTTTTCCCAAAGATAGGATAATAGATTAATCACTTGGAGTGAAGTGGATGGAGGAATAATTTGGGGAAGAGCAATACTAAATGAAAATTCTAGCATTCAGGTTGATAACATCCTGCCTCTTCTGTTGTTTCCTTCCAACATTTCCTCAGTTGTGTGAATTATTAATTGGCTTTACATTAGATTTGAAAGGGTAGCAAAGCTTCATATGCTCAAAAGAAAACTGCTTTTTATCAAGACATAAAAGTGCATGGAAATCTTATCATTTAAATTAAAATATTACCATTCCTTAGGATATGCTTAATTTTGAATCCTTATATCTGAAAATGTGTTTTTATCTTTTTTATTTGGAAGGAAAACAGACAAAGACAGAGAGAGTTCCCATCCTCTGGTTCTATATCCAAACGCTCTGGAGCCAGGAACCCAATCTGAATCTCCCACCTGGATGGCAGGAATCCAACTAATTGAGAAATCTCTTGCTGCTACTTAGGGTATGCATTAGCAGGAACCTGGAACTGTGAGTAAAACCAGGACCTGAACCCAGTTCCTGGAGTATGGAATGTAGGTGTCCCACTAGTGTCCGAATCCTGCAACAATTGCCTGGCCCCAAAAAAATGAAGTTCAAAAAAGATGTTTTAACATTTTCAACCCGATAACCAGCACTGTTCTCTGCATGTCTTTTTAAATTACCCATGTTCATACTTTATTATTCTTAGTTTTCTTATCTTTCTCTCTCACTTTGTCTCTTTTGTGACAAAGCTTATGTTTTGATCATCTCTGTTTCCAGTGCGGTTTAGTGCCTAACTTTGATGACTATTCTACATATACTTTAATAAACATTTTGGTAATTCAGGAGCTATATAATAGACCACGTAGGGGAGGTGGGAGTAAAAATAAATCATAAAACTATCTAATAGTCTTTTGTTTTTCTTACCTCTGGATGGTAGCTAAAATCAAAACATGTATCTTATATGAGTCTACTTTTTGATTGCTATAATAATCCCCACTCCTTCTCTTAGTATGTAACAAAGTTACAAACAAAGTTTAAGAAACAAAAAGGAAAATAATGATAGTAGAGATAGTAAAGGAAAAATTAATTTTAACAGACAAGAAAATCACAAAGAAGAGTAAAAGAAAGTGAAAATTATAGAAAATAATTTGAAGCAATTGGTAACAAATAGCTTCAACAAGGAGAGAGGGTATTTAGTTGGCAACTGTCAATTAGATTAAATATATTACATTTCATCCAGTGTAAATCCATAAAATTAGTTTAATTATAGAGTACTATCATCTTGGCTTTTGAACATTTTTCCATACAAACCATAGACTATTTTATTTTAAATAGAAACAAATGTCTGCTCCTAAAATTAAAATATAAAACTGATCTTTACCAATACACAGGTTGTTTGTGATTGGGCCCCTGAAATTCACCTATCTACGCTACCTGTCTGCAAACATGCTCCAATTGCAAATAATTAGACCTGTATCAGTTTCTAGAGCAGGTATAACAATGTACCACATTGTATACCAAATTAGGGTGTTTAACACCACAAAAATTCATCATCTCACATTTCTGGAAACTAGAAGTCTAAAATCAAAGTATTGGCACTACCAAGCTCCAGGTAAAAGCTGTAGGGGAGAATTCTTCCTCTTCTCTTCCTAACTTCTGCAGGTTACCAGAAATATTGGTGTTTCTTGGTTTGCAAGTTGTATAACCATGATCTCTGCCCTTGTAGTCACTTAGCATTCTCTGTGTATGTCTCAGTCTTCAGATAGCCAAATTCTGTAAGGACACCGATCATATTGGAAAGGGGCTCTCTTGACTCCTGTATGACTTCATCTTAAGAATCTGCCACAGAGGACTGGCACTGTGGCATACCAGGTTAAGCTGACACCTGCAGTGTCCGCATCCTATATGGGCACCGATTCAAGTCCCTGCTGCACCACTTCTGATCCAGCTTCCTGCTAATGCACCTGAGAAAGCAGTGGAGGGTGGCCCAAGTACTTGGGCCCCTGAGCCCACATGGGAGCCCCGGAAGAAGCTCCTGGCTCCTGGCTTCATATTGTCCCACCTGTGGCTATTGCAGCTGTTTGGGGAGTGAATCAGCAGATGGAAGACCTCTCTCTCTCTCTCTCTCTCTCTTTGATTTTCTCTCTCTCTCTCTCCCCATAACTCTGCCTTTCAAATAAATAAATAAATCTTTAAAAAATAAAATCTACCACAGAGATAGAAGAATGTGGATAGAAGGGAAGACAATTTCAGGTAAAGAGAACTGCCAACATAAAAAAGCAGTCATTTTAACATTTCCAAAAACTAGCAAAGAGAACAATGAAAACTGAAAAATAGTATACAAACTGGAAAGTAGTGAAAGCCAAGGAGGGAAGAAGGATCCAAATTCGCAGGTCCTCAAGGCTACCATAAAAACTCTTCTAGAGTAGAGGAAGAATTTTGAGCGAAGTGATATACAATTTTGCTTTTGGAAGAGTCACTGTAGCTGTTATGACTAGATAGAAAACAGCCAAGGAGTTAGTGGCCAAATTAGAAGGGCATTGTTCTCTAAGTGAGCAAGTGATATTTTGGAGCAGGGTATAGAGACAAAGGTATTGAGAAATGAGTCCAGGTTAGTTTCCAGTTTTAATAGCTAACTTCCAACTGGAAAGAAGTTTTTATTCAATGAAATTTGGGAGGTTGTGAGTGTAATAGATTTATGATGAAGTTTAGTTCTCTTTCTACATTTGAGATGATGATTAAAAAGAGAGAAGGAACAGTTTTTTAAAATAAGAGTTTATGAATTTATAGTTTTATTTAAAATCATGAGACTTAATGGAATTACCAAGTTGGTGCGTTTAATTACAGAAGAGAAAGGGTCAACTACAATTTTAAAAAATTCACTAAATGAAAGAAAAGAAAAACAAGACTTAATTTCTGGGGAAAAACTAACTGTATAGTATGCTGAATTAATGTGCTCAAAGAGGCACATGGGATCCACTCTGCAAACAATGCTCCTATATTATTTCAGAAGAAACACTTTTGCCTGCTTGGCTTAGCAATTTATTAGTTACTCGGATCTTGAAAAGGAGACTTATGTGTAGTGTTAGGAGGCCAGGAAAAAAAAAGTTTTAAAAAAAGACAGGTGTTGAGTGTGTGGTGTAGAGTTTAAGACATCAGTTGGAACACCCATATCCTGTATATATTTGAACATCCATTTCCTGTGCCTATATATGTGTTCCCACTCAGCAATCCTTTCAAGCTTCCTGCTGTTATGTACCCTGAGGGGCAGCATGTGGTGGCTCAAGTACTTCACTCTCTGCCATCCACAAGAGAGACCTGCACTGAATTCCTGGCTGTTGGGTTCTGCCTAGCCCAGCCCTGGTTGTGGTAGGCATTTTGAAAGTGTACCAATAAATGGGTGCTCTGTCTGTCTTTCTCTCTGTCTTTCAAATACATTTTAAAGTAAATAATTTTTAAAAAATAACAGAAGGTCATTGACTATAGAAAAAATATTCAAGGTAAAGGGAATGGTTCCAGGTTGAGTTTCATGGTGAATTTTGAACTTGTATAAGATAGTATCTTTTTAAAAAAATTGAGAATAACAATATTCTAAATCTGTTAATTTCAAGAACACTAAATACAGATTTTTATATAGCATGCTTTGTACTTTTGTTTAAAAGAGAAAAGGTAAGCAAAAATGAGTCAAGAATTTCAAACTTTATGTTAAGAGAGGAAAAATATTCCACTTCAGCAGACTGACTTATTACAACCATCTCTTTCACTGTCAAAAAATCTATAGGGGCTAATTATCAATATGGTGAGACTCCAAGGTCCAAGGCCTGAGGCAGGTTGAGGGATAGGTTCTGATTTATAAAGGTGGGAGGTAGAAAGAAACCAATCACAGCAGATGGCATGCATACCCTTTATAAAGCCTTGGATTGATATAAGTCAAGTTAACTATGAATGACAAGCAAATGAGATGCAATATTAGAAACTAAAGGGTAGTTGGCAGGTACCAATGCTGTCTTACTAGTCAGAGTGATCAGTTTAAGTTCATAATTGATCATAAATATAGGATTAAGTGTCAAAGGGATCACATAAATAAGACCAGTGTGATAATTGATAAAATTAAAAAGGAGAGAATGATCCAACATGGGAAGTGGGATACACAGCAGACTCATAGAATGGCAAATGCCCTAAACAGCACTCTGGCCTCAGAATCAGTCCTTAAGTCATTTCCTCTGGCTAAAAAGCCCATGAGAGTTTCTCAGGCATGGAAAGCCAAGACACTGTGGCAAAAAAAAAAAAAAAAAAAAAAAAAATGACCTAAATGAAAGATCTCTGTGAGTGAGATCCCAACGTAAAGAACAGGCCATCAAAGAAGGAGGTACCTTTCTCTGAAGGGAGGAGAGAACTTCCACTTTGACTATGGCCTTGTCTAAATAAGATCAGAGTTTTCGAACTCAAGAGGCTTCCATAGCCTTGGCAGTTCAAGAAAAGAGCCTCAGGATTACTGATGTCATAAATAAGAGTGTCAATTGTTAAATCAACAACAGGAGTCACTGTGCACTTACTCCCCATGTAGAACCTCTGTCCTTAATGTGTTGTACTATGGGAATTAACACTAAAAATCATCTTCAAACAGTACTTTATACTTTGTGTGTCTCTGTGGGTGCAAACTGTTGAAATCTTTACTTAGTATATACTAAGTTGATCTTCTGTATATAAAGATAATTAAAAATGAATGAAGGGAGAGGGAGTAGGGGATGGGATGGTTTGTGGGTGGGAGAATGGTTATGGGGTGGGGGAACTACTATAATCCAAAAGTTGTACTTTTGAAATTATGTTTACTAAATAAAAGTTTTCTAAAAAAAAAAACCTGAAGAAACTGAAGAGTAAATCAGATAGCTACCTAAGTCAGAAGTTGAAGGTAGCTCCAGAAAGCTTTGGTGAGGGAAACAGGGTTAACAGGTAGAGAAAGTATAGGAACGGTTGATGATAGATGAAGTGACCTAGGCAACTCACATGACCCTGGCTGGACAGCATAACTCTCAGCTTTTACTTCATGAACTAAACTGAATACCCTCTGGAAAACATTATGACCTCAATATTTCTCTGAATTTGATCAGACTGCTTCTGGCCATTTACAAACAGGTATAGTTATCTATAAAGAACAAGTTACAAATATGGATTTTCAATAAGCTCTTTTATGACATTTACTTTGCTCTTTGTTCTTTTATATTTATCCAGCCCCTTAATCTATGCTCAGGAAGTAGAAAGAGGTTAGTATACACTGGTCAGTGCACACTGATGTACTTTTGTCAGTGGGTAAACTTTGCAAACAAATGACTTCTGGCATGTTTATAACATGTTAGTGAATTAAATAATTTAAAGACAAAAGGAAAATTGCTTTTCCAAAGAGTATTACAAATATATATATACTTATGAAATAAAAGTTTAGCCAAATAGCAAAAGAGTGGTAATGTGTGTATTACTTAGTTTGCACAAATAATGTAGTTCAAATTATATTTAAAATATTAAATATTTTTCTCAAAAATATATGAAAGAAAATGATAAAAGTTTAGTTTCTTCAATAAGTTAAATGTAGCCTGTAAGAAACAGAAAGTAAAAGAATTGACTACCATATTGCTATTAACTTTAATCACATTTTTAAAATTGCTTAATACAATTGAATTTTCATTTATATAAAACAATTCAGAATTAAGTACACTATATTAAATCAAGAGCTCACTACAAAGTGGTGAAATCAAGTATAGCAGGCTTTGCTGTGATCAAAGAAGCTTTCTTTTAATAGTCCAAAAGTTTCAATATATTTGAATATTTTGCCCTTGAATATGTTGGAGTATTACTATGTAAAGATCAGCCTTTTGAGAGTTTAAAACTAGCACCAAGTATGATTTCATTTTACCTGATATTTCTGAAGAACTCTTAAAAGTAAATAAGATGAGCAAACCTTTAATTTGACATTTCTTGAATTTAAATATTCATAAGGTGATTGATATTTAAGCATCATCTGCTGAAGTGCTCAATTTCAATGAACCAATAAATGTACCAAATTCTCATGTATTACTTTAGAATGGTGGAGCTAGGTTATGAGAGGAAAATTTTGTTTTTATTGGAAAGCAGACTTCAACTATATATTTTACCCTATAAAATCTGATTTCAAAAGATAAATCTTTTTTAGCTTGTATGTAATTGTCCTCTAGATTACAGTATTTGTTACATATTATTTGGTGATACATTAACTGAAAGATTTCCTCTATAGAAATTAAGGATTTTATTATAGAATATAAAACAGTTTATCTTGACTTTGTGCATAAAGCATTCGGGCTGTAAACCTAGAGAAGAGAGAGAGAGAGAATCTGTCTCTGTGTCTTTCAAATAAGTAATCTCTTAATATCAGTGTAATTTTTCTTAATTAGATGTTTGAGAAATATGTATTAGGAAGCCAGTGTTGTGGCACAGTGTGTTAAGCCACTGCTTGAAACCCCAGCATCCAGTGTGGAAATCCTGGCTGCTTAGCTTCTGATCCAACTTCCAATTCTTTGGTCCCTGTTCCCTTGTAGGAGACCTGGGTGGACTTTCTGGCTCCAGGCTTTACCCTGGCCCAGACCTGGCTGTCTTAGCCACTTGAGGGGTGAACCAGTAGATGAAAGATCTCTTTTTCTTTTTATTTCTGTTTCCTTCTTTCTCTCTGTTACTCTTCCTTTCAAACAAATAAATATTTTTTTAAATAATAAATGTGTATTTGATTCATCAGGGAGCATATTGCAAAATACAGTGTTTTACTTAGAACAAGATTCATGATTTATGAGGAAATTTAAAATCAGTAGAATGGGGTGAATTTTCAAATACGAAAAATGCTGTGAAAAATGGTAATTATTGAAAGATGAAGCTTCACATATTGTATAAAGTACAGAATTCTGAAAAGCAAAATCATTTAGTCAATCAGAGAACAGAGTTCTTATTTGTTTGCTCAGAGGACAAAGAAGGTATGCTTAAAATATAAAAGCAAAGGGGGGAATCTATAGTATAAAATACGAATGGATTTTTAATATATAGGAATTATAAAATATTCCAGGTCAAATATGACCAAAACAAGATTTTTAAAAACACATTCTAAAAAATATTTGCAAGTTTTTGAGCAAAGAATTAGTGTTTCTACTATACAATATGTCCTTACAAATCAGTAAGAAAAATCAGGAGTGGATATTTAGTCTAGTAGTTAAGATGCCCATATCCTACCATCAGGGTGTCTGTGCTCAACTACAGCTTCTACTACTGGGAGGCAGCATACAAAGTCTCAAGTAACTAAGTCCCTGTAATCCATGTAGAAGTCCTGGATTACATTCTTCACCCGACCCCAGTCATTGTGGGCAATTTGGGAGAGAGCTAAAAGATCAAAGTGCTTCCACTCTCTCTCTCTCTCTCACTCTCTCTCTCTTTCTCATTGTCTTGTTGTCTTTCAAATAAAAAAAAAAAAAGGAAAACAGCAAATAACTAGCAAGGAAAACATTCTAAAACAAATAAGAAAAAACAACTAAACAGTGGTATAAAGGAGCCATTAGTAGTTATGAAAATTGTTCACCCCAACCAAAAACAAATAAAGGAGAAAACAAAAATCCCAATTGTGACTTCATTACTTCCTAATCACATCAGTAACTGGCTCCAGGAGTCCACAGCCTTGATTCTTCAGTACATCACTATTAATTGAAGAAAGACTGAAGCATATGTCACGCCATATTCCTCATATCTTATTTCATAGTTTCTTTTACAAGTAGTTAGCCTTTTGTTGTGATGGCACCAGATCATCCCAAACTCAGTGGTTTGAAACCACACGGATGTATTATCTCATAGCTGCATAGCTCAGAAACCTGGTGGGCTCAGCTGGGATGTCTCCTTCCTGGCTTACAAGGTTGGAGGTGGACAGGGTTGCATTTCTTTCTGCTTCCAACTCCTTCAGGTGGCTGGCAGAGTGCAGCTCCATGCAGTTTTAGCACTGAGGTCCCCTTTGCTTTGCAGGCTGCCTGCCAGGGCTGAAACTTAGGTTCTACTGGCTTTCCACAGTCCTTGATCTATGCCCCGCCCCCATCTTCAATGCCAGTGAAGAGCTGAGTCCTTGTTATTCTTTGATCTCTCTGACACCCCCTTCTCCTCTCTGCCTCTTCTGCATTAATGAGTTCAGGTGGTTATACTAGATCCAACCACATTATATAGGAAAATTTCCCTGTTTTAAGATTGGTGTATTAGTAATATTTTATTTACTATTTATTTTATTTATTTGAAAGGCGGAGAAATAGAGATCTCCCATTTGCTGGCTCTTTCCCAAAGGCCTGAAATAGCTGGGACAGGAACAGATTGAGGCCGGGAGCCTAGAACTACTTTCAGGTCTCTCACCTGAGTGCCAGGGGCCCAAGTACTTAAGCCATCACCTGCTGCCTCCCAGGGTACACAAGAGCAGGAAGCTGTAGTTAGGAGCAGAGCCAGAGCTCAAACCAAGGCACTCTGCTATGAGATGCAGACATCCAAAGTGATGTCTTAACTACTACACAAATGCTAATCCATCTGATCGGCAGTCTTAATTCACCACGCAAAGCCCCTCACAAACTCACCTAGATTTATGCTCAATTAAATGACTGGAGAACAGGAAAAGATGTGTCTTTAGAATTCTCTCTGTTAAGCTTTCTTTTTCATTTTTCTTTACTTTTCAACTCTGTATTTCCAATCTAGAAGTACAGCCTTTTAAAAAATTTATTTTGTTTTTGGTATAAGTTAATTTTCCTAGCAAGAGAGCTAGAGAAAACTCATTTTATCTCCATTTGTGCTGCTTACCCTAAGTCCTTTCTGATCATATCTTTAACTGCATTTTGTAAACATATTTTCATTTCCTATAGGTTTTTAAGACTTGGAGGAAAGTATTTTAGTTTATTCTGCTTAGCTAGTCAGACCATTATAGTAAACTTATTTTTAATTGAAGAAGCTATATAGTAACATTTTAAATTGCCAACGATATTTACCTATTTTCAAACTGCCCTCACATAACTATTTTGCATATTACTTTGCAATTCACCATGCTTACATTTCACATAATTATAATCGCAGCACATATAATACTTTCTGCTTTCCAGATTCAACACTGTGTTATAACTGATCATTTCACTCCTTTCCACTGCCTGTTGAAGGTACCTGAAAAAGTAGTAAATAACCTTCAAGATATTGTATAAAGACTATCCTAGCCCAGAGCCTGTCAGTTTATCCTCCCCAAACATCACCTCTACCCCTTGATCCTCATGTATTACGTATTGCATGCATAATAGAGTTATAATTCTCACCTTTGCACACACGTTGGCCCTCTGGCTTTGTTTCCTTCAACTGAACGACTCTTATTTGCCTTTTAAGACTGAGCTAATATGTCACTTCCCTTCAGTAAATTTTTCTAGTCTGTGTTAAGTGCCTCTCCTATGTGCACCCATAAAATTCACTGTACATATATTTCTAAATTTTGTCTTTGCATATATTAAGAGCATTTTTCTTATTCAACTGTAATCATCTAATTATTTCTACAATACTCACCAAGCCTTTTAAAGTTGTTGTGAGTAAAGTCTATGCTTACCAGTTACTTGACTTGACATGGATGAGGTTTGGTCACGATTAACAATCAACTCCTAAGCAGAAATGATTTTTTAAAAATCACAGGTTTATTTCATCTTCACACTATGTTTGCTCATGGAGTAACAAAGGCGCTGTCCTATGCTCTCTTCATAGGCAAAGCTGCCATTATCTGTCATGTTGTCAGCAGCACCAGCAGAGGGAAAAGGAGACGATGTTAACATACACAATGGCGGGTCTCTCTGAAGTGACAGGTGTCATGTCTGCTCAGCACTCATTGACAAAGGAAGGACATAACCATCCCTGTGCTCAAGAGGAAAAGGTGTTCAGTCTTACTGTGTGCCAGAAGAAGAAACTACAGATGTTTGGTGAACAGAGCTACATGTTTGTGTCCCTCGAAAATGTATATGTGTTGAAACCGTAACTCCCAGCAGGATGATATTTGGAGGTGAGGTCTCCGGAAAGGATGTAGATTAGAGAGATGGAGCGCTCATGATAGGAGTATTGCCCTTTAAAGAGCCATGGGTGAACTCCTCCTTCTGCTTTTTCTTTGGTCTGTCCATATGAATGCACACAGAGGACGTGGCAATCTGCAAACCAAGAATGGGTTTCACCAAGTATTGGATCTGCTGGCATTGTGATGTTGAACGCCAGCTTCCAAACTGTGAGAAACAAATGCATGTAATTTAAACCACCCAGTTTATGACAGTTTGTTAGAGAAGCCAGAAGCAACTGAACTGTCTGGCTTTCCAGGACCACTATCCCAAAGTACCTCAGACGAGGTGGCAACAACAGGAATACTGTTTACAGGCCTGGAGGATGGACCTGCAGAACCAGGGCGTCATCGGAGATGGTTCTCTGGGAGGGCTGTGATGGAAATATCTGTCCAGGCATCACTCTCGTTGGCTTTCACATGGATTTCTGTCTTCTTCTTGTGTCCTTTACATAATTCCTTTATGTATGCCCGTGTCCACATTTCCTATGTTAATCGCATTGGGCAGAATCAGACAGCAATCACTGGCCAGTGCTGCAGCTCACTAAGCTAATCCTCCGCCTGCGGCGTCGGCACCCCGGGTTCTAGTCCCTGTTGGGGCACCGGATTCTGTTCTGGTTGCTCCTCTTCCAGTCCAGCTCTCTACTGTAGCCCGAGAAGGCAGTGGAGGATGGCCCAGGTCCTTGGGCCCTGCACCTGCATCGGAGACCAGGAGGAAGCACCTGGCTCCTGGCTTCGGGTTGTTTGCGGCACGCTGGCCGTAGCGGCCATTTGTGGGCTGAACCAATGGAAGGAAGACCTTTCTCTCTGTCTGTCTCTCTCTCTCTCACTGTCTAACTCTGCCTATCAAAAAAAAAATAAAAATAATAAAAACATAAAGAATCAGATAGTAATCAAAGAATAAAAAAAGAATGGAAAGTCACTATCTATAATAGTAATAAAATAAATTTTAAAGTAAATATAATATTCTATAAATACCTTAACATGATGGCAGCAAATTTTTGGCCAAAATTACTGGGTTAATTAATGCTACTGACATTACTAATTAGCAAACCACTTTTATACAAATCATTCTGGTATTTTATATTACAATCTTCATTTTTAAATTAACTTACACCCAGTTATTCCATTGTAAGGACTTCAGCTTAAGAAAATGTAAACTGGAAAAATAATCTCTAAGAAGAAGATATTAATTGTGGTTTGTCTATACCAGCAAACAAATATAAATATCGGTATTTCTGTCTAGAAGTGGAGGTTATTACATACTCACTAGAATTTTGATCATAAGGATTACATAGATACATAGAGAACAAGTATTATTTCATCACTAAGACATTACTATACACCAGAAACATTGTTTTGCACACTGCTATACTGCTATGGGTTGAATTGTGTCTCCCAACTCAAATTCAAGTGCTGAAGTCCTAGCTTCCAGTATCTCAGAAGAGATCCAATTTGGAGATGGGATCTTTATGCAAGCAATAAAGATAAACTGAAATTAAAATGCATTAGGCTAGGTCCTAATACTACTGATATCCTACACTAACAGCTCTTAACCCTTTCTGAAATTGTTTTTAGTTTCTAGAAATTCCACTAATATATCTTCCATTTCTCTTATCACCTTTAATTATTGTAGCTATTTTAATGTGTTTGTGAGCATTTCCTAGTACCTCTGTCCTAGCTGTGTCTGTTTCCATTGAATGACTTCTTTTAGCCGTGGGCTACATTTAGGGTCTCCAGTGAGTGCTCTAGGTGATCACTAAGAACTCTGTCCACTAACTTTTTGGAGTGTGTCCACCTTACTATTCCCTGGTCCTTCCTTGCCCAGCTTTATGGAGATTCACTGCATAAATACATGGCTTACTTCTCAGTAAAAATTATAATATCTTCAATGTAATGAAGGTTATTGATGCCCACTCTCACTACCTCCACCCAACACAGTACCAGAAGTCCCAGCCAGAGAAATTACATGGAAAAAGTAATATAAGTCATCTAAATTAGAAAGGAACAATTAAAATTGTCTCTCTTTGCAGATGACACAATCCTATAACAGGGTACTTCAAAAAGCTCATATAGGGGCAGGCATGTAGCCTAGTGGTTAAGACACCTGTGGTCAAACATTGGAATATGTGGGTCATAATACGTGGAACCAACATTACCCAAAAACAAAAGCCAGGCAAAGTCAAGAAAACTAATTCCAGCTTGCTGCTAATGCACACCCTGGGAGGAAGCAGGTGGTAGTTCAAGTAACTGGGTCTATGCCATCCATGTGGGATACTTGGAATAAGCTCCTCGCCCAGCTTCAATTATTACAGGCATTTGGAATGAACCAGCAGATGGATGTGTGTGTACATTCTCTCCCTCTCTCTCCCTCTCTCTCTCTCTATCAGGTGATTTTTATCCTATATTTTGTTAATATCTTGTATCACTTTGGTTGATACTTCAGTTGATTTCCATATGTTGAGCAGTCCTTGCATCCAGGAATAAATACCACTTGATAATGGTATACAGTCTTTTTTTATTTTTTAAGAAAACTTTTATTTAATAAATATAAATTTCAAAAGTAAAAAAATTAGAATGTCAAATATGCACATATCTGGGGCTTTTTCCATATAGCTCTCTACTTTCCAAAGTGTTTCCTTGCAAAGTGTGATAGCCTCAGACCTCCTGTACTTTATCAAAAATATTTTATTTATTTATTTATTTGAGAGGCAGAGTTACAGGCAAAGAGAAGACGAGACAGAGAGAAAACACTTCCATCCACTGGTTCACTCCCTAAATGGCCATGTCTCTGACATCATCTGGGCTCACCAGATACTAGAACCAGTAGGATCTGCCTGATCTTGCACTGTGCACCTGCAAGCTGTGAGCCCAAATAAACCTCTTCCTTCCTCCGAAGCTCTTCTCCTGTATTTTAGTTAAAGTAATGAAAAGCTAACTGATTAAACAGGCATATCACTTAACAAAACTATAAAGCCATCAGGGAAAATCCTACTAAGAATTTGATATTCATTAAAGATTTTTAAGAAGTGATAAAAATAGGGGCTTGTGCTGTGGCATAGAAGGTTAAGCCTCTGCCTGCAGTGCCCACATCCCATATGAGCACTCAGCTGCTCCACTTCTGATCTATCTCCACGCTGATGTGCCTGGGAAAGCAACAGAAGAAGGCCCAAGTCCTTGGGCCCTTGTACCCATGGTGGGGGAGCCAGAAGAAGTTCCTGGATCCTGGCTTTGGATCAGCCCAGCACTGGCCATTGTGACCATTTAAGGGGTGAACCCGCAGATGGAAGATCTCTCTCCCTCTCTCCCTCCCTTCATCCCTCCCTTTCTCTCTCTATAACTCTGCCTTTCAAATAAATAAATATTTTTAAAAGGGATAAAATAATTTATTTAAATACTCTAGTTAATATTTGAAAATTTCAAGTCTCTGTTCCTAGTTATTACATCAAATAGAATTTTATCTGCAATCATATTTTATTATACTTAAGTATTATAGATAATTGGTTTTTCATTCATTTATCCATACACTTATACTTGAATATTATATAAGAACCTATTTATAGCTTTAAAATTTCATTGTGATAAAAATAATGCTTGTCATATGGTAGGGATACATCAGATAAGATAAAGCAAACATTAATATATAAAACATGCAACGAAAAATCCCCAAAGAATTCATATCCCATGAAGCTCCTTACAGTGTTTGAAAACCAATAAAAAAAAAAGATAATCAATCCAAATGCCTCAAATCTACTCAACACACATATATACAAGGGTATTTCAAAAACTCAGTGGAAAATGGAAATAAATAATCTTTGGCTACAAAATGATTTCAAAATCTATGCATGAAAAGGATCTTCAAAATATTCCTAAAATGCATATTTTTTAAAGATTTATTTTATTTTATTTGAAAGGCAGAGTTACAGAGAGAGGGAGAGGGAGAGAGAGAGAGAGAAAGAGATCTTCCACCCACTATTTCACTTCCAAAAATGCCTCAATGGTCAGGATTAAGAAAGGAGCCAGGAGCTTCTTCCAGGTCTCAGGAGAAGATGTAGGGCCCCTGTCACCCTCATATGAAACCCAGGTAGAGTCCCAGGCTCCTGGCTTCAGCCTGGCACAATCCCAGTCATTGTAGCCACTGGGGGAGTGAACCAGCAGACGAAACATCTCTCTCCTTCTCCCTCTTTCTCTCCCTTTCTCCCTGTAACTCTGACTTTCAAATAAGTAAATAATTTTAAAAAAAAATAATTGATATGCTTTAAAAATTAGGAATTAAAATTAAAATTTCTACCATACGAAAGACACTACTCGAGAATAAAAAGACAAATCAGAATGCTGGAATAAAAAACCTGCAAAATACCTGTTTGATGAAGGACTGTAATTCCAAATATGTTGAGAACTCTTCAAATTCAACAATCCAGTTTTTAAAAAATGGAACAAAAACCTTAAAAGAAACATCATCTGAAAAGATACACAGGTGGAAAATAGGCACATGAAAAGATGCTTCATATAATATGTCATCAGAAAAATGCACACTAAGACAAGACACTATTCTAAAAAATAGTAGAGTGATGAAAATCCAGAACACTGCCAATGCTAAGTGACAAGAATGTGGAGCAACGGGAACTCTCATTCACTGCATGTGGGAAAGCAAAAATGATCTTGTTACTTTTGAAAGATATCTCAGTGGTTTCCACAAAGCTGAACATACTCTCACTTTATGAACCAATAATTGTCTCCTTGGTAATTACCCAAAGGAGTAACAAAAAACTTACATACAGATATTTATAGCAACACTTATCATAATTACTAAGCTAGGAAGCCATGAAGATGTCCTTGAGTGGATGACTGGATAGACAATGGCACATTACACAAAGGATTATTATTCAGGGTTTTTAAAACTTGAGCTAGCAAGACAAGAAAAGACATGGGGAAACTTAAATTCATATTATTAAGCTAAAGAGGCCAGTTTGAAAAGGCTACATACTTATGATCCCAAGTACATGACATTGTGGAAAAGGCAAATCAAAGAAGATAGTAAAAAGAGCTATTGTCACCAACGTTTTGAGGGTTTTGCACAGGAAATGCTTAAGCAGTGAAATTATGGCATATCATGTATAATGATGGATACATATCATTACACACTTGTCCAGATATATAGACTATACAGTATCAACCATCAGCAATGAACACTAATATAAACAATGGAACTTGCATGATTATGAAGTTTCCATGTACATTCACCCACTGTAATAAGTGTACATCTCTTAGCAGGGACGTTGACAGTGAGGGAAGCTGTTCATGCATGGGAGTAAGAGGTACATGTGACATCACTGCACCTTCTGCTCACTTAGTCTGTGAAACCACAACTACTCCAAAAATCAAAGTCTACTTAAAAACATTTAAAATGGTAAATGATACATTCTGGGTAGTTTGGCACCATTAAATTTTGCAATCAAAAATAATTTTTAAAATTTCAAATATAAAATCTACAATTTTAAAGAAATATTCATGGTGTGCTCTCACATCATTATATAAGTTGAATAAAAATTCTTGTTTTGATCACAATTTGAGTAACTGATTAACAATGGCAATGATTCAAAACAAAAATGAGCTAAAGAGTGTCTTTTAAATTGCAGTATTCATTATAAAATAAAATGTTTATGAATGCAGTTAAATCTATACTTGTTCCTTTGGTCCTCGAACAGATTTGATGTAACTGATATCATATTTCCTTGGTTTTAAATATGCATAGTATTTTTGATGTTGCCAATTTCCCAAAGAATAGCAAATGTTGCCTTTTACTCAATAGCTTTGATTGTGTGCATTAGATCCTAAGCAGTTCTTCCTATAGCATCTATTAAGTATGTTGACACATGCAATGCCCCAGCATGGCCAGGCCATCCCCTGGGATGTCCTAACTAAGAAGGACATAATTTTTAAAA
Organism: Oryctolagus cuniculus; assembly: GCF_964237555.1. Lineage (NCBI taxonomy): Eukaryota > Metazoa > Chordata > Mammalia > Lagomorpha > Leporidae > Oryctolagus > Oryctolagus cuniculus. The sequence goes on from NC_091433.1 coordinate 25,308,882, forward strand.
AGCAACATGTAAATTATTTTTAATATGAAAAGTGAAATACTAACTATAGTGGAAATTTGTAAGAGAATTGAAATTGGGTGTGTTTATATCTAGTGTTGACTTTTAAGAATGCCTGTGTCTTTTCCAGTTCTGAATTCTTAAAAAAGAACAAGTATTTGAATATTCTTGTGTGTGTGTGTGTGTGTGTGTGCTAGTGTATGGCCATTTGTGTCTGTGTGCATATGAGTGTGTATCATGAGGACATGCTGTTTTATTACAAATCCAGGTATTCAAGGCATGATTTTTACCAGATACCTTATTCTGCAGAAAGTATGATGTTATTGATGGTTGTTGAATTAAATCAACTGATGCACTGTTACTGAGTGAATTGCTTATCCTCATACACAAAGCAAAAGAAAATAAAAGCAAAAATACATCCTCTTCATCTCACTTCTTTTCCTCATATACTCATTCACTGACAAGCTAATAAATGTGCACATAAAGCTACACCATTACAAAATTTTAAATACTATTTTATGGTCTCTTCTGAAGGCTCATTTTTCCCTTTGCTTTCTGAATAATGGGAGCACTATATGAGCTACATAAAACTCACATGAAGTAGGAATATTTCAAATTAACTATAATGGTGACCTTTTTTTTTTCAAGTAATATTAAGCATCATTGGGAAACTCTAGACAACGTTTCATTTTAATTTCTCTCTCTAAATGAAGCTCCCCAACAGCATTTCTAGAATATTATCCATAAATGCCGTGGTCAGTTAGAAGAAACGGCGTACAATGGCTTTGTTCCATGGGAAGTAGGTGCCAGGAGGAGGAAGGGAAGCTTTTTAGCCAAAGTCTGAAAACTTATGCCAGGTTGAGGCATGGGACAGAATCATAATTAATGAGTGCTAACAGCACAAAGTGTGCTTCCAGTATAAAGTCCAAATAACAAAGAAAGGAAGAATGTTTGTGGATGGGTTAGAAATACGAAGATACTTTTAAAAGTTCATGGAAAGTGGCATTAGAAGATAACTTGATCTGTATGCAAACTGCTTTGATATCAATGCATAGTTTTCAAAGTATGTGTTTTTCACATTCTTTTTGAAGACCCCTCTAATTAATGGATTTCAAATTTTTTGGCACCAATACCACCATTGAGTCCTCGTGGATAAAACTGTGCCTATGACGCCAACAGCCCATATGGGTGTCTGTTGGAGTCCCAGCTGCTCCACTTCTGACCCAGCTCCCCACTAAAGGCCTAGGGAAAGCAGCAGAGGATGGACCAAATGCTTAGGCTTCTGCCAACCACTTGGGAGACCTGGAAGAAGCTCCTGGCTCCTGGGTTTGGCCTGGCCCAGCTCTGGCCATTAGGGCCATCTTGGGAGTGTACCAGCAGATGGAAGGTCTCTCCCTCTCTTCCCTTCTCTCTCTGTAACTATGACTTTCAAATACAGAAAGAAATCCTTTTTAAAAATATTTTAGCACAAAAATCATCTTCTAATTTAGTTTTCCAATAATGTTTTGAAGTTATTGATTCATAGTTGAAAAATGAGAGGTGAGGTGAACAGTTGGTAGGTGATAAGTTGACAGATTCAGAATTAATCCCAGAGATAGAGACACAAGGAGAGTTGAGAGTGCAGGGCTCTGGGAAGCGATTGTCCTGTTTAAACAGGTCTTCAATTCCTTTGCTAAAATGAGCTGACATGTGTAATGCTGTCTTAGTAGACAAATATTAACAGTTTACATACCACTGCTACTAGTTCAGTGAACATGTACACATTCAAGCACTGTACTGTATAGTTCATCTTGAATCCTTACAACAGTAGTGGGAGAAATGTACAACTGCTATCATTTTACAAAGAATGAAGCAGAAGTTTAGACATTACAAATCCTGCACAGGCCATATAGCTAATAAGTGTCCCATGTCAGGATTTGAACTCTGGTACCTCTGACTCTAGCCTCTAAAATTGTTGATCTTCTCTCCAAAATTCATAGGTTGAAATTTTTTTAGAGATTTATTTATCTATTTATTTGAAAGTCAGAGCTGCAGAGAAAAAGGGAGAGACAGAAAAACAGATCCCCCATCCACTGGTTCACTCTCCAGATGGCTGCAATGTCCAGGGCTAAGCCAAGCCAAAGCCAGGAGCTTCATCTGGGTCTCCCACATGGGTGGCAGAGGTCCAAACACTGGGGTCATCCTCCTGGTGCAGGACAGCATTCTGCCTAGCCTTGGACTAACCCAGTTATTCCTCCATTTCTTATTGGTTATTCTCAATAATATCTGTACAATGTGCTGGGAATAGAACATCCTGAGATAGGAAGGAACTGCCTGAAACAGCCCAGTACTTGTTCCTGTTCCTTGCAGAGAAAGGCAAATCTTCAGATAGGGAGAACTTCCCAGGACAGCCTGGGTTTTGTTCATTCCTTTTGTTTGATCCTTCAAAGCTTTGCTCAATGAGTCACATGGTCTCTGATATCAACTTGGGAAGGCTGCTTTCAAGGTCCCTAAACGTGGTAAAAATGGGCTCCTTCCACATCAGGCAGCTTCCTTTAATCACAAGGGGCCAGATAACAGTGGATCCAAGACTTCTACCCCTTGATGACTATCTGGATAAAAAACACTCTTTGTATAATGTATGTGAGGGTGCTCTGTCTCATTAGAGTCAGATATACAGAAACCAGTGCATGGTGGACTTAAACAGCAACCAGGAAAGAGAGGGCCTAAGCACATGGACTTCTGGTTTTGGCAGCTGGCATGGTGCTAATGTTTGCTAGTTTCCATGCAGCAGGAGTCCTGTCTTGGGATTGATAATTAGGGTGTCTGCTTCACCTGTGATAGATTTTATAGCAGCCAAAATGGATAAGACAGCAACTTTCTTGCTTTCTACTTATCAAATGACAATAGCATCCCTCCCAGTCCTAACAATTAAAAATGTCTCCAGACATTGCAAAAATGTTCCCTGGAGAACAAAATCCCTCTTAGTTGAGTGCCACTTCATGAGGTCACTGCCGGAAAGCCATGGAGAATGAAAAGCATGCTCAGGAACCTCTGAGAAAAAGGCATTGGTTTCTAAGAAAAAACAGACACTCATAAATATCGAAACTGTTTGCAGGGATAGCCAAGGCCAGTGAGTTCACCGGAGTGCTTCACCCTCATCGACAGTTGGAAGTTGCAGAGTTCTGCTTCTGTCTGCCAGCCTCAGGAGCTGACGTTTGAGAGCCTGTGGTTCTCTGAAGAAATACATTGACCTGCTTTCTTCAAATCCTGAATTAATCATGGAAGAACAAAGAAATGCCCAAACATGTACCATGTGCCTGGACTTACTGCCCCATGACCTTTTCACAATAAATCATTATCATGGCCTCCATCTTGCTCAGCTTCTCACAGAAGCACATCCTGAAATAAAGGATTTGAGTGCCAGGAGTTTATGTAGAACATGGTCCTGAGAGCTAGCAATGAAAGCTCTGTTGGTGAGAAGGGCAAGCGTATAAGAGGAATCAATTGTCAATGACTTGTCATGTTATCAATTTAGTAACTCTGATAGGTAACCGGAGTTTAATCTCACTGGTGAATTCTGAGAGTCTGTGAGGGTCACGTGTTCCATAGTTATGCCAAAGGAGGGCAAGAAAGCCAGGGAATTTACACAACAATGCTAGTCAGCTGTGGATGGAGGGCTCCTTAAGGTGGTCCATGGCTTAACACACCTCAGCACTTGCAATTTGCCCTAGATAAGCAGAACAGTCTATGGCAGTTAGTTGGAGTCATTCTAATGGAAGAGTACAAGGAAATGGTGGCAAGGTACATAGGGTCAGCCAGAGTAACCAATAGTACAGTAGGTATGCACTAGTTTATCCATTTGTAAACCTCTAAGTATCCATCATGGATATGGGTACTTGGCATAGAGGTTAAGAATCTATGACATCAGGAAGACTTGAATGCAAATTTTTTTAAAGATTTATTTATTTGAAAGCTGGAGTTACACAGAGACAGAAGACAGAAAGAGAGAGAGAGAGAAAGAGAGAGAGAGAGAGGTCTTCCATCCGCTGGTTCACTCCTCAATTGGCAGCAACGGCCGGAGCTGTGCTAATCCGAAGCCAGGAGCCTGGAGCTTCTTTTGGGTCTCCCACGCAGGTTCGGGGGTCCAAAGACTTAGGTCATCTTCTACTGCATTCGTAGACCACAGCTGAGAGCTGGATCAGAAATGGAGCAGTCAGGACTAGAACCGGCACCCATATGGGATGCTGGCACTGCAGGCATCAGCTTTACCAGCTACGCTTCAGTGTCGACCCCAGATGCAAATCTTAGCTCCAAAGCACTCTCCCTAGTATTTGGTATATACTGAGCATTCTCTAAGTATAGTTAGGGAGCTAAATTGTCAAACAATTTTGAAGGAGTCAACAGGATTGAAAGGAAAGAATAGACACAGATCATTGTTTTCTGACTCATTCATCTCACTCATCATCTACTCTGAACAAGTTAGTTCTCTTTTGAATGAATGTGCTTCCCGCGAATGACCTTCATCACTTAATCATGACAAGTTCTAGGGTGGGAATTGTTAACACACTAATTTTACAGAGGAGAAAATTAAGGCTCAGAATATTTAGCAAAACCACACATACTACTAAATGTTGAGAGCATAAACATATAGGGGACCCAACCCCACAGTGGTCATGTGCTCTTATTGATCCCAATGCCCTTCCTCCTGATGATGGAGCTAGGGCACATGCAGTGCATTGAATTATTTCATATGAATAAATGATATCTGGGGAGAACTTGTAGCATCAAATATTGTAGGCAAGAACCACAGTGAACATCTTGTTCCACAAAGAAAAGAAGCAGGTAGCATTTGTCTCTGGAGAAAGCTATATATAGGATCAAGATGATATAATGGCTCTCAAAGTCAAGAAAAAGGAAATGACAACATTTAAGATAGAGGCTTAAAGAACTAAACAGAGGGGGTTTTTTGGCAAAATTGCTTTATAAATATGTTAAAGTATGTGTCAAGTAGCAGACTTGAGGACTTGCTCTCCAGGAAGCACCAGAACTCTTGAGAAGGAAGAAAATATCCAATATGCACAAATCTAAGGTGCAAAGAGATTCAGGATGTCAGAGTAGATGAAGATTGTCAATTAAAAATCAAGGAGCCAGGAAGGAACGTCACAAATAAAACCCAGGAAAATCATTACTTTTAGACTGGAAAAACTCAGTGGAAAAATATGGATATCTATGAACCACCTGTACTGTCCACGGGTACTCTCCGACACTTTCTCCTACAGAAAAGCATGGACTTTGCATCTGAAGAAAAGAAAAAACGAGAAAACTCAGGTTAGACTTTATTTATATCTCCTGTCCTCTAATGAGTTCAAGTACACATCAAGCTCCGGGAACAGAGAATCCATGGGTGCCCAAATTAATGCTTAATAGCAGCCCTCTACAGAATATTTAAATAAAATTTAAATAACATTTAAGTGGCTTTCAAAAATGTAAACTGTCGGCTAACAAGCAACAAGGCAGGTCTGGTCTTTAAGGACTTCTCAGAAATAATCAGGCTTCAGATGTCTGTTTGAGCCACCATATTTTGACAAAATGTCAAAAGGAGTCAAATTATACATCAGCATTCCCTGCCCCCTCGCCCCTAGCCCCACAGGCGTCCACTGAGCTGCCTTTGCTTTTCCCACTGGCATTTTGCCAGAGTTTTTGATCCTAGTTTTGTGACACTCAGGAGTCTCCAAGTACCTTACGGACTATCAGATTCCCATAATGAGATTAATTTTAGTTCACTTCAATTTAAAAAGCAAATATATGTCATACTGTACTTTCAGGAAGAGAAAATGACACCATGAAATTAAAGGTCTTTGCCTCCTGGCAAGCTGACAGTGCTGACCTTGGCTAGAAGTAGACAGTATTTTCTCCCGGGCATCTCTTCCCACTTCTTCCTCGTCAGCATCTCCTGCTCATGGGGTCTGTTGTAGTCTGCTGTCTTGTTCTCAGTGGCAAGGAACAGGACAGCCTGCATTTATGGAGCACAGCCACATGCCAGGCAAACCCTAAGAAAAGTGGTGCATCTCTGATCCTTAGTGACTCCGTAAGTCAAAAATTAAGCTTCTGTTTAACAGATGGGGAAAATCTTTTGCAGAAGTTAGGCAACTTGCCCAAAGAACTTGGGTAATAAATTATTTGGCTAAGAGTCAAAGATTTCTCTGTCTCCAAATCCCTTCTAATCAGGAGATAAAAATCCTTTTGTTGTTGTTTTACTTTTTTAGCCTTTGTCCTCTAAGATGCTTAATGAGACATTAGAGTCTACCTCCATAGTATGGCAAGGTGTGCTGATCTTTCCAGCAACACCAAATAGAAGGGATGAGAATTGAAGGTCTGAAATGAAAAAGCCAAAATCAGTGCTGATTGTGTAGGTGGAGGTGTTCTTTATGGCAACAGGCACACAGGAATGACACGAACTCTGAAACTGAGTAATCAATAAGCTAAAGAGCTATTAACCTGATGCTTTTAACACAGAAATCTCATAGTGTAGAAGTGGCAAAGTGTAAAAGCGCTAACAGAGTGAGAGGCAAGTGTAATTAGAGAAAGTAGCATTAAGCTGATTTACAAGAGAAAATTCAAGGGAAAAAAGGCAGACTTAGTAACACCAGCTCTTGATCGGTAAGTACCATATATCACATATACTGGGATCATTCATCATCTATCTATCAGAAATAGTATCAAATCAGGAGTGGGCCTTTGGCATAGTGGCTAAGATAGTGCTTATGGCAACTATATCCCATATCAGAGTACCTGAGTTCAAGTTCCAATTCTGCTCTTGATTCCAGCTTCCTGCTAATGTATACCCTGGGAGATAGCAGGTGATGGATCAAATAATTGGGTCCCTATTATCCACATGTAAGAACTGGATGGAATTTCCTGCTCCTGGCTTTGGCCTGGCCCAGCCCTGGCTATTGCCTGGGCATGGGGAGCAGGGTATAAACCAAGTAATAGTATATATCCTCTCTCTCTCTCTCTCTCTCTCTCTCTCTCACTTTCAGATCAATCATAATCAATTATATTTAAGAAAATGCATGCTATCAAATCATCCAATCTAGCTCTGGTAAGACTTAAATGAAGATATATTCAATTGCAGAATATATCATGACCCACGTGGTAATTGGAAAAGTGTCCACAAAATAAAATCAGTATTTACTAGTGATCAATTCTTTCATAATTGCTAACTTCAAGGACTCAATTAATAAGCAGTCAATTCCCTTGATCCATGTAATGTTCTTAATATTAGATTTTTATACATAAAAATCTTGTACTAGCAAAAAAGCTTAAATTTAATCCATCTTCTATTTTAAAAGGCAAAGGTTTGTATAATGTGCCTGTGAAAGATTTCCATTTTTATTACTGTTTACTTAATATTGACTTTTTAAAAGTTAGATTTCAGTCTAGAAGATGAACTTGGTGGCAACATTTTATTTGCAACTGTAAAGGACAGTCCTCAACTGTTGCTGAACAATATCTCTTATTCCTGCTCACATTTTCTCACATGAATAATCCTGGCCCTCCCAAATTAGAAGTGACACAGTCTCTGGATTCAATTCTTGAGTTCTGACCACAAATTCTTGCTTATGTACTCTGAGGTACCCTAGTGATGGCTTAAGTGAGTGGGTCCCTACCACTCACTTGGGAAACCAGATTGAGTTTCCAGCTTCCACATTTGACTTTACTCTAGCCCCAGACATTCTGAGCAATTGGGAAGTGAATGTGTGAATGAAAGCCAGGCTGTCCTCTCTACTCTCTCAAGAAAATTATTAATTCTCTTTAAAAAACATTACTCATGAGGACACAAATTTGGAAGTGAACAACACGGCTAAGATGCCATACACCAGACTCCATCTCCTGGAAAAGGCAATGGCAAGGTGAAGTCTCTATATGTCCAGTACCTGTATTCTAGGTAAACAGCAGTGGCAACAAAGAGCAGTAGCAACAGTTTTGACTAAAGCATCCCGCCTCTCTGCACTCCTAGCCACTTCTGCCTAGGCCCTCTCCTTCTGTGACTTGGCATTAGCTTCCTGGTCTGGTTCAGTTCTCCAAGAAATTCTAATTTTATACAGTTGTCTGTTTAAACTTAATGTACTTGTCTGCTTGATCTATGCAGTGTACATCCTCTTGTTTACAACAAAGACTCCTGACTGTACTAACACAGCCTCATAAAAGAGGAGCTATTGAATTAGCTTTTGAAGTACTGGAATACTGAAGAAGAATACCGGCTTAGGAAAACTTTACTCCTGGATATATATTGAGGGTTCATCTTTTTCTTATGATTTTAAACTCATAGAAAGAGTTTTAAAAGTCTTAAATGGCAGCCATAGTTTTTACACCCTTATTTTATGAAGATAAAAAAATCTGCAACTCAAAGAAGCCAAAAATGGCTTAACCAGAGGCAATACTATTACTAAAACACACAACACAGACTAAAACCCAGCACTCTTGATTAGGGTTCAAGGTGTTTTTCCTTTTCTTCTGCTTTGCTCAGACACAAGGCTCAGCTAGCTCGACCTTGGAATGTCCAATTCTGGGGTCCAATTGTTCAGAATGAAGAAAACAAAATTGAGTTTAATGTTCATGATGCGTATTCCTGATCCCTTGGCTAGCTTCCAATTAGTGCGTCACAAAATTGAAACATTAGGAAACCCATAATTTCTATCCAAGTGCCTTTATATTCACTGTAAAAGAGAAAAAAAAAAAACAACAAGGAAGTAAGAGAGTAGATGCAAAGAGTTTTAGCTTAGATCCATGTTACATTTATAGAGAGCTACACAGTTTTCATAGATCAGTAGGTCACTACAACCTATTGGAGACAATGGCACTATCTTCCACATTGATTGATAGGGACAATTCTATTCCATATCTGAGAGACCACATTGCATCGTGCTTAACAAATAGCTCAGGACCTCTATCAATAATTAATTATCTGAGCAAGTTCTTACTTAGTCTTTGTCATCCTGGTTTCTCTATTTGTAGATTGGGGCTAAAAAATTATTTAGCTCATAAAATTATTTATTAGAAACAACTATGAAGTGTCATATAGATAAATACAGTAAGTACTTCATAAGTACTAGACATGCTTAACAAATATATGTGTATAACATTTATCTTCTTAAGAGGTTCTAATCTCACATTGTTTTCACAAATATGATTCTATGATTTGCTGCTATGGTATTCAGCTAAATTCAGGCTAAAGATAGTCAGAGATCTCTAGTACACAAAATCTCTGGGGCCGGCACTGTGGCGCAGCAGGTTGAAGTCCTGGCCTGAAGCGCCAGCATCCCATATAGGCACAGCTTCTAGTCCTGGCTGCTCCACTTCCAATCCAGCTCTCTGCTATGGCCTGGGATAGCAGAGGAAGATGGCCCAAGTCCTTGGGCCCCTGCACCCACGTGGGAGACCAGGAAGAAGCTCCTGGCTCCTGGCTTCGGATCAGTGAAGCTCCGGCTGTTGCAGACATCTGAGTGAACCAGCAGATGGAAGACCTCTCTCTCTCTGTCTCTACCTCTTTCTGTAACTCTGTCTTTCAAATAAATAAAATAAATCTTTTAAAAAATAAAATAAAATAAAAAATATATACAAATTCTTTACAGATGCTATACCTACAATCAGAGGTTGCACTGCCAATTCAGAACAAGAAACTGGGGAAGAGGAAGGGGACTGGCTTAGATGGAGAAAAACGACACAAGCAATTTCAAACATTACTCATGAAAAACAAATTCAAGCTCTTAGATCCATTATATGGAAGAGGCCACAGTTGCATATAAATCTTTAATGTGACAGCAATAGTAAATATTACTTTACTTTAGATAGTTGTTTGGCACTGTATCCATATAGGACGGAGCCAAAATTGCCTCACTCTAGGTAAGATTTTGCCCTGAATCTGACATCGTTTGGATGTAATGCTAAATGTGTTCTAGTCTTTTCTTCCAGTCTGCAGACTACAATTTGGAGGCTTGCTGACGCTGCCTTCCTACTCCTCAGGGCTTTCTTTTTACCTTCCTCACAAAAGAAAACTTTCTCCCTGACTGCAGAAAAGAGCAAGTCAGGAACTTTACGAAAGATAGGTAGTCCTTTCCTTCACCAGGATAGAACTTACCCTACATGACAATAGAACTGCACTCAGTCTTCCACAGGTTTGTGCCGATGGATTCTAATCAGCTAGACACACATCCTTTTTTTGTGTAAGATTCACAGAGAAGAAGATGGTGCAGGATCTCTTATTAAGATACTGTCTATGTTTAACAATCTGCATCATTAGGAAATGGCTAGTTTAAATCCCATAGGCAATTTATTATCCATGCTAATGAACCAGCCTGGATGTCAAAAAGTTCGTCTGAATATATTTTAGTACTGGCAAATTTCAATATGAATGTTTGCTATTCACATTAAAATCTGTGGGTAAATTACAATTTCACTCCCCTACCTTAACCTCTACTTGTTTCTGATTAATTGTTAGGTTTCTCTGGCATCACCACTTACACTAATGAAGCAATAATTTGGGTTTGGAAAAATCTTTCTTGTTGGCTGAACTTGGACTTTAATTTGCAATCAACTTTTCTGCCCTGTATCATGTTTCTTGTTGTTGTTGTTGTTGAACAAAATCTAGATCTGAGCTATCTAACAGTGGCCACTAGCCACATGTAACTATTTACGTTTATAATTTAATTAGTTAAAATGAAATAGAAATTCAATGTCTCAATTGCTGTAGCCACATTGCCAGGGCTTAACAGTTGCATGTGGCTGTGCCTACTGTACTGGAGACTGCAGAGAACATTCTTATCTAGATGAGAAGCTCTGTGGGCAGCACTGAGATAGGATATAAGTCAACCATGGTAAACGTGATAGTGATAGCATTACTTAAAACTGCTCCTTATTTGCTAATAAGAATTCATCACGATACTGTGAACTGTGAATTGGATACTATTATTTTTCTCATTTTAGAATTTGAAGAAACACAACTGGTGGTATATAATTATAAACAATTTAAAATGTTTCCCTGTATTTTTTATTTTTTATAAATGTTTTCTCCTTTTTTAATATTTATTTATTTACTTGAAAGTCAGAGTTACACAGAAAGAGAGAGAGAGAGAGAGAGAGAGAGAGAGAGAGAGAGAGAGGTCTTCCATCCACTGGTTCATTCCCCAATTGGCCACAAGGGCCGGAGCTGCACTGATCCAAAGCCAGGAGCCTGGAGCTTCTTCCAGGTCTCCCATGTCGATGCAGGGGCCCAAGGACTTGAGCCATCTTCTACTGCTTTTCCAGGCCATAGCAGAGAGCTGGATCAGAAGTGGATCAGCCAGGACTAGAACCAGCACATATATGGGATGCCGGCACTGCAGGCGATGGCTTTACCAGCTAGGCCACTGCTCCCGTCCCTCCCAGTATCTTTTAAATATACTCAGCGGAGCTAGCCTGTTCCTGCCCCATGTGAAAATTTATGATGACGCATAACTAATAAAATCCAGTAATGACTAAGTCACAAAACTAAGTAACTGTTCAATAAATAAAATTTCTAATGTCATGTAATTATCAAAGCTCAATGACTGATTTAAAGTTGAAGATTTTTGGGGCTGGCACTGTGGCATAGAGGGTAAAGCCGCCACCTGCAGTGCCAGCATCCTATATGGGCACCAGTTCGAGTCCCGGCTATTCCATCTCTGATCCATCTCTCTGCTATGGCCTGGGAAAGCAGTAGAAGATGGCCCAAGTCCTTGGGCTCCTGCACCCATGTGGGAAGACCTGGAGGAAGCTCCTGGCTCCTGGCTTTGGATCAGCACAGCTCTGGCCATTGAGGCCAATTGGGGAGTGAGCCAGCAGATGGAAGACCTATCTCTCTACCTCTACTTCCCTTTCTATGTAACTCTAACTTTCAAATAAGAAACAAATCTTTACTAAATAAATAAATACCGCTTTGGACAAAGCTGTAAATTTGACAAAACTCTAGTGAGACTGAAAAAAATCATTAATTATGAATATCATGAATGAAACAGTGTACCTACAGATCCTAAAGCCATTACAAAGATAATCAAAAATACTAAGTATAACTTATGCTCATAAATTGAATAACTGAAAAGTGGAAAAATTCCCTAAAAAAACACAAATTACTATGCTCAATCAAGATGAAATAGATAACCTGAATAGTCCCATTACCATGAAAAACATTCAAACTGTAACTTAAAAGCTTTTGAGAAAAATCTTCAAGTTCAACTGGATTCATTGGCCAGATTCTACCAAAGAATGCTCTTAAATTGGTTTATATGAAATAAATGAAAATTGTTCACCTTATATAAATGACTTTTTAAAAAAGCTAACTCAAAAAGTATCAAAGAACTAAATGTAAGAGCCAAAACTATGAAAGTCTCAAAAATCAGGGGCCGGTGCTGTGGCATAGCAGGTAAAGCTGCTGCCTGAAGTGCCAGCATCCCATGTGGGCATGGATTCAAGTCCTAGCTGTTCCACTTTCGATCCAGCTCTCTGCTATGGTTCAGGAAAGCAGTAGAACATGGCTCAAGTCCTTGGACCCCTGTACACCCGTGGGAAGACCCAGAGGAAGTTCCTGGCTTCAGACTGGTGCAGCTCTGGCCTTGCAGCCAATTGGGGAGTGAACCAGCAGATGTAAGACTCTGTGTCTGCCTCTCCTCTCTCTGTGTAACTTTGACTTTCAAATAAATAAATAAATAAATCTTTTTTAAAAATCAATCAATCAATCAAGACTTTTATATGGTAGGTGGTTGGCCCAGCAGCTAAGTCACATCTTGGGATGCCTACATTCCCTATTGGAGTGGCTGGTTCTGCTTCAAATTCCAGCTTCTCGATAATGCACATCCTAGAGCAGCAGGTGATGGCCCAAGTACTTGCATCCCTGCTGCCACTTGGAAGGCCTAGATTGATTCCTGGGTCCTGGCTTTGTCCTGGGTCAGCCCTAGTTATCACAGGCATTTGGGGATATAAACCAGTGAAGAGAAGCTAGCACTCTTTCTCTCTCTCACTCTCTCCTCACCACCTTCCCCTTCAAATGCAGTTCAAATGCACCATCTCCCTTAAAAATGCAGTTGAAATTTCTCTCACCTGCAGTAGAAGGAGGGTTGGTTGGCTCCTTCCAATGCCAACACTTGATTGACTGCCTAGCACTTCTTGTCATTCTCCATCAGCTTGAAAACAGTAGCTGTTTGAAACACTTCAATAGAAATTTCTGCAGTTTCTCCAGTCGTTTCTCTTTGCTGAGGCTATCCCTGCCTTACTTTCATTAAGTCCAACATGTGCTTATTCGTTTGGGTGACAGGGTAAGATGGAACTCCTTTCACTTTCCATCCTAGAAATCTGAATAGGGTTCCATTTCCTCTGCTGAGGTATTGTCCCCTCAGGTAGATTCCTAAAGCAGGATGGGTGATTATTCTATGTTGGTACTCAGTACTAATTTCTAATCCATTGGACATATTCATGGATGCTTTGCCATGAACAAATTCATGGAATTTAGATTACCAGGCAAAGAAGTAGGCTAGACAGCTGGACATTCATCGTTAGACAAATTAGACTTGGCAGATACCAATCCAGTGCATCTACCAAAGTCCACGTGGTAAATATAAGTCCTCAGCATGCTCACCTTAGAACTACTCTCTTATAACTAAAGGGGCTGGGACTCACACTCTAACTCTGTGCAAAGAAAATTTCCAGCTCTGAGCTTTGTTTACATTCAGTGGTGATAAATAGTTTATATATCATTTAAGAATACCTACTTCTAAAAATTATATAATTCAATGATTTTCAGTATGTACACAGAGTTACGCAAACATCACCATACTCAAATTTGAAATATTTCATTCTCTTTGAAGAAATCCTTATAATAATTAGTAGCTATTATCCCTTCCTACCAATAGCCTCCACCCTAGGCAACAACAGGTAAGCTTCTGCCCCTATTGATTGGCTTATTCTGGATTTCCATACAAATAATAAGTCAATATGTGGTCATTTGTGACTGGGTTCTTTCACTTAACATAATGTTTGCAGAGTTCATCCAAGTTGTAGTATTATATAATGCTACATAGATTACTTCATTCTTATTTTTTTAATTGTCAAATGAGTGTATGTTTTGTGAATAGAACACGTAAATCACAATTACTTAGCCGTTTATCAATTAATGGGCATGAAGTTATTTCCACTTTTTGCTATAGTAAACAATGCTGATATGAACATTTCTAGAAGCTTTTGTGTGGAAATGTTCACTTTTCCTAGGAGCACACATAGGCGTGAAAATGCTGTCTTATGTTTAATGCTTTGAAGAACTGCCAGTTTTCCAAAAGGACTATATCATTATACATCCTAACCAGACATGAATAAAGGTTTCACTTTCTTTATATCTTTGTAAGCACTTGTTATTTCCTATTGTTAACAAAAAAAGGCTATAATAAAATAATCATCCCCAATAAATAAGACACTGTATCCCATTGTGATCTTGATTTGAATTCCCTTGTTCACTAATGATGTTGAGCATGTTTTCATTTGCTTATTAGACAATTGTAAATCTTTGTGGAAATGTCTGGTTAGATGGTTTGCCCATTTTTTAATGTGGTAATTTATATTCCTATAATTTACTTGTAGATATTTTTGCATATTCTGGATACAAACTCATTATCAGTTAGATTTTCAAATAATTTCTTACATGGCTTGTGGTGTCTTTTTAATTAAAAAAGAATTTACTTATTTGAAAGGCATACAGACAGATCGATACATGGAAAGAGAGCTCCTATAGCTAATACACTCCATAAATGCCCACAATAACCAGAGCTGGACTAAGGCTGAAGCTGGGAGCTGGGAAGTCAACTCAGGTCTCCCACATGAGAAGCAGGAACCCAATTACTTTAGTCATCATTGCTGCTTCTCAGAGTTCACCTTGTTAGGAGCTGGAGTCAGGAGTCAGAGCTCAATATTATATCCAGGATCTCAGATATAGAACATGAGTGTCTTAATCTTTTTAAAGAAAGAAATAAGGAATGGCTTTGTATGCATTGTGTGTGAGGTATCCTTACATTAGAAATTGTCAGTGTTTACCAGCACCCACACATGCAACACTATCTACAAACGAGGTATATATTTGAGGTATTAACCATTCTAATTGTTAAGACAGTAAATTCTTTATCTGTAAAGTGACTTTAGAAACTGAGTGAAGAAAAATAATATATTTTCTTTACTATAAATATAAATACCATCTTTTACAAATATTACCATGCTGCATAATTCAATACATTTGATCAAAGTAACTTTATGCTCGATTTTTCCAAGAAAAATCCTAAGAAATTTGTCTCAATAAAAAAGTTTTTTTTTTTTATTTATTTGACAGGTAGATTTATAGACAGTGAGAGAAAGAGACAGAGAGAAAGGTCTTCCTTCCGTTGGTTCACCCCCGAAATGGCCACAATGGCCAGCGCTGCACCAGTCCAAAGCCAGGAACCAGGTGCTTCTTCCTGGTCTCCCATTCGAGTTCAGGGGCCCAAGCACTTGGGCCATCCTCCACTGCCCTCCCGGGCCACAGCAAAGAGCTGGACTGGAAGAGGAGAAACCGGGACTAGAACCTGGAGCCCATATGGGATGCCGGCGCCACAGGTGCAGAATTAACCAAGTGAGCCACGGCACCAGCCCCCAAAAGGTTTTTCTTATCAAGGATCTTTTAAATTTATCACATTGTACCGGAATCAAGAGGTCTGATGCTGACTATGATCTGAGGTAACTAACAGAGTACCTGAAACGCAGTGTATTGGAGTGAAATGGACATTTTAAGATTTGATGACTGTTTACAGCCCTTCTCTCTTCCATTGAGAAACAGTGCCCCCCCATACTATTTGTTGAACTCTTTTACTTAGCAGGATTTACTATACAATCACTAAGTAAACTGAAAATAGATATTTGTAAAAATTAAGAGTGGGAATGGGAGAGGGAAGAAGAGAAGGGGTTACTGCGTGGCCTGGGGGGGTGGGGTGTCAGTATGTTCCTAAATATGTATATATGAAATACATGAAACTTGTATAAAAAAAAATTTAAAAAAAATTAAAAATACTGGAAAACAATTCTAACTTGTTTTTATTGTACTGTATTTCTTCATATCTTTGTATATTTGCACAAGCAGCTCTATTATTTATGTTCACTGCATAAAATGCTCTGAAAATAAAAACAGCAATGGTAGTGTTTAGTGTTGCACTAAATTTTTTAAGAATTTGATTTAGTTTCTAAACCCAATCATTCGTCTTACATATTTTAAGTCCTATTTTTTCCTCAAATCTCTCACTCCCAGAATTCCCTGTTGGTGCAGCCCTTTGTGTTGATGTTGTGACTAAGTGCTATTTCTGCATTTAGTGCCATCTCTCTGATGAAGTCCAAGAGCATTACAGGCTGTTTTCATTTCATTCTGTGTGTAGGATGGCATAAAATCACAGCCACTTCAGACATAATTTCCCGTCAATATATTATATCTATTTATTTTCTATTTTCTATTTTATACATTTTATAATTAATGTGTATATGCAATCACATATATCTAAGTATAAAATTTTAATGAAATATTTATTAAAATATTACATTTATATAATTAGATGGCATAAAATTATACAGAGGTTTCTAAATTCAGATAATTGTCAATAAATATGATTCAATGTAAAAGTATTATTTTCTCAAGGAGAACTCAATACACACTGAAATACACCATGATCTCTATGCCTTATAACTTTTAGTTTATAATTCAGTCTTTCACTTTCCACATTATCATGCATACTTAGTCTTCTGTTAGAACATATTGTTAATACATATATTTACACTTTCAATCACATTCATGAGTACTTGCTTAATAATTCTGTCTCCATTTATTTTTAATATTAATTTTGCTTCCTTCTCTAAGGAAGAAATGATAATAACATGTATTGAGCACTATGTGTAGACCAGCACCATACTAAGAATTTTATATTAAAATTATATTGTCTTCTTCTCATATGTATTTTCTATTTTTATTACTTCTTTTTTTAAAGATTTATTTATTTGAAAGGCACAGTGGCAGAGAGAGAGGGACAAAGAGGGAGAATGATCTTCTATTCAATACTTCATTCACTGAATGCCCACAATAGCCAGGGCAGGACCAAGAAAAAGGAAGAAGACAGAAACTCCACTTGGGTTTCCCATCTGGGTGGCAGAGACTGAATTTTTTTGTGCCATCATCTTCTACTTCCCCTGAGCAACAGCAGGGAGCTGGATTGGAAGAAGAGTATTGGGTATTCAAACCAGCACTCTAACATGGGACATAGGCATCCCAAACAGAGGCTTAACAGACAACCTGCTTCTATTATTATTTACATGTCATATATAAGAAATATGAGTCACAAAGTGGTTGAGAAAATTGCCTGAATTCAGCATTATTGAGTATCAGAAAACCCTAACTTGAAAAGCTTCAATAATATGTTAATTACTAAACTCTGCTATATAGACTATATAGCTGGACTGTAGCCATTTTGGAAATCATGTATATTAGATATGCATTTCCACATAATATGATACCCACAAGCTTTGTGGCTTAAAACAACCAAAGTCATTACCTATGAGTCAGGTATGTTGAGATGATACAGTTGAAACCTTTGGTTTAGGATCTGTCACCACTGTCCAACGTGTCTGCAGTGTTTGTGCTCTATCTCATTCATATAACTGTTGGAATTCTGAAGTCCTTGTTGAATGTGAGCCAGAGATAACAGTCCCTTCTCATTTTGATCTCTCCATAGGGTTACTCCCAATATGGCAGCTGGCTTCCTAAGAGTAAAGGAGAGAGCTCAAGAAGGAAGACATCGTGTCTTTTTAGCAAAGTGCTGAAAGCGATACCTATCATTTCACCAAAAGCTACTTTTTGGAAGTGAATCACTAATCCAGCCCATTCAAAAGAAAGAGATTATTCAGGGACATGAATATCATGAGGCAAGACACATTGGAGTGATTGTAGAGGCTATCTACCAATCATGGGTCCTCTATTTTGCTTTAGACTGTGTTACCAAATAGTTATATGACTTGAGTAAGTCAAAGCTACCAATAGTCTCATTAAGTACAAGATGATAATAACCTGCCTGTCCAAGGTCTTGGGGCTACTCAAGGGATAAGTGAAAAATCATGGATATGAAATGCTAAGAGTTTGATATAAACATGACTTAACTATATTATTATTTTTAAAGACAAGGGATTATGCCTAACTCATTTTGATTAAATCGTATCTCCATCTCCTTTTTTCTTATATTGCTCATCAGTACTCAATTATTCATTTTCATCTTATATCCAAATATGCAAATAATCACCAAAAGCAAGAAATGGCCAGATTGAAGAAAACTAATATTTGTTGAGCATAATTCATTCGCTGATATCTGTCCTGGACATGTATATACAAGGCCTTGTTAATTTCTTCCATTCTCTTAGCAGGCAACCCCTCTAATTCTTGTTCATTATATGACTCCTAAGGAAGGAGTACAGCTAATAATCAGACAGAAGTGCTATTTTTGCCTTCATTTTCCTCCAGAACAAGTCCATGATAGTGTTTTTCATTCTGCCCTATTCAGAGAGTTTTAGAGATGTTTAAGTGACCTCATATTAATCTTGTCTACTTTTGTACCTCCAGGCAATGCTATAGTCCAAAAATCTCATAAATATCCCTTTATCATTTTCTCAAAATCCCCAAAGAAAGCAAGTTCCCTACTTAACACTTTACAGTACATTGGTCTAGTGCCTACAGTACTATATTGAAGGCTTCCTTAAATCTTGATTTGTATATATTTATATCTGGCTCCACAGTTAAACCAAAATGCTCCCAAAATAAAGATAACACCCTTTAAAAAATATAAAACAACGATTACTATCTCTTTCTTTCTGATTTACTCATACACACATATACATGTATGCTATATTTATATATATATGTATATATAATATGCTCTACTCATATACACACATACAATTCAACCAATTCTTGGTTGATTGACTTCCATACAGTCTGTTTGGTCATTATGAGCTAATTCCAATGATTTTGATATATGTTGATGTTTCTGTTGGCCAACTTTTTTATACTTATGTTTAAGGTCACTTTTTTTTTACTACAAAAGACTCAATAAATATTTCAACTTATTTAATAAATGTAATTTATTCAGCTTCATTACATAATTCATAGAAAATGACTCTTGATGCCAATTGACCATTTCTTTTTCTTTTAAGATTTATTTATTTATTTGAAAGTCATAATTAGAGAAAAAGGAGAGGCTGAGAAAAAGAAAGAGAAAGATTTTTCCATCCACTGATCGGCTTTCTCCCTAAACAACTAAAACAACTAGGGCTGGGCAAGACCAAAGCCAGCAGCCAGGAGCTTCTGAGTTTCTCACTTGGGTTCAGAGACCAAAGGACTTGGGCCATCTGCTGCTTTCCTAGGCACATTAGCAGGGAGCTGCATCAGAAGTGGTGGAGCCACAAGCTGACTTACCTCAAACGGTAGAGTTAGAAACATACCAGGGGATTCCAATTCAATCCCATCAAGGTGGCATGTACCAATGCCATCTCACTAGTCCCAGTGATCAATTTCTGTTCACAATTGATCATAATGATAGGACTAAGCACCAAAGGGATCACATAAACAAGAATAGTGTCTGCAAATACTAGCTGATAGAATCAAAAAGGGAGAGAATGATCCAACATGGGAAGTGAGATACACAGCAGACCCATAGAATGGCAGATGTCCTAAACAGCACTCTGGCCTCAGAATCAGCCCTTAAGGCATGCGGATCCAGCTGAAAAGCCCATGAGAGTATTTCAGGCATGGAAAGCCAAGACACTCTGGGGAAAAAAAAAAAAAAAAAAACTAAATGAAAGATCTCCGCAAGTGAGATCCCAGTGGAGAGAACAGGTCATCAAAGAAGGAGGTACCTTTCTCTGAAGGGAGGAGAGAACTTCCACTTTGACCATGGCCTTGTCTAAATATTATCATAGTCAGTGAACTCAGGGGGCTTCCATAGCCTTGGCAACTCATGACAAGAGCCTAGGGTGATTACTGATGCCATAAACAAGAGTGTCAATTTGTTAAGTCAACAACAGGAGTCACTGTGCACTTACTCCTCATGTAGGATCTCTGTCCTTAGTGTGCTGTACATTGAGGTTTAATGCTATAACTAGTACTCAAACAGTATTTTTCACTTTATGTTTCTGTGTGGGAGCAAACTGTTGAAATCTTTATTTAATGTATGCTAAACTGATCTTCTGTATATAAAGAGAATCGAAAATGAATCTTGATGTGAATGGAAGGGGAGAGGGAGTGGGAAAGGGGAGGGTTGCAGGTGGGAGGGACGTTATGGGGGAGGGGGCATTGTATTCCATAAGCTGTACTTTGGAAATTTATATTCATTAAATAAAAGTTAAAAAAAAAAAGAAGTGGTGGAGCCAGGATTCAACCCAGTGCCCATATAGGATGCTGGCACTTCAGGCTCAGCTTTGCCAGAGTGCTGGCCCCTAACTACTCTTTACTAATAATCAATAAAACATTCATGTGATGAAGGGATTAGTCACAAAAATACCTCAAGTACTCTGAAGAAATTTAAATATAGTCAATGCAATTGCAGTGCCATAGGAATAATACCACAACTCAAATTTGACAAACTTGAAAGTAGTTGTATTCACAAGGTAGTGGACTCTGATTTACTAGCTTTCAAAAATAAGTCTTTAAGAATTTTACACCATAGTTAGCTCTATCCTAGAAGAGTGGTTTCATCAGACAATGAGTCATGAATCATATTATACAAATGTGCCATTATATATGTTAAGATATTATGCTGATTGAGATAACATTAATGGAATTATTTAGGTCACATCATAACTTTACGCATTTCGCATCATTCTTTTTTAATTTCTAGGTACAAGGCAGGTAAACAACATGAGTTTGAATAGAATACTGTGTGTGAAATTGGCTATTGATGAGCTACTATGACATTTTCAAATGGCATACACTAAGCATTGCTATAACAAAAACGTATATGAAGGAAAAAAGTCACTCCCAAATTACTTATATATTTTAAATATAGGTTTTTTAAAATTCATATACTTGAGAGGGAGAGACACAGAGAAAAAGAGAGAGAGAACATGTTTTTGCTCCCCAAATGCCTACAATGACCTTAACTGGGGCCAAAGCCAGGAACTAGGGACTCAATCCAGTTCTCTCACAGGTGTGGCAGGGACCCAACTACTTGAGACATCACCGCTGTCTCCCAGGGTATACATTAGCAGGAAGCTGTAACTGGGGCAGAGCCAGAACTCTGCCACTCCAAAATGGGATGAGGGAATCAACGCTTCTTGTGTCTCAACCCAACCAGCATTTGGACTGGAGCTTATACCATCAGCTCTACTGTTTCTCCAGCCTTGATTTGGACTGTGAGGTGGCATTGTGGCACTAGTGGTGAAACCACTGTTGTGATATATGTATCCTACATCAGGTGCCTGGTTTGAATTCTGGATCCTCTGCTCCCAATCCAGCTTCTGAGTAGCCTACCTGGGAGGCAGCTGATGGTGGCTCAAGGTCCTAGGGCCCTGTCACACATGGAGTTCCCTGTGTCTGGCTTTGGCTTGGCCTAACCCTGGCTATTGAGGGCATTTGGGGAGTGAATCAGCAGATGGAAGTTTTCTCCCTTTCTCTCTATCTCCTTTTGTCTTCGTGCCTTTGAAATAAATAAATCCTTAAAACCAAAAAAGATTTCAACTGGAATTACAAATCAGTTCTCCTGAGTCTCCATTTCACCAACTGCAGACCATGGAATCTCTCAGCCTCTGTATCATGTGATTTAATCCTGTATCCAGCTAGCTAGCTGTCATCTACCTGTTGTCTTCTGTTGGTTCAGTTCTCTAGAGAAGCCTAATAATACACATGTTAATGAATAAATGGTGGAAAATCACATGCTAGGTCCTACATGCTTCTACCAAGAAGAGACGGACATTTCTGAGCCATTCACTTGCCTGCCTCAACTTGTGGATTTCATGAAACTAGATTCCATGCTAATACTTGAACATCGTTAGGAATGTGCACTGAATAATGAACAATGGCTAACAGAAATTCAGATCACTCATAAAGAAGCATCCCTAGGTTCCAGTAGAGTGCCATTCTTGTCACATCACTTGGCTATCCTTCAGACACATAAAGAAGGTCAAATCCATAAGACAAAGAAAGGTCAAAAGGAAGCCAAAAAAGAGAGAGGTATGGGGCTGACACTGTGGCATAGCGAGTCAAGCCATCGCCTGCCAGGCTGACATCCCATAAGGGTGCCAGTTCAAGTCCCGGCTGCTCCACTTTCAATCCAGCTCTCTGCTAATAGCCTGGGAAAACAGTGGAAGATGGGCCCAAGTCCTCTACACCCACATGGGAGACTGGAAGAAGCTCCTGGCTCCTGATTTCATATGGATCCAGTTCCGGCCATTGTGGTCATTTGAGGAGTGAATTAGTGGATGGAAGACATCTTTCTTTGCCTCTGTAACTCTGCCTTTCAAAGAAATAAATGAATCTTTTTAAAAAAAAATAGAGAAGTATAAGCAAACCTGAGGCCTAATGAATATGACTCTACTGCATTCTTTACTAAATAATTTAATATGTGTAAAAAACTTAGAATAGCACCTGCATATCATAATGCTCAAGATATAAATTTTTCCATTGAAATTTCTATTTGCAACTGCTATGCCATTATTATTTGATTATTATTTAATTTTTAATTTCTATTATCATTATTAAGAATGGTATTCTACAGACAAAACTTATAATTCATAACCCTCTTAAAGAACACTTCTTTCTGAAGAGTACTCAGTATAACACTGTTGCCATGTCCTGGATCACAGAAGTAAACCCAAGAGTGAAGTAGGAGTGAAATATCAGTGAAAGAGATTTTTCCATAAATTGATTGAGGATCACCTTTGGAAAAAAATTTCCTTGAATTGAATATTTCCTTCAAATCATTTTGAATTAAATAGAGTGACTTTGAAAGTTAGGAGCAAGTGACATGTTTGCTTTCAGTTGACATAAAGGAGATACATTCATTTAAATACAACCCTATTCTATAGTTTCATCAAGAGAACTGAATATAGTCAGTTCAAATGAGTTATGCTGAAGACAGATTTTCATGAAGAAAAGTATGAAAGATGAATTAAAGTAATATAAATAAGGATGATGTTTGGTCTGTACACTAATGGGTAAAACTTCATACACTAATTAGCCCAGTTTCCCGTTATAATGTGAGGTGCTATTGGTCATAAATCAGATCAAGGGTTTTCCAATATGAAAGAATTGAGCTGGGTCCCCAGACTCAGTCATTTAGTGGCTGTGACACGACTTTATTACTTAATCTCCTTAAGTTTCAATGTCTTCTTCTGTGCTATGTAGAAAATAATCTCCATAATCTAATTACTTCATAGGGCTATTAAAGGATAATCTTCAAAGATGAAATGATACCCTTATGAAATGTTTGGAGAATAGTGTCTGGCGTTCAAAGGAGACACAATCTGGTAACAATTATTGTTATTAGATACAGTAATGACATTCAGAATCCATTAAATTAGCCAACAGTATATCCATATTCCAATAGGCTATTGTTAACAAACCGCCCTGAAAACCTGCAGCACATAATACCTGTAACAAAGAACACAATCTTACTCTTATTTTATGGGTCATGAATTTGGGCAGGCATCAGCTGGATGAGCAGTTGACTCCAGGCAGTATCAGTTGAGATCACCCAGTGGCACTCGGTTGTCATTGTCAGGTGACCTGGTCTGGAGGTTTCAGAAACAGCTGGACTCATGTTTGGCACCAGGGAAGCAATAACTGGAAGGGAAGCGATAACTGGAAGGTACAGCTCTGCTGAGGCTCACCTGCATTGTCTACATATGACTCCTTTCCAACATTGGTGGTCACTAGGTAACTGAACTTCATAGGTGGCTGTTCAGGGTTTCCAGAGAGAGTATTCTGACGGATGGGAACTGGCCCAGTGTTACTGCCACAGGATTCCATTCTTATCACAATCTGCTCTGATTGAAGGAGAAGGGACAAGGAATCAATTGTTCAGAGGAAGAAATGGCCATATTTAGTACTTCTCAGGAATAGTCTAAGACCATGAAAGCAGCATATTAATATGTACATGGATTATGTAATTTAACATGAGGTATCCTGAGAACTTTATGCATCTGGAGAACCGCATATGCAGTATCAACATAGGTCACACTCATGTGCTTGCATGTTGCATTGGTTCCTTTGTCATGGGTACCTTGAAATGCTCTATTTTTCAGCATTGTCAAAATACTTGTGAAGTCAGTATTCTAAAAATCATGTCTGAAAGATTTTTTCTTAAGTGTTAGATTGTAAATATCTTGCATTTTGTGGACCAAATACTATCCCTGTCCCATATTCTGGATTGTTTAACAATCCTTTAAAAGTACAAAAAAAAAAAAGTCCATAGTTCAGGGGCCACAGAAAATCAAAACAAAAGCCATCTTTGACCTGCAGGCTATAACTGGCCTACCCACCTCTGAAATAAATGAGAACAATGTCAATGTTCTAAACTATAAAAAGTATAAAAACAAAATGAAGATTCTGAAAAAATGGAGGACTTTAACTCCAAATCCTTAGAAGAGATTAAAAGGAATAGAAAAGAACTAACTTCTATTAAGAATTTTACATGTTCAAGCCAGTGGTGGGTGTTCTCCTAAAGTTATCTTAATTACTACTCATGACAATTTAAAAGGTGGCTTATTATTCTCATGTTATAGACAGAATTAAAATATGAACTTTTGAAGATAAGTCCCAACTAACACAGGTTCTGATAACAATACAGAATATAAATACATGCTGGATAAATTGAATTAATTGATAAAAGCCAAGAGTCAGAGAGATTAAGCAGTAATCAATATTACAAATGGACAAAGTGGAAGCTCCGTAATTCAAAACCAGTTTCTGATTCCAGATACTTTGCCCAAATCTCTCCCATTATATTGCTGTGTTAGTCCTAAACCCAAACATCTTGTCCAAAAATATTTCTTGTATCAATATGTTTATTGTTCCTAGGAAACTATCAGTGAGCAGTATTCACCTATAAATTTTATTATGTAAAAACTGAGTATGTATTTTATGACTATTCACATTTTATTCCTGATAGCTACTCTTCATAAGATACACTCTTAATTATTACAGATTTATAAGGCCTGAAGTTTACATAATCTGGGTGGGTGGCCTTCATTGAGGAAATAAATACAAAATATGATATAACCATAACTGGAAGATAAATACCTATTTAAAGTTATACAAGAAATTCCACCTTTTAAATATCTGACAAATAAAGAATGTATCATAAAGTTACCCTCAAATTCATTAATTCTTTATTATACTTCTGTAATTATACTTCTATAATACTTCCTTTTTGAATTGTGGTATAACTAATTCTTCTAAAAAAGATATGTAGAATTAATCTAAAGTTAAGACATAGAATAACTAAAATGGGCTCTTAAAATGTTATTGCATGTATTCAGCTTCATAATTGCGATGACACAATGTACTTTGACTTATTGACTGGGAGTTGCATGAGTTTTGTCACTGAAATCTTTGTTTACTTAGGCTGTCTTTACTGCATTGGTGGATATTGAGTGTGTCAGGAAAAGATGTGTCAGATGTGATGATTTCAACACACTGAGACAAAACCGTCTAACTACATACACAAAGATTCTGTTTCTGGTTCAACTATTTGTACACACATATGCAGGGATTCTGATAAATTTTGTAGTTGCACAATTTCTATTTAAAAAAAATCCTCAAAAGAATACTGTGTTAAAGAATATCTGATGTCTTATCAAGTAATTCCTAAGAAGAAAGCATTTCTGCTCCGATTAAACATTGTCTAAAAGGAAAAGTTTTTCTCAACCCTCTTCTGTGCAGGTCTTGGGAGAGTGCAAGTCAAATTAACAAAAGACAAGCTATAGAGAAAAAACATTTGTGTATGTATGCATAGACGTTGACAAAGAAATATAACTCAAAATATAACTTAAAAGGTGATGGAGGAGGCAAAATGACTCATTGCAGGGAACAAATAATAGGAAAATTCCATACATCCAAAGGAGAATAATTGGAAGACATGACAGTTTTATGACAGTGTCTGTTTATCTTATCCAGATGCTGTCTGTGCTGACTTCTTGGCTTTGGTGATAAGCGTCCTCTTCCCTGGCTGTGAAACTCTAGGGAAGAGATCTACGACAGCTGAATTATTTGGGGAGGCTTTCCTTTTACGATAAGGGCTGTTCAGCAAAAGCCTTTTCCTGCAGTTGCTGATTCTGAAATAGGAGCAATTCAAAATATTCCTTAGGCCACGGTGGCATAGTCTGAACACTTGCAGCACTGATGAGAAACATGCACGTTCTTCACTTCGAGTTTTAGAAGGCTAATGACTGGAACAACCTCTTGTAGACTAGCCTGTGACGCCACACATCCCAGTCTTTGCCATCGGAACAAACCTCTGGCACAGCACCTTTGGGCCACCCAATGGGGCAAGCTGGCCAAGTCGATGCTGGGAAGGTTCTGGGAAGGCAATCTACACGATAAGGGCTTGCAAGGATTTTATTGTGGTTGAAAGCTAGTGTGAACTCACAGGCACACACCTTATCACACACAAATTAAATGTATCCTTACCTCAACTTTCCTTTAGCTGGATTCCCAAAATGCCTGTGATTTCTCTAGCGCCAGTTAAACAACAAGGGTGAAAAGAGGAAGGTGGAATGGAAGAAAATCATATTCTTATCTTACTATGATAAAAACGCTCACTAAACACGTATGACTGTGCAAAAGCACCCGCAGCCCCGCCGCACTACCACCACCATCTCCAGATCTTAGGGAGGCTGCTGCAAGTGAGAGGCCCTAAAAAGCTGAAGCCTCATTACCATCACAGTAAGTCTGCCCTGGAGAGCAATTCAGGAACTGCAAACAATGGCAATATACACCTATGGAGAGTAACTTGCTACTTGAAGGCTGTATTGGTTTATAGACCTTTGTAAAAGACTACTTTATAGAGGAAACTAAAACAGAAATAGGGGCACTGTTTCAGTTTCAGTGATACCTTTTTAAGTTCACCATGTTTTGCTCTTGCTCTCCCTCCTGTATTTTAAATAAATATCATTTATAAGGAAGATAGAAGCAGCATCTCCTGTTTGTTACATGAAAGGGAACCTTTCTATTAAATATCACTAAAAAGGAAAGGCCTGATAGCATTTCTTCCCTGTGAAAAAGCAGACACAATCTGCTAACATCTGCAGAGAGAGGGAAACTCTCAGAAACAAGGATCTAGCAAACATTTCAGTCAGTACAGAATTTACATGTGTGCTGTTGATATATACTGTTACTAATCACTGTTGTTAGTTCAATCATGCATCTAAGCGCTTCATATTTTATACATACGTTTTCCAAATTAAAAGTTAATATTTCTATCTTCATAATGTATTTATACTGACCTCTTAATAAACACTGAGAATCAGTTCCACACACAAAATAAACAAGGACCATAAATACAGGGAATTATTTCACTTTTCTAACTCATTTTTATCAAAACTCTTGCTCAAACAGCTAACTTCTACAGCAGATACTAGTAAAAATAATTATAAACTAAACTAAAACATGTTTGTTAATGCTAAAAATCACGAGATAAAAATTTATGTAGCTGTATGAATAATTTGTCATGCCAGTGGAGTTGTATTTCTATCTGAGGCTGAATATCACATTTGCTAACTTATAGAGATGTATACCTGAAACTCACATTGTATACATTGATAAGCCTTTAATTTAGCTTTCCTTGGTTAATTTTAAAGTCCATGTTAGTCAGCAGTTCTCTAGTAATCTTCAGCCAATTTGAGAGGCTGGTGTTATGGTTGCTACCTGCCACACTGGTATCCCATCCACTCAGGATCCAGCTCCCTGCTAATGTACCCGGGAAAGCAGCGAAAGATGGTCCAAGTCCTTGAGTCTCCCAAGTGGGAGACTCTGATGGTGTTCTGAGGTCCTGACTTCACCCAGCCCACCTGACTGTCACAGTCATTTGGGGAGTGAACCAGTGGGTAGACGCTCTCTCTCTCCCTCTCTCTCACTCTGTAACTCTGCCTTTCAAGCATAAATAATTTTTTTAAATAAAAAATAGCCAATTTGACTCACAGAGACCTGAATAGTCCTCCTCTTTACTCAGTCCAGGACTAGACAATAGCTTCATCTAACCACCAGGGGGCCAAGAAGGTCAATCCTGCCACAGCTCAAGAGTCCAAACCAGAAATACGGGAGAAAAGTTCTCCATGACTACCACATAAAGATCAGCATCGCCGAGTGGAAAATTCATTGCTGCTGTATAGCCAGCTAATTTTTTTTGTATTTCCCACCCTAGAAACTTGTTAAATTATGTATTTCTAAATAAAATTGGTCAAATTTGCTTGAGTATAGTTTTGTACCATAGAATATTGGCTATTAACATATGAAGTGATCTTGTTAGCGCAGATCTACATAGGGACTAAAACGTAAAGCTGATCCTTGATTTTCAACTATTCTTAGTACAAGCAAGTCACTTATTTGAGTATTATATCCACACAAGCCATTATAATGAGATTTTTTTCCCCAGAAACCCTAACATGCATATCATCTCACTGAGGGTTCATTATTCATAGCAGTATTTGACATGCTGTGCCACGATAGTGAAGACATGCCAAATGTCTCAAGTTCGTGCTGCAGAGGTATTGGCATGCCCAGTTTTATCATTGATAGTGAAAGGGGAGCAGGCTTAGATGAACCCAAATAATAGGGATGTTGCTTTTGACTAGTTGTCTTTTCCCAAAAACTCAATTAGATTTTACAAAATACTGTTTTTACTAAGCATAGATTTCTTGAGGATATATGAAAATTAATGTGAAGTTGAAAAGAATCCATAAACTAATTATCTTGTAAATAGAAGACAATTTGTCAGTTTTACTAACTGATGAGATTTCTATATATGTGGCAATAACTGCAAATCCGTGCAATATTACATATGTTTTGGCATTCAAACTTCAGAAATTGAGAAAAAAATGAACTGTCAATTATTTAAAGTGAACGTCATTTCTGTCAAGTGTTATTTTAAAACCTAAAACACTCTATTGAAATATGAAAACCAAACAGTCTATTAGTTAATAGAGAAACACTAAAAATTTATTTTCAAAAGTTTCTTTTCTTTATAAACAAGATTTTTATACTAGCCTTGTGAAAATGTTTTATAGTTACCAAATAGGTAGTATGAGTCAATTTTGTTTGGTTTCCAACTTGCGGTCTTTTTTATTGATATATTGTAATATATAGTTTTGTATACATGATTTCATTATCTAAATAGAACAACTTTTTCTATTTCTTGGCTAGAGACGAATTAAATAACCACTGATGCAAGCAGTTATTACCTGCTTAAAAGGAAATCTGTGGTTTCCTTATTTAAGCTGCTGAGTTTTAATGTCCCTCCAAAAGGCTGTTATTGCAATGAATAATTTAGCCATTTCAGTCTACTACACAGTTTAATACTACAATCATGTACTTAAAACAGCGTAATACGTCTAGAGTTTCTCACAACCCCATGGATTAGGCTTACACTTATTGTTAGACACTAGTTATGCATTGTCATATTTACTCTTTGAAAATAACCTATGTTTAAAGACACCCATCACTGAGAACTTAGAAGACTGAGGCATAATATCTACCAAAAGTTGCCTGAGGAATATTTGATCCTAAGAGGCCTCCAATTTCCAAACATGTCTATACATGGCTAAGATGTGGAAAACCTCACAACGATGAAAGGTCAATTGATTTGGCGATGCAGGGTGTCCTTTCTTTTGCTTGTCCCTTGGTGGCGTTCTTGAGTCACTTTCTCCCTTTCAGTCAAACTGCTTTTTTTTCCCCCTTTGCAGAACTGGCTATCACGTTTACTGTATTTAACCTTCTTTCTCGTACGAGTGTGAACACAGCGTCCATTATAAACGACAGTCCCCCGAGATCCAATCTCCGGCACCTCCTTCTTGGTATTCTTACCCGTAAACTTTCTCTCTGACTTCCGCGTCCTTTTCTGGGGGTTGCAACTACACTCCACGGACTCTGAATGCTGTTTTTCAGCCCAGGCACTGACGTTTCTTAACTGCAGTCTGCAGCAGGAGAGGCTACTAGGTAAATTTTCAAGAGAAAAAGTTAAAGAATAACTACCGAATATTCTAACTTCAAGGTTTGATATGTGTCACAGAAAAAAAAAAAAAAAAAAAAAAAGAATCACTGGCCAAGCTTCCATCAGATGGCTATTAGAACAAGAGAGCATTACGCTTCAATTTCGTGTTTGTACTTGGGTCTAAAGGGACATTGCTGATTGTCCTTTAAGGGGGCGAGGGGGAGACAGCAAAGAATAAGCAGAAAGCCTCAACATTGCCTCGAACGCTTTGCTTTCTGCATGCGATGACGTCCTAGCACTCGGTGCAGGCTGCAGGGCGCTGCTCGCGCGCTCTCCGCTCGGTCTGGGCCGCGGCCGAAGCAGCAGCAGCAGCAGGAGCAGCGGGAGCAGCAGGCGCTTTAATTTATGGCAGCCGGTTATACTTTCGATCCCATTTCCTCCTGAACCCTTTCCTCTCAGACCCGCCTCGGGTCTGAAAGCCGGGCGGGGATGGTGGGTGGGAGCGAAGCCGGATATCATACTCCCTGGGTGAGGTCTGGTCCCAGGGAGGGATTAAGTCCCCCGGTTCCTTTTAATGAAATTGCTGAGCACTTGTGACACTAAGACTGCGGAAACGGGGCGGGGGTGGGGGAAAGGCTTCTCGCCTCCATTCATCCTCCGCGCTGCCGGGAGGCTTGCAGGGGGAGTGCCAGCCGCTCCAGACAGGGGGCGGAAGAGGGCCAGGGGGCTCCCTGCGGGCAGCCGCCCCCTGCCCCGCACCCCACCCCGGCTGTTCCGTTGCTTCCCTCACGCCAAGAACCGCGCCGCCACTTGGCTGCTCCTGCGGAAAGGTCGGAGGCGGGGGAGGGCGCAAAGCCGGGAGGCTGCACGGTCCCGGCTGTCTGGCCGCGCTGCTCTCCATGCAGCGCACGTCGGGCCCATTTCCCACGCTGGCTTGGCTCCGCGGCGGAGCTGGTGGGGAAGACGGTGGGGAGGGCGGGCCGGAGGCTACCTCCCGCTCGCAGAGGAAGCCGCTGCACTGTGAGGACGGGCCGCACCCCCTGGTCACCCGGGAAGACGTGGGCAGCGCTCCGCTCCGGGGGCGGGGAGGGGAAGCCGCCTATCAAGTGTGCGCCTGGCCGGTGCGCGCCCGAGCGGCGGGCAGAGGCCCAGAGACGCGGAGGGGCTCGTTCAAGTTCACCGTCTGGAGGGGACGCAGGAGTGCACAACGTCGCTGCCCGCACGGCTGCCTGAAGTTTGCAAAATCTTAGTAAAGGCGGCGAAGGCTGTTGAGTGCATTGCACCATATTGCCGCGCGTCGGAATGCACGGCGCCGGCGACCGCCTTTGACTTCGGGCCGGCGGAAAGGAGGAATCGAGGTCGGGGCGGAGGGGCGGGAGACGGGCCCTGGGATAAACCCGTGTTGCTGCACCGCGTAGGGGAGCTCCGGAGTTCCTGCCACTTAGCCGGCCGCCTTGGCGCTGCGGCTCCCGCCCCCGCCCCCGGCTGGAGACTGCGGCGGTGCGCACTGAGCCTGCGCGCCGGGCTTTTCTCGCTGATGCTGCAGATACCGAACTGAGCGGCTCGGGGGGCGGCCGCGCGAGGGTTACGGGGAAGGCCGGCTTCCCGGCCCGAGCCCCGGAGGAGGAGCCGCCACCCCCGGAGTGCGACTGCTGTAGCAGACTGGGAAACACTCGCCAGCTGCCTGGCGCACTACACACACACACACACACACACACACACACTTCCCTCCTCCGCGTTTCCACGATCCCGGACGGGCAGAGCTTGGGAATCTGCCGCCGGCCCCCGGGCCCCCTCGCCCCTGCTCCGCGCGCTTCATCTGCTCGTAGACTTTCCTGGTGTTTGTCTTGTTTAAATCATTCCGCCTCCTCACTCCACACTGAACCGGTTTCCTTTTCCCCCTTGAAGGGGGAGGCCCCTAAATGCATGTGGATTGGGCAGAAGAGCTAATGACCCACCAGATCCCAGCACCAGCCCCCTTTTCTCCTTTGAGATGCCAAGGATTCTCCTCTCCAGATGCGTCCAGTCCGCCTCGACCTTAATCCTGGCGAGGCCCCCTTGGCTTAACAGCCACCCTCATTCCCAAAGCACAGCTTGACTTTAGATCCGATGAGGCGGGGTCTGCGATGGTCGCGATGGAAAACGGGGGAAGCCTCGCGTGGGGGACAGGGGGTGGGAAGAGCAGAGACGAGCTGGTGGCACAAAGTCAAAAAGGAGAGAAAAGGAGCCAGGGACACTTCGGTACACAAAGTTGCCATTTAAGTTTATTTCCCTCGTATCCAGGTAGGTGACGCTACACTTTGCTAGTTACTAAAGGCTGCAGATTTCAGCTCAGAAAATAATACCGAGGCTTCTAACATGTGTTTATTCCCCGAGCGCGCGCGCGCGCACCATCTATCCCCCCACCCACCCACCCACCCACCCAAAGGCAAGCACGATGACAGGAATGCCAAGCATTTAAACAAAGACGGGCATCCTCCCCACCCCCGCCCCATCTCAGCTCTCCGAAGTCCAGGCTCCTCCCCCCCACCCCGAAAAAGGACCCCTCTCCCGCCCTCTCCGGAGTTCGATGGTCTCTTTCAGTGCTGCAGCCCGTCAACAACACCAGCGCGGTGGCTTGTTGGTTTCACTCGCGTTCCCCAACCCACCGGTAATGCCCTAAGCAAAACCGAGACACTTTCGCGGCGGCTGGGAGGAGAGCATCAAGGGGAAAGGGATCCCAGCACCCAGAGCTCTCACTCACGCGCCGCGCGTTAGTCCGAGGAGGAGGAAATTTAGCAGCCCGAGGGAGGCAGAGCAGAGAGGACGGCGGCTGGCCCCCGCTGGGGCGAGGGGGGGGCCCGGGCTGAGGCTGAGATTGGGCGCTCTCGGGGCGGCCCCCGAGCGGAGGCAGCGGCTGGCTGGTGCTCGCGCCCGCCTCCCGTGCCTGGGCCCTCCTCCCCTGCTCACTGCGAGTGTGTAGTTTCGGCGGCTCGGCGCCGACCGCCGCCGCAGCGCCAGGGAAAAGCCGGAGTCGGGGACAAGCGGCATCCCAGCGACAGCCGCCACCACTTTGGGCAAACTTGCGGTTTTTTTTTTTTTTTTTTTTTTTTTTTTGGTCCTGGCTGGCAGGGAGCAAGCGGGAGCTTCCTACTTGCGGTTCCGCGTCTGCGAGCCGCGGCAGCCGGAGAGGCGGCGGGAGCGCCCGCACCAGACTCTCCCAGACGCACCGAGGGACGAGACAACTGCGGAATTCGCCCGCCGTGCCAGGGCACTTCCGAGGCGACCGCCGACTGGCACTTTCTCTCCCCCTTGGCAAACTGATTTTTTCTTTCTTTCTTTCTTTTTATTTTTTTTTTAAAGCTACTTGGCAGCTGTCTCTGACTCCACCTCCGCCGCCACCCCCGCCCCGAAGCCTTTGGCTTTTCTTCGGAAATCCGGACAGAATTGGGCACCTTTGTTAATTGCCGCTGGGGGAGCCGGACCGTGCGCTTTCGCCTGGCCCACGCCGCCTGTGCAGGGAGCCTGGTTTGCTCACCTTTGAACTGCAAAAGGGATCAAGTTCAGCTAGAGTTGTCTGCGTTGGGACCGCGAGCGAGGAGAGCGAGCGTGCCGGAGAGCGAGTAGGAGAGGGGGAAAGGGAGGAGAGAGAGAGAGAGGGAGGAGAGGAGGAGACGGGGAGGGAGGCAGGGAGGGAGGGAGGGGAGGGATCGAGAGAGAGCGGGGAGAGAGAGGCTGCAATCTCCTCCCTGAATCGCGCACCGCGCTGCAGAGCCGACCGCTCTGACTTGCGGGCCGAATGCAGGTGAGGGAAGGCACGGACTCTGCGGCTGCGAACCCAAACTTGGGCACCGCGCGGTGCGCACGGCTCAGCCCACGGCCCCGCGGGCGAACGGCTGCTGCGGTTTCAGGCGGCGGCTTCGTGACTAATGACCTTGCGCAGAGTTGTTAAGAAAAAAACAGAGAGAGAGAGCGAGAGACACCCGAGCTCTCGGGGCGGGGGTGAGAAGGGACTGACTCTCCCGGCTTCTCTGAAGATGGCTCGGGCTGCTCTCTGGCGCGCCGGGGGGACCCGGACGCGGACCGCGCTGTGACGCGACTTGTCTCCACTGCACCGTGCCCAAAGCGACCTGCCGCGGATTTTTTTTTTTTCATCCCCGAGCTGTTAACCGGCTCCCCCCCTCGCCCGCTGCCTGAGCAGAGTCGGGAGTTGAGACCGGCTTGTTGCCGGCCCCCCGCGCCTCGTGCGGGAAGCGACTCACGTTCGCCTGGGCAGCCGGAGCCGGAGCAGTGGCTGGAACGTGCGTTGGACTCAACTCCTGGAGCAGCTTCAGCAAGGAGCCGCGGGGCTGGCCGGCGGGGGAGGCTGCAGGCTCGCTCCCCGCAGCCTCCTGGCTCCACCGAGCCGTTCTGGCCACCTTCCGACAGAGCCGGGGACGAGAGCCTGGGATCCTCCGCCCGCGGCGGGGATGACTGTGGGGTGGTGCGGGGGGGACCCCGAGCCCGCGGCGCGCAGTGTCCCGTGAACTGTGAGTACTGCGACCGAAGGCGGCCGGCGAGTGGGCGATTAGCACCCATTGCATGAATTATGAAACAATAACTTTCGGAAAAAGCAGGAGGAAAAAAAAGAAGAAAAAAAAAAAGAAGAGGGTTCTGTGGACGCTCCCCACCCCCTGCCCCGCAACACCCACCCTACCCATCCCACCGGCCGACTCCGCACGCCGCTCCCGCCCCCTCCCTCGCCTGCCTGTCGCCCCTCGGGGGAGGGCCGGCGGCCGGCCTCGGAGGAGGGGGCGCCGAGGGCGCTGTGGTTAGAAGGAGCAGTAGCAGCAGCAGCAGGAGAAGATGCTGAGGATGCGGACCGCGGGATGGGCGCGCGGCGGGTGCCTGGGCTGCTGCCTCCTCCTGCCGCTCTGGCTCAGCCTGGCGGCCGCCAAGCAGCTCCTACGGTACCGGCTGGCCGAGGAGGGCCCCGCGGACGTCCGCATCGGCAACGTCGCCTCGGACCTGGGCATCGTGACCGGCTCCGGGGAGGTGACTTTCAGCCTGGAGTCGGGCTCCGAGTACCTGAAGATCGACAACATCACGGGCGAGCTGAGCACGAGCGAGCGGCGCATAGACCGGGAGAAGCTGCCCCAGTGTCAGATGATCTTCGACGAGAACGAGTGCTTCCTGGACTTCGAGGTGTCGGTGATCGGGCCCTCGCAGAGCTGGGTGGACTTGTTTGAGGGTCGGGTCATCGTGCTCGACATCAACGACAACACGCCCACCTTCCCGTCGCCCGTGCTCACGCTCACGGTGGAGGAGAACCGGGCGGTGGGCACTCTGTACCTGCTGCCCACCGCCACCGATCGCGACTTCGGCCGCAACGGCATTGAACGCTACGAGCTGCTGCAGGAGCCCGGGGGCGGCGGCGGCGGCGGCGGCGGCGAGGGCCGGCGCGCTGGGGCGGCCGACAGCGCCCCCTACCCCGGGGGCGGCGGGAACGGCGCGAGTGGCGGCGGCCCCGGCGGCTCCAAGCGGCGGCTGGACGCGCCGGAGGCCGGCGGCGGGACGAGCCCCGGCGGCCGCAGCAGCGTGTTCGAGCTGCAGGTGGCGGACACCCCTGACGGCGAGAAGCAGCCGCAGCTGATCGTCAAGGGGGCGCTGGACCGCGAGCAGCGCGACTCCTACGAGCTGACCCTGAGGGTGCGCGACGGCGGCGACCCGCCGCGGTCCTCTCAGGCCATCTTGCGGGTGCTCATCACCGACGTGAATGACAACAGCCCCCGCTTCGAGAAGAGCGTGTACGAGGCCGACCTGGCCGAGAACAGCGCCCCGGGGACGCCCATCCTGCAGCTGCGCGCCGCCGACCTGGACGTGGGGGTCAACGGGCAGATCGAGTACGTGTTCGGGGCCGCCACCGAGTCCGTGAGGCGGCTGCTGCGCCTCGACGAGACGTCCGGCTGGCTCAGCGTG
This sequence comes from Oryctolagus cuniculus, assembly GCF_964237555.1. Taxonomy (NCBI): domain Eukaryota; kingdom Metazoa; phylum Chordata; class Mammalia; order Lagomorpha; family Leporidae; genus Oryctolagus; species Oryctolagus cuniculus. Next base: position 25,345,052 of record NC_091433.1, read on the forward strand.
CTGCACCGCATCGACCGCGAGGAGGTGAACCAGCTGCGCTTCACGGTCATGGCCCGCGACCGCGGGCAGCCCCCCAAGACCGACAAGGCCACCGTCGTCCTCAACATCAAAGACGAGAACGACAACGTGCCGTCCATCGAGATCCGCAAGATCGGGCGCATCCCGCTCAAGGACGGGGTGGCCAACGTGGCGGAGGACGTCCTGGTGGACACCCCCATAGCACTGGTGCAGGTGTCCGACCGGGACCAGGGTGAGAATGGCGTGGTCACCTGCACCGTGGTGGGCGACGTGCCCTTCCAGCTCAAGCCGGCCAGCGACAGCGAGGGCGACCAGAACAAGAAAAAGTACTTCCTGCACACCTCGGCTCCGCTGGACTACGAGGCCACGCGGGAGTTCAACGTGGTCATAGTGGCGGTGGACTCTGGCAGCCCCAGCCTCTCCAGCAACAACTCCCTCATTGTCAAGGTGGGCGACACCAACGACAACCCTCCGGTCTTTGGCCAGTCAGTGGTCGAGGTCTACTTCCCCGAAAACAACGTCCCCGGGGAGCGGGTGGCCACGGTGCTGGCCACGGACGCCGACAGCGGGAAGAACGCCGAGGTCGCCTACTCGCTGGACTCGTCCGTGCTGGGGGTCTTCGCCATCGACCCCGACTCTGGGGACATCCTCGTGAACACCGTGCTGGACCGCGAGCAGACGGACAGGTATGAGTTTAAAGTAAACGCCAAAGACAAAGGCATCCCGGTGCTGCAGGGCAGCACCACGGTGATCGTGCAAGTGGCTGATAAGAATGACAATGACCCCAAGTTTATGCAGGACGTCTTCACCTTTTATGTGAAAGAAAACCTGCAGCCCAACAGCCCGGTGGGGATGGTCACTGTGATGGATGCTGACAAGGGGCGGAACGCGGAGATGAGTCTATACATCGAGGAGAACAGCAACATTTTTTCTATTGAAAACGACACAGGGACCATTTACTCCACCATGTCCTTTGACCGGGAGCACCAGACCACATACACTTTCAGAGTGAAAGCTGTGGATGGGGGAGATCCTCCTAGGTCTGCCACAGCCACAGTGTCTCTCTTTGTGATGGATGAAAATGACAATGCCCCCACAGTCACCCTGCCCAGAAACATTTCCTACACTTTGCTGCCACCTTCGAGTCATGTCAGGACAGTAGTAGCCACCGTGCTGGCGACAGACAGCGATGATGGCATCAACGCAGACCTGAACTACAGCATTGTGGGAGGGAACCCCTTCAAGCTGTTTGAGATTGACTCCGCCAGTGGTGTGGTTTCCTTGGTGGGCAAACTCACTCAGAAGCATTATGGCTTGCACAGGTTGGTGGTGCAAGTGAACGACAGTGGGCAACCTTCCCAGTCCACCACCACGCTGGTGCATGTGTTTGTCAATGAAAGCGTCTCTAACGCCACCGTGATCGACTCCCAGATAGCCAGAAGTCTGCACACCCCACTCACCCAGGATATAGCCGGAGACCCAAGCTATGAGATTAGCAAACAGAGACTCAGCATTGTCATTGGGGTGGTTGCTGGCATTATGACAGTGATCCTGATCATCTTGATTGTAGTGATGGCCAGGTACTGCAGGTCCAAGAGCAAAAACGGCTATGAGGCCGGCAAAAAAGATCACGAAGACTTTTTTACACCCCAACAGCATGACAAATCTAAAAAGCCCAAAAAGGACAAGAAAAACAAAAAATCCAAGCAGCCTCTCTACAGCAGCATTGTCACTGTAGAAGCTTCTAAACCAAATGGACAAAGGTATGATAGTGTCAATGAGAAGCTGTCAGACAGCCCAAGCATGGGGCGCTACAGATCTGTTAATGGTGGGCCTGGCAGTCCTGACCTGGCCAGGCATTATAAATCCAGTTCCCCCTTGCCTACTGTCCAGCTTCACCCCCAGTCACCAACTGCAGGGAAAAAACACCAGGCCGTACAAGATCTACCACCAGCCAACACATTTGTGGGAGCAGGAGACAACATTTCTATTGGATCAGATCACTGCTCTGAGTATAGCTGTCAAACCAATAACAAGTACAGCAAACAGGTAAGATGCATCTCGAATTTATTTTAAATATCCCAGAGAGGGCTAAAAATCTCATGAGACAGATCTTCTGTGTTTAAAGTAACTGTTCATAATTTTCTTAAGGGTCGGAATGTGACAGTCATTCATGCACCATTAATTTAGCAAAGGCAACTTCAAGAAGTGTGCCAGTGTATTTTGCAAGTTCACTAAGTTACTAAAGGAAACAGTCAGAGTAAGCAGTGTGCTATACTTTTCTTTGCACTTGACAGCCTAGTTTATCCTACAGTTTCTGTTTTCAAAATAAATATGTTTAGATTGTTTGGATGGTTATTTTTACCCTGAAATTATTTTCTTTTGTGGCAATTATTGGATAATTGCATCCAGAGAAAAAATTCTAAAGTTGCTGCTGTATCTATGCAAATTGGACACCATAAAAGTTTTAGCTATGTTCTGCATAATTCAGGATTCCATAGATATGCAGATGCTGCTTCTCAGAAATGTAGTGCAAATTCTGAAATACTGAAATGTTGACTTCTTTGACAAGACTGCTAGTTTAGAAATATTTACTGATATGCAAGTGTTTTACAAAACCACATTTCTAGCACTTTTGATCTGTAACGATAGTTATAACAGGTTCCTATAATGATATGCAACCAGCATTTTCATTCTTCATGTTTGATATTAAAAGTTCATAAACAAAAATAGATTGCTCAGCCATTTGTCATTTAGGTCAGATGTGCAAGATTATTTTGATACTCCTTGTGATATACTGAGAATATAAGTGCTATATGGAACATTTGACAGAGTTGTTCCCTGGGTAAATGTGGAAACAAACATATGTGTGTATATATATATATACATATATATGTGTGTATATATATATGTATATGTACATATATATTATTTGAAGGGAATTTCAGAAAATACCAACTTTATTGTTGAAAGTTTTGATCTTGTGACATATAATTCTCAGGGAGTTTACTTTTTTTACCTACCGAAGTTTGACACACAGCAAACAAAACCTTTGTAAACTGCTGTGTCTAATACTGCAACAAACTCAGTTGATGAAACAACACTTGCTTCTTAAAAACTGCCAGAGTTCATTTCAAGAAACATATTTATGAGTGTCAAGTCACATAATTTTTCTGTTAGATTCGTTTTGGGTGTGCTGTGTGTGATCTGAGAAGAATTAAGGTAAAGGAAACAGTTATTTTCTAGCCTCATTAAAGTTGTTATAGAAAAGAGGTGGTAATTCTTATTGCTTTCATAATTATTAAAATTATTTTCTTAAAGAAATAATTTCTGTGTATGGTACTTCACTGTAGCTATTTGGATAATGAGAGACAGACTTAACATGCTTTTATATTCAATAACAAAAGCAATCCAAGACAACTTAGGTTTGAACTGCATCCCATTAAGCGGCTTTTGAAAATATGCCTTTGCATGCATGTGAGCTTGAATTATTTATTTCTTTCAAGCCAAAATTTGACATGCTGGAGAGTTTATATCTGTCATGTTGTTGATTCACCTGGAGTTAGGGAAACAAAGTTTTGTTTTGTTTCTGATGCTTTATCAGTTGTTTAAACAAGGAAAATCCCTGTTCCAGCAATAGCTCTTTTCCAAGGTTAGTTATAAATACCCACAAATGCATTGAGATCTATAGTAATTTCCCTTGAAAATGGAAACAGGGTAATACAAAAAACCAGTGTGATGAGATCTTTCTTTCTGCAGTGTTTACTTACTTGTCAGCGATTATCTTAATAGTACTTTTGGCCTGTGACTGAGTGGCATTTCTCATTCTAAGTCATGTAATCTTATGCTGTTGAATGGACAAATCAAGCAGCAGATTTATAGATATTTTATTCAAGCACTTCATATGCTCTGTCCTGTCACTTAAGCTTCATTTGCCTCATCAGATAAGGTTAGCTCTATTCTTGAATATCTAAAACAGCCAATATCAAGACTGCTGGAATCCTGTTTAAAAGGGAAAACTATATGCTTATAAATAGACTAATGTATAGTGTCAGTCTCTCAACTGAGTAAAATCCATATACCCAAAGAAGAAATCCACAAAGCAATTTGAATGAATCACACAGTTTGCCAAAAGTCACTTTGGAAAATGTGTGTGTCTTAGGCATCCAAAAGAAAAAAAGTTAGAACAACAAGTAAGTAGTTAACCTAAAATGAAATAAAGCCAATTGAAACACATTCCCCTTAATGTAATTAGTGATAGTAATTGATAGGCTTCATCTTCTCAATATTGCTGTCAAGGGACAAGGGATCCATTTACCAAGTACATGCTGTTTAGACATCTGACACAAGTGGGATTCTTTTTGTTCTGATTTTTGTTTGGACCATAAGTAGATGGTTTTCTATTTATTTGTAAAATGTAATACCCTAAATTTTTACCAAGTTCCCAAAATAAATTTCCTTTGATTAAGCTTGGATTAAAAAAAAAAAAGAAAAGAAGGTTTTTGTTATAATTCCTCCTTTGTTAAGTGAATTTTTCTCAGGAATAACTTGAGGACTATAGCCTTTCAATTCCTTACAGGAAGGATCCATTAAAAATCTGAGATTTGTTTGCTCTTAAGTCTTCATTTCACTCATAGTTTTCCCAAATTACCTTATCATAGTTCTGTATTTGTGATAAAGTGTAAGTGATGCCTCTTAACTGTGTTCTCATCTTCCTGAGAGTCAGACATTTTTGAAGTGTGTCTCCTAAGTGGCGTTAGTGGTTACACTATAATAACTTAAGCAGCTTTGTAGAAATGATAGTTTGTAAGTAATACTCACCCCCCCACCCCCACACCTTGGATTGTATTCATAGACTCTAGTGAAATTCAAATCAACCTTCTATGGTTACTGTTTGGCCCACTGGGAGCTGGGTGTTACAGAGTTGCTGGAATTATTTCTGAAATTCACACATCAGAAAACTGAAGAGGAAGCCCAGTTTTTCCTAGTTCATACCTTTGCAATTCAAACAAAAGCTTTCTGTCTCAATTAAGTAATGTGTTTAGCTGAGCAAAATGGGTATCATCAATGGCATTATTGAGAATAAGAGCCACCTTTCTATTTCATACTTTCCTTTGCATGGAGAACTTGTCTTTATGCTTCTTAAAGTTTTGGAACTTAGAAGAATAACTGTGCTTTAGATTTGTAAAATAAAGGAAACTGCATTTTATTTGTCTATTTATTTTAAAATCTCCACTGTTTTTATTTTTTGGCAAGTATTTTTAAGTTTCCTTAAAACACAGAATTCCAAAACATTGATACCCAATATAATAGAACAGTTACTAGTTTATGTATTATTCTCAAGTCTTGTTGAGCCCATCCTTGACATGCTGCTATTTAGATAATGCACTTGCACGTAAAATTTTTATTGTATTTAATAAATGGAAAATGAGGTAATTTATTTTTGGCAAGAATTTAGCTTGAGTAAACATTTGTTTAAAAATCCATTTGCAGCGGCTGATGCTGAAATACTCAAGGAAAAAAAAATATATATTAACTACAGTGACCGACCATTTCCCTTAGTAAGGAACTGATGAATTGGGCTGAATAAAGGATCACTTCAGTTTCTCAAAATATGTTCAATATATTCACTGTATACTTAACAAAAAGATATGGTAGAATTTATTTTTCAAACCACTTCCATTTTGGAAGAAAATGGATGGCTTGCCATTATCTATTAGAGTATACGCAGGAAGAAGACTGAGTGTCAATTTGTATACGTGTGTGCAACACCGTACATATTTTAGTGAAAATGCATCTACAAGTTAGCCACAGTTTCCAGTTTTGATTCTTTAAGTGGAATTTCTCCAATATGGTTATCTCGTGTGCCCCCAAGGGGTCTTTCACAAAGCATGATGACTCTGCATATGATGAGATCTCTGTTACATTTGACCTGTATCATAGGCAAGAGGCTAGAAGCTGATAGAAGGTAGGCCTTATCTGTAGGGGGGAGATTTATTCTAAAGCACTGTTCCCTGGATGTTTGGATGTCTATGAAATGAAGAAAAGACCAACCACTGATTTGATATGCAGTAAATATGTAAATTTGTATGAAAATCCACATGTGAAAGTGAAACCTTATCTTAAACTCACCCTAAATGAACTAGTGACTGAGATAAAAAAAAAAGTACGAATTCAATTTGAAGATTTTAAGTAAGTCATAGCATGGTAAATATAGTAAAATCGTTATATCTTTGAATAATTACAAATCTCATATTTGAAAAGTACACACATCATATATGAATATATCACAAACTCTTTTTTTGTACACATACAGACATACACATATAAACACACGCAAATTCATGCATACTAACTAGGGTCCCATTGGTTTTTTGTCACAAGATTCATTGATAATGTAAAAAAAAAGACCTGACCTTTAAATATATACAATAAGTCAAAGTAAACTATACATACTGTAACCAACAATTTAATGGGGTACTGAAAATCACAAGTCAGCATGGTTGACACAGTTATAGAAGAGGAGGATGAGGCCTAACATAAAAAAAAAATTTGATTGAGACCACAAAATTATCAGATATGCAGTAGACCAGAATCCTCATGGAATGCTGATTCTAATGGTTTTATTTTTCTGTTATCTTATCACACTATCTTGAGGGAGAAAGCTGAGTCCCCAAAACTTTCTCTCTGTATATTACAACAGGAACTGGAATGTATTCAGGCTTACTGATGTATTTACCACTGTGTATTTAGCTTTGAAAACTGAGCATTTTACAATAAAATGTAATTCTGTTTGGCTCCAGTTGCTACAAGTAAGTTATCCATGAAATTATAACTGAAAATTTAGACTTTTAGAAGAAATTATAGTTCCTTCCGCTGTATAAATACCAGTTGATATGCAATAAGATAACACCATGGTTAAGAATACGTGTTCAGCAAGTCTATTGACGGGATTTTTGATTTTAGCAGAATAATGATAACAGACCTAAGTTCTTAGGCAGCATTTGGTATATCTTCAATAGACTGTATGTTAGTAGAAAAGAAAAAAAATTCTATAAAATATGGATGGAACTTGCCATGTATTGTAATTGAGATAATCTTCTAACTTTTCTAGCAATACTCATCATTTCTTGTGGTTTCTGAGTGATTTTCCTCTTCACTGACTTTGCAGGTGACTTTTGCCATAGCAGCAAACTTTACAAAGAATTATGAACAAATTATACCTCTTAATTTGCTTTTAGAAAAACACAGCATTTTGCTATTTTTCAATCAGATTGCTTTCTTGCTAGGTAGCTAACCAGTCTAGTGTATCAGATTCTAACTGTGCATCGAGATAAAATATAAAGTATTGAATATATTAATTTCAACAATAAAATCTCATCTATTTTTAAAAATAAATGCAGTTTGACAAAACCCAATGCTTCATCACAGTCATCAATACTATCAGACGTTTTTATATCATTTCTTTCCTGGGTAGGGATTATGTAAGAAATGTAGTGTAATAATTGCTAGGAGTATTTATGGTTCAGGTGTATATAACCAATTTCTATGCCATGGCAAGGTTCCTCATTCATTAATTTAGTATGTCTGCAAAGAAATAGTATGAGTTGTTCAGATATATCTAGAGAAAGCTTTGCTTTCCTTTCTTATTTTTAAAGAAGTCCCCAGAATCTTTTTTTAAAACAGTGACTTTGTTGCGCTACATTACACAGTACTTTATTTAGCATTGTAGGAGAAATCACATTCCAAGAAGAATTGAGCTGAAACCACTAAAACTAATCTTAATTATCACTTCTGCTGAATTAATGTTTTAAAGGCAAAATAAAGGTTTATTTTCAGGAATTTTGTGATGTTTGTATTGAACTCTAATGCTGTGTACAAACAAAAAAATCTGTTAAAGCTTCCAAGTAGGTTTCCTCTGACAAGTCAGCCTTTTGCACTGAGCATATCTATTATTTACAAATACATAATTTGCAAATAAAATTTTTCTTCCAAATCTCTATTGCAGGATTCCTGTTGGGCATAACTCATTGGGGAAATTTTCTTCACGTTTTTTTAGCTGCATAAATCTTTATTTTCCTTTTTTCAGATGCGTCTACATCCATACATTACTGTGTTTGGCTGAATTCCACTCTAATATGATGCTCCATTATGCACCATACTGTGATGACCTTGCTACTTCGAAACCTGCTGGAGCCTGCCCTTGGCCGTGGGGTGTCAGCCAATCACTGCTTGTTCCACTTGCCATGCATTTTATTTTCAAGGTTTCAAAAATCATTTAAGGAAAATAGTATGAAAATAAATAAACTTATAAAAGGAACAGTATTAATGCAGAACTATGCTACTGATGGATGTCTGTATCACCAGAAGTCCCATTCTCAAAGAACTGGCTAGAAGACTTGCTAGTAAAATCTTTTTAAAATCTCCAAAAGAATATTTCAGCAATAATCTTAAGACTTGGGCTTTGTGCAAACCCAAAGAAATTAAGCCTATTGTGTCTTTTACTATACTACATTAAATACTGACTTTGAATAAAAACTAAATTGATTAATATTTTTAAGTGTCATGTAATTGCAGCTTTTCCAGGTCAGGTAGTTCTGTGAGAGAATAGTGTCTTTTCTTATTCTGTGTATGTATGTCTACATTCCATGGTGTGTGTTTCTGTGTGTTCTCACACATGTATGTGCAAGGCTTTTCAGTAGTGTTATAAAAATCTCGTCTGTGAATCAAATTTGAGAGATCAACCTTGCATTTATCACAAGTACTGCAATGGATTGATTTTTCCTTAATTTTCAAGTACTGGCCAAAGTATCTATAGAATTTTCGAGTATTTTGGTCAAGTTTCCTTAGAAAAGTATAGAACTTTGCAGGTAGATTTACTAGACTCTCTGTAGTCAAATCAGAGGGAATATATGGCTTGCTGTTTCTCTGGAATCCGTTTATCAGAGGGATGTTCTGTTTGATGCCAGGTATCCTAAACTCAAGGAGCCTGTAAGAATTCAGCAAGGTATAAATTGTTGAAAGACTGAGTGACCAAGTTTTAGTTGCATAAATGAAACTTTAGGTAAGTCACGGACACCGATGATGGCCCCTCTATCTCTTTATGCTTGTGTATTTACGTATGACTTTATTCCATTTTATGTGTTTACCTGCCTAAAAACAAGTGTTCCATACAAAAAACCTAGTGATTTTAAAATACATTTAGCACACTGTCTGCCCTATTACAGTTTTCCATAGGTTTTAAAATACTGACCAAGAATGCTAGATTGTCAAGATGACAGCCTTTTGATAGAAATAAATAAATTGGGAAGACATTAGAGTGTGAAGGGATAGGAAATGCATTGAGAGCCACGTAAATCTCTAAAGTCTACTTGATGATTTTTATTCTATTAGCTGCTTTTTTAATCCTGCTAAATGGACATTTCCAGAAATATCATTGAGACTACTTCTCAAATAAAAATTATTCTTAACCTCTTATTTTGTGTTAAGCACAGGGTAAGTATGAGAAGCTAGTGGAATGAGCCCTTGCCATGTTTTACTTCTTGGTTTCCTTATCCTAAGTAGTTAACTTTTTTAGATATAGCATTTAAAATGTGACATGTGTGATGAGTCATATCAGCTCAAAAATCATAGAAAAAGCAAAGTACAGACTTTAGGGTTAAATGGATTTGCAGCTGCATAAAGGTATTATTTGTGAATACCTCCACAAGAAAGGATGTTCTAAGCATTTCATAAACTTGGGTTGCAACACATTCTTGGGGCATCCCATCAATGTACTTTTTTTGCTACCACAATGAAAAAGTATGGAACTAGACAGACTCAGAGTATTTTACCCAATTGTAAGAGTAAATGCTGTCTTGTACAATTTGGGGGGCAGTTGTGCTTATGTACATGTGAGTGTTCCTGTGTTGTTTGCTATGTAAATATATCTTATTATGGAAGCAGTCAAAGAACATTCAGAACCACCAGCTACACTGTTAGGATGCAAAGTTATACCTACTTACTGTTACGGCTGGAAAATGCAATAAATCATAGCAAAAGCATTACTGACACTCTGAAACATTTTAGTATACTACTAAACTGAATCAGAATAATGAGCAGCATCCTTAACACAACAGCATTCATTAACAGCAAAAAGCTGTTGAGAAGCCTGTTGTGATTCCCTTATTATTCTTGCTATTTTTTGAAACAAATTCCTTAAAGTTGTGCGATTGGTTCACTGACCAGGCATGGGCTATCCTCTCCTGCTGTCCCTGCTTCCAATTATTATCAACCTCCGGTCCCTGGAGAGGTCTCTTTTGTAGTTACTGGGACTTAACCATTTAGAGTGGGCCTGTGGGCAGATGTAGCAACTCAGAACAAATCACACACCACTGGATATATTTTAGTGAATGGGTATTTTATTTTAAATTACAAGGTAATAATGGATTCTCCATTACAAATCCAAGGACAAACAGGAAGAAGGCAAGGATTAGTCTGTTTAGAGTAGTTCATCTGTTAGACAGAGTTTTTTCTTTTAATACATCAAATGTCACCACTGGGCCTGGACATCCAAGGAACAATAAGGTAAAACTTTGCCCTCATGGAATTTACGTATTAAAGAGAAGATTACAGAGCAGAAAGATGAGAATGTCGTTTGCATCGTGTCTCCTTAAGCTTCAAAGCAATGAATGCACATTTGCTCATTTGCTGCTGAGAGAAGATTGGGAGGAAAAACATCATTATTGTTCCTGAGGTTAGGATTCATAAGCAAAAAGCTTCTCTTTCCATGACACCAAGGGAACCCACCAAGAACTTTCTAAAACCCTTGAAGAAAACACACAGTCAAATTCAAGAGGACTGAATGCATGTCAGAAGAGTTGTGAAATTTGTGTTTTTGAATTCAGTATATTTTCAGACTTCTCTGAACAAAATCCTCTCAAAAGACAGAATTGAAGGGCACTGAAAGCATTTGCCTAAAGTTGTGAAATTTGCATTTTTGAATACACTGTAGTTTCAGACTGCCTTGGGGGAAAAGTCTTCCCCAAAGAGATCCTTGGAGCAGGTTCAGTTTTTCAAGCTGCTGCAATCAGAAGCTGCACTTCAGATGACCACACACACACACACACACACACACGTAGTATCCTGGGTATAATTTGAGACCTAATTATATAGCTGAATTTGTAAATAACAACCTCATATATGATTAAAAAACACTCTCAAGAATTAGGCAATTCATTTGAACCCTAGCTTTATATTCAAGGACATATCTAGAAAGCTTACCCAGGTTCTTATGAAGAAATTCTACAGTTTGAAATATGTATCAATCTTCAGAGGATAATCTTCTGTCACTTAGCAAAACACCCTTTTTTGTGTAATTTTTTTAATCCATTGTATACAGAATGTACCGACTTGCTATATCTTCATTACATTGTGCAAGGTTTCACAATTGGAGATAAAATGATGACTGGAACAAGGTCCCTTCTTTCATAGAAAGGACAGTACAAAAATCAATTTACCTAAGTCTGGAGATACATGGAGTGTGAAAGGAACCACATGTGCGTTCATCTTGTCCATCACAGCATTGCTGGTGCCTACTAGAGTTCCCAGAATATTTGTTGAAAAAAAAAAAAATGAACAAGGGACCTGGGCTTTGATGTGAAGTAGCCTATAAATCCAGCTTCTTTGGATCTGGAGTAGGGTGTTACCACTTATCTATTAGGCTCCAGAGAGCCTCCTAATTGCTATTTTCCTTCCCTGCTGGGTGGGTGTCTCCAGGATGAAAGGCTACCTGCTGTGTTGGCCTGAGTCCAGGCTTCTCTGAAGCGAGATGACCCCTGTTCCAGCAGCAAATGAGCGATTTTCTCATTTCCCCTCCTTCCTTCTTCTCCTCGATGGTGTTGTGAACACCAAACCCTTAAATAAGATAAACTAAAGCAAATGTTTAAGGCAAAGAAAGGAGGCACTGGCCATACAGTACACTTCTGACATATTTTGAGGGGGCATGAAAAGAACCGTGCAAACATATGGGTTTTCAGTATTTTCTCTGGAGATCCTCATCTGGGGAAAAAATAGATACCTTACGCCCAACACTTGCACGATCTCTGTATTCGTCAATTTATATCTCCCTGCAGATATTATGCACTCACTCTGCCAGCCATGTTCACTGATAAAGTTTCCATTTTCTTTGAGCCCTGTGGCAAGCAGTCATTTTTAAAAGTGAGAGGCTGGCATATCTGTACAGAGAAAGGCGTGCTTGGTTTAGGAAAAGAAGTGGTCTAAAACGGGAACACGTATCCTAACTTTAGAGCAGGAGGCAGTGAAGTAGGAGCAGAGAATTGCTTCCCAAATTAAAATCACTCCTAAGGATCCAGGAATATTTTAAGGAACTTCTCTTTTAAAATGTAAATAACTCTCAAGGAGCTCTGTTCAGCCTTTAGCTCACCTGGGTGTAAAGTGCTTGAAGCAGATAACGAGGTCAGCACCTCACAAAGATCAATAGTGGTTAAGAAATGGGAACTTTGATCAGAGCCTTGAGGAAGGACAGGCAGCCTGTCCTCTGTTCTGGGAACAGAGAACTCCACTAAGGCACCAAGCATCGCAAACTCCAGCAAGCATTCAGGGAGATGAGGGTGAGATTTTATCAGAAAAGGATGCTCAAGAATGGCAAATGGTTGTGGCCTTACATTTTGGCCCAAGGCCCTGTCGGTCTTAAGGATGCCACTAATCACCATGATTTGATGTGATCTCAAGATAGGTTTGGAAAAGGAATAAAGCTCCACTTCCACCCATTTAGGCACATGTTTTGGTTTGATTTGGGTATTGTTTTTCATCTAGAGGATCCTGTCCCAATCCTCTGTCTTTATTTTCTGTTCCCATACTTTTGGAGGAAAGAGAAGAACATAAAAAGGAAAAAAAAAAAAAAAAGAAATTACAAAACTGCCTAGCCACATACTCACTATCTCCTACTGTGATTACACAGTCATAGTAAAAATGGTTTCCACTTGTCTTATTTCCCCACAATTGTTTCTTATCCTATCATTACTTAAGGAAGCTGAAAATTAAAGAGGATAATAAGAGGACTTTTTTTTTCCCTGTTGGAAGAAAATTCAAAAATACCTGTGGAATCTATGGAATGTTTAGGGCTGAAAAAATAGAAAGGGCTCTCGACCTCCAATCCCCATTTTAGTTAGGTGGACTGAATATTTCAAGATGTTGAGAAATAGAATTCATTTAATTAACTTTAATCTTTTAGTAAAATAATACAGAATAAAAGCCAATTTTTTTTTCTTTTAAAGGTTTACTTCTTTATGTTGAAAGAATTACAGACAGGAGGAGGAGGAAGAGGAGAGAGAGAGAAAGAGAGAGAGAGAGAGAGAGAGAGAGATGTTCCATCTGCTGGTTCACACCCCAGATGGCCACAACAGCCAGCTCTGGGCCAGGCTGAAGCCAGAAGCCAGGAGCTTCAACAGGGCCATCTTCAGCTTCTTTAATAGAGAGCTGGATCGGGAGTGGAGCACCTGGAACATGAACTGGTGCCCTTATGGGATGCCAACATTTCTGGCTGCTGCTTTGCTTGCTGTGCCACAATACCAGCCCCAAGCAATGACTTAATTAAAAATGCTTTGGCTATTTCTTTTTAAAATTTTGTCTATTTTTTATTTGAAAGAGAGAGAGAAGCAGAAAGAGATCTTCAGTCCTCTAGTTCACTCCCTAAGTGCTTGCAATGACTAGGGCTGGGCCTGGGCCTGGCAAAAGCCAGGAGCCTGTATCTCAATCCAAGTGTCTCCAGTGGGTGATAGGGACCTAAGTACTTAGGCTATCACCTGCTGCCTCCCAGGTTGTGCCTTTGAATGAAGCTATAATCAGGAGTGGGTCAGGACTCAAACTCAGGCACCTGGACATGAGAGGGAGGTGTCCCAATCAGCATCTTAACCACTTTCCCAAACTCCCATCCCAGATGTGACTTTTATTGTGCATTTAGACTGTTTTCAATCAGATTCACTTGCCTCATTCTTAGAAATTCTGTCTAGTCCGTCTGTCCTATAGCCTAGAAATCTGAATTTTCATCATTTCTCCTTTCTCAATTCAGATGTCAAATGGTAGGGCAGAATGCAGAAATGCTAGGTGAGAGCCCCTGACGCTCCTAACGTCTGCTTGCTGGTACACTCCGAGAGTCTCTCTGGCAAAAATAGAAAACGAGTTGGATGAGGCAGTCTGAAAATCTGTTCCTGATTGGCTGGTGCGACCTTGTGTGACCCCGTCAAGTCCTGAGCCTCTGGGAACTGCTCTTCTGTCATTTTACATAAGAACCCCTGCTCTGATTACATGGCAGGGTTTACGGGGGTCACATAAAATATTTGGGATTTTTTTGAAATACTGTCACAACAGAAGACAACACTTCTCGTTACCCATGAATTCCTCTACACTCTTCTTACGGTGCATTGACACTTGTGAGTGGTACTTTCACTATCTTTTATTCAAAGCGTTGAACTCATTACTTGCCCTACCCACCTCCCTGAGCCTCTGACTGTCTCATCCTGGTCATCTTCAGAGTTCCCCTGATACTGAGGAAGTTGCCACGGCAGCATGTGGGCCCCACATATGCCAGCAGGCGCTAGCGGTTGTCACAGAGACCTCACTGCCATTGACATCGCCTGTGGAGAAGGAGAGGTCCTGGCTCGTTGGTGTAGAGCAGGCAGCGTAGGGAAGCTCTACAGCAGTTCCGCAGCATCCTTTTTTATTATTATTATTATTTTTAATTTTTTGACAGGCAGAGTGGACAGTGAGAGAGAGAGACAGAAAGGTCTTCCTTTGCCGTTGGTTCACCCTCCAATGGCCACCGCGGCCGGCGCACCGCGCTGATCTGATGGCAGGAGCCAGGTGCTTCTCCTGGTCTCCCATGGGGTTCAGGGCCCAAGCACCTGAGCCATCCTCCACTGCACTCCCTGGCCACAGCAGAGAGCTGCCCTGGAAGAGGAGCAACCGGGACAGAATCCGGCGCCCCGAACGGGACTAGAACCCGGTGTGCCGGCGCTGCAAGGCAGAGGATTAGCCTAGTGAGCCGCGATGCCGGCCGCAGCATCCTTTTTGACACTTCTTTCCTACAGCCTATCACTTTTTACCAGTTGTTTCTTCTTGGCAGGTAGTCTGCTTGGACTAGTCTGTCTTTCGTTCCTAGTGTCCAGCATCTGACATTAACCACCTTCTCTTCTGACCCCTCATGATGCTATGGGCCTTCGTTATATCATTTGCTGCCTCCAACAATAGTAGGGGCTGGTACAGTTGTTACCCCATCTGACAGAGCCTTTTCTGCATGCTATCCCCTCCTTAACAAGGGGCCTTGAGCCCCCTGCAGTCAACTCACCTCCAACAGACTTGTCTCCCCCTTGTGTCTGAGAATCTTTGTTATCATAGTATTCCTGCTGGAGTTAAATTTACTTTTTCACGTATTTAGGTTTTTGTTGTAGTCTTTAATACCTGCTGTGTATTCTCAGTGAGTAAAGACAGTTCGTATTAGTCTACAATGTCAAACTATGTATGTATGTCAGTCAAGCTGACGTAGCAGAATACCACAGACCAAGTAGCTTATACGAGAGAAGGTAGTTTTCTGTAGGGTTTGGAGTCTGGCAGATGCAATCCAAAGGGCTAGAAAATTCAGTCCTGGTGAACGCTCTCTTCCTGGCTCATAGGTGGCTGCCTTCTCTCTTTGTCCTCACACGCCTTTCCTTTGTGCATGGAGAGAGAGAGAGAGAACTCTAGTATTCTTTCTTATAAGGACAGTGGTCCAATTGCATTAGGGCCGTAACTTCATGAGCTCATAAAGCCTAATTTCCTCCATAAAGGGCCTATCTCCAAATACAGTCACATTGGGGATTAAGACTTCAATATAATTCAGTTCATAATAGAGTCTATTCTTGGTGTGAGAAAGAACACATTGGCCTGGGCCATCATTTTTCATGAGTTTGTCATTCATTACACACAGTCTGCACATTTCTGGGAAAGTACACCTGCTATTTTAAAGGAAACTTTCCCTTTTTAGATGAGCTCCAAAAAGCAACCTTATAAATGTGTTCTTATAATTGATGGATTGTTGGTTAAAATCACTATGAATTTTGCAAATATATATATGAACCTACAATATGTATGCATGTGCATAAAATTTCAAATACACTTTTTTCACTTACTACATCTAACTTTTAATGCTCATCATGGAAT
The DNA here is from genome assembly GCF_964237555.1 of Oryctolagus cuniculus. Lineage (NCBI taxonomy): Eukaryota > Metazoa > Chordata > Mammalia > Lagomorpha > Leporidae > Oryctolagus > Oryctolagus cuniculus. Next base: position 25,361,267 of record NC_091433.1, read on the forward strand.
GGCTTTTGAAATTTTCAGTTTTCACAGTAATTTGTGATATTCAGTAACATCTTGATTATTTTAATTTTGCTAATCAAGAAGTACACATAGGTACAGTAATGTAAAATTAATATTTATATAAAACAGTTCAAAAATTGCTCCACAAATGTAACAGGTCTTTTTAAATGAAGAAACTGATATTTATTTTTAAATTTCCAATACATTTTCAGCATTAGAAGCCTACTAAAGGATTAAGTGGGGAAAGAGTTCAGAGTTCCCATGATACTGATGAAGTTGCCGAATTACTACTGCACATAGTAATTCCTCTACTGTAAGGACAGTCTCCGTGGATTTTCACACGCAGTGGCATAGTTGGTCGGACAGAGAACCAGTGACCTTATGTTTCATGATGCGTGGAAACTCCCAGGCGTGTGAAACTGAGGCTGGTACCATGCTCTGTGTAGCTGGTCACATATTATTATCACCATAGAGGCTATGCAGTAAGCTTGACATCATGAGACTAATTCAGGATTCATTCCACCCCCTTCATTGTGACTTTTCATTTCCTAATAGGGTACACACATCAATGGTTGGAAGGAGAACTCCTTTCTTTTTGTATTTGGTCAGCATTTCTAGACACTGAAAGTAAGAGCTGAATAGATTTCTCCTAAGAAGTATCTCTCTAAGCCTCTAGAGCTAACTTTGCATTTCTCCCTCTACATTTAAAAACAGAAGGTTATGGGCCGGCACCGTGGCTCACTTGGTTAATCCTCCGCCTGCGGCGCCAACATCCCATATGGGCGCTGAGTTCTAGTCCTGGTTGCTCCTCTTCCAGTCCAGCTCTCTGCTGTGGCCCAGGAGTGCAGTGGAGGATGGCCCAAGTGCTTGGGCCCCTGCACCCGCATGGGAGACCAGGAAGAAGCACCTGGCTCCTGGCTTTAGACCGGCGCAGCACCAGCAGTTGCGACCATTTGGGGAGTGAACCAACAGAAGGAAGACCTTTCTCTCTGTCTCTCCCTCTCACTGTCTATAACTCTACCTGTCAAAAATAAATAAATAAATAAATAGTTTAATGTTTCCCCTCTCCTGGGACAAGGCAATAATTATAAAGTTTATTTCAAAAATGTGCATCTATATATCTGTTTTGCAGTATGTTTAGCTGTTGAACACAGGATCAATTTTAGATGGAGAGATGGCATTCCTTTAAGACATTAGGAACTAAAACGATGGTAATGATTTCCTCCCCCACCCCAACCAACCAATGCATATACTGCCAGGTCAGAAATAGTAAAATTAACCTTGCTAGTGAAACTTGTGGCTTTTTTCTTGAATGTTTTTCTTTGATGAGAAATGTCTTTTCTTTGGTAGAAACTATGCATATGCATATATATGTAAACCTACATAATGCACACAGAAAATGCATATAACATTTTGGAGAGCAAATATTTAATGAGTGACTACCATATGCCGATCACATGCAAGGTACTGTTGCAGGCACAGGAAAAAATAGCAATAAGAGAACCAGAAAACAACTTTGTCCTCCATGGAATTTCAGTTTCATTGGAACAGTATATAAAAATAGTAGCTAAACTTATATTGCACACTATATATTGGGTACTAGTCAAAATATTTCACACATATTAACTCATTAAATAGGCACAATAACCAAGCAGTTATGCCTGTGACTGCCTTCAGTTTGTAGATGTGGAAAGTGATGCAGAGTGGAGTTCAGTAACTTGCTCGTGGGCACACAATTTATAAAGTGATAGAGCTGAGGTTCAAGTCCAGGCAGTCCAGCTATGGAGGCCTCACACTATTAGGCACTGTGAAAATGTGAAACAGAGGGAACAAGTCTGTTTTATAGCCACCTACTTCTTTGAGAATGAAATTGGGCTCACTTCCTTCTCTTGAAGACTTCAGTGATATTTCAGCCTTGCTATTTTTTTTTTTTTTTTTTTTTTGACAGGCAGAGTGGACAGTGAGAGAGAGAGAGACAGAGAGAAAGGTCTTCCTTTGCCGTTGGTTCACCCTCCAATGGCCGCCGCGGCCGGCGCGCTGCGGCCGGCGCACCGCGCTGATCCGATGGCAGGAGCCAGGTGCTTTTCCTGGTCTCCCATGGGGTGCAGGGCCCAAGCACCTGGGCCATCCTCCACTGCACTCCCTGGCCACAGCAGAGGGCTGGCCTGGAAGAGGGGCAACCGGGACAGAATCCGGCGCCCCGACCCGGACTAGAACCCGGTGTGCCGGCGCCGCTAGGCGGAGGATTAGCCTAGTGAGCCGCGGCGCCGGCCTCAGCCTTGCTATTTTAATACCTTTTACTATGTTCATGAAATTAGGTCACTCCATTTTTTTTAAAAACACTACCTTAAACTTTAATCAAAGTGCAAATCAAAGTTTGGGAAAGTAGAGAATGGATTGTGTAGTGCTCTTCTTCTCCTTTCTCCCTACTTTATGCTTTTTGAAAATAATTCATAAAATATTTTGTTTTTATGATCTTCATTTTATTCAATAGTCACATGATCTGTTATGTGTATCATTAATCCCAGAAGGAAATTAATTCATGATTTTTGTGAATTGCCATTTGATTCATTTTAGGGAATTGCTTTTCATTTAATAGAAAGTAAAATTTTGACTAATTTTCCTAGTAAGTACATTTTACCTTTTATAAAAAAGAAAGGAATTTTTTTCTCTTGAGTTTTTTAATGCATTCACAAATGTCTGAAAGTGAATTACTTAAGAAAGATTTTCAGAAACTTACTGGGGTTTTCCTTATATTAGTTGGCCATTATCCACCATTCAATTAAAACAGAACTTACATCATTTAGCAAATTTTATTTTAAAGTGTGTCATCATCCCAGTTCTTTTAGAACTTATACAAATTTCTTTATTAAATGCATTTTCAATCAGCTGCAATGCATATGAGTGGCACCAATACTAGTTATAAATTGACATTTATAATAATAATGGTATATTAATTTTTTGCTATGATCATTTCTTCTTAATGTGTCAGTGACATTTTCCATTGCAGAATGGTTTTTCAACATGAGCTCTCCCAAAACATGTACCTTTGTAATAGAACTCTGGTATTGTTTATATAATATCTCTGTGTAGGGGTAAGCTGAATTGATCTGAGGATTATTGGAATAATTTAAAATGTTTAATCTTCAAACCCAGTGAATCAACTTTCTGAGGCTACTGTTTCCTTAGTAAACTCATTAACTTATAGAAATATAGAATAGTTATAACTATTCATTGAAGTGGATATTAAAGTAATGGGACTGGTGTTTGTCACATTGGTTAAACTGCCTCGTGGGACAACTGCATTTATATAGGTGTGTCTGGGTTCATATCCCAGCTTTGCTCCCCATTCCAGCTTCTTGCTGTTGCACCCAGTGTGGCAGCAGGTGGTGACTCAAGCAGCTGAGTCTCTTCCTCTATGTAGAAGACCCACATTGATTTCCAGCTCTTGGCTTTTGCTTGGCCCAACTTGGGTTGTTGTGGGCGTTTGGAGAATGAACCACTTGATGAAATCTGTCTCTCTCTCTTTCTGTCTCCCCCACTCCACCTTCAGATAAATAAAATTTTAAAAATAAAACATTGCTACCATTAAAGTTATTTCCTACTAATGAAAATAAAGCCTAATAAAGTGGTAAGGAATCTAGCTATTCATCTCCAGTTCTCCCTTGAATTCTTACAGAATCCAGCAAACCATGCCCTTACCATAAGAGTTTAACTGCTTTTTGGAAACAATCATATCTATGGCAAAAAAAGACCACCTCTGTATATTAATCAGTTGTTTGTCATTGGCCTATTAATGTGCGCATCCTAAATGTATTCTGCAATTATGAGATCAGATGAATATAAGCAAGTGAGAGGTTGAAACACTATCATTTACATTGGAAACATTGCCTAAATTTAGTGACTGAGGGTAAACAATTACCTATGAGTCAATAAACTTCAGTGTAGATATTGGTACACTTGGGAAGAGTAAAAGAGAAGAGAAGATCTATATATATAATTTTTTTTTCAAAAACAAGTACCATGCTTTGAATAATTACATTGTAATTATTGAAGTCCATGATTCACTCTGTGTATATTATTATCTTTCTTGCAAGATGTTTCCTGGATATACCTTGAGGATTTTGTATTCACTTAGATAAACAGAAATTGCTTTCATGTCTAGTAACAAACAGTATCAACAGTTAAATTATAAGCAGGTAATAAAAGCCTATGGTTATGAGTTCTGGAGAACGGATGGCAATTCCTTTTGAATGTTTTGATTGTTCTCTTGCAAAATAAAAATAGTTGTGGCTGGAGCACTAGGCATGGAGTCCTGATAGCAAAAAGGCTTACAACTGTGCGAGTCAGTCTGAGAATTGGTATATGAAGAATTTTGTCTTATCGTATGCTTAGGATTTTCAATACTATCTATGATACTGCTTGCTAATCAATAGACAAAGGCATAGCCTGGAGAAATTTAAATTACTTGATGACTTCACGGTGTCACACTACAGTTAATAGAACAGCACGTGTACATTGTGAAGGAAGAACAGACACACCTTGAAAAAAAAAAAAAAACAAATTATTCCCTACAGGGTACTTTTTTTTAAAAAAAAATATTTACTTATTTATTTGAAAGTCAGAGTTACGCAAAGAGAGAAGGAGAGAGAGAGAGAGGAGAGAGGTCTTCCATTTGCTGGTTCACTCTCCAGTTGGCCCTGCAACGCCCAGAGCTGCACTGATACAAAGCCAGGAGCCAGGTGCTTCCTCCAGGTCTCCCATGCAGATGCAGGGGCCCAAGGACTTGGGCTACCTTCCACTGTTTTCCCAGGCTATAGCAGAGACCTGGATCGGAAGTGGAGCAGCCAGGTCCCGAACCGGCGCCCATATGGGATGCAGGCACTGGAGCCAGCAGCTTTACCAGCTACGCCATAGCACCGGCCCCTACAGGGTACTTTTATAATCTACATGTTGATATGTTTACATGCATTTCTCAGTCTTAATCCAAAATGCTCCTATAATCTACATGTCTATATGTCTGCATGTATTTCTCAATGTTGTATCACAAACGGCCCACCCTTTTAGGCCACTGAGATGCAGTGCAAAGAAAATGAGATGATTTGTGTGAAGCCTAAACAAAGGAAACCCAGAAACACCTGTAGTCCTTCCTTACTGTGTCTGTATACTTATGACTCTCACCTTGCGCTCATGTTGGCCGATGTGGTGCATTCGTAAGGACTAAAGCAGTGCTGCCAGTCAGCTGTGAATTTTGACCTAATTTTATTTAATTCAAGATAGAAATTATTACTTATAACATACAACTTCAAATAGAAAAGAAATTGAAATGTAGAAAGATCCTTGCATCTAAAAGCATGACTTGCTATATGCTAGGCCCTCTTGCTAGTGGGTACAGTCCTGGCTGGCAGGCAGATGTAGATTTTACAAGGTTTTTTTTTGGTCTTGATCTCTGAAGTTGGGTAAATCTTCGAACTTTTCATTCCTGCTTTTCTCTAACAGATTCATTTAATACTCTGTGGGAAATGTAAGAAATTGTAAAAATCAAACAGTGCAACTTCGAATATCAGTTAATATAATTTCTATTACATGTTATAGTAAATCAACTATCTTTAGGGAGGATGGAGGGAGATTAAACAATAATGAGAAACCATGCCAAAAGTTGAAGCCAAGTATTTTCCTAGAAGAAATAGTTCTTCAAAAAAAGACTATCTGGTTACCAAAAATAGCAGAGTTAAGTTGTCACATTTTATTCCTAGCACTCATCTGTGGAGGAGAATTGAAGACATATTATTTTATCACTCTGAGAAAAATGTCTTATTGAAGAAAGAAGGGAAAAAAATATGCTTCAGAACTTGAGAGGAAAGTCTCAATTTACAAAAGGAAAAAAATCAAGGATTTTGCTCAGGGGTCCAAAAAATGTTTGGCTTATTTCTTTTTTATCACTTAAGCTGGTTTCTTGCTGGGCCTTTTTATTGAATAATTGAAAAAAAATTGGGTGGGGGAGTGACTTTTTCATCAAAGGCAGAAGATAGTAAGAAATAAAGGTACTAAGGGAATATAGATAGGATGTTGTATCTTTCTGTACTTTCATGATTGCCTACATTTCCTCCTAAACTTATAGTTGAAAAGCGCTGAAAAAATATCAGGCCCCAAGGAAAAATGTGAGAGAATAAAACATAACATTCTGTGCTCCATCAACCCCCAAACCTTGCTCTTGCTCCCTCGTGCACATACCTCCATAAACTCAAATACTTTAAGTTTAAAAGACTCATATGTTTATCTTTGGAAACCAAAAACAAACAAACAAAAAAAAAAAACAAAAACAAAAGGAAACAGTTTGATTAGCATTGAAAATTTGGGGGACATATTGGTATTTTTGAAAGCTACATTCAGAAGAAGTATCATTAACCATCTCAGTTGCTTTCAAGTAACAGAGCAAGATGGCAAACTCTGTGCTAGACAACCTTTCCCAAAGACACTGGACTGTGCACGAGCTGGTCTCCCCTGATTCTGTAGCATCTTCAGCAGCACAGTCAGTTTATAATACTCCGAGGTGATGCTCTTTTCTTTCCCCGGGGCATCATGTAAGCTTTTGCACTTGCTCTATCTTCGTTTATCCCTTCAAGTAGACTGAGTTTTCTCACTGTGTCTGATGGAGTCGGAAGTCAGTCCCAAGCAGCCAAGTGATAAGAATATGTTAAATCCTGATTATTTTTTCAACTTCAGTATCCCAGCTGCATTGAGAAAATCATAAAGGACTAGCAAATTCAGAATTTTTTTTATCAACAAGTGTCAAATATTTCTTGATCACACAACAAGAAAATCAGTAAAAGCAAAGGTGGAACTCAAAGTTTGTCAAATCTATGTCCTTGTCAACCTCTATGATTCTAAGTTAGATGGAATCTTAAGTCTGTAATGATGTTCTTAGAATTTACATGTCAACATGAGAATTCTTCTTCTATTCATTTCACTCCCAATTATTGATGTTTACTACAAATATAAAGTAGGTGTTCATAATCTTTTAGGGAGACAGATTTATACAAAAATAATTATAATGTAATATTGTAAGGGTTTTAATGGAAGCCACATATTCTTTGGGGAAGGACTTACTGATTCCTAGGAGGATTGTTACTTCGCAACTGCTTCACGAGGAAGTTATAATATGCTGTTGGTTTTTGTTTTCTGAAGACTTACTTACTTTTTTGAAACAGGACATACACACACACACACACTCAGAGTGAGAGAGAGAGAGTGAGAGAGAGAGAGAGGCAGCTTCCATATGCTAGTTTATTCACCAAATGGCTGCAACAGCCAGGGCCGGATCAGGTCAACATCAAAAGGCAGGATCTCCATCTCGATCTCCCATGGCTGGTGGCAGGAGCCCAAACACTTGGGATATCTGCTGCTGCTGCCTTCCCAGGCACATTGGCAGGGAGCTGCATCAGAAGTGGAGTAATCGGAACTCAAACCAGCATTCCAACGTGGAGTGCGGCATCACAAGGGCACCACATACTGGTCCCATGGCTTTGATTTCTTTCTCTGTTATCACTCCCGCATTAATCTAGCATTGTGGGACATAGGAAATCAAGACTTTTGACTAAAGCTGAAGTGGAATGTAAGAAGGTACTTCAAAAAGTTCATGGAATGTGTTAAATATGAAAAAAATTGTGTAGGTTTAAAAAAATTTGCAGCAAAATAAGCTCATCATTTTATTGCATTTTTGAAGTACCCTTGTGTTTTTTTTTTTCATATATTCCTTTACTTTCCAATAGGCTTTTTTTGTTTGTATTTTTATGTATTTGGTTGTAAATATTAAAACTGATTAATGAGCAATTTGGTTAACTTGACTCTGTTTTAGCCATTCCATGATTTTGACAAAAACTGAACTTTTTCACTGGAACTATTCACTCAAAATTCTGCACATTTCACTCACAATCACTTTTAGTTATTTTTGGATAACAAAAATACCTTCAGATGGGAACCACAACTATCACTGATGAGACTGAAATGGACAGATGTGATTTCCCAAAAAGGAGTTATATAGATAAGAGAGAGAAAATGTTTTCACCCTCTGGTTTATTCCCGAGAAGACAGCAATGGCCAGGACAAAGCTAAGCCCAAACCAGGAGCCGGGAGCTTTATCAGGGTCTTCCACACACTTGGCCACCTTCTGTTGTTTTTCCTAGGCCACTAGTAGGGAGCTAGATCACAAGAGGAGCAGCTGGGACATGAACCAGCACCCATATGGGATGCTGGTGTCACAAGCAATGGCTTTACACCCTGTGCCACAATGCCTACTCCATATGTGGATGCTTCTAATCAGGACAACATTATTGAAATGTTTGCACCTATCAAGGTGACTTCTTGGACAAGCACAACATTCATTTGGATCATATATTATGTTTTCCTAAAACAGTTATGTAGTCCCATAATTGTACTCCTTGTATTTTTTTATTCCTTGGTTATAGAAGGTGCCTTAGTCATGGGATATCCTGAGAAAAAATATAATGATTTTTATTTTACAATTTCAAATTATTTTTTTCAGTGCTTTTCATTTCGTTTAGTGCTCTCCTTTTCACCCGAGCACCTATCACGTGTTCTCTCAACACTGGTACTAGCTGTCAGCTGGCTTTCAGATAATCCTGCTTAAGTGACTGGTTGATGACAGCTTTTAAGATATTGCCTCTCCAAGTTATATTTCTATTCATGGAGGATTCTAGAAGAACAAAAAGCCCTGACGCAAAGGTTTCTAATGGAGAAACTTATATGAGCGTCATACAGAATACAGAGAAAAGCAACTGGTTGACTTTTCTCCCGTCGATCTTGGTGTCTTGGCTCAATCCCTTAAAGCTGTAACTGACTGGCCTTGTGTCCAGGTAGAAATAAGAACCCTTTATTTGGTGCTGGTGCTGCTCCATTTATCTTATATGTGTGTAGATGTATACAGTATGTAATTTTCTTCTATATTTAGCATTTTTTTTAATCCTGAAGTAATTCAAGGTCTGTAAGCCTCAAACTCCCAGGAGATAACAAAGACTGATAACCCTAGTCTAGAAGCTAACAAAAAAGTATCTCAAAATTACATTTCTGTCATTACTAAAAAGTATTAAAAGAAGCAACTTGCAGAAAGGCCACATTTTTAAAATGCACTTTTCCAGCACTGGGATAAAAGATAGCAAATGAAGACCCTAAAAGGAGGCTACCTGTTGAAATGACAAATGGAGCAGCTTCCTGAGAATTAGGTTTGGTTGCAGGGCCCAAGCACATGAAGGCAGCAGAAGGTGGATGTGCTGGAAGGCTCATCACAGGGTTCACCTTGGTTGCATTCTTCTTAATATTTTGGCGTCTCAGTATCTTACAATATTATGCTGCTAACTTTTCCAGCCTCTTGAGGCCTTATTTTCGTAACTACTTCTGAAGTTTTCCTCCCATTTACTTTATACAGAACCTTGTAGAAACTCTGTGTAATTCTCTCAGGCAGTGGTTTAAGCTAATGCATTGACCAAGCTATTCTATTGAGAGTAGGTTTACATGGGTGAATACTAGTGATTTTTGCACATTAACATTACTCATGACTACTTTTAGGAATTAGAAAGTGACTCAATATAAAAAATTTCCTCTAAGAATGCCTACGTCAACTAAATCTGGAAAAGAGGGCTTTTGCATTCATTCATTAATCTTTCTTTCATTCCTCTCCTTTGTTTCTTTTTCAAATTTTTACACTGCATAGAGTCTAGTAAACCATAAATAGATGTTCATTTCACTGGGGTATCCTCACATGAGGATTTAGTAATTTAGGTCATTTGTATCACTGGGTCATTTATACTGCTCGTATAATGGTGAGTTCTTTAATGAATCAGAATAGAGCAGTGTAATTAATCACTTGAGTTTGATATATGATGTGCCTTCATACTTTAAGTATTCCAATAGATATTGGAATTATTCTCCATCATGACAATTTACATTACAATTTTAAAAAGGCATTGACTAAAACAATGTGTAATGTTAAAATGTTTCCATATACTTTAGATAGTTAACAGTGAGTTGCCACTAAGAAAATGGAGGTTTTATTGTAGTGTATAACAGGAGCTTCTGTTCATGTCCTATTTGAGGTTGGCTGGTGCATCTAATCTATTTCCCAGGTACCTTCCAGACCTTACTTTAGTCATGTATCAGTTTCCTATCTCCCCTGTAACAAATTATAATGACCATGATTGTTTAAAACAATAAACATTGATTTTATAGCTCTGATGGGCCGAAATCAGAAGTGATCAGAAGGGGTTAACATCAATATGTTGGCATGGCTGTCTGTCTTTCTGGATGTTGCAAGAGCAGAATCTTTTCCAAATTCTAGAGGCTGCATGCTTTCTTTGGATCTTGACCCATTTCCATCTTCAAAGCTAGCAGTGACTGGTAGAGTCGTTCGCACACCTCGTCATTCTGATTCTTTTGCCTTGCTACAGGTTTGAGGAGACTGTCATTCCATTGAGCTCACTAGAAGAGTACAGGAAAAGCTCCTTATTTTAAAATTAGCTGGTGGGAAACTTTATTTTCATTTGCAATCTAAATCCCTTCTTGCCACACATGATATCATTCACAAATTCCCTGTGTGAGAATGTGGACCTCATTGGGAGCCATGGTTATGCTACTATGGATATGGCAAACATATCAAAATCCACACTCCATAAAATACAAGGTATTGTGAACTCTCCAATTAGACTTTTTTTTCTGTAAAATCTCAATATTTTTATTATTTACATCAAGTAGATACTGTATTACTATCCCTGCTGTATTTTGCTTTTCCCTCAAAATAATTTTTTAGTGTTGAAAAAAATAGGGGTAGAAAAAGTTGAAATGATCTTTTTTTCTGTAAGACAAAAGTTTTACTCATGCACAAAGTTGGCAAGTATTTTGAGATTTAGATCAGTAACATGGTTGCCAATTTGATGATCTTACTCTTTAATAGGAGCATGAGACTAAAAAAACTATTTATTTACCATATCAAGGGCCTATTTTTATGAAGTCTGTAATGTTAAATGTGATCTTACTTATCTCTTCACCCAGAAGCAGAGGAGTGAGAGTAGCCTGAAGGTTGAGCAGATCTGGTTCTACTTCTTCAGGCTTCAGTATCCCAATCAATGCATTTATAGGAATAATATTTGTCCTACAGAAGTGTTGTGAGCATTAGATGTTCAGATCCTGTGACACAGAGGGCCTCAACAAAGGATAGTGTTGTCATTCCCTGGGGGACGAGATTAATCTGACAACGAAGTCAAGGGAGCAACGTGATAGACTTTCTCTGGACCTTCTTGAAGGCACTGAGAAACAACTGGAGCTGGCACTTGACATAGTGCCCTCTCTGTACTATGTTTTATGACTTTTTTTATTGCAGAAGAATGTGCTAACCATTATTGTCTACCAGTTATCAACAGAATTAGAGAATCCCACTCATTTATAGCTTCTTCAAATTAATTCATCTTACTGCCGTATGTGTTTTCTTTGAAGATAATAAATCCAAGATAGTCTTTTCAAATGCCCATCCTCAAAAAAAAAAAAAAAAGGAAAGCAAAAGAAAATATTTGATCTCACCAATTTCATCAATCAATGTTTCTTGAGATCCTAACTGAAATATTACATGTTGCTGATTTGATTTCCAGACTTCTTACCGTACACATCTGCTGAAGTCCATTAATTTTTTAGGGTAGAGTAACAGCTTGTTTATCCTGTGTGTGAATGACTGAATTTCAATATTTCCATGTTTGCTTCTTCATCATGTTGATGGGCACAGAGGAGGAAAGAAAGAAAAAATCTCTGGAACTATGAAAGGCATTAAGCATCTTTCCAGATTTACCATGATATGACTAAATACATGTGCAGCCCTGGAGTTATTCTATTTTTCTCTTAGAGTCCTGCCAGGCTTTTTTGTAAAAGTTCAGAGGATATTGTCTTTGAAGAGACTTCCAACTGTCAATACATCATGCCTCCACCATTATTCTTTTAAGGGGGAGAAAAAAGAGATAATAGACGATTGACTATATCACATGTAATGCAATGCCTAGAGAACTCTACTATGACTTTTGTTCTTCATAGGAAACCCACTAACCCAGATGATGAAACACTGGTTTTCAGGCCAATAAAAAAGTTTAATTCAGTAGTTGCTTATAAGGCAAGTGTAGTACAATGGGAGTTAGATTGCGATTTGGGCTTAAAAAATCTCCTATATATCCTTTCTCTGAAGAAGCTTCATATGCAGGATTATTAGGTACTGCGTCTATGGGTTTCATTTTCTCATCTGTAGAAACGGGTCTAACAATATTGATTTACAGAGTTCTGGAGCTCAAGTGAGTTTGCTAGGTGACAGTAATCTATTCATTGTAAATTGCTATACAAATGTTATTTATTTCTACTGAGTAGATGCCAAGGATGCTACAAAACATCCTAAGGGCACTAGGCAGAATAGAACGACCTGGAGGAAAGGTCAGGAATGCAGTATGCTGGGGGAATAATAGACTGGCTGCCCCATGCCTAGGCTGATGGCAGCAGGGCCTGGAAGACGTTAATGCATGAGAACAGAGAGGAAATTGGAAAGGACTGCTCAAGGTGGTTCTGTAAACAAGAAGTCAGGAAATAAGTACTCTATCCTGTTTCTTCTATTTTTTTTTTAAAGTCTAGCACCCCAATTTCCCATTGGCCAAATCCAGTTATTGGCAGAGAATAAGGGACCCTGTGAATATAATCCATATTGGTCCACCTCCTGGGTATGGGCATTCACAATGGATAAGGCTGAGAGACGTGTGTGGAGTGATAAGAAATAGATTATTTCTGACCCCAGCCATAGATCACTTGTCAAATTAACACCAACACTGTGAGTCTATGAAGAAGTGATGTCTCTGAAAAGAATCATCTATATATATATATATAATATATGTATGTATATATATATATATTGTTTTTGACTGACAGAGTTATACAGTGAGATAGAGAGAGAGAGACAAAGAGAAAGGTCTTCCTTCCATTGGTTCACCCCACAAATGGCTGCTATGGCCAGCGCGTTGTGCCGATCCGAAGCCAGGAGCCAGGTGCTTCCTCCTGGTCTCCCATGCAGGTGCAGGGCCCAAGGACTTGGGCCATCCTCCACTGCCTTCCCGGGCCACAGCAGAGTTGGACTGGAAGAGGAGCAACAGGGACAGAACCGGCGCCCCAACCGGGACTAGAACCTGGGGTTCCTGCACCACAGGCAGAGGATTAGCCTAGTGAGCCGCGGCAACGGCCAGGATCATCTATATATTGAGGGAAAATTCAATCACAGGTACCCTGGTTAAGGAGGAAAAATCAGAAATACATCTGAAAATTAATTTTTCCTGACAGACACTTGGTGTCTGCTCACCATGTTGTGAGATAAATGACCTCTGTTCTTGCCTTTTCCTTACTTTATGTCTGTATTCATTTATGCTCGTTCATTTATTTGCCAAATTACAAAGAGTATGCTGCTGGCCAGGTACTGGTCCACAGTCACAGTATACAAAAATATGGATGTGAAAGGATACTCACTCTTTTTTGGGGTGTGGTAGGAGAAACAGCCATATAAATTAATTACTGTAACACTTGGAGTATTTCTGTGTAAGCTGCTATAATAGAGAAGGGAAATGCTATTTTTTTTTTCTAGGATGTAGAAAAGTCTGGCAGAACAGGTGACATTGACAGAGTTATGAAGGACAGGCAGGTGCTTCTGGTGTAGGGAAACAGAAACAATTAGTGTAAGTCTTGCAGGTGTCCTGTGTGATAGGCAGGAACAGTGAGTGATGAGGCCATACGAGTAAGGTGGGCTTTCAATCTCCAAAGACTTCGTGTGTTGTATTAAGGCATTGAAATGGTAACTTCAAAGTACTAGATGTAATTAACATTTTTTCAACTACTATATTCTTGTGTGGTGTAAGCTATTCAGAATTTTGTCTGTAAAGTTTTTCCAAATAATACCCTTAAATTGATTTTAGACAGATTCAATTATTTCTGAATGAGCTTAATTAAGTGAAGATTTTACTGAGACATTTTGATGTTAAAAATGTGAGAGCACTTAATACATGTGTTATACTTGGCTGCTCTGATTAGAATGCGAGAGAATAAGATAAAAAATTTTTTTGAGAATAAGAGTGCCTCCTTTGTGTATCATCTATAAACATTCCTTCCGACTTAAACACGTGACTGGCTTTGTGGTGTAGCCCGTAAAGCTGCTGCTTGCAACGCTGGCATCTCCTATCGGCACTGATTCGTGTCCCGGCTGTTCTACTTCTGATTCAGCTCCTTGCTAATGGCCTGGAAAACACAGCAAAAGATGGCGCAAGTGTTTTGGCCCCTGCCACCCACGTGGGAGATGTGGAAGAAGCTCCTCGCTCTTGACTTAGGCTTGGCCCAGCTCTTGTGGCCAACTGGGGAATGATCCAGTAGATAAAAAATCTCTGTCTTTGTCTCTCCATCTCCCAAACTCTGACTTTCAAATAAATAAGTAAATCTTTTTTCAAACAGAAAGGAAAATATTTTCTGTATCATTATCTTTTAGAATGTTATGAAATAGTTGCAGTTGGGGAATAAATTTTGAAAAGTTTGTAGGCTATATAATTAGGAGAAAACTTTGTACTATGCAGATGTTTCTAAATCTGACACTATTTAAATATAAGTACATATTTTCCTGGCTTATACAAGATTTATTAATCTTTGTATCTCCTACCAAAATTGGGCACCATGTAGATTCTCAGTAATGCTTCTGAATTGACATTGTAGACCTCACCTTTTTCTAGACAATCTCTTTATACAGGGCTATATATTTATTTCACATGACATTTGGTTGCATGTCTCCCCATTATAGTAAATATTCTGAGAATAAAATTAAGGGGAGCATTTTCACTGTGTGGTTTTCTTCCAACCCACTACTATTTTAAAAAATATAATTTCCTCCTCTTTTGAAATGGTAAGTCTAATTCATATTAGAGCAAAATTAAAGTATCTTGATCGTCTTTGAGGACAAAGATGACTATGCTTAGATAGTTCCCACGCCTCCAGTCTCCCACAGCTGCTTTCTTTATTATCTTAGCCTTTATTTTTGGCTTCCTTGGTTTGATAGATCAGGGCCATCTGTGATTTCTTCAACACACGTCAGAGCAGAGGAACTGACCCCAGGCGTGGGGCAACAGGGACAGGTGTCTTTTCAGTCGTCAACCTGAATCTTGAGAGAAACTTTCATTGCTGTTGGCCATTTTCAGCTTAATATTTGCACTTCTACAAATAATTGAATTTAATGGCAGTCGTTTGTCCTGAATAGGTGGAATGTTAACAATGCCAGTGAACCTCAGAGGATGTGGACTCCGCTTTGGCTTCTGACACATTTTACAAACTTTGTGTAGTGTAATGACCTTCATTACTAAAGGCCAGCATCTCAGTAATTAACAGTGGCTGAAGAAGTTGCTGACAGGCATAGGTGCTATATCACTGTGCATTAAACCATCCCTTGAGACACCCATATCCCATATCAGAGTGCCTGGGTTTGAGTCCTGGCTCTGCTTCTGATCCGGCTTCCTGCTAATGTGCTTGGGAGACAGTAAATGATGGCTCAAGTACTTGAGTCCCTGCCACCCAGATGGAGTTCCTGGCTGCTATATTTTGCCTGACTCAGGCTTACCTGTTACAGGCATTTATGGAATGGACCAGCCAATAGATGCTATCTTTTTCTGTTTCTCTGTCTCCTGATGTTTGTTATTCTGCCTGCCAAATAAATAAAAAAGAATTTGGTGAGAGAACTTCTACCCCTAGTGCTCAGGGAACCTGTCTTGTCTTCTTGCCTTTAAGGGTGGAAAATGGGACAAATTTTATGAATACAGTTGTTGTTACATATACCATAGATATTTAAATAAGTGGTAATTTGTTCTTCAGAAGTAAGTATATGAAATATTACTATAACCCAATTAACAATATTAGGCTGCAGAATGGGAGCATTTGAACTTGGTGTCATGGGTTTTGGGAAGTTCTGATAAGAAGAAGAAGTGTTTGGATTCCAGGAATCTGTGATTAAAATGTATTAATGAAAGTGGAAAAGTTCTCTGCTGGCTGATATGGGAGATAAAATACCATAAATGTCAGCATCATGCCTGGGCAACTCTTTCAGTCATTATCAACAATAATGGGTGCTATAAAGACAAGGTCAGAATGTTTCCCTTAACTCTTCCACACAGAATTTTTTCTTTCATTTCTGGTACATATCTCATTTCCCTTCAAGCATCTGTAACTGTAAGAAGGGAGATAACCTTTACAACTGCCTCTTTTGTTGATAAGGAAGCAGAATGAAAGGGCCTAAGTTTATGCAAGGTTGTTGTAATCTGGGAAGAGCATATTTTCCTGAGAGGTAGTATGGTTGAATTAGCAAGAAACATATATTTTCACATGAATTTCAAGTTTTGATAAGTTGATGTATGAAGGTGGGTTCAGACGACCTTGAGTTATGTCTTGGGCAGGCCCTCCCCTAGGTTGAGCAGGGTCTGGGAGCATCAGCATCTCACATGCCCTATGAATTTTATTTTAGGAATACAAACTTCATGGATTTCATAGGAACATAGTGATTCTTTCCAGCCTAGCCTCCCTCCTGCCTGCACTCCCACTCTACTTCTTCCTCCCTCTCTTATTCCCATTCTTATTTTTTTTTTTACCAAGATCTATTTTTACCAAGATCAGTTAACTTTATGCTCATCAGATTAACCCTATACTAAGTAAAACATTCAATAAAGAAAATTTTTTTAACTATTTATTTTTATTTATTTGAAAAGCAGAGAGACAGAGATATTTAGTATATCCACTGGTTCATCTCCCCACCCCACCCCCCCCCAGAGGCCCACAACAGCTGAAGCTAAGCCAGGCCAAAGCCAGGAGCTAGAAACTCCATCCTGGTCTGTCACGTTTGGTGGCAAGGACCCTGCATTGGTGGGAAGTACCCCATTACTTGAGCCATCACTGCTGTGTCCAGTGTGTGCATTAGCAGAAACCTGAAAGGGGACTCAATCCCAGGACTTAAACTCAGGCACTTTGATACAGCAGATAGATGTACCAAGTGGTATCTTAACAATTAGACCAAATATCTGCTCCCACAATGGACTTTTGACACAGGGTTCAGGTAGCAGTGTCTGAGTTATGCTTTCATGGCAAAGACGTTTGTTAAGTTCTGTTAGAGGACAGATTGATATTACATTCCATAAATATTTATTAAGCACTAGCACTGTTTTTGGCTCTCTGCCTCTGTTCTCATGGAGCTTATATTCTAATTTTGAATGATGATGCCAAAATTTATTATATATGTGATGAATTTAAAAAATTGCATTGCAGTCTCTTGCAAATATTCCTTCCAAAAGTTAGTTCTCAGTACTTTGTGATTCCATTGAACATATAAATAAGGAATGAAATAGAAAGATCTGAATCATTATTATATATAATTTAAAATACAGCCTGAATTACCTTTGAATATTATGAAATTTACTAATAAAACCTTAATTTTATCCAAAAGTGTTACTGATAATAGAAATTATCAATCATAACACTGTATGGTTCTGAAACATTATTTATAAAATATATGAAAGCAATATATAGTCTTGTCAGTTTGGAATCATATTGAGCAGTCTTGTTAACTTAAATTACTTCAAAGCAATAGTGTACGTAAAAGGCAGTAGTATAAGGGCTTACCCTTAGCCTCTACCGTGTCTCATTAGAACATGTCCTGAAATAAGTTTAACTCCATATCAGGCAAGCAATAGAGCATACCCAAGTCATTTGTCAATGGAAAAAGAAGGAGGTTGTCATTTTCAAACAGCCCCAGTGATGTGAGCAGAAATGTATCACTTTAGTATTTTCTCTTCTGCAGAAAACATGATGTATTGATTTATTTTAGATTGTTTAGGGTCTAAGGTGTTTTATGCTTACAGAAGTTAGGAATTCAGTGTCCTAAATTGTAAGGTGTTAATGTGAATGAAATCCACACCCATTGCTGGAAGTATTAGTTGGAAACAATAAATCTTGTCAAGCTCAAGGTAGTTTTATTGCTGTAAAAAAATGAAGGTCACAGATAATACTATTCAAGGAAGTATGTAAGACATTTAAAGAGATTCATCATTTTTCATATGACACACAGATACCCTTTTAAAGGATTTCAGTATTTTATCTTTAATTCAGTTTGATATTTAAATATTTAAGTCAACCCTTTAGAAATCCATATGTATTTTTTTGACATTTTCTAATCACACAGTTTAACAAGTAGATTAGTAGTGACAGTTTCTGATGAGTGTACATTACTGTTTGGCAATGTTCAGATGGCTTCAACATTTTTAGTAAAATGAGGTTTAAGGAACTCCACATAGATGGAGAATTGATATACACAAGACCCTGGGCAGGGCATGTGTAGGTTGATTGTGTTGCTTCATTTTTACAACACTAGTGGCTATTATAGTTACAGAGACTTTGTCAGATGAAGAGACTGAGGGTTTACGTTCAATAGCTTGCCAAGGATCACACAGTCTTGAGGTGGGAGAGCTGGGCTGGAACCCAGGACTCTGTAATTCCACACCTGCTTCTGTCTACAATTAGGTATAGACCTTTCCTATACAGGCATCTCATAGCATTGTGCTCTTCTGTAATATTAACAGGGCGCTAAGACTCCAATATGATCAACTTCAGAAATTTAAACCAATTCAGTCGTTAAAAATTATAGATCCTTCCCTACTTAGGAATAAGTAAGGTAATCCCTCTACTCCCATATTTATGTATGAAATATTTTTTTAATTATAACAAGCCACTGCTTTCCATGTCCATTGTGTTGACTGAGGGTGATGGCTTGTCTTTTGTTCTCCCTCGAGTTGTTTATGTCTGGGAAGGTTGATACGTGAAAGTCTGTTATCAGCAAGCTTCTTGCTGGCTCCTGAAAACTGCTCAGCTTTCAGCTCCAAGCACTCCTTCCTCACTGTTGCTGCTGATGGAAATAGAAGTCTCTAGATTTGAACCCTCAAGGCATCTTTACTCTCTTACTTTCTCAGCGAATGCTCCTGTGGAGACGGAGTAGTAACAGACTCTGATTTAAGGGATTTATAAGCAGGGATTGGTTCATATAATTCTCATAATTATCCTGCAAGTGGGGAATGTTTACCATCCCCTACTGAAGCCAATGAGGAATGTGATGGATGGGACGGGTAAGCAGTTTGCCCGTTGTCACACAACTAGTGAGTGGCCACAGTGGAATTTAAATGTGGGGTGCCTGATGCTGGAGAGTTTGATTTTAACCATGGTGTTAGCTGGACTTTATATTACAGCCTCTTTTTACCTTTGATGTTTCTGTGTCAGGTCAAAACAATTTCTGCTGAATCTAAATTCCTTTTGCATGTATGTCATGGCATCGCCTATATTTTCCCTAAAACATTGGTTCATTAGTCATTCTGTCTTCTGTTCATTCTCCCTGCATTACTTCTTTAGCCTCTTTATAGACTATTAACTCTAACATCTTAAAAAAGGTCCAGCTTCTCTCTCACCGTGAAGTGGGCATCTTTAACTTGGTGTGGTCCCTTCCTCATTCCCTATGGGCGGTGAGTTCACTGCACTTGGGCTTTTGCCCTGACCCCCTTCTCTAGCTGTTCTTGATTGATCACCTCTGACTGCGAAGTTGGGATTTTCAGCCCTGCCAGACCATGGTCTGCAGGAGGTTGTACTCTCAGGGCTTCCGGGAACAGCTGTCACTACCTCCTGTCTGCATCCCTACCTCTCTGAATACTCCCTGCCTCTTCACCCTTCCCAGTATTGTATCCCCAAAGCTTCCATCAAGGGTTCCATTGCTTATTTTAGTAGTCGCTATGTGCCCAGAGAGTTTCTATTTTCAAGTAACAATTGGTGTCTGTACTTATGCATTTCCCAAATCTCAATGTAATGTGAGCAAAACTGAACATACTACCTCATTGTTGCAGGCCACACCCTGTTTCTGCTCCTCTTTCTGACTCCATACTTCCCATGTCTCCATTTGTCTGCCTTAGGACCTATTCAACAAGATGTATCTTGCCTAATAGATAACCCAGGTCATGCCTGTATGTAAAATGCTTCAGTAGCATCTTAACGGAAGACTGAAAGGCCCATAGCAAAGCAAGTGAACTATCCATCTATGTTTCCTGATTTTTCTTTACCCAAGCAGCCTAGCCATACTACAGTATTTGTTCTTCCAACAAGACTTGGCTTATATCAGCTCTGTGCCTTTGCACATTCCTTTTTCTCGATATGAAAAATTTTTAATCCTTCTCCAATCCTCAGAAACACACTCATATTTCATGACTCAGCTTAAATGTCACTTCCTAGGCAATGCTTTCGCTACCTCCTACACCAAATGAGTTGTTCTTCTTCCTTTAGTCTTTATTTGACTTACACTAATCACTTTACATTGCAATTAAATTTTTATATGCCTATTCTTGCAATGACGTGGCCTTTTCAAGAGAAGGGACTATGTCTAATTTATTACCAAATACTTGATGTCACTTACCTAGGAGGCTCTTAAAAAGAGTGTGTAGAGTGGTTTTAGTAGTCACATTAGTAAATGTAAAAAACTCACCTTCATAGAATACATGTTTAAAATACTTTGTACCAGGCAGTGCTCAAGACCCTGGGAAATGGAAAAGAACAGCACTGATAAAAATCACTGCCAGCATATGGAGCTTTGTATAGATGTACATAATGAATAAGATATAAATAAGCAGGGTACAAGTTCTGAGGCTGATAGATATTATAAGCAGCAAATGCATGAAAAAAAAAGGGTAGGGAGTGCCAGAGAGCAGGAAGATTACAATTTTCCTTAGGACTATTGATGAAACTCTCAATGGGAGGATGGCATTTGAGAAAGACCTAAATTATAGGAAGGAAGAATCTGTGAATATCAAGGATCTCTCTATACAGAGGGAAGAGCCAAGGTAGACGTAGGAACATGAGAGATACTGAGTCATAATTTTGAGATCATTATGGTAAGAAAGAAAGAATTGCTGGGTGAAGAAATATTAAAGGGAATGTATTAGGGAATAAGTTCAGAGAGGAAAAGAGGTTAGATTGCGAAGAGGTTTTACTCTGAGTGACATGGGAAGCCATTGAAAGACTGGCAGACAGTGAACTATTTATCAGAATTGAAAATGTTTATCTTATAATGCCAATATAAATAGTAACAACTGATAAATTTGTGTCATAGTAACAACTGATAAATTTGTGTCATTGATTTTGAAAGCAGCATTGGAAGTTCTTAATACCATGGCTCACTTTTATATTTTTGAGGACAGTAAAGATTCATGAAAATAAAAACCACACACTCATCACCAATAGCATGACAGTTGTGTAAACACCAAAGGGCAGGTGGGAAAAATGACCCTGCCCATAGCGGTGGACAGGAAGGCAAGAAAGCATGGCTGGGAGTGCCTGGCATTGCACTGGGATCACTAAACAGCTGTGCATTGGTCATGGTCCTTTTAAGTACTAGTTAACTTGGGAACAAGAGAGTATGTTATGCATGGAACTATCCATGTACTTATTCTAATTAGTTAGATGGGTGTTTCTTAAGAATTTTAGCACATTCTCAGATAAGTGTTTTGTTTGCTGGGCTTGTGTGTGTGTGTGTGTGTCTGAGTATTGCTTCCTCTTTGTTATACATCTGTTGGGAAGTGTGGGAAGTGATCATGTCAAGGATATTAGCATTCTTCTGCATGGATTGGTACAGAAATTATTCTGTTGCTTCTCTCTCCTCATTCCTCTTTGCAATTTCATAGTTACTTTGAGGTCACTTTTCTGGTAAGATAGAGGATATTGAGTTTCCTAGAATTGGGTGGATCGGCTTTTAGGAAATTCTGAAAGGAAAGGGCCTTTGAAAGACAAAAGGAAGCCAATCACACAGCCAACTTTATGGCAATCTGTGCTTTACAGAAAAAGATAAAGTTCCTATTTTCTAGGAAGAATGAAAAAAAGGAACTTGAATATTAATTTACTGGATTTCAGAGGTTTATCTTCATGTGAATATAAAAAATAGATCACAAAAATTTTCCTCACAGCTACAATTTTATTATTGTATAAATACATTCAAATATATACATTGTAGAGAATACATGTGCATATATATGCATACATATATGTGTATATGTATATATATATACATATATAAAAGATCTTGAGGGATTTCTACCCTAGTATGCTATAACTTAAATGAAATGTTTTTAAACTAATTAAAGACAAATAAATGAGTAAGGCAATATCAGCATTGTATGGGTCATACACAAATATGCATTCTAACAATAGCTGCATCCAACTTAATACTTTTCATCATAACTCACATGGATCAAAAGGCTAGATTTATATTTCTCAAGGTTTGATCCCTACTCTCTAGTGCCCTCATAGCGAAACCTAAGACAATCTTTGCATTGAATCTTCTGTTTAAAATGTTAGAATCACCTCTTTGTATTGGTGGGCACAGTATTAAAAGTTTATTTTAAAGTATTTATTTTTTAAAGATTTACTTTTATTTATTTGAAAGACAGAGTTACAGAGAGAAGTAGCGATACAGAGAGAGGTTTTCCATCCACTGGTTCACTCCCCAGATGGCTGCAATGGCCGGAGCAATGCCGGTCCGAAGCCGGGAGACAGGAGCTTCCTCCGGGTCTCCCACATGGGTGCAGAGGCCTGAGGTCTTGGGCCATCCTCCACTGCTATCCCAGGCCATAGCAGAGAGCTGGACAGGAAGTGGAGCAGCTGGGACTAGAATCATCGCCCATATGAGATGCCAGTGCTTCAGGCCTGGGCGTTGACCTGCTGCACCACAGCGCCGGCCTTGAGTATTTATTTTTTTGAAAGGCAGAGAGAAACAGACAGTTATCTGCTGGATCACTCCCCAAATGTCCACAACAGCCACAGCTGAGCCAGGACGAACCTGGGAATGAGCAATTCAATTCAGATCTCTCATTCTGGTGTCAGAAGCTCAACTGTTTGAGCCATTGTGGCCATCTCCCAAGTCTGAATTATCAGGAAGCTGGAATCAGGAGCTGGAGCCAGGAATCAAACCCAGCACTCATGTAGGATGTGAGTGTCTTAACTGTGAGGCTACACACTAATTATTTGAAAGGGGAAAATCATAAAAACTCAAGAAAGATGGTGGTTAAATTTCACATGCTGTTGTTTCTTTGACTATCATGGCCAGTACTCCTCAGTCTTTCTCCATTTGAGGGTACTTCAAAAAGTTCATGGAAAATGGAATTAAAGTAAAAATTTGTTTTGGTACACAGCATTTTTTTTTGAAATCCATTCATAGATTTTTTTCATAATATGCATTTCCGTGAACTTTTGGGAATTCTTTCACCAAAATTGCTCCTACAATATCAGTTCCACACTCTTGCTGAAGGGATGAAATGTTGAAGAAGAGTCGCCTGCTCAAACACATGCCAGCGTTATCATCTTCCCACCGTGTGTCTGTCCCTTCGACAAGCCCTTCCTGCAGCACAGCTTCTGTGTAGTTGTGGCTCTCCTTTTCTCCACTCTGCTTCCTTGTCTCAAATCTGCTTTCTACTTTCCAGGCAGCTAAGAAGTTGGTGGCCACACGAGACTACGCGGATAATAATCTGCAGCTTTCTCTCTTGATCATTGATTTCATCTCGATGATGGTTAATGGTTCTGATATTTGGAAATTAGGCCATGTCGTTCTATATTTAAAGTATACAGTAATGCTCTTTTTTAAGTTATAGAAAACATAATTCATGCATATGATTTTTCTTAACTTTAGAGTTTTCTTCTATGCTTGTATTTCTGCTTATGCCCTATGCTGTAAGTTATCATTTCTGCACTGGTTTTGTCAGCTGATAGAATAAAATGATAGAATAAACACAGATGGAATAACCCAGCAAACTCATTATAATATTAATAGGAAAGTTGGACCTTTTATTCCAGTTGGCACATGTGCTTGTCATATAATTTTATATTGAACAAATTTAATGTATGCATTTTTATGTGTAAGACTGTTCTCTATTCCTATTTAAAATACTTAAATACTGCATGATGCCAATAACGTTCCACAAAGGATACAGGACACAGAAAGCCTCCCATCCAAGCACATCTGAGAACCACCGCTCAGAGAGGTATTCTCTCGCCTTGATCCTTTCCCCTCCATTTGTAACTGTGTCTGACATGGACACACAGCCAGGAGTACATCCTGCAGAATCATTCAGGCATCCTCTGGATTTCTGTTTCTACTCCACATTGAGAAAGACCGAGCTGTTCCAAAACTACTTGGAAAACAAGCTATCTGCAAATTCCCCAGTAATCCTCAACTTGACCATTTGATTGAGTGCTCACCTAAAGGAACTGGTATCTGTTTACTGAGTACCTCTGCTGACACCACATTCTCAGTAGAGAGTAAAGATAACTGCAGATCTCTCCGGACATAGAGGGAAAGTTCAGATAAAACTGGGTTCTCAGCAGTACCTAATACATGAAGCCTTCAGGAGACATTTTTCAATTTCTTATCTGCAAAACATTCATGAGGGAAGCTTTTAGTTTGGCTAAAAGTGTGGGACAGGAACCTGTGCTCTTTTTTTCTTGAGAATTTAATGTATGTATGTTTACTCATAATTTACACATAAAATTATATGTTCTTATGAAGTACAGTGTGATATTTCAATGCATGTATACATCAGATTAGTTAGCATATCCATCACCTCAAACATTAATCACTTGTGTTGGGAACATTCAGAATCCCATCAGCTATTTTGAGACACACAATTAACTGTTCTCCATCAGTGACCTCACTGTGCTGCAAGTCATCACAAGTTAATCCTCCCACCCAACTGCACCCTCTACCCATCAGCCAGGCTCCTGCCTCTGTTCCCTCGTCCCCTTTCCAGTCTCTGGTAATCACAGTTCCACTCTACTTCTAAGAGATCAACTGTCTAAGCTTTCACCTGTAACTGGACATAGTTTCACTTAACACAATGTCCTCCCTGGTCATCTGTGTTGCTGCAAACAACAGGACTGCACCCTTTTTAATGGCTGAGTATTGTTCCATTGTGTTCAGGTAACCAGGAGCTCTTTACCTATTCATCTACCAACTGAGCCCCTAGGTTGTCTCCAAACTCTGGCTATTGTACAGGGAGCTGCAATAAACACAGGAGGACAGATATCTATTCGAAGTTCTGGCTTCCTTTTCTTTGGCTATATATACCCACAGTGGGATTGTTGGATCGTACGGCAGTTCTAGTGCTAGATTTTTGAGGAAGCTCCATACTGTTTTCCGTTCCTATCAGTGGTGCATGAGAGATCTCCCTTCTCCACATCCTCACCAGCATCTGTTGTCTTTGTGCTTTTTTTTTTTCCAGTTTTTTTTTTAACTTTTATTTAATGAATATAAATTTCCAAAGTACGGCTTATGGATTACAATGGCTTCCCCCCATATCGTCTTAGTGTTTTTTAAAAGCACACAGAAGAGTAGGCGTAGGTGTTTGGCCCAGTGGTTTAGAGGCTCACATGTCCCATATTGGAGTACCTGGGTTTAATAGGGCCATTGGCTCTGGATTCCAGTTTCCTGTTTATGCACATGGGGATGACTCAGGTTTCGTGGCTTTTACCACCCGTATGGAGACCTGGGTTGAGTTCATGGCTCTGGCTTTGGCCAGGCCAAATACCTGTAGTTTCAGACATTGCGAGAGAGAACTAATAAATGGAAGCTCTCTCCTGTCTGTCTCTTTTATTGCTTCTAAAATTAAAAAAATCAGGAAGTTCATTAAAAGCACCCTGGGGCATTCAAGTGGAAATACTTTCCAGCAGCACTATAGCCAATGTAAATATAAAGCAAGCCACACTTAAAATTTATAATTTTCTGATAACTGTATTCATAAGGTAAAAAATAAATGAAGAGCTGGTGTTGTGGTATATCAGGTTAGGCTGCAGCCTGTAATGCTAGCATCCCATGTTGGAATACCAGTCCCAGTCCTAGCTCCTCCACTTTGCATCCAGCTCTCTGACAATGCACCTGAGAAAGTAAGGGAAGAATGGCCTAAGTACCTGGGCCCCTGCCATCCATGTGGGACATCCAGATGGAGTTCTGAGCTCCTGGCTTTAGCGTGGCCTAGTCTCTGCCATTGTGGCCATTTGGAGAGTGAACCAGCAGACGGAAGATCTCGCTGTCTCTCCTTTTTTTTTTTACTCTCTCTCTGTCACTCTGCCTTTCAAATAAATAATATTTAAAAAATAAATAAAACAAGTGAATTAATTTTAAAATGTATATTACCTTTAACCCCACAGATTCAAAATGTTATTGTTTAATATTTAATCCATACAAAATTATTAATAAAATACTTTATATTATTCATAAAAATTTAACCTTCAACATTTGGTACATATTTTATAATTATAGTCCATCACTTCAGTTAAGACTGGCATCATTGGAAATGCTTACTAACGATGTGGAGCCAGTGACTTCTGTACTGGCCAATATTGTTTGAGAGAATGGCTTTCAAATTTCGTAAATAAGACTGCAATGTGGGGAGGAACAAATTCAATAATTTTACTCTGTCTTAATAAGAATATACTTTATTTTGAGTTATCATTTTCTTGGCACTAAGTTAAGTTCATGAAATGCATCATATTATAAAATTCATGTAGCAGGAATATATATGAGTTAGAGGTACTATTCTGTCTAGCTTTAGAGGTTGCTTTGCCCAAAGTCCAAGTGCAGGTAAGAGACAGAGTCGGTATGATTTCAGAGTGACCACGTCGACTACTTTTTCAAACACAACACTTATTTCCTGTACAATTAAATGAAATTAACGCTTCCTTCTATTGTTATAAACCTTAGATGTTTTAAAGAGATTGTGTGATATAAGTATACCATAAAATGGAATTCATTTTATATCAATAAATTAGTCTCTTATGATACCTAAACCATACCCCCAAATTGAAATAAACACATTTAGAATGGTATACTTGGGAAAACTGGATGTAAAAACAGTGTAATGAAAATGTTGGAGGCTAACATTATGGCTTAGTGGTAAAGTCGCCGCCTGCAATGCCAGCATCCCATATCTGTGCTAGTTCATGCCTGGCAGCTCCACTTCCCATCCAGCTCACTGCTATTGTGCCTGGGAAAGCAGAGGAAGATGGCCCAAGCACTTGACCCCCTGCCATCCATGTGAGAGACATTGAAGAAGCTCCTGGCTCCTGGCTTTGGCCTGGCCCAGCCTCAGCCATTGCAGCTATATGGGTAGTGAGCCAGTGGATGGACCATCTCTCTTTGACTCTGTCTCTTCCTCTCTCTGTGTAACTTTACCTTTCAAATAAACAAAAGAATGTTAAAGCTTTATATCAATAATGTTTTCTTAGCAACTTTAAATTTCTTAAGATTAGTGTGTTTTTTTCTTCCAAGGCAATAGGAAACATTATTATTATTATATTATAAAAAGACCTTTTACTGATTATTATTCATTATTTAAAATATATGAATGATGAAATAAGAAAATAAACAGGCCTAATGTGCATAAAATTGTAATAGCGGCAGCTTGTTAAGGGCAAAACTCCTAACAATCATAATTTTCTCAAAGAAGGTTATGTGTTGGAAGTTATTTATTCTTATTTTCCCTTGCTTCCTGAGCTCATGAAATGAATATCTTCATTTATTTTAGTTGTTAGTTGATTAAAAAACGACTCCCCTTGCTTTTAATATTGCTGAATATTTGAAGATCAATTGTACTATTAAATTAAAATAGTTTACCCCTAGAGGGTTTTCAGAGACCAAAGAAAATATTATTTTAAATAGAAAACATTACTCTTCTATTATTATTTGTTGGACTGGATTGCAATAGATCTTCAGATTAGGGAAGCAGTGCTTTGAAAATTTAAAGCCAGTTTTAAAATGTGGAATTAAACCAAACACATAATCAAACAAACATGTTATTTCTCTCAGTTATTATAAGCAGGATGAACTTCCTGGATTCTTATTTATCTATCATTAGAATGAATTTACATATAATCACAATGTTCCAAACTTGATTACTCACCCTAATGAGAAGGGCATAGACACATGGCAAACAACAATTTAAATAGATTATATTTGGCCTAAAATGGTTGTATTACTTTTTTTAAAAGATTTATTTATTTGAAAGTCAGATTTAGAGAGAGAGGGAGACAAAGAGAGATCTTCCTTCTCCTGGTTCACTCCCCAAATGACCAAAATGACCAGGGTTGGGCCAGGCCACAGCCCAGGAGCCAGGAACTTCATCTGGGTCTTCAAAGTGGGTGTCAAGTACCCAAACATGCGAGCCATGTTCTGCTGCTACTCCCAGGCCATTAGCAGAGAGCTAGATCTGAAGTCCAGCAGCCAGGACAAATCGGCCCTGATACGATAAGATTTCTTGGAAACATACTGGTATAGAGAAAGTCAAATCAGAGTTAAAATCTTTGGTAGCTGATTCACCACAGATACCACAATATGAATAATTAAAGATAAATTATTTTGAACATATACTGGACAGATAAAATCATCTACTTATATCCTGTATGTGAGATGAATATGGAGACTTAGGAATGTTTCTGATGTTGAGGGTACGTTCATTACCAAGTCAGTAAATCAGGGTTACACCAAGTACAGCTGTTACCTCATGGGTATAGCTGTCTAGTCAGAAGCAAGAAATATAATCCCAGAGTGCTCTGTTAGCCTGGGTTTTCAGGATCAGTTTTGTTTTTGATGTCAGTATTTCTCAAATCCCTTTTCATTAATGATGAAATAGGGTCTCAACTTCCTAAGCTACCATTTGGTAAAGGAAAGACAAAGATTATACTGTTCACATCCTAGTTGTTTGGTGTCTAAGATTTTTCTTAATTATTCTAAGTACTTATTTGCATTATGGTAAATGTACGCATTTTAAACATTAATTCCCTGCATAAACTTTACTGTTTAGAATGAACAGGAAACTGAGAAACAAGCAAAAAAAGAGTGCTGATACCAAATAAAGTTATGTAGGAAATAGCCAATATGTGTGTAGGAAATTTCACATAATTCACCACACCCAAGTCCTTATTGATTGAGGCCAGTTTATTTTCATTGAATCCATGAGTGTGTCAAAAGTATTCATTTATTTTCCCATGCTGAACTGGACTATTATAGCTAATTGGGATTCTAAAGATGAGACATTGGTAAGACATATGTATTCTGCTGTTAGTTGCCAAATTAGACCCAAATGTAAGGGAAATCTACATGACTCAGAGAAATTCTTTATCTGGGTCCATGAATTATATGCGTGGTTGTCATCTGAGACACTGACTTAGCCTAGTCACTATTTACAATGGCAGTGCAGTTAGCTTATGTTATAAACATGGGTCTGCATATGTCTTTTGCTAAAGAATTCAGGTCAATGTGGAGTATTTTAGACAATTTCTACACAAAATTTTTAAATGTGTGCTTTGTGCATACATTGACACAAAGGAGCAATTTTCCAAAGCATCAATGAGCCATCTTTGTATCCAATTGTAAGTAAAGATTCAAGAATATAGTAGTATAAAGTGTTTATATTTTATAATTTACTCTAACATGTTCATTTATGCAACAGAACCTAGTCAATATTTGCATATTATTTAAAGATGTAAGAGTAAATGTTACTGTGAAGTCTGGAAAGAAATGAAGTGTGTAAATGAAATTAACTTTGAGACATCAGCCTTAGGTTTCGCATCCTCGGAGGAGGATTGTGGTCAAATTCTACTAAGTGTATACATTTGACCTGATTGAGCTTCATCTTATCCTTCTTGAAGCCCACTTGGCAATGTCCTTTGCAATTAGGACGTGGTCACTTAAGGAAAAGGAGAGTAGGACTTCTGAAACTTAGCATGGATTTGGGTACCTGTGTCCAAGTAACAAGTGAACTGGCACTAGTGAAGCAGTGTCTCATTTCCTGCACATTGTCCCTGAATACTACCCAGAATGATAAACTTAAAGTCACCATGCTGAATACCCAACTTGAAAAAAGCTCTCTTATCTTGAGATACAGGTGCCATTTGGCTACCTAGAATCTAAGAGCGGAAAAAAAAAAAAAAGCATGAATTTATACTTGTGCATGATATTCACAGCTTTCTGACCTGGAATGGAGGTCATAGGCTGTTCTCACAGATTTTTATTTCTTAAGGTTCTGGAATATAAATGTTTATTTGTATGTGCTGGAGCATTTAGGTACTATTACAACCTCCCATGTAAACTTCTGCTCTTACACATTTTCTACTTTTGCTTGTATTTCTAGGGAAGATACTAGAGTGGACAAATGCTCTATAGGCCAAGAGAATGCTTTTATTTATTATAACAGTTATATATCCCAGAGTTTTCAGTAACTTAACATTGAATGTCCAACTGTAAAATCTAATATGTAAAAGAAGAAATGTATACATGTGTGTACACGTATTTATTTGCAAATTCTACATAATTTTTAAACCCTTTGCTGTGTTCTCTGGTGAGAGTGTGAGGTGTGCAGGTGGGTAGGAAGTGGGGAGTTTTAATAGTTGAGAGAGTTAAGAAGGTACCAGAGGAGTTGAGGCAATAGTGACTCAGATATTTGGGTTGATTAATCCCTCACCTGTTGTTAGTGGTTTACTGGGAAGGTGTCTGTTCCATTGAGGCAGTGTGTCTGTCAAAGGGGTGGGTCAATTATCTAACCTGCATATTTATAATTGGGAGGGAGAGGGAGGAGCCAAATTCCTTTGGGACAGAGAAAGGAACCAAATGACGCCTGTAAAGAGACACTAGTGGGCTTAGAGAAGACGTCACAAGAAAGAAAGGCTGGGGAATCAGTACCAGTGGGACCTTTTGCTTTACATGTCGCATAAAAAGAAACTGATTCTCATGGAAAGTCTGCCTTGTGTTTTAAGAGATCTAATATTACAACCATTAAGAAATTAAGGAGACAGTTTATAAACAATTGTGAAATATGCAATAAAAATTCAACTTTTTTTGTAAAAATTCACTTACAAAATGATTTGAACTAATAAGATTTGTGATGTTCAAAGTGACAGTGATACATACTTTAGAATTTTAATTTTGGGATAAGTGAATTGATGTGAAACAAAACACAGGTTTTTAAAAGCTTCTCAACTGAGATATCGGTGCATTTATAAACTTCATGAGATAATGTGTTGTATGGCCGGCGCGGCTCACTAGGCTAATCCTCCACCTGCGGTGCCAGCACCCTGGGTTCTAGTCCCGGTTGGGGTGCCGGATTCTGTCCCGGTTGCTCCTCTTCCAGTCCAGCTCTCTGCTGTGGCCAGGGAGTGCAGTGGAGGATGGCCCAAGTACTTGGGCCCTGCATCCCATGGGAGACCAGGAGAAGCACCTGGCTCCTGGCTTCGGATTGGCGAAGCTTGCCGGCCGCAACATGCCGGCAATAGCGGCCACTTGGGGGGTGAACCAATGGAAAAAGGAAGACTTTTCTCTCTGTCTCTCTCTCTCACTGTCTAACTCAGCCTGTTCAAAAAAAAAAAAAAAAAAAAAAGATAATGTGTTGTTTGTAGAATTACTGTATTGTATTATATAAAATTTCAGATATCAAGTGTATGCACACACACATTTGCATATGCAGACACAAGGGTACTTCAAGAATTCATGAAAATGGAATTAAAACGTAAGTTTATTTTAGTGCAAACATTTTTGAAAAATGTGAAAATGTGCATAGTTTTTTCATAATATGTATTTTGTGTACTTTCTGAAACCTCTGTGTGTGTATGTAGGGTGCATTGATATAAAGAAAAGGAAGAAAATCTCTTCAATATTTTTTAAATAGTTTTGATAGAAAATCAACCAAAAAGGATTTTTTTGGAATGTTTTATCTAATTCACTTGTATTCTAATTATTACCATTGCCATCACCTACCCTTCAAATTGAAACATTTTGGAATTAATCAATGTAATTTTCTTTCAAGTACAAGTAAATGCATAAAGTGTACCATACATTAGTTTACAATATGGATCTGCAACTGTGAAAGAATTATACATGAAAATGTTTATTCCTATGAAATAAGTTATTTTAAAAATATTTGTTGGGTGGGTGTGACCTGTAATACATTGTCATTGGCATAAATCTGCCTCTGTCACTTTTTTGGTCCTACCATATTAAATTTTAAAGTTAGGAGTGGGTTGTAAATAATGTAGCCATTAGAAATTCCCGTGGTAGTAACATGTGGTTAAGGAAGTCTTATTATTATCCTGGCTTTGAACAGCTATGCTCAGCATGGTCACACATTTACGGATGAAATAACAAGATAACGAATTTGTTAAAAGAAAAAGATAAAAAATACTTCCTGAATATGTAGTCTTTGTTCAATATCAGTAATCAGGTAAGAATTAACAGTCTGCAGTCATCCACTTTAAACTATGATCTAATCGGAACTCAAGAGCTAAATAAGAACACGGGTGATGAGCCCTTAGTTAGTGGAACCCCGAGGGAAAACGCCAGTGCTCCAGGAAGTGATGCTAATGATTCATCAAGTGGTAAACTCGCCTCTGAGAAAGTAGTAAATGGGCAGCTTCACAACACAGGGTGGTGTCTGTTTTATCTTCCAGCCAACCTGAATTTTGCTAGCAGAAGTTCAAGGTACATTTTTTTAAAAAGGACAAAGGCAGTAACAAGAACTGTGAATGTTTGTTCATAAAAAACATAGGTTGATGGAAATGTTCCTTTCATTTGGGCTACAAATTTTTATTAGTTCTGCCAACAATCAGGAAACCCTTAGTCTCTCAGAGGTACTGAGTGAAAAAGAGTTTTAGAATTTAAGTAAAAGAGCAAAATCAGATCTTGCTAAGTAAGACAGCATGTGGTGTCTACCTTGCAATTTAGAATGCTGAACTGGACACTTGAGAGAATTAAACTTTTCAGAAAAATCTTCCTATAGCACATCTACTGAAAAATAAAAGCACCAAGAGCAGAGAAAATGCAGGGCTTGTTGCAGTAAAACCATTAAAGAAACTGGCAAGATCCCAATATTATTAACTCACCTCCTATCCTTGATTATTATAGCCTTATCAGTTGAAAATAATATCCACTTTTGCTTTGTTGAAGAAGATTATTTACTAATCTTTTGTTATTTTAAGGTGTATAAGTTTTTAAAATATTTTAAAATTTATTTTCATTTATATATGAATGGCAATGGGAAGAGACAGAGAGTGATCTTCCACCTGCTCTTTCACTCCCTAAAGATGCACAGTAGCCAGGGCTGTGCCAGGCTGAAGCTGGGAGCCTGAAACTCATTCTGGCTCTCCCACCCTGGAGGTAGGGACTCTCAAGTACTTGAGCTATTACTTACTGCCTCACAGGATGTACATTAGAAGGAAGCTGGAGCTGGAAGCAGAGCTGGGACTTACACTCAACCATTGTGATGTGGAACATTTTACTCTGTTTTTGGATAAAGTGTTCTTGGTCTCTATAAATATATG
The DNA here is from genome assembly GCF_964237555.1 of Oryctolagus cuniculus. Taxonomy (NCBI): domain Eukaryota; kingdom Metazoa; phylum Chordata; class Mammalia; order Lagomorpha; family Leporidae; genus Oryctolagus; species Oryctolagus cuniculus. Next base: position 25,394,738 of record NC_091433.1, read on the forward strand.
GCTGCTGTTGGAATAATTCCATTGCCATGCATCAAGCAATTGATGAGCCTTTAAAGATTGACCAATTCTCTTATTCAACTCCAATTCATGGTTTAATTCAACAATCAAATATGCATTTGTCTAGTCTACTGAATATGAAAAGCAGCATGCTTTCGTCTCTAACTTTCATTTGCTTATTACTGTAAATGTCAGAGTTTCTGCAAATGGGTAACGTGATATCACCAAAGAAGGTCAGGTAATAGCTTCAGCTGTGAAGCAGTCCCTGCCTTTTCCGCTTCCTCAGGAAGCTCCATTGGCTCAAGAGATAGGAACAGGAAGTCCTCAGGAGCTCCAGGTCTGAGATTAAGTCCCTCTAATTCAGTCACACTAAAGCAAGAAATTGGAACCAATAAATATTGTAACTGAGTGAAAGTTTAAGAGCATAAGTTTTTGGCCGGTGCTGCGGCTCACTAGGCTAATCCTCTGCCTGTGGCGCTGGCACCCCGGGTTCTAGTCCCGGCTGGGGCGCGGGATTCTGTCCTGGTTGCTCCTCTTCTAGTCCAGCTCTCTGCTGTGGCCCGGGAGGGCAGTGGAGGATGGCCCAAGTGCTTGGGCCCTGCACCCGCATGGAGACCTGGAAGAAGCTCCTGGCTCCTGGCTTCGGATAGGCGCAGCACCGGCCACAGCGCACTGGCCATAGCGGCCATTTGGGGGGTGAACCAACGGAAAGGAAGACCTTTCTCTCTGTCTCTCTCTTTCACTGTCTAACTCTGCCTGTCAAAAAAAAAAAAAAAAAAAAGAAGAGCATAAGTTGTCAAGTTATTCTTTGAAAACACTCATGCTGTTTATATTGCCAATTGATTCATTTATTCAAGTGCTAGTGTATAGATAGGCTGAAAGACAGAATTTCTACCTTATCCATGGCTTGATTTTCAATTTCTGTTATTCTGCTATTTCCCAGGTATCTTTTTTTTAAAGATCTATTTACTTATTTGAAAGAATAATACAGAGAGAGAGGAAAGGCAGAGAGGTCTCCCATCTGCTGGTTCATTCCCCAGTTGGCTGCAACAGCCAGAGCTGCACCGATCTGAAGCCAGGAGCCAGGAGCTTCTTCGAGGTCTCTCATGTGAGTGCAAAGGCCTGTGGACTTGGACCATCTTCCACTGCTTTCCCAGGCCATAGCAGAGAGCAGGATCGGAAGTGGAGCAACCAGGACTCAAACCGGAGACCATATGGGATGCCGGCACTGCAGGCATTGGGTTTACCTGCTACACCACAGTGCCGGCCCCTCCCATATATCTTTAAAATCAACCTGAAACCTTTCTTAGAAAGTCTTATGTTGAGCGACATAACAGGTATGGACAAACAAGTGATGATATTTGTTGTGAAAGCAACGTGAAAGGAAGTATTATTTTAAACTAAGTTCCCTAAATGCAGTGTCAGGAATGAAATGAAGTTTTAGAGATGGTGATAATTTCAGGTGGCTTTAGAAAATGTAGAATTTTTACAGCTGAATCAATTTAATATTGATTAGCAATGATTGCGTTTCCATCCCCATACATTATTTAAAACAATTAAATGTGCTGAGGAACATGGATCAGGGTCAAATAAACGTTTTCATAGCAATTATTGGCAGACTTTCCTTTCTGATAAATTTCCTGCAAAGAGGAACGTACTTTGTTCCTAGTTAAGTATAGATGAATTGGGTAGTGAGCTTCCCTATGCTTTTTGAGAAGCCACTTGCAGAGCAGCAGGCTCGTAGGCACCAGGACTTGCAGCACACACAGCTAGTGTAGAGCCACATCTGCCTGCCAACCCCGCTGACTTGGCTGCAGACAAGCCCCCTCAGGCCCTGCTGCCAGATCAGGTGTGGAGATACTGCAGAGCTGTCACTCCGCATGGTTTCCTGCAAGTCAGCTATCTCCTTCCCATCTGTGTTGAGATTCTTTCATGGCTTTTTTTTTTTTCACTGCGTGCCTGGCACGTATATATTTCTGTGATAAGCCTCAGTTCAGCTTTAAGAATTGCTTTCTCGGGTCCATGGTCAAAGTGAAAATGCTCCATGTATGTATCTCCCCTTTAATTGTGCTTGCTATTGTTACTCAATTGGTAACTTTGAGATATTTCTGTTGTAAGATACACCCTATCATGCATATTAGCGTACATTTATATATTGCCTGTGTGATTTTAAGGTTCTTGATCCATTAAAATCCACCATATTGAAGTTTTGCTTGCTTTAACGTTTAAATAACTGAAAATGAGATTACATAAATATATAATGTCATTTTTTCACATTACTTTTATTTACATAATTCTATGAAGCTGAGCAGTCACACTGTTCATCAGCCTTGATTTTTTCAATGAGTATTTATTTATATGGCTTTATTGTTGATATTCTAGTGAATCACCCTGCAAAGTCAAGGATAGATGCCATTGGTGATATATTTAGTTCATATATTTTTTCTATAGCTAAAACTTGATTATTTGTGCTTTGCATCATTAATTGGTATTTTCAGCTATATTCTTGATTATGCAGCTAAAATTTAGCCTGAAGTATCCAATCCTGAAAACTTATACTTACACAACACCCATTGAATTTATTAAGAGTGGTGTACTCCTAACGGCTGCTGGAGCAGGCTCAGTGGGTATTCCGAGTTGAAAAATGAAAGGGCGGATGATTGAAGTACACGATGCTCTGATTAGAGGGCCATGAACAGCTTCCTCCACTTGTAGATTAACATCATTTCATGCTCTGTTTTCAAACAAGCAATATCTTTTCTAAAAGTAGATCCCACAGATATTGCTAATGCACCAAGTTCCAGTTGTCCTCGCTTGAAATAGTGCATCAGGTTTTCTGTTCCTGCAAGGAATAAATCATTATTGCTTTCATGTATTTTGGCAGATTTCCTCAGTTATGGGAATGTGGCCTGAAATGGTTTATGACTTCCTGCTTCTAAACAATAAGAAATGGCTTGGGTGTCTTGGCTCAGTTACCCAATGTGTTTGTTATGGAAACTGTTTGGACTGAAGTAAATGGAAAGAGAAATATGAGACTCAGGTGGGAATAAAATGCTTACCCATTTCTGCCTTTATAGGTTCATTCACGCCAGGAACTCTAATTGCGTATCTACATCGTTCTCGCCACTCTTAGAAGTTCCACTATCATCATAGGTTTACTATGTGGTCAGATGATTATCAGCTAGCTATCTGTCAAAATCTGTGTTAACGCAGGAATAGAATGAAGCTGTATCAAGGAAAAACTGAAAAGTTGAGCAAATGGATCATTAAGTAATTATCACGAGGTTCCATCTGGCATAGCTGAAGTTACCTAAGAAACCAAATTTTGATCGGGGGATCATACTTCATTGTATTTAAAAAATAATCAGTATCCTCTACATGATTTATTGTCAAAGAAACTATGCAAGATATATGCTTCCTTTATATAACTATATTCTTCCACGAGAGAACACCTCAAGTGAGCAGGCGACTTAGGTCTGAGCTATGACAGTGAAATTGTAAACACTAAATTGGATCTTCTCGGTTCTGGGAAGATCATGTCCTACAATTTCTTTCAATTTGCTGCTAACATTTTATTGAGGAAATGTTACCTGAGTGTTCTAAACAGGAAATGTGTGTTCTTTGATCTTTGTGGTCACCAGATGGAACTATGCATACTCTTCAACCTTTCTTGTTCTTAATCTATATTTCTTACTTTAGCAAATAGATAATTTTGTCCTAGCTACATAAAAATGACCACAGTTGAACAGGTCTAGATCTGAAAAATGACTATTGTTAAATCAGGATTATAGGGAAACCCAGGAGTTTTCCCTCATTGTCAACAAAACAAAACAAGACCATACACATAAGCCCTCACATTCTGGGACTTCATCCAAAAGCATTTAGCAATTTGGCTGTTCCCAGCTTCAGGAAGCCCATAATTTGAATCAAGGATCTGTGTAGCATGATGCAGGGAGAAGATCCTACTATTCACTAAACAGTCAGGGTGGGTTTAGTTGGTCAGTTCTGTTTCTCTGGCATCTTAAATCTGTGTTTTCTTCCTAAAGCTATTTGCTGTTTACAGACGGGGAAATTTCTGCACATAAATGTGATTTTCATTTGCCTTTATTTTACAAGAAGATACTCAGATTAAAAATTCCAGGAAAATATGTTATATCCTGAGGGTTTTAACTAATCTTAAATTTCTTTTAATGATTTCAGACTCTGGAAATCATAAATAGTACTATTTTTTGTAGTTTTTGATTATATAAGACTTTTTGTTTCATAAATTGCCTTATGAAATTTAAACACAGATTTACAGAGCTAACGTAAACTGACAGAAACAGAAGGGAATTTGGTGGGCTTTTTCTGAAAAGTGTTCATAGATTCAGATTTTTCAATAATCAACTTGATGTCATATTTTAATGATAAAACTAAAATGAATGTATGCTTCTGTTGGGGTCTTAAGCCTGAGGCTAGCTCCTGACCAGCAAGGACAGTACAAGCACTCCCTGACAAGGCGAACAGGAAAGGTAAGGTCGACGGGTCAAGAACACAACAAGCACCCATGAGTTCTGTCAAAGAAGGAACTACTTTATTGAGGAAGTGTACAGGCTTATAACACAAAAGACATGCACAGTAGGGAACCAATCAGCAAAAAGGTCATGCAGGCGTGGGTGGATCACGCACAGGGGCATCTTAAGCAAAGTATAGGGATCACGCACTGTCCACGTGTCCAGAACCAAAGTAGCCCTATCCCTGCTGGTGGTCTGATCTTAGGTAGCTTAACTGCAGCAGCCGCAGACACGCCCCTCGAACATCTGCCAGGCGCCATATTGAAATGGAGATTTTAGGCAATGCCCAACATTTTTCATTAGCACTCTTTGGTTTCTGATAAAAGAAGTTAGCTCTGGATATATTGTGCTGTCATGAGACCTAATTTTCAGAAGTGGTTTGAACACTTAGGGTTATTTTCTGTCTCTCTCGTGCACACTCCTGCTTTTGCTCTGTGTGTTCGTGTGCATGTGTGTGCACACACTTCCGTCTCTCATCTTTCTGTATCTGCTTCTTTCTTCTTACACTGAAGATGATTTTTAACCTATTTTTTTTACCCTAGGAATAAACTGTACATGACAACTTGGTAGTTGCTGAATTTGTGAGTTGCGTACTTATCTGCCTACAAACTGGTACACTGCTTGAATTGAGCTGACATTTCCTTCCAACAGCCCTGTGCAGGATAGATTAGCATGAGGCAGAAAAATGCTGAGGGACTACCTCTTTGGCAAGACAGGGATTTTACAGAAAAGAAGATATAGATAGATACTTTCGCGTGATAATAACAATGGTAATGATAAATTAGCACTAAACTGTGTGCCTGAGATCGTGCTAAGCATTGTGCTTGTGTCATCCCCCGTAAATAACTACTAGTAAAACATTGTCACTTTTAAAATGCATTAGCTTCTTAATACTAACCTTTTGCTTATCAGATAAGTGCTGTGATTTCCATTTTATATGGAAGAAATTCTTGCTTTCAGCAAGAGCCTTTTATACTTAAAGGCTGTCTCCTTTCTGAAGAGTGTCAGTTACAATACAGAAGGCATGATCAGACCAAAGACACCTACATTCTCAAATAATGTAATATCAAGGAAGCCTCACAATCATAAACATTTTTCTTTTTATTTGTTTATTTATTTATTGTTTAACCTTCTCCCTGTTGTGTCCCTAACCAAATGTATAACTTAGGAATGCACTCAGCTGCAAGTAATGAATTCACCACCATTGGGGGTGGGTGAGGGGGTAATTTCCTTTCTAATAAGATGCTATATATCATCAGCGGTGTAATTATTATTTTTATATGCAGAGAGATTTAATTAAAACAGGATCCTCTTCTTTCTACTGTAGTGTAACTGAAAGTAGCAGCTCAACCTTGGTACAACAGGCTTCTACAGCCTCCCGTGATGGTTTACTTTCCTAGTGCCTTTTCAGCATTTTCTTAGCTCAGTTGAATGGCTCCAATTTCTTTTTAACTCTCTAAATAGGACCGCTTCCCATCTTTTCTCTGACCTCCAGAGCCCCTTTCATTGATTTCTTCTGAGTTCTTGTCTCTAGAGATACCTAAGAGGGTATATACCTACATATTCCCAAGAGGACACCTGGGACCCAGCATGTTCTCTCTGCATCCTTCCTTTGCTTTTAAGGATGAGACAAGAGAGACCTGGAGAGGCAAAGTTATATAGTAGGTTAGTGAACCAAAACTGCCCATGCCTTCTAACTCGCAGACCTGTTTTTTTTTTTTTTTTAAGCATTACTATATAATAAGTCTTTGTATTTATAAATGTTAAAATTTGGCAGCAACATAAAACCATTGATATATAAACTGTTTACTACAGGAGAACATTTTTGAAATCTATTACCTATCTTCCACAGAATGGGGGCTGGCACTGTGGCACCATGGGCTAAGTTGCCACTTGGGACACCAGCATCCCATATTGGTGTCCACTTCAAGTCCACTTCTGCTCTAGCATCCTGTTGATGGAGAAGATGGCCCAAATACTCAGGCCTCTGCCAGCCTTGTGGGAGACCTGGATGGAATTCCCTACGCCTGGCTTCAGCCTTATCCAACTCTATTTGTTGTGGCCTTTCGGGGAGTGAACCAACAGATGGGAGATGTCTATCTCTCATTCTCTCTCTGTCATTATGCCTTTCAAATAAATGAATAAATGTTAAAAATTCCACAGTATGCTACAAATTAACTAATATAGGAGGCATTCTCTATTCATTCAAATCAGCAGGTATTTATTTAGTGTCTGCATTGTGCTTGACACTGACTGCAAAAGCCAGGGATACCCATGTGGGTGACAGGAATCCAAGTGCTTGAGCCATTGCTATTGCTTCCCAGGATCTGCACTGGTGAGAGATTGGAGTATGGAACTTCAGCCTCAGGTTAAACCCAGGCCTCTAAAGTGGGATGTGGGTATATTAACCACTAGGCTAAATGACTATTCCCTCATTGATAGTATTTCTTAGTCTGGAGACTGGACTAATTCAAATACTTTTAAAATTTATAAGATGTCCCTTTTGTAGAGATCTAAAAATGGGTATAGATTTAAATGTAAATGTATTGGACTGAATTCTAACAATTCTCACTTCCTCTACCTTTATGCCTTTGTTTTATTGAATTTAACTTGAATGAAATATTTTATTTGTCTAAGTCTATTTCTGTCTAGTAAGGAAGCTGAAATTGATCATGCCTTGACTTTGTGGGCCATCAGAGAACCATGACATTCCAGCGTATTGATTTTGTGGTGTTAAAGGGTGACAGATCTAGTGTTAAAGTGCCGAGAGAGAATTGGGTTTCAGATTGTACACCATAAGCAGTCTTGGCTTTTGCTGAGACATGACTAGCTTTTTAAAGTAATGGAAAGAATTTTAAGTCTTAGGTAATTTTTACTGCTTAATCTTGGAAAGATTAATTTCAACCAGAATTGTGTAATCATGCATAGAGGAGAAAAAGTTCCACAAATGATGAATATATATTTATTATATACCTAACTGTATACAACCTGGAATGTGTATGTGTGTGTGTGTGTGTGTGTATCCAGAAAGCATACTCCATATTAAGACTACTGTATAATATTTCAAGGCAATATGAATGCAGATTTCCAAAAGCATATTTGTTTTCATATTTGGGATTTTGCTGTTTTTCACATCATTCATTCTTGCAGTCATAATTTTGAATTTTGTTTCTGTTGTACTTCCTCTCATTCAAGTACTGTAGGATATGAATTATCGTCCCCACTATTCAGAAAGGCCAGAGGTCGACAAGTGTAATGCTTGGTGATTTTTTTGTTACCCACTGGGACATAAAATGTTGACAAGTACATTATAATAGCTACTCTAGACAAGACCTGAGGAGCAGTAACTGTGGTCATCTTTCATTGTCCTGTTTTCCTCTGGATTTGTTCTTTTAAATTTAATGACCTTTAGTGAATGTATTGAAAATAAAGTTTTGATTATATGATTATTGTGCATAAAACTCTACTGAGCTAAGTCCAAGTGTATCTTTGGAAACGAATCAGAGGTATACTCAATTCATTGACATAAGCCAATCCATCTTAGTCATCTTTTAATTTATTTCCACATGTTTCTCCAAATTCCCGTTCTTGAATAAGACTCTGACCTGTAAAGAAGAGGAGAATGTGTTTTATAATGTATGTTTGTTCTGTTTTCTAACAACATAAGTATTTTGCTTAAGCAGATTTGCTAAGAAGTGACAGCTTTGAAAAATTGGACACAGGAGCCGCTGGAAGCATTTCAGTTCCAAGCAATCTAAGTAGTGCAGAAGGGAAAATGAAATATCACCGTGTTTTAAAGATGACAGTTTTGTCAAAGATTCCCTTCCACTCTTTGGTTTACAACAAATGGAGTAAATCAAGTATATATCTGCTCCAAATACGCATGTGCACTCACCAAAGAAGCACTCTTTCCTAAGTGTCTGCTCAGAGACAACCAATACACAGTTTTTGTTGGAAAAAAATGTATCAGATTGAGAAGACTGTCATTTTCTTAACTTAATTTTCAGTTGACATATTTTAGGTCATGAGATTTGATAAGAACATGGTAGTTCCAGTAAGAACAGAGCAAAACCTATAGCTTTATATATGAGTACATAATTATGTACACATATCAGTTGTTCTTCAGAAATGCAGTGATTATTTTTATATGTGGAGAGATTTCATTAAAAACCTTAGTTTAGATGCTAAACTTCATAGATTTATTAAAAATCAAAATCATGTTCTCTGCTTGAAAAGTATTAGGCTACATTTGAAATGGAATAGCAAGTTTGACAAAGTCTGCTTTTAAGAATAATTTTATCACTAATTGGAGAGGCAGTGGAGTGTAGCCTAGTTAAGAGCACAGAGACTGGGGTGAGACTTCCTGAGCTTAAAATTCCATAGCTGCCATTTTTTTTAGATCTGTGATTTGGGGCAAGTTAATCTCTCAGTTCCTGAGTCCCTTCCTTGTTAAATGTGATTACTCATAGTGTCTGCTTCCTGGTGACCTTGTGATTTAGCCTGAGAGCTCATAAATACTCAACAGAGTGTTAGTTATTATCACTCATTGAAAATTCTTAATATGCTATGAGGCCAAGAATAACAGTATTTTGTTTTTGTTTGCTTGTTTTGATTTTTTCCTTCAGCGGGGGCGGGCATTGTGGCACAGTATGTTAAATGCTGCTTGGGACACCCACATGCGATATTGGAATGCCGGAAATCAGGTCCTGCCCCATTTTCTGTCCTGCGTCCTGTTAATGTGGCTGAGAGGCAGCAGAGAATGACTCAAGTACCTGGGTCCCTGCCATCTATGTGGGGAGACTGAATGGAGCTCCAGCTCTTGGCTTCCGCCTGGCCCAAGCCTGATTGTTTACATATTTGGAAGTGAACCATTGGATAGAAGATACAGCATTCTTGATCTCTCTCTTGGCCTACGGTTCAAACACATCTTTTTAAAAAGTAATTTAGAGGATAAATTAAGAGCTGAAAAATTTCAGGAATTCTCTAATACATAGATTAAGTTTCTTTCAGGGGCCGGCGCCGTGGCTCAACAGGCTAATCCTCCGCCTTGCGGCGCCGGCACACCAGGTTCTAGTCCCAGTCGGGGTGCCGGATTCTGTCCTGGTTGCCCCTCTTCCAGGCCAGCTCTCTGCTGTGGCCTGGGAGTGCAGTGGAGGATGGCCCAAGTGCTTGGGCCCTGCATCCCATGGGAGACCAGGAGAAACACCTGGCTCCTGCCTTCGTATCAGCGCGATGCGCTGGCCACAATGGCCATTGGAGGGTGAACCAACGACAAAGGAAGACCTTTCTCTCTGTCTCTCACTGTCCACTCTGCCTGTCAAAAAGATAAAATAAACAACAACAAAAAAAGTCTTGAGATTTAAAAGTTCTCTCCAATTTAAAAAAAAAAAGTTTCTTTCAGGACAGTGTTAAATGAGTGATGATCACATCTTTTTTGCAAAGGAAGCATTCGTTGTTGATCATTTATCATTTATTATAGAATATTCTGTAGTGTACCAGTTTACTGATTTCAGGTTCATGGGTTCTTCTCAAATTTTATTCTGTGGCTGTTAGAGAAAGCCGTGTCATATAAGTGCTTGTATGTTTTAGTTATAATTGGTTCTCACTCACCTTTAGCAAGAATGGTTATGTTCTGCTACTTTATGGACTACGTTGCATTTATTCATTCTCTGCTCACTTGTGTGCTTAATTTGCCTCTTATTAAGGTGATACCTGGTAGTGTAACTTTATCTAGACTGTAACATAAATCTGTCCTATAAAATGATTGATTCATTATGGTATACATTCTTAAAAGTCTTATACCATGATCTATTTGTAACACATACTTTCTTTAGAGCCAATCAGCGTTTCATATGAATAGGACTGTCATTTTTATATATGGTACGATTCTTGGCATAGTTTGGCTCTGAGCCATATTGTTATCTGTCCTTCTAGCTCTTTAGAAACATTGACTTATTTCATTGCATTAGTGCAGGCTTAATATTATTTCATGTCCAAGGTGACAAAGGTCATTTCATTAGGTATTTCATTCGCCTTTCTTCCCTGCAATCTTCTGGTATCTTATACTAAGTATCATTAAAAAAAAAAAAAAAAAAAAAAAAGTTCTGCTTCCATTAACAAAAAGCAAGCAGAGAACAAAAAGCCAATTATTTGCAGCACATAAAATCCTTATGATAATTTGGTAGATTTTAATTAAACTAATACATCACACTGTACTTATAAGAGAAAGAAGCAAAAGAGAAGCAAATAATCTCCTTTATCTGGTGAGTAGCACCATGTTGCTTTGTGATTAAGTGCTTTACGACGTGTGACCTATCTGAGAGTGTAACACTTGCTGTCTTCTTCATACCATAGGCATATTTTAAAATTCTATGCAATATTGACTGGGACTTCTCCCCTCAGCTTGAAATGATGAAATACAAAGTTTGACATAAAGTAATTATTATTAATTTCTTACGAGCTTTCAAGATATTCAAAAATAAAAATGATTCTTCAAATTCATCCCACACAGAAATGTTTTTTATTACAAATAATATTATTTTGGCATTTAACATATTTTGTTGTATTTTTTGCATTGCCATTTGCTCTTTTTTTGATGAGCCAACTGAAATTAATACAAAATCTATGTAACCTATATATCTTCCATGAGTTTCATCATTGGATATACTAGAATTATAAATATTTGTTCTTTATTTAAATAACCTCATCCCTAAGTCTTCAACTTTTTTTTGAGATGTACTTCTCATAATTTAATGGAAATTTAGTTTTAGTCTGAGGCTTGCAGAATTATATTGTGCGTGCCCTTACCTCTCTGGCCTTAGAATTTAAGCATTACTAAAATGAATAATTTTGTAGAGGATGACTCTAGATGGATTCGTTACATGAAATCATATTTATACAGTAGTTATTAGCGTCATGTCTTTCGGGATACTAAAATCAATACTTATATACATTAATATCAATCCATAAATCAATGTCTAATATTTACACAGGTGTTTATGAAATTTCTATAAATTTTGAAAAGCATAGATTTTTGAAGCTGGTAAACCAAAAACTACAATAAAAGATATTTATATTCAACTTAGAAATGCATGTATTATTAAGCAAAGGGACCACATATTCACTTTGCCAATCTGTACTATTTTAACGTAACTGTAATAAGGAGGAATCTGTTTGCTTGAATTTGCAAATTTTGTCCTATTACATATTTACATTTTCAAGTTTCAATAATTCTTGGACATTTGCTTTCTTTGCTTGTTGGTAAATCAAACTCTTAGTGGGTTTATTCATCACCTGGAAACAATTTGTCTTCTGTCCCCCACCCCCTAGCTGTTCAGAGCTCCCCAAGTAGCATTCAATTTTTGGAGCACATGATTGCAATTTCTGTGACATTTAAGGACAGCTGAGCTTGCTATTCACTTCGTCTTCTCATTAACATCTAGTCCCTGTTTCTCTCAGGCAGCTTATTGCTTTGGCACATGAATATTAGCCAATGCTGCTTCTGTTTTCAGAGGTGGCCAATATCGTGGTCTGAAGAGGATAATGATATTTGAAGCTTGCATCATTTTAAATTTTTAATGAGCTTTAAGGATGAAAATGCATCCATGTTCAACTTTGGTAAAAGGTAATTGGAAACGTAAGACTGAGATCTACTCTTCTGTTTTAAGTTGAATAGTGCATAGCAGTCTATTTGGATTGATCATCTCTCCCTGATGTGCAAAGGGCATTTCATTAAAAGAATTATGTAAGGGGCAGGCATTGTGGCACAGTGGATTAAGCTGCATCCCATATCAGAGTGCCTGGGTTTGAGTCACACCTCTGCTTCCCATCCAGCTTCTTGCTAGTGTGCATCCTGGGAGGCAGCAGATGATGGTTCTCTGTCACCACATGGGATACTGGGATGGAGCTCCTGGCTTTTGGCTTCAGCCTGGCCAGTCCTTGACTGTTGTTGGCATTTAGGGAGTGAACCTAGGATCTATACCTCTCCCTTCCTCTCTGTCTTTGTCTCTATGTCTGTATCTCTCTTTCTCTTTCTGCCTTTCAAATAAATAAACATATATAAATGTTTTAAATAAAATTATAAACTAAGATTGTTGATTTAACACAAGGCTGCAAATCTGTTTACGTGTATATATTCATATGTTTAAGAATAGGCAGGCCGGCATTGTGACTCAGTAGGTTAAATTGCTACTCTGCCTCCCGCATCCCAGTGAGAGTTTCAGTCCTGGCTACTCTGTTTCCCATGCAGCTGCCTGCTGATGTACCTGGGAAGGCAGTGGAAGATGATCCAAACATTTGGGTCCTTGCCACCCATCGGGGAGACTTAGGATAGAGTTTCTAGCTCCTGGCTTCTGCCATACCCAGCCCCAGGTGTTGCAGATATTTGGGGAATGAACCAGCAGAAGGAAAAATCAATCTCTCTCTCTCTTTCTCTCTCTTTTTCTCTCTGTCTTTCAAATAAGTAAATAAATACATCTTTAAAAACAAAAAGCCTAAAAGGACAGGTTGTCCAGAGCAGTAGTCTGCAAATGCTTAATTACATCAGTTTTCTCTCAACAAATAGTTGTTCTAGTTGCGTGTTCTGTCTTTTGACAATTATTGACTTAATTTGCCTGTGTATTTCTAATTGGGATTTCAGGACAGATTTTTTGGCTGTTGTTGTTCTTTGTGTGTTTTTGTTACATTGGTTCCTAAAAATGTGGACTTTTGAGAAGCAGGAAAAGTGCAAAAAACATCAAGCCTCTTAGTGCCTGTGACCTTCCCTTTTTTGCATCTTCCTTACAACATTGCCTCCATCTGGAATCCAAGATCCTTTGTTCCATGGATCTAAAGCTCACTCGCCTATTAAGACCCATCTTCAGATTCCCCTCACCACCGTCTTCTCTCTTTGCATTTCTTGTTGCTTCACCTACTTGGTTCTTATTTTTGCTCACCCAAGGTTACTAATCTATTTGTATGCATGTTTATATATCTATTCAAATGATAAGGGAAAATTTCCTCAGAACCAGGCCTGTATCTTATGTTGCTCTGTATTTCCTTCCATGGCTTCTAAATGATTAAATTCTGTAACTCTGGCATTCTTTCTAATACGGGGATCCTAGGATTCTCACAGTCAGTCTGTAAATATTGATTGCTTAGCTATCCAAACCATGGCATTCTTTTATTTGGGCCCACAATCATTCATACTCTGAAATCAGGGCAAAATACCTATGATAAAGAACTGGTATAATGTTATCTATGTCCTTTCTTTACATGGACAATTCATATAGCTTTGAAAGCCTTCTTTTTGTTAAAAGTGTAGTTCAAACAATGTTAAAGCATATCTTCTGTGTGTGTGTATGTGTGGGGGGGCTTTTCATGTGTGGAAATTGTTATAGACTTTTACTCTTTGGATAAAATTAATTTCATTTATTACTGGCAATTTAGACAACTTTCAGGTATGTTAAAATAATTCTTAGGTAAGCATAAATTTAAATAATTATGATAGAGTCTTTGTACACTCATAAATTTAAATGATTTTGATAGAGGAGTATAAACACCTTGGTTTTTAGAACTGGGCTTCTTGACACATCCATTTATAACAGTTTAGGAAACTAAATGTCGTTTGCTTATTCCTTAAACCATGCTCAAAATGGGGACATGTATGATTACAACTTAGCTGTTTATTTTTAAAAGATTTAAATTCAGATTTAAAATACAGTTACAAGGAATATAGGTTAGAGGGAAAATATTCAATTAAGAGTCAAATATCTTGATTTGGGGCCTTGATTCTTCCACTTATTTGTGTGAGTTTATGGAAGAAGATTCAGCTCCCTGAACTTCAGTTCTCTCAAATGTACAATGAGCAAAGTTATGATTTGCACTTCACAAGGCTTTTTATGAGGCTGAATTAGAGAGTTAGGTGCAGTCTTGTGATAAACATTGTAGGCAAGGAGAGACTTTTTCCTTACCTATTGCTAGGTTCATGGCTAAAGTCCCTCTAACAAAACATGGGTTAGTAAAAGAAAAAAACAAACAAATGCCTTGTTTTACATGACTTGGAAGCTTTTATAGGAAATAAAGATCCAAAGAAATGAGTAAGGTTATGTTTATGTATGCTTAGTTTCAACAAGGTAGACAGCTGTGGAGGAGTATGATTGCACAAAGGATGAATAATTATAAACTGGGGAGAACTTAGCATGTAAGACCTCTTTGTTTAATTCTTCTACGTGTCATTGAATCTTCAGAGATAAGGATGTTCTTCTTTCACTCTCTCTCTCTCTCTCTCTCTGTCTCTCTCTTCATCTGTCTATATTAGGACTTACTTCATGGTAGGAGGGCTAAGAACAGTGAGAGTAGCCTTCCTGCTTCTGCTTTTCTTCCAAATGCTTTGGGAAACTGTGTTCTGAGCCCCATTAAACTAAGTCAGAAGAAAGCAAAAGACTAAATTATGATCCAAAATTGGCTTCTTAGTCCCCCACTTGCTCTAATCCCACATGTTCTGTTTTCCATTTCGAACAGTTACCTGGTATTTAAAAAATGGATAAACCTTCCAATTTTGATAAGTGGTTTTGTCCTGGCTCAGCTTGTGTATGATGAGTTTATGCTCTAAAGTATTAATATCAACTTCCTATTTCCAGGAAGAAATAGAAATATTTGATTTTCTACATCATGGAATATACTCTACTTTTTATATGACACCTTTACTTTTCCCTGGATTTGAACTTCAGTCAAGGAAAAATAATGAATATTCATAGAATCTTTTCATATATTGCCAATTATATGCAAACATATTCAACAGATACTTGTATTTAATCTGCATCAATTACATAGGTGCATGATTTAGCATTGAAGCATACCTAATAAAAATAGGTAGAAAATAGACACATATTCCTTTTAGAGATTTATTTATCCATTTTGAATACTGGAGTTAGAGTTACAGGAAGAGACAGAGAGACAAAGAGAAAGAAAGATCTTCTGTCTTCTGGCTCACTCCCCAGATGGCCGTAACAACCCATGCTGGACCAGGCCGAAGCTGGGAGTGACATGAAAACATTTGGGCCTTCTTCTTTTGCTTTCCCCAGACCATTAGCAGGGAGTTGGATTGCAAGTAGGGCAGCCAGGACAGGAACCATTGCCCATATGGGATGCTGGAGTCATAGGCAGTGGCTTCACCTGCTGTGCCACAATGCTGTCCTCAGAGCAGATTTATTCTTACATATAGTTTTCAATATATTCTCATGCCTAAACATGAATCCTATTCTTGTTTCCTGTGTGATGCAGTTTCATTCTCCCAGCTACTAGTCACCTATTATTGGCTAGTGGGTCTGGAAATCAGGATATAACTTCTATAGGTTAACCTTATTTTTTAAATTTTCTTTGGAAGAAGCAGAGAGAAAGGCAGGAGACAGAGAGAGAGATCTTTCATCTGTTAATGTACTCCTCAAATGCCCTCAACAGCCTGGGCTGGGCAGGCTTTAGCCAGAAATCAAGAACTTGATCCAGGTCTCCCACATGAGTGGCAGAGTTCCAAGTACTTGAGCCACCACCTGCTACTTCCATGAATGTGCATTAGTAGGAAGCCAGAATTGGAATCGTCTGATAGAATATGTGGGCTCTTTTTTGTTGTTGTTGTTGTTTGACAGGCAGAGTGGACAGCGAGAGAGAGAGAGACAGAAAGGTCTTCCTTTGCCGTTGGTTCACCCTCCAATGGCCACCGCAGCCGGCGCACCACGCTGATCTGAAGCCAGGAGCCAGGTGCTTCTCCTGGTCTCCCATGGGGTGCAGGGCCCAAGCACTTGGGCCATCCTCCACTGCACTCCCTGGCCACAGCAGAGAGCTGGCCTGGAAGAGGGGCAATCGGGACAGAATCCAGCGCCCCGACTGGGACTAGAACCCGGTGTGCCGGCGCCGCAAGGTGGAGGATTAGCCTGTTGAGCCACGGCGCCGGCCAGTATGTGGGCTCTCAAGCAGTATCTTTAACCACTGTGCCAAACATCTACCCCTTGTAAGTTATCTCCTCAGTGGCAGCGATCTGGAAATTGCTTCCAGGGCCGTGTTAATTAGCTGATTCAAATCAAAACAAACACATCCTCGTAACATCCATTTCTACTCTGACCCTTACCAGAGACAGTTTTCAGAATGCTGATTCCTAAGTAGCTGTTTATGAACTCAGTAAGTGATTTGAGATATGCACTCTTATTTCTAGGCATTAATCTTTAATGATGAGGAAAGAATCCATTTTTCTTGACTTTGGTGACAGGTGAATATTAGTACACAGTTGCATTTGCTCAGTGCCTCAAAGCTGAAAACCAAACCACAAGACCAGAAGCTTGCTTTTATATAGTTAACTGGTGAAATGAGAGAGTTAATTCCATTTCTCAATAACATTTTAATAAGCGATTTCATTATGCTGCATGGCAGAATGATGAATGTATTATTTAAATGCATTCTATTGTGGGATTTGTTTTTAAGTTAAAAGCGTAAGTCAGGGCCTGAAAATTGAAAATGAAAAACTTTGATATCCTTTGTTTCTTCCTTTAAAATGTTGCTTTACTTGCTTATGCCTTTATTAAAACCTTGCAGAAAATTCTAGGTAGTATCTTTGCTTTAAACAAAGAAGAGAATGGCTATTACATGGGAAGGAGTAAACAGAGGAGGTTAAGGGAACTTCACATTACAGAACAAATTTAAGAAAAATTAAAGAGAAAACTGGGAAAAATTTAAATGCTGGTAAACTAAACAGCATTTATTTCCATTGGAAAGAGGTATATTACATAATCTAAATTTATGTGACAGACAATACCAACAGAAAACCACTTGATTTCAAAATAATAAAAGTAGGTAAAAGTGACACTGTGATACAATATGGTTTCATTCATTAGCTATTCCCAAATATGAAATCACTCATTAATCCAATTTTTCTTACCAACCAGCTGTGTGCAGACATTGAGAAGGAAGCAAGAGAGTGGACTTGATGTTTGCCTTCACAGGGAACATTGTAGGATGTAAGAATTAAATGAATAATTTCATAAAATTAATTACATATTTGACAACTGCTATGGAAATACAATATATCATATAAAGTAAGACTGCATAACAGAAAGAAAAATGTAGATTTAACATACAGCATGGTTACCTCATTGCATTTGGTTTGCAAATAAAACAGTATCAGAAGGTTTCAAACTCCTCCCGTTCACCCTTATACAAGCAATTTGGTTTGTTTAAAATAAGAAACACTATGTTCTTCTTAAACAAAATTGAAATTATGAAGGTTCATGTTGATGAATTTGTGCTGCTTATGTAATTGGCCAGAAAATCCCAATTTATATTAACTTTCAAAACTTCTAGAGAAAGAACATAAAATATTTTGATTTATAGGAAAATATGACATTTAATGAGAAGTTTAAAACACATTTTGAAGCTGCATTTAAAAATATTTTTTGCTTTTGCATATAAACAATTTTAAAATTAGACATGACTTATTTTATTATATGGTTAAGTGTTAAAAGTAAGTTGATTAAACATTTAGTGAAGGAAATCAACTATTTTTCTGACTTTGACTCTTGTATGCTGATGCGTTGTTATCTTGGGAATTAGTGGAATATTTGTGTTTTTTATCCTGATACTTAGACATAAGCAGTTTGGGTTGTGAACCTATATCTTGCCTTCCCTATGAAAGTGACATTATATTTTTTTTGGAAGTATTCAGATTTACTAAAGATTTTACTATTATAAGTTGCAACATCAAATTGGAAAACAATGCTTTTTGTACTCTCTGGCACTCAATATAGAAATTAGCCTGTTGGTCAGGCTCAAATTCAGAGAAATATTGAATGCTGCTTAACACTGTCATTAGCACCAAAATATTTTGAAGAATCTTTCTCACTGCTTTGAATTGTGCAAACTAGACACAAAGTTGGAAAACCTTGCCCTTTTACAGTCATGACTTTGAAGGGAAGAGTAATTCATCCTTGGCTAGAGATCAGCAAGGCCATTGGTTGATAGCATGTAAATAGCCCAGATATTTATAAAGAGTGTGAGTTATCTAGTAAATGCATTTAGAGATCAAGAGCTACTTTGAAGGTTGTGAACATTCAGATCAAACTCACATCCTGAACATCTTAGAGATGTGTGAGTTATAAAAGCAGAGACAGCAAAACTGCTTTTTCATTCTTATTTGTATTTGTAGTATAAACTAAGACAACACCTTCCATCTGGTCCAACATCTCCCTGGCCCAACGTGTCATAGCTTGGAGAAGCTTAAACTCTGAAATCAAATTAATTCAATTTTCCTTACACCACGCACACATCTTTTGCATCTCTTGCCAGAGATAGTATCCTTGAGATGAGCCATCTATATTGATTTAGATGTCTCATGGTTGTTAATTGTAGTGACAATTGTGATGTCTCTATGACTTGTGAAAGAGGTTATGGCATTGCAAATACATCTGAAAGAAAGAAGGAATAGTATCAGCCAAGATGTGCAGTCCACACTATGGAACTAGGCTGGCAAAACCCTACTCACATCCCTGTAAAGCAGACATATATTTTTGTATTTTTTGTAGGTGGATACAGTGCAGACCACGAACCCCCCTGGCCACATTGAGGAATCGTGTAAAATGAATGTATGTGCTCGTAAGTGAAATACATGCAATGCTCCAACTCAGTGTGTTGGATCTTAATAGATCTGGATTTGACTTGCGTATAAAGAAATCGATTCCCAAGGGGCAGGACCACTGATTTAAAGTGAAGCTCTGATTTTGAAGAAAACCAAAATGACTTTAGGATAAAATCTCTGCAAAAAAGGAATCAAACTGTACTTTGCAAACAACTGAAAAAAAAATCAAGCTCTCAGTATGGAATAAAGGAGGGATGTGAGAGAGGTTTTGCAATCTTATCATTTACTGTGGAGAAACAGAATCAAATATCACCGTACTCAGGAGTATAAAAAGAAGAACAGGAAATCCTTTTTCTTCGGTTTGCACTTGAATGGACTCAAGCAAAGAGTGTAGATATGTATCCTGTCGCTGTTTGTAGTTAATAATGTGGAGATTAGTATAGATGTGATTTCACTTGCCTTGCTTGAACTAATTGGATGCATTATGTAGAAATCACCTGAGCCTGTGCTAGATCAACAAAGAAAATTGAAATGTATACCTCAGGATGGAATTTTGAGAAAATTAGACAATTCAATGCTGTATTATTAATAAGGCACTGAGAAGAAATACTACTGCCAATCAGGGAAAGTGGAGGAGCTAGTGGACATGAGAGGAAATAAAATTGAGGCCAATCTGATACTTGTTGAGACGTAATTTACTATGGTATAAAAGCAGAAGATAGATGACAGTCTGTCTCACATTTTACACAATTTCTGGCTGAGATAGGGTTAATTACTTAAATGTATAAGGAATGTATGGCCATTGTATCAATAGGAAACTGGCCTTTTAAATTTGTGGTCCTATGCATTGATGTGTGTATAGGAAAGCCTTCTTTATTTTATTAGAGATGAATTGCATGCAGAAAGTACCTCTTTGCGTCATAGTTACTTGCTCAGTTGAAGACACTGTATAATTATAAAGTCTAATTTTTGTATGGGTGTGAGTGTACGTGAATGCATTTGTGTGTGCGTGTATATAAATGGAAGGAAGTAAACTTTAATGACTAGCATTTGCACTTTGGTTTGTTACCTGGAATGTAAAGAGGTAGAGTAAACTATCTTAAGCCATTTCACATCTGTTAATTTTAAAGTTTATTATTCATGAAGGAAGTAGTTCTAAAAATGAATGACTACTGCAAACGTTCTCCAAATAAATACAATATTTAATGCAGTTGAACCACTTAAATTAAGATGGTACTAATGTCTGAAAATAATGAAGGTAGGCTTATGTGAAATCAGTCTGCAGATAGTTGGAAAGTCATTTTAGACTCCTTCAGGCTGCTTCACTTGGTGGCAGGATGTGAATCATGGATGTGAATCACATACTCTCATTACAAGATCGAGGGAAATATTTGTGTTCTAATTATAGCTTTTTAATCCCACCAATAAGTTACATGTGTTTTCTCCCCACTTTTTTTTCCCGATCTAAATTATATGAGAAGTAATTAACAAAGATAAGTCAGTGTATATTTAAAACAGATTAACTTTTTTTTTTTTTAATCACCATGTGCCATAATAACTTTGAAACTATTGTTCTCTGGTATTTGTATTCATTTCTTTTTATCCTTCGGATTAACTTTATAGTTGAAATTTTTACCTCTTCTTTCTATGTGACAATCAACTGCAGTTAGTACCCTATCTATAATAATACAGGGAATTTTGTCTTTATTTAAGCTACTATAAATATTATAAGTCTACAAAGTGTTTAATTCTCTTGTATTGAATATTTTTCTGTGACCAAAACAATAAAAAAGCTACTTTATAAAATGTCTCTGTTTCTTATTAAAATATTTTCTTAAAACACAACAGGACATAAAATCTGTTTCTGTTACTCGTCTCTGGAATGCATTCTGTACATCTTTAAAGTCTGGGAGTGAAGAGTTAGATACTAAGGATCGATCGTGAGTAAAGATTTGACAGTGATAATGGGAAGAATGTCAAATTTTAGATGTCAAGTTTTGCTCTGCCATAAGTTGCCAGACTCGAGGAATACATTTTTTTGTATCAGGTTCATGATGGGGTTTTGGATTACAATATTGACTTTAAGATCATTTGATTTCCTAATTTCCAAGATTTTCATTAGTTAACAATATTTCAGCCTGCTGCTTAATACTGATCACTTTGACCAATACTGATCATCCATACTAAGAGAATCATATGCTCTTCTTTACTTAAATTGACCCAAAGATCAAGGAAAAATAGGAATGAATGTTTGTTGCAATTCTGCCCTTAATTTAACATGATGAATATTCATACTGAAGTATCAATAACCATGCTCTGGGATTAGCAGATCTGTCCTAAGTAAATTGAAGCAAGCAGTACCCATGTACAAAATCACTCAGTTTGTAAGAGAGGAAACCTTTTGGTTTTACATTGAGCTGAACCCATTCCCTGGCGTGAGAACCAGTTTTTCTTGCTCTTCATCCTGCAAGGACTGATTGGCACATGAAGAGCATGAAGAGCGCTAGGACTTCAAAGACCTCTGTGGATGTGGATCAGCGTGGTTGAGTTCAGAGGAGAAGGAAACACTAGCCCCTGATGTTTACTGCTGCACATTCTTTCATCTAATAGTAATTCTCTGCTCAGAGGAAGCAACTGGCAGATGAGTCTTATGATTGTTATAATTTCACAATTAAGGTTTAGTTGCAAAGTGGCTTACACAAAAATAGGACTTTTATTTTAGTTTCTTGCTACTACTCCAACTGTGAAAGGGCAGGGAAACAGTAAGAAGCAAAATGTAAGCATATGTATGGATTTTCTTTTTTTCATTGCAGCGCACTGACTTTCAAAATAGTGACACTTTCAGAATCACACAGGTAGGCTGTGTCATATTCAGGGATCTTTACTTAGAGAATTGGTCACTCTGGCCATCGATGACACTGACTTAGAGAATAAGGATTTGATTTTGCCACATTTATTCTTTAGCTTATGAAATTGGAAGTTTACATGGGAGACTTGGAGACTTCCACCTACCAAGTCTATCACACTCCATTACCTCTAAACAAACCTTCTAGCTTTTCCTCTCCCTATATCTACTTGAAAATTAAAAAAAAAAGAAAAAAAGAAAGAAAGAAAAAAAAATCACACTTGGTTCAAGGAGAAGGCCCATAGAAAGTGGTGGAATGATGATGAATGAAAATTGCCAATCGAAAAGTTTGGTTCAAAATCTGTCATGAGATTGAATTCACACAAATACAAAACTTACTAAAATGCAGAAGAAATGAAAAAAATTGAGTATTAAAATATTTGCTTTGGGTTTTGCTTCTTTTTATTTTAGGATGCTATTATTTCACTTCCTTGTTATTGGTAAATATGATTTAGTTGAAATGATTTTAATGTTTTTTGACTTTTCAGTTTAATTTGAAAGGCAGCGTGACACAGGGAGAGACAGAGAGGAGAGAGAGAGAGAAAGAGAGAGAGAGAAGGAGTGAAAGCAAACACACCAGCTTCCATCCGAAGGTTCACTCTCTGTTTGACCACATCATCCGGGGTTTGCTCAGGCCAAAGCCAGGATCCTGGAACTCTTTGGGTCTCCCACATGGATGGCAGTGATCCAAGTACACAGAACTATTGGATAGGGACAGAATCTTATCTAGAAGGTCTGCTTAAAATACTGCAGATAGGAAAGAAGGGAAATTTGTTTCTAATTTATTTGCATTGTGGGCACACAACAAGTCACTAAAAATATGTACCATTCGCATCAACTTTTTTTTGAAAATGAATATTTTGCTTCAGGAATCTAGGAGGAATGAGGAAAATGGCAGTTGTATTCTTTGAACTGAGAGTTTACTTCCTAATGGGCCTAGAGCAGACAGACTAAATGTTACCAGCCATGTGCTAAATGGCAGAATAACATAGTGGTTGAGAGTGCAGTGCTGGGAATCTTGGCTGTTACGGTTTGAAATGTGGTTTATACATTTACAAAATGAACAAATTACATCTCTTTGCCTCCATGTCTTCATATGTAGTATGAAGTTAATGATAACATCTACTTCATAATTTAGTTGTGACCATTCAGTGAGATTACTCCAGGAAATGTGAGGATGCATAAGAAGGACTCAATCAATGCTGGCTGTTACTAATTTTCTTATTGTTGTTTTTATAGCTGACATATGAATGGAGTGCTGTTGTTGCTGACTGAGATAGTCAGGGGCCAAAAGAAACCCAAGATGACTGTCCAGAAGTGAAATGAAAACACTTGCAGAAAATCTAACGTATGCTGTGAAGCTCAGGTTTTCTAGGGAAATTCATCTCTATCTGGTTTTCTATAATTCAAATCTTGGACCCCTGTGAGCCATAATTTTTTTCAGGCATAGACAAGTGAGAGGAAACTGTGAAAGCTGCAACCAAACATTTGTCACAGACCAATAATGAAAGTGTCCCAAAGGGCAAAGAACAAGTTTTTCAGATCACCATCCACAGTCACAAGGGCATACAATTTCCTACAAGTATCAGTAGCCTAAAAACTGAAAAATTTCAGATTATAAATTACTTGTCAGATTATCTTAAAGATTCATAATAATGGTGGTTTGATAAATAGCTGACAAGCAATTGGCATTATTTGAAAATAGTTAAGAAGTGTCTATTATACATGATAATGGCTTTATTTTCAAACACCTTCACTACGATAAAAAAAATGGTGCTGGTGCTGCATTTATTAGATAAGATCTAAATGTAAGAAATATAAACAAAATGAATGCTTGCTGACTGGAGTTGGATAACTAGAATATCTGAAAAGCTAGTGACTTTCATTTGAAAATACTACAATATAATTTCTATTGTAATTGAAATACAATTTCAATTGAAAATGGTCAGTTTTGCCCTTAATGACCTTTAAAATAAAATGTACTGGTTAATAATTGAGACAGAAGAAGATGTAGGTGTCAGAGTTCTGTGGTGTTGGAAACACACACCATCACTTGTGAAAACGCAAGAGGGTTCTGTTGTAACTTCATATCACAGTTTAACAGCTGAGCATCTGAGAAGAAGCAGAGCCAACTTCAGGTTTTTATTAGACTCTGAGTTTCAATAATTTTTACATTTTTTATGAACGAGCTGGCTACTCTATTTTTTTATGGATGTTAATACCATAATAACCTATCTTATGCAGCTTTTGGTGGATTTTTAATGAAGAGTTAAAATTAATGTGATTAAAAATGAATATCTTCTTAGCCTGTATCCTCAGATGTTGGGGGAAAAATGAACATTTCCCATTTTAAGAGATTGGAGCTCTGAGAGCAGGTACAGCTCAGCCTGTTTCTAATTGCTACTGCCCAATTGTGTCAGGGAAAATTCTATCTCAGTGGGAGCTGGAGAATCCAGTCTCTAATCTCTCTTCTTTCCTGTGTGTCTAGCTGTTAAAGGTGGGTCAACAGGGCATTTTCTCCCCTATGTGTCAGGCTCATGAAAGCAGCAGACATTTGGAATGTGCATTCCAGAAAGATCAGACACTGGCTGCCTCCTGATAATACATTTCAAGTGGGTAGCCTGTTGTCTAACTTTCTGCTGCTTAATTTTTTACAAGCCTTGCATATTTATTAAACAGAAATCTGATATTTTCTGATCCCCAAATTGAAACCTGATCAATAGTCACATACATGTCTTGCTATTCAGAGAAGTTTCTAAGAATGTTTATGAGGCTGACTTCCAATTAGTCCCAGGTTGCATTCAAATGAATACCAATGACTCTGCAGACAGGATCTTTTTATCCTCCAAAGGTCTGTTTTCAATTCTAGGATGAAGGGCCGGCGCCGTGGCTCACTAGGCTAATCCTCCGCCTAGCGGCGCCGGCACACCGGGTTCTAGTCCCGGTCGGGGCGCCGGATTCTGTCCCGGTTGCCCCTCTTCCAGGCCAGCCCTCTGCTGTGGCCAGGGAGTGCAGTGGAGGATGGCCCAGGTGCTTGGGCCCTGCACCCCATGGGAGACCAGAAAAAGCACCTGGCTCCTGGCTCCTGCCATCGGATCAGCGCGGTGCGCCGGCCGCAGCGCGCCGGCTGCGGCGGCCATTGGAGGGTGAACCAACGGCAAAGGAAGACCTTTCTCTCTGTCTCTCTCTCTCACTGTCCACTCTGCCTGTCAAAAAAAAAAAAAAATTCTAGGATGAAATACCATATATATATATGTATATATATATATATATATATATCATACTGAGGCTAGGTCATCATATGGCTCTTGTCATAGCAGATTAACACTTGGATTAAAGAGCATGATTAGAGGATTCTAAATTAGTGGTTACCAAGTTGAAATGACACAACATTTAAAACAAAGTAATAGAGCAATAAATTCATGCAATATGTTTCTTATATCAGTTAGTTAGCATTTTAATTAGCTTGATATTTCATGTAGTGACCTAAAGATTGTATTCCCAGTGGGTTTAAGAAAGACACTAAAAAAAAAAACACATAAAGAAAGCTTCAGATTTGCTGATGGCCAAGTCACATGCCACATACCAGCAGAATTAAAAAGAATTATTTTAAAATGAGAACATACATAGCTTTATGTTTTGAATCCAGTTTTTTTTTTTTTAAAGATTTATATGAAAGACAGAACTAGAGAGAGAGAAAGAGATGGAGAGTGATTTTCCATCTGCTGATTGACTCCCAAAAGGTCTTCAATGGCTAGGGCTGGCCCATGCTGAACCCAGGAGCCTAGAACTCCCACGTGGATGGCAGGAGCCCTAATCCTTGTGCCATAACTGCTACTTTCCTGGGTGCAACAGCAGGGAGCTGGAACAAAAGTGGAGCTGCCCTGACTTGTACCGGCACTCAAGTAGGATGTTGGTGTTATAGGCAGAAGCGTTAGCCCTGCACTACAATGTGGGCCCCAGGAATTTAGTATTTTTAAGGCATGTTGTTGGTGTGAAATGCTTTCCTGAATTGAGTTTACCAAAGAACTGTGTGTGCAATAGAGTTAAATGAGCTACATTTTATTTATTTATTTATTCATTTTTTTATTTATTTGACAGGCAGAGTTACAGAGAGAGGTAGAGAGAGAGAGAAAGAGAGGTCTTCCATCCACTGGTTCACTCTCCAGATGGCCACAACAGCTGGAGTTGCGCTGATCCGAAGCCAGGAGCTGGGAGCTTCCTCTGGGTCTCCCAAGCGGGTGCAGGGGCTGAAGGACTTGGGCCATCTTCTGCTGCTTTCCCAGTCCATAGCAGAGAGCTAGATCAGAAGTGGAGCAGCTAGGACTAGAACCAGTGCCCATATGGGATGCTGGCACTTCAGGCCAGGGCATTAACCTGCTGCACCACAGTGCTGGCCCCATGAGCTACATTTTAAATTCCAAATGACCACAAATCAATGCCTGAAAGATTCACTTAGATAAAAACAAAGTACCTCTCACTGTTTTGGGAGCAAACATAAAAGATATGTATAAGGGTAATTGTGCTTTTTAATATATAATTTGGGTGATAGAGTTCTGTTGAGGGTAATAGAAATTATTAACCAAGGACAATCTTCAGGTATGTCACAATAGGATGTGGCCTTTAGACAGGCCTAGGGAAAAAGTAGGCACCTTAGAAATAGTTTGTATATGCATAACATAAAGGGGCTATCTCATTCTTCCCCAACTCTCCAGTGAGAATTTTGTGGATGATTATCTTTATTACATAAAGTGGGAACTCCTGCTCAGCCCAAGATAGTCATCTGCCAGATTTGTCCTGGCTTTCACAACAGTTTAAGAATGGCCCACAGCAGCTCTGAATACTGCGCCATAAAACAGAGCAAACCTTCTGGAGATGTTTTCCTCTTCATTTTATACTGCTCAATTATTCCAAACATGCAAAGAAAGAGAGTGTTTTAGAGATCTGACTAAAACTCCAAGATCCTCTTACACTTGCAGTCTCAATCCCTGGAAGCCCTCTCTTTCTGTTTCATGTTATTTAATTAGGCTGTTGGTGTCTGAGTGTAGGGTGCAGCTGGTCCACAGAGAACCCCTTCCCCTGCTCAAGAACTGTTTCACAGCCACTTGGAAATTAACTTCTGTTATTACATAATTCACAGCCAGGTCACTGTACACAATTGTGTTTTTATGAAAGCATAAATTCATTGTTATGCAAAACTTTATAAGATTTTTGTCCCTTTTCACACCTTTAACCCATCAAGTCAATTTGCTGTCCTTTTGGTTCAGAAGGATTTTTGGCTGTTTCACAGAAAGTACATAAATATTATGGATTTTTAAATGATGACATATCATAAGTTGAAATTTTCTTTTTACTTTTTTTTTTTTGACAGGCAGAGTTAGACAGTGAGAGAGAGAGAGACAGAGAGAAAGGTCTTCCTTCCATTGGTTCACCCCCCAAATGGCTGCTATGGCCAGTACGCCTCAAACAATCCAAAGCCAGGAGCCAGGTGCTTCCTGCTGGTCTCCCATGTGGGTGCAGGGCCCAAGCACTTGGGCCATCCTCCACTGCACTCCCGGGCCACAGCAGAGAGTTGGACTGGAAGAGGAGAAACTGGGACAGAATCCGGTGCCCCAACCAGGACTAGAACCTGGGTGCCGGCGCCACAGGAGGAGGATTAGCCAAGTGAGCCACGGAGATGGCCGAAATTTCCTTTTTATTAAAGAAAGGTGAATTTGTATTAGTGACATAAAATTACTCAGTAAACTTTTGTGCTACAGCAAAAGCAAAGATGTATGACCCTTACAATTATTTTAATTTTGGGACTATTATGTCTTCTGATAAACTGAAACTTGGAGTTTTATTTTTGGCCTAATAGTTATCTATCAGTGCTCTAATCTGAATGTAACCTTTTATTGAAATACACTTAGTATTTGAATTATTATATATTGATCCTCTTTTGAATTTCCTATGAAAATATGTAATTTAGAGATACATGCGATTGATAAATTAAAAGGGGAAGTGCTTAGAGTATCAATTATGCACCAGTCTTTGAACAACTTTGGGCAAATGACTAAATATCTCATGTATTTAAGTGAAGATAATAGGATACTGTCATGCCATTAATAGGTGCTGTGGATAAATGAATATGCTATAGTAAAGTTAACATAAGCTAGTATATTAACAACACAGCACCAGCTGGCATAGAGTGAACAATTCTAACTAATACTTTTGTTAAATAAAGGCACATAAATATGACAGAAGGAGCTGGCATTGAGGCACAGTGGGTTAAGCCACTTTTGGGATGTGCACATCCCATATTGATGTGCTGATTCGAATCCTAGCTGCTCTGCGTCTGATTCAGCTTCCTGCAACTGTACCCTGGAAGGCAGTGGGCGATAGCCTAAGGCTTGGACTTCTGCTACCTCCTGGGAGATGTGAATGAAGTTCCAGGCTTCTGGCTTCTTCCTGGCCCAGCCTTGGCTATTGTAGCCATTTGGGAAATGAACCAGAAGATAGGAGATACCTGTGTCTTCCCATCTCCCTCGCTCACTCTACCTTCTAAATCAATAAATCAGTAAATAAATCTTTAAGTTTAAAAAAAGAGAAAGAAAATAGAAAACAGGCCATAAAGCTACTTACTGGTTGAGCTAAGATTTTAGCAGATATTGAACGCAATACAGACCAGTGTGTGTCATGTATAAGGGCCTTTAGGTGTTATCTGCTTTTAAAAACAAGCAAATATGCTTCCCAAAGACCTTACAATATGAAGAACTAGGATGAGACTGGGATTTCAGGAGTGTCTAACTTTAAACACTAGTTTCCTAAAACGTTTGCAGAAATCTAAGCTCAATTTTAGACACCTTTATTGATCTAGACTTCACAAAGTTGATAAATAGTCCTGGTGCTTAACATGGCTTTAAAAAGGTATGTTTTAGACTTGTTTAGAACATACAGACATTCTTACAAAGCCTGTTAGTATTTCTAACGGAGAACATGATACAAATATTCAGGGATACATGCACACTTTGAATTGTTTCCATAGTATATCTTTGAGTTTAGAAACTATTCAGTAAAACAAGCACTGAAAAAAAAAATGATAGAGGGTTGACTTTTTTTTAAATTTTGTGGTAGACTTCAACAGAGTGATTGGTGGATCCGTGTTCTCACCTCCACTTTCCTTTTCTTTGCATGTATGGGATTCCTTTTTATCAAGTGCCCGGCTGCTGTGTATGGAGGAGCAGCTTTAACAGCAGGACTCCTCTTTGACTGCTGCTACTTCATGTTTGTTGTCATTCCGTTTGTTTAACTGTGAAGTTTGGTGATGTATTGTTTCAGTTTTCTTTAAACATTTAGCTGCAACTTTTCCTAGACCCATATTTTACAAAAATATGTCACAATTGGACCTATGGATTAACCTGTTTTCCTATGAGTGGTAGTAAAGTCAAATAGTCTCCCTGAGTAGTCACCATTACTTCCTGTTTAGCTTCAATTTCAAATTGATATGTGCCAGTGACCATTCTTAGCCATTATTAATCGTCGCCATCTAGTAATATTATATCAGGAAAACATGTATTTGGAGAAAGCAAGGGTTCTCTCTCTCTCTTTCTCTCTCTCCCCCTTTCTCTTTCTCTCTCTGGTAAATGTGGTGGTAACTGATCCAAATTATGAAATAAAATAGATCCTAGTCAGGCTCGGAGGGCATAGCTACACTGACATTAAGGTTTGTGGACGCATTACATGTCGCAGGTAATAGAGGGCTAACGTGTTCCATATATTGCTGCTCCCAGATCGTGTAAGGACAAAACAGTTTGCTTCTTGCTAGACCATGCTCAGAAACCTCCAGTAGTGTTTTATTTTCAAGAAATGATTTGAGGTCTTTAAAGACAGAGCAGTTGAGACTCTGATATGTATATTTATAGAGATAGTGAAGACAGAAGAGGCAGAGAACCAATCCTGATGTGGCATGCAAGGATAACATTAAAAAAGCCAAAGAAGTAAACATAGAATTAGGAGAAAAATCAAGTGATAGCAAGGAAAGTGTTTCACTTACAGTGGAGAAGACATCCTAATAATAATCATAAAAATAGTAATAGCAAAAATCAACTTGATCATTACTACGCACTAAACTTTCGTTTTTAAAGTTATTTTTTCATTATTATTATTACTATTATTATTATTGAATAACAGACAAATCCTCCACTCACTTGATGAAAAGCCAACAACATCCAGTGCTGGGCCAGGTCAAAGTCAGGGGTTATGGGACTCAACAAGAGTCTCCCATATGGGTAACAGGGACCGAAGTACTTGAACCAGCTGCCTTCTCAGGGTGTGCATTGGCAGTAAGCTGGAACTGGAAACAGAACCAGGACTAGAACCCAGGCTCTTTGATATGGAGATGAAGGAGTCCCAGGCTACATCTTAATCACTGTGCCAAACTACCTACCAGAGGCACTAAACTGTGAACTAAAGATTATTTCATAAGTGATATTATTTTATCCTAATGATATACTAGGTTCATAAAAGTATTTTATCTTAAATCATTTATTTGTTTGAGAGATAGAAAAAGAGAGAATTCTCAATTGCTGTTTTATTTCTCAACTGCCTAAATGGTAGGCACTGGCTGGGGCTGAAACTGGGAGCTGGAAACACAAGCCCCATCGCTTATGGTGGCAGGGACCCAGTTACTTGAGTCATGGCTACTGCCTCCTGCAATCTGCATTAGCAGGAAGCTTAAGTCAGGAGCTGGAGGCAAGGATCAAATGTAAGCGCTGCAGTGTAGGTTGTGGACCTCTTAATTGCGAGGTTAAACTCTAGTCCCTTTAACATTTTTTTAATGTTTATTTATTTCCATCTACTTGAAAGGCAGAGTGAGAGCACATATGCAAGAGAGGTCAACACACACACACAAGTATGTACATACAGATAGAGATAGATGGTGAGAGAGATTGTCCAAGTGCTGTTTCACCCCCTAATTGACCTCAACAGACAGGACTGGGCTGGGCCAGGCTGCGGATAGGAGCCTGAAACTCCATCTGGTCACCCATATGAATGGCAGGAATGCAAGCACCATTTGGATATTAGTAGAATAGGAAACTATCACTTTCAAACACTAGAGCTAGAATGCCTTAAATCTAATTAAATTAATTTATTTAAATATTTCTCTCACTATTCAGACTCCAGAAAGGGAATGCTGAAATGCCCTGTTGGGGTAACTTGTCAACCTTTTGGTTAGACAAGGGTGATATTCTCTGAATAGCAGTTTTACTAGACTAAATTCAGTGAGAACACAGTAATTTCCTCAAAGGAAACCCATGTCCTCAGCAAAACAATGTGTAATACACAATAGTATAAAAGGGACCTATGTATCCCTTGCTCAAATCAGAGGGAAGTTAAATAAGTTGCCTGATTTCAAGTAAGTTGGTAAACAAATGAGTTTTAATTAAAGTGAAGCCCCAGCATTGAGATCAAGAAAATTGAGGATTGAGAATAGATCACCTTTTGTAGCTCTTTTTACAGTCTCACTGTTAGGGTGGCCAGGTAAGATTACAGATTTTTATGGAGCCAATTTTAAGTAAGTAAAGCCACTGAATGCAAGGTGCTTTGCCAAGAATTTTCATTGGATAGAAAAATAAATAGTAATTTGACAGTAGAAGGGATGATGAAAGATTTAAAAACAAATACGGAGTTGTAGGTAGGTTGGTGGGCTGAACAAAACTTAGAGGTAGCAAAGAGAAAGCACACAGGTGATACAAATCTTAGCAAGGTCAGAAAAGAGGAGAATTGAAGGGTCAGATGGACAAAAGAATAAGGGTTATTCCGAGATACAAAATGAGATACAGATGAGTAAAGGCAGAGATAAATTTGGAGACACAGAGGAGGGAAGGCGAAGGAATTCACGCCTGATAGCCTCAATGTTCTCAGTAGTAGGAGGTGAAATCCTGTGTTGAGGTTGAGGGGAATAACGATGAGGTAGAGATCTGGGGAGGGTGTGGTGGGAACAGCTGCTGTGTGGATGGGAAGACCAGCCAAGTAGCAATGAGTAATAGGGCTGCTGAGCAGAGCTGAGGGTTCAGCTGACATCGGAAATCATAAATTTGTAGCAGAGTCAATCAGCGTGGTTATTCAATTTTCTCAGTAACTCTTGGCAGCCCAGGAAAAGCAAACAGATGGTAGGACTGATTTGGTAATGGGATTGGCGAGGCAGCTGTGAGAGAAGGTCAAAGAATGGAAGAAATCGATTGAACCCATGAAAGTGTGCTGAAAATGGTTATCAGGGTATCAAAATGAGGGAGAGATGGAAGTCCAAGCAAGCAGGAAGGACTAGAAAATGCTAAGTTACAGAAAGACAAAGCAGTAGAGGACATCAGCCTTTGAAATTTGGCAGAGTTTTTTTTTTTTTTTTTTTTTTTTGGACATGATTGATAGGTGAAGAGAGGAGAATTTCACAATTTTAAGTACTACAGTAGAGCACTTTTCTTTAGAAACAGCCCATTTTGTATCTACGCGTGTGGATTGAGTGATCTCTGAAATACAGGTGCAAAAGAATCTCCAAATTAGATAAAGTGATGAGTCATGAAGGTCATCTAGAATAATGACAAGTTATGGAAGAGAAAATTACAACAAAGCAGCTACTGACCCATTCAAGTGGACTGATGAAGAAGAAAATTTACGTTTTTAAATGTTTAGCTATTCATTTTTATTTTTCTGAAAGAGAGAGAGAGAGAGAGAGAGGAAATATTCCATATCCTGGTTTACTTCTGAAATGTCTGCAGTGGCCCAGGCTAGGCTGGGCAGGAGCCAGGCACTCTACCCAAGACTCTCATTTAGGTGGCCGGTTTTCAAGCACTTGGGCCATTACCTGCTGTCTCCCAGGCGCATTAGCAGGAAGCTGGGTTGGAACCAGAGGCTGGATTCAATCCTAGGCACTCCAATGTGCATGCAGGTGTCATAAGCAGTGTCTTGACCTGTTGAACCAAATGCCCACCCCATGGATGACAAAATTAGAAGAGAGCCAGCAAGTTTATAGTAGCAACTTTGTCAATATTGGACTTAATGAACTAAGGTAGTAGTTCAATAGCCTCAAATTGAAAGAAGTCCAAGAGAATCATTTTTCTTCTCTTTTTCCCTCAGATAGGAAAATGATTACTAGTTTAGCAATATTCTGTTACGTAGTGAAACTTACATGGACAAAAGTTAAAACTTAGGATAAACAATTCCCAAGAACAGAGTCTTAATTTGTATTACTTATGGTATGCGCTAATGGATAAATTTATTTCTCCCTACTCTTTGATGCCAACTTACATTTAAACATGTGGTAATATAGCCTGTTTTGAACACAACATATTTAAGTAATTAAGAATCTCGGATTTAGCTACTAACTCTAGTGATAGCCACGTTTCTAATCTCCCTCACCAAAACTTGTCAAACTATTGTCCATGAAAGTCATTCTCCACCTATTCATATCTTAAGGTCTCCTTATCCATTCCTATTGCACTTTTGACTTTTCCACACCTCGGACATGGCTCTTCACAAGGTCACAGGTTGTCATTTTGCCGTCTTCAGTGATCAGTTCTGTCTGTGTTTTAGTCTTGGCATTTCAGCAGTGGTTCACACCCTCTCCCTGGAACACTTTGTGTGACCCTCTTTACTAAGTAAATCCTGTCAGTTTCCCATGCTGATTCTACTGGATGTGTAAGTCTTGTAGTGCCTCCAGCATTTTGTTTTCATTATTTCCACTCCAGACTTCTTCCCTGGGCTCCCTACTCAGCACAAGCCAACTTTTCCATTGGTAAAGGCAGTGTTATACAGGTAGTCATGTGGTAGATTCTACTGCAAGATTCTCTTTAACGCTGTCATTTATCAGCTGAGTAAATAGCCCTAGTTACTTAATCAATATAGTTTTCTCATCTCTAAAATAAGGATAATGATAGGAACTACTTAATGGAGAAGATTAAATAAGTGAAACATTATAAAGTGTTTACAAATGCCAAGTGTTCAATAAATGCTAGCTATTAACATCATCACAACAAACAGAGCAAAAGAATAACACTGACTTTTCCCTCAAATAACCTTAGTATGGTTTGAATGTCCCACCAAACTCATATTTGAAATTTAATCCCCACTATGAGGAATGAAAAAGAGGAAACTTAATTCCCTAAACCATATGTTAAATGTATTGGTAGGTGTGGCCTTTTAGGAGATAAATAGAATCAGATGGGGCTATGAGGGTGGGACCTCCATGATTACATTAGTAGCTTTACAGAAAGAGGAAGAGAATAGTCATTGTTTTCTTTTATCATGTGCTGAACTGCTCAAGTTTGGGACTCTGCCCCTACCAGCAAGAATGCCCTCAGCAGATGTGGCCTGTCAACACTGGACCTCCAGAACTGTGAACTGAGTAAACTTTCGTTCTTTATAAATTATCCACTGTATGGTATTCCATTAGAGCAACAGAAAACTGATGATGACATAGCCAAATTTTCACTTCTCATAAGCCTTTTTCATATCACTGAGTAGTACTGGCATCCACCCAGTTTTTCCAGGGTAAGAACCCAGAGGTCATCTTTAGTTCATTTTTCTTACTCTTTCCCCATCCATCAGTGGTCTGTTACTTTACGTCAAAAATCTCTACCAAATCTAACCAATTTCACCACCTCTTCTTATAAATCATGATCCACGCCACCAAGAGTGCTCTGCATCTCCACTAGTACAACATTCTCCATAGAGCGATGTCTCTGAAGTGTAGACCCGCACATGTCTTTGCAGTATTTAATAACCCTCAGTGGCATTTTATTACAATGAGAATAAAATCCAGTTTCCCAAAATGTTCTATATGTGCCCTGATTGGAATCAGTGTGCTCTCTGGAGCTGCAACTTCTTTTCTTTTTTCTTATTTTTTTTTTTTATTTTAGGCAAACAAATTTCAAGTAGTTCATATGTACAGATTAGGTGATATTTCCCACCCATGCTCCCACCCTTCCTCCTCCTTCTTCTCCTATTCCTCTCTTAATTTTCACAATGATCTACTAACCTCAACTTCTTTGACTTCCACCATTAATTTAAATCAAATTACTCTGACCTTTTTTTTTTTTCCTCTCTCAAACATGCCAGAAGATTTCCCATTTCAAAGCCTTTGAACTTGTTATTCTTTCTACTTGGACACTTTTCCCTCTCAAGTCTTCATATGTCTGTCTCCTCTTTGTCATTTAAATCTCACTTTGAAGGCCAAGTCCGTACAGGGGTCTCCCTGACCACCCTCTACCATGATACTCTATTTCTGTTTCTTTTAGCACTCATTAGGATCTTCATTTTCTCTCTCCACTTTTGATTTCATATATTGAAGATATTTAAACCTGGGGAAAAAATAAAAGATGTAGCATTTCACTTGATTTATACAATTACTTAAATTTTCTCATTAGATTTCTTAAATTTTGATTATTAGACAATAATACATTGGTGTCTGCTAATTTATTAGGCATTTTGTAATGTTAAGTATCTCTAGCTAGCCTTTTCACAGTTGTAGAAGTTTGCATGAATAAAATAGTGCTTGCTTTGGACTTGGAGTTTTCATGAGGAACTATGTTTTAGAATATTGTACTATCATCCTTTTGATATACTTGAGAGCTCAGAAGGAACTGTTGAAATGACCTGCAAGCTGTATTTAAGGCTGAAAGTACTTCACATGAATTATGAATTATTTCATTAATAAGGCTAATATATCAAAATAGTCTAATTGTTTTATCAATAGTTTCCAAAATTGTAAGACATGAAATACAAGGAAAACCAATGATATCGGGAATGACCCCCTAAAATTTATACAAAAATGTGGCCCCTTAAAGTTCTCCAGAAGTGCCATCTGGGTGCCACATTTGCTACTGGATTTTGGGGTGCCATACGATATCACCATATGCTTGTTAATAAATCCCCAATATTAATAAGCCCAAGAGGGTTCTTGCCTAATATTTAGAGAAGAATTCTAAATACCGGCATCCATAAACAAGGCAGCATGGTACATTTTAAGCTTTTAATTAGTGCGAAAGATGAATAGGAAAGTGAGAGAGAGGTAAATCTGGGTTCATACCGAGCACCAGGAACCAGCCACATGGAGAAGCAGCTAGGCCAGGAAGCCTAGGGCGGGTGGCCACAAGCCACATGCCCTGGAGGTGCAGGGCTACAGCAAGCCCCCTCCTGGCAAGAGGCCAGGGAAGAAGGGAAGGGTGGGACACACGGTGTCCCAGGCTTTTAACCCACTTCCAAAGGGGAGTGGTTAATCAACCTGATTGGCTGGTGGCCACCCAGGTGTGGCCAGGTAGGGTGATGAAGTCACACAGGGGTGTGGCTAAGGTGTGGTCTTCCAGTTCACAGACCTAATCAATTTTAGCCTGTATGCCTGCCTACTTCACCAAGACAATGTCTTTATACTCAATTTTCTGCTGAGCAAAGACTTGGGGAATATAGATCTCGTTCCTGAAGCAGGATATATATATCTCAGGAATATAGTTCTCATTCCTGTTTAGCTGAGAATCCACTTGTTGTGGTAATGAATATCACTTGCAATCAAGCCATTGACCACAGAGGCATGCTTTAAGGAAACAATATTAGGAAGATGCTGATAACAAGTGTGAATGAACTGTGGTTGTGAAATTTCCACTACAAAAGTAGAATACTCTTGCTCACCAAATGTAAAGACAACTTTTATGTTCACTAATGATTTGAAAGTAAAATTACGCTTTCTGCTTGTAACTTGATACCACAAATATTAAATTTCTGAATTCTGGATGTATTTTTAAAGTTGCAATGGAGTAAAACATTTTGACTATATATTATACCCCTAAACCCAGCCCAGTACATATTGTCATGGTCAACATTTATTTGTAAAAACAAAAGTTAGATGATAATGGAACACTTTCAAAATTTCAGTTCACAGGGAGAGGAGAAAGGTTTTCTTATCCTAGGTATTCTATAAATCCTAAAGTGAGATGTTTAATTAGAGCTTAACGTTTATGAAGACTGATGCAAGAGAGATCTCAGTCCAGGTTCTTGCCTTTGCTTTTCTCCCCTTCCCTCCCCCTTCCCTCCTCTCTCCCCTCCTTCTTCTCTGTTTTCTTTATTCTTTCCTTTCTTCTCTTTTTTTTTTTCTGTGAAGGGCAACAGCTCTCACAGTCATAGTGGGATCTCTGTTGTCTACAGGGACTTGAATGTCTTCTTTTCTTAGCTGGTTCAGGATGGGGAGATGGGCATGTAGCTGCATTTCTGTGAGTCTGTGGAAGATTTACTGAGATCCAAGACTGTTGGATGAACAGATGAGATCCCAGTACTGATTAAATGAAAAACAAGCTGAAAACCAGTTAAATGCAACTATCAATAATTGATTTGGAAATGAACCATTGATAAATTACAAATATAGGGAAGTCATTATAAATCGCATTTCCTAGTCTAAAATATCAATAATTTTCTTACAGATTTGCTAAATGATATTTACTTAATTGCTTTTTTGCTTAATTGGCAAGCCAAGTTAAAAAAAAATCTTTTTCAAGGCGCCTTTCTCACATTTCCCTCTCTTGCTTAGCTTCGTTTTTCCTTCATGATAACTTGGGTACAATTCCTGAAAGAACACCATTTGGCCAATTTCCATCTGGCATTCTTCCCCTCTTATTTTCACTGAAAAGTGTGGAGTTGAGTTTTTAATGCGATTTCTCAGTAAATTCAGCTTTCAGTCCAACATCCATACTCTCTCTACTCCCCATTTTTCATATAAGCAGTTAACTTCTTTTTGTTGGAAAATAAATATAACCCTTGGTTCTGACTGGGTAGAATCAGATAAAAACAAATTGTAGAAATATGGGCTTCCTAATTCCTAGTAATCTTTTGCATGCTTTAGAGTACAAATGTGTCATGTGAAAAGTTCCGTCTGTGCAGAATTCAGTATTTTACACACAGATAATTAAAAAATTGTCAAGACATATGTTGCTTTTACAAACGTTTTTGTATTTATTGTTTTGCAGACGCTACCAAAAATTATCATGGTGCTGAATTATGAAAAACCTCTCCATTTAGAGGTCTTCATCAGTGACTAATTGCTACTATTTGTAACCCACTTTAAAAGCAAATAAAGCACCCATCTGGTAATTCTATTAACTGTTTCTATATTAAAGTACCAATTGGTCCTCAAAAAAGAAAATATGCAATTAGGAAATATTCATATTTATGTCACTATTGAAAAGCCTGCAAATATATCTGGCAAAAGAGAGTTTATCACTTCTTTTCTCATTCTCTGTTAAGCTTATAACCTTTTAAAAATCAAATTGAATTAACTATGTAGCTGCAAATACTCAACAAAATGGAAAATTGCAGCAATTATCTGAATAAATCAAGGCAAAAAAAGCAACATTTATGATTAATCATTTGAGTAACATTATCAGATGCCTCCCCTCTCCCCAAACTCTGTGTAGCCCACTGTAAAATTCACTGGCCTTCAACGCCCAGGTCCCGCTACCCAAACAAGGGGAAGGAAATGCTGTGACTGGCCTTCTAATTTTGAAACTCTGACCTTGAGCAAAACTGTTTCTTCTCAGAGAAGCAGTTTCAGAGGTGGTCAAATGCAAGAAATTTCTCGGCTGGTCTTTTGAGCGCTGTTCTGAGGACTTGAAGAAATGAAGAATGGGAAAATGTTTCGTTGAAGTTAAGTTCCTCACCAGATGCAAAGATAGCTGTCCTGTTGCAGGCTTCTGGAATAAGCCAAGATTAACTGCCCTCTTAAAGACCAACATCTTTTCTCTCGGAGGAGAAATGATATGTAGACTTGCTCCAGCACTGCTTCATTATGAGCTCTGCTGCCTCGGAGGTTCATGGGTATTTATTAATGTACATCCAATGCTGTGTGGGGTTCTACACAGCCCTATAGTTCATGTTCTTGGCTTTCATAATTAAAGTGCCACTTGGAGATTTTATTAAACAAAACCCAAAGTATCTAACTTGAAACCTGAATCAGAATTAGGAGCTCCTCTTGTGTGTTTCCATAGTATAAATCTTTTCTTCTCATAAGAATTATTTGAGTATAATGCATTATGTCTCCTGAAATCTCCAAAGATTGATCATACTAAGAGGATGGAGGCTTGATCCAATTATGACATGAAGGAAATAGATGCAGTGGGAGGTCTATAGGTTATTAGGGTGTACCTTTGGAAAGTAGTTTCACAGAGGTTTGGTTACAAAAGTCTGAGTTGGGCCCAGTTGGTCTCTCTGCTTCCTGGATTGCCGTGTGATTCTTCCTCCACACTGTGCTTGGCCATTACCATTTTCTCGCTTTACCAGAGGCAAAACCAATGGAGCCCACACAGTCTTAGACTGTGAACCTCTGGAAATGTGTGCCAAAAATGAAGCTCCTCCATCCATAAGTAACTTGTTTCAGATATTTAGTTATAGTGATTAAGTCTGATTAATACAACAGAAGACTATTTACCTCTCTCACTAGACTGAGATTTTCTGTAATGTAGTTCTTTATGTTTGTTATATCCATAATAAACATTTATTACAAGTCATTTGAGTGAGTAAATTAATGGGTGAATAAGTGGTTTACATTTATCATTGATTTTAGTTTAGTAAGTATATATGGGTCAATATTAAAAAGTTAATAATTAGGTAATTTTATAAGAGCTAATATTTAGATAATTAACATAAAATCTTATGTACAAGTTCTTTATTTTGTATTTTTATACTTACTGGAAATAAAAAATGAAAAAAATGAATAAATGTGACAAAAGCTTATGGAATTATGATTTTTATATGATTCTGCATTTCCTTTTTGTAGTATATATTTTCATGTTAAAATTATACCTAAACCTCAGTAGTTAGTGCAGAAGCATTATTGAAATATAATGACACAATTCATAAGATATAATAGTGATGCTATGTAATGAATTACTGTTACACCTTGTTTTGGCTATTTGTACGTTTCATGTCTACTGATGTTCAGCCAACTGAATACATTTGAATGATAGAAGCTTCAAATATACTTCTCTTGTGGGAGGATGCTGTACTGTCTACTGGAGGAACATTTCCTCTGGAGTGGCAGACGATGGCATCTAGAATGAGTTTGCAAGGATAACAACAGCTTCATTCAGTTTGACTAAACAGATATTTATTAAATCATGTTGTCCAATAATTAATGAATCTACATATATGAGGGTGGATAAGGCCTTGACCCTTTCATTGAGGAATGTACAATGAGTTTAAGATGATAAAATACAATCATTTACCTAAGAAGAAAGAGTGAAATTTTAATTAGTCAGACTTAACAAATGCTATTTAAAGGCTTTTCTTTGCTTAAGACTATACTTAATGCAAACAAATCACTGTTTACAAAGTTATGGAGAGTCTGTTTAACCTTGGTGAGGAAGGAAGCCACTGCGGCACGGCTGCTTTTCCATTAGGTACAGTAAGTACAATGCACGGGACCCGTGATACTCTTAGAAAACCGTGACAGTGATTTAATTTCTTTTTTTTCCCCAGAAACCTTACATTTAAGGAATACAAACTTCATGCATTCCATAAATACAGCACTAGGACTATAATGATTCTTCTCACCATTCCTGCCCTCCCACTCACACTCCCACCCTCTACCTCCTCCCTCTCCTATTCCCATTCTCCCATTCTTATTTTTTACTAAGATCTATTTTCTATTAACTTTAGAAACATTTGATAAACTATACTAAATAAAGAATTCAAGAAATTGTATGAAAAAAAAAAAAACACTGTTTCTCAACAGTAGAGAGAAGGGCTGTTCAAAGTCGTTGAAAGTCTTGAAGTCTTAATTTCACTTCTATAGATTATCTTTTAGGTGCTCTATTAGTTATCACAGACCTGGGAGAACATACGGTATTTGTCCATTTGGGACTGACTTATTTCACTGAGTATGATGTTTTTCAGCTTCAACCATTTTGTTGCAAATCGCAGTATTCCATGGTGTACATATCCCATAATTTCTTTATCCACTCTTCAGTTGACAGGCTTTTTGGTTGATTCCATATCTTCACTATTTTGAATTGTGCTGCAATGAACATAGGGGTATAGATAATTCTTTCATATGCTGATTTCTTTAGATTTGGTAAATCCCCAGGAGTGGGAAGCCTTGGTCATATGGTAGGTCTATACTCAGATTTCTGAGGTATCTCCATACTGTCTTCCACGGTGGCAGCACCAGTTTACATACCCACCATCAGTGGGCCAGGATATCTTTTTTCCTGCATACTTGACAGCATTTGTTGTTCATTGATTTCTGTATGAGAGGCATTCTAACTGGAGTAAAGTGAAACCTCATTGTGATTTTGATTTGCATTTCCCTGATGGCTAGTGATCCCGAGCATTTTTTCATGTGTCTGCTGGCTATTTGGATTTCCCATTTTGAAAAATGCCTGTTTAAGTCCTTTGCCCATTTCTTAACTGGGTTGTTTTGTTGTTGAGTTTCTTGATCTCTTTATATATTCTGGTTATTAATCCTTTCTCAGTTGCATAGTTTGTAAATAATTTCTCCCACTCTGTCAGTTGCCTTTTCACTCTGCTGACTGTTTCTTTTGCAGTGCAGAAGCTTCCCAATTTGATGTAATTCTATTTGTTAATTTTGGCTTTGATTGCCCGTGACTCTGGGGTCTTTCCCAAGAACTCTGTGCCTATGCCAATGTTTTGCAGGGTTTCCCCAATGTTCTCTAATAATTTGATGGTACTGGGTCACAGATTTAGGTCTTTACTCCACTTTGAGTCAATTTTTGTGTAAGGTATAAGGTGGGAATCTTTCTTCATACTTCTGCATGTGGAGATCCAGTTTTCCCAGCACCATTTGTTGAAGAGACTGTCCTTTCTCCAGGGATTGATTTTAGCTCCTTTGTCCAAGATAAGTTTGTTGTAGATGCATGGGTTGATTTCTGGTGTTTCTATTTTGTTCCATTGGTCTGTCCATCTGTTTTTGTGCTCGTACAATTTTTTGTACTAGTACCATGTTTCAATTATAACTGCCCTGTAGTATGTCTTGAAATCTGGTATTGTGGTGCCTCTGGCTTTTTTGTGTTATATAAGATTGCTTTAGCTATTCAGGGTCTCCTGTGTTTCCATATGAATTTCAGCATCATTTTTCTATATCTTTTTTTTAAACTTTTATTTAGTAAATATAAATTTCCCAAGTACAGTTTATGGATTACAATGGCTTTCCCCCCCCCCATAACTTCCCTCCCACCCGCAGCCCTCCCGTCCTTGGTACTTTCATTGGTATCTCATTGATTCTGTAAACTGCTTTAGGAGGTATGGACATTTTGATGATATTGATTCTTTCAATCCATGAACATGGAGGATCTTTTCATTTTTTTATGCCTTGTTCCTTTTCTTCCTTTTTTCTTTCTCTCTCTCCTTCCTCCCTTCCTTCCTTCCTTCCTTCCTTCCTTCCTTCCTTCCTTCCTTCCCTCCTTTCTACTTTCTTTCTTTTTTAGATTTAAAAGCAAGATTTATTGGAGTCAAAGACCTCCAACCAGAGTGGCATTGGGAGGGGGGTGTTCCAAGGGAGAAAAAAAAAAACTGAAGTGGTCAGTAGCAGTGGAAATTTTAAGCATAATTTTGGGAAAGAAAAAAAATAACTTATCAGGTTGACATTCAATTATAAAGCAGGAACAAAGCCTGTCATATGACCTGATTTGCAATCCTTTATCCTGTCTGGCTTACTCATGGTAAAATAAAGAGCCATTAGAAGGGTGGGATACCAAGAAGATTAAGCTCACAGGGTCTAAAACATAGGACAGAGTCATTAGTAGAGGACCTAAGAAA
Organism: Oryctolagus cuniculus; assembly: GCF_964237555.1. Lineage (NCBI taxonomy): Eukaryota > Metazoa > Chordata > Mammalia > Lagomorpha > Leporidae > Oryctolagus > Oryctolagus cuniculus. The sequence goes on from NC_091433.1 coordinate 25,437,582, forward strand.
GGTTCTATCTAAACCATGAGCAAGTTTTCTGATTGAGAGGCAAATAGAAACTGATAGAAGGGACTTGATAATAATCAGGTGGCTTTAAGGCCTTGCCAGTTATGATGCCCAGCCTTTTCTATCTCTTCACATGAGGTACATCAAAAGAGAGATGTGAACATTCTTAGGTAAGGCACCCTGTTGGCTTCCATTACCTAGCTAGCCTGGGAGGAGAGCTGGCTTAAAAAGAAGGTAGGTGGATCTCTAAAAGGAAAATATTTTAGTTAATTTACAATTCTGTCTACAATGTTGTTTACCCTACTTGGCCATCCCCTCAACAGCAGTGGTTACTTTGGAAGCTGGGCTGAGCGAGGGGCTTTTTCAGCTTATAGCCAACAAGGTCTGTGGTTCTGACCTTGGAGTCCTTCGACTTCAGGGTAGTTTCATTTCCAATGACCCAACTTTTGGCTGACAGAGCTGACAGGGCTCTTCATAAGCTGACTTCTACAGAAGTCCTGGCTTTCCATATTGAAAATCAATGCTGAGGACTGGCCTGTTGGCATACCACTGTGTAAAGCAGCCATTAACTAGCCTGCCACCTATCTTTACATTGCTTCTGCTCCCTAGCTTCCTCTTCCTCCTAGTTTTTGTTAAAGCAGACCAGAGGAACCTTTAAGAGGATATAAGTCAAGAGAGTCATCAATAACATCTCTAATCTTTGGAGGCCTTAACTAGAAATCTATAGTCACAGGCATGTTCTGATAGTGGTTTTTCTGTGACATAGAAAAGGCCCATGAGGAAAGCTATGTCTTTGCTTTAACATCAAACATGGTGACCACCTTATGTATAAAATTTGAAGTCATTAGTAAAAACTTCCTCTCCTTTTGTTTGATTTGAAAAGGGAGGGTTTTGCCTGTTTACTGTGCCCTTGGTAAAGTAAATCTAGCTGTGAATTCATAATTTAAGCTCTCATTTTGGCTATGCTATTATGGCAGAAAAATGTTAGCCATCCCTTTTATAAGGTCTAATGGTCAAACTGTACATCCTGGAGAGTCCTTCAGTATAAAGTTAGTTTACCATCTTGAAGAGAGAAGTGAGGGAACAAGTCAGCCTTCCCAGACCACTTACTGTCAATAACAATATCACATGAAAACATAGCAAGCAATTTTAACTGTTAAATAACAACTTATGAAAATATTTACCAACACCTTTTGATTTCTTCAGTGTCCTACTGTTGATTCAGGAGCATGTTGTTCAGTCTTCATGTATTTGCATATGTTCTAGAGATTCTTGAGTTGTTGATTTCCAGCTTCATTCTACTGTGGTCCAAGAAGGTGCATGATATGATTTCAATTTTTTAAAATTTGCTGAGACTTACTTTATGGTCTAGCATATGATCTATCCTAGAGAAAGTTCAATGCAGTGGTGAGAAGAATGTGTATTCTACATCTATAGGTTGAAAAGTTCTGTAGATATCCATTAGATACATTTGGTCTGTAGTGTCTATTAACTCTGTTGTTTCCTTGCTGATTTTCTGTCTGATTGATGTGTCATTTGCTGGAAGTGGGTTATTGAAGTCCCCCACTATGATATATTGGAATATATGTCTCCTTTTAGATCCAGTAACATTTCTTTTAAATAACCAGATGACATGCCATTAGATACATATACGTTTACAATAGTCACAACTTCCTGTTGACTTGTTCCCTTAATCATTACATAGTGCCCTTCTTTATCTCTTTTAACAGTTTTTGTGTTGAAGTCTATTTTGTCTGATATTAGGATGGCTATACCAGCTCTTTCTTGGTTTTTGTTAGCATGGGATATCTTTTTCCATTCTTTCGCTTTCAGTTTATGTGTATCTTTGTTGGTGAGATGTATTTCTTGTAGGCAGCAAATACATAGGTTTTGCTTTTTAATCCATTCAGCCAGTCTGTATCTTTTAACTAGGATTTGAGGCCATTTACATTCAAGGTGACTATTGATAGTGATTTGGCCCTGCCATTTTTTCATAAATATTCCTCTTGTTTACTTTGGGTTTCCTTTGTTCTTTTACTGGGAGATTTTCTGCCTTCACCTTTTTTCATAATGTTGACTATGTTTCTGTGTATAACGCATCCTTAAGCATCTTTTCTAAGGCTGGATGGGTGGTGACAAATTCTTTCAACTTCTGTTTGTTATTGAAGGTCTTTATTTCAACTTCTTTCATAAATGAGAGCTTTGCAAGGTACAGTAGTCTGAGTTGACAGTTTGGAATATATCTCGCTATTCTCTGCTAGCCTGTAGGATTTCTGATGAGAGGTCAGCTGTAGGTCTAATTGGAGATCCTCTGAAAGTAATCTGTCATTTATCTTGTACACATTTTAAAATCTTTTCTTTATATTTCACTGTGGAGAGTTTGACTACAATGTGTTGTGGTGAAGATCTTTTCTGATCATGTCTATTAGGAGTTCTATGTGCTTCCTGAACTTAAATGTCCCTTTCTCCAAATTAGGGAAGTTTCTCTGTAATTATTTAACTAAAAAGGCTTTCTAATCCATTCTCTCTTTCCACATTTTCAGGAACTCCTAAGATCCATTTGTTGGGTCATTTGATTGTGTCCTGTAAGTCTCTGACACTGTTTTACAGTTTTCTAATTTCTTTTTTTCATTATGACTGTAAAATTTCCAAAGATTTGTCCTCCTACTTGGATATTCTTTCTTCTGACTCACCAAGTCTGTTCTTAATGCTTTCCATGATATTTTTATTTGTTCTATTTCTAATATATTTTAAAATATCAATTTCATGGGAAAAACTTTCATTCATGTCATGTACAGATTTCTTTATTAGGTATTTGTGGTGATACTTGTTGGTGTTTTTTTTTTTTTTTTCCCTCTGTGATGGCTTTTATCTTTGAACTATGTCTCTGTGGCTTAGTGAAGTGTCTGCTCTTTCAATGAATACCCAGAGGTATGTGCTGGGTGTGGGCAGGGAGCTGTGTTCAGTGCTCCAGAGTGAGGAAAATGTCCAAGGTGACATTCAAGTTGGGCGTGGTAAATCTCATTTTTTTTTTTTTATCAGAAGGGAGGTTTTTTCAGCCCTGTTGGCATATTCTCACACTCACCTCCTCTCCTCAAAGGAGACCAGTGCCTGAGCACTATCCCCAGTGGGTACAATTTTCATCTGCACCACCACAAGAACCACACAAAGGATCCATGCAGTCCTCGGTGTGAACATGGATCTTGCAGCAATACCATCACCAGGAAATCAGGGAACCCAAAGCATGTAGAGCCACTCACAGTGACTGCCCAGCCACACCCTGTATCCTGCCACACAGCCACATTGTTTTCATAGTCCTGGCACACAAGGCTCCCACAGTCACGAGCTCCCAGTCTCCTGTCAATTCTCCCAACCAGACTCATGGGTCTCCTCTCAGCTGGTTGCTGGGGGAGTGGACACCTGCTGGTATAGCTGTTATGTGTGTCCAAAATGACACCCACCCTCTCTCAGCTGGTGGATGCTGGTGCTGGGTGGCTGGGGAGAGAAAAAGCATGCCCCCTTTTTCTTCCCTCTAGGCTGGCAGGTATACTGTCTCCCACAGAGCTCCAAGCCAGACTCATGTCAGGCTCTTCTCACTGCTTTATCGCCAATCTGCTTGGGCTGTTGCAGTCTGGTTTCACCTCACTCCAGAGTTGGTGCTGAGACTCTCGGCTGCTGCAGTCCTGAATTGTGCACATCCATGGAGTTCCACAGTGTCCCTCTAATTCGTGTGGAGTTTCCGCTTCCATTTTCTCCCTAACTGTTCTCTGAGATTGCGTTCTCTACTTTTCTTTAACTGTCTTCCCCTCAACTAGAGCAGTAAGCTCTCTCCCTATTCCCTCATGTTGAATACTCTCCCAATTTAATTTCTTCTAAAATCTGAAGGAAAATGAGGATCTTTTAGGTCAGATAAAATGATTCCATATGTAATATCAATGTTTATCTTTAGACAACATTTACACAGTTTGTAGTGTTTTTAATGATCAAAATGTCCCATGAAAGCAAGAGTCTAGGATCCACAAAGGTCAGAATGCGGCTATGACTGTGAGAAAGGAAACTCAGAGCATATGAGCTCGGCCTTTACTTGACAGTCACTTTTCACAAGGTGGAAGACAGGAAGAAGAGCTTGTAGGGAGAAAGATGAACAAAAATCAAAGCTGAGGGCCAGATTTGTAAAATGTATGTAGAGTGAGATAATTCAGAATTGCACTAGACATGGTCCCCAAATTAAAGTGCTTTTCAGTTCAATGGCAAAGGCAAAAAAATATGAAAAAGAGGCTATATAATAGGAGATATATACCTATTTTCAAGAAAGGAAATGAAGGCACCTGCTCCTAAATTTTTAAGATACCTGAAAGTTAAAGATTTAAAACCAGACTGCCTAAAAAAATACAACTGTTTAAATAAGTCTACCATTGTAAGAACTCTCAATTTAGACTGTGTAATGATTTGGGGAATAGAGTATTAGTACCATTTGAAGAATATCTACAAGCTCTAAAATCTTATCAATAATTGTGGATTTTTCATTATTTTGTTATTTCCATGTATATTTTGAGCATATTACCAACTTTATAGAATTTCAAAATTATATTTAAAATAACCTAGCCATTTTATTCTTCAGAAACTCATTTGGAGTTTGTCATATACTCTAGCAAATATATATGTTCTTGGCATAGGCATTTGGTACAACAATTAAATCACTACTTGGGATACCAACATCCCATATAGGGGTGCCTAATTTGAGTCCTAGCTCCTCTGATTCCTATCCAGTATCTTGCTAATGCACACTTTAGGATGAAGTAGGTGATGACTTAAATACTCGACTCTGCCATGCACACAGGAGATCTAGACTGAGTTCCAGGCTCCATGCTACAGCCTGGCCCACCCCGGTGGTTGTGGATATTTGGGGACAGTACCAATACAGTTCACATTGATGAATCATGTCAAACTATCTTGATAATTTTAGAACATACAGATTGAGTGAATTTCCAATAAGATATGTTCTCTCCATATTTTCAAAACTCTCTTCTCATTACTGTCTTCTTTCCCCCCCTCTTACAAGGAAGAGAAAATATTATTCATCTGATTTATTTGGAGAGAACAATATCAACAACAATATGCACTTTATAAGTAAAGATCTTATATTTTTCTTGTTATTATAAAATATTTATGTTATTTCTTGTTGTTATAAAAGCTGTAGTGTATAGTAGATGAGCTGATGAATTTTTCAAGTAAATAAACAGGCACATATTAAATTCTCTGTCATAAATATAATCAGGCCTTCAATTAGAAAATGAGGGAAATATAATTCTAAGCATTATGAAGACATATTGGGCTTCTGGTGGTTAACACAGCTAAGGAGATGGAGTAACTCAATCAGAATGCCATGGTTTCTAGCTCCATCCTGAATGGAGTTTTCGCGAGTAGGCCTTGCGAGTCTGTAGGAGCGCCATTGGAAATGAAAGCCTATGGGCCTTCTTAATTGCGTTATTTAAGAAATAAAGGATACCAGTCCTTTCCAGTAGAAACTAGTTGGACTGGTGGACATTACAATCTATGATTTTTAAATATGGAGAGAGGCCTACTAGATTTTCAAACATATATCTTCCTTTGTTTGATATTTATTTGCAATTGAAATTTCTAAAGGGAAGCAGACAGAAGTATTCTGGAATGAGGTAGGTCCACTGCCTGTTGTGCTCTAACACAGTCTGTGATACTGGTCTTTTGCAAAGAGAAAGGTTTTATTTCTGATCAGTAGGAGGCAGGAAAATATAACTCATACCTGCCTCCAGATCTGGGGTCTGGGGGAAGTTTTATGGATTAGGTGGGAGAGAGCTAGTCGTGGAAATGCTGGCGAGGCAAGCTTCAGTTGGAGGGACTTGGAATCAGGCCAGCATAGTGGGATCATTTCCTAAGAAAGTTTTCCTAAGAAAGCAGGAACCTAAAAAAGTGTGTCTGATTACTCCCATTGTTAGAGCACGAGACCTGGGAACTCTCAGGAACAGCCTAGGGAAACATAACTAGTTTTTTAGTTTGGGGTGTCAGGGGAAAACCTAGTCAAAGGGGAAATCTGGTATCAAAGGCATTAGTAAAAAGTCAACTGTTCATTTTGGCATGTTGCTCACTGGGAGATTGTTCAAGAATTCCATCAATCTTTAAATCCTTCAAAAAGGCAATTTTTTTCACTCAAGAAAATATTGCTTTGGCAAAACATTATGCTACCAACAGAGACTGGAGGACTGTATAAGCACAATCCCTTCACTCCAAAAGTTTATACTCTGGAAGGGGAATCAGAAACACAATGGAAACACAGTGTGGTAGGATTAATCCTACCACAGCCTGTAGGAGAGGAATGACTCTGGGCTCCGGCTCAGGCGGTCAATGAAGCTTGCTCAAAGTCAGTAAATTCCACCTTGCTCAAAGCCATTTTCCTTCTATTTTAATAGCTGGGAAAAATTATTTTAAGTGCTATGTCTAGTTTTCTCCGTGCCTGAAGTTACTGCAAAATTTTGACCCCATCTATATATTATTTTTCATATTTGTATATGCAGACACTTCAATGGCTATATTATAGATATTTTAACTCTATTTACATTCAGGTAGCATTTGCTTATTTTAGCTACAGATAATGTTTACTTATATACGTGTGTGTATGTATGTATATATGAATACCTCTATTTGCTTATACACATATATCTTAAAAAGATAACATGCTTTTATTAATATATGTAATACATATAAAGAAAACTAATGTCATGAAATATATTTTGAAAATTTTTTGTAATCTTTTCTGTAGCTTCAATTTCATACAAAATCCACAGAGAAAATATGATTTGTCATATGAATTACCATTACTGGCTCATTTAGCTGTTGTCGCTTTTAGTCTAATTACCATTCAGTGACTTGTTTAAAAACTGCATGAAATATGATATTGACTCTATTTTATTTAAACTTCTCTGAACATCATTGTTGGTGGCATTTTTTTACCTTTTCATGGGCTATTTTTTTCCTTTATGTGCTTTAATTTTTTTAAGATTTATTTATTTATTTGAAAGTCAGAGTTACACACAGATAGAGAGAAGGAGAGGCAAAGAGAAAGAGAGGTCTTCCATCCGCTGGTTCACTCCCCAGTTGGCCGAAACGGCTGGAGCTGTGCAGATCCAAAGCCAGGAGCCAGGAGCCACTTTCGGGTCTCCCACATGGGTGCAGGGCCCCAAGAACTTGGGCCATCCTCCACTGCTTTCCCAGGCCATAGCAGAGACCTGGATCGGAAGTGGAGCAGCTGGGACTTGAACTGGCGCCCATATGGGATGCCGGCACTGTAGGTGGCGGTGGCCTTACCCGCTATGCCACAGTGCCGGCCCCTTTAATTTCTTTCTTTATATAAGGAAGTCCTTTTGTATTAGCAATCTCTGTGACCTTCTGTTCACTATTCACTGATCTTCTGCTTAATAGCTGCTACAAAACACATGAAAGGGGCAGGGGTTGTCTCTCTCTCTCTCTCTCTCTCTCTCTCTCTCTCTCTCCTTCCCTCCCTCTCTCCCTCATCTCCCTCCCTCCCTCTCTCCTTTCAAGAAGGCAAAAATACATAAATAAATATTCAAAAGGAAACATATGAAAACACACCAAGCAGTTCCTTTCTCCTTGTGAAAGATGGCTCAGGTTTAAAAAATTGGAATAAACTTTATGCAACTTTTTAAAACATTTTTTAGGTTTGGATAAAGTTTCCAGGTCTTCACATTTAATTCCTAATGTAAAGGTATAGTAAATTATAGCCATTTTTTCCCCATAGTTTTTATTAAAGCAAATGTGTTAATTAAGACTCATGAATTAAGCTTCTGCCTTTGGTATTACAATTGACATGATGGGCATGTAAAAAACAATATATGGCTCTATCCCTGCACTAAATTGACATAGAAAGTATAGCTTTGAGACCTAAATAGTGTTATATCAATAAAAAAAGAGAATAGAGTTCTATTGTAAGTTATATGATTAATGCTATAAATACTTAAATCCTAATTTAAGTACATATTCAAGTGTGCTCATGCGGATGAATGTATGAGTTACAATTTAAAATATTGGAAGGAGGCCGGCGCCGCGGCTCACTAGGCTAATCCTCCGCCTGCGGTGCCGGCACACCGGGTTCTAGTCCCAGTCGGGGCGCCGGATTCTGTCCCGGTTGCCCCTCTTCCAGGCCAGCTCTCTGCTGTGGCCAGGGAGTGCAGTGGAGGATGGCCCAGGTGCTTGGGCCCTGCACCCCATGGGAGACCAGGAAAAGCACCTGGCTCCTGCCATCGGATCAGCGCGGTGCGCCGGCCGCAGCGCGCCGACCGCGGCGGCCATTGGAGGGTGAACCAATGGCAAAAGGAAGACCTTTCTCTCTGTCTCTCTCTCTCACTGTCCACTCTGCCTGTTAAAAAATATATATATATATATATTAGAAGGAAATAGACCCAGTATCTTACTAGTATACCCAGTATCTTACTGCCACTGGAATTTTAAGACAAAATATTTGAAACAATATATGTGAATTCAGTCAGTAAATTAATGAATGGATCTATAAATTATAAAAGGACACTCCTATGAAATTCCTGATTAAGTATTAATTCATAAGTTTGTAGAGATTGATCATTTTCTTAAAGATTTATTTTGTCCTTTTTTAAAGTAACTCAGAAAAATACATCTAGCAAAATTTGGTCAAATGGACTTCAAATATAAAAATATAAAAATTAAAAATATACTGCACATATATAAAGACATTCAAATCATGTCAGCTATCTCAAGTTTTTGTATAATGCTGCTGGTGGCATATTGTGTTTAAAACATGTTTTCTGTTTTAAAAGTCCCTGAGGTTCTTCTCTCCTGCAGTGATTGACTTGGGAGAGAAACATTTAAAGAGGAATTTAAATTTGAAAGGTGCAATTCAAAACACATTTTCTTATGTCAACTTTTGATACTGACCTTTTAAAACATGCAAGCAGGGACTTTCCTCTTTAATTATGTTGCTTCTTTTAAATTAAATCTATATTGTAATTCTTTACAAAGTAAAGTAATATTTTGGAATGAGATTTATTTTGCTTATTTTAGAGTTTGGGTGTGGGAAATGCATGTATTTGCATGCATGTTTTAATGAGAATTCCCAATTAGTTTTGTAGTGTTGTTCCCTCTCTTCATTTAGGCAGTAGGAGATGCAAAAATGTGTATCTGCCTTTCAAGATAAGATTTTTTTAAATTTTAATTTTTTTTGTTTTCATTTTATTTGAACAGTAGAGAATGACAGACAGACAGGCAAAAACACAAAGCCTTTTACATGCTAGTTCACTCCCCAAAACATTGCAACAACCAGGGTTGGGCCAAATTGAAGTTGGGGAACTGAAACTCCATCCAGGTATCAAAGACAGCTGTCAATGTTTCAAGTACTTGAGCAGGACCTGTTGTATGAGCAGGAAGCTAGAATCAAAAGTGGAGTCCAGGGGCCAGCACTGTGGTGCAGTGGGTCCGGCATCCCACTGAGCACTGGTTCAAGTCCTGGCTGCTCCACATCCAATCCAGCTTCCTGCTAATACCCTGGGAAAGCAATGGAAGATGGCCCAAGTACTTGGGCCCCTGCACCCACATGGAAGACCTGGATGAAGATCCTGGCTTCAGTCTGTCCTAGTCCTGTTCTTTGCAGTCATCTTGGGGCTGAGCTGGCAGATGGAAGATCTCTCTATCTCCCTGCCTCTGCCTCTCCCTATCCCTCTCTGTAACTTTGCCTTTCAAATAAATAAGTCAATCTTAAAAAGAAGCATCAGCAGGAGTGGAGCCCAGGTGTGATCCAAGATCCCAGGCACTCAGAAGTGGGATACAGGCATCACAGTTTTCTCTAGGGGATTGGAGTCAGGATTTCACTATAAAGAAATGAAAAAAGAAAAACCTGGGAGAAGGGCTATGTTTGGAGATCCCCTCCAGTCTAGCAGTTAAAGACCTGTTGCTTCTGTCTGAACATGGAAGAATTTCATTGGCCCACGTCACCACGAGTTAGTGACCACACCACCCTGTCTGCACCTCTTTGTACATGTTCCCTGAGCAGCCGACAGAATATCGATTAGTCCTGTCAAGGTAAGTGATTGACAGTACTGCTCATTCCTAGGTACTTCCTAGATTATTTGCCTGTGCAATTTCTATTTTGACGAATTTAAAGGAAAAAGAGTCAAGTGAAACCAGGGGGGAACTGTGATAGAAGAAACTAGGTCCTGAAATTAGATGCCTGAATCTGACTCAGTACCAGATGTCTTCTTGCTGTGGAAATTGGATGGATCATCTTGTGCTGTAGGCCCAATTTTTTCACTTCCATCCAACTTAAGGGATGTTGTGAGGGTTCAATGAAATGTGATTTCTGTGGTTTTAACTCATAGTGCAAAAAATTCTAGATTATTTCTGTATGTTTCAGTATACTGTGGTGTTATGTTGTTGTCATATTTAGAATTCAGTTTTTAGGTCTTATTTAATTATTAGTAGATCCTAAGATGAAAGAGTCTTCAGTATGCCTTAAACATTTGGATTTCAGTTTTTTCTTTTGTCTGCATTGTATTTTCTCTATAAATGTCACCGGATAAGTAGGTGTAGAAAATATGTGTAGGAATGATATAAAGTAAATGGGGTATTAGGGACTTATGTAATATGTTGAAGATTATGCATTTTTCATTCTTCATGGCTTCTCCCTTTTGGAATAAGTATTCATATTCTGGGAAAATTAACCAGTATGCAATTTGCATTTTTCAGGATATTGTGGATTTTGATTAGAGCATTTTGCTGTTATTTTGTTTTTTTGGACTAGAGCGTGGATACTCTTGCGTTGTTCTGTTCGATAACCTGTGATTATCTTCTGCCTGGCAGAGTGGCTGAGATGCCTAATTTATCTCCCTGCTTCCAACCCCAGCCCTCACAGCACTCTGTTTTCATAGCTGTAGCCAGAGTACTTCTCCTAAAACATAATTTGAATGATTGCTGTGCTCAGAAGCCTCCAGTGACTTCCCATCTCAGTGCAAACTTAAAGCTTCAAGGTTTCACATGGTCTGTCTTCCTGCATCTCCAAAGTCATCTCCTACCAGGTTCCTCTCACTTGCCCAGCGTCTGCCACAGTGGCCTCCTCCCAGTTCTTGCAACACGGTCAAGTCCACTACCTGATGCATTCACATGGATTTCTGGAACTTTTCTTCCCTTTCCTGCTTTAGGATAACAGAATCTTGGAAATGAGGCCTTCTTGACCAACCTGTTCAAAATAGCTAACACCTTCCTCCCATACTCCACCCGTCTAAGAGCTGCCATCATAGTGTAGCAGGTTAAGCAGCCATTTGTGCCTGTTATCTCAGTAGTGTTAGTTCCAGTCCCAGCTACCCTGCTTCAGCTGTAGCTTCCTGCCAATGTGCATGGCAAGCTGGCAGAGGAAGGCCCAAGTACCTGGGCTCCTGCCACCCATGTGGGAGACCTGGATGGAGTTCCTGGCTCCTGCCTTCAGCCTGGCCCAATCCTGGCCTTTGCAGCCATTTGGAAAGTGAACCAGAAGATGGAAGACCTCTCTTTCTCTCTGTGAGTGTTTGTGTGTCTGTTTCTCTTTTGTCTTTCCCTCTCTCTCTGTCATTCTGCCTTTCAAATAATCAAATAACTAAATCTTAAAAAAAAATCCTACTATTCTTCCTTTCCCCTCAGCCCCACTTGGGTTATATATGTAAAGATTGTGTGTGTCTGTGTGTGTTTGTGTGTGTACAATATTTACTTGTTGATTTAGTTTATTTCTACCCATTAGAATCTTAAGTTCCAGAAGTTAGGAATTTCTGTTGAGTTGAATAGCGAGATTATTCACTGGTTTTCAGTTTTCCTACTTCCAGTTGTCATATGAATCCGAAGGGAAGCTTCGGATTCAAATGGACCATTTTGCTCCATGATATGGAACTGATTATTTAACGTCCAAACACCAATTTCTTCCTACAAGAGAGAACAGCCCTTTCCTTTTAAGAGAACCAGACAATTCCAATTATTGTAATTAATTCCATAGATGTAACCATGTAAACAGGACAGCGCTCAGATTTTCCCCATGGAACTGCAGAGTCGGAACTTCTTAACTAGAAAGGACTACGGAGAGCAGCTGTCACGGCCCTTGTCCAGATATGCCCATTCTAACTAAGAGGGTTTGTGTTAGAATCTAGAACACCGTGATCCTCGGGCAGTGTTCTTGCTAAGATATGCAGGTTAATGATCCCAGGAAACCAACCCTGAAGCAATAAAATGACTAACAAGTAAGCGTGGCAAGACCTGGAACCAAGGATGATGACAGGGAAGATTACAAAACAGAATCCAACAGTGCGTTTTGCAACCTTTTTCCTTCCTTGCCTGCAGTTTAAAGCTTAATTTTATTGATTTTGGCTGTAATTCTTGCTATTTTAAACCAACTCAGGGCTACATATCCTGACTCAGAGGGAGGGCCATTCTTCAAAGTCTATCGTTGTGTTGTCACAGAATGAGACAGAGACAACTGAGCTGTGGCCCACAGTACATAGAATATTGGTGAGTGTGTTCTTAGGGTGATGTGTTCCTTGTTCCCTGTGAGGGGACTGGAGCTATGTCTCTTAGTGAGTAAGGTCTCCTAGACATTTTTCATTACGTGTACTAAGACCTTTGATGTAAACAGTATCTGCTGGAGAGTGAGCTGTGGCTCACTTGGTTAATCCTCTGCCTGTGGCGCCGGCATCCCATATGGGAGCCACGTTGTAGTCCTTGTTGCTCCTCTTCTAGTCCAGCTCTCTGCTGTGGCCCGGGAGTGCAGTGGAGGATGGCCCAAGTGCTTGGGTCCCTGCACCCGCATGGGAGACCAGGAAGAAGCACCTGGCTCTTGGCTTCGGATTGGCGCAGTGCTGGCCGTAGCAGCCATTTGGGGAGTGAACCAACGGAAGGAAGACCTTTCTCTCTGTCTCTCTTACTGTCTGTAACTCTACCTGTCAAATAAATAAAGAAAAAAAAAAAAAGAAAATCAAAACTAAGTGGATGCAAAGTTGTAAAGTTGTGATGGGGAACCTATGCCTGGCTGTCGGTGCTGCTGTCTTGAAATCAGAGATGTAACTGGTTGGCAGAACAGCGCTGCTTTTTCTAGATCACTTGGATATGCTCTGATTTAAATGTATTACATGAAGACTCTATTTAACTATATATATACTTTTTCATTCTCTCGGGATCTGATAATGTTTGGGTGGATTGTGTGATTAATTAAGTGCAGATGGCTTTGTGCTTGTACAAGAATTTTACATTGTTAGGGGGAAATTGAATAGATAAAGTAAAAATAGACTCCCTTGCCATTTTGCTAAGGACAAGTTAAATGACTCATCTTCAGATTGTCTATCCCTGCCATTAATTTGATGGGGGTGTTATGTTATGATAGTTCCTTGAATAATTAAGTTAAAATTGGTTATGAAATCATTTGTTTAGTGAATTTTGCTCTGATAATTTCAACATGCAGATTTTTTTTTTCCTAACAAGCTGTGGTGAATAAATTCATATTCTTGGGCTTGCCCAAGAGCCCATCCTTTCTTGAAAAGTGAATCCTTTAGAAAGTTATTTATTATTTTAATTATTTATTTATTTAAAATTCAGAATGACAGATGGGGTGGGAGAGAGAGCTAGAGTGAGAAGGAGGGCAAGAGGGAGAGGGAGAGAGGGAGAAGGAGAGAGAGAGAGTGAGAGCGAGCGGAGAATTTTCTGTCTGCTGGTTTACTTTCCCAATGTCTTCAACAGCTGACACTGGACCAGGCTAAAGCCAGAAATCTAAAACTCCATCTGGGTCTTCCACGTTGATGGCAGGGATCCAAGTACTTGGGCTATCATCTGTGCCTCCCAGTCACATTAACAGGAAGCTGGGTTAGAAGCTTATGGTAGCCAGGATTTGAACCAGGCACTCTAATCCCAATCTGTGGCTGAATGAGATGAGCCACAACACCTGCCTCTGGAAAATTATTTTAAAGATTTTTGAGAGGGGTTGAGGGTGAATATGCGCGATTGGTCATAGGGCCTCTTCTGCCTTGAAGAGAGCTTTGAGGAGACATGTTATCACAAACCAATTCTGAATGAATCCTGGCTGGAAGCAAGTAGAACTTATGAAACATGCCTGACCTTTAAGGGTTATCTATGTGCCACTTAGTGACATTTGAGCCCATTACAGATCACACATCTATTATGATGTGCACCATATAGTCTATGTGTGTAGTAGGCTATTCCATTTAGGTTTGTGTAAATATACTCCATGATGTTCACACAATGACAAAATCACCTTAAGTTGCATTTCTCTAAATGTCTGTCTGTGGCTGAGTGATGTGTGACAGTGTATTAATAGAATCTTGATTCTCATAAAATCATTGACTACAACAATTAAGACAAGTAAAAGTGCAAATGCATCAAGTTTTAACATTCAAAATAATATTCTTGCATTTTTCTCAGTTCAGAATTTTACATCACCTGATGATGGGAAAATTCCTTCACCATCAAACGAGAATGAGCACACAATGCAGAAACAGAGAGAGGAAACGATATGAACATTTTCAAAACAGAACTACTAAAGTTGCCAAAGGAATAATAAAATAGCTATTTCACATGTGTGAGAGGATGTTTCCAGGCATAAGTAGCCCTAAAATGGCTGCAAGTCCCTGGTTCATCTTTGCTTTCAAAGTTTTGACTCAGCCTTGTTAAAAAATGAAGCCAGGTGTTTTTCCACCCACTGGGAATCTGTGAGAAGTGACACACTCATCTGAATGATTCTTCATATTTGTTTTAACATGATCTCTGAGAAGGATCTGATTCTACAGGGAATAGCATGCCTGACCACTTCTTGCCTGGAAAGGAACAATGAGCAGCAACTCATGAAAGATGAGAAATCATAGTCAGATGTTTCCCAAAATAGGAATGTATTAATCTGACGAGCAACTGCACCTATTTCTGTGGCAAAGAGAAAATGTCACATTCAGTACACAACACTAACTTTATTTTTTTAAACAAAGATGTTTTGAGAATATATTTGTTGCAGCTAACACATCTTGTAAAAATGACCATCAGATGACTAAAAAGCACAATTCATCAAGGAGCAAATGGGACTTTTTAAATATGAATTTGAACACATTAATGTGTTCAATGTGATCTCAGTATTTAGCAGATTTTCAAAAACACTGTAAACTATAGGAGATTACTGGAGATGACACAAAAGGAAACTGTAACATTTATGAACATAAATTGCAGTGAGGAAAATTTGGAGGAATTGTTATTGCTGTTTGCAAGATATTTTAAGCATTGGTTCAGAACATGACTCCTATTGTGACAATACTTTTTTGTGTGCTTCATTTTTTTAAAAAATGGACCAATTGCTTAAATTTTGGTATTAGAGTGTTATTTTCACAATATGTAGGATTTCTTTTCTTTTCTTTTTTCTTTTTTTTTCTTTTTGACAGGCAGAGTGGACAGTGAGAGAGACAGAGAGAAAGGTCTTCCTTTGCCGTTGGTTCACCCTCCAATGGCCGCCGCGGCTGGCACACCGCGCAGATCCAATGGCAGGAGCCAGGTGCTTCTCCTGGTCTCCCATGGGGTGCAGGGCCCAAGGACTTGGGCCACCCTCCACTGCCTTCCCTGACCACAGCAGAGAGCTGGCCTGGAAGAGGAGCAACCGGGACAGAATCCGGCACCCCGACCGGGACTAGAACCTGGTGTGCCGGCGCCACAGGTGGAGGATTAGCCTAGTGAGCCGCGGCGCCGGCCATGATTTCTTTTTTTTTTTTTTTTTTTTAAGATTTGTTTATTTATTTGAAAGGCAGAATTACAGAGAGAGAGAGGGAGAGACAAGGAGAGATATCTTCCATCTGCTGGTTCACTCCCCCGAGTGGCTACAATGGCTGGAGCTGGGCCAGCGCAAAGCCAGTAACCAGGGGCTTCTTCTAGGTCTCTCATGTGAGTGCAGGGTCCCAAGTACTTGGGCCAACTTCCACTGCTTTCCCAGGTGCATTAGCAAGGATCTGGATCAGAAGTGGAACAGCTGGGACTCCAAAGGGTGCCCATATGGGATGCAGGCACTGCGGGCAGCAACTTTAACTTGTTGTGGCACAGTGCTGACCCAAACATACAACATTTCTTGAGCATTTACCATACACTGGTCACTTGTGCTGAGGATTTATGGGTTGTCACAATGAATCTACACTTTTTTTTGGTAAAGATTTGTTTATTTTATTTGAAAGTCTGAGTTACAGAGAGAGAAGGAGAGACCTAGTGAGAGTGAGAGCACAAGAGAGAGATCTTCCATCTGCAGGTTCACTTCCCAAATGGCAGCAACAGATGGGGCTGGGCCATGCCAAAGCCTGGAGCCAGGAACCAGGAGCTCCATCCTGGTCTCCCACTTGGGTGCAGGGGACCAAAGGTTTGGGCCATCTTCTGCTGCTTTTCTCAGGCACATTAGCAAGGAACTGGAGGAGAAGACCAGCCGGGACGTGAACCCGTGCCCATATGGGATGCCGGCATCTCAGATGTCTGCTTACCCCACTATGACACAGCGCCAGTTTCCACACTGTTATTTGTCTCATGTTACAGGTAAGAGAATTGAGCCATAGGGATTCTGAGTAGCATTCTCAGTAACCCCATGACTAATAAATGATTGCACTTGATTTAAACTTAGGTCTGTCTGATTCCGAAGACCAAGTCCTTACCACCCCAGTTACATCCCCTGAAGAATCTGGCACACTTTTATTTATTGATTTGATAACATGATTGATCTGTAACATTTAGTGGTAAAAAGAGGAAGGCATGATTGGGTATTTTTCTGTCTTTATCTTTTTGTTGTCATTGCTATTTTCTTATCCTTTCACTCTGATGCTCTTGTCCTGTGGTAGTCTTCAGTTTGGCACGCAGCAGTAACGTTTCTATTACCTGCAGCAAGTCTGGTGTGCTTGCTTTTCAATCATCTAAAGAGGTCTCTGAATTGTCAACCAAGTGAAGGTCCAAGCTGAGTACATCCATTTTCTGGTATTTTTAGGCTTTCAGAAGAACTGATATCATTTTGAAGAAAGGGGTCAGCCCAGTTTATATATCAGAAGGAAGGGAGGTGTGCAATGCCTTAGTTGACTCATGGCATTTGGTGTTCCTCTGGCTTGGCACAATTTCCAGAGAAGCAAATGAGGCCAAACTGGTTTTGAGATAAAGTGAAGGACTGTGGCCTTCACGGGTCTAATTTAGATGCTGGGCACAGCCCTGTCCACTTAAGATTCCCCATTCTTTAGAGTGACCTGAAATAGGGGTAAGGGAGCATTCCTTCCGCTGCAAATGCTCTTGTGTTCTTAGGCTTCTTCCGGGTTTTCTTCATAATCTCCAGTGATTAATGGCCTATATTCAGGGATACCCAGAATTCTCCAGGGCACAGATGTTGTGCACATGATAGGTAAATTGTCAGAACTCAGAAATAGCTCAACTCATCCTTTAGCATACAATTTTATTTTGTCTAGGAATATTCCATTGAAATGGCTGCTGCATACTGATGTAACAAGAATAGAAACAGTGGGAAGGAGGAGATGTGTATCCCAGAGGCACTATTCAGAACCTTCTGAGCTATGTTCCTCGATGCTCAGCTTTTATTAACTGTTAAATTAACAGTGAGATAAATTGAGTTAAGCCCCATCACATGGCAGCATTGTAACTGGTTGATAACAAAGGATCAGTATCTCAGATATTGGGCGATAGCTTGGGCAGAATAAGTCCTGGAAGGGCAGGCCTGTAACCGGAGCATTTCCTCTCTCTGTGAGGCATGATTAATTAAACTCCTTGATAGGGAGGTCATGGGAGTGACCTCCCAACCTGAAGATATTTGTTTTCAAAGAGCATCTGCTTTTACATTTATTTGCCGGCATCTCATATTAATTTCACTCTCATTCAAAATAATCAGTAAAATTGAAACCTTGCCTAATGGAGGCCTAGATTCTATAAATGTGGTACAGCTCAGGCCACTGAGTGCTAGGTTGAGAATACCACACACCACCTCCAGAAACATCTACTCATTGTGATGTTACATTAATCAGCCACCGCCTGGCACATACCAGCAGTGAGCTGGGCAAAAGGTCAGGTGTTATGTTTTCATCTTGCGTTTGTGTTAGTATTTTTCTGGCTATTAAATGGTACTGCAAGTCTTAAATAGCTACTTTGCATTCCTATGGGGATTTTGTATGCATTTTTATGAATCTGTCTTGGTTTACTTATTTTGTGCTTCCACCTCTTTATATTAAAATTTCATATCTTTTAGTTAGGCATTTCAAGTACAGGGCTTTTAAGCATCGGTGCTTCTTGTGGTCATTGCACAAGAAGGACTGCCCTTTATTACAGAATGCCACTGTGGGGAGCGCTAGTCAGCTGAGGATAATCTACAGGAGACCCAAGGACTGGGTATTATTCTTGGACTGCCTTCGGGTTTTCTCGAGAACCTGTCTTCCAGTGGTAACAGAGCCTTTAGAAATAGTGTATAGAATTAATTCCACTTTAAAAGCAATAGGATCCTTTCATGTATTATCTTTCTCATCATTTGCAGGGCTTTGCATTTTATATGTAAGAAGGAAACAGGAAAGGAAGCTCTTAACAACAAAGATGAAAACCTTAGAGCTTGGCAGACGAGTTTGCAGGTATCACTAGAAATGAGCTTGGAACAGAATGGACAGTTTGGTTACAGTGGGTGATATGCATAATAAATTAAAACAGGGAGATTTCTTGTCCTGTGCAAGCTTTTTGACACACTTTTATTTTGCAGATTTGATAACACAGTGGACTTAATAATGTTCAGTGGTAAAAAGATGGAGGCATGATTGGGTCTCCTGATTTATCTTTTTGTTGTTGCTATCTTCTTACCCTTTCACTCTGATGCTCTTGTCCTTTGGTATTTTTCATAGCTTGACATGCAGCGGTAATGGTTCTATTAGCTGCCGCAAATCTGCTGAGCTTGCTTTTCGAGGCGAGCATGTCGTCACTGGCATTTTTTTTTTTTTTTTTTGCAGTTCCTTATTAGTACATGCCCTTTACTAACTCTGCAGCAGCCATCACCTAGAATTAAACATTTTCTGCTAGACCTGTCTGTACTCTGTGAAAAATGATTATAGTCCATTATGCCACCTCCTTGCTGACAGCCAGATACTGCTGAGATTTACAATAAAGTCCCAGAAAATTTAAATATGAGGCTACTGTAGTGTAGGGGTGGGATTTGATAACAAGAACCATTTGAAGAAATGTCTTTCAGAGAACAGAATATGATAGAGGCTCCTTGAAATCCTATTATGGGAACACGTGGTTCTTGTTAGATTGACGCTATCAGGAGCTTGTATCTTGGGGTTGAGTTGAAAGTCTATCATCCTTAAATTCTCCTTGACCAGGATAGGCTAACTCAGAGCAGGTCAGAGAAGGCTGCCTCTGCAGCACAAAGAGTACTCAACCAGAAATGAGAATTTCCCATTTCGCTAATTTTAGGTTTATCATTTACATTTCACTCCAAATGTGCTTTTTTCTTGTTTTACTCAGCAAAAGCAGTTTCCTTTTATTCTGCAGTAAATTGAAAGTGAAGAATCCAGAATATAGAGATATCAGTAAGTAAGGAGGATTGTAGTGAAATATCAGTTATAGCAAAGACAGGATCTGGTTTGATGGCTGTCTGTCTGATAGTCTGTAACTGAAGGGAGGTTTCCTTTTCCTCTCATTATAGGTAGCTCCCTCCCCCCATCTTTTAGGAACCCTTTCTCTTTTATCTTTAATTCAGGATCCTGCATTATGTTTTCTCTATATCATTTCCCAGAAAGTAGAGCCTGTGTGCATTCTTAATTCCATCCCCCTGCTAAAGTTTTGAAATCTAATTAATGTACTCCTAGACAAATTCATACTTGTGCCTGAAACATTTTTCTGGGTGCTATTGCAGGATATTCAATTGCATTTTTCCTTAAATAATAAGTATACAAAAATATAGTACTCCCATTATGAACGGGACACTTTTATTTTGCAATTCAAAGATACAGCTCCCTAAGCAAACCACAGTCTGTGTATGGAAGTGTATCTCAAGTGTTACTGAAGGAGAAAGGAATGTTATATTGCTTTGACTCGAGAGAATGATCAACTATAGAGAGAAGAGGGTATCTGACTTATGACCAAGAGAATAGTCCTACCAAACAAAGAAACAGGAAAAAATACAAGTGCAGTTTTAGGAAAATGAATATTTTTTTGGACTGTGAGTGCTCTGTTGTGACTGAAGATGTAGAAGCATAAGGTAGAATATTGGGGGGAGATACTGAGATGACAGATGGCTTAGGGTTTCTGGATAGCATGGAACAGTGCTTTAATGTCATCCTGAACTGATAGCTTATAATGAATAATTATTTGAGATTTGTGTTACATGAACATAATTGTGGCAATAGATGGGTTGAGTGGACATATTCATCAGTAAAGAAACTGGAGTGAGCTAACGAGGAAAATGAGGAGCCATGTGACACATCTAGTGCCACTGGTGAAGAAGGGATGGGGAGAGATACGTGAGACCTATATAGAGTTGAATTGATGGAGTTTCTGAATAGTTGTGAGTGTGTGAGTATTTTGTGTTCATCCGGACAAGCTCAAAGATTATTCTAAGGTTTCTATTTGGGGCAAGGCAGTAGAAGGTGTTGCCATTAACTGAAAGGAAAATCACTGCGTTTGACTTTAGGTACCATGACTTTAGGTACCATGACCAGATTCACACTATTGCTTCAGCATTGCTGAACCATGTCTCAGCTTATGGACAAGGCATATTATTTATGTGGTTCACCTTTCAGTGTTGATTTTGAAAATCTGTGCCATGAACCAAAAGGTTATCCATGGTATTTTATTTTGAGATAATGCAACACTGTTTCTAATTTAGATCTTACAGAATATTTTTATATTAACTAAACTTTAAGCGTATTTTTTCCTTTTCAGCTGTTATCTCTCCTCTCTCAGTGTATTGGCCATGAACCTTTAGGAATACTGAGATAGATCAATGTCACATTAAACTTTAAGGAACAACTTCATCAAAACCACATGCTTCATTTCCTGAGGATTGTCAGCAAGCCAGGGGAAAGAAAACATGTCAGAAATCTGCATTGTTATTGGTACATCTTGCTTAACTGCTACTTTGCCATCATGGTGGTCCTATGTAGCCAACTCCCCATGAAAGCCCAAAAATGCTTGTGGCAATGACAACAAAAGGGTCAAAATCGCATTGGAGACTTTTGAGAAAGAGTTGTAGTGGTTTAAGTACTTAAGTCAAGGATCATTTCTAACATATCAAAAAATATTAATGTGCTTTTATATGTCTATTTTTTCTTGTTTTTAAATTCCAAAGTGAGAGGTCAGACTAGGCCAAGCATTGACTGGCTTTTTAAATTAATTTTTAATAAGATGGGGTGGCTGCCAGTACCTTAAAAGAATAGTGAACATGACTTGGGTAAATGAAGAATTTTCTTCAAATTTGGCATCTGGCTTGGGTCTGGGGAGAAAAGCTGACTTTTCGTCCCCCTTCTGTCCTTTCTTCTTCCCTCCTTCACCCTTCCTTCCTCTCTACTCCTTTTCTTCCTAACCTCCAGTTTTGTTGCATCTTTCTCCTTATTCGTGCCCTAAAGGAGACTTCACACTTTGCTGACCATTCTTTAAAACTCAATGTAGGCCAGCGCCATGGCTCAGTAGGCTAATCCTCCACCTTGTGGTGCCAGCACATCAGGTTCTAGTCCCGGTTGGGGTGCCAGGACACCAGGATAAGCACCTGGCTCCTGTCATCAGATCAGCGCGGTGCGCCGGTCACAGCGCGCCGGCCGCAGTGGCCATTGGAGGGTGAACCAACGGCAAAGGAAGACCTTTCTCTCTGTCTCTCTCTCACTGTCCACTCTGCCTGTCAAAACAAAACTCAATGTGAAATGCTAGATTCTCCTCCATTTGATAACCTCATTAAAGCATCATAGTACTGTCATTTATTTATTTCCAGGACACACATTGAGTTTAAAATCATAAATATTCATTTCAAATTTTGTGAAAGGGAAGCAAGACTGAAAGAAAGTCCATGTATTGTGACATATTGTGGTTGCGATTCTCAGGGACAAGGCATTGTATACATAAATAAAAGAAAAGCTTTGAAACCTTGAGACAAACTTGGAACAGTGCCTTATAGGAGTAAACATATGCTTTTAAAAAATGCATCACAGTAATACAGTTTGTCAATAATCCATCCTAAGTCCAAGTGAGCCTCCAGCATACCTAGGATATTAAAAGCTGTTCCGGAGCTTATTCCCGGAACATACCACTTTAGGTAATATTGACCTGGAACATCACTCTTGGAAATAAGAACCAAGAAGTTTCTTCCATGTGAGCTTCATCCAGAAGTGGATACAACCATCCTAGACATCTAAAAAGTTCCAAACCATCAAATGTTGCAGACCATGCAGCCTTTGAGAGGCTATCATCTGAGAAGTCTTAGATGTACTATTATCTGGCTATTGATTATTCTCAAGAAATTTTTCTTTTCGACTTGACTTCCCAGTGGTACTGTAAACTTTTCTCTTATGCTTCCTACCTTTTGAAGTCAATGACTATATAAACAATGAAAATATGGTTTCACTTTTGTATTATAAAGGCAAAGAAATCTATATAGAATAAAGTTAGAGGTAACTTCATTTATATACTTATTGTTTTTTCATTTCTTATATGGAAGTGCTGATCAATCAATTTATAGGCTTAATAGATGGTTCTTTCTTTGTGTCAATTATTCTTTTGTTTTGTTTAAGCCTCTCCCTGACTTTCTTAAAGAAATACTGGAATTCCTATTTGAATGCTAAGACACCTAAGGCTTATAGAAGAATGCAACTTTTTGCAGAGCTGAGACCCACACGTTCACAGAGACCATGGTGTTCATTTTTCTGAAAGTACTAACATACGTACACATTACTATTATTGCATTTTTTTCAGAATAGATTTGGGAATAAAAAGTACAGAAAGGGTGGTTGTTGAACAGGACATGGATATTAGCTACTCAGAAATAAGAAATGAAGGGATAATTAAACTGAGTGGATATTAGTGTCTTTTAGTATAAAATATTCAATACCTCTCTGTTAAATTTTTAAAGTTAAAACATTATCACTTACATTATACCTAAAACCATCAATCTAAATAAGCAGTCCTTCGTATAGTGCCGTCCTCTGTGTACAAATGAGTGGAGACAGTCCTCTGGAGGAGTGGGCTGTATGACAGATCATGCCTGGCATTCTCTAAGAGCATACAACCTAGTGTGTGTGCAGTAGAAACTCTGAAACTTTCATGGGAGATGTGTTTAGGATCAAGTTGGTTAGAGAGCAACCCGCACACATCTTTGTGAAGTGACACTGCCTCATATTTAAGAATGGTTGAAAGTGTAGGTTTTGGAGTCATGCTACTGACATTTAAAGTTCAGCACCATCATTTATTAGTGTGTGTCCCTGGAGAGTTACTTAACCTCCCATACTTCCATTGCTTCATCTATAAACTGAAGATAACAAACAACCTTGTTAATTGGTTGACAAATACAGAGCAGTACTGTGCAGTATCCTAAGCATTTTGCAAGGAAGTCATTGAATATGCAGAAGAGCTAGATAGGTACAATTATTATTAGGTTTGAAAGGACAAAAGGAGTTGATGTATATACAGGATTTAGAGCAATGGTTGGCACATAGTAGGGGCTCAATCAGTGTTAGCTCAATAAACCTTATCCCTAGCAAAGCAGCAGGAAAAATGCAAAAACAGCAAATATCATGTGCGTAAGCTACAGAGAGTAGAATAAATACATAGTATATGCTTTTTGAAGTCACGGTCATGAATTCTGTTCTGATGACCAATAAAGAAAAACTGGATTTTTTTTTTTTGACAGGCAGAGTGGACAGTGAGAGAGAGAGAGACAGAGAGAAAGGTTGTCCTTTGCCGTTGGTTCATCCTCCAATGGCCGCCACAGCCAGCGCGCTGCAGCCAGCACACCGCGCTGATCCGAAGGCAGGAGCCAGGTGCTTCTCCTGGTCTCCCATGGGGTGCAGGGCCCAAGGACCTGGGCCATCCTCCACTGCACTTCCCTGGCCACAGCAGAGAGGTGGCCTAGAAGAGGGGCAACCAGGACAGAATCCGGCGCCCTGACTGGGACTAGAACCCGGTGTTCCGACGCCGCAAAGTGGAGGATTAGCCTAGTAAGCCACAGCGCCGGCCGAAAAACTGGATTGTTGTACAATGAGCTTCTAAATTCTCAGTGTCAACATGTGAGCTATGCCCAGTCAAATTTTAGTAGCTTAAAAGCATATCAATTAGCTTATTAGTATTCTTCTCTTTAGTTAAGTGGACAATCTGCCTCATGAGAATGCATGTATTCATCATAGTGTCTTATTATTGTGATGTGAAGAAAATATAATGAAAATTTGTTTTATAAACATTCATGGTTTTTGAGTTGACTCTTGTTGGGGAAGAAAAAACACTGATTAATGTGATTCCAAGATCATGGTTCTCTAGTTGAGTGACTGTTTTTCAGTTTTTGTTTATTTATTTTTAATTTATTTGAAAGGCAGAGAGAGAAGCAGAGAAGTAGAGAGAGCAAGAGATCTTCCATCTGCTTGTTCACTTCCCAAATGCCTGCAATAGTAAGGGCTGGGCCAGGCAATAGCAAAGAGGCTAAAATTCCATTTGGGTCATGCAAGTGGGTAGCAGGGACCCAAGAACTTGAACTGTTATCTGTTGCCTTTCCAGAGTATGCATCAGCAAGAAGTTGGATCTGAAGTAGAGTGGGACTCAAACCCAATGTAGGATGTGGGTGGCCCAAGTCACTGTCCCACAACACCCACCCCAGGACTTCTTGAGATTGCTCACTTTTCTCTACCGTCATGAATGTGCAGAACTACTACTCCCCAAAATATATCCTATTTTGTCATTCACAAGTTTCTGTGTACAGTGCTTTTTGTTTAAACTTGAACTCTGCTTTGTTTTTTTTTTTTTTCTTTAACAATGGATATTAATGGTGACATTTAGTCAATACATTTTTTACTCACTTGTAATAGTTATTTAACTGTGTTTTATAAAATTTCTAATGGTCTCTAAAACTTGTGAGCTCTTTTTGAATGTGACTGTTAGGGTATGTATTCCTTAGTGTAAACTGATGTGGACTTGATAATATATACCTAAATTTAATCCAGGTGTAACTCATCTGCTATTCACAAAGTGCATGTATCTATTCCACACTTTGGGACTTCATCTTTTTGAATGGTAGCTACCATTCTGTTGCATTAGTTTTGAGGGGGAGTGGCTTTGAGAAACTGATATTTTGTATGGGTTTTGTGTGCTGAAAGAGAGAGCACTCTGTTGGGAGAACCACATTTTAGGCATGAAAAAGTTCTAGATGTGTAATTCAACACTTCATTCCACAAGCATTAATTAGGTACCCAATGTAAAATAAATACATATGAATATATGAATATGAAATGCTGTTTCTTTATTATCCTAGTTACTAAACAAGTAGAATTCAGAGATGTACAATAAATTAAGAAAGCAAATAATATGTATCAGCAGAGAAGATGATGGGGAGTGGTTAGAAATTTTCCAAATTGCAGGCAAATTTGGAGAGAAAATCTGTATTAATAAATAGAGTTTGTCAGTCTCAGAAGCACAATGATTAGTGGAAAAGGTAGCAGTATATCAGTGTGTAGAAGCAACAGCCTGAGCTCACAGATACAGCTCTGTTTCAGGGAGCAATTGTCAGCAGTAACTAATTGATGTCCGTGAAGCACTTCTGCAAATGCCGACTGTGGAAAAAATATGCTCAGAACTCTCTCAATGGCCGTAAAGGGTAATTCCTCTACTCCGTGTCTAGATTGAAATCTTACCACGTATCATTATTTTAAATAGAACCTTGGCAATGCCACCAATACAACCTTTCAATAAACTTCGTGGTGAGGGGCATTTGAACTAAATAATTTGCATGATCCTGTGTTTAGACCTACTAAATTGTAGCAACTTCTATTATCTTATTACACACAGTTTGCTCTACACTAGAAGGAGGTGCAAACGTGTTGATGATATATTGTCATGTGGACCACTTTATGGTCTGCATTCTTTATTATATGACACTTGCTCCATTGACACCATGTTATTTATTGAATAGGAGAGTAAATAGTCTAGTAAATCACAGGTACACATTTAGCCAATCAAAATAGGCTCAAGTTTGAGGGAGTGCTATTTTTTTAAAGCATTTATCCTGATTCGTTTCACCTTCCTCTTTATTAGCCTTTGTTTCATAGCAATCTTTTCTTTAATAGATTCTCATCTTAAGACATTTTAAAATGCAGCATGTGTCAAATCCAATTCAACTAAGGTACCTAAATGCATGTTATTTAAATTAAATATGAAGGCTTTGAAAAGTGTAATCTTAAAATTGCTTAAAACTACATTTCTACAGTATGTATGGTGTAGATTTGAATCTTGTCAGTGTATGCAAGAACCAAAGTTAGATTTTAAAAATCCAGAAAATAAATTATTCACATCACATACAGCTATACATCTGATAGTGTAATTAGCAATCAAAAGTACTACATATGGTGATGTAATAGAGACATTATCATTTTTGTACATCCTGCTGTTGGTGTATTTAGGTACCACATTTTGCACATTTCCTATTTCATTATTTTGGAATGAAAATGATAAAAATAAAATAGCATGTTTTCTTTATTTTAGTTCCTTTTTTAAATCATCCTTCACGCTCCTTTTGCTTTCCTTCCGTGTCTTGCTCTCATTTCCCCAGCTTAGATAGGACTTGTTTTTTTATTTCATCTTTCTTCTCTTTCTTGCTCTGTAGTGTTGATGATGATGATGATGATGATACTACTACTAATACTTTATCCCACTCTTTCCAAACTTTTATGAATCAGCACATTAATCTCGTTAGATAAAATATTATTTCTCCAATTCTTGTTTTTTCATAATGCCTACAAAGTTTCACTGCCTTTGTCTACTTCAACTCATTTCTCTCTTTTTACTTTTTTATTTGATGTGGCAAAAATCTAATCACTTTTAGAACAAGAGCAATTCATCAAGATAATTTTCTGAAAGCATGTATGTGGAGACATCCTGCTATTTAACATGCTCCCACAAATGACTTTGCACAAATGGCCTTGCGTGTGCTCGTTTGTTCTCCTGTGTACTGCTAGCTCTCCATATCATTTGTCTTGTTGTCTGTAATGTTTCAAAATTTCCTCCAACTGGCCGGCCAGGTTTTTTCCTTCATAAGCTTCCTCTGTTTATGCCTGGACAATTGAAAAGACAAATAAGGAGAGTCATAACTAGAATTTATTCACATGAAATGTATTTCTGCTTTATGTTACAATCTTGAGAAACATTACAGAAAAGAGGTCTGGGTTATGGACTTGAATCTCATCAAGAAATGGGATTAAATATTAGTCTTGCATCTAGTAGCCGTGGGGCTGAAGTCTCATCAGTAAAATGGGTGTAACAGCTACACATAGGGTAATGTAAGTATTAAACTACATTACATAACATTTGTAAAGTCTTGGGCACAATTTCCCAGACAGGGTCTTAGATTCGGGTATGCAGACATACCAACAAACATTTTATTTCATAATTAAAATGTTCTGTTAAACTATTCTTAGTTGATTGATCAAAACATAACATAAATGAAACCAGAGACAGAAGGACCTCTATATATTGCACACAGCTTCTCCCATCAGGTTAATTCCGAGCCAGAAAGAAATGTGTTAGAGTTAAACTTAGCCATAGAGTACACAGCTGGTGGTAAAGTGATGGAAGGCTTGTTTTTCATACTAGCAACAGGCGAAGTGGACATAAAACACCTGTTCATAGGGTTATTATCGATGAGTGTTCAATCAGCAATAAAGTTTCTTTGTCATGCTCTGCTAGGCACGTGTCTTTCCACTAAAGAGTTTCATTCTTAAAGTAGTGTGGCTAGTTTGAGTTTCAGATGTTTTTAGAATTTTCATAATTTAGCATCCTAAGTGTATGACCCTTCATTGAGAACTAGCCACTTCTGAATCAGTTCCTCAATGATTCCCCAAAAGTGGCACTTTAAAATAGAATGGTAACTCATACAGGACCAAGTGGGATTTGTTACATTTCTTCTGAAGGAAAAAAAAAAAACACACAAATGTATTCCTACCTAATTTGAACTCAGCATCACAAGTTGTGGTAGACTTGCAAGTTTTTTTTTTTCTTGTTATGGGTGACTGAAACTGGGTTTCATTTAGAAAAGATACAACCATTATATAATAACACAAAAATAGATCCCATGAGTCCACTGTTGAAGAAGTTACCTCATTAACCCATCCTCATGCAGTAGGAGCAGTGTTCAGCTTTAAAGCTTTTGAAAAGTTTTCTTTTTCTTTCATTCTTTTACCTTCCTGGTTATATTATGTGTACTCTGAGATCAGGTGTCTTGTGAACATCAACGGGTTTTGGTAAATATGATATTATGTTTGCAATGAAGCTTATTGCTCTTTCATCGATCAGTATTCAACAGTGACTAGAAAGCTTTAATGATTCATGGTTCCAGGCCTGGATTCCTGGAGCAGATCTTACAGTACATCCACACCTGCCACCATTAAATGATGTAACACCTACTTCATAACACTGTTATAAGGACAAAATGAAATGTAAGTTTACTCCAATGTGCGTGTGTGTGCATGTGTGTGTGTACAATTGCCTTTGC
Organism: Oryctolagus cuniculus; assembly: GCF_964237555.1. NCBI lineage: Eukaryota > Metazoa > Chordata > Mammalia > Lagomorpha > Leporidae > Oryctolagus > Oryctolagus cuniculus. The sequence continues at coordinate 25,466,341 of NC_091433.1, forward strand.
TTGTATACATACTTAAAGAGATTTCAAGCCAATCATTCATAAACTTAAGTTACAAATACTGACAGGCCTGCCATATGCCATGCATTGTTCAGATACTGGAAATGCGGCTATGAATAAGAATGCAATTCCTGTTCTCCAGGCAGTTCTGTCTAGTGAGTAAGAAAGATGAATATTTTAAACATCAACTAATGTGATCAACATAATATTGGGGGTAGATTCAGTGCAGTAGGACTGATGTGGAGGGTGAAAATACTCAGATGTGCAAAGAAGTCGGACTTTTGCACTTTGCCCTACAATATCTCCAGCAGAATCAGGGAGCTTGTTTGACATTCAGTGTTGAAGGGTACACTCTGCTGGCTTCAAGTAAGACAAGACTTTGTAAGCCTGCACTAGTGGACTGTAAGGACTGGGATGTTCAATGCTCAAATGTGTGGGTATGGGAATGTGCATGTGTTGTATTAGCTTCTTATTGCTACTGTGACCAGTTGCCACAAATTAAGTGGATTATAGCTTCTCAAATTTGTTATCCTGTAATTCTCAAGGTCAGAAGTAAGAAATGAGTCTCAGTGGGCTAAAATCCAGGTGTCAGCAGGGTTGTATTCCTTTCTGGCGGCTCTAGGGAAGGCTTCTTTTTCTTTCTTGCCTTTTCCAGTTTATAGAAACTGGCTGTATTCCTTGGCTCACAGTCTCTTTCCATCTCCAAAGTCAGCAATAGCTGGTCAAGGTGTTCTCGAATCATATTGCTCTGACATTCACCGCACTGCTTCCCTTTTCCACATCAAGAGTCTGTGTGATTACCGTGGCCTACTTAGCTAGTCTTCGATAATCCACTACTGCAAGTTCCCCTGGCTAGCATCCTTAATTTCAGCTGCAAACTAAATTCCTCTATTGCCCCATACAGCATAATATATTTCTTGGTTCCTGTGGTTAGGATGTTGACCCCTGGGGGAGGAGAGGGTTTGTTCTTCACAAAAGTATGTATTTTTTCTTGTTAAGGGTTAGATATTAGGGGAAAATGTAGACAATAAACAATAAATGAAGTACTTTTCATCTAATCATGAGAGAGCAGTCTCTTGGTAAGAAATCGTCTTATTACATAAGCTGTGTGCCATGGAGAGACAGAAAAGATGCAAAAAACAAAGGGAAGTGTTACACAAACGCTGTAGAAAGGATAGAAAGAGCATTCTGCAGATTTTAGGTGAAGGAAAGGGTTGTTGAAAAGGACGTTGTTACGGGGCAGGCATTTGGCACAGTGGTTAAGCCGTCACTTGGGGTGCCTGCTTCCAAATTGCAGTTCCGGGATTTGCCTGGCTCAGTTCCCAATTACAGCTTCCTGATAATGTGCACCCTGTGTAGCGGCAGGTTTTCACTCAAGTAGCTACATTCCTGCCCCCGCCCCCAAGAAAGGAGACCTGGATTGAGTTTGTGGCTCCTGACTTTGGCCTGTCCCAGAGAAGGCATTTAGGGAGTGAACCAGTAGATAAATCTCTATATCACTCCCTTGTATACTTAAAAAAATAGTTATAAGCTTTACAATTCATTAGAAATTTAGATCTATTCAACATCTTAAAAAATTATGAGGGCTAGTGCTGTGGCATAGCGTGTAAAGTAGCCGTCTGCAGTGCCAGCATCCCTTTTAGGTGCCAGTTGAAGTCTTGGCTCCTCTGCTTTGGATCCAGCTCTCTGCAATGGCCTGGTAAAGCAGAAGATGGCCCAAGTCCTTGGGCCTCTGCACCCACGTGGGAGATCTGGAAGAAGTTCCTGGCTCCTGGCTTTGGATCGGTGCAGCTCCAGCTGTTGTGCCCACTCGGGGAGTGAAAAAGCAGATGGAAGACTTCTCTTTCTCTCTTTGCCTCTGCCTCTCTGTAACTCCTCCTTTCAAATAAATAAAATAACTCTTTCTAAAAATTGTCATTTTTCGGCCAGTGCCGCGGCTCACTAGGCTAATCCGCCCGCGGTGCTGGCATCCCGGGGTTCTAGTCCCGGTTGGGGTGCCAGAATCTGAACCCATTGCTCCTCTTCCAGTCCAGCTCTCTGCTGTGGCCCGGGAATGCAGTGGAGGATGGCCCAAGTGCTTGGGCCCTGCACCCGCATGGGAGACCAGGAGGAAGCACCTGGCTCCTGGCTTTGTCAGATCAGCACAGCGCACCAGCCGCAACGCGCCAGCCATGGCAGCCATTTGGGGGGTGAACCAACAGAAAGAAGACCTTTCTCTCTGTCTCTCTCTCTCTCACTGTCTAACTCTGCCTTTCAAAAACAAATATCAATTAAAAAAATAAAAAAATTGTCATTTTTCACTATATTTCTCAGATGTTCAGCCAAGTTGTAAACTCCTTAATGAAGGTAGTTAATACATACAACTTTTACCTTGTGCCACCCCTCTTACAACGGCTTTACGTGGATTCATGATTCACTCATGTCAGGAACAACTTCTCGGACATTGACCTGTGACAGCTCACAAGACTGTGCTCTGAGAAGGGTCTTCGCTTGGTTTAATCTTTGCTATCACCATCTTGACATTCTTGATCCATTTTTAAGAAAGGGCTCTATACTTTCATTTTGTACTAGGCTCCATAAATTGTATAGTGAGGTTTGCTCACCACTACAGAGCAAGACTCTATTGTTATCAACCCTTTTCCCCCCCTCAAGATTTATTGATTTGTTTGAAGGAGAGAGGCAGAGAGAGGAAGATATCTACCATCCACTGGTTCACTCCCTAAATGGCTGTCATGGCCAGGGCTAGTTCTGGGTGAAGTTAGGAGCCCAGAGCCTGCAGCTTGATCTGGATGTCCCCCGTGGGTGATAGAGGCACAAGCATTCGGGCCATCCTCTGCTGCCTTCTCAGGCAAATGAGCAAGGAACTGGTCTGTAAGCAGAGCAGCCAGTGCTCCAGTATGGAAAGCAGGCATTGCAGGTGACAGCTTGGCGAGGTGTGCCACATCGCCAGCCCTCCTCACATCAATAGGAGAGTAAACCGAGACACAAAAGAGCGAACCAGCCAAGGCTACATTGTTAGTGTGTAGGAAGCCAGGTTTTGACACTGAGGAGAGTTGAGCTTTGTACCATTCCACTCTCCCATGTCTCTGAAGGAAGAGATCATGTCTTCTTAAGTTGTCTGCTGCAGAACTGTAGCATACTGTCTGGTACATGCCTAACTGTCACTAATGCTTGTTGAACAGAATCATGTGTCACGGTCTTTGGTAAAAGTGTTCATTTCTCAACTAATAGAGATAAAAGTTAAAAAAATCTGAATGTCTTCTAAGACATTTGTTCAAGAGACCGAAATCAGCTTTTTCCCTTTGCATAATTATATGTCTAAGGATATTCCCTTGTTCAAAGTACATTATTTATTACTTATTAGTTGGATTTATTAAAGCAAAATTTTCTGTTGAGATCTGATAAAATTAAACAAAACATTTCTCCACTGACCCAATTAATTACTACAACAGCTTAAACTTCACAAACATTGGATTTATATAAATGCATTGATGAAATTCCCTTAAAAAGTATAACTGCATGGATATTTGAGAATAGGAAAACCAGATGGCGGGAGAAGCAAGTCAGAGAGTTTGTTGGTTGTGACACTTTTAATCAATTTATTAAGTATTTTCCAGGGACTGCTATGTACCACATGCTGGGTAGTGTGAGGGAAAATTAGTATTATATTTAGTAACTAATAATAAAAGTCTTTCTCAGGGAGCAGAGACTCCAGGGGGCTCAAAGATCCAATCATGCATTGTCACATTGGAGAGAGTTTTTTGGCCAGGGCTGAGAGAAAGGGCATGATAAGAGTCCATGGTTAGTACTTAGGGCACTTTCATGTTGATTCTACTAATTGATAGCATGTGTAACCCTGGTAAGGTCACAATAATTATGTAAGTCCATTTTACCATCTGAAAACTGGGCTGATAGTATCTGTTCATTTCACAAGATGCTCTAAGTATTAATTGTATACATGAATACAGCCTGAAAAACTTTTAAAGGGAAAGAGGTGTTTTTCTTGCATGAATTATAGTTCCAAACAATCTATAGGCAATAAAATTATGAACTATTTTTTAAAGAACCTATTTTGCATTAAGCATAGCTATTTTAATCCCTATTTTACTACCTCACATAATCTTTGGTGACTCAAACAGTTATTGGGACAAAACAAAGAGATTGAAGATGTTAGCAGTGCTAATTTATTTTAATTTTTAATTAATTGTGTTGTGGAATCCATATTGGATTGATTCAGACAGTTAATAGAAAAGCCAAAACATGAAGATGTTAGCAGCGCTAACTTATTTGATTCATTTCATCACTTTATTGGGCATTTATTATTTATAAGGTATTGCAAGTAATGCAGATATAAATAAGATGCCGTTTCTGCCTTTACAGAAAGCATAGTTTAGCAGTGATTACAGGGGTAAAATGTGAGCATACAAGACTGGGTGAATTAAAGGCACAAAGAATAGCTTCAAGGACTCACAAGAAGTGAGGATATTAAATGAAAAGAAAAACCATATAACTATGTATTTTATCTTTGGAAAGAAAGAAAACCACAGTTTAGAATCAAACAGTGTGGAAGAAATAGGAAGTATCATTTTATTGAAATCACATTAAGTTGCTTTGTAAGAAATAACCCATGCTGCCCGGGAGATTGTACGTGTGGGTGAATTTTTTCATAGCAACATTTTCTGTGGTTTATGAAAATTTAAATTTCTCTCCTGAAAGTTTTATTGTGAAGAGTAATAGTTTTGAAAACATGATCAGTAGATCTAGGAGTAAAATAATGTTATGATAAAAACCTGTAGCCTGGAGGTTATGGTAATGAAAAAAATGTCTGGCTCTAGCTGGTTCAAATCATTTCAAGATGGTATTACACTATCTGCAGGTTTCAAACACGAGAGATAAAATCCCCCAATGAATACACCATTTACATTATTGTGACCTTGAGTACATGTCAAAATAACTCACTGTTCAACTTCAATAGCTAAGCTAAGTGCCCTAGAGTTTGTTATAGCTGACTCAGGGTAAGCCATACTGACTTGCACAGTAGGACATTCCGGCTCATCCTTGAGACACACTTAAAACATTTAACAATGCTAAGCCAGGTTCTGGTTGACAGTATTTTAAAAACAAAGCACCAGAGAACAGACACATAAAATCTAGAATTGCATTTGGAATCTAAGATGTGCACCTTGGATCTTTTTAAATTATATTTTCTATATTGAATCCACAATTGTGTGGTAAGTCACGTAACAAGGATTACAGGAGCAAATATGCCCCAAAGCTCTGGAGTAGACCTGTGCAGAAATTATTAAAAATACTCTGGGCTGAGGGCTTTGTTCCTGCTGGTCACCTGCAGTGTGTGGTGATGCCCTTTTAACGTTCTATCAAAGGCCCTGCATGGACTGTCTGACTTGACATTGGACACTACTAAGAGGAGACAAGCATGCAGAGAGAGAATGATTAATGTAAGCTCTTCTACAACTAGCCAGAGGCTTAAGGAATTTCTTTCTGCAACATTCCAGGGATAATTGCCTACCATCCTATCTAGGAATGTGTTATGTCTTTTTAAAAAATATATTGCGAACTCTGACACCTAGGAAGTTGGTGGTAGAGAAGGGGACTTCAAAAAGTTTGTAGGAACATGGAATTAAAAGATAAGTTATTTTAGTGCTCAAAATTAGTAATCCATGTATGATTTTTTCATAATATGCATTTTCCCACATACTTTCTGAAGCACACTTGTATAAGGAAGGAAATAAAGAACAACCTGGAAACTGAGGAGAAAATAAGACTGTATTTGAGTATCTGGGGTTTCCGAGGATGGGGGTCACTTTACCTATATGTGTTAATTTCATTTATTTTCAGATCAATAAACTCAGCAGTTTTATACAGTTTCCCTTTTAAAATCTTATAATGTTGCATGAATTCTCTGAAAAGGTAATGTTTCACAAGCTGAGAGTAACTGAGTGACTGCGTAAAAACTTATTTTTTCCAGTTTCTACAAATTAATTCCCATTCTACTATTAAAGTGAAACTTTAATAAAAGGCACTAAACAAAGTGGATACTTTTTAAATAATTGATTATACGTAATATTGTTGTCTTTAAATCCATCACTGTCTTATATGACACCATTTCATTCCAATTTGGCATCAACAATCCACAAAAGCATTTTGGGTTCCAAAATATTGTAGCCAAATATCCTCTTCCTCATGCTGGGGCTGGGGGCTTGGAGAGATAAGTGACTTCAGCTGTGTGCAGAATGCCTGGGCGTTCCATATGGCGTGTTTTCCACTGGCAAATTTGTCCTTAAAATCTTAGGGACTCCTGCTACGTATGCATATATGTTATAAATTAATGTCTAGTGTGCTTGAAGCCCTTGCTGAATGAATGACGGGCAAAACGAAAGGAAAGCAAAAGTATTTTTTATTCTTCATTTCTTAGAGAAACCATAGGTGTGTGGTTTTTCCCCAGGCACCGGAATTAGCAGTTCGAAGAGAATTTTTTTTTTTTTTTTTGACTGAATGACTTAATCCTTTCCTGGAATTAACTCATGGGAGAAGTATTCTAAAGACAATTTTTAGGAGTGAGCCTAAGTTTGGCATAAGTTTGGGCATGAGTCAAGATGCCACTTGGGAGGCCTGCATCTCACATTAGAGTGCTCCTGATTCCAGCTTCCCGCTAGTGTGGACCCTTGGAGGCTGCAGGTGATGAGTCAAGTTGTTGTATGAGGGAGACCTAGACCGAATAGTTGATTCCTGGGTTTGATCTGATGCAGCCTCAAATATTACAGGCATTTGAGACGTGAGCCAGCATTTGGGAGATCTCTTTGTCTGTGTGTGTATCTCTCTATTTGTCTCTGCCATTAAAACAAATACCAAAAACAAATTAGAATTATACCATAAATTACTTTCACAAGAAAAGACAGAAGGGATTTTGAACATTTTCACTATAAAAAATAATAAATGCTTGACAGGATATGGTTACCCTGAATTGAGCACTGTACCTTGTGCTTATGTACAGAAACACCAGAATATCCCATAAATACAGGTATATACAGTTTTATGTATTGATTAATAATAAAGAAATAACAAAACCTAATGGTAATTTAGGAACTGTAGGGAGCAAGGTATTTCCTTCTCTCTTGCGCCCTACCTCCATCCCCTCCCTTCCTTCTTCACTTTCTTCCTTCCATTCTCTTATTCTGAGTATTTGTTTTCAAGTAATACACTAGTGGACATATGGTGAATAGATTAAGTAACAACAGAACACTGATATGAAAGGCTGCCCCTAAAATTACAATATCATTTCACCTATATATATAATATATACAATCATATCTTACATAGCCTATGGAGTATATCATATATAATTATACCTAATTACCATATGTAGTAATTGCTGCATAAAATGCAGTATGTATAATTACTATATATGATTCAGGAAACTAATTATTAAATCTTCATTAGCATAGTGTAGCATAAAGGAATGAGAGAGGGACTTGTGATCAACTGAAGTTTTTCAAGCCCTCAAACTTCTTGAGCCTCATTCCCCCAGGTATACAATGGGATTAACTATTTCTAGCTTCTATAGCTATGGTGTGCAAGCCACAAAATATTCTAACTACCTGGACTAGTAACTGGCTCTAGGAAAGAATCAACATTGTTATTCCACATACGGTAAGTTGAGTAATAATTACTAGTTTTCTTGTCCCATCCTTTTGGGGAGAGGGGTAATTTCTGTATTTTGCTGTAAAAACTGATGAGAAAAATGTTAACACCCAAGGTCACCAGAGAAGTCACTCTTTGTCATTAGGACTTAAGGATTTTCGGCTTGACTGTCTGATTTTAGTTCATTAGGCCACAAAGTCATCAAAACAAACCAGAAAAGAGCACCATCAAAAGCAAAAGTAATAAAATCAAAGGATCCTGGAGCAGTGTTGTGCTAAAAGCCATCTGCTATCTTAGTCTGCATTCTCAACCCTCTTGAAATGTTATTTGTAAAGCTTTAAAAGGCTTGACTGGAAACCTTCATGTCTTTTTAAAGATACAGTATATCTATTGCTGACTCATGAATGCTGAATTAAGAATTGTAATATAGATTTTTGAATATACATCAGAGAAATGTCAATACTTTTTACGTTGCCAGAGCCCTTAGGCTTTTGCTGTTTAGAGAGAAGCTTTGTGATTAGCTAAGCAAATGACTGTTGCTGTAAAAGTAGGGAGAGGGAGGGAGGCAGGGAAAGAGGGAGAGAGAGAGAGAGGGCAAGAGAGAGGGAGGGAGAGGGAGAGGGAGAGGGGCAGGCTTGTATGTTTATTTATTTATTGTTTTTCAGTTCTTCTGCATATCCAGTTCCTTACCAATCTGCTAGGATTTCTGTGCCATATCAGGTGGAAACACACACACACACACACATACACACACACACGAGCACACACAACTGCCTTCTTAGCATTTCCACTTGACTTTGGTGCCTTGTCTCCCTGCCTTTCTTCGTCGGATGCCCTTATTCTTCCCACTTCTTTTCTTATTTGTGCCTGGCAGGAGCACGGTAGTTCAGTGCCAGGGTGGTAACCTTAGACAGGCTTACTTAAGTGGCTGATCTCATCTCTTCCTTTATGTGGTTTGTGGGCTTTCCCCCCGCTTTGGTGTATTACTTCCCTCCACCACATTATAGCTCTCTCTCCTTACACTTCCGTTACTGTGTGAGCCTTTTAAAAATAAAACAATAAATATTTAAAACATAAAGTGTCAGTTGTGGGGGCAGATTTTTTTTTTTTTTTTTTTTTGTGGACACTAATGTGAAAAAAAAAAAAAATGGATTTCTCCAAACCTTATAAAGGCCCTAACAAGCAGAGGGCTAATTCAAATTACAGGAATAAACTTGTCTGTTTTTGAGGAGCTGAAGCAAAAAAAAAATTTTTTTTGCAGATATTTTAAGAGATGACAAAACAGGGAAGCAAACCAAAGCCATCACAAAAGGCTCCCAGTGTAGACCCAGCCATCTGCATACAGTTCACAGGACTCTTGTGTTTATTTATGAGGCGTGGAATGTGTAAGCCAGCTTCCAGCTGGGGAAGGACGTACAGTTGCTCTCATATGATTTCTTTGGCCCTTTTTTTCCCTGCAAAATCAAGAGATTGCTTTCTCATATACAGAAACACTGCCATGCTTAAAGACCCAGTTTTGAGAATTCCGATTCTTTTGCTAAAACGTGTAAAATGACAACTAAAAAAATACTTAAAATATAAGAGTTAAGAATTTAAATAAATGCAGCTGATCTTGATTGTATGTATTAAAGTATTTGCACCTGGCAAGAATGTTGTAGGAGAGTTCTAATGTGCTCTGTAAAAGAAACAAAATTACGTTGAATACAGAAACATTCATTTTCTAGTATAATTTGGTTCTTTTCAAGATAATAATCTTAGATTAAGACAGGCACAAAGGAAGACAATGAAAGAAGCCATATATTTTACTTTAAGATTTCATATTTGCTTCATAGTCAGATTTTTTTCCAGGGGTTTTGGTAGGGAAAAATGATTTCTCAAGTTTCATCTTGATATAATGAGTTCAAGGAGCTAAATTGTTTAGACATTAAAAAAATTAAATGCTTCTGTCATTTTAGTTCTGTGCTCCATCTTTCTAGTTAAAAAGAACATTATGTTGTGCAGGCCAGCAATTTCCTTGGATATAATGTTTTAGTTTAATCTATCCAAAACATTACCCTCTAGACATTCTAAGAAAGTTATTTTTCTGATGCAATGTGATTTTATGATCTCCTGGAAACATTTCCACCCTTAAGCATCAAACACAATTAGATAGAAAGAGGTGGTATTTGAGAGTTTGACCTCTAAATGCTGGTTTGGTGTTGGTTCCCCATCCCCTGAATACATGAAAAATGTAAAATTATTCTATAACCAGGAACAGTAAGGATATAAGCAAGTATCCCATTGGGCCTTGGATGATCTAACCCTGAACTCACTTTGTCTCCTTACAATTCTGGGGCATCTTGAGGCTGGGGATAGAGGACAGAGATAAGGGGATGTTACCTATAAAAACTGAGTTAAGTTTAATGTACCCCTGAATTGTCTACTGCCTGACAGAAAATCTCTTCATTTAATTGCTATTCCTAGGGGAAGTGTCAGCAGGTTAATATTATATTTCTTTTAGGAATGCAAATCTCAGAGCACAGTTCCATAGAGAGTTGGAGGGAAAAAGACAAAGGTCATTGGTCACATGAGTTGAGTTTAAAGATAAAGGAAAAGCTTGTGAGAAACATACTTGATAACAACAAAAGCTAGGCCTGGGTATCTTGCCTCTTGTTTTGGCAACAGTCTTAGCTATCTATTCTGTATTAGAAGGACATATAAATGTGGGGAGCAACCCGGACTAGACTAAGTTACTGGAATTGGGACTTGTTCTATGCATCTGCTCTCCCACAATATGGCGCTGGGAGAGAAGAAAACAGCTTCTACACAGCTGCCTCCAGTTCAGCCAATAAACTGTAGGACTTGCTCCTGATTGGAGGAGAGCAGCGTACTCGGCGTGTGGGCAGCCGAGTTGGGATTGGCAGAGGAGGACTATAAAGGAGGAGAGAGACGGCATGCACCAGGAACATCTAACGGGAACACCTAAGGGGAACACCTGTGCAGCCCCCGAGAGAGCCGGCCGGCGGTGTGCTGCTCCCCTGCGGAAGTGGGGAGTGTGGCCAGGGGGAACCGCCCTTCCACGGAGGTGGAAGAGACAGTAGCCAACCCGGGAAGAACCAGCAGCAAACCCGGGGAGGGCCGAGCAGACGAAAGAACAGCGCAGGGTCCTGTGTCGTTCCTCCACGAAGAGGGGGAGCGACAATAAACGTACTGGAAATAGTCCATTTCTTATTTGTAATACTTTATGTAGAGTGCTATATACGAAGATATTACAAAATGTTCATGGTAAATAAAATTTAAAGATGATTTACATTTTCCACAAGTTTTTGAAGACCCCTCACAGTATTAGGAAACCAGAAATAATCACTCTTTTTTTAAAAAAAAAAAGATTTTATTTATGTGAAAGAGTTTCACAGAGAGAGAAGCAAAGGCAGAGAGGGAGCGGTCCTCCCTCCGCTGGTTCACTCCCCAATTGGCTGCAATGGCCGGAGCTGCGCTGATCCAAAGCTGGGACCAGGAGCTTCTGGGTCTCCCGTGTGGGTGCAGGGGCCCAAGGACTTGGGTCATCTTCTATTGCTTTCCCAGGCAATAGCATAGAGCTGGATTGGAAGTGGAGCAGCCAGGACTCTAACCAGTGCCCATGTGGAATGCCGGCACTGCAGGTGGTACTTTACCTGCTATACCACAGCACTGCCCCAGTCACTCTTTTTTTTTTTTTTTTTTTTTTTTTGACAGGCAGAGTTAGACAGTGAGAGAGAGAGACAGAGAGAAAGGTCTTCCTTTTTCTTCCTTTTTCCGTTGGTTCACCCCCCCCCCCCCCCAAGTGGCTGCTACAGCCAGCGCGTTGAGGCCGGTGCACTGCGCCAATCCAAAGCCAGGAGCCAGGTGCTTCCTCCTGGTCTCCCATGCAGGTGCAGAGACCAAGGACCTGGGCCATCCTCCACTGCACTCCCGGGCCACAGCAGAGAGCTGGGCTGGAAGAGGAGCAACCGCGACAGAACCGGCGCCACATCCGAGACTAGAACCCGGGATGCTGGTGCCGCAGGTGGAGGATTAGCCTCATGAGCCATGGCGCCGGCTGCCCCAATCACTCTTAAGGAGTAAAAAAATTCATTGAATGCACAGAAACATAATTACAGTGTGGTAAGATAAATATCAATAGATGATCAATAGTTGTTTCCACTCAAGATCATATGTGTTTTTGCAAATTCTAATATGTTCCTATCTTTTGAAACATATTTCAAATTTGAAATTAAGTTCCATTGCAAAATTTGGTTATTCTCTATCTCCTATGTCAGATTTTAAGTTGTTATAATGGAAGGGATCTTGAATATTTATATTCATAATATGGCCCCCAAATTATAGACATCTCAGTAAATAGTTTCATTGATTAATGATTGGAAGGATGTTTGATGAGCAGATGGATGGATGGATGGATAAAAATGTTATATGTAATATGACATGGTTATAATTAGTATGGAAGACAAGATTGGAAGGTGAGCAGATGGGTATGGCAGATTGTGAATATTTTGGGACACCATAGGTATTAGCTTATGAAAGAATTTCATCAAGTGTGACATAATATGATTTCTGATTTACCAGACCACCTTAAAGATTATATGGAGGAATAATTACAAGAAGATGGCCACAAAGAGCACACCGGATAGAGTACCTGAGGTAGTTTCCATAGCACTCTCTTTTATTCTGTTCATAGCACTTACTACTCTCTGCTATTTGCCTACTATACCTTTACTTTTCTTAATGATTTCCTATCCTTCCATGAGAAAAAAAAATGTAATATCTGTCTTGCTTGATGCTGTAGTCCCAGCAGTAACAACTATTGGTATATAATAGGACCTCAACTAATATTTACTGAATACATACATGAATCATTTCAAAATTTTGAACATAGTTAGGCAGCAGTTTACAGCTGAGCTATATCTTATCTCTACCAGTCATTTTCTTGGACATTTTCCTTTTTAATCTACCTTCCATCTTTCGGGCATGGAATACCCATAATTTTTCTAGGTGAGGATCTATGTTCTTTGCAAGGGTTGTCAAATTTTCTGATCTTTGTTTTCACTTTTGAGTCTGTGTGCTGTTATACATAAGGCAAACAAACAAACACACAAAAACTCTCCTAGATAATTTTAGCACATGATCTAAAGGACACACTTTCTCCTGCAGATCGCTGAATTTCTGAAATACTTAGGCTGTGATTGCAATTTTATCTTCCCATCTAGGCTTGAATGGCCTCTTCTGAACAGTGAAAGAATCTTTTAGCTAAGATTGTGTGGATTATCATTTCTCCTAGAGACATTGCTGTCTGCATTACTGTGCCTAAGCATATAAACTTCTTTCAGAACCTCAGGAAAGCATCCACCGTGATGCTTTCCCTAGGAATCCCAGTGGTGAAAAATGTCACAGTATCTAGAAGTAAACAAATGATCTTGACAATCAAATTCTGTTTCCTGTTACACATTACTTGCACTGTATGGTTCTCCTGTTTTCAGTGTCCTGGAATTTTTTCACTGGATAGTTGAGAACATCAGTTTATTTTTGCATGTGACTCATTGAGAAGTAATTGCTACCTGTAGACAGTTTCCAAGCCCTGGCTTCTTCTGTATGGCATGTGGACTTTCCCATTGCTGCATTCCAAGTAAATAGATATGAATTAACTAACCATGAACAATATGATATGAAAATGGGAATTTGAGAAGAGTTTCCCGTGTCTGTTAAGGTTACTAAAAAAATAACAATAAAAAGCTCAACTTATCATTGCAAAATTATCACAATGGGAAAGAACAAAAACTATGATTGGCAATTTAAATTTGTGTTGTATACTTAGCTAGAATTATCAGAAAATAAGCTTTTCAAACATTTCATTTTTAAAAATTTTATGTATGTATTTATTTTTATTTATTTGAAACAAAGATAGAGACAAAGAAAGGGAAGAGAGAGACAGACAGAGAGAGAGAGAGAGAGATCTTCCATCTGATGGTTCAGTCTCCAAATGCCTGCAACGACCAGAACTGACCCAGGCTGAAGCCAGGATCTTGGAACTAAAAGTGGGTCTCTCTCAAGGGTTGTGACAGGAACCCAAATACTTGAGCCAGTTCCCTCTGCCTCCTATAGTGCACGTTAGCAAGACGCTGGGATCAGAAGCAGAGTTGGGACTGAAACCCAAACATCCCAACACAGGGTATGGTTGTCTCAACTGGTGTCTTAATGACTGCACCCAATGCCTATCCCCAAATACTTACTTTTTAATCAGTCATTTGTGAACTTTGTGAATTCCAGGTTAATACTTACTTCATAGATATTCCTTGCCTACTTCCTGTTTTATACTTGGGTTTTCCTAACTCTTTAAGCTTTTATATTTGTTTCTAAGGTGAGTGTGAAATTATTGTGTTTAGAAAGAAGCTATATATTGTAACACACATAGCTATAAACTTCTACCTTCAACCAAATGTTCACATGAAGCCCAATATCTACATAAATGTACACATATTGCTATAGATAATACTATCTTTATTTCAGAATGAATGAGCATACCATAATTTGCATATTGACAAAATGAACTTATTCTTTGATAGAGGAGGGGAATATTGAAGAGTACAAATAATATCTCAATATGTAAGTTTCTGTCATCTAACTATATGCTGCATGGTTAAAATCAAGTGAGATCAGCCATAGTACCTCCCTTCAGTATTTTCAGGGAGATGGCGTTGAGAGGCACACATTTGGCCACTAAGATTTTGATATGACCACTTAAAAGATATCTTAGAAAAGTGTGTGTTTTTTTTTTTTTTTTTTAACAATTTTCCCCCTTTTTACCTTGTGGCTGGCACCAATATCACTAATAATGAGAGTTTATTCAGTATTAGTGAAGTTCTTCTAAGGAGCGTAAGTACTTAAGTGATTTCCTTTGGAGCAGTAATGGTGAGTTATGTGGTATTCTAATTGTGCTATTAGTTTATCTAAGTTAAAATGCAATCTACTTAATTTGAGGGTTTTATTACACACTGGTCTCCAAAGGTGAAACCCATTAAAGCATATTGGTTCTTTCCACAGGAGGGCAAGCCTTTTCAGACGCTTATCTGATGGAAACATTGTCTCTCACATTTATTACAATGCTAGTGAGATATTTTATTTTAATATGAAGTGTAATTTAGGAAATTTGTAGGAAAGATCCTTAGTATTTTTTCACATGTTGGAATTTTGGAATCAGCATTACATTTCTTTTAATAAAACAAATCCCAACCTCATGACACATCTCAATAATGTAAATTTGTTATGGAATTATGCCCCTTATGATGTCATATGCATGAAACTAAAAAATACATGTAGGGGTAAAATTCTAAGAGAATGGGATGATTTACCATCCTTGTTATTTGAACACTGTGAAACTAGAAACTGATTGGTGGAACATTATGTAAGAAGAGTTTAACAAGTGCAGTATTTTTAAAATTTAATTTCTATCTAGGAATTATCTTTTTTTTTTTTGACAGGCAGAGTGGACAGTGAGAGAGAGAGACAGAGAGAAAGGTCTTCCTTTGCCGTTGGTTCACCCTCCAATGGCTGCCGCGGCTGATCCGATGGCAGGAGCCAGGTGCTTCTCCTGGTTTCCCATGGGGTGCAGGGCCATCCTCCACTGCACTCCCTGGCCACAGCAGAGAGCTGGCCTGGAAGAGGGGCAACTGGGACAGAATCCGGTGCCCCGACCGGGACTAGAACCCAGTGTTCCGGCGCCGCAAGGCGGAGGATTAGCCTAGTGAGCTGCGGCCCTGGCCGGAATTATCCTTTTAATGGTAGTTTAACGATCAAATACACAGTTAGTCAATAAATCAAAATTTTACTTCATGATAATTTTGTGGTCTGAATCTGTCTATAACTTGGTTTCTTTTCTCTCTCTCTCTCTCTCTCTCTCTTTCTCTCCCTCTTTTTGATTTATTTATTTGAAAGGCAGAGTTACAGAGAGAGATTTTTTCATCCTTTGGTTCACTTCCCAAATGTCTTCAATGACCAGGACTGGGCCAGGCCATAGCAGGAGCCAGGAGATTTTTTTGGATCTCCCACATGGGTGCAGGGGCCCAAGCACTTGGGCCATCTTCCACTGCTTTCCCAGGCCTTTAGCAGGGATCTGGATCAGAAGTGGAGCAGATGGGACTTGAACTGGTACCCATATGGGATTCTGGCATTTCAGACAGCAGCTTAACCAAGCCCCTAGAGCTTGATTTTTCAACCTTGGCAATATCAACATTGTGGATCAGATTATTGTTTGTTTCTAAGTTGCTGTCTTCAGTTTCAGATGTTTTGCGCCATCCTTGATGTCTCCCTATTGGATTATAACAGTGTCTCCCAAATTGTTACAAAAATATCTCCAGACATTGCCAGATAACACCTCAGAACAAATTTCTCCTATTGAGAATTATTGTTTCTAATATGTACATCTTTATGTTATTGCTTATTAAACACACACACGCACACTTATAGATAGTGTATATGTATACACATGGGTTAAGCTTCCCAGTACATGTGTAGAAATCAGGCTGTTAAACAGGATACAGAGGTAAATGAATTCAGAGGCAATCCTGCTATCAGATTTTGTTTCCACCTCTCTTTTCTCTCTGTTACACTGATACAGGAATGATGCATATTTTCACTGTCTTGCTCAGAAAATGTGTGAGAGAGAATCTACTATGAGCAGTCTCAGTTTTCTGCATTACTGGTCAACTCAAATTGGTGGTGGGGCAGGCCTCCCCTTGTGCTTCACACCAGAAGGCTCTAGAATAAACATTTGGCTGGAAAGTCCTTATAGTGCTCATCCAGCTGTCCTGTGAAGCAACTGATGCCCACACCCACATGCATTAATGTGGGACTTGCCAAAATGTTTATTTGCCTTTACATAGAGAAAGGCACAATTCAATGTGAATAGTGTACTACTAAATTACCACTTCTTTAGCCAACCAAATTAACTTGGAAATTGTCCATATGTAAGACAGATGATTTAGTGGATTTTTTTTAAGATAATGTGGAAATTTTCAGTTGTTTTTTGCTGAAAAATCGTAATTTTAAGTTAATATTATAGTGGACTTTAATAATGTAAAGTTTTAAAAATGAATTGCAGGTTTTTTAATTTTAGAGAATTACATTTTATATTTTATCACAAGCTTTATACATTTTATCGTATCTCCTTGCTCATTCCTCTCTCCCACACTTTATTACTTTGTTCATATTTGCTACAACTATTGCATCTCTAAACTTGGTAATGTGTCAATGTGAATTTGGGATTTCAAGTTGATGCCAATAAAGACAGAATGTAACTTTAAAATTATTTTCCTGAGAAAAGTGTAAATCTTTTTCCATTCTGCAACTTTTAATATTTATTTAATGAATTGCCTTGACATATGGTTGCTCTGTCTTTAATGAGCAGTACTATTCTCATCTGCATACAGTAAATATCCAATCATTGCACACAAATGTATTATTTATACACACCATAAATACAAACTTATGCGATTGTGCAATCATATTACCTTCTTCATATAAAGTGCTTTCTAAAATGGTTTTAGATAATATAGTATTAGCTATCTACATTTTTACTAGGATATAAAGCTTTGCAGATTGCTAAACTGTGACTTGGTAGCAACTCAAAATATTTAAAAATTTGAAGTATTCTAAGCAAACAAGTAGGTGATTCAATTGTAACCATGTAGTAGAAGTAATATATCCTAAGGTAACCCTGCCTAATTATATATTTAATATGCATTTGTCTCAATACTGGCATGCTGTCCAATACTAAATAGAACATTTTAAGCATTTTAAAGGATTTGCAGTAAAGAGCGGTTCTTCCTCTTTGCAGTTTTTCTCATCTCACATGAGGACAGATGCAGTGAGGGCTGTGTGCCTAAATGAATACTTTTACTTTGACTAAATTAGTCTGGCAAAAACACAGCACTGCTAGCTTTCAGTACAATTGAAAATAAGTGCAGTGGTCCAGAGGTCTTTCTTTTCATAGTTCTGCTAAATCACGCTTAAAGTCCGGTTTGTATTCCAACAGTAGCACTGAAGACAGCATAGTTAAGAATCTCTTAACATTTCCATTTACAACTTCCCTCTCCTTCTAACATTTTCTTTATTGATTTTAGGATGTTTCATGGTAACAGCTTATCAGTGCTTACAGCCAATGACCTAAATATGCAATTAAAATTGTACTACCCTAGCTGAGTGATAAACTGGCCCTGACTGGGGGGCTCTGAAAATACATTTTCTTTCCTTAAGACCGCCTCTTTAACTAATTATAAAATGCTAAAGCACGCTACTGAGGTTGAACCCTTGAGAGAAATCTTGCTAAGTTCTTTATAGATTTAAAAATGAAGATATTTAAACATTCTTTTGCTTTGTCAATGACACTTATTGGCCTTTAACATTTCATTCCAACTAAAAACATTCATTTATTTTCAACTTGTCCATGGAGACAAATAGCATGTGGTTGTGTTTTTTTTTTTTTTTTTTTTTTTTTTTTTTTTTTTTTGTAAATTAAATGGCCACATGATAAAACTGACATCCAGAAAGCATAATGTTGGATGCAACTTGCCTTTTGGTAGCTGTATGTTTGCATATGAAAGAGGGCTGACCACTTCCCAAAATCGATGCTTGGGGGGAATGGAAGATTCTTATAATGAAAGAAAAATGTTATTTCAGCTCCCTTGCATAAAAGTTGAGGTAACTTCATCAAGGTCACATAGACAACAGCACACCGGCCATTTAGACTACAACACAGGTTTTCTGATTTTCAGTACAGGTAGATTATTTGGAGTCTTTGCCCATTTCATGTTAGTTTTGTTAATGGATACAAAGTGCCATCAGAAAACCAGTCTGAAGTGGGAGTCTACAGAGGAAAGCTTTATTTGCTGGGACTAGCAAAGGGGACAGTGGAAGGTGTAGTTTCCCCAAGAAAAAACTAGGTCCTAGAGAAGCAGTTTGCAGGGCTTTCATAGCAAGGGTGAGGGGAGTGTCCAAGATGTAGAGGCAATGGAAGGAGCAGGCCCTTCCTGCTCACAAAAATACATCTTTGCACATTTGATGTTCACAGTTCAGACTCAAACTGGTTGCAAGCAGCTTTAATCTTTCTGCGTTTGTGGTAGTCTGGTGCCCTGTGAGTACAACTTGCAAGATAAGCTTTCTTGGAACATCTTCTGAAAAACAACTCCTAGCTGCAGGCTGGCCCAATCTCAGCTGTTGCAGACTTTAGGGGAATGAACCTGTGGGTGAAGATCTCTGTCTCTCTCTCTCTCTTTCTCTCTTTCTCTCTTTCTCTCTCTCTCTCTCTGTGTCTATGTCTCTCTCTCTGTCTGTCTCTCTCTCTCTCTGTGTATACTCCTGCTTTTCAAACTAAACAAAGAAAGGGTTTCAGATTCTGATCATGTTCCAGTGTTCCCTTTTTGCTTAAATCCTACTCTCTCAATTATACTGTCTTCTTCCCTCTGCTTGTCTGCTCTGTTGTAGGACAGATTTTCAGCAGGATTCTGTTTTACTAATAGTAGAGACATATTTGCATGACAATACATACATGCCTATATGTGTGTTTGCGTTTATGAATGAGGGTAGAATTTTGTTAAGTTTTTTTTTTTTTTTTTTTTGCCATTTTTGGTCTCATTTTCTTTGTGTGTAAAATGGAACCTTGCTGCTTGGCCTGAGAAATCTAATTTACTAAATTTAAGGCATTGATCATTCTCTTCCACTAACACCCCCATATTGCCCTTGGCCTCCTCAAACTCTGAATCCCTTGAGGTTTCTGTTCTTCCATGTTGTTTCTTTCATTTCTATTTCTGGAGTCCAAGGTAGCACAGGTTTTCCATTCTCTGTGATCACAGATGTGTCTGCCAAAGTCTGGGACATAGGTCTATACCTTGTAGCTTTGGGTAAAAATTCCTTTTGTTTGTCTATAATAGTACTTTGCCTGTAGCATAATTCCTTTTATTCTGTGAAAGAAACAATTTGCTTTGCTTTTTTGGCTACCCTTGTTCTTGGGACCCTTATCTCTTAATAGCATGCAGAACTGTGTATCTGCACAAACGTAGCCTCTGATCTCTTTGCATAGAATCTGGTTTAATTACAAATTACAGTTAAGTCACACTTTTGTTTGGGAGACTAGCTGGGAAGATATTTTTTTTTCTTTTTTTTTCTTTTTTTTTTTTTGACAGGTAGAGTGGACAGTGAGAGAGAGAGACAGAGAGAAAGGTCTTCCTTTGCCGTTGGTTCACCCTCCAATGGCCGCCGCGGCCGACGTGCTGTGGCCGGCGCACCTCGCTGATCCAAAGGCAGGAGCCAGGTGCTTCTCCTGGTCTCCCATGGGGTGCAGGGCCCAAGTACTTGGGCCATCCTCCACTGCACTCCTGGGCCACAGCACAGAGCTGGCCTGGACGAGGGGCAACCGGGACAGAATCCCGCGCCCTGACCGGGACTAGAACCCGGTGTTCCGGCGCCGCAAGGTGGAGGATTAGCCTAGTGAGCCGTGGCGCCGGCCTATTGGGAAGATATTCTTATTATACATACATATGTATTATTTGTGGTTGGGGGCAAGAATTGCTGTATCTCCATAACTAGGTTTCTATCTTCATGGGAGAAATTTGAATGAGCATTTACGCAGCAACTTGATGGCTAAGTCTTGAATCTGTCTTGATGCTGATTTTCCTTCATTCCACCTCCAGTTTTCATTAACTGCTCTTGTCTTCATTCCTCTGACCACACCATAGATTATTTGTGCTACACATGACTTTGGTGATAACCTGGTTTCATCTCACATTTTATATGAGAAAACTGAGATCCAGAGAGTCTGAGAAACTTGCCACAAACCCATTTAGAGTCAAGTCCGGGAGCCCAGGATATGATTATTAGGTTGTGTTTGATTGGCAGAATTTCTACTGTGCACTTGTTTAACTAAGTTGTTGCTTTTGGCATCCATGCTTGAGTCACTACCTTTCTCTTTCGAGGCTTATAAGGAATTGGAGGTGGACCCAGCCTGTGGCTGGAAACTTATCATTAGACACCATGCAGGCCTGTACCCACTGCCTGCTTGGCTTTAGTGCCCACAGCTTCCCTCCCGGATTGACTATCTTTCTGGTAATTCTGTATCACCTGCCACTGTACTTCACATTCCAGCTCTTCTCGACTCCCCACACTCTCTCCAGTTGCTGGCACACTAGAAAGACTTGGCATGACTGGCCTCCATTTTAAAAAATCTCCTGTTTTGACTGATGACGGTATTAAAGAAGGTCAAGTGATGCTGCCCTGAAATTCTTTATAAAGTCCTCGTGAGACTGCTTTTGGAAATGTGCACCGTTATGTGAAAGATGAGGGAAAAGAGTTGTTCTCGTGCTTGAAGCTTTCCTTCAGCTCCTGCAAGGCTGAGGAAGCGAGTGTGTGTGTGTGTGTGTGTGTGTGTATGTTTATGTTGAAGTGTCACATAAATGACAAATGGATGTGATGTCATTGTAGAGATTTCTTTCTGCAGTCATTGTGGTACAATGGGATGTTTGTGCCTGGGAGTCATCTTATTTCAAATCTAGTGTCTCCAGTTACTATATATGCGACCTTGGGGGTGGGTGTTTGGCCTAGTGGTTACGCCACCACCCAGGATGCCCACATCTTCTATTGAAGCCCCTCGGTTTGTGTTTCAGCTCCACTTCTTATTCCAGCTTGCTGCTGGTGTGTCCCCTGAGAGGCAGCAGATAACTCAAATCATTGTTTTCCTGCCACCCATGTGGGAACCTTGGTTGCATTCCTGGCTTCCTTCTTCAGCCCCCTGGATGTTGCAGGCATCTGGGGAGTGAATCTCCCTGTCTCAAATAAAAAACAGAGTAAATGAATTTAAAAAGTGACCTTGGGAAAAATTACACATTAAGTTCTAGAATCAGAATTCAAGCTAAGTTTGACCAAGCTCCAAAATCTGTGTTTTGGACACACATTTTCTGCTTGAAAGCATCCACTTAACATTACTGAGGAGAAGTCTGCTTGATTTTGGTTTTGCTTGTTTTTTTTTTTGTTTGTTTGTTTGTTTACTTTAATGTCAAGCAGGAAAGGCAAGTGAGCTTCGTCTTACTTAAAGATAAATAGTGGAAGACTAAATAATTGGTTAAACTTTAATTTCTCTGATATTCATTTGCTTTAGTTGTGACAAGGAGCTAAAGGTAATTGCATGGCTAAAATAAGATCAGTGAAATAATAATAAGTGAAAGATGTTTTTTAGAAATAGCATTAAATGAGAAATGCTATTAATTAGTATATGGATAAATGGAATTGAAATATAACTTCTGCAAATCTGTACAAAAACTTTTCCATGAAATTAATTTTTTCATGAAAATTTTAAAGACCCCTTCTAGAACTCTTATTCTCCCTTCTCCCCATGCCCCAAAACTGAGTGCATTACAGTTTTATTTAATGCTTGATTTTCTTAATTGTAATTAATTTTCTTGAAAGTATCTTTTTGAGATGGTAGGTGTGATGGCCATTGAAACCATATACATTGGTATTAGTATATATTTAACTAAATATTTTAATCGTTAGTAGTTTATTCCTCAAAGATCATACACATATATACTCAAATATTGGCTTGCATATTGTGACTACATAGAACTTATGAAACGCAATACTTTTCCTCAAAGGAAACCTTACTTCTATCATAGGAACAAGAGATTTGTTGATGGAAAGCCATAGGTAAAATATGTAGAACCTGCCATTTAATGCTCTGTGCTATTTTATGTTGTTTACTTCAATAAAACACCTAAAAATAGGGTTTTCCTGTGTGGAAAGGTTTGCGATACAAGCGTCTCTATTTCTGGCTAGCAAGCTGAGTGCCTCTGCACCATTTTAATGTTTTGCATTTAAGAGGCTAGGGTAAAATATATAATACCATGCAAAAGCACTACTTTTCAAGTTAAAGAGTCACATCAGATTCAGTGAAGGCCCTTGGTTTCTATGTAGGTACATACAAATTCATTATTGTGGAATTTAGCCGTTGTGTCAAAGTCAGGAGAGGAAGCATCAGGGAGGGGATTAGAGGATGGGGGAATAATTATTCTAGATCTAAGACAGTAGTCCAAGCAATTAATGGTTTCAAATGTGTCAGAGGAGAATGTGCCCTTCAGCTACAATACTTCATCTAATCAGCCGGAATCCTAAACTATCTCTTGAGACCACTTGAAGTAGTCTCGAGTTATTAATATGTTCACCAAGATGGCGGTAGAGGAGAAAAACCTCTTGGTGATCAAATCGGAGAGTACCACTTGATGTTCTTTATTGAGTCATAATGGTCCTTCTGAAAAATCCCTGAGGAGGAAGGACTTTCAAACTTCACACGAGCAACCCTTATTTAATAATATTATGCCCTTCCAGTTTCAGTACTTTTCCTACAGAATTCCAACTCCACTGGCTCAGGGTGAGGTGGAGGCTCAGGCTATGCACTTCAAAGAAACTGATGTGGGATTGTCAGAACCAGAACTCCAGTTCAGCTCCATCCACCCCAAGATAGGACAGGAAAAGAAACTGTCCAAGAATGTAGATTCAGCTTCACCGCACAGGGGAAATTTCCCGCTCTGCACTCTTAGTGTTTATCGGATGTGGCAAATGGGCTTCATTCTACCTGCTGCTTCATCAAGATTGATTGGTAATGACTTTCTGGAGTGCTACCTTGAGAAGGACTTTATGGTAGATCCATGTTATTGGGAAAGTGACATGATTGATTAGAGAGACCTGCCTCGGGATGTGAAGGGGGTGAGTGCTTGCCAGTTTTTGCCACTTCTGGCTTAGCAAATGAGAAATGGACAAGAATTTGTGAAGGGAAAAACTGAGCCTTTGAGTTAGACATAAATTTGAATCCTGGTCCACTGCTCTTAACAGCATGACCTTGAGGAAAGCTAACTTTACTGGAGTATTAATTTCTCCTCTGAAAAACAACCTCAGTTTCCCAATTTATTTTGAGGATAAAGGATATAAAATGTCTAGGAGAGTAAATGATGAGTATTAGGTATATAAGAAATTCTCTTTCTCTTCCATTTATCATTACACATGGCTTCAAGGTACAGCCAGAAAGATTTTCTTACTACGGGCCTCTAGCTTAGATTTAGCAGCTTCCAACAGGAGAGTCCCAGAAGAAAGTTGTAGGTGCAACTGGAAGCTAGATGCAAGCAGTAGTGTTATGCATACAACAGTGTTCGCATCTGGGAGGACTTCCGCCAAGTTTTCATAAGAGTGAGGGAAGTAATTTGAAATTTTCTTGTTTAATACTGTGTCACAGCATGACTAAAATATTCGGGACAGAGATCTAGTGTAAATGACAATGTATTTTATTCCTCTGCTGGCATTCCTTAGTTTTTCTGTTTAAACTTAAAAGTCACTTTAGATGTAAAAATGTAATTGCCAAATCAGCTAGGACTATTTTTTGAAGCCATGGTGTACTCCAAACCCTATTTTCCCACTGAGTAGATATGTAGAAACAACTCCTAAGAGACGAGATTAATCATTTTAAAAGCAAATGTAAATTTAAATCAACCATGCAGCCCCACTGTACAGCAATTAACATTTCAAGGTAAAATGAAATGTGATCATAGTAAATACCAGTTCTATGCAGAATTGGAAACATTCTGTTTCATGGTATATTTGGGCAGAGAATGAAAATTCGAAAGGAAAATCATTATTAACACACTGGCTTTGACATTTCAAGATATAATTCAAATTTGATTACAACTTCTATTAAAAATCCTTTAATTGGAAATTCTCAACTTCTGCATCTCAGGCTCCATAATGGTTTCTCAATCTTAGCACCACTGACGTTCTGAACTGTGTGACGCTTTGTTTATGGACTGTCCTGTGTGTCACGTGATGTTTAGCAGCATCCCTGGCCTCTCACTCAAGATGCCAGTAGTAACTCGCCCATTTCCCACCGTGGCAAGCTGTAACCACCAAAAAACGTCTGTAGAAACTAAGCACTGATTTGGGGAGTAAAAGAGCTATGTTGTCACTTACTAGTCCCAATACTACCTGGCTGTGTAACTTTTTGTTTTCCTGGACTTACTCCCCATGAACAGATTTAAAATGCATGACAGTTTTTTCTAGTATTATTCAGCTCTAGAATTACCTAATTTGTTCTCCTTATCACTTTCTTGAAAGGGAAAATAATATTTCTGAGACAGAAGATACTTGTCTTTTGGGGTTAAGCAGAAAAGACTGCAAGGAAATATTAAAGCTATTTAATAATAGTTTAATAATATTTAATAGTTAAAACTATTTGTAAGGGGCTGGTGTTGTGGTACAGCAGGTTAAACTACCCTCCAGCAACTTGAGCATCCCATATCAGTGCTAGGTTGGGTCCCAGCTATTCCACTTCTGACCCAGGTCCCTGTTAATGTGCCTGGGACAGCAGCAGAAGAGGACCCAAATGCTTGGACCCTTGCCACCAACATAGGATATGGGGATGAAACTCCAGGCTCATGGCTTCAGCCTGGCCTAGCTCTGGCCCTTGTGCCCATTTGGGGAGTGAACCAGCAGATGAAAGATCTCTCTCTCTCTCTCTCTCTCTCTCTCTCTGTAAATCTATTTCTAATAAATAAAAGAATCTTTAAAAAAATTCTAGCTATGACAACAGTACTGGAGCCATGCATACTCTTTATGAATGTTACCTAGGAGCCTGAATTTTTACAGTTGTTCTTGGTTACTGTGGAAATTTTGTTTGAAGGAATTGGAATAGAAGAGAGGGTAGAAGCCTTTTGTAGGTAAGTGGGTATTAATTTTCCAGGAGCATTTAGGATTTGAAATTTATCGTCTATGTAATCTTTATATACATATATATATGTGTGTGTGTGTGTGTTTCTGCGTATACATACTATGTAATCTTTATGTGTGTGTGTGTTATGTATACTTTTATTTAAATCTATTTTCAGGTAAAATAAAGATCATTTATATCTTACCATTCAGGATCTCTGTGGTCCTGAGTTAAGTGACTCACCCATAATCACAAGCCAGTCATTTCCTTGGCTCAAGCTTCTTCCTTTCTACTTAAGGAGTAGAAAACGAACATTTGCCTTCTGAAGCCACAAAGTTCATTGTTGATTTTCCATGTCCACAAAATCTGCTGTTGTGGTATTTTTGGGTCTGCTGACGGGAGCAGAGAGTGGCGTGTTGGTGCGGTGCCTGTGCGCAGGCAGCACTATTGCTGGGTAATGGAGACTCTAATTTAATCAGCCTGAGTTCGGGAAAGCACAACATAAATTCAAGCTTTCAGAGGTTGTTTGATTTCTCGTGCTCAGAACAGAACATTCAGGTAGCCCTGCGTTGTTTTCCTTTATGGCTGTGCTTGTGTTCGTTTCTTCACTCTTGTCCTTTCCTGAGAGGATTTGTCCATTGTCTGCAAGCACTTGCCAACATGATGGTGACATGCACACTTGGTGTGACTGTGACTGCACTGGCTGGCCAGTGGGCACTGTTGCTCTTTGCAGTAAACGCATCTTTCATCCCTGATGAGAAATCACTTTCCCTGGAAGTTACCCTTAATCACCAGGTAAATGAGCCTCTCTTGAAATCTGACTTCTCTGTAACCTGCTGCTACCATCTTGCTGTGTTAGCATCAAATAGGATCATATATCCATGCATGTTAATTCCTGAAATTTGTTACTTAGTATCATGTTTTGCTGTATAGCATGCAGATTACATTGGTAAATGTGGTAATACATTGGAGTTAGTCGAGGAATGGTCTAATCCTGTTCTTTTTTCTTGTTCTAAAACTAGGGGACAGATAATTTATTATACACTTATTCACCCTGAATAGGTCAGAGCTGTGAAATTTGAGAATCCTTCATTTGAGGCTATCAAGTCATTGGGGAGATTAAATCTACATTGTGCTTTAATCTGCGGGATGGCCACTGCCATCAGTAAAATGTCAGATCTGTCGGTACAGTTCATGTAAGGGGCACTGCTGGGTACTCATCAGCCCAACGCAGTGACAAGTGATTTTATTGAAGTACCAAGTACAAACTTAACCCCCTGGATTTCTTCCCTTGAACCCATTTTCTTACTTTTGATGGAATGAGGACATTTTTAGAAAACACTGCAAGTTCTGTGTCACTTTTAACCAAAATGTTTCTCATCCTTACACTAAATTTAGTTCATCTGAGAGATAATTCCAAGAGGAAATATATTACCCACCAAAAGTAATTTTACAAGATGTAAATCACTCTGCTTTTCTGTATTGTGCTAAGTTATTATTTCTGTAGTAATCCTCTGTAATATTTACATTTTGCTTCTGAACAGGTATAATTTCTTTCCCCATCATATGTGTTCTGGAGTCATACTAATTGCTGACATTGCTGGAATCAACTTTTCATAATTGACTATAATTTCTCTCCCCTTTAGGCCCAAAATTTTGTAAGTAAAAGAAGAGACTAAATTTTGAGCACCTTAAGTAATTCTCAATTATAAGGTGTTACAAAAGCTTAGAAAATCACATACTGAAAGGGAAACCTGTGTTCTGCAGTTGTCATGTACCTGTATAAGCTTTATCACACATGTTTCTGTTTGTAAAATATAAATCACAATTTACACATACATGAATGTGTTTTCTGTAATGCCTAGGGAAATATAGTTGTGAAGTACATTGTGAGTCATTTTGTAAGTATTTACTATATTGATATATTCACATACATTATAAAGTAGTAGAACCCAGGACTGTATCTTGCATGAGATGATAAACATAAATTTGTATAGTATGCTGAATATATCAATTCAATGACCTTCAAAATTCACATTTTTACTTTTTAAAAGAGAATCAGATATACTTTCTGAACCCCTAACCCTATAGCAGTTGATTGTGAAATCCTACATCCAGTTCTACTTCAAATAATTTAGGAAGCTTTTTTCTTTTTTTAATAAAATCTTCAAATGACTCCCCTTTGTCAGGCATTTCAATTATTAGGGAATAGCAGTAGTGGTGGTGAGTCAACGTGGAGGTTGAAATAGAGAAGTAATATGTTCTGAAATTAGAAAACAAGGTTAATGGTGATGTGTGAATGAAACCTTTTCAAACCCACTGTCAAAACACAACTTCTTTCCCCTCTCGTTTGAGTCTCATGGCAACCTCGCTACCTTTTACAGTGACGTCTCTTCTGGGGTGTGTTTCCTGCATGCCTTTCACTTAATAGGCATATTTTAGAAATCTAATTTTGCTGTCTGCTTCATATCAGCAATGCTGTGGAAACCTAACCATTTTAGACTGTCTGGATGCTGTTTTCATCAAGTCATTAACATTAGTATTGAGGGTGACACAGGGAAGTTATCTCCCCTCATTCTGAACATATTTGTTCAAGACCACAGCTCCTTAACCTTTATAAAGGATGTGGTTTTACTGAGTTAACTTTTTATGGGGAGCTGTTTTCCATTATAATTTCAATTTACATCTGTCTGCAGTGCTTCCTGCAAATCTTACAAGACTTTTTCAGGTAAGTAAAGCAGAGCTGGATTATGAATAGGTTCTATAAGGTTTTGGTCCCTTGGCATGCCGAGGTCAGAGCCCAGACTCCTCATTTCAGAAATGAGGGAGCTGAAGCAGGTTGTCCTGCTGCAGAGCGTCAGTAGCATGAGGTCAGTTAGGAGAATCCTAACACTTCAGGCAGCGTTTTTCTTCCATCCTTCCTGGCTTTCTGACCAGTTCTGTCTTTGTTAAACTGTATTTGGAGAGTCTGAAACCCAGGTGGGTTACATCAGCCTTTTTTTGTTCTGGATCATTTCTTCTTTGTTTCTGTTGAGTCATAACCCTGATCCCAGCCTTCTGCCTTGTACCATAATCCATCTGGGTTGAACTCTTCACATAAACAACTCAAGTCTCTGTAAAGGTAGCAACATTACTTTTATAAAAAGGACACATGCTTTTTGCACGTAAATTTCAAGTAGTACAGAATTAAACACTAAAAACAAGCAAATTATATCAGCCAGTTGAACCCATAGTTGATATTTTGACACATTTATATATCTAATCATGTCTATGTGTAAAGATCCATTTATTGATATACATAAATATCAACATGTTGAATATGCTGATTCATACCATAATATATCATATCACCATTAATGCCTATGCTTACCATTTCCTATCACAGAGTAGCGCAAGGGTACTTCGAAAAGCTCATGGAAGTGACATTAAAAGCTAAGTTTGTTTTGGCTCAAAAATATTGAGATCCATAATTTTATAATATGCATTTTCCACAAACTTTTTGAAAACCCATTAAAAAGATTTTTTGTTGTAATTTTTTCAAAGATTTATTTATTTATTTGAAAGGCAGAGTTACAAAGAGAGAGATTGAGATCTTGCATGCATTCACTCCTCAAATGGCTGCAATGGCTGGAGCTGAGCCAACCCAAAGCCAGGAGTCAGGAGCTTCATCTGAGTCTCCCACGTGGGTATAAGGCCCAAGTATTTGGATCATCTTCCATTGCTTTCCCAGGTGCATTAGCAGGGAACTAAATCACGAGTGGAGTCACTAGGCCTGGAACCAGTGCTCATATGAGATGGCGGCACCAAAGGCTGTGGCTTTACCTGCTATGCCACAACACAGGTGCCAATTGTTGCAATTTTTATGCTAATCTACATGAAATATAATCTCCTTTCTTTTCTTTAATCAGTGATTCAGTTGTAGCCTTCAAACCACTCTTTTCATGCTCTTTACTCTTTTTTGTGTTGGAATAATCTCTTTCTTCCTTCTTTTTGTCCTTGCTTATTTTAAAATCTCTGGCTGTTCACAGTGGTATTCTGCACATACTTTTCTCAGGTATTTTTTTTTTCAATTTTCCAACTTGCTCCATTTTTTCCTGTATTTTGTTTTGTTTTGGTAGCATAAGTTTTCCTTTGTAGTGAGGATAACTTATTATTCAAAACCATGCAAGTAATTAAGTAAATTTATCACCACAATTATATTCAGAGTAGGCCTATGGATAAGCATGTTAATAAGAAATCCTACCAAAATTATTTCAAGATTTAATAAGACAAATCATTACACAAGAAAGTGATATTTCCAATATCTGTGTAGCATGGAGCGGGGGTGGGGGAGGGGTCCCTTATTAGGCAAAAGTACCAGAAGCCTGAGTATATGTAACCAGGCTAATTAGCTGTGTACTGATTTCCTGCCATTAGGCCACTTATCCCTTGAGCATTTAGTTCATCTTGTTGTTGTATTGAGAATCAACATGAAGCTTTTTTTTTTTTTCAACCTAAAGTGTGTCCTGTGTAAGAGTAGTTTCTGGGCTGAATATGTTATATACATGTTCTGAATCCTTCCAATTTGTTATTGTATCATTAACTATTGGTAATAAAGATGACTTGAGTGCAGGAATTCTCCATTGTCTGAGGATGGCCAGCGGTGTTAATGCTGTCTTTCCTATTGAATCCTATGGGTTACAGCAATGATACTTCCCTGGAGAAACCTTTCTTCATTTCCTTTTCAGTTTTTCTTATTTACTATTGGTACTCTTGTAATGAAAATCTCATTATGTCTATTTTATTGTATGCACTTTTTTAAGACTTTCTTTTGCCTATCTGAAATTGTTTTCTTTCTTTCTTTCTTTCTTTCTTTCTTTCTTTCTTTCTTTCTTTCTTTCTTTTTCTTTTTTTGACAGGCAGAGTTATATAGTGAGATAGAAAGAGACAGAGAGAAAGGTCTTCCTTTTGTTGGTTCACCCCCCAAATGACCACTATGGCCGGCACTGTGCCAATCTGGAGCCAGGAGCCAGGTGCTTCCTCCTGGTCTCCCATGTGAGTGCAGGGCCCAAGCACTTGGGCCATTCTCTGCTGCCTTCCCGGGCCACAGCAGAGAGCTGGACTGGAAGAGGACAGAACCAGGGGCCCCAACCGGGGCTAGAATCCGGGGTACTGGCGCTGCAGGCGGAAGATTAGCCAAGTGAGCCACAGCGCCCGCCCAGAATTGTTGTTTTCATACTCAATTCTTTCATCAGTAACAAAGACATAAAGGGCCAAAGTGCCTCCGGCATGTTAAGAATTTGAACAACCTTTGGACATAATTAGAAAATCACACTGACTTCAGATGACAATAGTAAATCTGTTGCAATACATGTATATTTCTCTCTGAGTATGTGATATTTTTAAAACAGTAGCTATTAATTTTGATCACCTATATGTTCAACAGAGAGAACTCTGATTCTTTTTTTCTTAGAGATTTATTCTATTTGTTTTGAAAGGCAGAGTTACAGAGAGAGAGGGAGAGATAGAGAGTGATTGAGATCTTTCATCTACTGATTCACTCCTCAGATGACTACAACAACCATAACCAGGCCAGAGCAAAGCCAGGAGCCAGGAGCTTCTTCTGGGTCTCCCACATGGGTGCAGGGGCCCAAGGACTTTGTGCGTCTCCCACTGCTTTCCCAGGTACATTTGCAGGAAGCTGGCCTGGAAGTGGAGCAGCCACGAAAACCAACAGAAAGCAACCTTTCTATGACAATGTGACTGCAGTTGGACATTTTTAGGTCTTTAATGAGGGGAAACACAAAAATTAGTAAAAAAAAAAAGGGGGGGGTGTGGAGTGAGAGAGAGAGAGGATCAGCCGTTGGAGCACCTAGGACACATTAGATTTTCTTCCAACACAGATATTAATAAGACATTGGATTCTCGCTCTCTTTCTCTGATGTTTTAAAGATTTATTTATTTGAAAGGCAGAGCAACTGAGAGCGAGTGAGAGTGAGAGCGAGGGAGAGAAAGGCCAGTCAGGCCTGGGCCAGGGCAAACCTATGAGCCAGGAGCTTCTTCCTGGTCTCCCACATCGGTGACAGAGCCCAGGGACTCGGGCCCTCTTTGTTTGAGTTCCCGTGTGTGCAGGAATGCTGATGGGAAGCATGGCAGTTGAGAATTGAACTGGCACTCTGATAGGGGATCCCAGTGTCCCAAGCAGCAACTTACCCTGCTTCACCACAATGCTGGCCTAGAGGGTGAATCTCTTTATTCCCATTATACAGATGGGGAAATCCAAGGCACAAAGCCTCTGAATACTTTGCCAAGTCTTTGCTATGTAGTAAAGTACCAGGTTTCTCCCTGGCTTCAAAATCGTGAACTTTCTATCTCTATTGAGATATAGAAAGGCAATTCCTCAGGGGAATTAAGGAGTTTAATGAGCTCTCAGATGGTCAAAAGAGATACTGTTGAATTGGAAGAAAAAAAATATCTCTTTGTACTGTCCTGAGAAAGTAGAACAAGTGTGAATGAATGGTACTTAGTGGTTTTTGTTTGCTTGCTTCTTTATATTGGTATCATTGGTATTTGCAAATTGCAAAGTTGCAGGTTGAATTCCTCAGTTACCTTGTCCTCTCGTTGTCATTTTGAACTCACGAGTCTTTCCTGAATGAGTTTCTGAGTCTGTGTGAACGAAGAGGATGTTCTACTGATATGCCCAGAATCTTCTCTTACCTTATTATCTCCATCTCATCTGGCATCACCTGCTTCTTAAACTATTCAAATGTGAGGTAATAACATTTATATTAAAATTTTTAAGTAAAAAAAATGTGACTGTAGTAGGATTGATTTTTTATAATCTTTCAAAATTTAACATATGACTCTTTCACAGTGTAATTTCCAGGCTTATTTCAATGTTGATAGCTAATTTGTAGGTTCATGAAGGAAAAAAAAAACATGTCTTTTCCTTGCCTTTTGTCTCTGGCTCCAGGGCACTATCTTCTGCTTTCGGCTGAATTGTTTTAATGCTGTTTGCACAGGATGCTTTCCTGTATCAAAATCATTTTTAAAATCCTCTTTTGCTCTGCATATTTTTACAATATTTTAAAAAGGATTTGGTTAGACATCTGAAGTTTGTGTAAGATCTAACTTCTCTCATAATTAAGAAAAGATGATTTCAGGAGAGAGATGGAAGGGTGGAGGGCAGAGAGAGACAGAGAGAGGCAGAAGCGGAGATTTGTCCATGGGTTGTCTGCTGAATGAGTTGTATTGCATCACAGCCCGCCTTATATGCTTAAAGCACTGTGTCTTGTATGTGAGGAGGATGCCTGTAATGACTCAACTTCAG
Source organism: Oryctolagus cuniculus (assembly GCF_964237555.1). NCBI lineage: Eukaryota > Metazoa > Chordata > Mammalia > Lagomorpha > Leporidae > Oryctolagus > Oryctolagus cuniculus. The sequence continues at coordinate 25,499,052 of NC_091433.1, forward strand.
CATCACATGGTCTTGAGTTGTTTTTCTGGTAGAGGTAATTACTTTTCTCTGATTCACCCCCACTCTCCTGGTTCTGATTCCCTAGTGGTGTACTTCATGCAGGTATAAGATGACTGGCCCGGATAATGGTTATATTATTGTAACAGTGCATCTGAGCAATTAGCATGTAGGGCTTTTGTTTACATGTTATATTCTAATGACCATTTGAGCAAAAGATCCGTATAAATGTATGCATTTACATATTCATATGTGGTTAAAAAAAGCAACAAAATGATGAAGAAATAAAACTCTATTAATTCTATTCTCTCTTTTCTGCTCTGTAACACTTATTTCACCTTTGTGGGCTGAGGGATGTGGATAGATGGTTTTTGACTGGTCCCAAACTCTAAAATTAGGATTCCTGAATTCTGTGTGAACTAAAGGGATTACTTTCCACATTAATCTCTCATGTACTATTATATTCCTTGATTTTTTAGGAATTTTTGTCTTTTTGTTGTTCTTGTTCATTGAAAATAAACCCAATGCTACAAACCTTTAGACATATGTGTATCAAAATAACCTTAAATGAATTATTTATAGTTTCCATGTTTTCAGTGGTCATAAATCATATTTTGGTTACCCAAAGGTTATGTCTAAAGATATTTAGAAGTAGAGTGTTTTGTTAGGTTTCTATTGGAATTTTTTTCTGTGTTAAATTTCTAATTTACATTGGCCCTCAATAGGTTCAAGCTTTAAATGCTAATAATTCTGGCATGGAAAAATGTACTCCTATTAAGGGCACACAAAGGAATCTGGTATATAGTAAAGTTGAAAGGGACCATGGAAATGAGAATATTTTAAGTCCTCACTTTGTGGTAGGAGAACCCAAGGGTCAAGATCAAGGCTGGGGGCAGACATTTGGTGTGGTACTTAAGTTGCCATTTGGAATGCACTACAATGAATAAAAGAATGCATGGGTTCAAATCCCTACTATTTCACTCTACATTTGGCTTTCTGCTAGCATACACCATTGGAGGAAGCAGACAATGGCTCATGTACCTGCGTCCCTGCCACTCGTGTGGGAAACCCTGATGGAGTTCCATGCTTCTGGCTCGGGCCTGGCCCAGCCAGTACTGGTGCAGACATTTGAGGAGTGATTCAACAGATGGACGATCTCTCTCTCTCTCTCTCTCTGCCTTTTTCTCTGTCTCTCTGCCTTTCAAATAAAATGAAAATGAATGAATAAATAAAATGGTCAAGGTTGTACTGCTAGTTAGCATCTCAGATCTTTTGAATCCTGGTCCTTGACTTCCACCTTACTCATAATACATTTCTTTAAAATGGCAATAAATAAAGTGTTCCAGATGATTATAATACAAAGCTAGTGGAAATCCTTAGGGGTGATGAGAAGCTTGAATTTCAGAGGTAGATGACAACAGTGCAAACCTTTCTTTTTATAAATATGTTTTTAAATTTTATTTAAGGTATACTAGTTTCATGTATTTCATGTATACAGACTTAGGATCATAATGATACTTCCCACCCTACCCTCCTTCCTGCCCATGGTCCAAACCTTCTTCCTCATTCCTCTCCTATTCCCTCTTAATTTTTGAAAAGATCTATTTTCAGTTTACTTTATATTCATAAGGTTAACCCTACACTAAGTAAAGAGTTCAAAACAAATAATAGGAAGAAAAAACACTGTTCCTCAACAGTAGACACAAGGGCTGTGAACAACTGACTCTCAAGATGTCCATTTCACTTCAATACATTACATTTTACCCAAAGGAAGATAAATCAGCATATGAAAGTTATCTGTACCCCCATGTTTATTGCAGCTCAATTCGTAATAGCCAAGATATGAAATTAACGCAGGTATCCGTCAACTGATGACTAAATAAAGAAATTATTGTGTATATATATATACACACACACACACTATGGAGTACTACTCAGCTGTAAAAAAAGGAAAAAAATGGAATCTTATCTTTGGCAACAAAATGGACGCAACTGGAAATGATTATACTTAGTGACTTAAGCCAGTCCCAAAAGAAAGATGTCATATGTTTTGCTTGATCTGGGATAACTAACAGAATAACTAATAGCGTGAACCTTTCTGTAGCTTAACGTTTGCCTTTATGGGACCCACAATAGACAGAATCATGTTATTCTCCCAGAAAACTTCCTTTGCCTTAGCAAACTTTATATACCCCACCACACATGACAGCATGCTGGGAACCTACAGAAACTCTCTTCTCATAACCACAGGTTAGTGTCTTGTGGGTTGACTATTGTGAAATACAGGAATTTGTTTCTGAAAAAAAAAAATCCTTCTTTGTAGCACATTTACAGTGAGACATCACAGACTTATATTTCAGAATTGGTAATATATTTTTATCCAGGGTTCTTAGCTAGATAATATCTTACGCCACTTGCAAATTTCCTATAAGGGTTTTCTGCCTCTGCTGAATTTTCAGTGACTGGAGCTTTTAAATAAATACGCAGGAAAACCTGATTTCTGCTCTCTTCTCAGCAGCTTCTCTCATCTCAACAACAAAAGGGTCATATGTGAGATCAGGTGGAGCACCACTTGATTTAGTTTTCCTTATTTGAAATGAAAATAGTTGTTCTCCTGCCATCCTGATGTCTGCTGTGCTCCATTATTGAAGGTTTAACATCATTCCATGAGGCCTGTGTAGCGTAGTGCTGAACTGCATGGCTGTAGACACATAATTCTGGTCATGAGAATTTACTGCCCAAATTGATTTAAAGGTTTGAAAGACTGTGATTTTCTAATAATATACAGGAGATAAATACTAAAGCAAAGCAAATGATTTCGTATTTACTGTAACCAGTTACAGGAGCTGGCGCTGTGGTACAGTGTTTGGTAAAGCTGCCGCTTGTAATGCTGGTATCCCATATTGGAGTGCCAGTTAGAGTCCTGAGTATTCTGCCTCTGATGCAGCTCCCTGCTAATGTACCTGGTAAAGTAGCAGAATCAGGTCCTAGATCCTTGGCCCCTGCTTCTCATGTGAGGAGATGAGCATGGAAATCCTGCCTCCTGGCTTCAGCCTGGCCTAGCCCTGGCCATTGTGGCCAAATCGGGGGTGAATCAGTATATGGAAGATGTTCATTCCTCTCTCTCTCCCTCTCTCCTTCCTCTTTCTCTGTCTTTTAAATAAATAAAGTAAATCTCAATAAAATCAATGAAAGGAATGGGGGGGGGCTGATAGCTGTAACGCTAGCAACTAGTTTGTCCCTTTGTCAGTTTCAAAGCTCTCTTCAAGTTCATATGTGTTTGGGGATCAAAGTACCTAAGAGAAATCAGGCTTTTGCCTAGTGGATATGGAATAATTTTTCCTAGCTCCAAGGTATTAAAGAATGAAAAAGAAATACTCTATTGGTTTCCTACCCATCAAATGCCTGATTATGCAGTTGGCTCTTCTCTGTCCTGTAATCCCAAACTACACAGTATGTGGATGTGAAACAGCAGCTCTCAACATGCATTTTGTCTCCATGAAACATCTGGCAGTGTTTGGAGATGTTTTTGGTTGTTGGGCGGAGTCAGAGGGAGTCAATAGCATGTAGTGTGTGGAGGCCATGGGTGCACATATTACAGTGCGCAAGCTGGACCCCTACAACAAAGAATTTTTGAGCCCCAAATGTTCATAGAAACTGCTCTACTGTTTATTGCTTTACCTGTGTCTCACATCTATTGTCTTTTTTTACTGGTCACAGACCAGTCTTCAGCTTCTGGAAGTATCTTACGACATGAAATGTGTTCCATAAATATTGAGTGGTGAGCAGCTCACAAATGCAAGTCTGAATAGCCTTGTTTCATTTCTATACTCCCACCTGCCCTGCCCTAGTATACTCATTGGAGAAGGTTGGAGATGGTTGTTTAAACATTGTATTGAATATGGCATGCAAACAAATCAAACAATTAAAAATGAAACCTCTGCATTTTTCTTTAGAATGCTTACTAGTTCTCCTCAACTCTCACCAGAATGAATTTCACAGTTATGTCTTCTGTATAGAAATATCAGCACCAGGGTGCTTTCCTGAAGCATGCATCTGCTATCAGTGAGGCTGACTGTGACTCAGACGTATGCTGGGTGGCAGCAGATAAGTTTGGAATTAGTTGGGATAGGTAATCCACATAATAACTCTTCTGCATGCCAGTAATCAAGACTTCACTGTAATTATTTTAATCTGTAATCGGCTCAGTACAGGGCACAAAAGACTGGCAGAGAATTTTGCAACCAGAGAGGAAGTTGGTTAATTATTCCAGAGCCATCTCTTTGTTCCTGTATTGATTCTCAATTGTTTGACCTTTTCATTCATTCATTTATGTATTTATTCATTCAAGAGAATGTGTTAATTACATTAAGAGCATATTAATTACACTGGAAACAAACAAAAAAATGTGACTCCGACCTCTGAGAACAAGACACAGACATTTAAGTAAAACCAAAAGTGCAATATTAATTCTGTTCTTTCCTTGAAATAATCAGGAGTTGCAGGTTCAATTATTAAGAATTATGCCAGAGTCCTTTAATCTTTATATTAGAAAGAACAAAAATTGAGGAACATATTGATAGATATACACAAGCACACATCCCGTGGTTGCCAAAGGACCCTGCTTAGTTTGCTAATGAAAATGGTGAGACCTAATTCTTTTTGTGTTCCTGAAAGTGTAGGCTATGGATGCTATATTAAGTATAAGTGGATGACAGAACTATTTGTTACACAATGAAGTCAGCTCATAGAAATTACGTGCTTTTGTGTTCTCTCGAAACAATTGTCTTACACTGTGAATGAGGGAGCTTGAGTTTTCAAAGTTCAGCTGAGGAAACTCCTAATGCTGTTCTGCATTCTTGGTTACTAAGATACTGTGGCTTGATCCAACGTGTAAACATCTCAAACTGAACAAGTGCGCCGCATTCGCAGAAGCTGTGTTAGATGTGGATTCCTACAAAATGCAGAATAATACAGATAATGGGGCAACTTTTAGAGTGGTAGTACACAGAGGATGGCATTTGGAGAAATGGCTAAGCTGCTGCTCAGGACACCTGAGCCCCTTTTTCAGGGTACCCGGGTTTAAGTTCAGACTTGAGTCCAATCTCGTTTCCTGCTAATGTACACTCTGGGAGGCAGCTGGTGATGGCTCATGTACATGGATTTAAGTTCTGGGTTCCTGACCCAACTGTGTCTGGCATTTGGGTAGTGAATTAGCAGATGGATGATCTCTTTTTCTATCTGTCTGTCAGTCTCTTCTAATTTAAAATAAAAATAAAAAAAAAGTAATTTAAAAGGTAACGTTCACTAAACAATGAGTAGATAAACTTCAATAGCCATATGTTTGTGAAATACCTTAAGGAATTTCATAAATGTTCAACATAAGTTAGCACTGAATGTGGCTTTTAAAATAAAGTGAACTCATGTGACCTTGAAAGCTTGAGTAAGATGTAGCATATGGGAAATAGGAACTGATCAGATGTCCCCGTGCTGGTCATGATGTACCAGTTGTATTATGCTTATTTTCAGGGATTCTGGTGACATGTGATACACATATCCAAAAACAAGAATAATTTTACAAAGGATGAAAGTCAGGTTGGTGAAAGAACCATATAAAAAGGTAGAAATTTTAATAACATGAGACTTGAAGTGTTCATAAGGCTTTTTTTTTTTTAAATTAAGCATCTTGGGTTTGGCACTGCAGTATAGTGGGTAAAGCCGCTGCCTGCAATGCCAGCATCCTGCATGGGTGCCAGTTCAAGTCCCAGCTGCTCTATTTTCAATCCAGCTTCCTTCTAATGCACCTGGGAAAGCAGCAGAAGATGGTCCAAGTACTTGGGTCCCTGCACCCATGTGGGAGACTGGATGAAGCTTCTGGCTCCTGGCTTCAGCCTGGCCTAGCCCTGGCCATTGCAGCCATTGGAGAGTGAACCAGCAGATGGAAGATATCTCTCTCCCTCTCTCTCTCTCCTCTCTGCCTCTGCCTCTACTGGTAACTCTGCCTTTCAAATGAATAAATAAAACTTTAAAAAAAACTACGTGTCAATGCTTTTCATGTTCAAGAGGAATTAGATTAGCATTTGGGACAGTAATGGAAAGGTACAGGGAGAGATCATTGATCATTGCAGGGACATTCCAGTGGGACATGTTAAAAAATGAAATGGGGGCCGGCGCCATGGCTCAATAGACTAATCCTCCACCTGCAGCACCGGCATCCTGGGTTCTAGTCCCGCTTGGGGCACCGGATTCTGTCCTGGTTGCTCTTCTTCCAGTCCAGCTCTCTGCTGTGGCCCGGGAGTGCAGTGGAGGATGGCCCAGGTCCTTGGACCCTGCACCTGCATGGGAGACCAGGAGGAATCACCAGGCTCCTGGCTTTGGATCGGCGCAGTGTGCCGGCCGCAACGCACCGGCTGTAGCAGCCAGTTGGGGGGTGAACCAAAGGAAAAAGGAAGACCTTTCTCTCTGTCTCTCTCTCTCTCACTGTCTAACTCTGCCTGTCCCCCCCCCAAAAAAAAAAAGAAAAAAAGAAAAAAAAGAGTCTAGGACTAGCAATGTGATGACAGTTGAAGGTAAACAGTATTTTCTATATATTCTTTCTTTTTTTTTTTTAAGATTTTATGTATCTATTGAGAGGTAGAGTTACAGAGAGTGAGGGGGAGAGACAAAGAGAAAGCAAAGAGAAAGGTCTTCTATCCACTAGTTCTCTCCTTAAATGGGTGCAACAGCCAGAACTGAGCTGATCCTAAGCCAGGAGCAAGGAGCCAGGAGCCAGGAGCTTCTAAGTCTCCCATGTCGGTGCAGGGGCCCAAGCACTTGGACCATCTTCCACTGCTTTCCCAGGCCATAGCAGAGAGCTGGATAGGAAGAGGAGCAACTGGGACTAGAACCAGGATCTATGTGGAATGCCAGCACTGCAGGCAGCTGCTTTACCTGCTACACCACAGTGCTGTCTCCCTAACCATATTAATTTTAAATAATATGATGTTAGGGTCTGGAGTTGTGGTGCTGCAGGTCAAGGATTAACTTACTCTGCCACAGTGCCAGCCCCTAAGTATTCTTAATAATTTACAATGGTTTCATAATCTGAGGAAAATTACGCTGGAAAACCTCATAGGAGTGAACTGAAGACAATATGCATTCCTCCTGTCTTCCTAACACAGACAGTGTTTTATCCAATGATGAACAATTGACTCTTGAATTAGGTCCCAATGGAAGCAAACAGCATGCATATGGAGTATGTTGTATGAAAACTGTGTTTATTTGAACCTTGAGTCACACTTTGTAGTCAAATGTCTTCACTTCGTTGGATGAAGGCTGAGACTAATACCTCTGAGGGGAGAGAAGATCCATTCTTATCCTGTCACTTGAATTTAGGGACATGTATTTTATGAAATGGAAAATTGGACACAATCATCTACATAAACTCAACTCAGCTTCCCTTTGTCTGTTTGCCTGAACCTAAATAGTTGAATTCCCATCTATTGTACAAACATGATATGACTCCACTCTTATCTTTTTTCCCTAAGATTTATTATTTATTTGAAAAGGACAGAGAGATTTTTGACCTAGTGGTTCATCCCCTAAGTAGTCACAATGGCCAGGGCTGGGCCAGGCCAATGCCAGAATCCTGGAAGTTCATACAGGTCTCCCCCAATGGTGGCAGGGACCAAATTCTTAGGTCTGAAGCAGCCGTTTAACCCACAGCACCACCGTGCTGACCCCACTCTTATCTGTTCAGAGCTGTCTTATTAGCTGATGATCTTAAGTTGTTCCTGTTCAGTTTTCCATGGAACATCCTAGCTCCTTCCATTGTCCTCATTGCTTTCCTTGGTAAAATAAATGAAGCTGTGGCTGTATCAAGAAGTTTAACTTAATTTATATGTTGATAATGAAGCCTCCTCTCATTTGGGAAGTTTAATTACACTTGCTACCTAACATGTTTCCTTATTGTATAACATATTTGCATTATCTCGTATACACCAGAAGCTTTCTTAAGGAATACCATTGGTACTTTAAGGAGATAAATGTTTCCTTTATGTTGTTTTCGCTGCAATCCATCTGAACCGAAGTCCACACTCTTTCCTTAACCTCTACTGCTTCCCTTGCTTGCTACACACATTTTTAATAGAGGCATATTTAGGCTGATTGCTATAATGTTAGAACAAGTTTGCTTCCATTTCTAACTTTTTGGATCAGTTTTTCAGGTTCCAGTTTCATGACATGAAGTGCATGGATATTTTGCTCACACAGCTCTGCTCAGCAATCGTTGGCTTTCTGGTCATGGCCATAAAAGGAGAATGCTTTCCACAAATAGTATCTTGGGCAAAAAAAAAAAAAAAAAAAAAAAAAAAAAAAAAAGTATTGTTCCTTTTGATGTGTTTTTACTCCTTTCTCTGAAATCCTTACATGGTAAACTGGAGTAAGACAGTCGTTCACAGAGAAGCAGGGCTTGTAAAGGACAGAAAAAGCCCTCCTACAGCCAAAAGAAAAGAGTTTCTGCATGTGGTACTCATGGAACAGGGCAATAAATCTGCTGCTCAGTTGTTACTCCATTTTCAGTTTTGTTTTAAATTTTTTTTTCTTCCCTAGAGCAGAGAGCAAGGCTTCTGGCGTGTAACAAAAAGGAGTATAACCTTACTCTTAAATGTGAGGCAAAACTAAGATTCAGGGTTAGAACCAGGAAATTCCTTTCCCACACCTTTGCTTGCTCCTGTCTAGGTGGAATTAGAGTCTGCATTTGCCAAGGTGACGAGATCAAGCTGAGGAGTTGGCCCAGGTTTTCTGTACGGGTCTATGGGTCAGAGCTCTCTGTGGCTGACCAGAAACACGACCTCAGATTGAGAATTATTGCTTGCTTGGACTTTAATTCTGATTTGTTTCTGTTATCCCATGTAGAGTTATCTTCTATGTTCTAAGGCACAGAAGATGCACCGAGAGGTAAGGGGCCAACTTAGTATTTCCCAAAGGCCTCCTGCCTGGAAATAGATTATTATTATTTTTGTAAAAAAAAAAGAATATTCTCCAAACATGGAGAAAGTATGTAACTTTCATGGTGTACTTTATGATTATAACATTTGTCATACATTTGAGAGCACCTAATAATAAAAATAAATTGTTTAACCAGGAGCAATGAAATGGCCTTTTTTTTTAAAAAAAAAAAAAAACTCATCTGTTTAGTAACTATGACATTCATAGTCTTCATTCCTTTCTCGTGGGTCTTACCGCCTCCGTCCTAAGCTCCCTGGGGGAAGAAAAGGAAAGGGTTATATATCCATGGATCCATCCAAGAATCTGCCATCGACCTCTGATTCTGCAGAAGCCTGCAGTAAGCTTGAGGATTCGCTGTTGCTGGCACTTCCTTGAAAGACAAGGGCAGACAGACTGCTCTCGGTGATGTGGTCTACGCCTGTTTGTCACTCCTACAGATCACCTGAGGGAAGAACTGAAAGCATTTTTGAGTCTGCTTGTAGGGCCATTCAAAAGAGCTATTTGAAATTTATTGGAGATGAAATTCTCATTTTGAAAAACTAACATATAGTTCCCGATTAGGATTCAGTTTAAAAATTGCATGGTATTTTTAATATATGTTAAAATTTAGGTCTGTCAATCAAGCTGGTGTTTCTATATGAGCATGTCACAAAACCTTTTCCTAAAAGAGGCTCAAATTTGAAGCCACATTAGTCATTATTAATAGTTATTATCCATCATTACATGTCTTGTAAAAATCCATCATTTTCACTACTTTTCAGTAGTCCTGTCAGAAATACATCCTGACAGAAATAAAAATTCATGCACAACTAACTGGGACTTCAGTTAATGATACGAATGCATATGAATATTCACTTTTTAAAGCTACCCTTTCTGGCAGAAGTCCTATATGCCAGGCAGGTGCTAAGTATTTTACATACATGACCTCATTTAATCCCTATTATAATGCTATTTCAAAGATGGAGGAATGATGACTTAGGTATATTTGCATGCTAGGATCATACAAAATGATACAGCTCAAATTAAAATGGTGTGTCAGATTGCAAAAAAAACCAATTTTACACATTGTGATGCTGACTTTAAGCTCCTAGATGAATCGTCTTTGCCTCTTTTGGAGAACTTATGAGAGGCATCCTGTATTTTTTTGGTTTAGATACTTTGAGGAGGAATTGTCAGTGCCTTTCATTTGACAATGTTTATCCAAAGACTTCAGTTTATGTAATAGCAATTCCTGGTGCCTAATTTTTTCCCAGTTTTTTTTTTTTTTGTGCCTTGTATGCATTTAAACAATCTACCTAAATGATAAGTTCTCTGATGGAGAAAAAAATTCTATGTTTATGTAAGTGTGACTGATGAAATCTAGGATGTAATATGGAGAATTCTTGATCCCTGGAATAAGCCTGTTGTTTTAGAATCCAAGAAAACAATAGCAATTTGTTCTTTTACTCAAGAGCACATCCAGTGCAAAGCTGTCAAACCCTGAAGTGTTGCAATACATCTGCATAGCCATATGTTGACAGATGTTTTTGTCTGTTACTCTCACTTTCTGAGGTACAGTGTGACTTCTACTCAAAGATATGTTTCCTTTAATTTTTGAAGTTTTATCTGCAAAAGTAGTTCAGCCATATGAAAAAAGAATTATTCAATGAAAAAAGTTGAATGAAATACAGGCTAAATCAAGGGCAATTGTTGGGCAGAGCAGTTAGGAAACTGGCATGCTTTCATCCCAAAATACAATGACTGTGTTCCAGTCATGCCCTGCCTCCCAATTCTAGCTCCTGCTAATGTACATCCTGAGATGTACATCCTGAGAGGCATCAGCTCAAGTAGTTGAGTCACTGTCACCCATGTAGGAGGCCTGGATTGAGTTCTAGGCTCCTGGCTTTGTCCTGCTGTTGCAGATATTTGCAGAGTGAACCAGCATATGGGAGACATTCTCTCTCTCTCTCTCTCTCCCACACAATCCCTTCCTCCTGCCTTCTTATATATGTCTCTCTGTATGTTTGTGTGTGTTTCTCTTTCAAATAAATAAATAAATTTTTATAAAGCATAAATCATGAAAGAAAGCCAAGGATGTTACCAATTTTCCTCCCTGCATTAGTGGAGGAGAACTTCCTAATAATTTTGCATTCCTTCTGTCTCATAGCACAGGGATATCATAAGGTAGGATGCCAGTTGGGGTGGCAGCAAAACCAGTGATTGTGCAGTAGCGTGCTGTGAGGATAAATCTGAAGCCTCATTAGGACTTCACGTGGAAAGAAGGACAGGCGAAACCTTCACCATAGTCAATTAATACGTTGTAGCTGAGCCTACATAAATTCAGAAGATAACCAGGTGGAATTAATTTAAAAAGAAGAGGAAAGAAAAATCAAAGACTATCTTGCTCATAACTGTCTGTATTGGACACATCTTCCTTTAGGCAAGACAGGTAAATATTCTTCCTAATCATAAGTAGTTTCTTTGGAATTGTAACCATAAGGACTATCTCTGACAATGACTGCTGTATAAATGCATTATTTCATCTAGAAAGTACAAAAATAGCATCAGTTGATTTTCCTGTTGCACCAACAGAAAGATTCTGTTTTGGCATCACTTGGAAGCCATTGTTTGCAGAAGGGAGAGTTGTCATGACTCATTTATCATCACCTCTTGCCTGATGCTTTGCTTCAAACACAGTGTTGGCTGTGCATCAGATTGATTTTGAACTGATTTACTTTCTCAGGTGTCTATGTCTACAGTCTTCCCACTACATTTCGTACTTCATGGAACCTGTAAGCCTCTTCTATACGCCAAGTTCTATGATTTTACTCATGTTTTTGCTCACTACCTAGCAATTATTGGAATATTCTCTTAATATACTTCATTTGCCTGTGGGCTTTGTGTTGATGGCAAATGATGCTTGAGTTTGCTTTAATGTACTTATGACTCTTACATTGGTGACGGCCTTCCCCATTTCTTTTTAAAATTTTTATAGAGGGATCATAATATAACACTTATGGTGAGTTTGAGTTCTAGAGATGGTGAGAAACTTAGTTGTTTGTCTTATAGTTATTGTAATGGTGTCATAGGCAACATAAAACATTCCAATTCCATCCAATAACACTCTTCTCTCACATAGAGACAAGTAAGCTATGGGGGTGTGGTTTGTAGGGTTGTGTGTACATACATGAGATCACTCTGTCTTGTGGCTCCACTGTCCAAAACGCTTACAGAGTCATTTGCTGGACCGTCTCCGATTTGCCTGAAGATGGCACACCACTTTGTTAGTCACTTTGACCATCTTGCTTCCACTAATGTTCTATTGAGGAGAACTAGGCCAGTGGCCGTGACTGAAGAGCTGTTGCTTTCCCATTTGGGAAACAGTCTCTGGCAGGGCAGTCACTTCATAATTGAAAATGCACTAAAACAAAAGCAAAACCAAATTTATTTATTAAATCACTATTCTAAATAATCAGCTTAGTGCTATCCTGTCCTCAGCCTTTAAATATCGTAGATGACATTGCATTAATTTCCTAGGGCTGCCATTTAAAGAAAAAAGGTAACAGCAAATTGGTGGCACAAAATTATAGAAACTTCTTGCCTCACAGATATGGGCTTGGAGGTCTGAAGTCAAGATATGAGCCCAGCCATTATCCCTCAGCTACTCTGGGTAGCATTCTTTCTTGCTTCTCCCCTGATTCTGGTAGTGTCTATTTTTATTTATTTATTTATTTGAAAGAGTTACACAGAGAGAGGAGAGGGAGAAAGAGAGAGAGAGAGAGAGAGAGAGAGAGAGCGCGCGCCAGGTCTCGAACCAGCGCCCATATGGGATGCTTGTGCTTCAGGCCACAGTACCAGCCCCTGGTTGTGTCTATCTATTGTAAACATTCTTTGGCTTGGGGCTGCATCACTCCCCTCTCTCTGTGCATAATCCAATGTCATCATTCTCTGTGTCTGTGGCTTTATGTGGCAGTTTCATCTACTTATAAGGACACTAGTCATATTGGATTAGGGTCTCTGCTAATTATTTCATCTTTACTTTGCTATATCAACACAGATCATTTTCTTTTTTTCTAAGTTGTAGTAATTTATTCAAAAGGCAGAGTTATAGAGAAAGATAGGGAGACACACACACACACACAGAGAGAGAGAGAGAGAGAGAGAAGAGAGAGAGAGAGAGAGAGAGAGAGAGAGAACTTTTAATCACTGGTTCATTTCCCAAATGCTAGCAACAGCCATGAACTGAAGCCAGGAGCCAAGAACTTCATCTAGGTCTCCCATGTGGGTGCCAGGGACTAAACTACTTGAGCTATTGCCTGCTGCCCCTCGGGGTGCATACTAGCAGGGATACGGATCAGAAGCTGGGCAGGACTCAGTCTCAGACTCTGATATGGCCTGCAGGCTTGCAGACTCACCAAGTTGACGCTTACCCTGCTTTCATTCCAATACAGACTATTTCAAATGAGGTTACATTCATAGGGACCAGAGATTAAAACTTCAACCTATCTTTTTGGGGGACCCAATTCAACCCAATTCACTCTTTTTTTTTATTTTTTTTTATTTATTTATTTTTTATTTATTTTTTATTTTTTTATTTTATTTTTTATTTATTTTTTAACTTTTCAACCCAATTCACTCTTTCACTTGCTTTTCTACTTTTTTGGCAATTATTGCCCATTGAATAGATTAAATAAAGGCATGCAAATTATAATCATGTCAAAGTTCTTTTATTTTCTGTCAAAAAATTGGCACACAATAATGACCACTGTTAGTACATTATTTGGTAAAGATTCAGACAGTAAATAATTTTGACTTTGTGAGCCATAGAGTCACTGTCACAATCTTTCTACACCATCAGTAAAGTAGGAAAGCAGCATAGACAATAATAAATGAATAAGCATGGCTTTGTTCCAATAAAAGTTTATTTGACTGAATTCCATTTACTTTATTGAATTTGCTGGCAGGTTGTAGTATCTGGACCCCTGTGCTCAACTGTGGCCCATTATAACCTGGATATGAACACTGTGAAATGATCCCAGGCATTGAATTCAGACACACATAAATTCAAATTTTGGCCATCGCTGGGGAGCTGTGATCTTGAATGACTTAACCCCTGTAAGCACCAATCCCTCATCAATAAAATGAGGGCAGTGCTCATAAATCATCCACACGATGCTTAGCTCATCATAGACATTCATATGTGGTTATTTATGTTGTTCTACCTTGCAGAGGCAGTAAAACAAATTGGATGAAAGCAATGCCTTTTTCTTATGTTTGATCTTGGGCAAGTTCCTTAATATCAATGTGCCTCATTTTTCTTGTCATTAAAATAGAGATAATAATAGTGCCTAGCTTTTAGCTTGCTTATGAGGATTCAGGAAGTTAATACATGTCAAGCAATTAGACCAAAGCCTGGCACTTAATAACCACTCAGTAAATGTTACCTACTCATATTAGCCATTATTGTTATAATTGGCTTCCCTTGTTACCCAGCAATAGGATGTATCCTTGAATTTTAGTTTTGTCAAGGAGTGAACTGAATGTGTACATGATAAATATTCAGGTCTAAGTTCTCTTTTTCTGATTTATAAGTTAGATTAGGATGAAAGAATAATTGCTTTCTTATTCTCTGTATCACTTCTGTTCAACCAGGAGGACAAAGGCATGAAGTTCCTCAGACAAATCACTGTGTACTTCAGTTTCTTAGCTATGTCACAATGAGAAATTAAAGAAATTGGAATTTTTAGAGTCAGTTTGAGTATAAAATACTTATGCATTCTATCTGCGGATTTTAAAATGCCTTCAACTAAACAAACGTTTAAAATTAAGTAATATTTTGTTCATGGATGATTGAGAAGTTTTCAAGGATATCTTAGAGAGAAAACGTCTTGGATACTGTATTTTCTTTGATTGTTCTTACTTAATTATTGTCAGAAATTCCCCTTTGTTCCACTGGAAACAAAAAAAGGATAAAGACCAGTCATAATCCAGAAAAGCAAGTAGACTAGTATTTGAGGAAATTCCTGTAATAATTAAAATACTTATGGTGTTACTATCTTAAAATGGTGTTACTAACTTAAAGATACAAATTTAATCCAGAAATATGTTTCTAAATAGTACTAACTGCTTGCAGAGAACTGATATGATGAATAGCTGCCTGATTTCTTGCTTTCTTTACATTATGAGTGCACATAGTTCATATTCCTGATTGCTCAAGTGGTAGCTTTGCAGCATATTCAGAAGACCATGAGATTCATGTTAAAATTGGAGTTTTTATTCCTATATGTTTAATATAGATTATGGTATGTCCCATGTTCATACTACAAAAACAACCTGACACAGATTAGAATAAATTCAAATCCTTAGAAATATAGTTTTACATGTTTGCTAGCTATTTATATTTGGAGATCATTACAAAATTTAAAGAATAACAATTTGAATACCTTTTATAGTAGTTGAAAGTGCCTTGCACAGTGTAATGCCTCAGAAAGTTCCTATTTGCTTCTGGAATACTATGTTAACTTTTAAATAGTGAAACTGGAAAAAATGACATATTATTATACTTCATTTAGACACATTGTGAATTTTTAAATACTGTCTCCTCTTTTGCCTTAGCAAAAAGAATTGTCTGATGACTTACATCTCATTAAAGCATTGAGCATTTTCTCTTCAGATCTAGTCACTGGAAAATTTTATTCATTCATTTATTTACTTACTACTTTTAAAATATTAATTAAATTGTTTAATGAAAGGTGGAGTGGGAGAGAAGGGGAGAGACAGAAAGAGATCTTCCATCTTCTGTTTCACTCTCCAAATGGCTGCAACAGCCAGGGCTGTGCCAAGCCAAAAACAGGAGCCAGAAAATCTATCCAGATCTCCCAAGTGGGTGCCGGGGCCCAAGTACCTGGGCCATCTACTGCTGCTTTTCTAGACGGGTTAGCTGGGTGCTAGAGCAGCCAGGACTTGAACTGGAACTCCAGTTTGGGAAATCAGCACCACAAGAAACTGTTGAATCCACTGAACCATAAGGCCAGCCCTGGAAATTTTTCTTTACTCTGATTTTCTTTTAGCTGTGGCTCCTGAATATGGACTTGTTTGTGCTGGCTCTTAGACTTCATATGCCAGGCAGGTCCCCTCAGCTCCACTCATTCTCTTTCTTGGCTCCACCCAGTAGAACTTTTTCATGATTTATTGCAGTCTCCCCCACGCTCCCCACATTCCACTCCTATTTCAGAGTCAGGGAGGACCTCTATTAACCCATAAAGGCTGCTGTAACAGAATATCACACGTCCTCTGGCCTAAACAACAGAAATCTGTGGTCCCTCACTTCTGGAGTTGAGGATTCCGAAATCAGGGTGTTCACAGGGTTAACTCCTTTTGATGTCTCTGAGCAAGGGAAGCATCCCAGGCCTCTCTCTTGGTTTGTATAACTGTTTGTATTCTCACCTGGCCTTCTCTCTGTATTCATATACACGTGTCCAAATTCACCCTTTTATAATGGCATTAGTCTTACTGGATTAGGGCCCGTTTTCATGAGCTCACTTTAATTCCATTAGCATTGCAAAGACCCAACTTCCAAATAAGGACACGTTCTGAAAGGCCTGGAGTTTAGGATTTCAGCACGTGGACTTTGGGGAGACTAACCCAGTCTGTAACAGAGACTCTCCATCTCTTCAATGCTGGAGATAAGAGACTAGAAGGTCCAAAGCACCATTCCACACTCATGCATTCTGTGTGTCAGAATCAGCAGCGGTCTCTCTTCTTACACTTTGCAGAGTATTGTGTTACACCTACCCCGCCCACTCATCCTCAATTAACGCATCAATTTCTTTTTCTTAAGCAGATAAAAAACTTCTCAGCCCTGGACTCACTCAAATTATATCTGAGTTTGTGAGGAAGTAAGTTAAGGTCATTTGATTCCCTATTTTCTTTTTAGTTGTTAGCTTAGGGTTTTTAGTTAAAAGAAGCAAACAGAATTAATTCAATTTTCTACATGTCTTTTACTCATAGTTACTATGCATTCATTCCCGAAGATATATTGAGAAGTCCTACCATTCTATTGCTGGCTAGACAGGAGACTGTTAATTTCAACAGGACCTGAGAATGTTCTCTTCTAACCTGTGAGGTGGGGTGAAAATTAGTTTCACTGGTGTTCAGTCGTGAGCTGTCTAACAGTTATGTAAGTAGTGTCTGAGGTTGTCTTGGTCTCTGAAGAGCCGTTGTTCCCCCTAACTAAGTATGTCTGTAACATTTCTAAGTACTGATGATGTTCCTGTGATACCTGTGAAGATTAGTCAGCCTCACAAAATCTAAAGTCGCATATTTCTTCTTCCTCATCCCTGGCTACTCACACACATTTATGGGCCCGAGAAGGAAGCAGATTGTAAATGCATTAACATCAACCCAGTGCTAATATTCTTAACTTTTATCATTTAGTGAGCAGGAAAATACATCAGAATGAACATTATTTATGTGCAATGTTGCAATAAACATATGTCAACTATGTAATATATTAAATGAATATTTATTTGGGGCATAACATATATTAGGATGTGAGAAGTTACAATAACTGTTCTGGGGCCGGCCCCATGGCTCACTTGGTTAGTCCTCCGCCTGCGGCGCCGGCAACCCATATGGGCGCGGGGTTCTAGTCCTGGTTGCTCCTCTTCCAGTCCAGCTCTCTGCTGTGGCCCGGGAAAGCAGTGGAGGATGGCCCCTGCACCCATATGGGAGACCAGGAAGAAGCACCTGGCTCCTGGCTTCAGATCCGTGCAGCGCTGGTCATGGCGGCCATTTGGGGAGTGAACCAATGGAAGGAAGAGCTTTCTCTCTGTCTCTCTCTCTCACTGTCTATGACTCTACCTGTCAAATTAAAAAAAAAAAAAAACTTTCTTATTACCTTTTATAATTGAGATTCAAAAATGTTTTAAGGATTGTATTGTATAGAAGTACATTTGTTTGTTAAGAACTTTCATTTAAAAATGCTTTAGACAAAAGGGTAGGTATTTAATTAGGCACACAAAATGGAATTGTGAGTCACTTACCCTTGATATATAATTTGTAATTTGGAATAACCCCAGTAAGTATTAATGTTATCTTGTTTTCAATAATTTTCCCCCAGGTGAAGTTTTCTTAGTAGTGACTGAAGGGCATTATGGAAGTTTTAGGAAGCGTTTTGTGGGAATAGTAGTGAATATTAGGAGACAAAGTCTAGGCCAGAGTTTGTATTTTGGGGGAGGGTGACAGAAGCACAAAGGAGGAATAAAAAGATTGACAAACCAGGACTGAGAAAATAAGACCGATGTGTGCAGGGTGAATGCCTGTTAGGGAGAAGAGAACTCCCTATCTTGTGTCAAAATCAAAAAATAATTAGGGAGAAATGTGAAAAGTGTCAGGAAGTGGTAAGTCTTATAAAAAGGAAATTACTCTGGCAACTCGTTGTGTATTGATTAGTGAGAGATGGCCAGGAAGAAGAGGAAGTTGTAGCTATCAAAGAAAGACATGCCTAAGGCAACAATGCTGTGTGTAATAAAAATAAAGTAAGATGAAATAAGGCTTAGAGTGAAAGCAACTAGGCAGCATGCCCATGATACAGGCAGATGAGCCGTCTCTCTGCTTTCTCAGGCCTGTCTCCACCATGTAGTAGACACAGATAATTTACATCTCTGACACTCGTGCTCAGGAGGATTCTTTTAAACACCTTCCTGTAATTTTTCATAATCTATTTTTTCTGAGATTTCGTTCTTATTTTCATGCTAGTAGCTACATGGTATTTGTTTGAAAAATTCAGTACATATAGCTTTAGGGAAAATTTTCTGTTCCTAAACAGCTTACCTTGGAATCAATACGTGGAGATGGAAGAGTGTCACTTGCCAATTCTTGTCTGCGTCTGTTAATTTGGTTGGTTAGACAGTAAAATGTCGAAGCTGTTTTTTCATAATGAGAACTCCAAATTGCCATGATACCTTCTTTATTTTACTTACAGCAAAAGTAACTCAATATAAAAAAAATTGGAGAGGAGCTTATAGATGTACTTGCAAGAAAAGAGCATGAGGATAATAAACAATTGTTACATTGGTGCAAGAGTTAGGACATAGGTTGACAAAGATCCAATATAACCGGGGGAAGAGTGTTATTTCTCTCTCACAAGAAAACCCATCATGCTGGTACAGGCTTTTGCTTTGTGATATTATGTGCGACCTCCTTCTGTCTCTTTGAATGGCAGAGAGACACACAGAGAGAAACAGAGAGGGTAAGAGAGAAGAGAGAATGAGAGGGAGAGAGAGATCTCCATCCATTGTTTCATTCTCCAAGTGTGCACAACTGGCACCAGGCCAGATGGACGCCAGGAACCTGGAACACCATCCGTGTCTCTCAAATGCGTGGCAAAGAACCAACTACTTGAGCCATCACGTCCTGCCTGAGCCATCACCTCCTGCCTGCCAGGATGCACATTAGCAGGAAACTGGCATCAGGAGCAGAGCTGGGACTTGAACCTAAGGCATCCTATGTGGGGCCCTGGTGTCCCAAGCTGTGCCTTAATCTCAGGTCACATGCCTTCCCTTCCTTGTTTCTTAATGCTCCGACCCCTTAGAGGGGGTGGTTGTGGAGCTTACTGCTCTCAGTGATGTCTGTAATATCAGCCAGTGGTAAACAATTAAAAAGCAAGGCAGTCCACTTGGGAACCTTAAAACCATGATGCAGTTTTCATACATCACTTCTGTGCACATCTGGTTGTCTGCAGATTAGTCAAACGTTCTTACCTGCCTGAAAGGAAGTTTAGTCTTTCTGAGATTTCCTGGGATTCTTGTTCTGGGAAAGAGCACAGAAGGATGAAGTGTGAAGGGAAGCCAGTGGCCCTTTCCAGAACTGAGCTTTTGGATAGAGTGATCCAAGTTGAAAGGAAGCTGGGCCTCCAAGTGGCCCCCGAAGCACAGCTGGGCTGCCGGCTTGGATTACTTCCTTTTAGATTTCGATATACAACAAATTCTCCTGGCTTAAGCCACTGTTTTTATGTTTTATTGTTTAAAATGTTCATTGTGTCAGCCTGGCTATCAGTTTTCTACCTAATGTTACTAGAAGGGGGAAAACATTAAAAGTATTTCTTTTCACAATATTTAATAAAAATATATGTTAAATATAAAATGATTAGGGAATGGAACAAAAATTAAAGCTAGTGAGCCTGAAGTAAGATGAGGATTTTTATGCAAATTTGCAGTTAATATATAAAAAATTCTCTAATCTTCCTTTCCTTTCTCCTTTCTTTCTCTCCTTCCTTTCTTCCCTTATTTCTTGACTCTTTTGTCTTCCAATGAATGAATATACTGAACTCTGTACAAATTTAGATTATGCTTCTTGACAGGGACCCTGGCCAATTAACAATAAATAATTGTTGCCAAGTTGATATGCAGTATTGAGGGGATTATGCCACTGTTAACTTCATATCTTCACAGTCCTGTCTCCTGCAGATGCCAACATGAATCTAGTTTTTGATAAACAGAAAATGGACATTCTTTTCCCTTCTCCCTTGATTTCTCTTTAAAGAACAAAAGTCCTGTGCTTACTGCTATCTAATAACATTCTTAGTATTATAGACATCTTTGAGAATTTGATAAAAACTAAGATCATTTCCTTGGGAGGAAAAATATCCGAATACATGTTTCTGAAATATTTTGCACAGCATTTCACTGGTGAACAGTTTCCCTAAACCCACTCCTAACTTCCATTTCAGGATCTTATGTTTGGAACACTATTGTTAATGAATATACTAGATTGGCTCATGGAATATTTAATGGAATGTCCTTTAGATATTTCATACCTTAGGATGAATTTGAAATTCTCAAAATGTAATACCTAAGAGTGGTTGAAGAAAACTAAGAGGTTAAATTAATTGTGGTAAATATTCAGTGACAAAAAGCAATATATTTTGTTCCCTCTAATGATCTCATAAGTATTTGTCCTTATGTAGTATAGAAATACAAAACTTTATAAGAAAATAAACCATCTTTTTAAAGTTTTTTATAGGAAGTTCATATTGCGAAGAATCTTTTGAATGAACCACTTAATTAAAATAGTCAAACACTTCATCTTACAGTTTTAAAGCAATGAGTAGACAGTGTGTAACTATCATGGGACACAGAGGCATCATAGTTATGATTTAGTGAGAGACAATGAAATCAGTGTTAGGATAGCTCAGTATAAGCACTACCGCATTGAATTTCGAATAAAGACCTTTATCTACTAAGATATCATCTGCGTTATATGTAAATAAACAAACAAGGAACAATTCCATTTCCTAGGCAGTTTATCTCCATTTTTTTCTTACTGTCCTAGTTATTTCTTCAAGTTATATGAAATTTCATTGGCTCACCACTCCTTTTTGGCAAAAATGCAAGCAAATAGTGTCCTTTCAATGTACAAGAGTAATATAAAATGACAAAGAGCAGAACAAGGAAATGGAGACTACAAAATTGAACTGGTTTACTTGATTGAAAGTCCAGAGTCGGAGTCTTGTTATGCGACATATCTACCCATGACATCAAGAGTTGATTTTTTCATGTGTTCTCCTTGCTCTCTTCTGTGTTGGACTCCTGTCCATCTTCCACAGTGGTCACAGAAGCTCAAATTTATACCTTCTCTGTTTGAAGTCCATCAGGCTAGCTCTCATTGAACTAGTTGACATCACACACATTTCCTGAATCAAATTCTTTGAGCAAACTCAAGGATGGACTAATAGGACATTTTCCCAATCTTGCCCCATGACTGTAAGCAAGGAGAGAGAGAGAGAGAGGGAGACAAAGAGAGAGAGAGAGAGAGAGAGAGAGAGAGAGAGAGAGATCAGCTAAGCCTGGAGCAACCCTTCATTTGTTGGTGGGATCAGCACATCATCACCTCAGGGACAATGATTTCATTTGGAAATTGTTGGTTCTCCTAGCATAAGGAGGAGGGATGCTGGGCAGACCAAAAGAACTGCTACCCACATCTGAATACAAATGCATGAAGACAAAGGCACACATAAACAACACTGAGAGATCATGGAAGGATTTGTGTCCGCTCCAACACAGATTAGGAGGTGACTTTGCTTAGTTCTAGCCATCCTAGAGCACCATTGGCAGCTTTGTGACTGCAGTTAGGTCTCCTAACAGCTTTGGAATGCAGTGTTTGTGTGCCTAAAGGAGCCCTTTCATTTAAGAAATTACTTTGCCCAGAAAATTGAAAAGTGTTTTCAATAAGTCACACCATCTGCTGCTCTCATATTAAGTTAAAACTGGCCAAAATTGAATCTTCATTTATGTGACTTGTAGGTTTCACCTTCACATTTTTTAGCCACATTGTTTGAAATTAACTTTTAGAAACAGTCCTTAAATGGACGAGATTGACTTTTTGTGCATCTTCCCGAATCTCACATATTTTCCCCTCTTAGATATATCTCTTTATCTTGACAAAGCTATGGTAAAAACGTGAATCATAAAGTAATAGATACAAAACTTCCTTAGCGCCAGTAATACAGCAGGACAAAAAGCTGAGGGCCAACCTTAAAGCTGCCATGTGGGGACATGAGTCTTATGGATGCCACAGTTGGGACCAATAATGCTGAGAAGGCTTTTCTACTGCTTCCGAGGGTGTTAGCTAGAAACCTCTTTTCTTTGTGCCAGTTGGTAAAATAAATAAAATATGTACTTGGTGATTCTACCATCTCTGAGCTTTAGTCATGTGGGGAAATAAATCTTTCATTGCATGCCTTACTGTTTGAAAAGCTGAAAGAAGCTAAAAACAAAGTACAACTTTTGCTTTTGGAAGTCACTGCCTTAGCAATAGCAGCTATTACGGGGGATTGAACCCAAGCTGGAGGTGCACAGGCAGTACTGCTGACCTGGCACCTCAAATACCTTTGTGTAACTGTATTGACTTTACCCTGTTTCTCAAGTCCATAATGTTCACATATCCAGCCAGGTACTAAGGGACATCCCTTGGTCACAATGATCTGTGAATTCTCCTTTGGTGTGGTATGCTTGCTTGTTATTTGATACTCCAACTTTCCATTCATCTGCAGTGCATTCTTCCCATCAAGTATGTGAATGTATACACACACACACATGCACACACACAAACAACTTCCTGGGTTATTCTACATCACCACACTGACTTTTTCCTAAATAGCTCAGAGTCCCATGGTGGTAATTAGATAGAAAGACTTGTTACCATTTCTTTATAGAGAAAAAAAAAGCTGGGGACATAAATTTAATTGATCTATCAACCCACTCAGTTTGTTAGTGATGCTATAACCATCATAAAGGCAAATTCTCCTAGTACTTCCTGGAAATGTGAGAAAGAAGAGAAAGCCACCCACTACTCTATTTATATATATTGCTTTAAAATTTTCCTTGAAATATTTTCAGAAAAAGTAGGTCCAAGCAATTTTGGATGGTGTCCTCACTGGTTTAATACATCAATTATATATTTGTTTGACTAAATAGCATACTAACATAATGAATGTGGCAAGATGGTACTGTGTTTTTAACATTTTTGACTGCATCTGATGTTAACAAATACAATTTCCATGGCAACTGAGTAGACTCATGGATATACACATGCACCTATGATTGCAACACTTTGATCCAACAATATCTGCTTTTACTTCAAGTGATGCACGCTAATATTTTTTCTTCTCTTTTTAAAAACATCCTGTTTATAATCCACTAGCATGATCTCATGATTTTCTGAATTATTATGAACTATAGTCCAAAAAACACTGGTGCACTGGAAAAGTAAGGGATACAATGTCAGGGAGATACAGTTTCAAATCTTGGTTTTGCCATTTACTGATTGTGATTTTTCAAATTGACATGATTCAGTTTTCTGACTATAATATAGGAAAATACATAAATTGATTCACTTACTATTTTTTCTCTCAATTTGTAAGTTTTAGTTCTTATGGGAGGCAACAGGAGGAGTCCCTGTCTACATCATTTTCTGTTTATTTTAATATTACATGCAACTGAGTATCCCTAATTCAAAAATCCAAAATGAAAGATTCTTTGAAATCTGAACTGCTCCAAAATCTGAAATTTTTGAGCATGATGTGAGGTTTGGAGAATTTCAGATTTTAAGTTTTTGAATTAAGTACGCTCAAGCAATAAAGATATCTGTGTATATTCCAAAATCAGAAAAATTCTTAAAACTGACACTTCTGAACCCCAGCATTTCAGATAAGGAATTCTTGTCCTGTATGAGGTGTAATGGTTCCTTTAGGACAAGAGAAACTCTAAATATTGTGAGCTATGTTTTAGGAACATATATCGATAAAGATGATATCTGAATTTTTGAGCCCCTGACCACTTGACAAACAATGTACACACTGTTTCTGTGAATCCTAGCAGCGTCCCATGTGTCATGGGTACTATCAATGATAATAATTTTTTTTGACAGGCAGAGGGGACAGTGAGAAAGAGAGAGACAGAGAGAAAGGTTTTCCTTTTTGCCATTGGTTCACCCTCCAATGGCCGCTGCGGCCGGCGCACTGTGGCCAGCATACCGCGCTGATCCGATGGCAGGAGCCAGGTGCTTCTCCTGGTCTCCCATGGGGTACAGGGCCCAAGCACTTGGGCCATCCTCCACTGCACTCACGGGCCACAGCAGAGAGCTGGCCTGGAAGAGGGGCAACCGGGACAGAATCCGGCGCCCCGACCGGGACTAGAACCCGCGCTGGCTAATGATAATATTTTACAAACAGAAGGAAGCATGAAGTACAGTTTGTACAAGGCCATGGAGCCAGAATAGAAGCCAAAGTAATCCTACTGCAGTCCAGATAACACAATTAGCCACTTTTTTTTTTTTTCACCTATATC
Source organism: Oryctolagus cuniculus (assembly GCF_964237555.1). Taxonomy (NCBI): domain Eukaryota; kingdom Metazoa; phylum Chordata; class Mammalia; order Lagomorpha; family Leporidae; genus Oryctolagus; species Oryctolagus cuniculus. Next base: position 25,523,864 of record NC_091433.1, read on the forward strand.
TTATATTTGAAGAGGAAGTTCACCATGGTGGTTAAAACATAGACTCTGTAGTCACAATGCCTGAATTTGATTCTTGGCTCCGTCACTTAGTAGCACGGAACATCAGGCAAGTCACTGAAACTATTTTCATGTATTTCTCATACATGATGGTTTCCGTGATGATATATATCAAGTGTTGGGGAATTAAATGACACAGTAGTTCATGGAAAAGGGATAAGACGCCAGCAGTAGTTATTTACTCAGTCTCCTTTAAGAGAACATTTCTTTTCAGATATTATTTGTGTGTACACATGTGTGAGTGTGTGTGTGTGTGAGAGAGAGAGAGAATTTCAGAGCTACACATAGGGGAAGTCTTATCTTTGGTAAATAAAGCTATGGTGTACTAATGTATGTATAGCTAAATAAAAACCCCCTGTTGATAGAATAACAGATTTTTAAAAAATAACTCTTGTTTCTTTCAACTTAAATTCTTGGATCTTGGATTCTATAAGCATATTCAATATAACTGAAGCAGAAATCATCTGTGTGTATATATGTCTCCTCTGTATTGTATTACGTACTTCTCAAGTTCATCTTTTTATCTTAAGCATCTAGAACACTGAAATATAGTAAGTACTCAATAAATAGCTGTTGTACTGAGTATAATACATCCACATTGTCAAGTGCCAAATGCAATTTAGGGCTACAGTACAAGGTAGACACATATACATTATCTGAAGAATACAATGTTTTGCCATAATACGTTGTGAAATACACAAGTTAATTCATTCCTTCTATTTTCTAGAACTTTTTCTCTATTAAAACATTAAATATGATTATGATTAGGTTTATTTGATAATTTTATATTTAAAAGTTTTGGTATGGGGACAGGCATTTAGTATAGTGGTTAAGCCACTGCTTGGGTCTGCTTCATCTCATATCACATTGCCTAAGTTCAAGTCCTGGCTCTGCTCCTAATTACAGCTTTCTGCTTAATGTGCACCCTGGAAAGTACAGGTGAAGGCTCAAGAAGTTGAGTCCCTGCCCCCATATGGGAGACCCTAATTGAGTTCCTAGGTCCTGGCTTCAGCCTGGTCCAGCCACACCTACTGTGGGCTTTGGGGAGTGAACCTGCAGATAAGAGGTCTCTCTCTTTCTCTCTCTCTCTGGTCTCTCTGTCATTCTTTCTCTGTCTCTCTCTCTTTGTGTGTGTGTGTGTGTGTGTGTAGGGGGTCTATCTCTTTCAAATAAATCAATTTTTCAAAAGGTTTAGGACTGATGCCAACTACAGAAGTATACAATGTCAGTCTTAACAGATGAAGATTTGCATGCCGTCACATGTAGACAAACTTATTCACAATGAAATTTATGTTTTGCTGTCACATGATATGCATATGATTTACACTACAGAAGAAACAATGAGCCTTTTCTTTTCTACATGGGTGTATATAATAGATCTGTTGTAATTCTTAAACTGGAAAACTTGGTACACTGGCACTTTATATGAAGTAGGCTTTATCATTCACAGGTTTGAAGGCTGAGAAGTCCAAAATCAAAGCAGCAGTAGTTTCCATGTCTTTTGAGGGTCAGTTCTTCACTGCTGATACCTTCTTGCTGAATCCTCATATGATGGAAGGGACAAGATAGTGTTCTTTTTCAAGGGCACTAGTTCTGTCCATGAGGGCTCCATCTTCATGACCTCATGACCTTCCAAATGCCTCTCCTTCTAATGCCTCCAACTTGGGGGTTAGGATTTAACACATGAATTTTGTGGAAGATACAAACATCACATTCTGACCATTGCAGCATTATACCGGACACAGAAATCCCTCATCACTTGATAAAATGAAAAGTCTTAATAGACAGATAAATCCATAAATAAATAATCGTGACTCTATAGAGCAAGTGCAGTAATAGGGTTGCATTTTGAACACAGAAATATCAAACATTTTGGCTTATTGTCAGGCATCAGAGAAAAGATTACTATTTTTTTGCTGTTATATTGCAGCATTTTGTGGTTATTTAAATTATAAGCCAAAAAGTTACTGTTATTAGAGTTTCAGAAAAAGAAATGTTGGGGTAACATTTGTCATTGACTAATGTTTGTAGGGGTCTCTTTTAAAGAATAGAAAATGAAAGACATTGTCAAGGAGTTAGAATTTGTATGCGAAATGTGTTTGATTTTATTTAATGCAATTCAAATTTGAAGGAGTCTGAAGCTAAGGTGGTAGAAAAATGTCCTACATACTTAATATACTTTCATTTTAATTGCATGCATAACATAAATATCTTAGACTAGCACATCATTTGTAAGGCACTTTGTTTTATGTGTCTGCTAAAAGATGGAACTGCAGTAGATTTCATCACTGGTTAATTTTCTTGATCATTCTATAGTCAATATCAGGTTCTAAAAATAAAATTTTTTGAACATTTAAACCTCTGCAAATGGTCAGCTCTGTCCTGTACAGCACTGAGAAATTTTTAAATGAGTCTCTCTGGATGCACAATAGTGGAGTTCAAGTCACTAGTTTATCTTAATAGTTTTCAAGGTTGGAGAGGAAAAATAATCAATTGTTTGATAGATTTCTTGGAAAACGGAGTGCTTCATGCAGAAATGCTTCATGCCAACATTCTGTTGAAACAAAATCATATGGGCCGGCGCCGCGGCTCACTAGGCTAATCCTCTGCCTTGTGGCGCCGGCACACCAGGTTCTAGTCCAGGTCAGGGCACCGGATTCTGTCCCGGTTGACCCTCTTCCAGGCCAGCTCTCTGCTGTGGCCAGGGAGTGCAGTGGAGGATGGCCCAAGTGCTTGGGCCCTGCACCCCATGGGAGACCAGGAGAAGTACCTGGCTCCTGCCATCGGATCAGCGCGGTGCACCGGCCACAGCGCACCGGCCGCGGCAGCCATTGGAGGGTGAACCAACAGCAAAGAAGACCTTTCTCTCTGTCTCTCTCTCTCACTGTCCACTCTGCCTGTCAAAAAATAAAAATAAATAAATAAATAAATAAAATCATATGAAGTCTAAGCACATTATGATATCAGTAATGTTTTAGTAACTTTCAAGTAAAGTAACTATTATCACTAAAATATGAAATGTGTCCATTCTAATTACTGTAGCAACCCAGTTAGATAGAAGGCTTTTTGTTATTAAACATGATAAAGCAACATGAGCAGGAAGTTTCTCAAGGTTAGGGATGGGCTCACAGTAGGTGCTTCATAAATGTGAAATGACAGCTTGTGCCTCACACATCATCTGTCTGCTTTTTTAATCCCCTTTGCTAGCTGTGATTAAGTGAAGGAGAGACCAATCATTAACCGCTGTCATTCTGCATAATCCATTAGCCCTTGTCTGGTCATTAAAATAGTTAATTGAGTTTTTAAGTTAGCTTTATCTCACAACATAGTAAACAATTATATCTATTTTGTCGAGAATAGGAAGATACATTGATCACATTTTGGAGGTGCATTACCCATTTTCAACCCCTCGGCGACTGTGAGTAGGCACTTGACTAACTGGATGAGAGTGTCGCTCTTCTCCAGGAAGTCCTAGAATCTTCTGGTGCTGTAATTTCTCAATTTTTAAAATATGCTCTGCTGTGTAGATATGTTAAACCTGATATTTTCTGAGTCCAGAGAGTCATTTGCTGTATATCAATGTGTAGCATACTTTATATAATTAGAACACCAAAGTCAATGTGGACAAAGTGAAGAGTTGATTAGGATCTTGTTATCCTTAAAGGACACCTTTTCCCTTTATATGGGAAATGCTTAGACCTGTGAGTTAACTCACTCCTGTTCTGATATGGTGTTATCTGAAACATCTTAGTTACAATATGGAAGAAATTGATAGAGATTATTGTATGTAAAATAGTCTGTATGGAAAAATGGACTATCTAAATGCATATTGATACATTCCTATATTCTATAACAGGAAAAGGGGAGAATGTTTAGAATAATGATCTTATATCCAGTTATCCAGAGAAGGTTCCAAAACATATCAGAACATTTCACAGTGATTTAGAAACTGAAACAATGAATACTAACTGAAAAAGTAACTCAAAATAGAATTCTAATGTGGAGAACTGTATATGAAATAAATTGTACTATACTAGTTTGTGACAAATTATATATGCTTAGTAGTATGCCGGGTGCCTTTTTTTCTAATAGATTTAAGTAATGAAACTTTGGTAAATGAAACACCTCTATTGTGAGATGCATAATCCCATCCTAACATGTTAGCATGTATGCTCTCTCTCTTTCCCTCTCTCTCCTCTGGTGTTGAATTTAATACACATAAGAAATGAAATAACAAAGAAGGAATCTATATAATTGTATTCTATTGCAGAGAATGGAGGAAATAAATCTTATGAATGCTTTCACAGACTAGCACACTCAACAATTCTCAGTAAAATAGCATGGCTGATGCCTCCTACCAATTTATTGCTTCCTGCTACCTAGGCCGCTTCCTCTTGTAAGAATTAGTTGACATTTCTTTCCAGAAGTCATTCCTAACCATACATCAGCTGCCTGTACATCAAATCTGACTAACATATTGAAGCCTAAATATAACTGTTTAAGATGTTATAAAAATACTATAGAATCATTTTCCAAACACCATTTATATGTTCCTTATAAGAAATTATTCTCTAATCAATTCTGTATAATTAAAAAATTAGAAACACGAAAAACAAATTTACTTGTTTTCCATGATACCAGTTCCCTGGAACCAATCTTTATTCCCCAAAACAGCTCTGCCTTTAAGGCCTATCGGGGGGCTGGCGCTGTGATACAGCAGGTTAAGCCATGGCCTGCAGTGCCAGCATCCTATCTGGGTGCCTGCTTAAGTTCTGGCTGCACCCTTCCCAGTTTCAGTCCCTGCTCATGTGCCTGAGAAAGGAGCAGAAGATGGCTCAAGAGCCTGGGCCTCTGCGCCCACATTGGAGACCCAGATGAAGCTCCTGGCTCCTGACTTTGGACTGGCCCAGCCACATCGCTGTGGCATTTGAGGAGTGAACCAGCAAATGAAAGATCTCTCTCTCTCTCCTTCTGTCTCTCTCTGTAACTGGCTTTCAAATGGATGAGTAGATCTTTAAAACAAACAAACAAAAAAGTCCTGTCAAGCAGGGAGTTCCTAGGAGGAAAATTTCTCATTATCTGTGGGAAACTATGTAGCAGTAAATGACATTTTCAAATCTTCCTGGAGTTGTAGCTTTTCACAGATATTCAGTTGATTAGAATGTGATACGAATAAGGCAAGGCCATCGTCCTGGATATAGCTGCATTTGGGGAAAGAAGAGTCTGTATTTTGAGGTCATAACGTCATCATTTAATAGAGATAAATAATCATTCAAATGTAGGTAAGCATTGGTCACAAGCAATATTTGGTGAGAAAATGCAGGTGTTTTTACGTGACTCCATGTCTAACCTGAGATGGAAAAGCAATTGCAAGAGGACAAATACCCAGGTGTGGCTTTATGTTGCAAATCTGCCCCTTCCTGTTTAATTGTGGGAAGGTTAGTCAACCTCTGTGAAACTCAGATTCATTCCCTGTAAAATTGAAGTAATAATTCATAGGCCATATGGTTCCTGTGAGAAATAAGCAACATATGTAAAACCTCTAGATTTTACTTTACAAATTCATAGGTGCTAAATTAATTGTACTTATTTTTATTATATTATTTTAATTTTATTCTAGCATTATGTCATACATCAGCTTCATCTTCTTGTACCTAGGGTGATATATATTTTTCTTTGCAGAGTTTTCAATAATCATCAGTTTAAAAAGTTAAAGTTACATTTTCCAATATGAGCATAACACTTTTGTCAAAAATAGTCAGTTCCAACTTTGTGCCAATAGCAGTGAGCATACAAAGGAAGATAAAATTTAGTGCTTAGGAGAACCTTCTGGAATAGTCAGGAAGACAGTCAGTACATAATCAGATGTATATTTAAGTACTCACATTTTACCATGCTTTCTTGTTCATAGGTCTGTAGCACTCATGAAATGTGATCTCAGTTATGTAAGGCAACATAAATAATTTAAGCATTTTCAGGTAAAATAAGCAAAAGATGTAAGTTGTATCTTTAAAAGTCAGGTTAGTAGGGAGCTTCTAAGCCATGTGACTTCAGGAACATATGATGTGTTTCTGATGTGGGGTAGAATATTGTCGGATTTTACAATTGTGTCTGTTCCACTTATTCTTGCATCCTAAATGTGATTTTCTGTTCATTTATTTTGCTCCTACTGGGGAAACAGAATAACATTTCTTTTGTCAACTAACCAATGGCAAAAGGTTGAACAGAGTTGGGGGGGTGTATCCTGTAGAGTGTTCCAGAATATGGAAAAATTCCATCTTTTTTTCCTAAAAGAGATGCAGGAGCACTAATGTCAGTTGCCAGAAAGTCTGCCTTTGCCCCAGTCCAGTGCCTGTGAAGATTCACTAGATGTCACCTTACTCAGACTAAGTTCTTATGACAAGTGAATCTAACCAACAGCAAACCCATTGGAGGTAGAGCTGAACACATGAAGGGATGTGGAAAAATGAAGCTATATGCTTTGAACAATGAACATATCAATAATTCAAAACTCTTATTGATGCTTTGTTTTCTGCAATTCATCTAATGCACCTGACACAGAACTCTAGTTCAATGTCAAGGGTACTCAGTGGATTCCATCCAACCTTACAAATAAGAATGATTTTCACCACCTGAAAGATCAAGGGTTGCAAGGATTATTGTACATTTCTGAATTTCATGACGTAACTAAATATTCTAATTGCATTTTTACCTTTCCTCCTTGTATCATAAAGGGCTTGTATTTGCATTTGTGTTTGCAGTTTAGACTATAAGTTTGGGTTTTTAGAGAGCATTTAGCTTATAATTTAGTAGTATGGATTTGAACAGACACTAAATTCTTGCTTTGCATTTGGATACTGAACAAAATATAAAGTGTTCTTTGTTCAAATTATCTATTTATCCCAATGCAGCATAGTTGATTTTGTTGATTTGGGTAGGTATCCCAATGCTGAACTGGCTCTCAATGATTTAATTATGTAAAAGTATTTTTTATCATGGACTCTGATAACCATGAGCAATAAAAATAGTGAAGCTTTATTTTTAATCGATGTTATGAACTGTCTTGTATTTTAAAAATATAGTACAAGCCTCACCTCTAATACAAGAAATGATTTTTGTCTTTTTTGGTCTTATATATGATGAATGATTAGACATAATTTGACCAATTAGTTGCAGTAAAACCATACTAATTCAGACTAATTGTGTGGAAAATTTTAATGAAGAAGTGGAAAATCTGATGAAATTCTAAATAAACCTTTATTCCTTCAAAATATTTACCCTATTCTGTAGTAATCACTAATTATTATTTAAATGACTACATACATTACTTTTTAAAGCAAGAACATATGAATCATTTGCAATTTGCACTTATCTTTTTAGACACATAGACACCAGCATTCTTTTGAAATGTTATCCAAACACTTACTGCTTTTCTTGTGCACCCCCCAGTCAGTCCTTGTTTTACACCATTAAATGTCCTCACAAATGCTTTTGCAGAAGTAATAGAAATATATAAAAAACATTGAAGACAGAAGATTTGGAAATCATTCTGTCTTTTGTTCCTTCATTAATTCAACAGTATTTAGTAGGTGTTGCAGTTAACTAAATCATAAACAACTGGTTCAACTTCAGGTATTTCCTACATCCATGCCCAAGATTATCTTAAGGCAACTGCTGATATAAAATATCTTGTCCACTACATAATGATACCTTTTCACTACTCATATAAAGTAATTGACTAATACCTATAATTTAATTAAAATCTAGCAGAGATATTTGAATATTAGTTGGATATATTTGTCTTGTTTATAGACTTTCTTTTTTTGAGTGAATTATATTTATTTCTTTTTTTTTTGTCCTTGATGTTAGAGAATAAATATAAACAGGTGAGTTGAATTAATTAAAACTCACATTTGTATGTTTCTTTCTCTGAAATGAATCATAAAGATCAATATTGTAGACAAAATCAGTTGTATTTAGTTTTCTGCAGTGATTTCCAGGGAATGGTGGTAAAATCGCTTCTGGGTTTATGTGAGAAATCATTTCAAATTTTAGCCAATTAGTAAAATATACATGATTCTTTGGAAATAATTGAAAACATCTTTACAGCTTGGTGTAATCAGCATTCAGCCTGTAATGGTCTGCCTTACTCATGCAACTCCAGAGAACACTGGAATTGTCAAAGGTACATTTGTAGTTGAACCCTAATAAGAAAATTGAGAAGTTAAGTTTCCCAATTTGTGGTAAGATAAATATACATTAAAAAATAGAGTTCTCTCAAATTGGCTTAACATGTTCCCATTTTCTAACCATAAAAGTAGCCTCAGGGGAAAAATATCTCTGCATGAACTAAATAAACCATAGACTGCATTTGAAGGTTGATTTTTGTTACTGAAGGTTTTTTTCTTCCCTCTCTTTTTTTTTTTTTTCTTCTGGTTGTTGACTTGAATGCTGTAGCTGAAATCTGTGTAAAATATGAAGAGATTTAAAAATCTGAAGGAGACACCCTCTCAGGAAGTCAGTTTATTCTTCTGTTAAATATAGTGCCAGGCATCAGATTGAGTCATCACTAAAGATCCAAGGTTGGCTCCAGTTCTGCTTTATGGTACAGGAAGGGGCAAGATCTCAGGCTAAAACAGTGTTCCCTTGTGCATCTGAAAGTACACTGCATTTTCTCTTTCCAGTCATCTGTGTGGACACCTTGGTTGCTTCCATATCTTGGCTATTTTTTCTCTTCCCAATCATGTGGGGGATTACATCAGGTGTTATGAGTATAATATTCATTTTCATCATATGTGGTAGATGTTTCAGCCACATCAAGGCTACTGCAATTAAATGTCAACATTAAAAGTTTTGGAAGGGGACATTTCAACCATTGCAAGGACTCAGTTCCACAAGGCCGCCACTGGCTTTAGAAGTGAGCTCAGCTCTTTCTGAAAGTAGTCTTCAACTTGTGCAAGTCGTGGTACCTCTAAGATCAGTATCACCCCGTTTATGAAATGCACATTCCCTGTGTCTGAGATCTCTATGTTTAACAAATGCCATTTCTGTTTACACTGTAATTGAGACCAAGTAATGGATCCTAAAACCGTTTTAGTAGATTGTAACCACGCTTTAAAGAACAGAATGAAGTAGAATATGGTAAAAAAAAAAAATTAAAATTAGTGCACTGCATGAGGTAATACAAATGTTGTTTTATGAAGGTGTTTCCATGCATTTGTAGTTGCTGAGTTTGAAAGCAAAATTAGTTTCTTAATGTTAGTTGTGGTTGAAAAAAGTTGGAAGAAACTGATCCTCCTCTACTCACAGATTTTGTAAATGACTGGCCAAAATAATGGAAATTAGAAGACATTCTTATCCCCTCACTTTGAATATATGTAAATCTACTCTATAAGTTAGAGATGGCTGAGGTATTGCTGTATTCCAGATTTTAAAGCATAAAATTAACCTCGTAATTGACTTTTCTGACATGTTTTTCTAGGGTATCTGTAAATTTTTGTTGCTGTTTCTGCTAAATGATCCTAATTTCTCATGCTTCTATTATCCCCTTTCCCTTAAAGCACTTTTATGCAATGTAGGTCCCCCTATAAGAATAATTCCGTGTCAACCTGCCCTCTGTGAGATAGGATTTCTACCATTCTGTGCCGGCTTCAGTAACACCTTTTAGCTAACAGAAACAGCAGTGTGTACACCAGGACAAGACAGTCTTCAGATAGTTTCCTAGAGACCCTTTTTGGAGTTGTACCTGCTGTGGATGGCATCCTTTGACATGTGTTTGTGTGTCTGTTTGTCTGTGTGTCTTTCCTCTTGAGTAGTATCCACTTGATTATGATTCTAATATCCTACCTATCATTCACCAACTCCTAGACAAATACATATAACGGGAAGGAGGGGGCTGTGGGAGACTGGGTGACAGAAAAGGCTGAAATATTTGGTCCCAGACCTTCCCATAATTAAATTTCCCAATTATGGGTGGTCCAGCTATCAGCAGCATCTCAGCATTAGTCATAAAAGTAATGAGGTTGATAATAACAATAAAAGCATAGCAAATAAATATGTTCAGTATTTCACATGGTTTACATAATTGATTTTCAATATTTGATATGCATCACAATCATCTGTCTTTTTACTGCTGAATACTAAATTCTCTAAATGTGGGACTAGGGGAGTTCTGTGCATTGAACAGTTTCCTAAATGATTGCCATGCACCTAATCACTGAGAGTCCCTGGGTTGTCTACTTCAGTTCATGTGTTTACTTCTGTGACTGCCCATACTAGATATTAGGGTACTGAGGTTTAGAGGAATTGCCTTATTATATCATAAAACCAATGAATGGTAAAGTTAGGATTCAAAGCTAGATAAGGTGAGCAATGTAAGGAACCAAGAAATGTTTTTGAATGGCTAGTAAAATGGAAAGTTTAGTTATCAACTCCAAGTCAAATATTGTTTCCTGTCCAGGGGAGAATAAGGTGAAGTTCCTTTCTCAATATTCTTTCTCAAAGTTTTCTCGACCTTCAAATAAATGGTTCTTGAAATTTGCAGCACTTAGGACACTTTTTTTTAAGATAACAAGAATTTTAATTAGATTATGTGAGGGGACCAACACACCATCTAGAAGGCAATGTGTAAGTACTTCCATTAATTGTTTCCAGGGGTATTTACAAATCAGTGTCTAGAATTCACAAGTCAGAGAAAGGGCGGACAATTTGGTCTAGATGGTTTTAATGCAATAAGTCAGTAAAATAATGAAATATTTGAGAGAAAGGAAGGTGGAAAAAATATGACATAGGGATGGTTATTGTACAAGGATGTGATAAAGACATTGTTTTAGAAAAGTTTCATAATGCTGCCTAGCAGTGACATTATATTTTGAGATTTCCTAATCTATTTATATATATATATATATATATATAAAACTCTTCCAGTGATAGAGATATAAAGAGAGCTCTCATCCACTGGTCCACTCCCCAGATGCCTCCAACAGCTGAAGCTGGGTCAGGCTGGACAGGAGTCAGGGACTACATCCACATGGGTAGTGGGGACTCAGCTACTTGAGCCATCAGCAGTTTCCTCCTTGGGTGTACATAAGCAGGAAGCTGGAATCAGGAGTCAGAGCTAGGACAGGAGCTCAGGTGTTCCAATATGGGATAAATAGAGTTGTCACTAGTCATTCCAGACCAATTGCAATTGAAAAGCAAAATAACTTACATGTCTCTGATAAATGTTAGATAACTTTCATGAACATGATTTTAATTGTGCTTTTAATGGTATATTGGCATTCCAATATTAAGTAATGAAAAAAACTCTGCCATATCATATCTGAACAAAATCATAAATATGATTGATTTTGATTATAAATTACTCCTTCTAGGACATATTATAATTATATAAACAAAACTCAAGCTATTTTTTGCAAAGTAAAGTGAATGAGAAGGGATACTTAAGATTTTCTGTAATTGTTTTCAAAATATAGGCCACCTACTTCCAAAACAATTTGAGATATTTTATAATAAATCATATTTATAGTGGGACTATTAAAATAGAAGTAGTACTTCAAAAACCAGATAGATGTATAAGCAATTATACCTACTCTACCTGAGTTTATAAATATATATGAGCACTGAGATTCCTAGCAGCCACAGAAGATTAAAATTAGAATGTTTTCCCATTTTATTTTAGAAGCAGAGTGGATTTTTCAGTTCTGCTGATGTAGATACTGAACCTTGTCCCAAAATAATTTTGGGATGTAGTCCAGGCATTGATACTTTTAAAGTTTCCCAGGTAATCCAAATATACAGTCAGAGTTGAGACTAGCTAATCTGTATAAATTTATTTGATTTTGAGAAAATGACTTAAGACCACATGATGGAAGGTAAACTACTGATCTTTTGGTTTACAATTGGCATAATTATAACAACAAGCTAAGATAATGTCTGGAGCTGAAGTCCAGATGTCTAATTTTTCATCCTAACGAAACTGAAAAATCTGAATAAATGGTGGCTAATGTAATCGATTTTATTTTCATGAGGATTGGTTTTATTGTGTAGTCCTAGTTCTACCATCCTTTACTGAAAATAAGCTGATTTGCACTTGAAAATCACTTACTTAGGCCAGTGCTGCTATCAATAGATGCAGAAGACTCAATCAAGGTCATAATATTGGTGATGAGTTAAAACCAATCAGTGGATCACTTGGCCACTGTGTGACTGTGGCCAAATTCCTTCCATGAATATTGGTTTCCTCTTATATGAAACAGAAGTATATACCTGCGGTGTTTGTAACAAATAAACTTTGAAGGAACAGGTAGTAAGCAATCCATGAATGTTAGAGCAGATCACTGTGCATTTTAAATACACAAACTTGATCGTCTGTGTCATTAAAGAGGCTATGCCTTCTTTCACTATGTTCTGAGGTTTGTCTGCTACTAATTCCTAGTTATCATTGGAAAAGTTTTTCTTTCTATTGATCAGTCATTTCAGGATGTGAGGCTCTGGCTCTGCCATGAATCTGTTTTTTAGCCCTAGGGTTTTCTGTCTAACGAAGAATGACTAGTAGGTGCCACATCTAGTTAATTCATGGTCTGCTAATATAAGCAGTTGTCTTTTTAATTTTTTTTTAATTTAAGATAAATAAAATTCCAGTAATTCATATATAAAGATGTAAGAACATAGTGATATTTCCCAGCCTACCCTCGCTCCTGCCTACGCTCCTACCCTTCCTCTCTTATTCCCTCTCTTAATTTTTACCGTGATCTGCTTTCAGTTTACTTTATGCCACCTGCAATGCCAGAAGTTGTCGTTTTAAAGAGTGAAGTTAAACACTTAAAAACTCAGACTGCCTCATTCCCTCCCAGAACCAAAGACTGGACTTAATTATATACCCTATGGTTAATGGTATTTCTTAATAGGTGGAATGCTTGTAATGAAATCCAAGGAGTAGGAGCATCAGGTAGTTGGGTATTTTAATAGGCTGCAATAAATTTCATAAATTGTAGGTGCCAAAATTGTTAGGATTTTAGTGCTTCTATAATGAAAATTGGGATATCAGTGAGGTAATGTGTTGGAAATGGCAGTGTCTATAAGCTTGTCTGGAAAGAAAAAAATTAAGTGGAGATTTGGAAAAAAATACATAAGGTTAAAAAAGGAATAAAAGTATTTTATTTTAGATATGACTCACCAAGTCTTTTCCAAATGTGAAATGTAAACAGGCTTAGGAAGCCAAACACTAGTAGTAATAAAATATGATTGTTCTACTCTTACCTCGTGGACTTGTTTTTCCCTCATGTTTGAAAATGTCCCTTTTCTGCAAGCTTAAGAATCCAACCATTTCTCTCAAGAAGATGGTAAATGAAATAAGTTTCTTTTGTGACATTTAATATTGAAATAATAAATGGCAAATATTAGATGTTTTAGGTTATCAAATTGTGCTTTAAAATTAATCTCCAGATGGCTGCAGTGTTTCTGACAGCCTGCCCTATGCTGAAGAATGGCTTTTGAGTTCCTATGTTTTAGTCAGGTTGTGAATATGCTCATTTCCCTAAATCATGCAATCCTGGCATTTATTATTCATTTAGGAAGTTTATTTTTCCTGGTTCTTTTAAAAAGCTCAAGTTTTGATACATGGAGCTCATCCTTCAGATCGTTTCTTTATTCCAGAGGAAGAGGAAGGCAAAAAGAAGACGGTGAAGGAGAGGTGATAGGTACAAACCAGTGCCTCCAGCGCAGCACCAGTTAGGATGTAACAGCTCTCCAGGTGTTCAATAGGACATTCTCGAAAATCAAGGCATTCATTATCAATTGAGTGGATTTGTTTTGTTGTTTTTCATACTAACATTGTAAGAAGAATTCATTTCTTGCAATTCATGGATTATTTTGAGTGAGTGTAACAACTCCATATAGATACCATTCTGGGCTAAATCCACTTTATTGATTAACTGCTCTACACTGTAACATCCGTTTCACTTTAAGGTATCACTGGAACTTCTAAATTTCTAAATTTCAGGGATTGTCATTTATATTTACAAAAGATGGACTATGGCTCAGAAGAGTTCATTGAATGACCCAAGGCTGTTCTATTTAGAGTTGATGTGAGGAAACAAAAATCTGGTTTCCTGCTTCCGAAGTTCAAGGATTTATCTAAATTCAAGGTTGGTTACCTGTTCAGAGAGGAATGAAATAGTAATTTGAATTGTTTTTCCCTCAGTGGGGATTCCAGAGACCTGGTCTAACTCGTTTTTAGGGGGTTTTGTTTTTGTATTCACTGTATTAAAATAATAATAAATGCAATGATAAGATTATAAAGTTTTTTTTTAAAAGATTTATTTATTTATTTGAAAGTCAGAGTTACACAAAAAGAAAAGGAGAGGCAGAGAGAGAGAGAGAGAGAGAGAGAGAGAGAGAGAGAGAGGACTTCCATCCGCTGCTATGCTCCCCAAACGGCCACAATGGCCCGAGCTGTGCTTATCCGAAGCCAGGGGCCAGGAGCCCGGAGCTTCCTCTCGGTCTCTCATGCAGATGCAGGGGCTCAAGGACTTGGGCCATCTTCAACTGCTTTCCCAGACCATAGCAGAGAGCTGGATCAGAAGTGGGGCAGCCAGGACTTGAACCGGCACCCATATGGGATGCAGGCACTGCAAGCAGCGGCTTTACCTGCTAAGCCACAACGCCGCCCCTCCCCCTGTTTTTTTGATTTAAAGGTTTTTTTGGCAATGATTTACTGAATGGGCACTGTTAACACAAAATGAACAACACAATGTAATTGCACACTTTATAAAATGAGTGTAATTGTTAGAATGGCATGTTGGCTTCTTCCCTTCCCTACAAGTGAGATTCAGCAATGGAACACCAATTTAAATGTGAATGACAATAACATATTTTTAAGTTTGAAAATCAAGCACAAATGATTCACTTCCATCTATTGTGCACCATACAGTTTCCATGACTCCCCTAGAAGTTTGCCCCTGCAGTATAATAAATTGCTACCAATGTAATAATGGCTAGAAAGCAATGTAGATCTGAAACATTGCAATGTTCTTGGTGTCAGAGTTGCAAAATAGGTCTCTGTGGGCAAAAATCATGGTATTGGCAATGGGATGTCTATTCTGTAGGTTCTAGGGGAGAATCTACTTCTTCCTTGTTTGTTGGGGTGTGGCCCCTTTCTTCTTCAAAGCTTAGGAAGAGGAATAGAATCCTTCTAACACTGCATGGCTGATCTCCTCTTCTACCTTCCCATGGTCCACCTAGAAAATCTCTAAGCTCCCTATTTTAAGGACAGTAGATGAGCAAAATTAACCTGTAGTCTTCTTTACTCTTAACAGATGAAGTTCCATATTCACATCTTCCAGGGATTAGGATTTAGATCTTGTTGGGCTTCTATTTTTCTGCATATCACACTCAACCTCACTATTTTTCTTGATTCATTTAATTTGTAATAAGAAATAAATGGTTTAAGTTGGGCATTGAATATCTTTTCCCTTAGATTTATGGGTTGTTTTTTTTAAACAAAGTGTAGATTAAATAAGTTAGTGGTAGGGATGTCGGAGGAAATGGGCTCAGCAGTACGGTAGAAGGTTCTGGCTGTAATGTTAGGTTTCAACTCAGTTTAATAATTAAATGCTTAAGTAACACTTCAGAGACTTATTCCATTTGTCTGTCATGACTGCTGTTAGATATTTGAATCTATTTAGATCAGAGAAAGGCATTTAAGGACACAAACTTCCACTCCATGGAGTACAAAAACTCAAGGATTTTAAATGAATGTTGTTTCCTAAACAGATTTCACCAGGTGCAGTTTAGATGAAATGTCTAAGATAGAAAAGGAAAAAAAAAGAGAGAGAGAGATAGAGAGAGGAGAGAGGAGAAAATGGAGCATCTGCTTGAGTGGGTCCTAAAATGCATTTTCATTTTCATTCATTTCAGGAAGGGAAAATGGATTCAAATGCTTATGAGGCAGCCCCTGTCTGTGCAGCTATGCAATTTAGGAGGTAGCTTTTAAGTTTTTGTTTGTTTGCTGTTTTTAGGGGGGTGTGAGGGGGTCTTTGTTGTTGTTCATTTGTTCATTCCTAGTGTTTTAGTAGTTACAAACAGCCTATCCTTAGAGTTCCACTTGGTTCTTCAGCCTTGCTCCTCTGGTCTGCTGCAGACTTGCCCCTGCTGTGTCATATACCATGTAGTTTTATCGACCTCCTGGACCTCCTGTTGTGTAGGCTAGTCATCCAAAGCAAGAGCAGCATGGGAACTGAGATTTTGGTGATTATCACAATGCCAAAATGACATAAATAAATGAAAATAAAAGAAACCTTTGCTTGTATTCTGTGATTGCTTTTGAATTATTAACCCACGCTTTGCACAACTGAGTTTAATGCCTAAATTTGCAGTTTGTATTGTTGGCACAGTAGTAGGCACAAAGCAAATGCTTAATAAGACTTTGTTATATTGAATGTCATTGAGAAGGTAGTATTATTCCTATTAATTGCCTGTCAGTATTCTCTTTTCTTAACTAGATCTCCCTCTGCTTTCTTGCCTCTGTGTATATAAACATAGAGACTTAGAAAGGGCAATGTCTCAAATGAATTGGAGAATGAAATTCAATTGTAGTTCCCCCATACTTTCACCATTCTATTTTATACCAAACTTGCTAACTTCTGCTATTAGAATCACACATTTTAAAGTGGAATAGGAACTTAGAGCCTCTTGCATACACTAGGAACTCAATGCCTGCATATTGTTGAATCAAAGAAGAAATCACAGATGAGGTGGTTCAGTAGATAGAGGAAATTTAAACAAGCATATTCCACGGTGTTGATCTATGAGAATCTCTCTCTCTTTTTTTTTTTTTCACAAAAATGCTATGCTTGAGAAAACATTGCCATATTGTAGATTTTCATTAAGGTGATTAACTAAAATGTTTGATTATCATACTCATACATATTTTGTGATATTTATTTGATGAACAAATGGATTCCAAGGTACATTAATAATTTCAAGCTCATGCAATGTATTAAGGAATGTCTTAATAGGTGAACAAGTTTATTTTGGAAACATTGGTTTCAACTCATTATTCTTAGTTTTAATTCTTATGATTTAAGAGAATTAAAGAACTGGAAAGGATATTAAATATCATCTACTACAACTCCTAATATTAAAATTGAATACATTAAAGCTGAATGATTATTGTACATATTTTACACTTAATATTAGAACCAGATCTGATGTGGAATCCAGGTCTTCCAATTTATGAGTTTACAGTTATTTCCAAATAGAATGAGAAATATCAAAACATATCATTAGACAGCAACTGATTAAAAACTATTTTCAAGATACTGTCATTGAAAGAGGTACATGAGATAAATGTTGCTTATGAAAACTTTGAAGTCGAGTTTCAAAGTCCACAATAATTTATAAAAATGTTAATGCAGCCAACGGATTAGTGAATGAGGAAGCAATGAGATATATTTAGTGTGAGAGCAATTAAGTTTTTAATAATCTGATATGATAGAAAATTGCTGGTGTCTGCATTTCAGGCAGTTAACAAATATGCCGATTACAGCCCCAGCAATAATTAAAAATACATATTGTTGGAGATCCCAAGGTTAGAAAAAAACATTAGTAAGGAGAGATCCAAGCCCGGGCCCTTCTGTGGCCTTCTCAGCAACATACAGGAAGGTGAAGAATGTTTGGATTTGCAGTGTCCTCATACAAAGGAGTTAAATAAATGAACCCCCTGGGTGAAGAGTCTCTTATGGGTTGCATTGATTAAAAACTACAATGGAGAAAAAGAGTGAAAGCTTAGAGATTAGAAACCGGGCAGGAGGTCTTTTAGCTAGCTATAATGTGGAAAAATGTAGGAAAGAAGCGTGTACAGTATTTGTCTGTGTTCCTCAAAATATGTACAAAGGATTAAATTTGACTTTTAAGCAAAAAACAAACAAACAAAAAAAACAACAAAAAACAAAACCTTGGTGAAGAGAACTAGTGTTAATAGAACCATTCAATGATAACAAATCCCAGGATCTGAATCCCTGCTTTGTGTCTTACTATTATATGAAAAATGCTCAAGAAGCCAACATGATAAATATGGACAAGAACAGTTACTTAAAATCCCCAATTATGCTTATTTATTCTATTTATGAGTGTCATTTTATATGTGAGGATTTGTATTTGGTGATTTTTTTTTTTTTTGACAGCTAGAGTTAGACAGTGAGAGAGAGAGAGAGAGAGAGAAAGGTCTTCCTTCCATTGGTTTACTCTCCAAATGGCCGCTACGGCCGGGGCTACCCCAATCCAAAGCCAGGAGCCAGGTGCTTCTTCCTGGTCTCTGACATGGGTACAGGTGCCCAAGCACCTGGCATCCTCCACTGCCTTCCTGGGCCACAGCAGAGAGCTGGACTGGAAGAGGAGCAGCTGGGACTAGAACCCGGTGCCCATATGGGATGCTGGTGCCACAGGCGGAGGATTAATCAAGTGAGCCATGGCGCTGGCTCGGTGATTCATATTTACATATCCTGTTCCTAATACTTACAAGGACCCTTTAAATTGGAAATTATTCTTCCCATTACTGGAAAATAGTGTTTCAACCTAAAGGAACTGAAGTTCAGAAAGGTGAAGTGATTTTCCCTAAGCCACACAGTGAAAAGACATCAGGTCCGGCACCACGGCTCAATAGGCTAATCCTCCGCCTGCGGCACCGGCACCCCGGGTTCTAGTCCCGGTCGGGGCACCGGATTCTGTCCCTGTTGCCCTTCTTCCAGGCCAGCTCTCTGCTGTGGCCTGGGGAGTGCAGTGGAGGATGGCCCAAGTGCTTGGGCCCTGCACCCATATGGGAAACCAGTGAGAGGCGCCTGGCTCCTGGCTTCAGATCGGTGCAGCGCGCTGGCCGTAGCAGCCATCTGGAGGGTGAACCAACGGAAAAAGGAAGACCTTTCTGTCTGTCTCTGTCTCACTGGCTAACTCTGCCTGTCAAAAAAAAAAAAAAAAAAAAAAAAAAGAAAGAAAAATTTGATGTTTTGCACTTTATTAAGAATAGAAAAATATCTAAATGCTAATAGTCCCATTTGATCATCTTTAACTGAGCCAAGTTTTGCTGATGCAAATACATTTATATAAACTTTCATCTTGCATCTGTGCAATATGGGTTAGAGTATGGTTTAATAGACCACTAGGGGCCGGCGCCGCAGCTCACAAGGCTAATCCTCCGGCACACTGGGTTCTAGTCCCGCTCGGGGTGCCGGATTCTGTCCCGGTTACCCCTCTTCCAGGCCAGCTCTCTGCTGTGGCCCGGGAGTGCAGTGGAGGATGGCCCAGGTGCTTGGGGGGCCTGCACCCCATGGGAGACCAGGAGAAGCACCTGGCTCCTGCCTTCGGATCAGCGCGGTGCGCCGGCCGCAGCGCACCAGCCTCAGCGGCCATTGGAGGGTGAACCAACGGCAATGGAAGACCTTTCTCTCTCTTTCTCTCTCACTGTCTGCTCTGCCTGTCAAAAAAAAAAAAAAAAAAAAAAAAAAAATAGACCACTAGGTGTTCCAGCTCCACTGGAAGTAACTACAGGAATTTATCCTGTTCAAGTAATTGAACTTTTCTGTGTCACTTTGTCAACTAAAATACAACCAGAAAGAGATTTTCCTGAGAATTGTGATACTTATTTGGGAATAGAAGAGCATTGCAATAGCAATACTCATGCCATAGTAAACTATGGTCTGATTGAAGGGGTTGAGTTAAGGAGAGGTTTTTCAAAGGCAAAAGGGAGAAACTGAGGTAGTTACTTTGATTCAAATTTCACTGGTGTTGAAGACCCAAGCTGGGAGTTGATGTCAGCTCACTGGTGGAGGCACCCCTGCTGGCACCCTGTTCTGTGGAGGCATCCTGTCTGAATTGTTGCAATCTTAAAGAATGTTAAAGAGAAACCTTGTTAGAGAACTCTGCATATGTGCAAAACATGCAGGGTATGGGATATGCTTAAAATGAGAAGGAATATCTTGTGTGGCTCTTTAACAAGTCCTTGAGAGAATCCTTATCTCAGATAGGCAGGCAGGAACCCTGTCTTACGCCTGGGTCTAACAAGAATGAGTTCATTTTGATATCAAAAACTTTCACACCTTTGTCCATGAAATGGGAAGAAACACCCCCTTACCTGTTTAAGGTTGCAAAAACGATGCAGTGATATATTCTATGTAAAAGAACAGTTAAAAATAGAAAATAATATGTAAATTTCAATTACTTTTTGACCATTTTTTTCAGCATGCCTGATATATGATAGATATTCAACCCGAGTTTCTTGAATAAATGTTCAATTTTGTTTCAACATTGAATCACTGTGGGAAACAGGATGAAAAATGGATCTACGTTTCTGTCAGCTTCTGGCATATCTTTATTTGAATAATTCTTTTGGAAAGTGAAAGGATCTGTGCTGGAGGAAGTCATGTCTGAGGAAGTGAAAGTAATGAGCCCTGCCTGTCTCATTCTGGCTAAGGAGGTGGAATATCAACACCTCTTTGGTCTGACATGAAGTGTCCACCACATGTTTGCTTTTTATCATGCAAATATTCAAAGCCTGAGACAGCAACCTTCAACTCATCTTATGGTGAAAAGATGTTTCACTGTAACTGAATTTTGTTTTTACAGTGAATAACTAGAAGAAAAATTAACTGAGTCATATGTATCTCTCATTTTCCATGCCAATATTTTCTGTGCTTAATAATGAGCAGTGTAGTTCTACAAAACATGGCTTAGATGAAGTCTTTGAAAAAAAGAACCAAGATAATCCACAAGCTAGATAACATCCCCTTGAGGAACTGGGTGACATTTTTTTTCTTGGAACCTTTGTGCACCAGGTCCTGGATTATATGAGGGGTAGACAAACTAGGGTCTAAGGGACAAATCCAGTCTTCTGTTAGTTTTGGATATTTTCTCAGATCAATTGAATTTTTAAAAAGTTTTTCCATACGGGGGGAACAAACAGAAATTTGAGACCAACTGGCATTTTAGGCTGTGGTAGCTTCTGAATTAGTTTGAATATTGAAATTCATAGTTTTTCTCATTTGCAAAAATCAGAATGTCAATATGATTTTTTGTAGGTTGGCATGAGGAGAAGTGACAAGAAATGTGAAATGAATAACACATTCCTGGCACTTGCTAGCTACAATTATATGCTGTCAGTATTAAATAGATTGTGATCTACTGGACTGAGAAATTTAAAGCACCATCTACATTCTTGGTTTCTGAAGTACAAATATAAGCAATAATGTTAAATAGGTAATTGTTTGCCAATCAAAAGAAATAGTTATTCTGCTTGCCTTTCCCCAAATGAGAATTTAATTAACTATTACCAATATCTCAACATGTTTCTTGATATTGACTTGAGTATGAAAGGATCTTGAGATGTCAGTCAACTACGATACCCCTGAAAAGTTCACAGATCTGATTAAAGTTTGAATTTTCTTCCAGATGTAGAGCAACAAATGCACTATGGAATCCTGGGTGGGTTTGTTCAGTGGCGCTGACACTGGCTGAGAGTGTTTGCAGATTAATCAAGGGCCTGTTCATTTGCAAGGAAAGATCTCACAGTATAAGATAGCTCCTCTTTAAAAATAAAACGCAGTGCTCCTTATAATACTGCAATGTTCTGCTCCATGACTGTTTCAGTGCTTTATGACTGACAAAGAGAGTCATTAGAAGTCTGTTTGATGGACATAACTAAGTGAATTGGAAAAAATAAAAAAGCCTTTCCAGCTCATTCAGAAATAATTGATGTGACTGAGACAGCTGTATGTAAGTTCCAGATAAGAAGACGATTTATGAAGAAACTACTGAAGCTAAAAAAGAAGGTGCAGATTTAAAGTTCTCAATAAAGTTGTCTGTAAGACACAGAGCGGTGTTCAATAAGGAAAGAGATTTAACCTGAGGTTCCTTTCAATAGATGGCATCCTTAGGGTCCTATCCTCTTGCAAATAAAATCCCCATAAAAGTAGAGTCACCAGGCTATAAAAAATGAACTCCAAGAGAAAAGTATCTGTACTCTCAGAACTTTGGTGTATTTTGTCTTTTACTGTAAGTGACATACGTGATGTGACATTCCTAAAGCTTAGGTCTTCCCTTTTCCCGTTTCTAAAAATGACCACTGCCCTGTCAAGGAAAACAATCCCTTCTTATTCTTCTAATTATAACTTAGATTTTTAAGTGTTTGTGATTATGGTACATGATCATTTTATCATGTGATGAATACTTTTTAATAAATATGACAGTTAAAATGAATAAAAAGGATTTATTATTCGTATATTTGTGAATATTCATCTGATCTCTGCTGCAGTTTTTGGAAATCATACATGAACTTTCTAATGAAGACTTTTAAAATAAGTAACACCTGGAACTGTTAGACATATTTAGCAGTGATTTTATTCTGCAAACAGCAACAATTACATAATAATGTTAATATTAATGTTAAATTCAAGATTAACTTACCCAGATATACAGATTATAAAGAGCCCATGTTATTGAGAAAGGAAGAGTATTTACCTGCTTCTCCAAACTTAAAAAGAAAAGTAATGAATCTGCAAGGTAAAATAAAAATGAGGCAGCTATTCTTGTAGTATAATTTGATTTGAGCCTTCTAGATATTTAAAAGAATAAACTTTTTAGACAATTATTTCAGTACCGTAGTGAATTTGAAATGTGTGAATTTAACTTCCCTTGAGCCCTTAGGGACATTGCCCAGATCTTGGTTTAAGTACTTTACGGTATCAATTTTGGAGATGCAATTTTGCAAAACGGTGTAATGAATCAAATGTTAAACTAATTTCCCCTTGCAGTAATGCTATAGAACACAAGCCTTCTTTCTGTAACCTACATGCAGTCCAACTGCTCTCCTCTTTCTCTCCATTCTGAGGTCAGCAGTATTCTGGCTTTGGCATCTGTTCACAGTTTCCTGAAACAAAACTATCAAATGCAAATAGATTTACTAAATCAATTACATTGTACATGCCACAGCACTCAACTTAATATATCTTATTTCTGTGTTTGTACTTTTAAGTCTCTGAGATTAATTTTATATGTAAGTGATCATTGCAGTCATACACCCCTCTCCTTTAGATCAACATTTCCAGGGAAGCTGGAGGAGAAGGAAGAGGCTGCCATCCCAAGGTCCCCCAATAGCAGAAGATCAGACATGGCAGGGAGAGGATCTCTCCCTAAACGTGGTTGCTCATCTCCATGTGGCCTATAGATTTCCAGGAAATAACATGAATAAGATTATAATCATTAAGAATGGAAAATGCTAGTTCCAAATCTATCAAGTTTGAAGCAGTGTCAGCACTAATGAATTTCCATCATCGGGGAATGGAATAGAGGACGAAGGTACATTCAGTGCTCCAGAGATCACATAATATCTGGAGTTGATCTTTGACTAGGTTTGTAACAACCTCAAGAATATCTGAATAGTCTATATTAGCATCAATCTTCAGATAAAAATCTCTGGTGTGTCCTAATGGAAACCAAAAGGAGGTTGATAAGTTCCATTCTAAAATAATTGAATATAGGAATATTCCTGTCCAGTGGATCATTAGACTCAAATAATTTTAGAAAGACTTGAGTGTTACTGTATGTATATATTTGCCCATATGGAATGCCGGCACTGCAGGTGGTGGCTTTACCTGCAGTGCCACAGCGCCGGCCCCACGGCTCGTTTTATACACTGTCTCATTAATTCTCAGAGAATTTGTTAGTAATTAACAAATATTATTATCTCCATTTTAAAGACCCTAAGCCTAAAGCACAAGAACCTAAAATCAGCTAACTTGTCTGGGGTCACATAGAAAGTCTATAGGATTTCTTGGGTCAAAATCCTATTTTTTATATTGTTTTTTCACTTTAAATATACACATGAATAACACACACACACACACATGAAATAATTCTTTAACCTATTTTAATATTTAATTTGTTTTTGTGATGATTTTTTTCACCCTGAATTTCATTTCTCTCTTAATTCAAGCTAGTTTACCCATATTCTTTGATTTCTGTCATTCCCCTCTCACCCTCTATTGTTGTACACCCCTTTTTCACAAATATCTTCAGATACTCATCTTAAAGCAAACCTACTTCAGTGCCACTAATAGAAAACAAAAGATAGCAACAATTAAATAAAACCCTTCACACAAATCTTTTCCTTTTAGCTACTACCCTAGTTCTCTTTTCCATTATATTTTGGACATTACTTTTATTCCCCATTTTTTTCTATTTTTCTACATACTTACAAATCTGTCTTTGTGTCTTATAGTTCAGGGATTTTGTGGTGATGTCTCTCTCAGGGATGAGTGGAGGCACACCTGGTAGCCAGCATTCTTCTGGATGTTTTGGATTTCTTCGATTCTATAGCAGTTGTCATTCTTTTTTGAAATGGACTGCTTTCTTGGTTTCTGAGTTCAATGGTGATCTAATTTTTCCATCCACCCAATTTTTTTATCATTTGCTGTTTGCCACAAATATGAGATCTGTCATGGGCTCCTAAATCCATATTATCTATCAAAATTCTTTTAGACACCTCAGCCCACAGCCTTCATTGCAATGCCAGACTTGCTACATTCCTAATTAGGTTTCACAGCATTTTTCGTATCTCCATTTTTGGGAAATCTGCTCACATGTTATTTTGTCTTTTTATATTCCTATAAGGCTTTCTATTTGTGTAAAAATCATTTTTGGAACATTCTTGAAATCCAGGAACATAAAGGATACAAAATAAATGCAGGTGTAGTGAATTGATGAGTGAGTCCCATCAGCCACACAGGCTTGCTTCATAATGGGCTTGCTGTTCATTCTCACTGTCGCTACCTCCTCTTAGCCTTATCTCTGCTAGGTAAGCGTGTCTGTATAGCTCACCCTTCCTAGCATAATCATCCAGCTTCCTTCAGCATGTCTTCTTCCTCCTCCTTTGTAAGGAATTATAACACCTTGTCCCTTTAATTAGGTCATTCACTCATCTAAATAAATAATTTCTTTCCACTCCCTCTTGTTTATAATGCTCACTCATATCCCACCCACAATACTTATATTAATTTTTTAATGCCTCCTTCTTGCACTACTTTTTCAAGTCTCTAGTATTCATGTCTTCATAGTTTGAAAGACCTGGAAGACTGTCACTCTACCTTAAACTCTTTTGTATTTTCATTCTTGGAAATTTGTTTTTTAAGACAAAAGAAAATCATTTATTGTACCTGTACATAAAAATATAAACTTCAGACACTTCAATTCATAGAATATCTTTATGACCTTTCCTTACCTTTGAGGCTCACAATGGAGTCATGAGTGTATGGATTCTGTCTGCAGACTGTGACTGTTCTACTTCCTGGAGCAGTTTGCTTTATTTGATGCCTTCACATATGTTCTTCCTGACTGTGAGGTTTTTCATTCCTTTCATGCCTTCTTCATTACCTGGGATGTTTTTAAGAAATTACTGATAACTGAGTCCCACCATGAAAGCCGATTCATTGAGTTTAAGTTGGGGCCAGGTATTGCCATTTCATTTTTTGCCAAGTTCTCTGTGATTTTTAAGAGACATTTAAGTTTAAGAACCATCAGTTACACTACTCTACTTCAAAGTATTAGTAATTAGTAAAGCAAAAGTCACATATGTAATACAATGTATTCCATGCCATACAGCTTTATATTTCTGCTTTAGTTGAACATTGTGGAATGTATAAATAAATTCTGTGTCAGTAGATCTAATGTGATATTGAAGGATGGTGGGTAATATTTGTCCTCTATCTCTCCCTCTCCAGTAACTCTCTCTCTCTCTCTCTCTCTCTCTGTGTGTATATATATATATATACATACACACACATAACATATTCATCCATGAATTATCTGTCAGAATAGGGTGCCCTACTAATTTGGCTCATGTTGCCAATGTAAACATTTTGTCAAAAGAATTGTGTTATTCAAAATGAGCAAATAGAATTTAAAAGATAATGTCATAATGCTGATGCTGTACTGTAGAGTTCTAATGGAAAATTTAAGATATGGCTAGGGCTGGTGATCGGCCTAGTGATTAAGATGGCAGTGGAATGATAGTGTACCAGTGTGTGCAAGTTCAAATTATGGCTTAGTGCAATTCCAGCAGCCTGCTAACATGCAACCTAGGAGGCAGAGGTATTGGTTCTATTAATTGAGTACCTACCTAGTATGACATGGGAGACCTGAGTTGAGTTACTGGCTATAGGACTCTGCAGATATTTGGAGAATGAATCAACAGATAGGAGTTTTCTTTCTCTCTCTCTGGCTTCTGCCAACCCCCATCTTAAAAAAATATTGTTTTAAATGTGGACAAAAGTGATGGTGATACTAGTATATGTTAAGTGATAGTTTTCATTTTGGATTATTGTTGTGAATTATGTTTTCATTCCTTCAGATACTATTTCAAATGAAAACTTTTTATTCAAAAAAAGCATTAATGAATCTATCTTCAATATGTAAAAAGATCTTAATGTGTAACTAGATCTTAATATTTCTAAATTCTAATATTCTTTTTCTTTAAAGTAGCCACAGTTGGGGTGGATATTTAACCCAGTAGGTAAGCCGCTGCTTGGGATGCCTGCATCCCATGTAGGAGTGCCTGAATTCAAGTCCTGGTTCCAGTTTTCCTTCCAGTTTCCTGCTAATAACCACATTTGGAAGCAAAAAGGTGATGGCTTCAGCATTTGAGTCATTGCCATCCATGTGAAAGAATCAGAGTCAGTTCCAGGCTACTGATGTCAGCCTGGTTCTGCCCCTGCTGTTGTGGTCATTTGAGGAATAAAAGAATAACTGGGGGATCTCTTCTCTTCTCTTCTCTTCTCTTCTCTTCTCTTCTCTTCTCTTCTCTTTTCTTCTCTTTCGCTACCTTTCACATAAATAGAATTTTTTTTTTTTAAAAAAAGCACAGCTGAATCAAGTAGAAAAGCTAGAAATGCATAGATTCTTATCAGTATATATTATAGAATAATAATTTTGACATTTTACCTTATAAATGTAACCTATCTCCTGTCTTCTGCTATTTCATCATTCTTTAGGTGAATCAAACATTTAAGCACAGACTCTAACCTTTACCCAATTTTTTTTTTTTAATTTGATAGATCGACAAACAGAGAACAAGCTTACGTTCACCAGTATATACCCCAAATGCCTGCAACAGCAAGGGCTGTGCTAAGGCCAGAGCCAAGAACTAGGAAAACAATCCAGGTCTCATCCCATATGAGTGACGGGAACCCAATTGCTTGATCTGTCAATAGAGTCTCTCAGGGTTTGCATTGGCAGGAAGCTGCAGTTAGGAGCCAAAGTTGGGAATCAAACCCAGGCACTCTTACATGAGACATGAGCATATTAACTACTAGGGTAAATTCCATTTCTGTTTTATACTTTTCCCCAAAAATGAAGCAACATTTCTCAGAATTTCTTACTTTTCTTTTCTCAAGTTATTAATAATAAATTGTAGAGTTTTGTATTCACCTGGAGCTTTCTTCTTAGGTTGATTCTAAATTATTTGAAAGTCATTAACAAGAGATCTTCTTTTATGTGTATATACTATATATATATATACACACACACACACACACACATATATATTTAACCCATTGCTAGGTCTTGAAGTAATAGTATGTCTGTATGACTTTAGGAGTTCCACATTTTGCTATTATAATTTTATTCGTTACTAGTCTTTGCTGAGTGCCTTCTGTATGCAGAAAAATGTAGTCTTGTTTCTGAGGTGAGGTCAATGACATCAATCATAGCAGTTAGTTGGGAGTAATAAATGGGGAACATATTAAAAGACAATATGAACACACAAGGTAAAGCATGGTATAAAAGGTGATTTCTATATCAACTTACAAATAAGGTGTAATATCACAATAATATTACCACAGAGAAATAAGAGAATAATCAATGAAATAAGGATAATGATTCTAGTAACTTTATTGCCAGTAAGTTGTGACTTACGACCTGTCTGCTACTTATATTAGTAGCACCTCATAATTGCTTTTGAATATTACAGTCTGGATTCAGTGAAATATTACAAAAAAGATAATGTGACTTAAGTGTTTCTCCATTTACATTTAGAGTCAGCCTTTCTAAGAGTTTCATTTTGAATTAGAATGAAAAAGATGTAAAGATTGTAGGTACACTCCAATAAGTGCATGAATGATGGGTTCTGTCTTTCATAACAATATAAAGGGATGATCTGTAGGAGAATGTGTTTGTCTTTACAAAAGTCAATGAGTAAATTAGGGAGAAATGCCACATTCTTCTTAGGTTTCTTATTAATAACTTACCATATTTCCTAGTCCCAGTTGTGATTAGACATTTGTACCATAAACATTCTGGTTGTAAATTTGAAAAAAGAAAAGCTTCTTTACCTTCCCACTTTTATTCAACATTATTTTATGGTTTGTAGTAGAAAAAAAGTGTGAGTTATAAATTTTAAAAAATACATACTTATGCCACTTTCACATTCATTTATGAGCTGAATATATGTGATTATTGCCAAGAATAGTCTCACACAGACAAGACAGACCATTTTTATGTTGTTTTTCCAAATCATTATTTTTATGTAGCCCTGTCAATACATAGCATTAGCTCATTTCATTTAGTGGTTGAGATAATATGCAGACTCTAGACATAGTAAATCATCAGTCCATGTGTTGTCAGTAGCATAGCCAATAGTGAGCTCCCACCGGGAACTTTTGCCTTATTTTGTATTCAAATTAAAGACAGTTTGTGATTTCACTTTTTGAACCAATTACAGATATAGTAAACACATAAAATTAAACTTTTTAGTTTATTTTGCATTCACCACTTAAGAAAAATTTTGTCTGTTATTTCAACATGACCCTTAAATTTCAAAGTCAGTAGGTAATATTTTCTGTAGGAATAAAGAAATACATTGCAATTTCCTAGCATGGCATCAAAATTCTTATTTGTCAGGTGTACTTATAACTGTTTGTCAAATGCCAGCACACTAGATTTTAGGGGTTTGCAAGATATGAACAAAGTATTTAAAAATGGTGTTTTCTTACAATGGATTAGTTAAATATCTATTGCATTCCCAAATCACTGGTGCTTGTTTTATGGAGTCTACGTATGCAAAACCTATTTGAAGACTACAGAACAGAAAATGTTTTATTATGCGGAACTAACGTCAGATTTATATGTGTGTTTTAGTGAAATTGCTATTTTCTTATCTGTGTTTCGGAAAAGGACTTTTTGGTTTTCCTTTAATATAATTGACTCTCTAGGCATTGTCTCAGATAATACCTAGGTAATTAACCAAATAGATTTCAACACCTGTAGCCATGTTGTATTGAATAGTTGTCCATAGACCTTAATGTATGTAATGTATGTATTTTTTGAAATGAGATCGTTGCCAATCTTGTATCTTAGTGACATTCAGAATCTTTTCTTTTGCAGCCATTTCGTAGAGTGACGTTTTCTGTTGTGAGTCAGCCTCAGGACCCACATCAGGGGTCACTGCAGAGTTGCTATGACAGCGGGCTGGAGGAGTCAGAAACACCAAGCAGTAAGAGTTCATCAGGGCCAAGACTGGGTGCCCTTCCACTCCCAGAGGACAACTATGAAAGGACCACGCCGGATGGCAGTGTTGGTGAGGCAGAGCATATGGAAAATGGTAGGGGCAAACACAACATCCACACACATCATCACGCTAGTGAGCCGTAATCAATAAACTCGTGAAGGTCAGTCTAAAACCAAAATAAAATAGCGGACACCAAAACTATTTTATTTTAAATAATAGAGATGTGCTAAAATTCAGAAATGCTAAATAAAGGAACATAACTGTATAGATAAATGTCATCAAAACTGCACCATCATTTTAAAATGCCTGTCATAAATAAATGGATATAGAAATACATCAGAGTAGTGCCTGCTATGAAAAACTCTAAATTAGTACACAATTCCTCAACCAAAGCCAACGAGAAAGGTCGGGTCTAATGGTTTACTTCTGTTCATTTTTGTCATGCAACTATTTCTTCAACTAGAACTCTCCAGTTTAAGTGAAAGGAAGTGGCAAGAAACACACCTTGCTTCATGTTTTATTTTCCCAGATATTTGGAAAGGCATTTTTCAAGCCTCTCTTTCCAAGGGAGAACGGAAATGGAGTCAAAGCAGAACAGTTTTATCTTGTTCTCCCTAGTATAAAGTACATGCTATTTATCAGAAGTCCCTTCTCACTTAAGTATAAAGTTTTCTCATTTTTGTTCAAGAGAGAGGAAGGAAAACATATCATAATATTCCATATTCTATCCCATTGTGAGAGGATTCTCTAATACCACAATTGCATTTATATACATTTTCCTTTCAGTTGTAAAGTTAGATTGAAAATTATGCTGTAAACATCTTCACATATTCCCAAAGATGATTGGTGATTTACTTTCTGGATTTCAAGTCATAATTATATGCCTGAGGAGTAGATTTGTGTCAAATAATGGAATGATAAAGTTCTACCTAACTTCATTATTATTTCAAATATTAAAAGAATATTTACATAGGGAAAGAAGGAAGAATCACACACATACATTTTATCTCTAATGAAAACTCGAAATGGATTTGTGTCTTTCACCCAAGTGAAATAAGACATTTTAACTTTTTGTTATATGCCAATTTCTTTATTAATGACATGCATATAGAGCACATTAATGCAGAGAAATACTGAATTTTTTTCTGGAAATTTGCCTATGAATATTGAAATCCAATATTAGAGAGCCATGTGTCATAAATGACCCAAGTGAAAGCATTGCTAAATTAAATCATGCTAAATATTTATCTGCATTGTTATTAAGTGAGAGGATGTGACATCAAAGTCTGATGACTGATGTCTCTCCTGACTAGCAGAGTGCAAATGACATTTTGTCTTATGGCTATAAAGGCATGCTTATCTGTGTGTATGGTAGTTTGTGCTTATGGGGATGGGAGTTTGATGTGGCTTTAAGGATTTAACGATCTGAGTAACTTTCTAAAATGAGTATAAAGTTTTGGTGTGGATTGCAATGCTGATGATAATATATGTAAGGCAAGTATGTTTAAACTACTTAACAAAAAATAAAATTTAGTTTAAAAGTACTGTAACTACATATATATGTATATATTTCAAATGCTAGTAAGACTCAGGATTTAATTAAGAGATATTACTATATCTTTTGATGATAACATATCATTTTACTTTGTTTTAAAACGTGCTTGTTTTTATTATAAACAACAGTATGCACAATTAAGTATTTTTTGGATGTCACATATATAAGTAGAAAGGACTTTGTCCCACTGGCATAATAATTGCATTTTAATGTTATTTTCTATTTTGTGAATTTATGGGGATTCAGTAACTTTAAAATATGAAAGGAATGCTAAATCATCAAATCATAAACATATTTGACAAACATAGGAAACATACAGGTTATGAAAACTTAATAGGTGAGCTTAGCGAGATAACAGAGTTTTCACTGAGACACATATCCAAAAGAAGGCTTTTAGTTTTTTCTTTTTTTTAATAACCATGTTTTAAGTCCTCTCAACGCAAGCATCATTATAATATAGCTGATTTTCCCTGGTTTTATACATGACTGACACTTGAAATTTAGTTTCTGTAATCATTTGTCATAAGGCTGTGATTCATGTTAGACCTGATCTATAGGTGGTGACAGAAAGCAAATGTGAAACACTTTGGGTAATCCAAATGCAGAAGTTGACACTGGAGTAAAGTTTTGCTGGGTTCAAGTGTTCAGATTACTCATCTAATTGCAATGTATGGTTGTATTGCCTGAATTTTGCTCATTTCATTTTCAGGATTAATGGGTCATTCTGACATAAATAGAATTGAAGTTGAAACATGTCAAGTATTCATTTTTCACATTTAATTTGCATCTTGGTAATCTGCAGTGTTTTGCTTGGTTAGGTTATAATCAGGATTTATACTGGATTTTCATTTGGTCTTCCTATGAAAGTACCATTTTGGATATTCTTCTAGTTCCTATTAATATAACCCCCAACATTTTCCTTCAATTTAGCCTATGTGATACAATGCAGTTAAAAAGAACTGTTTGGCATTAACTTTTGTTGAAAAGGTTAGAAGATAGTTTCCAGTGTGATAGCATATAACATTCCAACATCATGATACAAACTAGGGATTAATCAAGATAGCTAATGATAGAAATAAGCTGTCAGAGATGCTGTGGCAATGAAGTAACTGAAACAAAATAATTAAATAAGTAGTGAAATTTATTTACCTTTTCTGAAGGCTTTTATCTGCCTTTGTAGTTTACCATAAAACAAAGTTTCATTAAGACAGCCTAAAGGCACAATTCTCTTTTCTACTAGCTTTACCCTATATTTTGATCCACATTACTCCCAAATAAAGAATGAGGTTTTATTTTCTTATTAGCTGAGAAAAAGAATCTACCATAAGAATAAATATAATGTAGAATGAAATCCACCAATTTGAACTTCTAAATTTGTGATAATTATATCCTTTAGGTCTCTACAAAGTAATAATTGAAATTATATCATTTAGAAAATATTTTAAGAAAACTGTATGAATTATGCATATACTCATGACAAAGACCACTAAGGTAGTTTTTTGCCTTTAATTATCAGCATGATTATTACATACTAATCTGTTGAGGGCTATCATTGAGTGATTTGTTATTCATTAGTGGAATAGCAATATTTTAAAGTATGGAGTCCATGGTTGTAAGTTGATAATATTAAAATATTTGATAACAAAAATACTAAAATTGAAATATATTGCAATGAATTTATGATTCAAGTGAAAGCCAAACATCACGCTTTAAAACACCATCATGCTAACGGCAAATATTGACTACATGAATGCATTCCCTTGTCTTGATTATACAGTAGGCTTCAGTCTTTCTCCTGAAGTGGTGTTTAACACCTTCTTTAGAACTGAGCTAAATATTTATCTTGGTCCCTGCTTTCATGCCATGATCTACTTATGCTTTCCAAAGCCCCTTCTGAATTATCTTTGCAAAGGTGGCTTGTCTTTGCTATATATGGCTTGATCATATCCTAGTGTTTAATAAGCTAAGCTACAGAAAACACTCAACTTGGCATCTGTCCGAACTTTGCCATCAGCATTGGGTAGGTCAAACATTTTTTTCTCTTTCTGCTTCTGATTCTCTGTAAAGCAAATGAATAAATTAACTCTGATATCTTACCCAGCAATCTGATTTTCCCTTTGCATTCAATTTTCCTTGTATCTTTTACTCTACAAAATAGAAAGACCATTGTGTCTCTTAGTGAGATGGTGATTAAATTTGATGATGTGTGTTAACGTGGGCAGGACAGAAGTAATTCTAGGGCCTTATCTCAAATCACATAACATTTGTGCATTCCAATAGTAGGGCATGCATTTACTACATAAATCAAGGCAGTGGACCAAGTCAAGTGGTGTGAATGTTGGTTAGGTGTATAAAAATGTTTGCACCACAGCAGATTAGTGTAAGACAGTGCAGGAGCCTCCCATAATTCCCAGTACACAAGAGCCATTTGTAGATCTGATCTAAGCCCCTGCTCCAATGTCCTGCTCACAGTAGAATAAACACATTTACTCTCTTTGCATGCTAATGTAAACTGTGATCAGATTAAGAATGAAAAAACAGGAAACAGCAATATGTACATTTTGGGAGGCAAACTTAATGAGAACATGCCATAATAAGAATATAAAATGGAAAAACAACAGATAATACATGCCAGGTTTTAAACAGTTAAATGAGTTTAGAAATTTGGCCACTCTAAATTCCAGATTAATTTTATGTCTTTTGATTTTCTCAAATCTTTAAAAATTACTATTGGCTTTTATATACTAGTACTTTTAAATTTGACACTCCCAAATTTCTTTTTTCATACTTTTAAGGTAGGCCCTTAAAAGTCTTTTGTTTATTGTCTCTACCTCATCTTGCCACTCTACATATTTTAAATAGTTTTAGAGTGCCTGTCCTTGATAATTAAAAAACATGGTGCTGTACATTATGAGATCATTTTGTGTCTACCATGAATTTTTTATATTGCCTTTTAAATACAAATGACAATATATTTAAAATATAACTGGGGAAGCTGGCATTGTGTGGCAGTGAGTTAAGCTGTGTCTTATGATGACTGCATTCTATATATCTTATATCGGAACGCCAGTTCGAGTTCCTGTTAGTCTGCTTGCAATCCAGCTTCCTGCTAATGTGTTTGGAAGGCAACAGATGATGGCCCAAGTACTTGGGACGCAGCCACCCATGTGGGAGAGCTGAATGGAGCTCCTGGTTCTGGGCTTCAGCTTAGCTCATTCCTGGCTGTCGCAGCCATTTGGGGAATGAAGCAGTAGATGAAAGATCTTTCTCTCTCTTCATCTCTCCCCCTCTGACATGCTAACTTTTGAATAAATAGATAAATAAATAAATAAATCTTTAAAGAAGTATGTACACACACACACACACATATATATATACACACATATATATATATATATCATTGAGAATGAAACAGCACTTTATGTGACCAAAGATTATGAGAATAAAGATTAAACTCTGCATAGATTAAAAGACTCTTTCTCTCTCTCTCTTTTTCTCCTGTCTACACAATTCCTAAGCAGGCATTTGTAAGGTACTGTCATCTACCTCATAATGGCTTGTGCTATTTTCATTTAGACTGGCTTATGTGGTAAGGCTGCCTTTTCCATTTTTCCCTAAGATTCCCATATACTTGCCGAATGGCATGAGCATAGCAAACGTTGTACATATGTTTTCTGTAGGAAGAGACTAACATACTTTGCTAAGAATTCATTTTCATAAAGAAATGGAAAGGCTACTTACCTGGTTTGATTGGTTTATGCTCAGTGCATATGTACATTGCACTTTATCCCATAGAAATGTCCATGTGTTGTATGTTAACCAAAAATGTAAAAAGTAAAATAATTTAAGAAAACACAAGTTCATAGAAAATGCATATAGGAAAAAGCAATGCATGGATTTCAAAATGCTTTGTTCCAACATAAACTTCTCTTCTAATTCCATTTTTCAAGAAAAGAGAGAGAGAGAAAAGAATTCACTTTCAAGGTTCTACATCTCTCCCTGTCACTCTAGCTGCTATTGTCTGATTGAAGCTGTTTTTTTCAAATTTTCCAGCCATCTGTGACACAGCTGTGAACCTTCCCCACAACCTAAGAAATTTGTAGGCCACCATTTTGCTAGGACCCCATTCACTCCTATTGATTTTTAGGGATTAGAAAGCAAAAGTGATTATAGAGGCTGTCTTTAAGCAGATCTCAGCCAGTCAAAACCTATGGTAGAGCTAGTTTCTTGTAAAATGAGCAGTACAATCCCAACAAATCTAATGAAGATGCTATCCCAGAGGAGAACTGGCGGTGTTGTAGTGGAATCTGGTGTGACGGAAGGTGCAAGCTTTGAAATTTAAGGACATCAGTCTGAATCCTGGTTTCTCCTCTTAATAAGAGTGTAATTTTCTTAGCCCCACTTTCTTAAACTACAAATCACAGGGCTGTGGAAGAAACTAAATGACATGATAGTCATAATTTATAAATGAATAATAAGAACTTTACTAATCTCACTATATTGATTGATTAAAATTTTACTGGTATTTTAAAATAATAATAATAAATAACTGAATATTATTACCTTTATGTACCTTTGATATAACACAATGATTTAAATCATGCAGGATTCATAAAATGTTTAGGCTTACCAAGGTAGTATTTTAAAATAACTAGTGAGAATGATATTCTCACCTTGAATAATTCCAGTCAGATTCTCTCGTGGGACTCCAGGGCAGTAATGCTTAGGGACAGCAAGGATATAAAATGAGAGGAAGGATCTAACATGAAGCCAATCCTCTGTACTCTTCATCATCTAAGATTGGGTGGCGACGTTATCATCTTTCTACATTCCCTTTTCTCCTGCTTCAGGATTTTACAATTTATATTAAGTGTTCCAGTTGAATGCATTGCTCTTCAGGTGTCAATTTCCCTTGAAACTGCTGCAAAATATTCATATTGGCAGGGAAAATGAGCTGGAAAAAAGCTCCAATTAGTATGCTTCCCAGACTCTCAGTCCTTGCTTTTCTAATCTTAGTATTAATAATTAATACTGATAAAACATGGGGACATATTACCCTTTTTATTCTAATTTGGTCTGTTAAATCTAGATCACCCTGCTAAACCCTTAGACATTTAAGAAGGGAATGAGCTCTCATCAAATCTCAAAGTGACTTTGGAGGTCAGTTAGTGGGTTTGTTTCCACCAGATTCTCAACGCTTTTGCTTGTGTGAATAATAATGCAGTGGATTGTTTAGCCCCTATTCATTTTCAGTGTTATTCCAATCACTTGGGTATTTTTGTTGCTAATAGAATATGTGTGCTTTTATTATTCCTCTGATTTTCTCCCGAATTTACATCCAAAAAAGTGATGTTACTGAAATACAACAACCTGTTAAACATCTTCTGTGTAGTAAAGAAACTCTGGAACTTAGTGAAAGTGTAGTTAGCACTCTTAACCTCTTCAATTGGCTTATTTGTTGAGAAACTGTTTCATCTCAATATTCCTCTTCTTGGGTAAAGCACTCTCCATTGTTACTTCTATCACAGGTTTCTTTCTTTCTTTTCTTTTCTTTTTTTTTTTTTTTTTTTTTGTAAGTGATGTCTCTTATTTCCTGGGAGAAATTGTATGGTGACAATGCTGTGGTTATTCATTTTGATTCAACAAACATGTATTGAAAATAAAATATTTCCAAGGCTTTCGGGGAAAGTTTAAGTAAGTGAAAAAGAATCTCTGCCTTTAAAATGGAAGTCCTTATGTTGAGGAGATCCAACCTTGAATGCAGTAAATTAGGTATAATGTAAAAAGAAGGAAGCTTGTAAGAGAAGTTCAGAGTGGTATGAAGCACAAAGAAGACAAAAGAAAATTGCACAGATGAAACCACTGTAAATGCATTTATTGAAAGTCTTATATTTTATAAATAAAATCCTAGGCTGAAAGAAGACCTTGAAATGTTACTTGCTTTATATCCACCCATCTTTGACACAGTTAATAATGATTGAAATGCCTGGAAGCTTCATGCTAAACCAAATAAATTCAGATTATTTAAGTTTCACTTTTATCATCATTTTTTTTACTTTTTATGTTTCCTTTTCATTTTATTGGCGGATTATGATGTTAAATGTAATTAGTTTGAAAACTCTGTAACTCAACATTCATGTAACTGGCAGCAGAAGCTATATCCAGATCTAAACTATAAAACAGATTAATTATGTCTCTTTTCTCTCCCTGCTTCTAAACATGGACAATTAAAAAAAAGTGTCCCTTAAATAAGGACTTTATAATTTAATAAGAGCCTATGAATAATTTGAAGTCACTCATTTCTTTTCAGAAGATCATTGTAATTTTCAAATTAAATAAATGATTAAATTACATTAGAGTGGATTAGATTGAATTTACTTTTTGAAAAAACAATCTATTCCTTTTGCAAATTATTTTTGGATTTATTATTTCAAGAGTCAAGTTAGATTTGTGATATTTGTGTTTGTAATATGTTTCTTGTCCATAAGAAATATAGACAATAGATTGCTTTATTTTTAAATCTTGTTTCTGATAACTTTTACTTGATTTGTGCAGGTAGTTTTTTTGGTTTTAACTCTCATTATCTTGTATGTCTTCTCGTTACTATCCAGAAAATATTATTGAAGCTTCATTACAATAATTAGAGAATTCTTGAAACACATACAAATGTAAATGCTTTCTCTCAAACAGACTTTTAACTGCTGACATCGGATAATCTCAAAGGAATCTAATATTTTATACTGTGTGTTTAGATGAAATCTGTGACAATTAATATAAAATGTTTGGGAATAAATAGGTAATGGAATGGCACACAGCTATTTAAAATCTCTCTTAATCATTTCTATTTAAATATATTTTCTATGATTTTTTTATCTTCTGAAATGCTCACCATCTACATCAATGAGGTCATCAGCAGACCCATATATGATCTGAGAGTGGTGTGCTTCTCTGAGGCCACATTCCTCTGAACTATACAGAGCTCTGCGCTAAATTGGGCATTGTTTCTATTACATGTGAGTCCACATTTCACCCATCCAGAACTTGTAGCAAAAGGTCATGGAAACTATAGCTGAAATTCTATAGAATGAACAAGGAATGTGGAGTATTAGGAGACGTCATTGAGTTAAATTGTGAGTATTTAGTGTAGGCAAATATTCACCAAGGATAAAAAGTTGGATGAGATATGCTATTTGTTTTCTAAGCAATCATATATGGTGATGGAGAATATTATGGACACAATGAGATATTTAAAAGTAAAGGTGTAGGGCACACTTTCTGGACAGATTAAGTGCTACAAGAAAGATAGGAGAGTATGATGTGCTGATACTAAAAGTTGTAACCAAGCCCCAAGGAAAACACCCATGAAGATATGGCAATAGTGGCAGTATTTGACAAACTTGGAAAACTAGAAAGAACAGCATATTTCCATGGGAATGATTCTGATTCAGATATTTTGGATTTAAGGTATCATTGAAAAAATTCAGGCAGTATCTAGCAGGCTAGTGGAAAAACAGATCTGAAACTTAAGTGCATAGATAAGTAGAAAAAATTATATCTTTAGGCATCATTAAGAGTCTTTTTTTAACTTTTATTTAATGAATATAAATTTCCAAAGTACAGCTTATGGATTACAATGGCTTCCCCCCACCCCCATAACTTCCCTCCCACCCGCAACCCTCCCCTTTCCCTAGTCTTTTGATAATGAAGTCTTGGGAATAGATAAAAACATCATTATGCATATAACACTAAATAGAAGATGATGCCTAAAACAGAATCTTAAAAGAACTGAAATATAAAAGAATAATGGATACATTTCAATGGAGGTGACTGATAAGGTTACAAAAAACAAACAAAAATGTGGTAGGCAGAAGAGGGAATTTAGAATAGGGAAATAGACACATGAGACCATGCAGACCTGGATCAATGAAGGGAGCTTGGAGAGTCAGTGGGAGGTGCTTGTATCCTGTAGGTTACTTAAAGACAGAACCAGTGCTTTGCTCATCACTGCATGATACATCTGGAATAATCTCTATACACAGATATCCAAAAGAAAAATTGTTGAATTTATTTATATAAGTAAATAGAGGTCCATGTTGCTGACACAGATTCAATAGAAGTAAGACAATTAAGGAAACTGGAGGCCAGGAAATAGCCATAAAAACATACTTGAAAATTGCTTTCTCAGGTCACCAGATCCATTGTGATGTAATTTTCAAAAGCAGGGTTATAGTTTTATACTCTGATATCAATCTTAATGAATTTATAATCATCTTTTATCTCCCACTTTTCAGGATTTTTCTTGAAAAAGTTTGAAGAGTCATAGAGTCTGAAATTTCCCTATAACAGCTTTGCTATTTTTCCTAGAATAATATAATAATTACAAATGGTTTTGCCCTGATAGATGACTTTTATATTTTCCTTTATACTAAGAAATCAGTTGTCTACTTCACTTTCTTAAAATTGAAGGAATATCTGACAAGTTTCATTTATGATCCAATAATTGATAATATTATCCTGGTCATCATCAAAATTTTTACTTTGTGTTCTTGACATTGTTAGTTATATTATATAAATAGATATACTTCAAAACAAAATATAATACAAATGCAATTTTAATGAGAAATAAATTCAAATTGTATACTAGAAATAATGTCTAATTCCAATTTCATTTATATGTGTAAAACATCACAGAAATACAATGTATTGATGTTTACCACAGCTAGCACACTATCCCAGGGCAGAAAGGCCTCCAAACATATTGTGCACAAAGACTTATTAATAATCATTTTCTACAAGGATGTCCCTTTTGATGTTATTTGTACTTAAAGATTTTGTCTTGTAGCCCAGGATCACATAACCAATTATTGCATAATAATTTCTAAGTAAAAAGTAAACCCCCATACAATTACCCATATGATTATTGGCTCAGCAAAAATCTTGAGAAATGTGCATTTCTTGACCTGGAATATCAATCATTATTGTCCTGAAGCACTGAAAAGAGTGGTGGATGGAAATGCATTATGCATCATTATACTACCTGCCTGTTTGGAAAGTGGCCTGTGGGTGGTACTTTGGAATCTTTTTCCAGATCCATTATACATAATTTTATAATGCCCTCGGATTATTCAGAGCCAAGGATGGTGACCAGTTCTCAACACTATTATAAGATTCGAATGTCAAAGTGGGATACTGTTGAATTACATTTAGAGCCAAAGAATATCTCATTCAAGAGAGAAAAAAAAAAATCACTGCCTTATTTCAAAGCAATGCTATTTCTTTAAGGAACTACAAGGAAAATAAGTGTACCTCTTAAACATTTATTTACTTATTTATTTATTTATTTATGTTTATCTACTTGAAAGGCAGAGAGAGCAATACCTTCCATGCAATAGTTCACTCCCCAAATGTCTGCAACAGCCAAGGCTGTGCTAGGCTGAAGCCAGGAGCCTGGAACTCTACAGAACTCCCATGTCCGCGTAGAGGCCCAAGCACTCAACCATCATCTACTGCCTCCACGGGTCATTAATAGGAAGCCGGATTCAACCTGTGAGTTGAATTAGCAATGCCATATGAGATGCAAGTGTCCCAGGCTGTGGCTTAACCAGCTGTCCCACAGCA
Organism: Oryctolagus cuniculus; assembly: GCF_964237555.1. Classification (NCBI taxonomy): domain Eukaryota; kingdom Metazoa; phylum Chordata; class Mammalia; order Lagomorpha; family Leporidae; genus Oryctolagus; species Oryctolagus cuniculus. The sequence continues at coordinate 25,564,642 of NC_091433.1, forward strand.
CAAGTTTCTCAATGTACTTCTCAACATTTTGCAATCAAGATTAAGTAACTCTTTCTTAAAATAAATCATATTTTATTAATCGCCTTCTTAAATAAATCATATTTATTCAGTTTCTTCTAAAAGTAAATCATATTTATTTTCTGATTCCATAGATGGAATCAGAAGGAGAATTATTTTATACAGACTCAACAAGGCCTGATGACATGTGCAGGAAAAAAGAAAAAAATCTGCCCTTGACTGAGATCATCTGAGAGTCCGACAGCTTTCACTCCGTAGAATCCTTGCCTCTTTCAGTACTTGTACTGGCCACAATCTGTGTCTCTAACGTGTTGTTATTGTTATTTGTTCTCTTCTTTGTATGGCCATTTCCTGAGGATTTTGCATATTCTTTCTTAAAATATATAAATGACTTTCTCCATGTTAGCAAGAGATGTGCTTGCATAATCAGACTTCATTTTGGTTCTTGCTTCTAGTCCATTCTGTATGGTGTCTTCGCATTATCTAAACATTCAACAATTATCCATCAATTTTGTTGCTTACTTGGCAGATACTACTGTTACTTCTGTGTGGGTGAAACCTGACACTCAACACTGTGTGAATAAGAAACATGCCCCCAGATTGATGTAAAATTTTGAAAATCGTTATTTCAATAGTTCTAATTCTCATGTGATTCTCACCTAAAACAAGCTCCATCTGCAATTATATGATTAATTGAGGAAATTGAGAGCCCAATCCTTATTCTTTCCTTTCATTTTGGTGGAAGCAGCATTAACTGTACATCGTCACTGAACAGCTGACTGGAAGCAACATGTTCACACAGGACCATATTTTATCAGTTTTTCCCTTTAAGCTCCCTGCCCTTTATTCAGTGTAATCAATTGTATTCAGCCTTCACTACTTCTTTGAGAATGCAATTTTGAGAGGCTCTTCTAGTTTCCTGGACAACATTGGTTCCTCTCTTTCTCTCAGAATAATGAAGATCTAAAATCTAATTCTTGCCTATTTCAGCCCCAGACTGTTTTTATACTCTTTTGTGAAATCAAGCCTACATGCTTTTTTTTTTTGCCGCCCATGTCTGTGTATTATCTGTGTCCCCAAGATCAAGTAGCTATTAAATTAGTTCTATCAATTGTCCATGGATTGAAAGATACCCATGTGTGTTTTTCTTAAGTAAGCACGTTTTATTTCAGAGCACAAAATATAGGACTTCTGACTTGATTATTTAGCTTCTGGGTTTTTTTTTTTTTAAGTTTTTCAAAATAGCAGAGAAAATACATTACTTTTCTTTACCCTAATGAAAAATTCTGAGTTCCTTTGGCAGCAATTTCATTTTTAGAGTAGAATCAGAAGCATATCTCACCAATTGACTCAATGGTTTTTTAGTTTTTTTCTTGATTTTCTCCATTCTAATACCCTTATTCCACTGCTCCTTGCCAACTCACCATCCAATGCACATTTTCTCCCTCATATCTTATCTATGACCTTTTGGGAATTTAATAATTCATCTTCTCTACCAAATGTCATTATATTAAATCATTTCAGATTATCAAGTTTCTCTTTTCCTGCAGAATGCCATCTAGAAGAATATTTTCCATAAATTTTCAGCCTTAAAAAAGTCCTCCTTGGACTGTGTGTTCGGCACAGTGGTTAAGATGCTGCATGGGTCAACTGCATCTTGTATTGAAGTGCAAGGATTCAAGTCCATGCTCCACTCCCAATTCCCTTCCTGATACTGTGCCCCTGTGAAACAGCAGGTGATGGATCAAGCAGTTGGATCCCTGCCACAGACATGGGAAGCCAAGACTGAGTTCCTGGCTTCTTCCTTAGGCTGGTCCAAATATGGATAGTGCCAGCATTTGAGAAGTGAACCAGTTTCTAGATCTCCCTCTATCTCTTTCTCCCTGTCTCTCTGTCATTCAAATAAATAAATAAAAAGTCCTTTTTCAACTCTAACTTAATTCAACTCTGTTCAAATACATATCATGTATGTTGCAAAGAATTAGTCAGAGATATCTTGGGTTCTAGTTCAAACTCTATCCCATTTTCTGGAATATCTCCCTCATATAGATAATAAATTATAATAATTACTGATTTATCTACCTCAAAGTGTTATAGGCAGTTATATATAAGCATATTTTGTGACTTTAGCATTAAAATTGCCTAATTATTGCTTCACTACATTCTGCTATTTATAGATGCAATACTTCCAAATTTTTTGTGATTTTACATTTAACTTGATGTTTTTTTTCCACATGAAATTAGACTTAAAACATTCATAATATTTATTAAATTTGTGATTATTTTCTTACCTGAAGAAATGTTCACTGGCCTCATTTATGTTGAAAAATAAAGATGAACTTTTCTTGGCCCTTTAGAAATCCCCTTTTAATTTCCAATTCTGAAGTACGTGGATCTCTAGCTTCTAAGACCGAGTTCCAATATTTATAACAAATATAATTCTGTGAAAACCATGGAGAAAGAAAATCCATTAATAATGTCACATTCATTTTCTGACAGCTAAATGACTTCAGTCTTTAAGAGGACCGCATATATTTTCCTGGATTTGTTGTTCAGGAATTTGGTAAATAACAGAAACCAGGAACTCACAGAGATGCTCATCAAATAATTATTAAAGATCATTCAGTGCCCAGTTGCAGAGTATTTTCTAAAAGGCTCAGATTACAGACAACTCTCAAATATTCAGAGCAATCAGCAAAGCCTTGTAAAGATTCTCACCAACAACAGTGTGGATAGAATCTACCAATTAAGCACCCATTCATAACACTTATTCATATCTCCAGTTAAACTGTTAATTTAGCCAAATACATTCATAAATGTAGAAATCAACTTTTATGGGGAATTTGAGATAATTTTCAGAGCACAGTGCAAAACACCCAATTACAACACAATTCAAGCAGAAAGGGGCTGACGTGATCTAAAGGGAGTAAATCACCACCAAATGTCTCTCATGTCAGAAGCAAAGGAATTAGAATTGTATTCACTCCTTCTCGTATGTACACACACAGAAAATCACCAGCAAAGAGCAACATAAAATTAATCATCGATCCATCAAATATGTTTACTAGAATGATGAAGCGGTGTCCTTGTTCAACATCTAAAAATGAGATAAGAAGCATACAGAAAATTTAATTAATATTCATTTAATATATAAGTATTTACTTGGATATTCTGCAGAATTCATTTGCTTTATGCAGTTCCTCCAAGAAAGGCAATACTACTTGCATTTTATAGATAATGAAACTGAAAGATATGTAAAATTGTGGATAATGTCTGCAAATGCTAAGTGTTCAACACATGGTAGCTGTTATTATTTGAGTGTTTTGCTGCTGTTAGCTCCACTGGGCTGTATATGTATTCTTGCACTCAAAAATCATGATAACCTATTGAAGCAATTATATTTACTTCTATTTTAAAAACACATTTGAGGGGTAGAGATTTGGTCTGGTAGTAAAGATTCAGGTTTAGATGCCAACATTCCATACCGAAGTGTCTGGGATGGAGTTCTGGCTCTTTACTCCACATCCCAGCTTTCTGCTTTGTGCACCTTGGGAGGCAGTGGTGATGGCTCAGGAAGTTGGGTCCCTGACACTCATAGAGGAGACCTGGACTGAATTCTGTGCTCCTGGCTATCGCCTGAGACAGTCTGAGCCAATGTAGGTATTTGGGAAGTGAACCAGTGGATAGGAGCACTCTCTGTTTCTTCTCCACCACCACTCCCTCTGTGCTTATCAAACAAAGTAAACACATTTGAATAGGAAAAATAGCTTTTATTTTATATTTAATGGAAATCATTAATTTATTATGTATTTTTGAGAAGATCACTTATTTTCTTATTGTTTCATTGTCTAAGGCAAGCAATAATACATGTCCTACCTACTTTTCAGGGAATTCCTCTTCTATATGTGTTTTAACAAACACAACACATTTTTGTTCCTTTGTGTTAAGCCATATTTTGTTTCATGGTCAAGAACTGATCAAAATTGTAATATTGATGTGAATTGTTTTTCTGAAATTATAAGTGAAAAAACAAGGTATTAAAATCACAAATAATGAGAAGTTAATAGCTTTTGTTTTCATTTGCTCGAGCAAATTTTTGAGCAGTTTATTCAATACTTTTAATATTGTTTTAGTAATGCTGAAATTTTCAAAATAGTTAGTCCTTTAACATTTTCCTTTCAAATTTTTCTTTCTGTCGAATAAGTATAGGAAAATGTTTCCATGTCCATATCATTGACTTCAAAACTTCTAACCATATATTTTTTTAAAAAATTTATTTATTTGAAAAGCTAAGAAAATCACAGAGAGGCAGAGGCAGAGAAAGGGAGAGAAGTCTTCCATCTGCTGGTTCACTCTCCAGATGGCCTCAACAACCAGGGCTGGGCCAGGCCAAAGCCAGGAGCTTCATCTGGGTCTCCCACATGAGTTCAAGGGCCCAAGAACTTGGGCCATCCTCTACTGCTTTCCTAGGCCATAGAAGAGAGCAGGATCAGAAGTAGAGCAGCCAGGACTCGAACCAGTACCCATATGGGATGCCAGCACTTCAGGCGGTGGCTTTACCTGCTATACCACAGCACCAGCTCCCTACCCATATTAATTTTAAATAATATGATGTTGGGGTCTGGAGTCATGGTGCAGTATGTTGAGCCACTACTTGGGACACCTGAATCTCATATCAAAATTCTTGTTCAAGTCCTAGCTACTCCACTTCCTATCCACTTCCCAGTTAATGCACTTGGCAGAGAAGCAGATGATGACCACAGTACCTGAGACCTTGCCACCCTATATCTGGATTGAATTCCTGACTCCTGTCTTCTGCCTGACCCAATCCTGGCCATTGTACCCATTTCTAGGGTGAACCAGCAGATAGAAGATCTCTCTCTCTCTCACTCTCTCTTGCTCACTTTTTCTCTCCCTGTCTCTCCCTCGTTCTCTATTACTCTTCCTTTCAAATAAATAATAGTAATTAAAAATAATATGATGCTTATAATATATAATTAAATTGGAGCATATATTAGCTATTTCAAGAGTTGAGCACAAAATTTTTAACTACGGCATAAGATCCTTTACTTCCATAGGGAATATTTAGTTTAATTATGCCTACCAATTGATCCGAATTATTGAGCCTGCTCAAACTTGTTTAAGCAGAAGAGGCTTCCTGAAATAAAGCAAGTAATTTTAAACGTGGAAAATAATTTTGAAATGAGCAGCAGAAATATGATGCTAAATGAAATAGATATCATGTGTACAAACTAATTTCTCAATTTTCTTAATCTCAAGAATTATATGTTATTAGATAACTTGGTAGAGAAGACATTCCTTGCAAAAGTGGATTGATGACTTAATTAGAGTTAGCATTTACGATACTGATTATTTTGGGGGTTCCAAAATAGGAACATTGTGGGCTTTTTAGTTTGACATATGCAGTCATATCATGTATTTAGGAACACACGTACAGAAAAGATGATGCATAATTCAAAGTAACATTCAGTGAAAATACCTGTTTCCACTGAGATGCCAGAATATTTAGTTTGCTAATAATTGACCTAGTCATCAAGCGCCTCTCTCAGCCCAAATCTACCCCTGCTGCTCTTTTGTGACTTATATATATCTTAACATCAGTGTGCAGCTCTCTTTTCCTTGCTGAGAAGGCAGGCCGTTTCTGAAGTGGTTAGGGCAGTCCCCTTGCCTCAACGGGGGAAAGAGAACAGAAAACGTAATATAGCTACACGGGGAGATGTCTGCCTCTGAGCTCTTTTCATTTTAGCAGCTGGAGAAATATTGCTACGCATTATGGCCCAGACACACATTCTTTCTAAATGAAGGTTACTGCCATTGATTCCCAAGAGCTAAAGGATCCATTTTAATATTTTTTGCACTTCATTTAGCTAGTCTCCTTATTGATTGGACTTTATGAACTATCTGCTTGTACCTGATGTGCATTCCTAAACAATTGGCTTATGGACCAATATAAAGGGAATTTGACCCCATGGTTACTGTATATTTTGGATTTTCCTTCTTAAATTTATGAGCAAACTTTAGGAGGACTTGGCCTTGCTTACTTGGAAAGCACACACACACAGAGAAAGAGAGATATGTGTGCATCTCAGCCTTGTGGGCCAAGTGGGTCAGAGTAAATGTTGGAAATAATTTGAGTAGTAAATTATGCTTTCAGAAAGATTTTATTTGGAAATAATTTTCTATTGAACTACAGACAATAGTTTCTAAGCATTGCAAACCTGATAGTCTTCCATCATCTTGAGATTTTTATATTGTAAAAATAATAGTTCCAATATTAGAGTAAGCTTCATTAAATTGCAAAGGCAAAATTTGTACCACATATCTTTTAAAACATGGATTATTTTCTCTGATTACTCAACACACCAATCTGGCATTTAACATAATCTTTTAATTACAACACTGAAAATCTAACTTACAGCTGTCATTTTCTAATGCCTTCTAATGCATATTTTCCTTCAGGAATAAGGAAGATATTTACATTTTTAGAATATAGACTTAGAAATATATTAACCTATTTTACGGCATTTTAAAATATGGGTTCAGGTTATTTCACTGACCTGCTCTGATTGTCCCTCGTTTCAAAATATCCTTTACACCCAGAGCTCTGGTTTTCCTTACAAGGGATTTTTGTCTTTCAATACAAGCCTTAAAATCCCTGACAGCACTTAGATATGGCACGGTTAATCCACAACAGGTTTTGACAAGAAACTCTGTGCCCTGTGACTGACACAGGGTTGGTATTTCAAGTTTCTGTTGAAAATCTATGATAATCTGATGTAAATGTACCAGTTATTTATAACAGTCATTTCAGTATTGTGGTATATTAGGACTCTCATGTGCTTTCTCTCAGCACTGGAAGCTAGCCATAACTCTGCCCTTGGCTTCTGTAATGCTTGCTATAATAAAGTCCTCCTGATACTACGAGTCATAAACTGTCGTGGATGCAGTCCAAGATAGACCCTATTGATAACTGAATTCTCTTTAATAGTGAATTGTATTCTTGTGAGACTTCGGCATAGTTATTTTCCTTCAGAGTTAAGGATTTTATGTTGAAATACTCTTTATTTATTTATTTATATCATTGAACAGTCTCACTGCCATGACTAAGAAAATTGCTCCATAAAATACTTGGTAATGTAAATGTGAGAATGAATGTTATATATCTGATGATTTGTTAAATTTATGGCTTGTAGGAACATGACCGTCTGTATAAAGCTATCTAATATACACACTGGAGAATATTGCAGTAATGCATAGTAAAAATGGGATGCTGCTGTAATAGGAAATCTCTAAAGCAGGAACCACTCTAGAATTGTGCCTTTGGCGTTTCTAATCATGCAGGGACTATGCAAATCTAAATTTGATGCAGGAAAATTTAGAATAAGCATTTATTTCAGAAGCACTTGCTCTTACAGAGAAGATAATAATCCATGTACTTTTAATGGATTTCCTTATCCATTTATTTTATTGGCAAGAAATGGAGGGGGCAGTTAAGAGAAGGAAGTTTAATTGGATTCAAGTTAGGGGAAAAATAGGTCAAGGTTAATGAACACAAGCCAGAGTGAAAAAGTATCGGTGTGGCAGGCAAGAGGGACTCAGGGTGAAATATGTTTGGTTTCTTTCCTTGTCTCCCAGGAATTAGGCTTCAAAAATTTTTAGTCTCCTGGAGTGAGCATTTGGCTTAGCAGTTAGGATACCAGCTAAAGAGACCTGAGTCTCACATCAGACTACATTGGTTAGACTCCTAGCTCCTACTACTAACTCCAGCTTCCTGCAAATACAGACCCTGGGAGACAATGGTGATGGCTCAAGTAGCAGACCTGGTTTGAGTTCCCACTTGCAGTTTCTGTGGGCATTTGGGGAGTGAACTATTGTATGGAAGCAGGGGGTTCTCTCTCTCATGCCCTCACTCTTGCTCTCACTCTCACTTTCACTCTCTCTGCCTCTCAAATAAATTTTTCCTTAAAATTGGTCATTGTAAAGACTCTATTTTCTCATCTTAAAATTTTAAGAAGTTTTTATCCTCACATTTTCTGAATTAATTTTGATTCAAACTGTTGAGAAATTCAGTCTATCTGTTCAGTAAATTTTCAATTTAAAAAAATATTATTTTAGAACCTTTTTTATAATGAACTCTCATTAACTGATACGCTTGTTGAGCATTTAGAACAGCCATAAATATGTAGCCACACAATATATGATTTTATAAAATTACATATTTTCTGTAAATAGAAAAACTATGCACTAGCAGAATACAAACAAAATACTTTGTGCATTACAGACAAATGGAGAATACTGAGACAAAATTTCATTTCTTTTTTTACAGTGTTCTTAAAATAAATGTAGCTATTGTTTTAAAAATGAAATCCATGTGGCATGTGGCTTAATTTCAAATTCCCATCACCCAGGAAATGTATTCCTTAACTGAAAAATAAAAGAGCATATATATGAGGGGAAAGAAAACAAAGAACAGGTCCTTCAAATACATTAGTAGGTCCATATGCTGTTTATTAAATTTGATGATAGTTAACCAATTTAGACAGCTGATTGAAATAAAAAGAAATCAGCAATTATGCAGAAGTATGAAAACATGAGCACATGTACCGCTCCCATGCAGTTTTATCATCTGTCAGATTGCTCAAGAGTATACCATATTTTATAGGCTCAAAATAAAACATTAGGAATACATACATATGTAATGAAATAAGATACATGCTTTGAGGGAATAGCATTGCCCAAAGTTGGCATTTTAGTTCATGTAATTTAAATGACAATATTAAAAAAGGTACTCTCCTTTATTAACTGAATTTCAAGTAGAGCATGCTGCTTCTCTGTTTGGTGGTACATGAATATGTTGAGGAGAAAATAATGCTTAAGAAAGTTTTTGTAACTGTCTGAGATGCTTTATAGTCAAAGAACAACTTGTATTTTAAAAATAAATTAAAATACATTAACTAGGAACAGTGTGCAAAGTATTTAAAGTGAAGGAGAGGGTGAACAGACTGTTTTACTTTCCTCCCATTCCACATATCTATGAATAATCATTCCTTGAGGTTTAAAATTATAAATAACAGTGCAAAGTGGAGTTATTTCTACTTTACGAAGGAAACCATCCATTTTGTTTTATTTTTGTTTGAGTAAACTCAAAATGGTTTTGCTTAGCTTCTGCTAATCTTATTCAAGACTGAAGCATTTTTGACAAAAGAATGTTTTCCAATTGTGAGTAGATTTATTACATGTATGTGGCTACATTGACTCACAATTGACAACTGTTGTTTGACTTGGCAAAATTAGAAATGGTAGTTGATACTAGGAAGAGGAAGGTGACAAGAAAAGTTGCAAGACAAGAGATGTCTCAGCGAAGAACCTTTAAACAAATTAGGTTCTAGGAATAGATGATAGAATAGGGATATTTTGTCTTAGTGTTTAAAGTCGAAATGTAATCCAGATAATTATCACCACGTGTTGAATATAACCTTCCCTCACATACATGCACTCATTCATGATACCAGGAAATTGGAGATAAAACCATCTAATATTATATTCCAGCTGCTAACATGATTATTTGAGAGGCTGGTGCTGTAGATCAGTGCGTACAGCCACCACTTGCATCACTAGCAACCCATATGGGCACTGGTTTGAGTCCCAGCTGCTCCATTTCTGATCCAGATCCCTGCCTATGCTTCTGGGAAAACAGTGGAAGGTGGCCCAAATACTTGGGCCCCTGCACCCACATAGGAGACTCAGATGAAGCTCCTGGCTTTGGCCTGGCCTAGCCTTGGTCGTTGTGGCCAACTGGGGAGTAAACCAGCTGATGGATGACCTCTCTCTCTGTCTCTCCCTTTCTGTTAACTCTGATTTTCAAATAAATCAAGGTTTTCTTTTTCTTTTTTTTTTTTTTAAAGGCAGTTATTTGAAAGTCACATTCATAAGTCCTATGGAAGAGTTTGGTTAAGTTTCTATCTCAAGTAAGGTTTTTGCCATCCAGATTATTCTTACACATTTCGTTCTATTTTTAATGAAGAGCCAGCTAAGGTCTGCATAAGAAGTGATTCTCTTTCAGTTTGCAATGTAGTTGATTTCATGTTACCACATATGTCTGTTTTTATAGATCACTCATAAACATACTGAACCTCCATATCAATCCTGCTTCATTGCTGCCCATTCCATTCTCTCCATCACCTCATTCTAATTTAAACTGTCAGCATGTAACCAAATAACTCTCTTTAAATATGCAACATGAAGCAATATATTATTGGATGTTCTAATTAACTGCCCATGTGAAGATACTTCCCATATTTCATCTCATGTAATCCTGATTACATTCTTCATATGTGTTATTATTTCATAAGTGAGTAAACTGAGATGCAAAGCCCTTATATGTCTCGCTCCACATCATGCTAATAGTGAGTGGCCAAGATGAAATTTGAACAAAATCTGTCCAAGAGAGCAGATTTATGCTTCTTCCATTGCATCATTCAGTATCCAGGCATGTCCTTCTTTCTATGGAATAAACAATCAACCTTTTCCACCTACGTCTCTTTTCTGCTGGCCAACTTTTCCTTGAAGGTCTCCTGTAAGCATTACCTGTTTTGTGGAGCACTTTAGCATATATCACATTATGTCATTAAAAAATCTATCATTCCCCCTGGCAAGAATGTGGCCCCCATGAGGCCGGATTACTTTTTAATTCAGTTAAGTACTGAAGATGAGCTAGCAGTTCTCAAAGTATGGGTGCAAACCTCCAGGACCCAAAATGATTTTCATGATAACACTGGAATATCATTTACCCTTTCAATTCTTATTTTCTCACATGTGTGCAATGGAATTTTCCAGGGGCTACATGAACATTGTAACACATGGAATACAGAGCAGGTAGGGAATCCCACTCCTTATTAGTAAGTTGACCATCACAGTGATGTGCAAAAGTGTGAAACAATGTTCTCACCTCACTTTAAAAAAAATTGGAAATTTTTTGTAAAATTATTTGTGTCAGCATGTGATGAATTTTTACAGATTTTTTCAAAACCATTTATAACATTATTAAAGAATCAATATTTATTTTGAATTTCAAAAATACAGTAAATATTACATGATACTTGAAATACCATTAACATTTACTAAAAAGAGCAAAATACATTTATCTTAAATAGCTCCAATTCTTATTTATTTCAAAAAAGGTTCAGGTGGTGCCTACACAATATTTTCACATGTATTTTCATTTTTATTTATTTGTTTTTAAAATTTATTTGAATGATAGAGTTACAGATAAAGAGAAGGAGAGGCAAGAGAATGGTCTTCCATTTGCTGGTTCACTGCCCAAATGGTCATAACACAACAACCAGAGTTCAGCCGATCCTGAGCTACGAGCCAAGAGCTTCCCCTGGGCCTCCTACTTGGGTGCAGGGGCCCAAGTTCTTGGGCCATCTTCCACTGCTTTCACAGGGCATAGCATCAGAGCTGGATCAGCCAAGACACGAACTGGTGCCCATATGGGATGCTGACATGATAGGCAGAGACTTAGCCTACTACAATACAGTGATGGTCCCCAGATGTATTTTTAATTTCTTTCTTTTCCTGTGTCTCAGTAGTTAAGTCTTGATTGATAACCTCATCCAGGGACTATAGCATGACGTATTTTATATCTTAAAGACACTGTGCCTTGAGAACACAAAGTGAATCAAGAAATTCCACATCTGTGGTGGAGCAGTTTCCTGAGTCCTGCAGGACCCTGTGACATCCCTTCCTCTGCAAAGGTTTTCAGAATCCCTGGCCCTGTTGCTACTTCTGCTGTCTACCCTAGCATACCACTCACTGTTTATGCTAATAGCCAAGCAGGCCTCTCCACACTCCAGCCCCCTTTACGACACTGTCAACACTAGCATTATAATTATTAAAATCTCCTTTTGGAAAATTTTCCAGTCACTGGATAGGAAAATAGCAGGAAGGAGAATGAGAGGAAATCAGAAATGTCTCATGAACTGAAGCATGACCTGCCCAAGGGAACATACTGGAGTGAATGTGACAGATCAGGAGAGTGGTGGTGGGGTAAGTGTTAGTCAGAACTGGAGCTCAAGGAATCTGTTTTCCAGTTGTTAGAGAACATTGACTTTTCAGATGGGCCTCACTGATAGGATAAGGAACAGAGTCCGGCTATCAGGAATGTTTATGCCTTTTCTCACATGGCCTCATACCAGACACTACAGGTTTTGGCAATGGTTGAAAGACAGTAAGCAGAGAACAGTGGTTCCACTGCCTAATTAATCTCCCAATAGTATTTAATTCAGTGTCTCTGCTATATATTAACCACAGGTTCTGTTGTTCCTCTCACCATGGGATCCACCCTTTTTGAACCAACTTGACTTATAAAAACCTTCCTCTGGCCACACTGCCTCAGGATGTGTCAACTTCTGTTTCTTTCTTCCATGCTTTTGTTCATATCCTATGGAGGCTTTCAGAAGGAGTTCAGTGTCCCTCTGGTTAGTAAATTTCAGTTACATGATCTCTTCAGTATTGACTCCCAACTACCTCTGTGTTTAGCCCTAGTTTTTGCATCCACCTGCTTTGCCTTTATAATGAAGCCTACAACACTCTCTTTCAGTATCTTAACATCAGTGGTTCAATCATGGCCATACATTTGTTCCAAAAGCAGAAACTAGAAGAGATAGACTTTATAATGGGCTGACATGTAGTATTCTCTATTCTAGTGTTAGTGTTTGGTGAGAGAGAATTCCAAAGCTTCTGGAAAAACAAACTCTATTGTCCATGCTACTCAATAATAAATCAGAAACAATCTCTCTATCTACTTATCTTCATGGATCATAGAGCCCATTTTCCCTTTTTAATTGTCACCAGATGAAAACCTAGTTCATACCATTATCCATAGGCAATTTCCTAACAAACACCTCATGACTATCAGGGACCTTTCAAATCTACATCTTTTCTTTCATTCCATTAAGTTCTATTCTGCACACTGTCAGTTCTTGGCTAAAATTAAAGCTTAATCTGTTGGGTTATTTGTTTTATGCTTTGTTATTGATAAACTCATCTCTATATAAAATCATTTATTTACTGCATCTTGATAAATTATTCCAGTAGTCTTCCTCTGTGTTTTGTGTGTACATATGTACTTTTCAAGATTTATTGTAAGTATAACTTCGGTTACTTTTGTATCTCTCACAAAGCAATGCTAATTTCTAAATATATTGTACCATAATAATATATACTTCCTAAGGCCAAAGAAAGAATTTGCTTTCTATAAAAGCTTTAGTGTATTAGGAACCTACATGCAAAAGCTGCTACATTTCATGCTAGAAGCAAGTATCTGGCCACAAATTAAGAGCATGTGGATTCTACTTTTTTTTTTTTTTTTTTTTTTTGGCTTGTAACATTCCCACATTTGATTCTTCCAGAGACAAAATGCTGATCCCAAAATAATCACTCAGGAATTTATTTAAATGTGTGAGTAATTAAGTTTAATTTTTAAATAATTTATATCACTGAAATATGTAGGTTATAATTTTTGAGAGAGATTCAAACATTAAAGATATTAAATATGATATACATTAATATTTTAAATGACATATAAAAATGTAAGAATTTATGAGACCCAAAGCAAAGCTACAAAAAGAACATGTGCAAATATATCAGAAAAAAATTTGTGATTATTTCTTTGAGTTGTTTCTTTTAACTCAACAGGCCTAGATACCACATATGCCTTCAGAATTCTTTGATGCTAATCTCTTATGCTAACCAATTAATTTCCAAGTTTCTCAATTCAAGGACTGACTAATTCTGTTGCCTAAGCATTAGGTGGGTCATATTATTTTAAATATGTTGTCTAACAGTAAGTGATATGTCAAAGACCAGAGTTAAGAAATTGGAAGATTTTGAGACACACTATCTAAACAGGATTAAAGCAAGACCAAAAGGATTATCATGCTCCAAAACCCAAACATCTTTGTGATAGCTGCTTTCCTAAAACACTGGGATTAAAGGTTAGAATCACATTGAGAAACAAGAATGCAAACATGTATTCACAAAAATCCCTGTCTTTAGAGAAAGAGTCAACAATGCCTCAGCTCTTCAATAGCTAACACACTAAGAGACATGTTTGTGTGATGTATCAATTTCTTTTTTCACAAAGGAAAATAATTTTCTCCTACTTTTCATATTTGAAACCTTTCTTCATAAAATATACATTTAAAAAATTAATATCTACCACTTACAAAGATTTACCAAGTAAAGAGTCTTCAAGAAACATTTCTTATATATATATATATATAATAATTAAATATAAGCATAGAAAGTTAATTTCTTAAAGACAAATATAAGATCTGTAGCCATGTTTGCTCCTATATTAAAATTAAGACAATCATTATTAAAATTCAAATAGTTTATATTATAAACTCTTTATTAAATATTTTCATTTCACTTTTTTCTTAAATTCTATATTTACTTATTAAAATTACATATAACCCATATTAAACCATGACTACAAAAATATAAGTAAAACATGAACATTTTACAAGGTTTGTTAGCTTGATCTCCTGCAGTGTATATGGATTCCACTAAATTTTATTCCCTTATACTAAGTTTATACATTGAAGTTGTTTGACATCAATACTACGTATTCTTAAGAGAATGTGAAAAAGAAGATGAATTGCCAGCCTGTTATACAGCAACCAGGTAGAGGTAGAGTGATGTCCTACTGTGTGATGGAAAAAATCACATTCATATGAGACATTAGTTTTATCCTATATCTTTTTCTTAAAACTTTTCTTTAAAAAATATTTGATGCCTGTTAATGAATGCCCTACTGTAAGTTACCTTGTTTAGTTTAAAAATGAGAGATAACGTGTAGCAACCCACTGTGTCCCTGGATTTGGAGGATTATAGTTGTGAAACCATTTGCATTAATACCTTTCAAAATACTAATTGGTTTAGATTACCTTTTAAATCTATCTATATTTTCTAACAGAAAGAAAAAATTCTCAAGGTTTTTGCAAGTTGTTTTATTGGCAAGGTCTATG
This sequence comes from Oryctolagus cuniculus, assembly GCF_964237555.1. NCBI lineage: Eukaryota > Metazoa > Chordata > Mammalia > Lagomorpha > Leporidae > Oryctolagus > Oryctolagus cuniculus. Next base: position 25,579,713 of record NC_091433.1, read on the forward strand.
GATGGACACCACTGTGTAGGGGCTACTGATTTTCCCTTTACCTATTTCCCCATCTCCCTTCCCCAGGTGTTGCTGCCATCACTACCTTTCCCTTCCTCCCCTTTCCTCATGGCAAGACGCATGGAAGAAGAGTGCTGTTAAGGCCTCTCCATTAATAAACAGGTACGGTGGTTCTCATGGAAGAGTGCAGCTGCCCCTCGACTGCCTTCTCCATCAGTAGTGTCTCTTTTTCACGGTTAGCAGATACGTTAATATACTACATGGAGCCTACTGGTATGGAAGAATTGTTTAACTGAGTTTACATATTTCAGTTTGCTATGCATATCGAAATTTTCTGAATAGTTGTACTTTTTTTTTAGATTTATTTATTCATTTAAAATACAGAGAGAGAGGTAGAGTCAGAGAGAGAGAGAGAGAGAGAGAGAAGTCTTCCATCTGCTGATTCAATGACTGCAATGGTCAGGGCTGGGCCAGGCCAAAGCCAAGAGCCAGGAGCTCCATCCAGGTCTCCCAAATGGGTATGGAGCTCAAGACCCTGGGCCATTCTCTGCTGCCTTCCCATGCACATCAGCAGGAAGTAGAGCAGCCAGGACTGGAGTGGGCCACCCATATGTATACTGGCACTGCAGCTTAACCTGCCATGCCACAGTGCCTGCACTTGGTGTACATTTTTTTAATGTAAAGATAACTGAAGAACCAAAGATAACGAGTCTCCAAGAATGGAACTATCTAGTGCCTCAAACAATTATATAGACAAGGATTGGAATTTTTCTATATAATTATGCCACTTTCAACATTCTACAAATATAAAATACCTTTGAAAATTGTAAAATGATAATATTTTGTGAATTTTAATTCAAAATTCAATTATTATGACATTTGCATTTTCAAAAGCATTGCACAAAATTGCATGCACATTAATTATAATACTTACTCATCTGGTCATAGAAAATTAGGTATAAGCCAGTTCAAATAAATCTAAATACCCTACAAAGCTGTGCTATTCAGATGTGAGAGCTGAATGCATGCTAATTACTTTCTGAAAAACTTTTCTTTTGTCAACTCAGCTGGTGGTATTTGGGGAGATGGAGGGAGCTGTATTGTACAGCAGTCCCAAGATATCCTCCATTCAGGATGCTACAGTTTCAGAAAGCCTAGTCCCTCAGGGCTTAAACTCTACCAGAGTCATAACCCATAAAACATGATCACTCAGTCATCACCGGGAAATCCCGGCCTTTTGATTCCCTTTTCCACTAGTAGAACTGGTCCTGCCAGCTCCTGCAGCGGCTTGTCTTGTGGATGTTTTAGGCTGTGCATTACATTGTTGTGACTCTTTGAGGTTCTTGCAGATGTATGATTAAAATGCTTCCTTTGGGCTTGGAAGACTATTGGTGCATGTCTAAAAAAATAGTGAGTTTCTGTATGGGCGTGCATGTATGTGGCAATATTATTTGTGTTATTCTTTTAAATAATTACACAGTTAAGACTTACTTGTGTGTGTAAACAAGGAAACCACTTCGATTTACATGCACTTTTGCTGAAAATTCAAGATCATATTTAGTCCTCCCCTGTACTTAAGTGTATTGGAATACTTAAGGAGACCAGCAAGGAAATGAATGTCAGGCCGCACGTGTAGCTTCCAATCAGATAAAGCTCTGATCATTGACTGCCCTTCATGATACCACTCCTACTCATGTTTCTAGTCTTTAGGTTATGCAGTTACACTGGATACCTGGATGCACCCTGTGCTCTGGCCTCCACTTCTTTCTCAAGGGTGTAATTTTTAATGTCCACATGCCTTTGCATAGTTGGGTTCCTCCCTCTGAAGAGTATTTCACCCATACTGGTTTGGAAAACCTAAAACAATAACAACCACAAGCATGAACTAAGAGGTTACTGTGTGTCAGGCACAATGCCAGCAAGCGTAACCTCCAGTTTCTTAATCCATCCACACAAAGGAATATGGACTTACATATCATTCTTCTCTCTTTTTTAAAAAAGATTTACTTATATTTTGAAAACCAGAGCAGGAAAGTCAGAGATCTTCCATCTGCTGGTTCACTCCCCAAATGCTAGCAACAGCCAGGACTAGGCCAGGCCAAAGCCAAGAGCCAGGAACTCCATCTGGGTCTCCCATCTGGGTGGCAGGAGCCCAGGTATTTTGGCTATCATGGGTTGCATCCTAGGAGCATTTTTAGCGTGGAGATGGCTAACAAAGCAGAGGCAGGGACAGCATTTTGGCACAGCAGGTTAACATGCTTACTGCTGTGCTGCTGACTCACCCTCCTTCTAATGCACCTGTGAAAGAAGCAGATGACAGCCCAAGTGCTTGGGCCCCTATCATGGGCACGGGAGACAAGAACGGAGATCTTGGCTCCTAGCTTCACAATAGCTAGAAGCTGTTGTAGCCATTTGGGGAGTAAACCAGTAGATGGAAGATATTTCTTTCTCTTCCTCTCTCTTTGTAACTCTGTGTTTTAAATAAAGAAATTTTAATAAAGAGAGAAAGCAAGCGACCCAGCCAGCAAGCAGAGGCAGACCTCAACTCCAGGTACTTCAGTATGGATGGGGGCATCGAGTGGTAGCTTACCCTACGGCACCACAATTCTCACCTCATAGAGAAATAGTTTCCATATTTAGTAGGTAAGAAAACTGAGGTTTGGAGAAGTAGAAAGAGGCCAAGTTCAGCGAGGACTGAGTGGGATATGCCCATTGTAGTGTGTTCTGATGGATTCTGATTCAGGTCTGAGTATTACAAGAGAGTGGTTCTGCGTCTTCCTGGATGAACTGCTCGGTGTCCACAGTCACTCACTAAAGATTGAATGAAGGAGTGAATGCTTAGGAAAGGCCATTCATGTTTTTCACCTGAACACAAGCGCTCCCTTCTCCCATTCTTCCCTCTACTCTATTTTTATCCCCCTTTGTATATGACTGTTAATCATTATTACCTTCCTAAAGACGTCAATCTATTTTATCTGAAGAAATAATTCGTTATTTTAATTAAAAGCCAAGTAAGTGTAATGCCACAGGAAAAAGAATTGATCATTCAAATTCCATAAATATTAGTAAATTTAATGGTAGGAACAGAAGTATAGAAACATTTATAACTCATACAGAAAGCAGAAAATTCTACCAGAATTTTCTAAAAATTTGAAGAAAGGAAATCAGAAAAAATATACATTGCATTATAGGAAATAAAAGGAAATATGTACCAATCAAGAAATCAGTTGTACTGATTTACCATGGAAGAAAAAAAATGGAGAAATAAAAAGTAAATAAGGAAAAGAGAACAAACCAAAGAGGAAGAAAAAATTCAGAAAAAGAAGAAGAAAGATTTGGGAAACATGGATTAATTGTAAAAGAATAAAACATTGAAAGCAGCATATCAGTGAAAACCATGGACACTGAAAGATTTTAAAACACAATATAAAATAAAACTAGGAAGGAAAAAACAACAATGCAGGTGAAGTAAAGAACTTTATTTATGAGTTAATTTCATTTTATTCTTAGAAAAGCCTTTCAGGTAAAATGGCTTCAAAGAAACAAACAGTGGGTTAAGCTATGCTGATTTGGGTACATTGTATTTTTTAAGAACTTTTTTTTTTGGACAGGCAGAGTTAGTGAGAGAGAGAGAGAGAGACGAACAGTGCTTTTGAGAGCAAGATCATGGCTGAAGCATTAATGTGGAATATGCATTTAGAAACAAAAAGGCAGTGCCTAGAGAATGCAATTGAACCATTATGGAAGACAGTATGGAGATTCCTCAGAAATCTGAAAATAGATCTTCCATATGATCCAGCTATGCCTCTCCTGGGAATTTACCCAAAAGAAATGAAATCAGCATATGAAAGAATCATCTGCACTTGCATGCTTATAGCAGCTGAATTCACAATAGCTAAGGTATGAAATCAACCCAGATGTCCATCAACTGATGACTGGGTAAAGGAAATGTGGTATATATACACTATGGAATACTACTCAGCCATAAAAGAGAATGACATCCTGTCTTGCACAACAAAATGGATGCAACTGGGGACCATTATGCTTGGTGAAATAAGTCAGTCCCAAAAAGACAAATATCATATATATTTTTTTCTGATTCATGGTAATTAATTTATGGAGTACAAACAAAGTATAGTAGTAAAATTGATATTTCGAGATTTGATTATTATTTATAGCCCTTGTCTATACACCTGAGTAACAGTGGTTTTTCTACTTACTGCTTGATGAACTATTTATTTAGTGGAGTATTAAACTTGTGATTGTAAAGTCAATTGAATTTATTTCATTGCAAAAATTAAAAGAAAAGTAAGAAAGGAAAGAGGACGGATGGTGGGAATGAGGGAGGGAGGGAAGATAAGGTGGGAAATATCATTATGTTCTTAAAACTGCATATGTAAAATACATGAAATCCATTCCCTTTTAATAAATAATTTTTTAAAAAGGATAAAAATCGGAATATCCCTCCTGACCACACTCTCCACAAGGATAATCATAAAATTCATTAATCTGCTATTTCTGTGACTGTAAGGATCATTTAACATAGATTTTTCCTTATGTGGAGTGCCTGGAGCATAGAACAAATGTTTGCTGAATTAGTCATGGAAATTTAAGAGTGGAGAGAGAAATTAGTGATCAACAAATCTGGTTTTAGATTGTGCTTGCATCCCTCAACACTGTTTAAAAGGCTTATCTCTACTTGAGGAATCCCAGTAACAAAATCCAGAGGTAGCTCACTGTACTCGGGGACATTTTTAACGTTCTTGTTTTTGCTTATATTGAGAAAAACAAATCTTGGATTCTGTAACTTGAATCTATCTCTCCTGGTTTTTCTCTATGGTGAATCACAAAATAATTTCTATTCCTTTTCAAACAAAAGTATTACAGTCCTAAACTGAGACAGAATGATGCCATAATGTCTAGATATATAGTGCTTTTCTCTCTCTCTCTTTTTATATATATGTTTATATGTGTGTGTGTGTGTGTGTGTGTGTGTGTGTGTTTATAGCCATAGATTTTTGGTTACAAGGTCATTTAGTATTTTGATTATTCTTGTGTTTTTATTCAATGAAAAATACAATAAGGAACTCAAGATGGGTTCCTACAGTTTATAATCTTATATCTGATTAGCTTAAAGAACCTAAAAGTCTATTTAAAGACCAATAGAAGACAAAGAGATCCAATTTAAAACTGCATATGGCTTTAACCCATATTTGTACATAACAAAAAGTGTGGCTCGGATGGTATATAGTCTGTAAATAAAATAAATACAAGTTTGTATAAAATAATTAATCAAAACATTTGAAGAAGAGGTTTCAGGCTTTTTATTTTTGATTGAGAATATATTTAATTTGAATTGGGTGCCAGATAGGAATCTTAACCTAAGACGCCCATTCATCATTTTAGCAAATTCAGCACTAATGTATGAGTGGAATGTCAATCTTTGGATTTGATTATTGTTTATAGCCCTAGTCTATGTTCCCTCTGAACAGTGGTCTTTCTACTTTGTACTTGTTGAACAATTTATTTAGCGGGGCATTAAGCTTTTGACTATAAAGTAGGTTGAAAATGTGTTATCTCAAAAAGAAAAGGGAGGAAGGAAGGAAGAGAGGGAGGAAGGAAGGAGGGAGGAAGGAAAAGTATTATATTCTTAGAATTGTATCTATCAACTAAGTTATATCTGTTCTTTGTGTAGTAACAAAAATGTAATTAAAATATATAATATCTTTAAGTGAATAATAGTCAATGGGAGCAAGAGAAAAAGCAAAATAAAAACTTTTCTCAATACAAATTAGTCGCCTTGACAAATATGAACTCATATTTGCAAAATTGTCAAGTAAGATTGAAAGATGCATAAGGCATGTGCTGTCATATCTGAACTTTCTCTAATAAAAGTTACTACACAGTGACTTCTTCACCTATGCGAACTCTCAGTCAAGGCCAAATTGCTGTCAACTTCCTTTGGTGAGTCCTATTTATGAGGGGATTATGGCACTCTCAGAGGCCCTACACATCTGACTTGCAATGAGTGCCCACACAAAATATATGATTTTTCTAGCACTGTGGAATTTAATTAATTTTCTGGCAGAGAATACTTTTTATGCTACATGCCTTTTCTCTGACCCTACCCAAGATTTCCATTTTCAAATGTGCTTCATATATTATGAACCTATATAATATTAATGAAGGTCTTCCATATGGTAATTATAGTGCTTGACTGTATAACCTGAAAAGCTCCAGTGCCTACATAAATTCTCTCTCTCTAAAACCAAATGTTACTTTGTAAATTGCACACATACTTGCACCCTCTTCTCTTGCTCTGTTGACCTTCAGTTTCTAAAGCAATGCTCTAGGTATTTGATTATATTTATGATTCTTAGGCAATCTTTTAAATGAGGATTCTGTATCTGCTTTGTATATCACTGCTATTGAAGGTGTACGAAGGTACTTTAAAAAGTTCATGGAAGCCGGCGCTGCGGCTCACTAGGCTAATCCTCCGCCTTGCGGCGCCAGAGCACACCGGGTTCTAGTCCCGGTCGGGGAACCATATTCTGTCCCGGTTGCCCCTCTTCCAGGCCAGCTCTCTGCTGTGGCCAGGGAGTGCAGTGGAGGATGGCCCAAGTGCTTGGCCCTGCACCCCATGGAAGACCAGGAGAAGTACCTGGCTCCTGCCATCGGATCAGCGCGGTGCGCCAGCCGCGGCGGCCATTGGAGGGTGAACCAACGGCAAAGGAAGACCTTTCTCTCTGTCTCTCTCTCTCACTGTCCACTCTGCCTATCAAAAAAATAAAAAATAAATAAATAAAAAGTTCATGGAAAATGCAGGTTATAAAGAACAATTCATGGATTTCAAATGTTTTTGTATCGAAACAAACATCTTCAATTCTATTTTCCATGAATGTTTGAAGTACCCTCATATGCCATGTGCAACACATCTGATTTAATACTTCTTAGTATCCTAGGAAAAGGGGAGTGAAAATCGAGAGAGATGAGTTAATTACCTCTTCTCTTAGGATCTTACTAATTAAACTAAAATGTGAGATTTGGACTAGCCTGTCCTTAGAAATAACTTCTGACTTTCTGCAGAACATGGAAAATTAGAAGTTTTAGGAATTGGAGTTTTGTTCTAGGCTTACCCAAAAACCATATTTAGCCTCTCAGACACGATTTCCTCCTCTGTGAAACAGGGCTGCTGAGCTAGCTGGTATAATATCTGTGGTGATAATATTCATTGACTTCTTTTTTCTCCTGGAACTATCTCTTGAGAAGGATTCCAAGACCTTGCTTTAATTCAGTGGCATGAAATGCTGGGATCATTTCATCAGCTACCTTTTATGTCGTAGACTTGCTCCATAAATGGTGAGATTGCTTCTCATCGCAAAAGAAAAACTTTGGTGATTATTGTAATTCTGATCTGTTTCATTTTTCTAATTTGATGTATATACAGATGCTTCTTGTGCTTAAAAATATGTGAATCTACGAAAGCATTCTGTGCTCCTGAGGAAGACAGGCTGAAGATAGAACAGCTACTTGAGATATTTGTAGCACTTCTCAATGCATAAGAGAGATGAAGGATTTGACATGTCCTTTGTGATTCTTAGCAGCTGTACAAATGGCAGTAAGATTACATGGGAAAAAATTACCTTCACATAAAGATGAAATGTTTTACCATAAGATGTGCTCAATAAAAGCTTGTCCATGTTATGAAATCGCTATCACTTTGAAGATGTTAAAATTTAGGGTGCATGACAATTTCTCAAGGCCATTGTTAAAGGAATTAATTTTTAAGATACCAAGTTAGACTACATGAATTTCATTGCTATTAGTCTGTGATTCCATAAGCATCAGACATAATAATAACAACAGTTCTGTACTGGGATTTGGTGACATAATTATCAAATATTTCATTGGAATTGGTGATGGGAAATTTTTGACAGAAGTCATCTAGTTGTTAGCCAACATTGTACTTAGTGTTCTAGCAGAATGCTGTTATCTTACCAAAATTTTTTTTTAACTTTTATTTAATGCATATAAATGCATATCTTACCAAAATTAATCCTCTGAGGAGACGGTGACTAATTTTCATCTGTGGAATCACCACTTTATTGTTAACTACAGAGTGCTTTCCCTACCTTTTTTGAATGCTATTTATCTATTGAATTATAACAGTCCATAATAAATGTTATAGCAACGATGACTTATAAAAGCAATTTAATAATTGATCGTTTTTACCTTATTAAGGTGTGAAACGAAGTATTCTGAGAATCATAAACTCTTTTACCTGGAAGAAGTATGAAAATTCTCATTTTGAAATCCAGTTAAGAAAAAACTAACTTTTCCAAGGTCATTCAATTAATGAGAGAGTTCTGATCCTGACATCCTGAAACCTAGTCTGAAGTAACCAAATTTATTACAGTAGCTTGCTTCAAAGTATAGATCTTGGTGAGTTGATGCTTTGTTTTGCATCTTTGGATGCACTACTAGTCTTGAATCAGCAGGATGAAATAGGAAAGCAAACAAACAATTTTGTATGGAAGAAGCAGAAAAACACTGGGTAGCATGCCCTGCTGTGCTCCTGGAGGAGCCTGGAGGTCGAGATCCCTTTGTAAAATTTGACATTACAAACATTTTCTGTAACCTAACAAGTACCACTAGGAATGAAACCAGTAAAAATATATTCCAACTGAAAAATCAGTTTATTTATTGTGAACTTAGCACTACCATCTTATGGTTCTGGACTCCACAGAATGCAACACCCTCAGAAGTTTCAGTAAACAAATTAAAGCATGTTACCAAAGATTTCCAATCATAAACATTAATCTAAGTCAACTATCATTATTTAAACCTACCTGTCCACTCTAATGAGGACAACAGATGTCAAATAAAAAAAATAGAACATCCAACTTGAAGAGAATTGTTCACACAGTTACACTAGCTGATTGTAGTGACTTATTAGGTCAGTGACAGGCAAAAGATGTCCTTAGACACCAGTAATACATATTTCTCAGAATTTTAATTCTTTGTGATCCTTGTGGAATATGGCAACATGATAAGCCAGTGTGTTCTGGGAATGAGGAAAATATTTTTAAAACTACAAAGAAGTGGATATTTAATTTTGAAATCATGACACTTTTGTAAGGATAGTGGAAAGCTTTGCCAGAATGCTAAAGTTTTACTAATCTCTAAATTTATCATGAGAGCAAAAAGTGAGGTTGGGAGGAATGACTGCTTTACCTGAGTGCAATGAATTATTTAATGTTTTTCAAGAAAACACCCTATTATTAATGAATCTTCTCTTATTTTTAAGTTGGTTATCAAAAATAAATTATATGTTGTGTTTCTTTGGTATATATTATTATGCATGGTTTATAGGTCTTTTATTTTATATCCATAAGACATTTTCTTCCATACTGAAGTTCTAGTTTTATTGAAGGAATCAGTGTAGAAGTAAGTTTCAGCCAACATATTAATTTACTTTACTGCCAACTCTGCTGGATCATATTAGGCTAGAAGAGAATATCCAAATAGTTTTGGCTTTAGTATGAGTGAGCAACGAAGCAGGAATCATTTGGAGTATGTTTGTGACATTTGAACTTGGAGAAAATTGTGATTATGCTTCAGAGACTGAGAATATATGCTAAATTATGATAGGTAGAGGATATTTCTAGGGAGAAGGAAAGGGAAGTGGTAGATTCAAATCAGACAGAGCAAACAACAATGTGCATGTGACTAACCACTGAGGAAGGAGGCTAATATAATTCCCTTGTAGTTGGCTACTTCACTAGTAAGTCAGATTTTTCTTGCATGACAAGACAAGCAAGTAAAATGGAAACACTGGGAACTAAGAATGTGCTCTAGGTGAAATAGAACCAAGGGTTGATCTACAGGTGTCTCAAATAGTTAACTGTGCAGATAGGCCCTTCTTTGCCATGGGTATGTGCTTGATATGTGAACATAGCAACCTATCACATACATTTCAAAGAAAACAGGATCTGCATATGGCCTCTGAGGTGCACTCAGTAGTCTTCTTGGGATATAATATAGCTCAAAGAAACACATTCACATCTAGATGAGAATTCATAACTTCTGAAGCTATAAAGCATAACTGTAGAAAATGAAACATATTTTAGGTGATAAAATTCTCCTTAACAAACCTCTTTTAGTTTTCAGAGGAATTTGGTATCATTTATGAGAAAAAAAAAATCTTTGTGTGTTTTTGGCAAAGCACTTTAAAATTTTGATAATATTTTAACACAATAAATTAGTTCAATCTGGAAAGTGTAATGACTTATAACTGAAATAAATTATTATGGGTCATAATACATTTTTTTTTATTTTTTTATTTTTTTATTTTTTTTTTTTTTTTTTGACAGGCAGAGTGGACAGTGAGAGAGAGAGACAGAGAGAGAAAGGTCTTCCTTTGCCGTTGGATCACCCTCCAATGGCCGCCGCTGCAGCCGGCGCACCGCGCTGATCCGATGGCAGGAGCCAGGAGCCAGGTGCTTTTCCTGGTCTCCCATGGGGTGCAGGGCCCAAGCACCTGGGCCATCCTCCACTGCACTCCCTGGCCATAGCAGAGAGCTGGCCTGGAAGAGGGGCAACCGGGACAGAATCCGGCGCCCCAACCGGGACTAGAACCCGGTGTGCCGGCGCCGCAAGGTGGAGGATTAGCCTATTGAGCCACGGCGCCGGCTCGGGTCATAATACATTTTAAAATGTACTATTTTTGTCATTTAAGCACAATTTTAGAATTTAACTAATTTAATCAAGAAAAGTAAGTTAACCACTTCTTACAGTGAACAACTGCTATATTGAAATGGTGACTAGAAAAGATAAAAATCTAATTGTTTCTCTACAACTTTAGTAATACTTATTAAGAAAAATATATAAACAGAAATACCATAAAATATTTTACTAATAAAATATTTTCAAATATAGTTTTATTTGACAAACATTTTATTTTAATGTAACTAATAAGCCAAGGTAAACTGTACTTCAAAAAGATACCAGTTATTTGAAGGTTTATTGCACTTTGAAGGAAAAAGGAGCATGCATGTTTTCAAAAACTCGAGGTTCAAAACAACAGATAAGCAAAATTAAATGTTTGGAAAGATTAAGAAAGCATTGAATCATCTACAGTTTGGTATAAAATCATTAACATTTTCCAAAAATGTTATAATTCAGGCATGACAGTGATGTTTGAATTTATGATTAGCTTTTACCTGCAACTGTAGTTTATTTATGAGATTCAATAATGACTTTTTGACGTTTGCTCATAAATTGAGGGGCACTAAAAGAGTATTTTAGCAATATGGGCTTCTTTTTTTAAGCCAATGATTTTTTAAAAATAGCTATGATAATTCAAACTGGTTTACACTAAGGCAGTATGTGACATATATCGCACCATTAGTAATTAAAGTGATAATTTATTTTCTGGGATCTCATAAAGTCCCAGTATCATAGCTATAAGTTATTTTGTTTTATTGGATGAGTTACATATTTTTAGTAAAAACTGGAATTAAAAATTATAACTACTACTTACTATTTTTGGGAAAAGAAAACCATAAACAAGTATTATTAAGTCATGGACTTCTCTTTGGCATGACTATAGTTTATATTAAAGTATGGTTTCTGAAATTGCATGAATATTACATTTATATATAAATGTCTGTATTTTTCTTTCAGAAGTCCAATGGCATCAAATCAATTTTTAAGTGTTTGTGGGTCACTTTAGTGCCTGTGACCATGACACCTAAGGATTTACCTCATTGCTAAATGAAACTGAGACACTTAAACTGCAAATGGAAGTTGTATTTTAATAGTCTAACCAACTGTAAATATGTGCCTAAATCTCTTTTAGTAAGTGGTTGTTATTTATTTGCCTCTCTTCCTTCAAGCAGTTGAAAGCTTTTGTTTTGTTGTTTTTGCAGCAGTCTTAAGTGAAAGGGGTTATAGACTTAATGAGTAATTGGTGGAGAAAGAAAATACTTTCAGTGAATGTCCATCTATTGCATTTTGGTAGATAGTTTAACCACTCCATGTTCTATCTCTCACCTCTAAGTGATTGTCTAGTAACCTACATCAAGTTCCCAACACTTTATGCAGACACTATAAGATGATTTGAAGTGGAAGGGAAAAGAGGACGGTAAAGAGGGGAGGAAGATTTACCAGCAATTTATAAAAGAATCAGCTTCCCAACATAATTTGGAGATGCTATAGCAAAGCAGAGAAAGCATGAAGAATGCATGCAAAGGAAAAAAAATGGAAGTGAAAAAATGGACCTCTCTGTAGTTGGGCTTAATGCAAGTATGAATGAATCAGAAAATGAGGATTGGCTGTGTCTAGATTGTGGAATAGGGATCTATCTGGACACACTGGTAAGCCAGACAAATCCTAAATAAATAAACTGCCTTGTAAATTACTTCCTACTGCTTACTGTGAGTGGTACTTGTTTGGCATAGCCACTTTTTAAGAATTGTCCTGTAGGCCAGTGCCGTGGCTCGCTTGGCTAATCCTCCTCCTGCGGCGCCAGCATCCTGGGTTCTAGTCCCGGTCGGGGCGCTGGATTCTGTCCCGGTTGCCCCTCTTCCAGTCCAGCTCTCTGCTGTGGCCCAGGAAGGCAGTGGAGGATGGCCCAAGTAATTGGGCCCTGCACCCGCATGGGAGACCAGGAGAAGCACCTGGCTCCTGCCAGCGGATCAGCGTGGTGCGCCAGCTGTAGTGGCCAGTTGGGGGGTGAACCAACGGAAGGAAGACCTTTCTCTCTGTCTCTTTATCTCACTATCTAACTCTTGCCTGTCCAAAAAAAAAAAAAAAATTGTGCTGTAGAGGACTCTTACACAATAATTGTGGGCAAGATCAGGGAGATAAATTATAGGATGCATTTCATGCTAAATGTTAGAACGATCACTACATATATGATTGCTTTTTTTCAAGATTTGAAAAAGTGAATTGAGTGTAGAAACTTTGTAAATATGGATAAGTAGAAATGATATAGACATTAGAATTAAATGAAGTAAGAGCTGTTAATAATCAATTACTAATCAAAATATTACTTATCTTCCTTTACATATTATTTTCTCTCCGAGGATGTCCATGGATATTATTGGTACCAATCAACATTAGCTATGAAGGGGCCCCTTCTACTTCTCATGTGACTATTTGTTATGTTCACCTGTTTTACACAACATGAAGTAAGAAATGTTAATAGGAACATAAATGCAACAAAAAGGTCTCTGCTGACCTGAGGAAACGTGAAAAAATCAATTTTGGAAAAGTTTTAATCTGAGTAAACTGTATTAGCTCTCTTTCAATACAGAATTTAAATTTTAAAGTTGATTCCATTAGTCTAAAATGAACAAAGAAGAAAAGAAGTCATAGATGTTGTTTGACACTGAAAAGAAAATATGTGGATTTATTGGTCTTTGAGGTGGACTATTTTCTCTTTCAACAGCAAAACTCTTGCTAAATGAATAGTCACACATTATTTCCTTTATGGAAGCATTTACGTGTATAAAGCACTGGCTATGTTCTTAATAAGCCTGTTTTAAATTAATGAGTGTCATTCACATTATATCTTGCTAAAATGATTTAAAATGCCTTTCAAAAATGTGTCATAAAATTCTGACACTTAGTCACAGTTTCATTATGTTCAAAATATATAAAAGTCTACCAAAAAACTGCAGTCCTTTTTGCCTTGATGTATTGCTCTTATTATTCAAAAATATAAAATTGGTGATTGTTTCCTACATATGAGTATTTTCAATTGATACAGGCTTCAGTGGCAGAAAACTTAGCTATTAGTGTACTGAACTGGTACCATCTCGATGCCTTCATGGGCATCTTTCTGCTGGAACAAAGCCACCTCATCTCACCAGCTTTAGTAGGTCTGAATGTACTATCCATTGCTGCTTTGGCAGAACATGTCCAGACAATGTTGTTTCCAATATTATCTGAGTAACTCTAAAGCATTTCCTTTTACACACTTAATCTCCCTCATGCATCTTTGCACATACACAGCAATATTTTGCCTGTTGTGGTCATCTTTCTCTTCCTTTCGTCAATCAAGACTCACATTTTTTCTGCACACTTCTCTTGAACAAATGGGCATTAGTTCATGAATGCTCCAAGGAGAAACAGATTGAGTTGACTCCCTTCTTATATGTGAAAGACCACTAAGATTCCAAAGTGGAGATAATTTTTAGAGTTAAAAAATTCTTAAAATGCAGATGGGTCTTTAATTGATAGGGATTCAGGAAGTCCTATAAAATGATAGGGATATTTCGAGCCTTGTGATCAGGGAGCAGTTTCAAAGTGAAAACTGTTTGCAAAGGTGTATAAACTAGTCTTCTGTAAGTTGGAAAGTTTACCTTAACTCTCAAGTGATTTAACCTTCAGATAATTTAAAAGTTACAATACGTATATGAATGTGTACATGTGTGTATGTTTCTAGTTGAAGTAGAAGCATGATCAGTTTAAAATAGTTATCTTAAATAAGTGGAGGTGTTCACACTTCTGAGACTTTATTGAGATTCCTGAGATCACAATGGTTTGGATCTGGCTAGCAGCCCGGTTGCTCTTTATTTCTGCCAAAGTGGCAACATCTCATCTGAGCCTCCACCCTAAAGCTAAGAGATCTGCAGACCAAACTGCATTATCATCAATGTTCTAATCAGCCGAGCTACTCTGCTGCTTACATTTCAGGTGTTTTCCAATCATGAGAAGTGTGGAAAGTGAGACTCATTACAGCTGCTCTCAGGGTGAGAAACACAGAAAGAGTGTAACTTTGGTGCAGTAATGAAACCATCATGCAAAAGAAAAATCTCAGCTATTGGGCACTATATTGAGAAATATATGATAGGGGCTGACTTATGGATAATTCTGAATTTGGCCTAAATGTAATCAATCACAAAAAAGACTCCTCAGTATAAAATATCATGCCATATGTTGACCAAGCATATGTTTTGAGGTTTAAAGGTCATTGGAGATTTCATATTCCTTTCCAACTTTGATAAGTTGCTTTTCCTAATAATGTTGTTTTCTCAGTGATTGTATATGCTTTATATATAAGATATCTTTGCAAAAATAGTGGTAATTGATTTTATCTGACAGTTAATAATAGTGTGGAGTACTTCCTTTGAACTAGCCCTGTTCTAGATGTTAGACTGAATATATAATAATTTTAACCTGTTGCTGCTATCATTTATTTCCTTTTTATTTTTACTATTTCATTGCAAATGGAGTGCCTTTGTATTCCTGAATTTTTTCCCAGCACATAGATAGTAAGACATGTATATACTGTGTATTTTTGTACTTCCTAATCTAAGTGGATTTCTGGAAAGGAGAGAGAGAAGAAACAGCACAACCAAGTACACTACCTCTTCTCCTTATTTCCAAAATAATGTTTCAGGTCTGGGGAAACTTTGACATGAATTGAAGCCATTCTATACTCCATAAGTAAGTCTGAATTCAGAAAATTACTCTGTATCTTATGAATCCTGGCAGTTTCAGAAGGACCATATTTTTCCATGGATGAACCAATTCAGGATAATTTCTAAATGTATTAGATACAAAATATAACTTTTCCACTTTAAATCTGTGCCTTATCTTATCCTTTGATGTGTGTTTAGTAAATACTTGTATTTGACTTTTAAAAATACTCCATTTCTTAATAATATTGAGTTGTCTGCACATTATCTTACCCCACTAAATGGTGTCGTGCTGAGGCTATGCTGTGCATTGGAATTCATTTTCTCTGGGGCATGTCTCATTTATGGCTTTGGTTTTGTAATAGGGTAAATGACAGAGTGTATGAAATTCCTATAGCAGTAGCATTTATATTTATTTGGAGACTCATTGCATTTCTCTTTTCATATTTTTGTATATGAGGACCTCAAATGAACTTCTCTTCCCTCCCTAAAGTAGGTTGAAATAGCAGTACCTCATGTGCCATTTCTGAGCTTGGATAGCAAAAATGGCAGTACTGGGAGCACCATCATATAATAGGAAGGTGTTGTACATGCATTTCTACTTACTCAAGAAATTCACACACAGACTAGAAAGTCCTTTGCTTTTCCCACATTTTATAGACAAAGTCCTTAGAATATTTTCCCCTTAATATTCTTCTCAGTTGTGATGAGTAGAGATACACTTTCCAATCCATGGCCTTAGCTTTTCTTTCAGGGAAAGTGAGTGATATTCAGTTATTGCTATAAATTTTGCTTGAGTACTTGCTTTTTAATTCATATGTATGCCATTCTCTTTTTGCACAAAGGATTTGAGGCATGTTCTAGAATCCATAAGAAATGAATATATGTTAATGAGCCGATATCCAGTTATTTTAAATTAATTCCCAATTTGTTGGTTTATATTCTAATATGATTTGTAAGAACTTTTTGATATATTTAGTATGTGGTGTTTTTCGTTTGAAAGGCAGAGTGACAAAGAGAGAGAGAGTGAGAGAATTCTTTCATCTGCTGGTTCACTCACCAAGTTGTCACAATGACTGGGCTGAGCCAGTTAAAAACCAGTTCAGAACTCCATCAGGATCTTCCACATTGGGGGGGGGGGGGGGCAGGGACGCAAGTGCTGAACCAAAAACCATTGCATTCTCAGGTACATTAGCACTACGCAAGACAGGAAGCAGAGTAGCCGGGAGTTGAACAGATGCTCTATTTGGGATTCTGGTTTTACAAGCGGTGATTTAGCCCTCTGCAACACAATACAGGCCCCTAGTATGTAGTCTGTAAGGGAGAATCATTTATATATTAACTACATGTGATTTTATGCAGAATAATAAATTATTATAGAAATTTTATGCAATCTAAATTTGTTTTTGTTGATCCTTATTCACAAATGGGAGGTAAAGTAGTTTGGGTCAACCAAAGCAAGCCAATATATGAATTGATTAAATAATCTACATTGCCATAATGCTGATTATATAGAAGAAAATCTTCAAAATCAGGCCCAGTTTTGTAAATGAATATGAAATTTAATTTATCCAGCATTTTGGAATGTGCAATAAATCTCTGTTATCTAAATAAATTTTTTTTTATTTGTTTGACTAGAGTATTTTATCAGGTTTCTGCATTTCCTGAAGCTATTCTTTCTGTAGAGGAATATCTATCTATCTATCTATCTATCTATCTATCTATCTATCCACACACATACATACACATATATATTGAGTCACCTTTTGCCATTTATTCAACACAAAAGATCTTCAAATTTCTGAGCATTTATTCCCTCACAAGAGATGTTATCTTACGGTGTCGAATCTTCCAGTGTAAATTAGGTTCCTTCCTGATTCTCTACCAGCATTCTGAGAAATTAAAGAAAAGAAAGTACAGAACTTGCCAGCTGGAGACAGTCATGTTAAATATTTTGCCCTTCTGTGTTCTTGCATCTGTATCCTCCCATCAGAAACAAAATAATCCTGAAGTACTGTGATACTTCAAGAAGGAAATGTTTAGAGAGAAGGAAAAAAGTCTTGGTTTCTTAAGTTCAAAAGCAGCCCCACTAAGTTGTTATGCATGATCTTCATGCACAGTCTGGACAAGATGGCCATTTTCATCTAGAAGTATTTCTGTGAGGTGAAAATGCATTTTATTCTTGGAATTTTTCAGCACAATGAATTTCCAGTGCCCACAGGATGATTTAGGTAGGTAACCTGGCCTTGTTAAACATGCTACACTGTTCTGACCGTCAACATTATAACTCATCAGACCTTCCAAAGCAAGAGCTGTTTAAATCAAAGGATTTTCATTGTGGATCCTTGAATGCCGCTGGCTAGATGTCAGCGCATGTAAGATGCTCTCCAAGTAATTGTAAAGCTCTGTTCTCCAATCAGCATATATTATTGCAAAGCTAGGAGTACACTGTCAGAATTTCTATTTAAGTTATAATGTAGTCATTTGAACTTTGAGTCACACATACTTAAATGTCTCTACTGGATTAAAAGCATCTTACATTCTTCTTCTCCCATAATGGTGTTCAGGACAAAAATACACTCTTTTGATTTACCTAATTATTCATCGGGGATAGCTATCATTGTTTTCATGATAGGATTTAATATCCACAAAGTGTTTCATGACAGTTTTAATGTGTTAGTCCCCAAATGCTTTAACTCTTAAAGAACAGGAAAAATTGGGAAGCCTTTGCATATGAGAGTAAAGGGAGAAATATAGACTTAAGTCTTTTGGTTGGTTGGTTTTACCCAGGGAGTATGATATGGATTGAATAAGCAGTGATTTTTTTTTCCTTCCAACTTTCAAGAGAAAACAGATGTAGGAAATCACATCTAGACTCTTTGTCACATTCAGCCCCATATAGTCATTAGTGGAAATAAAATGGGGAGGTGCCCTATGTTGAGACTGGGCCTGGTTGCAAATAGCAAAAATCTCCTCAGATCAGGAGTAAAATTACTGATAAGGCTGAAATGGTAATCTAGGTTATCAAAATTGTTTTCAAAGACAAAATCTTACTATTATTATGAGAGAACTTTGAAATGCAAGCTAAGATTCTCTATTTTAGTTTACCTTAGGAAACAAATTAGGCAACATATCAGTTGCTATGTGTCAATTTTCTTGCAAAATTATGGATCTGTTTAAGACTTAACATATCTATTTTCAAATTTGTTTTCTTCCTATGCTTTAGATATCTTTAAATTAACCAATGCAAATAAAATGTGGATATTTTAAAATATAAACACTTTTTCATAAAAATTATAATAGTTTAACAATATTTTAAATCCATATAAGTATCATGACTGAGAAGAATGTTGAATTACAAGAAGGGAGAGTAATGATTGACACTGAGAAAGTGTCTTATAAACAGAATTGATTTTTATCCTCTTGGTTTTTCACTTTGTATGAATTGTAATTTCAGACTGTACTTTCAAAACTAATCATAAAAGAGCCTAATAGCTAGCAATTGATATTTTCTCAAATTGGGTCAATAGAATTTCCTGCACATTTAGAATCAAGCTATTCTTATAGTGGTTATTATTCTCTTCAATGGACAGTCTGCATATGATGTCTTTCTGACTTTGTTCTCTCTATTTAAAACTATAATTTATACTTTTGCATAAAAACTACATAGACTGTGACTAGAGGAAATATAGACAATTTGGTAAATTGAGGTGTGTCTTCAACTGTAGAAAACATTGAATATTATAAAAAATCATGGAATTCTATAGAAGCTCATAGATATATATCATGTATACCAATGACTGTGAGTTATATTTATCTATCTGTTTCATATATTTACATACACAAACACACAACAGATTTCCAAATTTCATGGAAAAATAAAATTAAAGGAGAAGGTATTTTTCTGTGAACTTTTTGAAGTCTCCTCATATATTATATTCGAAATGAGCATTTTCACAATGACATTAACTATAAATAAATTAATACTTGCAAGGTTTCTGAACCAAATGTTTTGAGTAGCATATCTGAAACCTCATATATGAGTGGAGGTACCCATGCCTGCTGAGTTCAAACCTTTGTTGCCCAATCTGTAGACATCTTCCCAATTCAGGCACAGTTTGCAGACTCCTTTCCTGGAATGGTGTGATGTGACCTGCAGAGCTGTTTTCTGCATAACTCTATCAGAACCCATATCAAAGTTCAGACAGATCTGCACTTGTGTACCCGACTCTTCCATGAGACTGACATCCCTGTGAACAGAGGGCATAGTACCTGCTTCACTCAAAACTCAATGTCTTGTACTTCCAAGAGTTCCAGTATATGTATTTGAAGAATGGACATAGTTCTTTGATTTCATTAAAAATGTCTCCTGAAAAGCCAAATATCAAACACAACAACACTATTCTCCATGTTTTCTCCACTGTACTTAAAATTGTTTATTTTGCAAATATTTGTTGGACACTGTGTTCCAAATATTGTTTCTCTTTCAGGAGGAAGATAAGATGAACTATATGGTTTCTTTATAGTATAAAAAAAATCAGGATTCCTGTTGTGGTTTTGATTAACTTTTCCCTGATGTCTAATAATGTGGAGTATTTTTTTCATATATTTTCATATATTTGTTGGGCATTTGTGTTTTTTTCTTCTTTTGAGAACTGTCTATTGAGGTCCTTTGCCCATTTTTTAAAGAGTTATTTATTTATTTATTTGAAAGTCAAAGTTAGTTCACTCCCAAAAGGGCCACAATGGCTAGGGTTGGATCGGGCCAAAGGCAGGAACCAGGAGTTTCATCCAGGTCTTCCATATGGGTGCAGGGGCCAAGGACTTGGGCCATCTTCCATTGCATTCCCAGACACATTAGCAGGGAGCTTGACTGGAAGTGGACCAGCAGGGACTCTAATTGGTGCCCATATCGGTGCCCGTTTCTTGACTACTTTTGTTGTTGTTGTTTAAGTTGCTGATATTCTGTTAATCCTTTGTCAGGCAGTTTGCAAATATTTTTCCCTATTCTCTTGGTTGTCTCTTCACTCTTCATTTTTTCCTTTGCTGTGTGGAAGCTCCTGAGTTTAACATAAGTCCATTTGTTTAGTTCTGCTTTTGCTGCCTGTGCTTTGGAGGTCTTCTTCAAGAAGTCGTCCCCTGCACCAATGTCTTGGAGTATTTCCCCTACATTTTCTTCCAGCAACGCTATAGTCTCTGGTCTTAAATTTAGGTCTTTTATCCATCTTGAGTTCATTTTTGTGTATGGTGAGATGTATGGTTTTAACTTTGTTCTTCAACATGTAGACATCCAGTTTTGACAGCACCATTTATTGAAGAAATTATTCTTATTTCAATTATTTTTCTGAGCACTTTTGTCAAAAATCAGTTATTTGTATGTATGTGGATCGACTTATGGGCTTTCTATTCTGTTCCATTGATCTATGTGTAAGATTTTATACTACCGAGCGGCTTTAATTACTATAGCTTTGTAGTAACCTTTGAATTCAGGTATTGTAATGCCTCCAGCTTAGATTCCTTTAGAAGAAATGAAAAGTAATAATGCGAAAATGATTTTAAAGGACTATAAATATATAAAATATATATCAGAGAATAATAATTATAATTAAATAATAATAATGAAAAACATTGTAGTACAGTCTTCAGGTCAGGATTGGAGAGATCTTGATGAGGGAAGCACAGGAACAGAATCTTCTTACTTCTCTCCTGTTTTAATCTCCTGAAATAAACTGTAAACCTCATGTTTACTACCCCTTAACTACTACACACATTATTATGCATACTTTTTTGGACACAAAGAATATTGTATTTTTTGAATCAGGGATTTTGAAAGGATAGTTAAGTTCACTTGGTAGTTCCTTTAATTCAGTCTTGATAATGAATTGCCTCACAATTTTCTGCTTGCATGTCTCTGTGTGAATAAGAATATCACCCAGGATACAATAATTCTCATTAAATGTTGGAAAACTGAAACTGACATGTTTTACACTCTATTGTAGCGAAGGATACCTCCAAGTTTCTCAATAACATGTGGACCTACCTCTACACCTCTGCTTCCTATCCCTGGCTTTAATTTTTCTCTTCTCTCATTTGTATATCCCTATTCTTATATTAACACACAAGTCCACACAAGTTACCTCTTTCCATGAATTTATAAGTGTCAGAATCCTGCATGAAATTGTAATCCCCCTTCTCTTTGTAACATTTTTGTATGCATGTTTGTCAGAGAATATTTTCTGAGAGCCTGTTTTGTTTAAAGCACAGAGCCAGGAACAAAGCAGCATCTCAGCTCTAGAGACAGGGCTGTTGTAGGCCAGAATGCAGGGCATGCGTGTGCTGGTTATTTACAGCCAGGGACCATTCTGAATGCTCCATGCCCTTGCTGCACCTAAGTGTTAAATATTTTGAATGTCAACCTTACCCGTTGCATTAGGAACCCCTGGGAACTTTCAGACTCCTCACTCATCTATCTTTTCTTGAAACTAAGCTGTTGCACCTATGTGGTAAATTCCTAGATAAGAAAGAAGCCTAGTTTTGTCCCACTTTTCTCTCAAAGCTCCCCAGAGGAGTATGCGTTGCTGTTCTGTG
Source organism: Oryctolagus cuniculus (assembly GCF_964237555.1). Taxonomy (NCBI): domain Eukaryota; kingdom Metazoa; phylum Chordata; class Mammalia; order Lagomorpha; family Leporidae; genus Oryctolagus; species Oryctolagus cuniculus. The sequence continues at coordinate 25,601,729 of NC_091433.1, forward strand.
GAATCTTTATGAAGAATGCATTGGAAACGACTTAGACATCTTGTTGGCTACCCTGAGTAGAGCAGAGTGTTTGTTTGGTTCTATTCAGAAGAGGTCCACGATTTGATAAGAATTGCTGGAGGAGGTTTCCAGGATGGCAAGCCTCCTCTTCAGCTTCATCCTGAAAAGTGCATATCACTTCAAAGTCTCATAAATCTAAGACTGCTTGGGAAGAAAGACAGGCAATAAGAAAGATGGAGAGGAGAGAAAAGGAACAAAAGACAGAGAAAGAGAGAGAGAGAGAATCCCTGTAGCTGAAAATTTTAATAGAAATGCATGATTGCAAATCATCTTACCTCTTACCTATGCATGTTGAACAAAATTCAAAGTTTCTCTGGTTTTAAATACAATGAATAGTTAAAATTCTTGTCATTGGAATTAGACTCCTGAATAGATCTCATCTCCTATATCTAGAAGCTGAATGTTAGCCTCTTAAATTCATTATTGTGTATCCCTTTGCAGACATTATGTCTAAGTTAAAGATATAACTATTGTGTGTAGATGACTTCTAAGAATGATGCAGACATTGCTTTCTGAATTCTGTGGGACAATCTGATTGTCTGCATTGTTCACATAAGGAAATTGAGGCTTAGAATTACCCACTCGGGTCCCTATATCACCCTGATGTCTCACCCAGGTGTCAGACCACAGCATCTGAACCCTATGTTCTGTGGATACTATTGCTTCACACACATTTCCTGTAAACTGTTCTTGAGAAGGAGTAAGTAGTGTATAAGTGGGATTTTATTAATAACAATTCTGCAACAGCGCTATTACATTCTAGGCATTATATTGTGAATTACACAGTGCAACACTGTGACAAAGTGACAGTTTTGCTTTCTTCCTGGCACAAATAGTGCTTCATAAGTTCAGTGACACCTTTTACGTATCAGAATTTGTTTATTCCTTTTGCTTTCTGGAGGACCAAAAAGAAAACAGTTTTCTTTACTACATCTAAGTAAACTGGGCTGTCAATATGGATTCATAGGACATACTGCTGTTAACTAAATTTGTCAGATGTAAGAGATTTTTCAAATATTTCTGTAGCTGCAGAGTATATAAGAAGTCGTATCAT